>NW_025110899.1:0-1490579 GCF_015476425.1 Leptopilina heterotoma
TAATAATAAAATAGTATAGGGTTTTGGATTAAATTATAAAACTAAAAGTGTTTTTTTGAGGGTTGAAAACAATGCAAGATTTTACATAGAGTCCTGGGAACAAGCCCTTCCCTCAAGCACGCCGTGACAATCCTAAATAATTGACGCCTTGTAGATTTTTATTAAAAACAGAAATTTGAGTAAAAAATTTTGAAATACTAATTGAATATAAAAGCATTATAGCTTGATTTTTAGAAAATAAGTGTAGTTTGCAATGTTGAATTAAATTTTGTTTGAAAAATTATTGCTAGTTTTATTGTCTCCTAACTTTTAACTAATGGAGAATAACGATAATTAAATTTTTGTCAAATTTTTCTTGTGAACAAATAGATTTTAAATTCTCTATGACTTTTGCTAAAATTATTTAACAATTATTACTGTCATTTGTTCATTTTTTCGAAAAGATTTCATACAATATTTGAACATAATTACGTTTTTCAAAGTCTTTATTTAAATTGTAGGGGATGTAGTCAAGGTTGGTCTACTGTCTAGGTAGGCCACTCGACGTTTTTTTGTCAAGTTCACTAGCGCCACCTACGCGCATTTTTGTCGAAGCTTGTCTTAGTGAACCTAACTTTTTTGTTCAATTACATTTTCGGAAAATCGAAAATTGTGTTTTCTGTGACGTCCGGTACAAAAAAGCTCAAAAAAAGTTTTGTGCATTAATGTGAAAAACCATTAATAAAGATAAAAAACAAATTGAATCGTTCAAGGCAAGTATGCAGAAAATTTGTGGGACTCATGGTTGAAAGGTAAAACAAAGTAAAAAATCGAATCCCGAAACCGTATTTCTTTATGGTTAACAACAATCGGTAATGTTACTTACTGTTAAGGTCGGCCACTGTGGTTTAAAATGGCGCAAAGCTGAGGACGAGCTACTTCATTTGCAAAAACTGCAATTCTGTATAACTCATAATAATTGCATCGTCTTATTAATATTTTTATTTTAATTTTATTAATATTTTAGTGCAAAATTTTTTTTTATTTATATTTATTTTTTTATATTGTTATTGTATTATTTTGTTATTTCATTAAGTTACAATTACTGTAAACAATAAAGAATCAATTTCCGTAACTCCAAACATGATATTTTATTTTTTAAAGATTAATGCCCTTTGAATTTTTAAACATGGCCGACCTTGACTGTAATGGCCAACCTGGACTACAAATTTTTTTTTTTTAAATCTTTATAACTTTTTCATTTTTAAACCTGTCAATTTACTTTGTACAAAAAAAATGTTCCTATTAAACAGGACTTTCCAACCATATACTTCAATTGTCCAAATTCATTTTTAAAAAAAAGTTATAAACAAAAGTCAAAAAGGTGGCCGACCTAGACTATGTTCCCCTATTAAAACAAGTTGTAAATTCAGATGTTCATTACATGAACATTTTGCTTCCTCTTTACGATCAGCAAACAAATTTTGCTTCTTCGTGGAGAAATCATTAACGACAAATATATTTAATTTTTAAATCATTTTCAATACAATTTAACATTTATAAAATAAAGTGCATTCGTCTTAATAGAAATAATAAAATTTTCTTATACAGTAATATGAATCTAAATAAACAAAAAAATTTTTAGTAAAAAAGTGAATTTTTCCACTTAATTGTAATTAATTCTATAGTTTTTGAATATAATATATACTTTACATACACTAATCGATTCGTCTTGATACAAAGAATAAGAGTTTTGATTTTTTTTCGATAAATAATAACATTTATTATATAGCAACATAATTTCGCGGAAAGAACTCACTTTTTGATAAAAATGCGAATATTTCAGCTTTAATTGTGATTAACTCTATAAATTCTAATACAATTTATACTTTGTATAGACTAATTAATTCGTCTTGATGCAAAAGAAAAGATTTTGTTATATATTAACTTTAAAAACCAACTTATAAAAATTTTTTTAGAAAAAAGTTAAATAAAAATTTTTTTTCCGAGGATTTTTCAAAGTCCATAAATCTATTTCGAGATAGTTTTATGATAATATAGCTGGCAAATTTTTGACAAATTCGTTAAAACCTCTTCGAGTTATTATGTTCACAAAAACGGGATCCACACACACACATACACAGTAAAAGAAAGTCTTATTTTAAGGCAGAAAAGCAGCCTTAAATTAAGATACAACATTTTAAAGGCAGTCAATACTTGATTTACGCACGTATTTTGCATCCTTTAACATTATAGCAGACAGTGCTGAATGCGGACAATTTCAGGGTCTTATACATATAACATAGTCCTATATAGAAGAAAATTGTTTAAAGGATTTTTAAAAATTTTGTAAATTAAACGACTACGAAGCTTCCTCCACGAGGAAGCAAAATGACTAATTTTCAGAAAACATTAATTGGAAAATTAGTTATATTTGTCAAATTAAATCAATTAAAAAAATTTTTCGCTTATCAAAATTTTTCACAAATAGAAAAGAATATCTATTCTTTTCTATTAGTTAAAAAATTAAAAACTTTAGAAGAAAAGAAAAATTTAAAAAAAGAATTTGTAAATAAAAAAAATAATAAAAATTTTAAAAAAGAAAGTTTCACATTAATTATGTGGAGGATCGTATTGCTGAAAAATAAAAAGTATGAGTTGTCCATACGCCGATCAAAACAAAGTACAGTCGGGCCTCCGAACTGAACGCTTTCAAACTGTACGCTGTCGCCAAACTGTACGCTGGCTTTAGTTTTTAAGTGCTCCACAGTGTACGGTGGCGCTACTAAATTCAGTGCCGTATATTTGAAAATGTTGCCTTTTAAGGAAGAATCTGAGGGACAGTCAAATAAAAAGTTATTCCAATGTCATAATTTCGTAATTTAAAAAAACTAATTAAATTTTAAATTCGTCTTGTTGGAAAGGCGAAGAATTTAATTTTGAATATTTAAAACGATTAAAAGTTTCATTTGAATAAAAATTACAATTTTCTGTCAATAAGAATAAACATTTGTTAAATTTTAGGTTATGTTACTTAAATCATTCATTATTGACGACAAAATTATCATTTTTATTCAAATATATATTTAAAATTTTCAAAATTTAGAAAATTAAATTCCTTACGCTTTTACCAAAAGGAATTGAAAATTTAATTTGACTTTTTTTTTAAAATACTAAATTATGACATTGGACTAACTTTTGTTCCGATTGTTTATCAAATTCTTCCTTAAAATTAAAAATTTTACTGATTTAATCAAATTATTTCTTTTTCATAATTTGGATAAATCAGTGGACTTCTTTAATTCTATGAGGCAATACGTTTTGGTTAAAAATTGTTAATTTTTCTAACATTTATAATTTTAAGAATAGTATATATATTTTTATGATTTCAATTAATTTTAAATCTAAAATTATGTATATTATAGTCCCAGACGATAAATGAGGAGCAAATTTTCAAAATTTGATAAATTCCTATTTTCTTATTATTTCGAGAAATCGAAATAAATGACTTTCCTGACATAACCACTCAGTTAATTTCAAACTAAAAAATTTGTAATATTTAATATTTGTAACAAAGTTTTTATATTTAATACGTTCTGTTTTTAATAAAACTTTCACATAATAAAGTAACTTTAAGGTTTTGCTAATTTGTTCTAATAACAAACATAAAAATTAAAAGTCAATTTGGTTATGTCAAAAAGTTTTTAAATTGAAAATTCGCTGTTAATAATTTTTTTTTTAAATTTAGCAAGGACATGATGATTTGTGAGATATTTAAATTATTAAATTTATGTTTATCTCGATTTAAAAAAAAATATATTTATCAACTTTTGAAAACTTGCTCCTTAAATATATAAGTGTACAGTCCTGAAAATTAAATAGTGGGGATGAGTTCGTCAGCGTACAGTTTGAAATCAAGTGGAGGGGTTATTTCTGGGGTACCGTACAGTTCTGCGGCCCGACTGTATTGCGTAGAGTTCCGAATGTATGTAGTACAACGGCGGAGAGAAGTGAAATACACCGTTCGGTTGTACTCGGTACATTTCGGCCACACGATCGGATCCAAAGTCCCGCCTCACTCCTCAAAGAGCACGCCAAGGCATCAGAAACGAAAAACTCTTTTCGCTTGCCTTTCACTACGTTCGCTTATCCCCACTCTACTCAATCTTCTACGCGATTCGCATGTGTGCGCGCACACCACTCTAGAGACAGTAACGTTTTCGTCGTTTTCGTGTAAACGAATCCCCAAATGAGCGCTTGGATCGTAGATACTCAAAAATCAACTTTTGAATTTAACTATTTTTAAATACACATCCTTATAGGAAATTTCATTTCGCATCTTTTTCACTTATGCAATTTTTTTGTATCTATTAACGTTTTCGAAATATTTGGAAAAAACTGTTTTTTTGAAACTGTAAAGTTAATGACATTTTTCACTTCAACTCGCGATATTTCAGACAATTTTAAAAATTTTTCAATGAAACAAAAAATAAAATGCGTCTTAAGGTATTCTACGAATGATGAAAAAAGAAAACAGTTATTTTCTTTATAAACAAAATTGTTATTAATTTTTTTTCTTAATTAATGTAAAAATCACGAACTACAATCTTCACGGCTCTCGTTTAACGGGCGAATTTTGAGTAACAGAGAACTTCCAATGAGAAAGTTGTTCATTATGGTCCAAAAAGTTTTCTCGAAAATCATAGGGTTAATAATTAATTAGTGTTGATATGGTGAATGTTTAAAGTTGCTAGGAGCCGAACGTACACCACGCGTCACTCGTCATAGGTAGATACTCCGGAGTGTTGTTTCATAGCAACTCCTAGCAACTTTAAACATTCACCATATCAACACTAATTAATTATTAACCCTATGATTTTCGAGAAAACTTTTTTCGACCATAATGAACAACTTTCTCATTGGAAGTTCTCTGTTACTCAAAATTCGCCCGTTAAACGAGAGCCGTGGAGATTGTAGTTCGTGATTTTTACATTAATTAAGAAAAAAAATTAATAACAATTTTGTTTATAAAGAAAATAACTGTTTTCTTTTTTCATCATTCGTAGAATACCTTAAGACGCATTTTATTTTTTGTTTCATTGAAAAATTTTTAAAATTGTCTGAAATATCGCGAGTTGAAGTGAAAAATGTCATTAACTTTACAGTTTCAAAAAAACAGTTTTTTCCAAATATTTCGAAAACGTTAATAGATACAAAAAAATTGCATAAGTGAAAAAGATGCGAAATGAAATTTCCTATAAGGATGTGTATTTAAAATAGTTAAATTCAAAAGTTGATTTTTGAGTATCTACGATCCAAGCGCTCATTTGGGGATTCGTTTACACGAAAACGTTACTGTCTCTAGAGTGGTGTGCGCGCACACATGCGAATCGCGTAGAAGATTGAGTAGAGTGGGGATAAGCGAACGTAGTGAAAGGCAAGCGAAAAGAGTTTTTCGTTTCTGATGCCTTGGCGTGCTCTTTGAGGAGTGAGGCGGGACTTTGGATCCGATCGTGTGGCCGAAATGTACCGAGTACAACCGAACGGTGTATTTCACTTCTCTCCGCCGTTGTACTACATACATTCGGAACTCTACGCAATACTTTGTTTTGATCGGCGTATGGACAACTCATACTTTTTTATTTTTCAGCAATACGATCCTCCACATAATTAATGTGAAACTTTCTTTTTTAAAATTTTTTAATATTTAGTTAAGATTTTATTTTTTCTTATTTACAAATTCTATTTTTAAATTTTTTCCTTCTTAGAAGAAAAATTAGTTTCTAATTTTTTAAAAAATAAAAAAGAATATCTACAAAATTTTGATAAGCCAAAATATTTTTCAATTGATTCAATTTGTCAAATCTATAGCTAATTGTACAATTAATGTTTTCTGAAAATTAGTCATTTTTTTCACTGATAACCAATTATATTATTTTAAATGCTTTTAAAACATAGAGAAATATAAGATATTAGATTGGGCAAGCTTAACAGTTTTCCATAAACAAATTTTTTTCATTGTTTTTCTATATAAAAAGATTATCTCGGCTAATGTTTGACAAATGAAAATTATACAGATTTATTGTTTTTCTAATAAAACAAATTGTTTAATGATTAAAATTAAGAACTAGAAAACAAATACGTTTTGCGTATTTTTTATTTTCCAATCACAATTTCAATCTCTCTCTCTCTCTCTTTCAGCCGACGCTTGAAGACACGCGCTAATACCAGCCGGATAGCAGTAAATGCTTCTAATTTAAAATACGCATGTGACAGGGACAGTTAAAAGGGACCCACGGTCCAAAAAAATATTTCGAGGAAAACGACTTCGAAGTTTTCCAAGTTGGTTTTTTTGTCAAACTGAATCAGTGAAATTTGACTGAGAATCAGTAACTCCATTCTCGCGATTTAAATTAGTGAAATTTCACTGAAGATCAGTTAAAAATGATTAAAATTTCAGTTACTTTTCACTGATTGTTCAATTAAAAAATAACTGAAATTTTCAGTAGTTTTTTGATTGGCAAATCAGTGGAAAATGACTGAAATTTCAGTTATTTTTAACTGATTTTCAGTGAAATTCCACTAATTCAAATCCCGAGAATAAAGTCACTGATTCTCAGTCAAATTTAACTGATTTTCAGTAGAATTTCACTGATTCAGATTTAGAGAGTATACAATTTTTTAAAATATTATTGAAAATAATCATTAAAATTTTTTTTAGAAATCAAAGTTTTCAAAATTATTAATATAATTCTTCAAAAAATTAATTACTTTTTAAAATTGTTACTGCTATGGGGTCGTCCATATACCACGTGGACACTTTTGGGGGAGGGGGGGGGGTTAAAAAAGTTTGAAAATGTCCACGATCCCATGTATTTTTGTGTCCACAAGGGAGGGAGGGGTAAAAAATCTTTGAAAAACGGTTCACGTGGTATATGGACAACCCCTATGCCATTTATTAATTTAAAAAAAAAATTATCAATCTTCGGTAAAACCTAAAAAATAAACGAAGAGTGCCGAAGGGATCTAATGAAACAAATTTATGCAATTTAGGCAAGAATATTTATTATAAAACATAAAGATAGCTCGATATCTTCATGTTTATAATAATTTAAATTTCTACAAAATTTAAAAAAAATTTAATTATTTACAAAAATTTTAATAAAATCCTTCGTAAGAATTCAACTATTATTAAAAGTAATACAATTTTTTTTACATCAATTCAATTATTTAAAAAAATGTAATAAAATTCGTTTCATGAATTCAATCATTTTCATAAATAATAAAATTTTTCACAGGATTTCAATTATTTAAAAGAAATGTAATAAAATTCGTTGCAAGACTTCAATTATTTTCACAAATAATAAAATTTTTCACAGGATTTTAATTATTTTTTAATATAATTTTAAGTAAGTCTTCGAAAAACGTAATTAATTTCAAAAATTTATTAAAATTTGTCGACAGAAATAAATGAACAATTAACAATTATTTTTAATAAGTTTTGCAAAAGTTCCTAGAGAATTTTCAAACCCATATTAGTTCAAAATAAAATTCTTCGAAATTCCCATTATTCGGAAATTCTCCAATTAAATATTTAAAAAATAAAAACTAGAAATAATTTCAAAAGAAACATTCAATTAAACTACATTTCAAAATACAATTATTAAAATTATTTCTAAAAATTCAAGCTATAATGCTTTCAATAGGGGAGAGTGGGGCAAAACGGCCATACTAACAGTTTTTTTTACTCTTGTGACTAAATGAATCAACCGATTTGATTTTTCGATGTCTTCTTGGTAAGATCATTTAATTGCGAAAATTTTTGGAAAATTTTTCCAAGAGACACCTATATACTTTATCTTTTATTGTTTAGTTCCTGCGTTAACTTTAAAAAACCTAAGACATAATATTTGGAAATATTACATGATTCCCTCAGAATTTTCTTAAGAACAAGTTCTTAAAAGTGTATAACGGAACTTAAAAAAAAAACTTCTGTTCCCAGCGTTGCACAAACAAAAGTAAAAAATGTCAAATTGAATAAAAATAAGGTATACTACTCATGGTTGTTTCAAATTTGTAAACACTTTAGACAATTTCGACATTTCAGAGATATTGACACCTGGCCGGTTTGCCCTACTCTCCCCTATTCAATTATTATCTAAAATTTTCACTTAAATTCATATTAAACCGACATTTATTAAAAAATTCTACGAGAATTCAATTATTTAAATACAAAAATGAAAAAACTATTTAATAAATGTATGTTTCACAAAATTGAATAGATCCTTTTAAATAGGGTCTAAAAACTTTTTACACACTATTGTGACCTCATGAAACAAAATCTATGCAAAAAATTACTAGTGTTGTGCTTTTGGAGCCCAATTAAAACAAAATAATAAGAAAATATTACATTTTTGAATTTTGCTGAATTTTTTTACAATTATTGGTCATTTCACCTCATAAATGAAGGAGTCCGAAGGGGTTAGAAGGGCGAAACTTTTCTTGAAGTCTAGTGGGGTCTAGTCAAGTGATTTCAGAAAAAAATTGCAACTGTAAGACCATCTATAATATTGAAGAATTTTTTTCGTTTTTTCACCATTTTACCCCATAAACGAAAGGATCTGAAAGGGTTGCAAGGGCGAAACTTTTTTTGTATTCTAGTGGGGTCTAATATAAGTGATTTATAAAAAAAATTATATCTGTAAGACCATCTGTAATTTTGCTAAATTTTTTTTCGTTTTTTGGCCATTTTACTCCATAAACGAAGGGAAGCAAAGGGTTTAGGGGCACGCAAATTTTTTTACAGCTTACTGGTATCGAATGCAACTGAGTTGTGCAATAAAATTTCTCCCCCAAGCTTTTTCCAATTTTTAAGAAATTTTTAAGAAATTTTTTTTAATTTTTAGGACAATTTACTCTATAAACGAAGGGAAGCGAAGGGTTTAAGAACCTGCAAATTTTTTCACAGCTTACTGGTATCGAATGCAACTGAGTTGTGCAATAAAATTTCTCCCCCGAGCCTTTTCCGATTTTTAAGAAATTTCTAAGAATTTTTTTTTAATTTTTAGGACAATTTACTTTATAAACGAAGGGAAGCGAAGGGTTTAAGGGCACGCAAATTTTTTTACATCTTTCTGGCATCGAATGCAACTAAGTTGTGCAATAAAATTTTTCCCCCGAGCCTTTTCCAATTTTTAAAAAACTTTTTATTAATTTTTTTTTTAATTTTTGGGACAATTTACTTTATAAACGAAGGGAAGCGAACGGTTTAAGGGCACGCAAATTTTTTTACATCTTCCTGGCATCGAATGCAACTAACTTGTGCAATAAAATTTTTCCCCCGAGCCTTTTCCAATTTTTAAAAAACTTTTTATTAATTTTTTTTTTAATTTTTGGGCCAATTTACTTTATAAACGAAGGGAAGCGAAGGGTTTAAGGGCACGCAAATTTTTTTACATCTTTCTGGCATCGAATGCAACTAAGTTGTGCAATAAAATTTTTCCCCCGAGCCTTTTCCAATTTTTAAGAAATTTTTTATTAATTTTTTTTTTAATTTTTGGGTTAATTTACTCCATAAACGAAGGGAAGCGAAGGGTTTAAGGGCACGCAAATTTTTTCACAGCTTACTAATATTAAATGCAACTAAGTTAAGCAATAAAATTTTTCCCCCGAGCCTTTTCCAATTTTTAAAAAATTTTTTATTAATTTTTTTTTTAATTTTTGGGCCAATTTACTTTATAAACGAAGGGAAGCGAAGGGTTTAAGGGCACGCAAATTTTTTTACATCTTTCTGGCATCGAATGCAACTAAGTTGTGCAATAAAATTTTTCCTCCGAGCCTTTTCCAAATTTTAAAAAACTTTTTATTAATTTTTTTTTTAATTTTTGGGACAATTTACTTTATAAACGAAGGGAAGCGAAGGCTTTAAGGGCACGCAAATTTTTTTACATCTTCCTGGCATCGAATGCAACTAAGTTGTGCAATAAAATTTTTCCCCCGAGCCTTTCCAATTTTTAAGAAATTTTTTATTAATTTTTTTTTTAATTTTTGGGACAATTTACTTTATAAACGAAGGGAAGCGAAGGGTTTAAGGGCACGCAAATTTTTTTACATCTTCCTGGCATCAAATGCAACTAAGTTGTGCAATAAAATTTTTCCCCCGAGCCTTTTTTAATTTTTAAAAAATTTTTTTTTAATTTTTTTTTAATTTTTGGGACTATTTTACTCCATAAACGAAGGGAAGCGAAGGGTTTAAGGGCACGCAAATTTTTTTACATCTTCCTGGCATCGAATGCAACTAAGTTGTGCAATAAAATTTTTCCCCCGAGCCTTTTCCAATTTTTAAGAAATTTTTTATTAATTTTTTTTTTAATTTTTGGGACAATATACTTTATAAACGAAGGGAAGCGAAAGGTTTAAGGGCACGCAAATTTTTTTACATCTTTCTGGCATCAAATGCAACTATGTTGTGCAATAAAATTTTTCCCCCGAGCCTTTTCCAATTTTTAAAAAACTTTTTATTAATTTTTTTTTAATTTTTGGGACAATTTACTTTATAAACGAAGGGAAGCGAAGGCTTTAAGGGCACTCAAATTTTTTCACAGCTTACTAATATTAAATGCAACTAAGTTTTGCAATAAAATTTTTCCCCCGAGCCTTTTCCAATTTTTAAAAAATTTTTTATTAATTTTTTTTTTAATTTTTGGGCCAATTTACTTTATAAACGAAGGGAAGCGAAGGGTTTAAGGGCACGCAAATTTTTTTACATCTTTCTGGCATCGAATGCAACTAAGTTGTGCAATAAAATTTTTCCCCCGAGCCTTTTTTAATTTTTAAAAAATTTTTTATTAATTTTTTTTTAATTTTTGGGACTATTTTACTCCACAAACGAAGGGAAGCGAAGGGTTTAAGGGCACGCAAATTTTTTTACATCTTCCTGGCATCGAATGCAACTAAGTTGTGCAATAAAATTTTTCCTCCGAGCCTTTTCCAATTTTTAAAAAATTTTTTATTAATTTTTTTTTTAATTTTTGGGCCAATTTACTTTATAAACGAAGGGAAGCGAACGGTTTAAGGGCACGCAAATTTTTTTACATCTTTCTGGCATCGAATGCAACTAAGTTGTGCAATAAAATTTTTCCCCCGAGCCTTTTCCAATTTTTAAAAAACTTTTTATTAATTTTTTTTTTAATTTTTGGGACTATTTTACTCCATAAACGAAAGGAAGCGAAGGGTTTAAGGGCACGCAAATTTTTTTACATCTTTCTGGCATCGAATGCAACTAAGTTGTGCAATAAAATTTTTCCCCTGAGCCTTTTCCAATTTTTAAAAAAATTTTTATTAATTTTTTTTTAATTTTTGGGACAATTTACTTTATAAACGAAGGGAAGCGAACGGTTTAAGGGCACGCAAATTTTTTTACATCTTCCTGGCATCGAATGCAACTAAGTTGTGCAATAAAATTTTTCCCCCGAGCCTTTTCCAATTTTTAAAAAACTTTTTATTAATTTTTTTTTTTAATTTTTGGGACAATTTACTTTATAAACGAAGGGAAGCGAACGGTTTAAGGGCACGCAAATTTTTTTACATCTTCCTGGCATCGAATGCAACTAAGTTGTGCAATAAAATTTTTCCCCCGAGCCTTTTTTAATTTTTAAAAAATTTTTTATTAATTTTTTTTTAATTTTTGGGACTATTTTACTCCCCAAACGAAGGGAAGCGAAGGGTTTAAGGGCACGCAAATTTTTTTACATCTTCCTGGCATCGAATGCAACTAAGTTGTGCAATAAAATTTTTCCTCCGAGCCTTTTCCAATTTTTAAAAAATTTTTTATTAATTTTTTTTTTAATTTTTGGGCCAATTTACTTTATAAACGAAGGGAAGCGAACGGTTTAAGGGCACGCAAATTTTTTTACATCTTTCTGGCATCGAATGCAACTAAGTTGTGCAATAAAATTTTTCCCCCGAGCCTTTTCCAATTTTTAAAAAACTTTTTATTAATTTTTTTTTTTAATTTTTGGGACTATTTTACTCCATAAACGAAAGGAAGCGAAGGGTTTAAGGGCACGCAAATTTTTTTACATCTTTCTGGCATCGAATGCAACTAAGTTGTGCAATAAAATTTTTCCCCTGAGCCTTTTCCAATTTTTAAAAAAATTTTTATTAATTTTTTTTTAATTTTTGGGACAATTTACTTTATAAACGAAGGGAAGCGAACGGTTTAAGGGCACGCAAATTTTTTTACATCTTCCTGGCATCGAATGCAACTAAGTTGTGCAATAAAATTTTTCCCCCGAGCCTTTTCCAATTTTTAAAAAACTTTTTATTAATTTTTTTTTTTAATTTTTGGGACAATTTACTTTATAAACGAAGGGAAGCGAAGGGTTTAAGGGCACGCAAATTTTTTTACATCTTTCTGGCATCAAATGCAACTAAGTTGTGCAATAAAATTTTTCCCCCGAGCCTTTTTCAATTTTTAAAAAATTTTTTATTAATTTTTTTTTTAATTTTTGGGACAATTTACTTTATAAACGAAGGGAAGCGAAGGCTTTAATGGCACTCAAATTTTTTCACAGCTTACTAATATTAAATGCAACTAAGTTGTGCAATAAAATTTTTCCCCCGAGCCTTTTCCAATTTTTAAAAAATTTTTTATTAATTTTTTTTTTAATTTTTGGGCCAATTTACTTTATAAACGAAGGGAAGCGAACGGTTTAAGGGCACGCAAATTTTTTTACATCTTCCTGGCATCGAATGCAACTAAGTTGTGCAATAAAATTTTTCCCCCCAGCCTTTTCCAATTTTTAAAAAACTTTTTATTAATTTTTTTTTTTAATTTTTGGGACAATTTACTTTATAAACGAAGGGAAGCGAAGGCTTTAAGGGCACGCAAATTTTTTTACATCTTCCTGACATCGAATGCAACTAAGTTGTGCAATAAAATTTTTCCCCCGAGCCTTTTCCAATTTTTAAAAAATTTTTTATTAATTTTTTTTTTAATTTTTGGGCCAATTTACTTTATAAACGAAGGGAAGCGAAGGGTTTAAGGGCACGCAAATTTTTTTACATCTTTCTGGCATCGAATGCAACTAAGTTGTGCAATAAAATTTTTCCCCCGAGCCTTTTTCTATTTTTAAGAAATTTTTTTTAATTTTTAGGACCATTTTACCCCATAAACGAGGGGAGCCGAAGGGTGTAGGGGGGCGCAAATTTTTTTACAGCTTTCTGGCTGTGAATGCAATCGATTTGTGCAATAAAATTTTTCCCCCGAGCCTTTTTCTATTTTTAAGAAATTTTTTTTAATTTTTTGGACCATTTTACCCCATAAACGAGGGGAGCCGAAGGGTGTAGGGGGGCGCATATTTTTTTACAGCTTCCTGGCTGTGAATGCAATTGATTTGTGCAATAAAATTTTTCCCCCGAGCTTTTTTCTATTTTTAAGAAATTTTTTTTAATTTTTGGGACCATTTTACCCCATAAACGAGGGGAGCCGAAGGGTGTAGGGGGGCGCAAATTTTTTTACATCTTTCTGGCATCGAATGCAACTAAGTTGTGCAATAAAATTTTTCCCCCGAGCTTTTTTCTATTTTTAAGAAATTTTTTTTAATTTTTTGGACCATTTTACCCCATAAACGAAGGGAACCGAAGAGGGTAGGGGGACAAAAATTTATTTTTAGGTGTTGGTTATCATTTGGGACAATCTCACGTTGAAAAAAATTTACTTTTTTTATTTTTAATTTTTCGTTTTCAAAAACGTTTCGAACTTCAGCCTCATGAAAAGTTGAACTAAACTTTTGAAAATGCACTAGAATTATCTAACTAATCAGTTGTAATATTAATTTAAAAAATTTGAGTTTGCATGAGACAAATACGTTATTGCATGCTGTTATGTATTTGAGAACTTGTATCGAAGTACTCGCTCGACGTGCAGTTAAAAGGGATAATACCAGTTCTGGTAGCAGTGAACAATCCACGGTCTGTCCACACTCCGGACTTTGTCCACAACATATAAATACTAATATTTATATCGTCCATATAAAATTCATTTTGTCCATCATCGTATGATCATCTTCCATTATCATATTGCCTGGCAATATTAAAAAATATTATAATATAATTATATATTATTATATAATTATAATATTTTCTCCTCTCAGCACCAAGAATTTCTCAAAACTCATTATTTTATTGAATGAATATTTTTTTAGTGATCGATTTGTTTTCTAGTATTTCCTATATCGTTGTTGAAATGTTTTAAGGATTGTTGACATCATAATTTGATAGAATTTTGCATAAATCTGGAAATTGTTCATTTCTACTGAATAGGAGTACAATATAAGATGCATCCGATATTAAAACATACAATTTAACTTATTGGCTATAACTGGAACATTTTTTCCAAAGCGATTTCTCATAAGACTTGCGGTTCAGAATGTCGCAAATCGTGAAATAATCTCTTATTGCTTAAAGTGTACAGTACTCCTCATTTAATGTGTAGTTTCTATTATCCTAAAAATCTTGGATTTTTCAAATAACTGCATTATTGTATACTCAATTCTTTTTTTGATAGTCAGATTAACTTTTCTTTTCGTACAATAGATATGATTTTTAATTTTTTGGTTAAATACTTAAATTTCTCTAGACTCTGTGTTAAATATTCATATTATACTTAAACAATTCAGTTGCTTTATCTCGGCGTTTTTAAATACTTTTATAATAAATTGATTTGTAGTTATAGACTAACGGGTGCAATTATTACGTTGATAGGTTTTATTTACGAAATACCAGGGATGATATTCCACCAAAAACCTTCGTTGATTATATATGATAGATTGTTTATAATGACGTAAAAACATCATCTTTGAGAATCTCCCTGATTAATTTTTGTAACCAGCGTTGGTAACTTAATTTTAATGCTCACAAATAGTAATTTATAAACTCTTTCTAAATTAAATATAGAAAATTTCCATTCCTTCTGCTTGCAACAAATAATTCCGTGGTGTTGTAGATTTATTGTGGTGTTTTCAATGCAGTTTTACAATTTCATCTAAAAATTCATTATTCTCTATAATGAAAAAGTTATGGAATATGGATAAAAAAAACAATTTTATTTAGTTTGATAGTATAGTTCGTTCAAAATAAGAGCGTATTCCAACTCTCAGTGTGTTGTTATAATTTCCCCTAATGGTTTTAATTCAAGCAAAGTATTAAAATGAAAATAAAAGATGAAACTTTTAAAAATCGTGTTTCTTTAAGATGTTGGAATTGTGTCACTCTATTAATCATCAAAACTTATCCTGCTCTCGTTAATCAGACCTTTACTTGTTTCAGTTGACAGTTTCCTGTCTGAAGGGATAAATAGTACGAGATTATCGTCCTACATGAAGAATTTGTCGTTTGATATTTGTATACAAGAAAATAATTCGTCCTGTGTGGTGTTTTTTATTATCTGTTGCTGTTGGTCTAAAGATCATGGTTCATCGGATTACCGAGCCTCCTCATTATTTAATGGATAAGAAGGGTGAGTTCTAATTTTTCCCATTTCGTTTAAGAATCATCAACTTATTATTTTTAGCAGATGTTCCATAAATAAATCCTTTAAGTACGTGTTTCCTTAACTCCGAATTCAGACAGGAAAGTTATCGCCACAGTCATTTTAACTCTCGACTATGCGATTTTTGTTATTTGGGGAAACTATTCATCATTATTGTTATACAAATAACGTCACATTATTATAATCAATGTTGATTCATCTTGCTAAACCTAATTTGACACTTTACATCTGTCAATGTAGTGGATTTTTCGATCGAGAAACACTTGACCAACTTGAAATTTGCAGTATTCCTCATTTAAAATTGCAATACATTATATTACTGTTCTTCACTTCTTGTCGTTTACTTTTTAAACATGTTTCTTGATACTGTCAAGTAAGTTCATTCTCAGTCAAAGAATTTCTGGATTTCTACAACCCTTTAAATATAGAATAGTTATTTTGATTAGATTATGGAATTTTAAAAAAAATTTATACACTATATGAATTATTTGTGACAGAGTTAACAATTTTCTGGAATGATTTTGGCAAAGATCGATAATACTGATACAGTGTAACAAATGACATTTAGTGTTATTTTAATAAAAAAAAAAAAAAGAGTATTCAAAGAAAGTATACTATTCATTATAGTACTGAACCAAGTATTCATATTTCATACTATCTATAGTTATTTTATTATTAATGTTTTAGAACAATGTTATCTGCATGGCGTAATATATGATCACGGTGAAAAAGTATCACCAAAGCAGTGTGTTGAGTGTGATTGCTACGACGGCAGCTTCACGTGTCAAAGATTTAATACGGAAACAAGATGTCCATCATTGTCATGCCCGATAAACGAACAGATCAGTGTAGCTGAAGAATGTTGTAAATTCTGTTCAGGTAATGTACAATATAAATTATTCTAAATTAATATGGTAATTTATCAACAGTACACAGTCTGCCTGTAAAATTTCATTTTTTTCTCATTTTGTATGATCAAATACTATTTATTATTTCAGGTGCCTAAAAAGAGATATTTCCTCCTTTCATGATGGATAATTTTCAAGTTTTTTAAAAATAATTCTAAGAAAAAAAAAAGTTGATAAAAAATCATATGAGATGAAAAGCAATAGACAATAAATTATAACCTTAATAATCTGGAAATTGATGCTAAAGACGCAAAAAAAGAAGAATTTAATGTATACAATATATACAATTAAACTCTTTTAATAGATTTTTAAAAATTGAGTACTACAACTATTTCTTGCATATTGCACATAATTATTGTACAATGCGTTTTATTTAATACCCAGGTTGTCCTTAAGTTTTAAAAATATATGAAAAATACTATACAAATCAAATACATAGACTTTTATTGTCTTTCAATTGTCTGCATTCATCATTTATTATTATGGAATCAACTAGTTTTAAATTTATAAATATCAAAATGTAATTGATTCAATGTCTCTTAAAACTAATTTTTTTATTCCGTTTTGTTATCCAACTTTTACAGTTATTAGATCTCATAGTCAACCTAATTAAACTCAATCTATTGTTTTACTTTAATCTAATAGTAAGTTTCAAAATAAGAATGACAATTTTCATTTATTATTAATTTATTACCTATATGGAAAGAAATATTTCATTTTAATTTATTTCTTCTTATAATATAATATAGGCTTATTGTACATATTTCAAAGGTAATAGTCTTCTAAGATCAGTACTGAGATAACTTTTGGAATCCCTAAGATCATTTACAGCTTTTTTCGCTAGGATTTTTGTATTGTCTCTGGTAAATTCACCTCGTTCAAGAGATTTTTCTAAAATTTTTTGTAGCTGCAATCCAATACCAGCTTTAGTAGAATTTGATAAAGTATTTATTACTTCATCTGAGAATCCTGAATATATGGAAAATCCTTGTCCCCTAGCATCTTTGTTTAAAGCATCGTAAAGAGTTGCCAATTGCTGTAAAGATGCACTTCTTTTTCCTAGCAGGTCAATTCTGTAAAGATATTTATTTTTATTTGAATTTTAGTTGGAATGGAAATTTTCAAAAACTTTTCACATAGAGTCATGGTTTTCAGTACTTATTTAAAGTTCTCCTTAAAAATAAAAATTAGAGGGCACCCTATTTGCACTTATTTACCCTTCTTTAACTCTAAAACTAGTCTGAATTTTAAAAAAAAACAAAATTATGATAATGTCATACCTTATTTCATCATTTTTTTGATTATTGAGATTTTCAAATTTGTCAGTCAATTTATTTATGTTTTTCTGAAAAGTTTTAATTGTATCGTGATTTTCTTTATTTATACTTTTTAAATTCGTTCGTTCATGAATTGATCTACTTTTTTGTCTGTAATCAAGAGGTATTCGAAACATATTATTTTTCATTTGTGTATTCGAGAGCTCGTCATATGAAGAAGTTGTCATTTCCATATCATTTCCAAATTTACTGACAATTTGCCATGTTGTCAATCCAGGAGGATGAGGACTCGAAGATATTAAGATATTAGTATTGTATACACTTCCATCAGAATGCAGCTGTTTTAATTGTTCAACGGCATATAGTATTACCTTAAAAAATTATCATAATTAAGTAATTATATATTCCCGCCAGTAAAAAAGGAAAATTATTTTCATCATTTTAATTCAATTATTATTTTCTAGAATTTTAAATTATTTTTTATGAAAACAATTGAATTCATGTGAAATTTTTATTATTTATGAAAATAATTAAATGTTTGCATACAATTTTATTAAAATTTTGTTCAAATAATTGTATTCTTTTTGAGAAATTTTATTAAAATAGTAGATATTGAAAATCATTGAATTGCACAAAGTTTTTAAAAATAATTAAATTTTGCAAAGAATTCTACTAAACTTTTTGAGAATAATTATTGAATGTTTGTGTGGCATTTTAATAAATTTTTTTTTAAAATAATTGAATTTCTAAAAAGCATTTTATTATTATTTATGAAAATAATTAAATTCTTGCTAATGACTTTACTAAAGTTTTCAAAAATAATTGAATTCCCAAGAAGAAATTTATTACTTTTGAAAATAATTGAATTCTTGCGATGAATATTGTTAATTTTTGAAAATAATTAAATTTTGCAAAGAATTTTATTAAAATAAATTGAATTTTTCGATTAATTAATTTAAAATAGTATTAAAAATAATTGAAATTCTTCAATGAGTTTTATTATTTATGAAAATAATTGAATTCTTGCTTAGAATTTTACCAACAATTTTTTTTAGAAAATTGAATTTCCATGGAAATTGTTATATTATTAGTGAAAGTAATTGAATTATTGTGAAGAATTGTATATTTTTAAATTTCAATTTTGGTGGGGTTGATATATACTTGCATTGTTGCTGGCAGATAAGAATTCGAAAGATTTGGCTTAGCGAATGCAGGAACGTTATAAGTCCTGACTAACGTTAGCTGAAAAAATTCATTTTCTTTTAATTTATAAATATTATTATTATTATTAAAATTATAAAAATATTATTTTATTATTTTTTTAGTTTAATAACATTTATATTATTTTGTGAATAAAATTGTTTACCAAAAACGGTTCACCGTGACCAAAATATATTATAAATTTGTTAATCATTTTAAGAATGTTCAAGTACACCATGAATTAAAAATTTTTACAAATAAAGTAAAATTGTCAACATACCTTAGTAATTACAAAAATTGTAAAGGAAATAACTATTTTCATTTTTATAATTTTCTACAATAAATGTACAATATATGAGACAAAATAATGTTATATTATATCCAGACTTTTCTTCTTAATTTTATTTATATAATTACAAAAATATAACACAAATAGTCTTGAAATAAACTGGTAAAGATTCTTATATGAGAATCTTTCTAGAACCGCAACCAAGTCAAGACTGGACTTGAAAGGTTTATAACGGTTTTGTACGTTGTTCCTATATAACACACTTTTAAATGGAACGTATACTTGTATATAATGTACACCATTCACAAAAAGTAAATTAATTTTCTCATTTCTGCAGAATAGAAAGAAAGACTTGATTATTCAGTATTATTATTATTATTATATTAATTGTTATTTCCATTGCTTAATTTTTAACGAAGGTATTATCTTAAAAATATTGCAATTAAGATTTTTTCTATTTGTAAAATTAATGATTCAAACATATTTTGAAGCAAATGTATCAAAAATTCACCAACTTTTAGTAAAATACCATTATTTTACTTAGTATATTGATAAATGAAAATATGTTAAATTCAAAAATTAAATTGGTTTAATATTGAAATATGAGGCTTATTTGCATTGATTTTTTTTTTCATTTGCATGATTTGGACCTTATTTCCTACTATTGGTCCAACACCATCACTACCTTTTTTCCACTGAAAATCATGAAAAGACATTTTATTTACATTAATACCTTAATAAGTTGAGTGTTTATTCTTATTTTGTTAATTGTTACAAATGTTTCAATAGTGCAAAATAAATTTTTTACACTGATGAAACATAAATAAATGCGAGTGCTCTGACATCTGTCAGGCAAAAGTCGCGGCATTATAGTTAACGATTATTTTGGCAATCAAGTTAAAGACAATATCAATTACATGGAAAATTTGCTTTTTTTTGCTTTGATTAATCATTGAACTGAAAATCATTTATAATATTTATTGATTACATTTTCTGGGTTAAAAATTGTTATATTATCTGTTTTAATATGAGTGAAAATAGACGCATGCGCTTATACACATTCACGAGTTCAAGTTCGACGTTTTTTTAGTCATCGCGTTTCAGTGCAACTATTATTTTATGCGTGTGACATTTTATTAAACAAAACCTTTTGTTTAAGCTTAATTTAGCTTTTGAAATTTCATTGCAAACATTTTTCATGTAGAAATTAGGTTTTCTTTTCAAAAAAGTGTCAATATCTTTAAAGATATAGGTAAAATAATAAAAGTGCAATTAAGAAGTTTGCAGTTATTATAAATGGATTAAACTTGAGCAAAATGTCTACAAATTGTAATTATAATAATTATCGTTACTGTTCTGCTACAAGAATGCACATAAATGGAATTAGCAGAGAACAAATTTCAGACAGTGATATGGCAGAGTTGAGTGAATTAGATGATGATGAGGGCAATGAAGATGATATTGATGAAGAACATGATGATGATGAAGATGAGGAAGGAAACTCTCTTCCTTATCCCGGCTTTGCTCCAATAGCTCTTCGTTATCTTCGACAAAACACAAAACCCCGTAATTGGTGTCTTGCATTAATTACTAATCCATATCCTTTTTATTTAACGTACAAATGTTATAATTTAACAAACTTTCAAATTTCTATTATTTGATTATGTTCTTCACTTAGAAACAATTGAATTGATAATAATGGGTTATGTTACATTGTATCAATAGGAGAAAATGTAGGTTAAAAGGGTTAAAAGCATTTTGAGCTAAAATGAACGTTATAAACCAGGATTAAAGTTATACTATCTAGAAAAGACACTGATACTCTTTTGTAATCATTTTTTGCAACATAAGATTAATTGTAAATTTCATATTATTAATAATAATAATATTTATTCGTTAATGCAAAAAAATTTATAAGGTAAATTAACCAATTCTCTACTGCAAACTCCCATGGTATCATATATGTGGATGAATATCTGGAATCTGGAAATTGGCACAATTTAAAAATCAATTTATGTGTGAATTGGCGTTCATACAGGTTTATATAGATGCTAATCCACATAGAATCTCATGCATGAATTTCTGGTGGAAGGATAATAATTAAACTTTATTTATTACGAATTTCTATTTTGAACAGAAATCTATCTTGAAAAAAATTAATTTCCAAATATTTCAATTGTTCATAAATGGTATTTATAAAAATATTTAGGTTATAAAAGTTAATAGGTATATAATATTATAATATATGTACAATGCAAATATTTTTCTTAATTTCATTTCACATGGTTTGAAAGAGTGAGCATAATGATAATACTTTTAAATTGTCTCACACTTGGAATGTACCAGCCATGCGTGGATGATCAATGTGAGACAAATCGGTGTAAAATTTTACAGGTAACTTCATTCCCATGTGGTACGTAATATTACTGTAAAACATTACTGTTACAATAATATTACAATAATGATACAGTCATAATCGTGTTATTGTAATATAAATATTGTGATTGCATTACAGTATAACATACTACCTATATTTGGGTTACGTTTAATAAATAATATATTGCGCTATTTCTGTGGGTAAACGGAGTCAACTTTTTGTAATATAATTATGTTTTAATTTTTTCAGATGTTTGATGATATTATCTTTGCTTTCTTTGCCTTGGAGATGACAATAAAAATGGTGGCAATGGGTTTATATGGTAAAGGGTCATATCTTGCAGATTCGTGGAATAGACTTGACTTTTTTATCGTAGCTGCTGGGTGTGTTTATTATATTACATTTTTTAATTATATCTATGGGGCATTCCATTTCAAACCGTTTCACCGACAAAAAACAATCGCAAATAAGTTTCTGCTACTAAAAATTAAAAGTGCCCTAGTAGTTTCAGTCTTATTGAAAAAGGCCTTTACTACTAATACTAAAATTTATAATTTTAGTGTAAGTATAGTAAAGGCCTAGATTTAGACGATAATTATAAAACAACAGATAGTTAGTCTGACTGTGACGTACTTTTACTACTGCTGATAAAAATTAGAAGCAGCCACGTAGTGTTAGTCTGACTATAAAGAATTTTTACCACTGCTACTAAAAAGTAGAAGAAGTAAAGCAGTTATAGTCTTACTGTAACGAACTTTTACTACTGCTAGTCAAAATTATAAGGAGACACGTAGTTTCAGTCTGACTAAAACAGAACTTTACTACCAGTACTATAACTACAAGAATTTGAACAAATTTTAAATTGACAGAGAATTATAAATACTACTGCGGCTAAAAAAATAATTGAAAACTGTGTCCGACTAAGATTGACATTTACTACTGATATTAAAATAACTGTTTCAAATTGCAGTCTGTCTAAAAATTACTTTTACTACTTACAAAAATTTACAGGTTACGAATGATTTTTATCATTAGACAGAACTTTCACAATTAGGCTTTTTTAAAAAACAGTTAAAAAATTAGTCTGACAAATAATTGCATTACCTACTGATACTCAAAATTTTAAAATTTATTTCTGAAGAAGATTAAATAATTTTTGTCTGACTAATAATACCACTCTTCTATTAATACTTGAAAATTTCGTAGTTTGACTAGAATTAATTTTTACTACTGATCTATAAAAATTTAAAAATTCAATTATTTTAGGTCTGACTGAAAATGACTTATGCTACTAGAACTTTCGATACTTAAATAAATATTCAAAAAATACTGTTTTTTAAAAAAATGAAAAACTTTACGGCTGACTACAACTAACATCTTCTACTGATACTGAATAAATTCTTAGTTTAAAACTGTAATTGACTTTTACAACTAAAGTAGTAAAATTAAAAAATACTATTCTTTGTCTGACTAAAAACTACTTGCACTACTGAGTCTAAAACGACTGTAATTTTAATGTTTGTCTGACTAAGTAGTATATTTAGTACTTTTAGTGAAAATTCCCAGAACCAACGATTAAATATTTAAAAATTTATTTTATAAATTTTAAAAATTATTGTTTTTTAAACAGTAAAAAATTTGTGTCTGTGATTTAACCAGTTCTGTCTGACTATACATTATAGTTACTATACTTTTACTAAAAATTACAAGAACAAACATTTTTGTCATATTAAAAATTACATTATTTGCAGAAAAAGATAAAAAAAAACTTTTTTAGTGTTTAATGATAAACGGTAAAAATACGTCTGACTAAAACTGACGATTACTACTGATCAGAATTTACAATATAAATTCTAGTTTTTACTGGTAAACATTTTTTACCAACTATATTTAAGTTGAAAGATCTTTTAAGGTCTTGTTTCGTAAGAAATAAGTTATTGATTCTCAAGATCCTTTACTAACAAAACTTTAATTTTTCCAGAATATTGGAATATTGTTTAAATGTGGAAAATATGAATTTATCTGCGATTCGTACTATAAGAGTCTTACGACCGCTTCGAGCGATTAATAGAATTCCAAGTAAGTGTAAAATTAGCAAATTTAATTAATTTTTTTTTAAAGTACTGTCTAAATCTGAATAATTAGAATTACTAATTGTTAATGAAATACTATACTATCTCTCATTAGGATTATAACTTTTTACTCATATTTAACTCTTCTTTCTTCAACTCTAAAAGCATGCGACTTTCATAGAATCCCGTTGGGTGTTGAATTTTAACTACTTTTTTTTATAAATATGTGTGAGTATGCGCCTTTTTACCCGCAATATTATTAAAAATGCACTCTCTAAATCCGAATAAGCGAAAAGTCTTCCACATAGAAAGATAAGTGCATATACACTTAGAATAAGTAAAATTCAAGAATTATATTCTTGAGGTAATTTAGACCACAAAGATGAAAAAATCAATTTTGTGATCGATAGAAACTATAATACTACCTTAATGTGCTTTTGATGTATTACCTCGAATATTACACAATTATATAAAAAATTGCAATAAAGTGGAAATCTAACGATGAAACAATGAAAACTTCTCTTCGTTAATCATTAGATTTGCACTTTATTGCAATTTTTCTTTACTTGTGGATCGAATTTAAAAATATTAACAAAATAATATCAAAAAATAATATTTGTTTAAGGTATGAGGATTCTAGTAATGCTGTTGTTGGACACACTGCCAATGCTTGGAAATGTTTTATTACTTTGCTTTTTTGTTTTCTTTATCTTTGGCATCGTTGGGGTTCAGCTTTGGGAAGGAATATTACGACAACGCTGTTTTCTAAAAGCTATACCGACTGTGAGATACCCAGAGTATGTAAATGATATTATTTATTACTGATTTCACCCAAAAAAATCAATAAACATCTAATACCTATGCACTTGAAGTCCATTGTAGTAGTGCACTTGTTTTTTCAGTGGTTATATGTACATCTGATTAAAAATTTTCTTTTCAATTTATTTTAGCTGGTTAAGAAAGTACTTTGAATATCAAGGACAAGATTATATTTGCTCTAAACCTGAGGACAATGGAATGCATAGTTGTCATGATTTGCCTTCTTTAAAATTCGGTAAATTCAAATTAAGTTCAAACAAATAATAAGGACAAAAGAGATAGAAATTTCAAGTTAATACTAGGATATTTAATATGTATTTTAAATTTTCTATGAAGATATTAATGAAATAATCTTTTACAGATAATATCGAATGTAACCATACAGCTTTAGTAAATAGTAATATAACTTTCATCAATGATAATAATTGTGTTAATTGGAATTATTATTATACTGAATGTAAGGGACAAGGAAACAATCCTTTTCAAGGCACAATATCATTTGATAATATTGGACTGGCCTGGGTTGCAATATTTCTCGTAAGTTGTTCAATGTCTTAACGCATTGTTACATACGTTCAACATTAAAGAAAAAAATTATTAATTATTTTTCCCAAACTATTCTGTTAACAGGTCATCAGTTTAGAGGGATGGACAGATATAATGTATTATGTGCAAGATGCTCATTCTTTCTGGGACTGGATTTATTTTGTCCTTCTTATAGTGGTTCGTATTATTATTTTAATTTATTATCTTGTATAGATAAAGTAGTTAAATTATTTAATAATAATTAAATTTTAAAATTATTAATAACTAGAAAGTTTCAAAAATCATTCTGTATACCGCGAACCAATAAAGTAACATTTAAATTTCAAACTTAATGATAGAAGTATTTATTAATTAAAGATTAGAAATTGTACTCCCACTAAGAATATATTTAATGCTTTTTTATAGATTGGTTCTTTCTTTATGATTAACTTGTGTTTAGTCGTTATTGCTACACAATTCTCTGAAACTAAGAAGCGAGAAATGGAAAGAATGAGATTAGAAAGAGCACGCTTTCAATCAACCAGCACTCTTGCATCATCTACGAATGTATCTGAGCCAACTACATGTTATGCAGAAATTGTAAAGTAAGATATTATGAATTTGAATTTTTACAATATATTTATTTTCGTAAATTGTAAAAAATATATATTAATTCAATAAATTGACAGGTATATTGCACATCTTTGGAGACGGGGTAAGAGAAGATTAATGAAACGATATCGATTGTATTTGTACAGTAAGCAACAAAAGCAAGATGAAATTTTGTTAAAGGATAAACTTGAACAATGTCAAGCAACTGAAAGTGGAATAAAGAAATTACACAGTATGTATAAATTAAAAAATTATAATTCTACACTTTATTGTTTTAAATTTAGTTCCGGCTAGAGTTATCTAATAAACGTATATTTCTACTTGAAGGTAGCAATATTTTTTGTGGAGCAACATCAAAACTTATTACTGTTTTGGGAAGTAAGGAACAAAATGGAAAACCATTTATAGCACCTCATGCGAGCCCAGAAATATCTGAAATTGAGCACTCCGCTATAATGTATCAACGTACTGGTATTTATCGACTACATTCAATTTCAAATTGCAGTGAGTCTGTCAACAGTACAACTCAGGTATTGCTTTTAAGGAATCAATAATAAGTGTTTATTAAATTAATCATCTAAATATTTATAATAAAAAGTCTGCCATCTTGTTTACTTTATATTATTAAATGTTAAATTGCAATTGTTCTAAAAACGAATTTAATTTTAATAGTTTAAATTATATTGCAGATAAATAATAGTTTGCTAAGTCCTCCTAGTGCCAATTTTCGAAGAAGAAGCAGTGTAATGTTCAGTGATGTGATTTTACTTCATGGAGGAAGTGTTCATACATTACCAGGCTCAGTTGCTTTAGCAGACAGCAATGTTTGTTGCAATGAAAAGATGACACAAACAAGTGATGGACATGTGTGGTTAATCCCACTTTCTAAAAATTTGCAGGTATATTTTGAATAAGCACATTTACAATATTTTTACAAATGTAAAAAAACTAAATTCATTTCTTATACATTTCAAAGACCGTAATAAAACGAAGAGAGGCGATGTCTTGTCAAGAGTTACTTGCACTAAGTGGAGCTTTCAGTGCTGCTTTACCTACTGGACAGTTGGCACTTGATTCGTTTTTAAATACATTTAAAAATGGTAAGCCAAGCTGGTAACAAGTTAACATTTCCTTTATATTAAAATAATGTGTTGAACCTTATAGCCTTACAAATTAGTATTTTCACACATCGCATAGCAGATACATTTTTGTTAACTTATTGCTTATTTTTAGGTATAAAAAAGAGTCAAATAGTTAATGATTCACAATGGTTTAATGAAGTGAATAACTGCTCGTGCTGTTATGCTTCACGAGAACAACAATGGCCCAATCGAAATTTAAAGTGTCAAATATTACCTGCTGGACACATACTTAAAGTTGTGGCTAACGGATGTATTTACATTTTGTGTTATTTGCGTCAGTGGGTTAAAAGATTTGTCGATAGTAAAATATTTCAACAAGGAATTCTTTTAGCGATTCTCATCAATACACTCAGTATGGGTATTGAATACCACAATCAAGTAAGATTAAGATTTAAAAAATAAAATGTACGTTGCACTATTTTAATGACATTTCATTTTTATTGCAGCCTGAAGAATTAACTGTTCTTGTTGAAATAAGTAATATTGCTTTTTCTGCAGTATTTGCTGCAGAAATGTTACTAAAAATCATAGCAGAAGGACCATTTGGATATATAAGTAATGGATTTAACGTTTTTGATGGTATTGTTGTTATCTTAAGGTAAATTATTTACATACTTAATATGAACTGGCGCATATAATATAAATTGTGATATTGACAATACAGTTTGGATTCACTAATAATAAGTAAAAGAATATTCAGTTTAATATATACTTTACAGCGTTGTGGAATTATGTCAAGCTTTTGTCGAAGAACGAGGGGGTAGCTCAGGGCTCAGTGTTCTCAGGACTTTTCGACTATTAAGAATTTTGAAACTTGTTCGTTTTATGCCTAACTTACGTCGTCAACTGTTTGTAATGTTACGAACAATGGATAATGTTGCAGTTTTCTTCTCATTATTGGTGCTTTTCATTTTTATATTCAGGTAAGAACTTAAATTATATCTTTCAAATTACCCTATAAAACTTTTATAATTCTGACTTGAAAAATAATGTGAATGCTCACTTATAGAGACAAAAAATTTAAGCATTTTAGGTATGTATCTTTTTGGAGGAAAATTCTGCATGTGGATAGATCGTACTAGACCTTGTACTTGTGCTGAAGTCGTGGCCCGTCATCCAATGTGCCAATGTGACCGAAAGCATTTCAACGATATTGTTTGGGCTCTCGTAACAGTTTTTCAAGTAAGAAGAATAACAATAATTATTCGCACTAAGGAAAATTACTATATAATTATACAATATTTCCATTACAGATTCTCACTCAAGAAGATTGGAATGTTGTTCTTTTTAATGGAATGCAAAAAACTTCTCATTGGGCTGCTCTGTACTTTGTCGCTTTAATGACATTTGGAAATTATGTTTTATTCAATTTGTTAGTAGCCATTCTGGTAGAAGGATTTTCTTCTGAGGTAAAATAACAATTATACATTTCGCACTATTAATTACTCATACATAATTCTTCATAGTCATTATTATATTTTTTAGAGAAATGAAAGACGGGAGAGGGAACAACGGGAGTTAGCAAGACTTGCTGCACAGGAATGTACATTCGGTAGTGATGAAGGGTTATCTAGGATATCTGCTTTCCACTCCTTTACAGATAGTGACACTTATACTCAGGTAAAGAAAATTGTTTTCAGTGTATTATAATTACTTTATGTTTAATGTTTAACTATAGAATTTAAGTTATTTCAACGTCGATCTATTCTCACATTAGGATAGTAAGCAGGATTTCAGGAAAATGAGAGAAAATTGCGAACAGGACAATTATATTAATGTACGGAAACAATTATCCAGTGTAAAGTATAATAAAAATGGCAGTAGTATTTTGACATCTAGACCGTCGCCACCTATAATTACTCATACTGCGCCTACACCACAAGATTCTCCAAATACAACTTTCGATACTTCATACAAAGATTTAATCTCCAGAGACATCTATAACAAAAGATTATCATTTTCTTCAATTGACAAATATATTGTAAGTACGAAATCAACATTTCTTGTTGAATATACTACTCTTACTGAACATATTTCTAGAGTTTAGATTGACATTCCTGTCTGTGCTAAAAAGTAATATTTTGATTTATATACTAATTTCAGAAGCAAGGAATAAATCAAACAAATGATGTTGAAAGTAAAGCGTGCAATACTACCGACTGGACATTAAAACATAATTTGATATCCAATGTTATGAAATCTTCCAAGAAAGATACGGATTCAACCAAGTAAGTAGCTATATATATTTTAGGAAACCTTCATTACTTTAAGCGCTCCTATTTTTGAGCAATAATATTATTTATTTCATTTAACAGAATATATCCAACATCTATTCCATCAACTAAAGGATGTGTAGCCGATTCCGTAGGAAACGACACTTTTATTTATGTTCCAAATAATCGAGCAGTAAAATTAATATCCAAAAATGAAAGCCCCAGTTTGCATATCAATGAAAACAGTAGCCACTGCTCATCAAACTCTCAGTGTTTTGCCTTTACGAAACAGGTAATATTCACATTCTGAGTATAAATTTCTTCGCCGTTATTATTAATACACCGCGGTGTAGTAGGTTTTCTGTAGTATTCCTCAATTATACATACATAAATAATAATAGTACTGTATTAATAATTTTAATATCATACAGTTGAACTACATTGCAGGATAGATTTTATATTTTTTTTTTTTTTTGTGCTTTTAGTGTCATTGGGCTATAAAAGATACACAAAAATCATATGAGACTATGAAAGTAAAAAGAACGTTTACTCATCAAGACCATGGGACAGCATGTATTCCTAACGATGTGCCTGTAAATGCTTCATCACCAAAAAAAAATTCTCCATCAACAATTAAAAACCATCGTAATTCACAAACAGAAGATCTATTTTTCGCAACTTCTCCAAAGAATATTTCAAATATGAAGAAACTTCGGAAAATGTTTATCTCCCTAAACTCACGAAATTGTCTAAAAGGAAGAGATGAGTTGTCTCTATATATTTTTTCGAATGAACACAAGTAATTAACCTATCTCTAATTAATGGAAATTATACAATTTATAACTATTTTTTTACATTTTAAATATGTTTTTATTTGAAACTATTTTTAAGTGAGTTTTTTAAAAAGATTTAAAACACTCACATAGAAAAAAGTTTACTCATTTTTGTTTTATCTCATATCAAAATGAAAAAATCTCAAAATGAGTGCATGTTGAGTGACAGAAAACTTTGTGCTGATTCCATTTTTGATGTGTATCAAATTGAGTAAGATTCTTACTCAATTTGTGAACAGAATTCGTTTTGTTTCTTATCAACAGTGTTCAAGTTGATTTGCAAATTTACAGTAATTAAAATTTCAGAATCAGAATATTATGTAAGTGGTTTGTTGATCAAAAGTGGTTTGATAACGTAGTTTTACTCTTTATTGGATTAAACTGCATAACTTTGGCAATGGAAAGACCAAATATACCACCTGATAGCTTTGAAAGAATTTTTCTCTCTAGTGCTAATTACATATTTACAGCAGTTTTTGCAATGGAAATGTTAATCAAGGTACACCAATTTATAAAACAGTATAAGCTAAAACTTTGTTATACATTTGCAATTAATTAATTATTTATTTTGAGCAGCAACATTTGGTTCTTTTCGTAGGTCATTGCAACAGGTATGCTTTACGGGCCATCTGCTTATTTTACTTCTGGATGGAATATAATGGATGGATCACTTGTTATAATTTCAATAACCGACTTATTGATGTCACTTATATCTGCAAACAGTCCGAAAATTTTTGGCATTCTAAGAGTAAGTTGAGCATAAGATAGATCCTTTATCTAAATTAAATCACAATATTGTTACAGGTATTCAGACTTTTGCGCTCACTGAGGCCGTTAAGAGTTATAAATAGAGCACCAGGTTTAAAACTCGTCGTTCAAACTCTTCTCTCATCCTTAAGACCCATTGGAAACATTGTACTAATTTGCTGTACATTTTTTGTTATTTTTGGTATTTTGGGGGTTCAGTTGTTTAAGGGTGCATTTTTTTACTGTGAAGGACCTGATGTTAATAATATACGCAACAAAACCGATTGTCTATCAGACAAACGAAATATTTGGTTGAACAGAAAATATAACTTTGACGATCTTGGGAAAGCCTTGATGTCTTTATTTGTACTGTCATCACGAGATGGATGGGTGAATATTATGTACACGGGTTTGGATGCCGTAGGTGTCGACCAACAGGTATGATATATGTATTTATTTAATACTCAATTGTTGAAAATTATGTATAGGTCCGATTAAAAGTTTCTTGTTTTTTTAAAATTTTTTCTAACACCGTGTTATTGTATTAATTTATTTCAGCCAATTGAAAACTACTCGGAATGGAGATTGCTTTATTTCATTTCATTCATCTTATTAGTTGGATTCTTCGTACTAAATATGTTTGTGGGAGTGGTCGTTGAAAATTTTCACAGATGTCGCGAAGAACAAGAGAAAGAAGAAAGAGTTCGAAGAGCTGCTAAACGCGCTTTACAAATGGAGAAAAAGAGAAGAAGTATATTTTTCTTTTAAAAATATTTAATTTATTTATCAAAAACTATTTTTTGTTGAATGTTTGAAAGTGTCACACAAATATGTATGACATATAAGGATCATTAATTTTATTTGATCAAAAAATCGAAAGTTTAAAGTTTAAACACAAAACATTCAAACTTTTGATTTTTCAATGAAATTCGATAAAGTGGTTTATTGCCTTTTTTCATTTTTAGGATTACACGAGCCCCCTTACTATAACAATTATTCAAAAGTACGATTATTCATCCATAATGTTGTGACATCAAAATATTTCGATTTGGCAATTGCGGCGGTAATTGGACTAAACGTAGTTACAATGGCATTAGAATTTTACATGATGCCAAAAGCACTAACATATGCTTTAAAAATTTTCAACTATTTTTTCACAGCTGTTTTTATATTAGAATCAATAATGAAGCTTATAGCTCTTGGAATACAGTTATATTTAAAAGATAAGTAAGTAACAGGTTTATAACAGATTTTACTACATTTTAAATACAGATCTTTTAATAACACATATGTGTACCAAGCGATTTAGACTTTAAATGAATATTATTTCAGATGGAACCAACTTGATGTGGGCATTGTGATATTGTCAGTGGTGGGAATTGTTTTAGAAGAAGTTGAATCGAAAGTAATTCCTATCAACCCTACGATCATTCGAGTCATGCGTGTTTTGCGTATTGCAAGAGGTAATACATATTTTTTATAATATAATGTAAGCGACATATTTCTAATTTGTGTAAATAATTATTGTTAGTCTTGAAGCTACTTAAAATGGCAAAGGGTATTCGAGCACTACTGGATACTGTTATGCAAGCATTGCCTCAAGTTGGTAATTTGGGATTACTCTTTTTCTTACTGTTCTTCATATTCGCAGCACTTGGTGTTGAACTGTTTGGACGATTAGGTATATTTTGTGTCTTAATATACATGGAAATTTTCAGTTTACATAATGTAAAATGTTTAATACATTAGGTTATTTAATTTCCAGAATGTAGTGATGAAATGCCTTGTCAAGGTTTAGGAGAACATGCACATTTCAGTAACTTTGGAATGGCGTTTTTAACTTTATTTCGAGTAGCAACTGGCGACAATTGGAATGGTATTATGAAAGACACTTTACGGGATAATTGTGATGATTCAGAAGATTGTGTGAAAAATTGTTGTGTCAGCAATATTATTGCCCCGATATTTTTTGTAATATTTGTACTGATGGCACAGTTTGTTCTTGTAAATGTGGTTGTCGCAGTTCTAATGAAACATTTAGAAGAAAGTCATAAACAGGTAATATATGATTAAAAAAGTATCAAAGAATTATTATTTTATTTATTATTTTATTACAGATGGAGGACGAGCTTGACATGGAGTCACAACTCGAAAGGGAATTATTGGCTGAACAAGAAGAACTTTTAGTTGGTGAAAATGAAAATGTTGAAGAAACTAGCGTTCAAAATGTAATAGATGATAATGAAATAATGACATCACAATGGAAAAATAATAGTCCTCCTGAATCTTCTCATGGACTCTCTAAAGTTCGGTCTCTACCCTCTAATTTTATTTATAATCATGGGTCAACCAAGAACCAAGGTAATAAATATTGATACACACTGAAAAAAAATTGAGTTTCAAAAAAATATTCCATTTCATTGTATATATTATTTTTTGTTTATTCTAAATAAAGTTTGTTTAAGCTAAATATATATCTATTTGATTTAATTAAACATTTGGTTATTTGAAGAATATTTTTTGTTAAGCAAAACAAACGTTTTGTCAACTATATAGTAATTGTTTTAATATTTCTGATTCAACTAAAATTTGGTTGTTTCAAAACAATTTCTTTCTAAGTTTAATAAAGCAAAGTATAATGTTCTACAGATTTAAATAGATATTGTGAATTTAAGTATAAGAATAACATATAGAAAAAATGGTTGTCAGTTTTAGATGCTTCCTTACATGTATCAACGAGGAGAAGAAGAAGAAGAAGAAAGAGCACCATACTTCAGCTCTCTTCAAAATCGGCAAAATTAAAATCTGGTCATAAATATAGTAATATGCAACAACAGAGCACCATTAATTCACCTAAATTCGAATGTAATAAAGTAGTTTCGAATTCATCGAATTACCTTATTCCTCCCACTATTTCGTATTCAGCAAGAAGTAGAGATACTTCAGCTGATTATTTAAAATCAGAAAAAGAGATTAAATTAAAAACGCCACCTATTGATGAAAATTTTTGTATCAGTTCGAAAAAAATCGTACATGGTAACAATGTGAATAATAAGCCTAACAATTTTCACGAAGATTATGATGTGCAATCAATAATCAATGAACGAAGACCACTTAAATTAAAAGTGAATGTTTCAGGACTTTCAAACTCTAACAGAAATGATAATATTCCTGTTGCAGAAAGCAGATGTAATAATATATCAAACGATGACAATTTAAAAAATTATTCTGTAAGTTTCAGTAATGACTTTAGTTCGAGTGGATTATACTAATAGCGGTAAAATCACTGTTTAACAAATATTTGTTATGTTGAACATTTTTAAAACCAGTATAGCTAAATGTTAAGTGAATAGAATGAAAATGATGTAGTTTCTATTGATCCTTAAAAGGATCGTATAATTTTGAGATATATTTTTTTTATTTATTTCTTGTAAACTTAAATGTATATATGTATAGACACGTAAAACATGTCTAAATAAAAGGTATTCTCTAAACAAAGATTATTTTTCAATTAAAACAAAATATAAATACCTATTTTTACTGTTTTCAGATCAAATACCTAATTAATAAAAACAATCATTTTATAACTTACCTATCTCATCTTCTGATGAATTGGTCAAAACCTTATTGCATTTGTTTAGTCGCTTTTTCATTTTTTAGACTTAATTGGCGAAAAATATAAATATTGAGAGGCACTTCATCTCGATTCATTTTCAAAAGAATAAATATAATAACAGGTAGGTACGAAAGTGAAGTCACAATAAAATCATGTGATAACCACAACATAAAAGATACCGGCTACGAGAAAAAGCACAAATAATTAGATGCGTGAAGGCCAATGCAGAATGAACATCATTAACGAGCATGAAAAAGAAAAGGACACAGACAGGCTCTCCTGTCAGGCCGGTCAGGCTTCAGGTAAAGCAGTTTTCTCTTTTTTCTTTCCTGTATCCTGCGCTGGCCTCAACATAATTACCATCAAGCAGGGAAATTATGGAACAAAGAGCGCAATTTTTTCAGTCTTTTCTTCACTGAAAATCTAAATTTGTATAAAAAAAATTTCCTAACTATTCAAATATATTATGAACATATTTCACTTCCTCCAAGTATCATTAACAAAAACATTTTTTTCCGCAGCTATTTAAATTTAAATATTGTTTCATAATTGATTGGCACTTGGGGCAATTATAGAACAATAGATTTATTTGAATTATAAAAACTATTACATATTAAAATATATTAAGGATACATACAATCAAATGAAATATGTAAATTTGAGAACCTTAACTTTTACTTGTGCAATTATGTTTTCTATTTTATTGTTTATATGTATAAATAACGCCATTTAGAGTGAATTCCAAGTGCAAGTTCAATACTATTTCCTGCAAATAAAAATCAATGTTTTACGTAGAATATAACTATACATTAAAAAACAACACAATATAAATTATATATAACAAAAGAAAATTTATTCTAAAGTTATGAATTTATATAATATACCTATTGATTCTGAAGAGTAGGTCTTGTTGGACAGTGTAAAAGGTTGTTCCACTTGATTAAACATCCTCAAATTACAATCAGTTTGATTAAAATTGATTCCTTCATTTAAGGAAGTATAAAGTGTTTCAAGAAACAATTTCCATCTAGGTTTAAAGTAGTCTTCAATAATTCCAGACCATTGTTTGTTTGCATAATCAATAATTTCCCCATTTGGTCCCCAAAGTGTTATTTGATTTTTAGCATTGTATTCGTAATTAAGAATTTCCATTTCATTTGTTCCAAGGGATTTTGCATCTTTTAGCCAAACACCAAGCAAGAAATTTTCATGTGATGCTAATATACGTTCCAAGTCATCAAATAATTCAAGTAACATCGAGGAATGAAATCTGTCAAAGTGTCAAATGATGTCATAATAATAATAAACAGCTTAAAAGACCAAGAAAACAATTTTTTTTTTAAATTCTCAAAACTCAAAAATACTCAAAACTTACTTCAAATCTAATTTATTACTTTTCGTATAAGCCTCCAAAATTTTTAAGTAAATCGTATCAGCTTTTACTTGCAGAACCTGCCTTGTTACATCAACTAAATCATGTTTATATAGACTGCTACTACCTCTGTTATGCCTGCCCATTAAAAGCATATCCCAAGCAGACAAAATTACATTATAATCATACCAAGTCTACAAAAATAATAAAAATAAAATTATTTAGGAGGGGAGAATTTTGAGATTTTAAAGGGATAACTGTGGGTTTTTTATAAAAAAATGAGAAGAAAATCAATGAGAAGTGCGTCACTTACCCACACTTTAATTTTGAGACTCGGTTTTCTTGTTATAACATAATGACCTCGAATTCTTTGAGAGCCACTAAAATTATAAACAGATTTTCCAAGTTTTTTCCAAGCATCAGTTGTATATTCATTCCAAGCACCATATCTTCTCGAAGCATAATTCTCAAACCTTTTAAAATTTAAAAGTGCTTAAGAAACAAAGCTACCATCAGTTACTTCTCTTTAAATACAAAATATCATACCATGCTTCTAAATTTACTGGTTTTTTGTGATATCCCATTTCCATCATAAGTTCATATATGACGTAATTTTGGTTTATCCCTTCGGGTGTCAAACCCACTCCTATCATAGTACTTCCGTTAAACTTTCTGCTTTCAAAAACTCGCTAAAACAAGAAGATAAATGCGCAAGACTCATAAACATTTTCAAAGAGATGAGTGATCATATTTCTATAATAACAAAGAGGCAAGTACCTCATTTATTATTTCCGAGGAACCAAACATTCCAAGAGTACCTCCAAAATTGTGAAGCATACACCAAATAAATGGCTGTCCAAAGTAAGATTTAAGTCTTTTGTACTGAGGGAACTGTTCAGATTGTAAATCAAGTATTATCATTTTTCCCTAAAACATAAATATTCGTACATGTAAAAGTGGAATATTCTCTGTAACATTTAAATAATGTGAGTGAGGGTCAGACAAGGCTCCTTGACTTTATTCAGGTCACAAATTATTATTTCTTACTTTAACAGATAATTACCGTCGGTACAGACGTTACAAAAGCTCTAACCCTGGATTCCGTCCAGAATTGAAAATCATTCACAAACATCCATCCTTGTAATAACCTAAGAATGAAAATAAATATTGTGATAGAATAATTTTGCTACTACAAACGTATCTATAAATATTTATTTAAAATATCCACTTACCAAATTGCTTCACTGTCAACAGTAGTCAGAGCTTTAAATATTGCCTTGCCAATGTTACTCAGATAAGTCAAATTACCACTACTTGGTTTATTCTCATTGAATGCATCGCAATTGTAAATATGATCTGAACCAAATTCTTCTATATACTGAAATAAAATAACTATTGAAAATTTTTACGAAAAGTTGATGAAGTTGAACAAACCAATGAGACTTAAAAATATTCCAGCAAGAACTGAAAATTCTAATCGACGTAATAATTAAAATATGTGAATCATAATCATAAAAAATGTAACAAGACTTAAATTTTTATACAACTACCTTTCTTAAAAAGTCTGTCCCAAGTATTTGAAACAATGGATCTGCAGGCTCAAGCATAAGAGGGCTGAAAAATTAGTTATCATACAAAACATTTATTATGTTCTACAAGGAAAAGTTTCTAGTACTTACCAACAATATCGATCTTGAAATGTATTCCATTCACTCATTTTTGTCATAGTTGCGTTTGGAAAATGTTTAGCGAGTGCTCTTGGTACTTGTCCAGAAAATGCAGGCAAAACTGACCTCATACCAAGATTTCTCATTCTGTTCAAAATTTTATGTTGCAATTTAATTGTGAAAGTATGCCACGATGAAGTTAATGGTCCTCCCCATCCTCTGATATTTCCCATTCTTGACCTATAAACTTTTCTACCTCTCATTACATAGATCAAAGTTTCAATAAAAAAGTAAATCTAAAAAAGACTGCCTCGCTGGCTTAAAATAAGACTTTTCTTTGCTGTGTATAATTAAGCTGTAGTTAAAAATTGAAGAGCTAAGAAAAAGAGCATTAAAAATTATAATAATTAACCATGGTAAAAATGCTGGCCCTCCAAAGTGTTCATTTATCTCCTCAAGAGTTAAATTCATTTCCATATAAACTCTTTGCCAAATGGCCTCTTGACCAGCAAATGCAAGTGATAAATTAATACCATTTAAAGCCATCCAATCAATATGTCTTTCCCACTGTTCCCATTGCCACCAAACCGTACTGTAACCTCCTAAACAAACGTTTTGGTAATATCTGAACCTGAAATATACGTAATATATTGCCTTAATATTTTATTTTTCATAAAAACATTAGTCTGATAGTAATCAGTGCTGATGAGGAAAAGTACTCAGTACTTCGAGATTAGCACTGCTCTCTGGACAAAAGTAAATAAATTTACTTGTCATTCGCTGTTATAGTCAAGTTTACATCCGGAAAAGTATTTGGCAATTCAAGTTGCGATCCTTCCCAAGAAATATGAACATTACAGAAATTTTTTAAATAATAATGCAGTCCCCAAGCTGCTGCAACTCCAGAACTTCCAAGAATCGTTAAAATTTGTTCAGAGTTTTTAACAATCTTAAAAGACAAAAGAGAATAATTATGGCATATTTAAAGTATATATGAGTTGAACAAAAATTTAACTTTAATCATAAATTTCCGACAAGACGATAATACACATAGTTCTTCTTAAACTAAACGTTATCCCAACTCCATATTTTCGTTCTTTTTAAATATTTTTTTTTTACTTTTTCAACTGTATTAACTGTATATAATGTTGATAGTGTTATACACATATTTTTATTGTAAAGTATACTTAAATAATTACCCACCTTAAATGTGTCCTTACCCTCACTTATTAGGCTAAAATCAACAGCTATAGACACACGTTTTGAGAATTTACCCAAGAGCCTCGATGATAATTTTCTGACTTCATTTGTTTGAATTTCCGATGCAGTTTCAATATCTATTTTAATATTTATTTAAAAAAAAATATATTCGAATGTTAATATTTATACTAACAATTTTCTATTTTTGTTTAATAAGTAAAGAACAAAAATCTGCATAATTTCAATTTGACAAAACATAATATTTAACAAAATTTTAATCTTTTAATGAAAAGAAGTGATAAAAAATTCTGATAATTTCTATTTGTCATTACAATTTTGATATAATTATAAAATAAAAATGTATTAAACTCGCCATCATTTTTAACAGTGTAAACAAGATCTTAATCTGCAAGCTTTTATAAAGTCAAGGTTTATTATGTAAAATATATTTTTTAAAACTTACTGAATTTTGTTAATGCACTGCTGGGAAGAGAAAACAGTGTAATATTGCTTATTAATATTAGAAATAAGATATATTTCAGTGTAATCATTTTCACGTTCGACAGATAAATCTGTATTAAGACTGATACATTGCCTTTACTTAAAGTTAGTAAATATCGTTTAACGTATCTCACAGATTGAAGATTACTAGGTATCTTTCAATGCATATACGCATGTATAGGAGCGATTTAGGCAATATTGTACTATAGTGTATCATTATGACTTCTCTGTGATTGATATATAAAGAAGTAACAGTGGTGAGATATGAATACCTGACAATAACATCGAACATTTTTCTCACATTCATAATTTAATGTAACGAACAAAATTTTTTACTTCCATTTAGCAATTAAAAAAATCTTATTTATAAATTTTAATTTTTATTCCAATTTTATGATAAACTATTGAAATGTAAATTTATATATAAATAAATTTACGGAACTCATCGATTTTCACTTATAAGGTTGAAAATTTTTAAATTGTAAGCACACCTTTTATTTATGGCTCATTTTCTTGGAAATTTATTTCAAAACAATTATTTTCTTGAGTGATTCATATTATTTTAATGCCATGCTGGTTAAATGCCTAAGACGAAAATATTATCTTTTTTCAGAAAATATAATCAAAAATGTGTATTTCTTTCTTCACGTTAAAGCACTAAAAGATTTTTAAATAAATGAAAATATAATAGTCGGGTACCAGCAACCAGAATTTTCTTGTATTCTTAATTTATATTCTAAAAATTTGATAAATATCCATAAGGAATAAATAATGTGAAAAAGTAAATAGTAAAAGAAAAGTAAATATAGAATTAAAATTTCATGTATTTTAAGAGATGTCAATAATAAAAATTTGATTGGGAAAAATGGAGAATTCACACCAAGTCATCGCACTTCCCTCCGCTTATATAACACGAAAATAAAACATTTATAATATTTGTAAAATTAATTTTAATAAAAATTAATGAGTCACATTTAACAAATAAAAGAAAACATATGTTTACAAAAAGAATTTTCTTCTACTTGTTTCCATCTCATGACGACGACCCTCAATAATCCACTCAAAATCTCCATACTTACTGTCAAATGTTCCATATTGTAAAGACTTAACTTTTAAGGTGAATCTCGGCCCGAGTTCCCGCAACCTGGGTTTTCCAGTATCCGGATTAAATTCGTATCTAAAAAGGAGAGTTAAAATTAATATACTGTAAATTATTCAAGAGTGCATCGACAAAGATACAGTTGACAAATTTTTCGATAAATAATGAAAAAAATTTTCTAATACCTGTGATGTCTAAAGAATATGTAATCACGTTGATTGTGGAATGTAACAACTCTTCGTCCTTTGAATTCAGGTTCATAATGAAATAAGGCGCCCAACATTCTGCCCACTGAATGCCCCAAACGGGTCGTAAAATTATTTAAAATAACTTCTGGACGATGATTAGTAATTTCTTTATGACTGCGCTTCAATTCTGGAGTAATTTTCACATTGCTCAGTTTGCAATGTAATGTCGGACCATCCGGTAAATGGATAATCAGCAAGCCATCTTAATAATTCAGGAAAATAATTTTTTATTAAATGATTACTATCTAATTAGTTACACAAAATTCGAAAGAATCTATCCCAATAAAAAATCATTTTGGCTGCATCTAGTCAAAGTTTATTAAAAACTAGCAAATGTTACGATCAATTTATTATTGTTATGCAAATTACAAAATTTTTTATATTCAAATATAAATTTTAAAATATAATCAAAATTTTTTAAATTATTATTTATTTTGTACTTATTAAGTACAAAATTAATTATCATTGTTTATATTTTCAAAAATTTTAATATAATTCTTAGGAACAATTCAATTATTTTTATAAATAGATTATTTGTCCGTCATTGGCAAATATGAAACAAATTAAATACAATTCCCATAAAATTTGTTCAAGACTGAAATTTTAGCAAATGAATGGTTTGAATTGGAAGGTTTTTTAGAGAACGTTCATATATACAACGCATTTTTAAGTATACAGTTATATTGAAAATAAATAGTTTTATTTGAATTGTCATGTAAAGCATAAATTTCTTTAAAAAGGATACTCGGTTCTGATCTATTTTCATTTACAACAACAATATCAGTAAAACTCTTAGCTGTAGCACTTTTCACAATCTTTTTAACACCAGATCGATTTCTATACAATGATATTGAGTTTGGAATTATTCTTGTTAATTCACGTCCAAAAATTCTCGTTTTTGTAGAAGGATTATCAGCAAAAGTTATCAAAACTTTAGGTTCATAATCATGTCGATAATATGATGCAAACTCATCAAGTTCTATATCTTCCTTAATCTCTGCATTTATTGAATCATCTAAACTTCCAACGATGATTGTTTCATCTTTCTCACGCAAACTTTCTATAGTATGAGGTACTTGCTTAGGTGCGCCTGTTTGCAATTTCAGTTTTCTAGCTTCTCGTTTGGCTTTTGCTTTTTCCCTTTTAAATTTTTCTCTTTTTTGACGTCGAACTATTTTACATTTTATTTCACTAAAATTACCATCACAAGGAAACTTAGCTTCTTTGTTATTTACCTCATTGCTATTCGACACACTTTTAATCTGGGAATCATTATCTCCATTCTGCGATACTCGATGCAGTGGATTAACTCGTAATCCTTTTAATTTCATATTAAATTAATGATTTAAATATAACGAGAATGGTTTATTCTACCTCAACTATAACATGCAAGTTGTAATTTAGGGCGAAACATGTGCGAAGCAAGAGACAGGTTAGGTTGGCTCTATAAACACAGTCAAGGTTAGTCTTCAATGTAGTCGTAACGGTGAGTCCACAATAGACAACTTTTCCTCAAGATAGTTTGTCTATTGTGGACTCGACCTAAAGGCGCTCCCTGTTTAAGGTGCAATCCCATAGAACCTTTTTGCGTTGACGCGTGGTCATGAGTGCAAATATAGCGAACATATATCTCCATCTCTCTCAAGCTGTATCTACATAGCGAAAAAAAAGTGAGAAACGCGCGACGCAGACGCGAAACGCGAGAAAAATACATGGCAATTTCTCGCGTTTCGCGTCTGCGTCGCGCGTTTCTCAACTTTTTTCTGTATTGTATGCTGCATGCTGCATCTACATGGCAAAGGTAACGCAAGACGCAACGCGAAACGCACAAAAATACCATGCATTTCTAGCGCGTTTTGCGTTGCGTCTCGCGTTATCTTTACCATGCAGATACAACAGTAGAGGCAGCATCATGTTGTATCTACATGGCAAAGGTAACGCGAGACGCAACGCAAAACGCTGCCGTGGCCCCACCCTAATGCTGTATCTACATGGCAATTTACAGCATCTTGGATCAAAGTGTGAATTCCCCATTACTCATTCTTCCGTTAGGGTGGAGTCCCATGACAGCGTTTTGCGTTGCGTCGTAATGGGAGAGAAAAAGACGCAAATAGACGTTTGCTGCATTCTCTCTTATTACAACGCAACGCAAAACGCTGCCATGGGACTGCGGCCTTAACGTCAGCAATTGCAATTGCAATTACGTTCTATTCTGCTCAGGCCTTCTTCACATACCCGACTCTATTGTGATTAAAGCTTAAAGGAGACAAACATATTTTCTTTCTCGTTTTAAGACCAACGAACGCATGAGACAGAAAAGGACACAATTACTGCCTTGAGCAGATAGCAGAGCTCTGAATGCACCTTAAGGTCATACATATATTAATTATAGAAGTGGCTTAATCATAAGTTTTGTCCTATCAATGCATTCTGATCCCTGGATGCGTCACTTCCCATTACTTTGCTGTTGCTCGTTCGTTAACTGCTTTTGGTTCTTTTGCACATGTTGAGTGAAAAGTAAATTTAAAAACAAGAAGATTTGTTGTTTCTTGTAATTATTAATATTGAATAATCAATAATGGGTGGTGATGATATTCTTGGTGTTACAACTGGACAGCCTAATTTATTGAAACAAGACTTATCAAAGCTCGTATGTATAGCATTTGTACAATTTTTACAATAACTTTAATCACGTTTTCATAATTTCTGATTTTTTTATCGGCATACCGTTTTTTTTCTCTTTTAAAATTTGTTTTTCAGTAAAATCATTTCTTTTATTATTGCCATTGTTACTGTTTTTGTTATTGTGGTGAAGCTTAAAATCTCAGTGATAAAAAATGTAATTTGTACATTTAATATTTTGGCGCGACATATGCTTTTGTATACCTTCTACTTGTGCAAATGTGTTAAGCTACTGTAAGTTTGATTAGCTAATTTTTTTAAAGCGTTGTTTCTCTCATTACTTATTAATTAAGAAAGTAATTATTTTTAAATCATGTGAGTAAATATCCATAAAAATGGAGTTATTTCAGAATTTTTATAGAGATGTTTTTTAAAGTTTATATTAAATATATATTAAATAAAAAAAAAACTTGAGTGAATTTATTAATTCTTATACAGCTGTTTTTTATAGGATGTGCATCAACTTTCTCCTTTATCACCGGAAGTCATTAGCCGTCAAGCAACAATCAATATTGGTATTTTCAGATTTACATTCTTAGTTTATTGTTGTTGTTTAATTAATTCACATAATTAAAATAAACACTTGTTTTTAGGTACAATCGGTCATGTAGCACATGGTAAATCAACAATTGTCAAAGCTATTTCTGGTGTGCAAACTGTTCGTTTCAAAAATGAACTTGAACGAAACATAACCATCAAATTAGGTGAGTAAATTTATTTTATTTTACAATTATGACAGCAATCTTGAAACCTTAGTTACTTATATCTGCTGTGTCTTTGATTTAATTTGAATTTGGGATTACTGCGAGTGTTAGGATTGCAAGTTTTTAGACTTTTTCATTTTCAGTAAAAAGTGCGTTTTGCATTTTAAAGTCACTTGATATTGAATTAGTTGTTTATTTTTTTCATTTAAGGTCATGTCCAACTCGAGTCAGTTGTTCACTAGAAGATTTGGACACTACCTTAAAGAACTATCTCGACATCTCTGACATCCTCTTAAGGAAAGAAACTATATTAATATAATGAACTCACAAAATCCTCTAATGTCGATATTGTTGTTTTTTTAAGATCTTGTCAAGACGAATAATTATCAGTTTAATCCAAACCTTTTAAAGTTTTTATTTAGTTTTGAATTGTAGTTCACATAGATATATATTTCTGAAGTTTATCAAACAGTAGTAAAAAAAAATTAAATAGAATGTAGAAAATTTGAATTAAATTCCATTCGGAATAATACTTTTAAAATCAAATTCAATATTGTTTGCTAGATTTTTTTAAGTAATCTTCGCTAGAAATTGTGTACACATGTTTCAAATTGCATCCTTTACCTGGTTCCAAATTGTCTTTTAGATTTTCCAAATTTTTTAAACCTTCTTAGAAGAAGCTATTCAAATATAATTTAACCAAGTTTACGATTAAATTAAATCGAGTAATCTGCACATAAAATGCATGTGCACCAAGGAATTATAACCTCAATGAAACCTATAGACTTTCGTACACAAAAGGAGCTTATGTTTTTTATACATATATGCTTGAATATTAAATTGAAATATGAAATTGAATATTAAATTAAAAACTATAGAGCATGTATTTTATTTTAGACTGGAATCAGTTCTCATAAATTTTTCCACAAATTAAAAAAAATCATTCTATTTTTATCTCTATAGCACAATATTTGTTTGCAGTAAGTTTATAAGACAAGTTTGCAACAAATCTACGTGGATCAAGTTCACAAAGTTTATGATTAACGAATCGAAGAAAAAATATTTTTTTGGCGTAAAAGAATTTTTTTTTTTTTCTTTTCTTTTTTTCTCTCTAAATTTTTGGACAATTTTTAGACAAAAAAAACAAATAGAAAAATATTTTTCCTTACAGATTCTTCATTATAAACATTTTCAAGTTCACTAATCTCCAGATCTTATCTGCATAAAAATGTTCCACTTTGTAAGTTTGCTTTACAAACATACAAAGAGTGATATTTTTATAAAGATACAAAGAATGCTGCAAATTTTCCGTGCAAACTTTCTGGAAAATATTGTATGTAGAAAAAATTGTGCTTAAATGTTTGAATGAATAAACAGTTTTTAAAAACCACAACTGTAGGACTTAGTTTTGATTTCATATGCAGACAATAATTTGCATTCTCATTGCATTGAATCCCTATTTTATATTTATCAAATTGTCTTGGGTATAAAGTTGAATGAATTTTTAGATATAGATTGTGGTTTCAAAAATCAAATCCCGCAGACTTGTTATTTTAATTCATCCTCTAGAACTTCTACATTTAATTGTAGTCATTGTAAATTGGCGTTTAGTTAATGTCGTTAAGTAACCATCAAACATTTTTTGCAGTTTACTTTTTCAAGCTAAAATTTGAGAAATTTAATTGAATTTAATTCAAGTTTTAAACGAATATAAATCAGTGAGTGAATATTGTGAAATTGTAATATCTTTCATTTTTTCTGTGTGAAAAATTAATTTCGATTATAAAACTACATTATTTTGTAAAATCTAATATCATTTCGCAAGTGGTATTTTCATTGTAGTCTTAGTTTTTAATCTTTTAGTCAGTACACGTGTTAATTTGTATGAATTTCGTATCTTTATGTTCAAGAAGGGAAAGAATTTTATTTTAATGTTCATAATTATTTCAAGTTAAAAGCCTTATTTCGGGGGTTAAACTGTTTTTGGAAATACAAACAAAGTGAAATGCGTATGTTATTATCAATCAGAGAAATACTTTTTTAAAATAAATCAATCATAAATAATTACCTTTTTTCTCCGTTCATTATTGTTTAAAAAATGTCGATTTGGAAGCCTATTGGGGTCACGGAATTAAATTCTAAAGCGCTTGAGTGGGGATAAGTTAGTGTAGGCAAGGGGTTAATAGATAACTTGAGTTGAAAACATTAAATGAATTTCCCTTCTTTTTGTCAGACCAATTTTTTTTGGTAAATGATGTTATTAGTTGCTTCAAAGTAAATAATAATCTTTAATCTTTCATATAATAAATGACTTAGGATGACGCAATATTTCTCTTGATCGCTTATAGACAGCGAAACGAGAACTGTATTTAGATATGCTTAAAATATTATATTTATATGTACAACACATTATGACCATTTTTTATTATTATTATTATTATTATTACCAACACTATCAGGGTGGCCACATGTCAGTAAAGTCAGGGAAATGTCAGGAAAAAAATTTTTTGTCAGTTAAGTAAGGGAAATGTCAGGAAAAATTTTTTTGTCAGGGCAATTAAAGAAGAAGGGAAATGTCAGGAAAAACAATTTTTTGTCAGTAAAGTCAGGGAAATGTCAGGAAAAATTTTTTTGTCAGGGCAATTAAAGAAATTAAGACGGTCATGCAATACATTTTTTGCTGTATAAACAAAAAAATTTTTGTCAGGGAAATTCGTTGTTATGTCAGTAAAATGTCAGGGAAATGTCAGGGAAATTGATAAAGTCAATCTTGCGGCCACCCTGACTATCTAAATTTGAATTTAGTAAGAGTGTTTACTAATTTAAATTACTGATTGTGTTTTTGCTTTTAAATTAGTAAATTTTAATAAATAGTAATTTCTACTAATTTATTAGTATAATTTACTAATTCAAAAGCGAAAAGTCAATCACTAATTGAAATTAGTAAACATTTTTACTCATTTAAATTTAGAGAGCACAGATTAAGTATTTACAAAACACATTTTTATTGTATATTATCTCTTTAATTTGCATCTAATTTAATCTAGATGTAATTGTTGACAAAAACATTATACACTTGTGTAGAAACCTATGTAAATTGACTCGAGTATTTTACTTGTCCAACTCTGAATCGAAGTACAATGTTGATTTGCCGCTTTCGTCCCGCGCATCTTTTTTCCCGTCTCAGTAACGCGACAAACCTAGCCAAAAAAAAAAGGATCTGAAGAAGTAAGAATTTGGACTTGAAAATGCACATAAAGCATTAAATTTAGATAGAAGCAATAATAAGCTTATTATAAAGGAGTAATAGTGAAACCGCTCAGTGAAACAGTAAGATATTTAAACATCTGCAGAAAGATAAGTACGAATCAACAATATTATGGCTGAAAGAAACTTCAAATAGGAAGACTTTAAATGTATAGAATGGAAAACCTAAATTTTGCTAAATATTTGCTAAATATTTACCACTCTTGTGCAGCTTAGACCGTATTGCTCGCCTGATTAATGAAATAGTAGGAATGAATCATCTAATTCTATATAAAATTGGACTATAATACTGTTTTCTCGATAAAAAATAAGTCAATTCCAGTATCTAGAGATGAATAATCTGATATTGCGTGTGAAAGAGTATCAATTTTCGGACGAATATTGTTCCCGTATGATTGTAAGATTTTCCGATGCGTTCAGTTGTTAATTATAATTATGAAAATGTGAGAAGAATAAAACTTGTGAATTAGTGAATACATTAAGATTACACTTGACATATTTTTTTGAGCCGATTAATTATTGTTTATATAAGATTGGTGAAGTGAATAAAAGAAAACAGTCGCGTCTGCCAGGTCACGTGCTCGTTAAAAGTTAGTACTACCGATATTGTGAAAGGTTTAAAGTTTGTCACTGAGTCCTCTACTGTACTAAAACTAAACTGAGGCCCTATACCACTATACGCATAGCTGGCGCGCATAACATTAGTTTTTCTTTAAAATTTGAACAGCAACTAATACCAGGTGATACTTGATGGAAATGAATTAATGTACTTTCTCTGGACTGAGTCCTATTTATTTAATACACACTCCCATTTTTTTTGCAAAGAAGCAAAAAATTTTAAGTTATGTTTATAATTTTGGGAGTATAAATGCAGAAAGAGAATCAATCACTATTACAAATTTGTATTGATGTTCAAGTCTTCAATACATGAAAAGGTGCAACAAAAACTGATTTCAAATTTACAGAATTAAAAAGGAACATTTAATCAAGATAAATCTATCAGAAACATAACTTTGGGAGTGCGTCAAATATGTAATATTAAAATATACAATTTCTTTAATTCTACTTTACTCATGTACTTTTATAAGTATAAAATATCTTTTTAAATTAAGTTTCAAGTTTCTAATTGTAAGGCAATTAGTGGGGTTCTAAAATGAACTTTTCTTGTCAAAATATGAGTCAGTGCTTTACGAGATCCACATAGCAGGCCTGATTTCGTAAACGCTATAAAATGAATCAGACCATGCACTACTTTTTCCCAACTGTGTCCACATTCAGGCCTAAGCACAACTAAGTCGGGATATGGGCTCCTAACCTCAAAATGTATGTAAATGTTACATATCCTGTACCCGACTTAGTTGTGCTTAGGCCTTTATACCATATTTTTGCATTAAGTTATCTCTTATAAAGGAAAAAGGACGCCGCCATAAGAATTTAATATGTCCTGCCGGCAGGACGGAACAGTTTTATGGCGACGTTCTGATAAAAGGACGGACGTTTCATCTATTCCTTCGTCAAGATAAGAGGTACAAATAAGTAATTGGGAATATTTAATCATTTTTTATAAATTATTGATTAATGCTTGAAAAAAAGTCAGATGTTATTACACGAAAAATTGAGAGGTAAATGAAAAAAAACTCATTATGGTTCCCTTTTAATCCTGAAGGTCACATATATACACAATTAAGAACTTACTGTACATAACATATTTCATTTAAACATATACAATTAAATATAAATAGAATTTTTATTAAAAACTGGAAACTGAGAAAGTATATAAGATGAAATTTAAGGTGTCCTGAATCCAAATTCAGTGCATCCAAAAAGAAAAGTCGAGTGTATTTTCTCAGATCTATGTTATTACTTAAAAGAAATTTCTAAGCAAACAGTATTTGAAGAAATATAGTATTGGTCGTGATTGGTAACTTAACTGTTCAGTTTAGCACTGAGAATGATAACTTATCAAACAAGAAGAAGTGAAGAATATTATCATTTGGCATTTTCTAATCAATTCGTTACTTAGAGAAAGGCAAATTCGAAAATTTCGTTTAATTTTTTTCGCTCTTGGTTGAAAAAGACATCTTTCTTACTGCTTAGCTGAATTAATAAGTAATAAGTTATTCCTCTCAAGCGTCGACATAATCGCCTGTCATAGAACCACCAATGTAACCCAGAATGGTTGACAATTGTTGACAATTGTTGACAATTTAAATTGATAATTTATACAACTTTATAAGCTTGCGTAATATGAAGAGTTTGAAGAAATTGATAGACTTTGAGGGTTATAGAGGGAAAGTTAGAATTTAAGCTAGAAAAGTGTTTTGCATTTTGAATTTTGTATCAAAGGCTTCTGAATAAAGAAAATGACGACGTTTAAATGTTTGGCATTGCAGAGGCTCGTGCTTGTGCAGCAGATACTAGCAGTGGAGAAAAGGCTGGACTACCAGATGAAGCAGGCAAAACGATCAACGGCTGTCAAAAACGGCCCATAACTCTTGGATGCTTTCAACCGACAGCGAAGCAGCCAAAAATTGATGATCCATTGTGTGATTCTCAAACATTGACGTACTTAGAAGAAAAGAGAAAAACAGATGTAGTTGTACATGATAGTGATAATTGTTTTATAAAAGAATGTGAGACTATTGAAAATTATGATAAATTTTCTCCGATACTTCAGAGCGATACTTCAGATAAGTATTTTGTTCCAATATCAAACATGATAAAACTTGAGAAATTGAAAGAAGTAAGAATAGTTTTAGAAGATATTAGTAAAACAATGATGAACTTGAAAAATAATAAAAAGAAAGTCAAATCTGGAAATATATATGAAGTTGAAAGGATATTAGACAAAAGAATTACAAATGGCGTAATTTTTTATTTAGTAAAATGGAAGAGTTGGAATATGGACAATACCACATGGGAACCAATTAAACATTTGAATGATTGTCCAAAGGCTCTAAATGATTTTGAGGAAAGTAGAATTAAATCATTAGAAGATTTTCAAATGAAAATTCAATTTTATCCGAAAAGACGGGAAGTAGAGAGATTCATGAAGAAATTAGTTAATGATGGTGCAGAATTTGATGAATCTGAATTGGAAGCAGAAGATTATTTATTCAAGAAGATAAAGCAATATACTAGAACGACTCAAATGAAACGTGATAGTATTATAGAAAAAGTGAAAGAAGGTATTTTACGACTGCAGCTCACGAAGGAGAGAAAGAAAACGAATATCTCGTTGAAAGATTGGGAACATGAAATTAACAGTATAACGCAAGGCAAACCTATGATACGCGTTGAAAATATGGTAGACTTGGAATGTGCGCCACAAGATTTCTTATATATTGAGGATTACTTACCAGGTTTAAATGTAACGATTCCAGAAGATCCGCCAATTGGCTGTGAGTGTACGACTTGCGATTCAAAGACTAGATGCTGTTTTGCTCAATGCGAGAGTTCATTTCCTTACACGTCAACAGGTAAAATTCGTTTACCTCCCGGCACACCAATTTACGAGTGTAATAAACGTTGCCGCTGCCCTCCAGACTGTCAAAACAGAATCGTTCAGCGAGGCTCTCAAGTGAAACTTTGCGTCTTTAGAACCGCGAACGGTAGAGGTTGGGGAGTTAAAACATTGAGGAAAATCAAGAAAGGGACATTTGTTACACAGTACGTTGGCGAAGTCATCACTAACGAGGAAGCTGAGAAACGCGGTAAAGAATACGATGCTGCGGGACGAACTTATTTATTCGATTTAGATTATAACGATACGGAAGATCAGTGTCCCTACACTGTAGACGCGGCTGTTTACGGAAATGTTTCGCACTTTATCAATCATTCTTGTGATCCTAATTTGTCAGTCTACGGCGTTTGGATTGATTGCTTAGATCCCAATCTTCCGAAATTGGCTCTATTCGCTACAAAGAACATTGAACAGAACGAAGAACTTACATTCGATTATATGTGTCAGTCAATTAGAATGCATGAAAAAAATAAAACTTGTACCGCTCAAACTCTGAATGGATCTTTAAATGTTCCTTCGGAATCGCGAAAAAGATTGGAACTACCATTAACCTTGTCTGAAGAAGATGTAACTTTTGAAAATCGGACTAGATGTCGTTGTGGATCAAAGGTCTGCAGGCAGTATTTATTTTAAATAGTCTTTCGAGTCTTTCAAAGAATTAATCAGATCATGCTTTAGTGGAAATCTCGACAAAAGAAAATAGCAAAATATTTGACACATTCATCATTATTATGCTCTGTAGCTCATGTATAGTATCTTAAATGAGTTTCTTACTCATCATGTGCAAACAAAAAATCGAACGCGAATTTACATACAAAGCAGAATAATCACGCATATATATTTATATATACTTTCAAAAAAAGCAATCTATACATGTAGTTTTTGATATAACATATTTCACTTCTTATTCATTGTTAACAATTATTATTATTATTATTATTATTCAATTTTTTACTTTTTTATATTCAAGTAATCATATTTAAATCAACTTTTATAAACTTATTGACGTCAATAAAAATCCTATATATTTTTATCAAAGAAGGACTTTTTTGTGTACCTCTTTTTAAAAAGAAGATGAAATGTTTGCACGTTGTACCTCGCAAAACCCACAGAATTAAGGGTCTTGAACATCTCTTGATTCTTCTAATTATTTCCGCATATAATAAATAATTACATTTAGACTAATTATACTATATTTAATACTTGAAAAATATGTAATTATGTTATAAATTGTTTTTTTAATAAATTGTGATATTGTACTGTACTTTCTAAAAAATAAGCAATAATGCTTAACTTTCGAGATGAAAATTTAAAGGTGCACTGAGGGAAATAATTCTTTGGTATGTAGATTTTAATAATTACGGGTTAGTTCAAAAAGAAATTTAGATAACAGTATCTGGAATACAGCGTTGTTGCTTCGGTGAGACAATATTTGAAATTAGCATCAGAACTTCAATTATTTTTAAATCTTTTATAAAATTCCTTCTTCCCAGAAATTCAATTATTTTCAAAAAATAACAACATTTTTTCGCAAGAATTAAATTATTTTCAACTATTTTATAAAAATTCTTAGCAGAAATTCAATTATTTTCAAAAATAACAACCTTTTTTGCAAGAATTCAATTACTTTCAAGAGTACAAAAATTTGTGTCAGAAATTTAATTATTTTCCATAAACTTTAATAAAATTTCTCTAAAGAATTCAATTATTCTCAAAAGCAAACAAAATTTTTGTCAAAAATTCAATTACATTAAAAAATTTAAAGAAATTCTCGTCAAAATTTCAATTATCTTTATAAATAATCAAACTGTTCTTCGAAATTCAATTATTTTCAAAAAATTTGAATAAAATTCTTGGAAAAATTTCAATTATTTGCAAAATTTTTCCTAAATTCAATGATATTCAAATATCTACTATTTTAATAAAATTTTCCAAAAGAATTCAATTATTTAAAAAAAAAATGTTTATTAAAATCCTTCGCAAACGTTCAATTATTTTCATAAATAATAAAATAATTTCACAAGAATTCTGTTATTTATAAATTTTTTTATAAATTTCTTCGCAATTATTCAATTATTTTCGATAATTAATCAAATTTTTTAAAGAGATTCAATTATTTTCATAAATAATAAAACTCATCGCAGAATTTCAATTATTTTTAATACAATTTTAAAGAAATTTTTCGAAAAATGTAATTATTCTTAAAAATTTTATTATAAAACTTCAACAAAGAATTTTAATGAAATTCTTTTTAACAATTCAATTTTGTTTCAAAATAATTTTAATAAAATTCTACGTAGAAATTTAATTAATTTCAATAATTTATCAAACTTCAATTATTTTCAATCTCTACTACTTCAATAAAATTTCACAAAAAAATTCAATTGTTTAAAAAGAAATTTTAATAAAATTCGTCTCAAGAAATTCAATTATTTTCAAAAGTAATATAATTCTTCGCAGAAATTCAATTATGGTGAAAAGTTTGAAAAAATTCTCTTCAAAATTTCAATTATCTTTATATAAATAATAAAATTTTTCTTTAAAAATTTTAATAAAAAATTCTTGGCAAAATTTCAATTATTTTCAAAAACTTTTCTCAATTCAATCAAAATTTTTACAGAGATTCAATTATTTTTAATATAATTTCTCGAAAATTGAAATTATTCGTCAAAAGATTTTTAATTACCTATTTAAAAATTTGTTGATAAAATTCTTTATTACTAATTTAAATTTAGAGAGAAAGTATTATAGCTGAATTTTTATAAATAATTGAATTTTGAAAAGGTTTAAAATTATAATCTTTGAACATTTGAATTTTTCATACTTTAAACTAAAAATTGGGTAGATTTTATTTTTAAAAAAATTAATTGAATTTTTTTGAAGTTATTTGATGCTTTTATTGTCTAATATATATTTGATTGAAGAATTTTCTGAATAATCGATGAAATTTCTTAAAATTAAATTGTAAACAAATGGATTTGAAAATTTTCAAAGAAATTTGTCAAAAATTATTAAAAACTAGCAAAATAATTAATTTAAAGAAGAATTTTAGTTAAAAATTCTGGAAAACAATAATTTTTTTATTTTATTTTAATTTTGAATTATTTTTTATTTAATTTAATTAATAAATTTATTTTATTTATAAAACATGAAGACATCGATTGCTCCGAGTCGAAGACTCGGAGTGATCGATTTCTTCATGTTTTATAATAATTTTTTATAAGTTGTTTAATTTCAAAAAAAAGGTTTTAACACAGTTCAATGACGCGATCTGAAGAAAGGGATCTTAGAAGCAAAAAATTATAGGTTATGTTTGCAATTTTTTTAAATGAAAATACAAAAAAGGATCAATTGTCAATGTGAATTATTAATGTTTAAGTCTTTATTACAACTAAAATATTTAAGAAACATTGATTTTAATTTGTAATAAGTAAAAAGAAACTTTTAAACAAGAAAAAAGTAACGATAACATAACCTTAAAGTGGTCCCTTTCTTTAGATCGCGTCACATTTAGGACCTTGTGTAAATTTTAATTTAGATATTAAATTCAAGTCATTAGTTTAATCTCTTAATTACTCGAAGTAATAAAAATTTTTCTTTTTCATGATGTCAGTTTTGTCATATTTGATTTCTGTTTACATAATTTGAAAATAAAATTTTCAACTATTTTCAGGATATGCAAATGCAAAAATATACAAGTGCGATAATGAAAAATGTCCTAGACCTGGATGTTACATCTCAGGAGGTTCCAGTAAAGACGACTCATTTCCATGCCTTCGTTCCGCTTGTCCTGGACGATTTCAATTAATTCGTCATGTATCTTTTGTGGATTGTCCCGGTCACGATATTCTTATGGCAACAATGCTTAACGGAGCAGCTGTTATGGATGCAGCATTATTGTTAATAGGTATACAAATATTTATTAATTACACTATTTATTAATTGATTACCATTATACAATTGCTTTTTAGCTGGAAATGAGTCCTGTCCTCAACCCCAAACGTCAGAGCATTTGGCAGCTATTGAAATCATGAAGTTGAAACATATTGTTATCTTGCAGAATAAAATTGATTTGGTAAAGGAGGGCCAGGCAAAAGAGCAATATGATCAGATACAGAAGTTTGTTCAAGGTAATAATATTATTATTTGTTAGATAACTAAAACTAATGATATGCATCTGTTTAATAGGAACTGTAGCTGAGGCAGCACCGGTAATTCCTATTTCGGCGCAGCTGAAGTATAATATTGAAGTATTGTGCGAATATATTACAAAAAAAATTCCTGTACCATTACGAGATTTCACTTCAGAGCCAAGATTAATTGTTATTCGATCATTTGACGTTAATAAACCTGGTTGTGAAGTCGACGATCTTAAAGGTGGAGTTGCGGGTGGCAGTATTTTAAAGGGAGTATTAAAGGTGATTTTTCAAAAAATATCAAACTCTTTCTTTATAATATATTAATCTTCCGTTAACAACATATTGTATTTGTAGGTTGGAATGGAAATTGAAGTAAGACCCGGTTTAGTATCGAAAGATAGTGAAGGAAAATTAACTTGTCGACCAATTTTCTCTCGGATTGTTTCTTTGTTCGCTGAACAAAATGAGTTGCAGTTCGCTGTTCCAGGCGGACTAATTGGTAATGCATAATATAATATATATAAAGAAAGAGAGAATTTCATTTCATAAAATGAATTTTATAGGTGTTGGAACTAAAATTGAGCCTACCCTTTGCCGTGCGGATCGTTTGGTTGGCCAAATACTGGGAGCAGTCGGAGCTTTGCCTAAAATTTTCATTGAACTAGAAATTTCCTACTATCTCTTGAAACGATTGTTGGGTGTAAGAACTGAAGGTGACAAGAAAGGAGCTAAGGTATATGATTAAAAGACTAATTTCTAAATTAGTTAACATAGAATTATTATTATTATTATTATTAGAATTTCTTTTACTTAAATTATTTTATAGGTACCAAAATTGTCAAAGAACGAAGTACTTTTAGTTAATATTGGATCATTAAGTACGGGCGGACGAGTCTTGGCAACTAGGGCTGATCTTGCGAAAATAAGTTTGACTAATCCAGTATGCACTGAAGTTGATGAAAAAATAGCTCTTTCAAGACGTGTGGAAAAGCATTGGCGTCTAATAGGATGGGGACAAATTCGTGGAGGAGAAACAATTGAACCTGTGTTAGATCATAAATAGTTATCAATATCATTAAACACATTTATATAACAAAAAAATATTATTTGTAAGCATTTCATAGAATGCGTCAAAATTACATTTCATACTATACTTTACAATCATAATTTACAATAGTAAATATTATTGACGAAATAAATTTTTTAAATGATACACAGGTTTTAAAATTAAGGAGCGGTCACAAGCTCTTTATGCAGTAGAGTTGTGATCGTACCCTTATACAAAGTTTCATAAAATACTAAAGTCTAACGCACAATGGCTTCGCGAACGAGTCGCATGAGATAGAAAAGGACAGAAAGCAAAGTTAGAGAAGGATGATAGGTATATTTTTCTTTAACTCATTCTTGCGTTTACGACGACGTTATTCATAATTCGAAGCCATATTTACTCCAAACTTTATTATTGGAGTCTAAGAAGAAGAAGAAGAAGAAGACGACGTTATTCTGCTTCTTTTGGCGTAGATGGACGTTTTCGGCGTTGCGTTTTGATTCATTCTGGAACGAGACTAATGGAGCGTTTACACCTTCGGTAAAAATTTCCAGAACGGGAAATTTACATTAGAGTAAGAGAAATAGACTGTATATCTGTCTCTCTTACTCCAATGTAAATTTCCCCTTCTGGAAATTTTTACCGAAGGTGTAAACGTACCTTAAGGTGCAATCTTAAAAATCGATCTTTCAGATCGAAAATATCGATACTTGCCAAGTAAAAAAAAAACTATATGTAATAAACAGGATAAACAGCAAATAATAGAATTCTGTCAAGGTAAATAAATTGAAAGATTTTATTAATTAATATTAATTACTTTTATAATATTTTTTAAATGAAACAAGTTTATAATTTCATTATTTTCTATAGTATTTCTATATTATACAATTATACATATTATATATTAATTAATTATATATAATATTTAGTACAAATCTTAATCGTATGATCATTGATAGTGATATAATATTAAATTAACCCTTATAATTAAAGATGCAATTATAATTTCCTTAACATTAAAATAAATTGTCATTGTAAAATCAGGATATAAATAGGAAACAAAGAAAAATGAATGATGTGAAGTTAATTGTTAATAATTCTTTAAAAAAATTTAATAAATGTCTTAAATAAAATATTTCTAAAAATGCCGTTTTGCACGACAGATTACAACTGGTTCTGGTATTTGTTTAAATTTTTTCTTGGCTCAACTGGAATACTCTTTCTTTACAGTGGTTTTCTTAACGAAAAGTAAGAATTTTGAAAAGTTTAAAAATGAATAATTGCTCTTTATTGATAAATAAGAATTGAGCCAATACAATTTTTTGAAAATAAATTAAAAATTACTTACGAAAAACTAAACAAAAAAGACAAATTTCAAATTTTTATTCTGTGTGTAATATGGTATATAATATGACAGTAATACTTTTTCAGAGAAATTTCTTGTACATGTGATTCACAAGAGGGGAAACGGAGTCAAGATAATGGCGAAATGTAAGTAATTTTCTAACCATACATGTATAAAAAATTAAAAATATAAAAGAGAAAATGGAAAGTGATTTAGAATCTCAATAAGTAATTAGAAAATTAGGGTTTTTAAGTTTTTTTTAAATTATCCAGTTGAATAATTAAATTTTTAGAATTCATAAGAAAATTCTAAATTTTGGTGTTTTTTTTTGTTTGCCTCATAAACTATAAATTTACCAAGAAACCTTCAATTTTTTCTATTTCTAATTAGTTAATATGGATTTATACAAGAATTTTAGTTAAAAACACTAAAAAGAATTTGCATTTTAGAGAAGTTACATATGATTGCAAAAATTCAATTATGTTCAAAAGTTTAAAAAAATTCTCGTCAAAATTTCAATTATCTTTATAAATAATAAACTTCTTTTCTGAAATTAAATTATTTCCAGAAAATTTAATAGGTACATTTTTTGGTAAAATTTCAATTATTTTCAAAAACTTTCTTCAATTCAATCATTTTCAATATCTACTATTTTAATAAAATTTTCCAAAAGAATTTAATTATTTAAAACAAATTTTGATAAAATTCTACGAAAACATTTAATTATTTCGATAAATAATAAAAATATCACAGGAATTCAATTATTTACAAAGAATGCAATTTCAAATTTGTTATAAATTTCTTCGTAATAATTCCATTATTTTCATAAACTATACAATTTTTTTACAGAGATTCAATTATTTTCGTAAATAATATTTTTTTCTAGAAATTCAATTATTTTCATAAATAATAAAACTACTAGCAGAATTTTAATTATTTTTAATTAAATTTTAATCGAATTCCTCGAAAAAATGTGTAATTAATCTTAAAAACTTTATTTTCAAATTCGACGAAAGAATTTAATGATTTAAAAATTTATTGCTAATATTCTTTATGAGAATTTAATTTTGAGAAATATTCAATTATTCAATAAATTATTTATTTTTCTATTTAATTAATTGTAGAATAAAGAAATAAATAAATAATTGAATTCTCGTAGAATTTTGTAATAAATATTGATTTAAAAAGGAATTTCAGTTAAAATTTTATAATTCAGTATTCAAAGCATTATAGTGCGAATTTTTATAAATAATAGAATTTTAAAAAGGGTTTGAATTAAAATCTTTGAAAATCTGAATTTTTCATACTTTTAACTTAACAATTCTGCAGATTTAATTTTTTTCAAAAAGTTTAACTGAATTTTTTAAAAATTATTTCATGTTTTTATTTTATTGAATTGTAAACAAATGGATTTGAAAATTATTTAAAAACTTAAAAAATTATTAAAAACAACTCATTTAAATAAAAATTTTAGTTAAAAATTCTATTTTTTTCCAAAAAATAATAATTAAATTGAATTGATGGAAATAATTTTGATGTAGTTACAGTAAAAATATTCTTTTATAATAGGTATAAAAGAATAATTTTATCACTCGGTCATGTTTAATTATTTATTTAATTAATTATTTATTTTAAAATATGAAGATATCGAGTGATCGATTTCTTCATATTTTATATAATAAATTTAAAAGTTATTGAATTTGAATGTTTTGAAAAATTTTAATTCCTTCGGGAAAATAATAATTAAATTATTTATTTAAAAAAGAAGTTATTGGTGTTTTTGAATAATATTACAATTAAGGAAATTCGTAATAAAATATTTGGATCTAATAAATATTTACTTGATTTAAATAACTTGAATCATATTTGAATCAAAAAATCTTAATTGGGTCAATTAAATAATTAGTTAAATGTAATAAATGAATTTATTTAACATAAATAATAAGTTATTTGAGACAATCAATTTATTTATTTCACAATATAAAAGTGTAGGTATATTGTTTAATCTAAAATTTTTATATTTTAATTTTTATTTATTTTTTTAAATTATTTTTTTCCGTGTATTTATAATTGTATAATATATTGATATATTATGAAAGGAAGACAAGCATGCAGTGAATGTGTCTCTGTTCCGTTCACTGCTATAAGATGTGTACGAGCGTATATATAGAGTCATTAAGTGAGTCGTAAGGCGCCATTCTGAATCTCAACGTATTACATTTAACACGTTATTATTGTTTCTAAAGCAGTTGCTACAAAAGGTGCAAATTTCGAAGAAAATGGCTGTAAATACGCCAATTCTTTTCAGCTTTAGCACCTAATGCAAAAACTTATCAAATAAATAAATAATTTATTTTTATTGTTTTTAAATCTTTTATTAAAATATATAGGTAATTTAATATAAATCTATTGTAGTAGTTTGTTTGAGTAAAAGAATTGAGGGACTCCAGAGAATAAAGGGACGAGCGTGTGGTTGGAAGGTATAATTCGTACCAGTCAGGTAGCAGTGAGCGGCCCAAGGCTTGTCACTGGTACCCGACTGGTAATATCCCTTCCAAACCTCGCTCAGTATCCACTTAGTGCTCTTTATTAAAACTCAACATTAATTATTAGATTCCAAAATAAAAATATTCTTTTTTTGAAATTATATTCAATTAACTGTTGTATTTTTGAACAGGCAGTTTAATCCAAAGAGCTCTACAAGAGAAGATTGTTGCTGTTCCACATTATTAGACTAAAATTTCTCAGAAACATTGCTTTCAATCACCCTTTCAAAATTTTATATCATTTTATTTCTAATTTATTCAAGATTCTATGAGAATACCTCTTTATATGTAAAATTCTACGTGATGAAATATATAGTTATTATTTAATCAAAGCAGGTTATCTTTTAATCGAAATATTCTGAAATAAAGAAAAAAAATGTCTTTCTTCGTAAATGAATGTTCATGAAAAAAAAATGTTAAAGTATTATTGTTGAGCGGAATTTTTTTTTTCACTTTGAGATTTTATTTTTTTCCGGTTCTAGAAAGCGAGAAAAGTATTTTTAAATAAACTCGAGTTTAGAATAATAGTGATTTGAGGAAAATTTGTCTTGTATTAAAAATATTAAAACTAAATAGGAATGTAAAATAAAGTAAAGTTGAGAACCATGGGACCCCTCGAGTGAAGGGGGACTCATCTGGAGGCTGGTCAAAGAAAGAAGGTAGTATCTCAATCAGGCATGGACTGAGCACAGGTTGGGGTGTTCTGGACCCCTGGATGGCGGTTAGTGTTTGTAGCTCTCTATACAAGCTAAACTTGTGACTGCAGTGGTAGACCATTACATATACATATTTTTATAAAAATCGCGCTTTTATTTATATTTTTTCTTCCAAATAATTTAAGCACCTTTTTTTAAATAATAATTTTTTCTATACTTGCATTATAAAATAACGTAAACTTCATTTTATGAATATACATATTTATATTCTTTCTTAAAAGTAGACTTTGTGCATTTGTGTGCGCTTGTGCGTGAAAAAATATATTTCACACCATATTATGACATACGATTATTGCTACTGAACAATATGACAAAAAAGGATTTAATAGAATAAATTAAGGTATGTGCTGATTTTTAAATTTATTTAATTTTGTTTACAAATAATAATCAACTACACACATACAGAAAAATATTTTTTTCTCAAATTTAATAAATTTATAATAAATATATGAATATTATATATTTATTCGTATCTATTTTTATATTTAACAACAATTTCATTATATGCATATAATTATTTAATTTTAAAAATACATGACAGTGTATGCTATAAGACTTAACAAGAAAGTATCAAGGTCGTGCCTATTTGTGGAGACAACTCAATTTGTAGAATGGTTCTCTAAACGTATAAAATGTGTCCCGTTAAAATGCTATCTTCGGTATAAGTTGTAAGAAAAATAGTTACCCCAATTTTTACAACTTTATTGTTGAATTACCTTTAGTAATAATTTGAAATATTCTTTATAAATAGTCAATTTCTTTAAGGGTATAAAATTATTTTTAATATTCGCAACATATAATTATTATCACTGATTTATGTGTACTTATTTATTATATAGTAGAAAATAACATTTGTATTTTAACAAATGATAATTTCTCTACAATATGAGATAGACAAAAAAATGTTCTTTAATATATTACAAAACTGTATTCTTGGATATCAACAAAATTCAGATTCATGCGATATGCAGAGTAGTTTTTAAAAGATTCCTAATTTTCAGTAGTCATACTGAAAATTACTTGGAAATATAGTTACACAATTTTTATGAATTATACTTTTCCAGGATAATGACTTTGAATATTGCGTGGCTGGACATTGTCCTAATTGCACTTGTTATCTCGATGTCTACTTTAACAAAATGTTCAAATTCGTTAGCAACAAATAATTCAATGAGGTGTGAAGATGCAAGAATGCGATGCGCCTATAGAACAGGATGTGGAATGGCTTTACAACAGTACCTTACACGTTGCACATCAGTCCTCCATGGAGATATCAACAAATGTCCCGAGTCCTGTCAACATGCTCTTATTGCCCTTACAAGTACGGACGAGGGAAAAGAACTGATGAGGGTAAAAGAATAAATATTTCATTTATTTATCATCGATCAATTATTCAGCCGTTCGGTTTATTAACGTACTTTTATGACATTGCAGTGTGATTGCACTCAAGAAGATCATCTTTGCTTGCAATCAAAACAAAAAGTAGAAGTCTGTCGATCGTCAGTCATAGCGGCAATGAACAGAACAAGAGTGTCCTGCAGAATAGCAACATGGATATGTAATGCCGATGCTATATGCTACACAGCATTGGCATATTATAACGGATATTGTAAAAGTATGTTTCACGGTAAAAAGTGCACTCACCGGTAAGAAAGATTTCTTCTTCTTCTTCTTCTTCTTCTTCTTCTTTTTAATTTTAATCGCAGATGAAAAATATATTTGGAATTATTTTATTTACATATTTAGATGCCGAAATTCCATAAATATTTTGAGACGGCAAGAAAAAGCTGACAAATTGAATACATGTTTTTGTGATGGCGCTGAAGATTATGACTGTAAATCTATCCATCGTAACATGAATTCATTGTGTTATAAAAAAAACCATCATATTTATCAGGATGAAAAAAAATCAAACGAGGACACTAGTATGAATATTCTTAATAAAAGTTCAAATGCTGTTAGTATTAAAAACGCATTTGTGATAAATAGGATAACACTATTCACATCCATGATTCTACTTTTTTCAAAAATATAAGGTAATTTCTTCATTACTTATTTCGTAAATAAAAGAACTAATTTGATGAGTTTTTAATTTGTTGTAATACACTATATTTAAAAAAAATACATTAGCCTTAGAGCTACATCATCAGATTCTCTTTAACCGCACATTTAAATAAAAATAATTTTTTATTTCTAGACTGACTTGGTAATATATGGAAATCATAAAAGAAAAGAGGAACAGTATTCCGCGAGTGAACGACCAAAGAATCAAAATATCTACAAATAATCACACTCAAAAGCAATAATAATAAAAATATTCCTAGGTAATCTATGAAAAAATTTCAAATGTCAGAAAATGATTCAAGTTTTTTGAAAAGCTTGAAATTTAGAAAAATAACAATATTTTTCCAGTTCAGCTCTTTGTTATTAAGAACAAAAAGAATTATATGTACATTTTGACACTCAAGGTCACGTTATTCAGTTGTCGTGTGTTCCAGTATTGAAGTACATATGATCACTGAATAACATGACATTAAAGAGGTTCTTCGGTAAATTCATGTTCCATACAATTTTTTCAAACTTTAAGAAAAAAGTGTTCCTTTTTGTATGCGTTATGTGTAGTGAAAAACACAGTACCTTTGCGATGCTAAGACTTGAAATATTCAACATTTTAATATTTAACGTAGTAATATTAATTCTGGAAAATAACTCGATATTTATTTTTCAAAAACCGGGATATTGTAAAAAAGAATAAACAAAGTAATTATAAAAAAAACATTCAATGTGGGTAGTGATGCTCAATTTTTAATTCGAGAAATATAAAACTGTATCCGTATTGGTATGAAAGAAGACAGGTGCGATCTTAAAAGAAAAGCATCTTTCTCAACTGCTTCTCGAAAGGAATGGGTGTGATTGCATCGCCCGGAACTGAGATCCACTGAAGCCGGATATTCACACTTTTAATATTCATTGTAAACTTTACTGTTAAAAGGTTAATTTCAACACTATAAAACAGAGGACAATGGAAAAGAAACTTACATTTTTTTTTAACTAGATAAAGTAATAACAAATTGTGTCTTAAATAATAAGAATAGTCATAGAAATAATTTTAAAAACTGTCTTCATTATAGCTACAGAAAGTCTATAAATTTCGTACCATTTTTATATTACTTTCAAAATGAGTTTAAAGAATAGAAAATTAATAAAATCAGACGATATTTTAAAGATTATAAGTTAAAGTGATTTAAAAAGCATAATAAAAATTGTTACTTTCTATATATTCATGTATGTATTTCGGCTTGCCCCCAAAGAAGAATATTTTCCACAATTTTTGATTGGTACCAATAATACCAATAATTTCGTAATATCTGATCGAATTAGGTGCAACGTAAGGACATAAAAAAATACTTAAATCAGATGTAAATTTCGATTAGGTTTGATTCACGTTTACGTTCACGTTCTTCCTTGAAAAAAGTAATAGAAATATTTCCAAAAGTAAAGAGAAGAATTATTTTATTATTACATTTGTTGACAGAAGCATATTTTCAAATTGCTTTGCATCAAGTTTAGACACAGGATTATCTCGAATGTCCAATTCTGACAAGTTGTTTTGTTTCAATAAATGGAAAACATCTTCTACACTAGATATATCGTTACTCCTGAGCGTTAACACTTCAAGTTTAGGCAAAATAGGAAAATGTTCTGTGGAACTTACACCATTATTTGATAGGGATAATTTTTTACATTCTATTAATGAAGACAATCGTTGTAAACAATTTCCCAAATTATTAGAATCTAAATTGATTTCTTGAAGAAAGGATAAGTAGTTCTCTTTATATAAAATTGTCAATCCCAGGCCAGAAAGATTTGCTTGACAGTTGCGACAGTTTTCATTTTCGTCTTGCGAAAAATTAAATAAATAATTGTCTATCAAACATTTACTCCCTGCAAAGAGAAGTATTTACAAAAATTAAAATTTGAGAAGAAATCGACATTGGCTCAAAGAGCCGACGCTACACTCGAACGGGAGAGCAATGAGCGCCTCTGGGTCACAACTGGTATTTGCGCTTACGTCGAGCGTAGCCTCGCTTCTTCGAGCCAGCCCCTCAATTAACTGAATGATAATCTGCGGACTGCCAGTCTGCAGACTTTAAATTTTCTGTTTGCCCACATACAATGCAGCATCCGTATTGCTTGCATGCCAAAGTTTAGAAATTTATAAACAACAAATTTAATTCATTCCAATGAATTGATACTCAGTTTTTTAATCAACTTGAAAACAGAATTTTACTAAGTTGAAATTTCAAATCGAAATTAACCAATAATTGATAAGGGATATTTTGTTGAAACTTTATAAAGTTTTATACTTACTTAAATCTTTGTAATAGTTGCATCGCATTTTATCCACAGTCAATAATAGATCTATATCACAAAGAATACTTGAACGAAATTCAACTACGTCAATACTTTGCATAAGAAATATTCCAGTTAATAATGCCCATTTATTTTGAGGTTCCATTTCCGATAACTGTTTATAATTAACTAATTGTTCTCGAAGTTGGATTTCATTAGATTTCTCGTTCAGTGGCAATTCAGTTTTACAAATCCATGAAGAATTTAAAAGTTCAAATGGATAAATATCAGTTCCATAGTTTAAAAGAATGACACTATTGTCAGTAATATTTAATGGATGATGAAATTTAGTGATCCATAGTTTTGAAAACTTTTCATTATTCACTGATTTCCACTGGCAGTCCAAAATATTGCCATCAATGGATAAACTGATATTCGGTGATTCGATTGAAACGTTATCGTGAAAGACAACCAGCGCGTCAGTTGTGGTCAGTTTGGCTCTCCAAAGTTTCTTCGTTAAAGATTTACCACATTCCAGTAACCATCTTTGATAGAACCAAGCACTGGTATCGTTGGGATCAGTGAAAGTTGCTTGCATTACTAAATCCAATTCTACAAAAATACAAGTTAAATGCATTTTAATAATTCTATACAGTTTTAAAATATGTAAAAAAGAAGAAATTATTTGTAATATTACCTTCTTTGTGCTTATTAATTTCGATCGGTAACGTATGGGTGACGTCAGGAAACATTTTTGATAATATTTTACTCCTATAATGCCATGAAGAATAATTAGAAAAATTGTTTAATATTTTCGCCGTAGAAAATTCAAATTCTTCGTTGTCAGCCACTCCTGCCTTTTGAACAATAAAGTTTCTGTAATCCCAACAGTGAACTGAAATTTAGATAAGTTACAGTAATTATTTAAATAAAAATTCATTTTAAAAATGAAGAATATCTTAAAAATAAAAATATGTCTTTAATATGTAAAAGGTACTCACAATTTCTCTCGTCAATATTTAGGCACTTTGTACATAAAAGTAATTCTTTTCTATAATTTGGCTCTATTATGTGATCAATAACCCAACATCGATGATGCCAAACACTGTAAGACTTGGGATTTTCTCGTAAACAGTTTTCAGTTAGCATTAACTCTTTCTCTAATTGTTCTTCATTTTCTATTTTAGACCTGAATTTTATTAAACATAAATCCTGAATTTAATTTTAAATTAATTAAATACACCTTTGTGATGGCAACTTACCAATTATTATTTATAAGTACTTCTCTTCGAATATTCCAAAGAGTGTAAATATCTGCATTACGAACAAGTACTTTCTCAGTTGCTCCCAATAATTCATGATTCCAAGATTTTTCTTTTCTCTATAAAATTTTAGATATACTTGAAAATATATTGTAATTAAATTTATTTTTTAAACAATCTAGAGACGTACCTTTTGGAAAATAAAGTTAATTCCACTTCTGTACTCTATAACTTTCTTTGCTTGTTCTTTTTTCTTTATTTCTTCTTGTTCTGCAGATGTATAAACTTTTATTCGTCCGTGCTGAAATACAAAATTATTTTTGTTAGCTAACTAGAAAGTACAAACATAAAATTAATAACTAAAGGTTTCTTTAAAATTTTTTTTTTTAATATAAGTAACTGTTTTCAAGCAACTTAGGTCCTGTTTTATTTCAATTTTAATTGATAGTCATTTTTTACAAGAGACCATCTAAACAAATGAAGAATTTTCTTTCTGATAGTTGCCATAATAATTTACCAATTACCACATTTTTTACTAATTACACATTGTTCAATAAATTATTTTATTCTGTTGTAGACGCAGCATACATAAATAAAAATTATTATCATTCAAATTGTACTAATTTAACTCATTTTTTCTTTGTATAATTAATTATTAATATCGAACCCTTTATTTTAATGTATTTAATGTAATAAACAAAATTCACATGAATGAAATGTTTAATGCAAAACCTAAAACTGTTTAACCTCACTTTGCTTTAAAAAAAGATATTCTGAAGCATTTTCATTTGCAGACTACATACAGAATGTGACGTTTTATAATTTCTACAAATGAACAAAAATAATAAAGATTAAATTTTTTTTACCATTTTATTTGACACCTTACACTACTTAGAAATAACAGCGTAAAAAATATTTGCTTTTTGCAGATTGTCAAAATGTTGTCAATTTAAATACTCCATAAAGATGCTTGCACAGCTGAGCAAGTACCTTTATGGTACGTTCAAGACTTAGGCTATGTTTTCATGCCTGCGTTTTGCGTTGAATAATGAGAACGGACTAGGACGCAGACAGCTTCTGTCATTTTCTTTTTCATGTCCTTTCGCCCGAAGCCGAATACTCATTCCTCCGTCTACGATTTCATTTACGTCATTACGTTTACGACGCTATTCTGCTATGGTTTATAGTCAAAACTATTTAGCTTAAAAGTTATGCATGTATTTTTAGTTATAAATATTTGTGTTTTTAAAGGTAATATTTAAATTAATTGTATTTTTCCAAAAAAAAAAAACATTGCACATTTTTATTGTGACAAGGTTATAATTAACCTCTTCTTAAGTACTTCTTAATAGATATCCATTTAATATTTCTACAAAATATTTATTAATTACATATTTAAGTAAAATATATGTAAGATTTTTATTAATTAATGAACCCTGTCAGTAAGATGAATCAACGGTAAGAAACTTTGTAAAACGAATTATACCAAATATTTATCTTAGAAATATAAACTTTTCGTAAATTCATATTAGGTGAGCTGTCAAAAATATTATAATTAAGAACGGCTTTAAAATATTAAAAAAAGAAGTAATTTGAAAATTGTTTATGATTTTAATTGAATTTTGTTTAGGTGATTTTAATAGTAACAGATTATGCAAACATTTTGTTGACATTAAGAAGCATTTGTTTATAAAATCATTTATTAATAATATATTTGAATTTCTATGTAATAAATGAATTGTTTCAGATGTCTCAACAATTGCCTGTGACACAAGCAAGTTCTGACTCTACCTCTGCCCATGGAAATTTGCAGTCTATTGGTTCTAATAATCAGAATCCTCTTCCTATATCAACCACAGCATCGGTAATGCAAAACCAAATTCTATCTCAACCATCTCAATATTCTAACCAATCAGTAAAAACTTCACAAATGCAATCTTCTGTTTCTGGGACATGCAATGAATTCCCACAGGTTATTTCCTTTATATTGTTTTCACTTTGCATGTACACTGAAAACATTTTATTATCCAATTATAACAATTGATATTAAAATTTATATTGCTGAAGCATTGCAGAGAGTATTAAACAATAAACTTTTCAATTTACCAAAGAGTAAATTGAACATGTCCTGTTTTTTTATTTTTAAAGAAAGAAATATTAATGTATATTCTATTGTAAACAACTTTTTTCAGTTTTTAACGAAAACTCGACTACAAGATTTAGTGAGAGAAGTAGATCCATCTGAACAACTAGACGAAGATGTTGAAGAAATGCTCCTACAATTAGCAGACGATTTCGTGGAAACCACAGTTAATGCAGCATGTTTACTGGCCAAACATAGGCATGCTAATACTGTTGAAGTCAAAGATGTTCAACTACATTTAGGTATGTTTATTAAATCTTATGCTTATGCGTATTTTCTTTATTTTATTGATAAATTGTAGAAACAAACAAACTGTTTAACCAATTTAAAAAAAATTATTTTAATGTATATATTTTTAAAAAAATATTCCTTTCCAGAAAGAAACTGGAATATGTGGATTCCTGGCTTTGGAACTGATGAAGTGCGACCCTATAAAAGGGCTACAGTCACTGAAGCACACAAACAGCGATTGGCTCTTATTCGTAAATCAATAAAAAAATATTAACCCTTATTTTTATAACTGCCGATGAATATTGTAATACAAATTATTGTAAATTTTTAAGTTTAACAATTGTAAATGAAATATTTGTATTATATTCTTCATATTTCATATTTGACATTTTACAAATTTTTCCTTCCTTCTTCGTTAAATTTAAACCTTTTACAAGACATATACTAATAAACTTAAAAAAAATGTCTAATGTATATAATTATAATCCCTTTTTAAATGAAAATAAATAAAAGAAATCCAACACGATTATTTGTTTTTATTTTTGTCTTATTTCATGAATTTGCATTACACAATCTCTTTTTGTATGAATAGAGAAATTATATCGCAGTATGCGATACTTTGCTTAGTATTATTTCATTAATATAATATACTTTTATTGTGTATCTTAAAAATAAGAAAATCCACATATTTAAACATGTATAATTATAAAAATGGTTTCAAGACATCTGTAAAACAAGTGCAGTACAGATTCTTTTATACAATACTTTGTAAAAAAAAAGAAAGATACAGATACATTTTAGAATTAATGACACATGTAGTAACACTTTTCGAACTACTGTTCTGTAAAACACTTTAGACGGTTAATATATCTTGTCGGACCATCTATTTCTGAGCGAAAAGAATACATTCACCTATATTACATCTGCCACAATGTTATTTTGACCTATAACAAAGGTTTGTTTCAAAATATTACAAAGGTTAAATTGTATATTAAGATCGCAATCAAATAATTAATTAATATAGCATTATTGAGAGTTGACATTCTTTTTCTTCTTGTTTTTTTTAAAGAGAAATATTAAGTACATCATTTTATCTGAAAATTTTCTGTATTAACTTTTACAAATAGTTGTCGCTTAATTTAAAATGAAACTGTATTTTTAGATTATAGTAGTGGTGTGTTCATAGTAATGACTACTATTGAGTATGTTAAAAGCAATTCTTATTGTATTGTATTTATCCTTGGTTTAATATACTGATTTTCACAGGGTCTGCCATCCTAGACTTTACGCAATCAGTTCTTTTATGAAAGTAAAACAAAATTTAATCTTTCAATTAATTAATTAATTACCTTGGCATCAGACGGCAGAATCGTCTAAAATGGTCAGTAGGGCATATAATATCCACGTCTGTAACTTCTGCAACAATAAAATTGCTGATTAATTATTTATTCAGGTGATATTTCAAACGAATATTATATTGCATTTATAAAAAGAATCAATTACCTAGGTCGTCTTGTGGGCCTGTATCCTACAAAATATGCACTTCCACGGCTAAGCGCACGAGTTATTCCTCGATAACCACGCACTCCTCTAGGACCCCTTTGGAAAAATAAAAATCCATTACTACTATATTACTACTTTTCATAAATTATAAAAAAGTATCAACTTTATAAGTTAGATTAATCTTATACATTAACATGCAAATTTGGGTCATAAGGAAATGAGGCTATAAACTTCCAGTTGAATGTTAAATTAGCCTTTGTTACTGTTTATAAAAATGATTTAAACTCAGAGATGAAACATATATAAAAGGTATTAAAATCATGAAATAAGAGAAAACAGCAATTGGGCGGAAATGAGGAAAATAAAAAATCCCTTCCATCCTCTAATTAAATATTAAACACACACCTATTAGTCATTGACATGCCAGGCCTATTTGTTCGTTTGGGCATTACTTTTATTTGACGTCCTCTAAACATGGAGTCATCCATGGCCATTGCTGTTTGTACAGAATCTCGATCAGCGAATTCAATATAGGCAAAACCTTTAGGATGACCATCAAATTTATTACACAAAATCGTTACTCTATTAACACTGCCACATCCATGAAAGTGTTGTTCTAGCTCTTCGGCAGTTGCACCATAATCCACCTTTGTATAAAGTAGTAACTCGTTAGTTTACAGTTCACGAAATTTATTCTATTTTCTAAACAAAAATTCATTTTTCTAAAAATGAATTTTGTAAAAGTCAAATATCAACTGAAATGTACTCACATTTCCTACGTAGATAGATCTGTTATCTACTTCCATTTTGTCCTCTACCGACATATTCAGTGGACTGGCTAAAATAATTACAATATTTATTGAATTTTCACATAATCAATATGATATAATTTACAGAAAAATATATACTGGAATAAAAACTTACTTATTCCAGGAGGGCTACCCATGTTCATTTGTTTATCAACTTCCGATTGTAGTTGTTTTAATTTCTCAGCTTCTTCTTCCATTTCCCTTACTCTTGCTTTAATAGCTTCTAATTCCTAATTAAGAAGAATGTTTTTTTTAAGTATATTTCAAGTTGTAAAATATATTATTCGTAACCAAGTAAAAGTAAATGTCACTGCTTACTGGATCATCAATGTTGGCTTCAGTGAAGTCACGTCTTATGTTATCATTATGCATCAACGCATCACCATCTTGTCCATTTTCAAGACCATCAAGGCCATCAATTTGTTCATGAGATAGCAAATCAGATTCAGACATTTCTGAAACAAAATTAATAGAAAGTTTCAATCCGTTAATTTTATTTACATATGGAAAATATTGAATACAAATTGGTTTACAAGAAACAAAATTGATATAAATTTCTTAAGACTTGAATGTTTATGATCATTAAAAAGATTAGAACTAAATGATAAAATATAAGTTTCATACATTACATCTATAATAAATTTAAACAAAAATTTATGCTATTTAGTAGAGGGACACTGAGTTTATAAAATATTTCTCTTTTTCCAATAAATTAAATAATTTCTATAAAATAACAAATTCAAAGTTTAAAAAAAAGCAAAAAATGTTTATTGAATCGAAGACTATTTCAACGAATATATAACATAATAAATTAATTTTATTTCAAATTTCCATCAAAAATTTTGACGGGGCAGTATATATTATTTTTTTTATTAAAAAATTATTTAATGCAAATATAAAAGTAATTAAAACAAAGTAACAAAACATTTTAAAAAAATTGACGCGCATGATTTTCGTCTAAAATGTTTTTATTACTTCCTATCTTATTAATTTTGATATTTAAGTTTTAAAAATTGTGCTTCAAAAGCTTGAACACAGAGCGTCTATAGTAGTTGAATAACCTATAGGCATTATATTGTAGGTATGTTCTTTCAATTTTAGGTACGTATCTCTGAAAATAAAAGCAAGAAATGCAAAGCTACGGAATTAAAATTAACAACAATAAATTATATCTAAATTCAAAAAATAAACATGACCAATTACTATTTATTATATTGAACTTAATTATTAATTAATATCTTATTGAATTTAAAGTATTTCGGTCAGTGTTTGATTCATCATAAGAAACTTTTTCGAAATGAAATTGTTGTTTAATCAAAAATTTTAATGCGCTTTAAAACTTTAATTTATAATAATTAATCTCATTAGACTAAAATGCAATAATTATTACTAAAAAAAAGATATAAACAGTCGTTAGCTTTATCTGACCGGTATTACATTCCGGTATGTTTTTGTACACAATTAAAGTTTTTTTTAACAAACCTGAGAAAAAAAGAGGTTTGTAATTGAAGCAAACTTAAAACGAGATAAAAATATATTTTTTAAATCCTCTTTCTAAATGGTATTATAAACTTTTCAGTAAGAATTATGAGTATCCACTTTTCACTACCTGAACGAATTGATAACGATGCAGAAACACAGAGGATGAAGCGAAAAATTTTCGAGGTTAGTGCATTACAAATGCTAAAGGTATACTTTAATGCTATGCAATTCTGATGTCGAATACATTGGGTCTACGCATACTCAAAAGTGTACGACGTAAATCGTAAACTTTACATTAGATAGAAAAGGACAAGAGATATATCTATTCTTTTCTCTCGCATGTAAATATTAAGTTTTTCATGTGCGTGAGCCCATTGAACCGCTGACGTGGAATGTGTTTAATGCTGTCTCTACATGTCAAAAGAAATACGTGAAACGCATGACGCAGACGCGAAACTATTTTACGTTGTGTCCACAATGAGCACGTATGTCACGTCATGTGTTATTAAGATGCTTATATAAAAAACCGAAGGTGAAGCACCTTTATTCTCTTTAAAGAAATGTTTATCTATTGTGGACTCAACCTTAATTATCATCGCAGAAAATTGTGGATGTTTAAATAGCTGGATTATATAGTTTTAACAAGAATTTCTTGTAAAATAAAATTTCTACTTAAAAGAAATCACTTGAGAGAAAAAAGATCAAATAAATATTGAAAATGGCATTAGCTACAATTTTACGTACAGTAAGTTAAATTGAACTTGAACACGTGTTTTTTTTCTGCTAGTACAGCATATAGAACTCTTTAGTTTGAGACTGTTTAGAAACAATCTTTCTTTTAAAAAGTGTATAAATTGTTTACAGACACCTCAGAAGACATGTGTTGCTTTCTTTCAAACATCAGCCGTCACTAATAAAGCACGAGCAGGTCGCTATAGAGTAACAGCTAAAAAAAATAAACCACTCACATATGAAATGTCATTAAAACCTCATGAAATTGCTCATAAGAAAGGATGGAATTCTTGGAATACATGTGAGTATTGTCTTTATTTGACTGATAGCACTAGGTACATTTTTTGTCAAATTTCATCAAAATGAAACATGTTTCATGTTGATTCATGTTTTTAAGTTGAAAATTATATTTTCAGCTAATTTAATTGATGGAAACAGATCTTCTGAAACAGCGGTGGAAGATATGTTTATACGGCGTTTCATGAATGGTACATGGCCTTTACTTTTGTTGAGTGAAATAATCATAAAGCGTCAAATTAATATTATAAGAGTAGCTGGAATTTTAAAGTTAACAGCAAATCCTCGACAAATATACTTCTTGACAGGTTACAGCGAAGAATTTTTGAGTTATTGGTTACAATGTCCTGTTAAATTAGAAATACAGCTTGCAAAGCGTAATGATGTTATTTTTAAATATATTTAGCGAGCTTTTCATATTTCTTGTGCGGAGAATTTATTAAAATTTTATTACTGATTATCATTTATGTTGGAGGTAAATTTTAAATAATTTATTTTTCATGAAATGTGTAATTGTCAGTAATGATAGAATCATAAGCTGTAAAAATTACAAGGAACATTGTTAGGTTTAAGTAAATAATGTACATATAATAAAACATGTAAAAATTTATTAACAAATTTATATAATTTTATACAAATTCAAATCCTTCAAATTTCTCTAATGCTATCTTCTGTTCAGGCATAATAATATCTCCATCAACTGTAAAGCCCATCATATAAGTAGCCATCTGATTCTGATACTCTTCAGTTTTTAAAGATATAATTATATTTTCATTAGATCCAGGCAGGAATTTAAAACTCGAAAATCCTTTTGTTGGTGTCACAGTTCCAATTTGGATTACCTGGAAATGTAAAAATGTAGTTACTTTTAAGAAATTTCTTTTATACAGTTCAATTAAATAGGTTTTACAAAAATTTCCAGTGTAGTTTATTTTATTCCTTTATAGATACTCACTCTAATATTAGAAAAGTTTTCATCAGCTCTAAACAGTAGATTGCAACTTCTTATTTCATCCAAGGTCTCGTTATACCTGTGAGTTGAACATTTACGCGGCAGAAAAAACCAACATTTATGTACAGCACTCCATATACCTGATTCATGAATCATGTAGCCTGTAAAAAACATTTTAAATAAAAATCAAATAAAAAAGTCATTCAAATAAACATACACCGAAAAAGAATTTCCGTCATAATTCGTACAAATGATATTCCGCAAAAGTGTCAAATAACATTTGGGAAATATTTACTCGTCTCGTTAAGTACAAATTGAAAGACTACTTCTAATAAGAAGCTGTGCATGAATTTAAGAGGAAAAATATTGTTAAATTTATTGAAACATTAAGCAATTGAATTCTTTGACAATACCAGTTTACATTAAACTCAAATTCAGGCGTACCTCCTTATTGTACGTAGCTCCTCAATGAAATTACCTGGAAAATCAATGTTGATTGCTTGTCTCAATATTTTATAATTGTCCATCCAATTAACAGATTGAACTTCTCCTCGGGGTGAAATTATTTTTATCCATAAAGGATTATTGTGTTCCCATTCACCTGAACTTGATGTCCACTCTTTTCCTATACTTCCAATGTAAAGTTGATCATCTTTGACAGTTGCCCACTCACTTTTGAAACCTTTTTAATTCAAACAACATTTATTAATGATTCAATTAATTTTACTGTGCATGCAACTATCACTCTTAATTATTTTGAAACTAAATTCAGTGGAAAATTTACCTTTCGTGTTTTTACCGTTGCCATCCATAAGAATAACCCAAGGATATATTTCATCTTTTTCAATTGAGTAAACTATTCCAGTTCGATCATCAAATGTTAAAAGACGTCCATCAAAGGTAACCAATTCCGAGAATTCCATTCCACGTCCTTTCATTGATATGGATGAAGAGAGAATAATTTCCTCTTCATTCCATGTAACAATTATCGTATTTGACACAGGTGCCCACAAAAGGTGCCCTGTCTTCATAATACTATACCATAAATTAGATTTCTGCGAATGTTTCGATCGCTGATCAAGATCACTAATAATTGCTATTTTGTAAGATATACCATTCGACAATTTGACGGGTTTTGTTATAGGATAAGTACTATTGTATACATAGTAACGACACGTTTTAGAAGTATTTAAAGGATAGAAACATAATGACTTATATATTGAGGGACACGTGTACACAAAAATAATCACAAAAGTTATTATAATAAATATTAAAAAATGTTTATGAATCGGAAATATTCCCGTTTTGTAAAAACGGAATTTTGAAGTTTTTGTGTAATTGTATTTTAACATTTTGATTGATCACTATAATCTACATTATTCTATTTTCATTACCCACTAATATAAAAACAATGCACACGTGCACACTTTTAAAAGATTTTTTCCTTTAAAGGTACGTTTCCACTAGGATCTTAAATAAAATCATAAAGGTGCGATCCCATGTGACCAAAAGCAGAAAATCATGAGTGCAAAAGAGATAGGTAGATATTGTTCTTCTTTTCACTCTCATGCTTTTCTGCTTTCGGTTTTACGCTTCTACTCACATGGGACAGCATTCATTGTGATTAATTTATATAAAATAATAATAGTTAATTGACTATATATCAATTAATTATTAATAATTAACTAATGTTATAGGCAACAATTGCCTTTAGATCAACTGTTTTGCGTTTTGCAACTAGGCTCATGGTCTAGTTACAAAACGCAGGAAGGAAGAAAAATCTCTAAACGCAAAAAATGATATATATTTTTTATACGTGACTGCGTCATACGTTTGTCTTTTTTTTGCAATCTAGGGACAACTTAAGAGATGAATTTTCTTTTAAATTCTACTTATACTTCTCATTAAGAGACATGAAATCATTAGACATTAACATTAGTACATTAAGTTTGCAACGTTTTATTAGTTACATATTGAAAAAGTATGTACTTAATTAGTCGTCCCGTAAAATAATTATTAATGTTTAAAGTAACTTAAAACAACCCTTCGCGCATGCAATCTTTTATTTAAATTTTCTTTTACAATTAAAGGATATACTCTTCTGTATTATTCCTGAAAACATAAATGTCGTATAATAATTCAACCTTCTCATAAGCTATAAAGAATAGAATAAAATAATTTTTTCTGAATTATTCTTTTACTCTGTACATATATTTTATTCAAAAAAAGTTGCATTAATTTTTTGAATTCATTAAAAAATTGTTGTTTATACTGGACTTTGAAAGCGAACAGTAATATGAATTTTTAAAAAATAATTTACACACACGACGTAAATGGTCGAAGATGCAAAGGAATTTTCAAATCAGTCGCAGTCATATAGCATTAACTAGAATAGATATTTTGAATCATTACGGTATTGTTGTCGCAAACATACTTTCGCAATGCTTTATACTTTTAATTTGAAAGCACCCTCATTTCTCTTTACAAAACATAAGAGTAATCGCAGCTATTATTGTTAATATACTCTCGCATACTGTACACAATCAGCTTATAATGTTCATTTTTTTTGTAAGACTTAAAAAAATTCATTAGAAAGTAACAAGTCATTTTAGTTGATAAACGCTTGAAAGAAAACCTTTCTGCAATCTTAACAGTTATTTTTTATTTTGGTTTATTATAACGCACCACTTTATACATACCTCTCTTTATATTATTAATTTTATTAAAAGTCAATAAGTGTCTGTTAGTTGTGCGTTTTATAACGACTGTTTCTATGAAAGTAAAATAATTATTAGCCTGTGAAAATATGTGTATATAATATATAAATTTTGAAGAAAACTCAAAGAATCACTTTCAACTGATAAGTTTTACATCAAATAAAAAAAAACTTAATATTATAGGAGGCAACATTTGCGTTTCGATTTAACTTGTAGAACGGGACAAAGAACTGCTCGAATTGCCTCGTCGAAAACAGTTTTTAGTCCTTTCTGTGTTAGAGCTGAGCATTCTAAATATTTGACCGCACTAATTTCTTTTGCCATTGCCAAGCCCTGCAAATAAATTATTAATTTTAATTTTATAAATTCTCAATGTACAGTCAACTCTAAAAGTTCTAATCATGTTACCTGAGGATATGTTATAGGTGCAAGCTTTTTATCCTTTAATCGTTCAATAGTTTCTTTATCTTCGCGCAAATCCAATTTAGTTCCAACCAAAATTATAGGAGTAGCTGGGCAATGATGACGAACCTCCGGATACCATTTAGCTCGAACGTTTTCAAAACTTGCTGGATTCACCAATGAAAAACAAATTAAGAAAACATCAGTTTGAGGATACGACAATGGTCGTAGTCTGTCGTAATCTTCTTGACCAGCCGTGTCCCAAAGTCCAAGATTTATTGGCTTGCCATCTACCATTACATTAGCAGAATAATTGTCAAATACTGTTGGTATATATTCGCCTGGAAAAGCATTTGTTGTGTAGCTGATCAATAAACACGTTTTACCCACAGCTCTGTACAAAAAGACACAATTTTACTATAAACACAGCACATACTGTAAACAAATCAGTGTTGTACTACAATGCTTACAAAAGACAAAATTATAATCTAATCAACTTTTCCAAACTATGTAAGTTTAAATTTATATATAAATATATTTTTTTTGCAATTACTTATTTTTTAACGAGACTTTATAAATGTGTTCGGACAATGTAGAATTATTTACTATATACATTTATCTTTCTAAAAAGGAAAAATTAGATCATCATTAATTAAAGAATTCAATTATTAACAACTAGCAAATATAATAATATTCAACTATAATTCAAATGAAAGTGGAAAATATATGAATAATCATTGATTAGAAAACTAAGGACAGTGAATACAATTGATCTCACTGTGTGTGTTAATCTGAATAAAAATTTGTCAACTTACCCATCACCTACAACCACGCACTTAATCGCCTGCATGGTCCAGGTCTTCTAATTAGAACAACTGCACAAGATCAATAAAATTGTTAAACATTCAGTTTCACTTTGTACTTGCAAAAAATTGACTATAAAAGCAAAGGAGACAGAGAATTAGGTGGAGTATATGCAACAAATATAATAACTTTTATATTACATTTATTTTATAATTTAAATGAAATTTAGATAATATGATATAATCACGAACAAACTTACAGTAAAAAAATGATTTAAGATTTAACCAATTGAATTGTAATAACAGGAGTGGCGTTGAAAAACTCAAAAATAATACCTATTATTATACCACTGCTATAATCTTTTTTAGCCTTCGCCTTTCTGCGACTAGCTAGTAGGTAGTCCGGTCGTGGTCAATTACTCAATTTCAACAAAAATCACAACCAAAGGAAAGTGACATGGCGCATTCCAACCCCATAATAGTGAGGGCGCAGTCAGCCAAATGAAGCATTTCTACAATCAACTGATTTAAAGCAGTAGAATATCCCAAATGAGAACTCAAAAAGATTAGGTGGCAGATATATTTCACTATTGTGGACTCAACCTAAAGGTAAGTTCAGATATCACTGTCCTTTCCACTCTCATTAAATTTTGCTTTGCTTTATGTTTTCTGCTCAACATGTGACTGCACCCTAAGGGTGCGATCCCATCATGTGAGCAGAACATGAGATAGGTAGATATTGTTCTTTTCGCTCTCATGATTTTCTGCTTTCGGTCGACGTATTCTGTTTACATGGGATCGCACCCTAAGAATTATGCGACTCGCGCTCTATAATCACTGTTATTCATTTCGTGGTTGTGCGGTTGTTATTATTTTTCTGTTTATAAAATAAAATTTAATAGAAATTATAAAAAATGAAGCATTCTCTTGTTGTTGACGAAATGTTTCCTGATGGTCCTGGACCATTCATGGATCTTGAAATGGTAAAAAATATTTTACAATTCATTTTGTGTAAAACTCAGTATATTGATTAACGTTTTTTTAGCAAAATTATCAAGTTATTTTTTTTAAAGTAAATGAAATATTAAATATCTTGATTTACTTGTGGTAAATTAGTATAATAATACACTAACAATTTGATCATTTTTTTAATTCCCTTAAAAATATTTCACGATCTTTATCTTTCAAGTTTTTTTTCTCAACCTTAAATAAGCAAAGTTATGTTTTGTTTTGAAAAAGTCGAAGCAGCCAATTGAACCCTAAAAGTACTGTATTCGTTCCTCAAAATAGTATATTATTGTGTTTGATAAAATGTTGACTATTTGATTAATTACCTAACATATAATTCTATTTAAATTAAAATTTTTTTGTGATTAGCCTGGCGGTTCCAATAGATTATTTGTTGATGTCAGTTTTGACGATAAAGCTGTTCATGCTGATTTTTTCAATGGTAAGTTATAAGTTTCCATGCTTTTATTATTTTCATATTAAAAAAAATGATATTTATTTGGTCGTTTTATTTTCAAGAAATATTAGTTTTATGCTTTCTTTAAATACGATTAGTGAACTTCAGCCATATTTTTCATTGATAAAATTATAATCAATCTCATTAAAAATTTAAAGCAAACTAAAATTTCTTTGATGACATGATTTTCTTCTAATTACCGTGTTTTTTGACGTTTAAAATTAATTTTATTCTTATGTTAAGCATAACATAAACATCCAATAGAATTCTTTGTTATGTTCAACATAAAGACAAAAAGAGCCTATTGAGATAATAGTCTGAAAATGTGTTTTTATATAAATCCTATAAATCGTATGTTACAGATTTTTACGATCTCTACGATGATGATGATTTAGAATAACTTGGATGAGAAGTTTACTAAAATTATTAACCTCAAATGTAATATAAGCGAATAATAATAAAAGAAACTTATACCAAAATTTAAATACATTTAAGTTAAACAAAAGAAATTATATTTATTCTATTAAGTAAACCTTACCTGAAAGATAAAGATTTTATTGCAAATTATTTTACTTATTATTACTAGAATTCAAATTACCATTATAAGTAATGAGATTTGTGTTTTTGATTTTATAATTTATTCGTTTACAGAATAAGTCAGATGTAATTATTATCTGATACATTGCGTTATGCTGTTTTTTTTTATTTATATGTATAATTAAGGTTTAACATAGGAAAATCATAAGTAAATATATGTGTTTTTTTACGCTATCATAAGATTACATTTTATCATACAACTAATCACACAAGTTTTGTGATGTGATGTAAAATTTAAACGGTTCAAAGTTTATAAATTCGTCACTTTGACGTCACTAATTACCTTACACTCAGTAAGGTACATTGGGTCGTTCTGTACTTTTTCCATTTTCAAATAATTATTTGAAGAAAGTGAAACCTTTAATCTTGATGTGAATTTATGAATTCTGATCTTTGTAGATTTTTGTTGGCCCCAATCGACTTTTGATAATTCTTATACTCTTATTTTATAGTAGATAGTATATTTAAATATTAAATAAATTTCAAATCGGATTTGTATACCTACAATCATATTTTGTTTCTTATAAGTTAAAAAAAACTGATGTGAAACCTTTAATAAACGTCTTACCTTTATAAATACTTGCTTCCCGTTAAGACTAAAATATATATTTTATACATTAAATAGTTTTGCCTTGGTTTACACATAAGTAACTTTTGCCATAATCTTCAAGAACAATAATAGTAATAATAATAATAATAATAATAATAATAATAATAATAATAATAATAATAATAATAATAGTTTTAAAATAAGAGTTTTTGTTCTCATTTATTTGTGTATTTTAAACAAATCCGATTCACTAACAACGTAAAATATTAAGATGTTCAATTTAATATTTCTTAAAATAAAAGTTTGGAATACGAAGTAAGAAGAATCATAATTAATTGTTACAAAGATCGATTGAGGTGCTAGTTAATTTCAAGATCACTGTCAGCTTGTTCATCTTGTTCACTCTCATCTTCTTCATCTTCTTCTTCTGAATAATAATGAGATGGAGGTGATAAAGGATCTTCAGATATTGATGTTTGAGAGGATGAAGGTGGCCGAGAAGCGCCTTCTAATTTAATTTCGAGATCATCAATTGATGTGCTTGGTCCGGGGATTGTCACAGGAATAAATTGATCTAGATCTCCACATGCCATTTCTGTTAATAAGAAAACATTTATTTCAAATATTAAATAAAATTGATGCATTATCTATAATATTAAATATAAAAATTGATACATACGTTCGACATATTTTTCTAAAGATTTAGGAACCATTGATTTAGCATTTTGAATATTTTCAGGTGAACACTCTCCTTTATCTAAACCTAGAAGATAAATTATTCTCTTATGTAAATGACGAATGAAAAATTAAAATAAAAATATGTTCTTGTCAGATTTTCTCTCTTAACATTTTTGACAGTTTTACTTACCAAAAGCTAAGCCCATTCGTTTGAGAACTTCAATGTCATCATGAATTTCAAACTTATCGTTAAAGTTAAACAGGTACTCAGTTCTGTAATTCATAATATTTAAATTTTAGATAACGTAACATTTGTTTTCAATTTAAAATGATACTCTTGCACTCAATCAATATTGAGAGACAGTAAGTATATTTAATGTTCTAACTAAATAATAAATTTATCGTAACAAAAAATACACTGCAAAACATTGGTCGTGAAGTTGAGTTTTAATGTAATTAAATTAAAAACAGGCAAATCTCAGGGTGAAATTATCTCTCTTTTTGTCGAGTATTTGACTTTAATATCGACCAAAATTTTCTCAGTGTATAATTGAAAAAAAGTACCTAATTAACTCACTTTTCATCATTGATGCAGCAATCTATCACTGTTTTTTTACTTGTGTTTACTATAATAAATGGCAACTGAATAGCAGAATTGGGTTTAGGAGGTCCATTAAGATCCTGTTGTAAACGATTTCTTTTAACAAGATTTTTAAAAGAAATATGTTGCAGAATAAGTTGATGCAACTGTTGAGTTTTAGCCTTAATTCGTTCAATTTTCTTCTTTTTATCTTTTTCTAAGGACACACATTCCTGCAGTGAATTTGTGGGTAATCCCAACCACCTTATTTCTTTCTTTTCTTTAGAAATAATATTCATAGCCATTAATACATTTAAAGCATCATAGACCCTCCTTCTGATATTTTTTTGATCATATTGCTGTACATAAGAAATATACAATAAATATAATATTCATCAACTTTTTAAAAACTTACACTTGATTTATTTGATGAAATAAAATGAATATAAAAACACGAACCTGATCGGTTAAGGAATTTACGTGAGCAGGATTAGTGAATTCTCCTACCAATTCATCTGCCACCTCATTGTAAGACGTAGTTCCCTTTTTCTTTACTTTTTCACACACTTTCATCGAAAAGTGCCTTAAACCTTTTCCAACTTTTTCTGTTTTTCGCCTTTTACTGGAATATCATAAATAAATTGTTTAATTAATTAGAAAATAAATTAAATTTAATAGTAGACAAAAAATGTTACTCTGGTATGTAGTCTGCACTATCTATGTCGTGTCGTTTTCTTGTTCCACTGTGGTCCAAAATAGGGCTTATAAACGTTTTTCCTGATGAATCCTTAACAACCTGTTGTTGGTTACTTTGTTGCTGCTGTTGAGATGCAATTGCATGCTTAATGTCACTCTGTTAAAAAATGTATTTCAATTTCAAATCAAGAAAAATCAATCAATAAAAATCAATTCTCAAATGAGTGTAAATATAGGAGATATAGTCAAAAAATATTGTACGTCACATTTACAAGTTTCCATGAGTGCAACACGTTCTAACTGGGATGGAATAATTGCAATCTACTGTACCTTAAAGTAAAATGTATGTTTACCATTTGAGCTGAAGTGAGCTGTATAGTTTTTGTCATCACTGAATCGCCTGGCTTAACAGATGAGACTTTTGCATTCTGCAATGGTATGGTGACAAGACCTAAATGAAAATAATTAAGCGTATAAATACAATGAAATATAGAAAACATTCAATAACAAGTATATCTAAATCACTGCAGTTTTTTCATACTTACGTTGACCTGCTGTTTGTGGACTCTGTAAACTAATAGTTCGTAAAACTTGAGTTCCTGAAGACAATACCTATAAAAAATTTTCAGAATTTTATCTCTCATAAAAGCTGATATTGGAAATATTTTACGGGATTATAATCATTGAAATTGAGAAAAGTAATAAAAGTTCGTTTTCATACACGTGATTCTTGTCCAGGTGTCTTGAACACTTTGAGACCTCCGGTATTTGCCGTCCCAACAAAATTACTCAGTGGCTTATTCGGAGTACTCTGCACAACTTTAATTACTTGGGGATGACCTGTAACAAAAAATATAAATAAAATTTGAAATTGGAAAATTGTGTGAAACTTTACAAAATTCTGCTCCAAATATAATTAATTATAAATGCATTGAATTTTTTTAATTTACATAAAATCATATTGAAAATGAACAAGTTTTTGATATATAAGGTTATGTTACAAGTTTTTAATTGGTTAACGAAATAATTGTTATCAGTTATAAAGTTCAAATTCTCCGTAAAGTAATATTCTCTGACTAGACGAATTAATGTAATTATTTTTATTTAATACCCATGTAGCTTATATTCTTCATAGAAGGCAAAATTTATATGCAAAGCACAGTGTTAACAGATTCTGTCTTTTGACAGATAACAATACATTTTTTTTTGTAAATTTTCCTTATCTACTTCAAGTTGATAGACGGAATAAACATTTTTTTTATTTTACTCTTCAATGATAATATAAAGACAAACTAAATAATAAATACTAACTAAAGTAATATTAAGATAAAAGAGAGAATTTAAGAACTATAATTTTATCCCACAAGAACATTTAAATTTCATATTAGAAATATTACATACATATATATCTCTCACTACATTTTATTATTGAAAAATACTTGGAAATAAAATTTCGAACGCATGGAAAGAAATAATCTTAATATATTAATAATTCGATAACATTGAAAGAATTTGTCAAATGTTGGCGCGCAGTTTATTACTTACCATTTGCATCATGAATTAAAAAATTCATTGTTTTATTTTGCTGAGTCATCGTCGATGTTAAAAAGTAAATAAAATCCTAAAAGCTATCCTTGTATTTCAGTAGTACTTGCAAATAAACAACGTAAAAGCAGAAGTTATTGCAATCTGAATGTATTACTAAAATGGCGACTTCGGCACGTTAGCAATAAAACAAACTTTTAGTAATCTGAAATAATAGTAATAAACATAATATTAGAACTGAAAAGCTTACACTCTTAATATAACTTTTTAAATGTTCAGTACGGATTAAGATGAATAATTTTTCACGAAAAAATGTTTATATATTATTTAGTATTCGTAGCCTCCAGGTAAACTTCAGCTTACAGCTTTTGGCGGCAGTAGTTACAAACTCACACATATATAAACAAATACATATGCATACATTCAACATATATTTAAAGGTGCATCCAAAATGCAAAAGTCAATGTCGAGCAGAGATGGGTAAGTAAAAGACACAATTAGGGTGCGGTCCCATGTTCCTGTTTAAAGCCTAAGCACAACTACTGAAGGCCAACGCAGAATAGATCTGTAACCGGAACCGCAATCGTAAGCGTAACCGTAAGAATAAGTTAAAGAAGGATAGGTATATTGTTTATCCTTCTCTAACTCATTCTTACGCTTACGGTTGCGGTTCTGGTTACAGATCTATTCTGCGTTGGCCTTGAGTTGGGTTCGGGAGACGGTTACGGGATATGTAAGATTTACATACATTTTGAGGTTAGGAAGCCCATATCCCGAAGTCGTCTCCCGCACCCGACTCAGTTGTACTTAGGGCTTTACACGGGAGATGTGATTATAACATATTTTTTTACAATAATTTGCAATTAATTATAAAGACCTAAGAATAGAAACGTAACCGCAATCGCAAACTTTAACCGAAGAATAATGAGTTAGATAAGAATAAAGAATATACCTATCCTTTTTTAACTCCTTTCATTTGGTTGTCGATTGTGATTTCGATTAAGTTTCTTTAAGGCCGCAGTGCCATGGCAGCGTTTTGCGTTGCGTTGTAATGAGAGAGAATGCAGCAAACGTATATTTGCGTCTTTTTCTCTCCCATTACGACGCAACGCAAAACGCTGTCATGGGACTCCACCCTTGGGCCGTTCCAGAATGGACTCAAATGGTCGCGTCTGCGTTTGCGTCGAGACCATTTGAGTCCATTCTGGAACGGCCCCTTAGGGTGAAATCACACGTAAGCGGAAAGTGTGAAAATATTGAGCAATGAGTGTGACAAAGATAAAAGTATGTATATGTTAAGTTCCCAACCCTGCTTTAGACTTGCTTTTTGCACTCATTGTATAATCTCCTTTAAATTAAAGTGTGGAATCCGCCTTAAGTTCCTATTGGAAAACTACTTTTCTGGAATCACCTTTATAAATATGATGAATAGGTTAGGTTTGTTTTTGTTTTATTTGACATCTTTGACATGAAACATGATATTAAGAAATCATTCAGTACAATGGATTTTCATTACTATAGTTTTCTTTACATTACTTCATTTAAAATTGAAAGTAATAAATTTAGAAGAAAATAATAAATTATTAAGTAAGTTATTTTATCATTTATATATTGTATACTATGTGTTTAGTTACAATGTATTTAACCGTTTGAGAAACATATTTTTTAACAAGAAACTGGATACATTTTTATAAAAGAAAAAATTTCTCTTACTTATTGGATTCTGTTTAATTTAAATTATTTTTTGTGACAAAACATTTTTTAAATTTCATTTACATTTATAGTAATTTTTTGTTCTTTTCAGATGAAGCTGTAATGCAAATTAATTCTGAAAATAAGAAAGAAGTAATTTCTTATACACAAATGTATAGTAAGCTATCTCAAATAGATGACACAATTGTAATATATAATAGAGTACCAAAAACAGGTTCAACGAGTTTTGTTGGTGTAGTTTATGACTTGTGTAAAAGCAACAAATTTCATACATTACATTTAAATGTTACTAATAACATGCATACTTTGACACTTGCTAATCAGGTACGTTTGATATTTCCATTTTATTTCTTCTGTACCTTCATCAGTTATTTTTAATTGCTTAAACTAGAAAATCTCATAAACAAAATTTCAATTTTTTTATCGCTAACATTTTTTCTTCAGAGACAGAGCTTTATCTTATGACTGAAACAGTTAAAGTGAAAAATGTCATTCTGTCAATTGATAATTACATTATATAAAAAATGTTAACATTTATAAAATGCATGTGAATTTGGTTACAGATTAAATTTATACATAACATAACAGAATGGAATGTTTTAAAGCCTTCGTTTTATCATGGACATATAGCCTTCTTAAACTTTGAAAAGTAAATATAAAAATTATACTTATTGTTAGCAATTTGTTATAAATTAATTGTAATTTTAAATGTAAACTCTTTAACGCTTAAAGGATGAAAAATTTGAACAGTTTTCCCAGGAATTTAACAAAAAAAAGCTTGATAATATTCCACAAATTCATCAGACTTGAACGTTTAAGAGTTGAATTGTCTTCTTTAATGTAACGAGGAGAAAATTGACAAAATTACTGTTTCAGATTTGGCGCACAACACGTTCCAATTTATGTAAATTTATTAAGAAAACCTTTAGATAGATTTATTTCCTATTATTATTTCTTAAGATATGGTGACAATTTTAGACCTCATCTTATAAGAAAAAAACATGGCGATAGAAAGGTAAATGATGTTACATTTTTAGAATTTCTATAAAAGAAGCGAATCCAGAATTTAAGAATCAATAATTATTTTAGAGTTTCGACGAATGCGTGCTACTTCAACAAGCAGACTGTGATCCTAATAATATGTGGATCCAAATTCCTTTCTTGTGCGGACATGATCCAGCTTGTTGGTAAAAATAATGATATTTATTTCGCAATTTTTTTGCTTAAATTATGTTTTTGAGTTTTTAAACAGCAATGTAAAATAATATTAAATAAAATTATTTCAGGGAGGTTGGTAATAAATGGGCTTTGGATGAAGCGAAACGTAATCTACAAAGACATTATTTATTAGTTGGAGTGACGGAAGAATTAGAGGATTTCATACAAATACTTGAATTTATATTGCCACGTTTTTTTAAAGGAGGACACGATATATTTTTACACAGTATGTAAAACATATATTAAATTTAATATAAGAAAATAAAATGACATTTTTATATGTGTGATTTTATTTTTAGATAATAAATCACATTTGAGACAAACTACACAAAAAATTGAGCCACAACCAGAAACTGTAGAGAAAATAAAAAAATCTATAGTATGGAAAATGGAAAATGATTTATATAATTTTGCTCTGGCTTACTTCCATAATATTAAAAAGAGACTCCTTAATGCTTCCATCCAAGATGCAAACCAACAATTTATGTATGAAAAAATTCGACCGAAATAAATTACATTTAAGTTATTTTAAAAAATTTGTTTCATTTATTGTAAAGTAATAAAATAATTCTATACAAATTACATGCTACGTACAACTAGTCTTTTCATTATTTTTGTGAGGTCTTAACGCGAACATATAAATAGGATACAGACCGCGTGGCATACCATTCTGCTTTACTTCTTTAATACAAATTAAACCGGCTTTCTTAAATATGTTCGTCAACTCCGCATATGGCCGTGTAACTGAAGAATCTTCAGTATCAATATCTATTTTATCCAAGCTGCATACATTTTCTTTGACTACAATAACTCCATTTTCGTTTAATCCATTCCTGCAATAATAAAAAAGTATGTATCAATTACAAAGAGATTCTGTTTTCACGAAACTTTAAAAAAACATTAGTTTAATATTTAAAACCAACTTACACACAATTCTTTAAAAATTTAATCAAATCTTCGTCACTAAGATGACTTAAAACCCACTGCGACCATATTACGTCGTACAAGTTTGATGTAGGGCAAAATACTTGTAGTCCTAAATTGAAAAAAGTACAATGATAATAATTAGATCTACTTATCATATATGCGGATAAATTCGTTCAATTATTTAAGTATATTTAATTCAATTCAGTATTATTCAGTGATTACCTGAAGGATAAAATTCACCAATTTTTTCAGGATAATCTTCGAGATCCTTTTTCGCTACATCTAGAAATTTCGGATTTTGCTCAACGAGATCAACTTTTTTAAAATAATTTACAAGCAAATTCTTTGTAACTCTTCCAATTCCAGCTCCACAATCTAAACAATACGTATTCTGGGGGGGAATCGTCAACTGAAATTGTTACAAAAAAATTCGGTATTACAAAACAATACAGTTTATCAATATGAAAATTATTTTCTCCAACAAACCTTAAAAAGACAATTTAAAAAAGCTTTTGATCCTTGTATATCAGTTTGTGAAGTAAAACCAAAACCTCCAAGCATACCATCTACCGTGGGAGGAATTTTATCCCAATATTTCACTGCATCCGTATAAAATTTTTCGTTTTCTATTTCATAATTTTCCTCCATTTTCCTATTTTTTGAAAATTAACAATTAAATTTATGACAAATGATTTCAAACAATTAACCTTTTCATCTTATTTCGGAAGTACCTTGTGTGCGTATGATAATTTTTCAAATATTTTGACATAATTGCTTAGGCTGAATCCACAATAAAGGCGGTTGTACTTTAAAGTAACTAGACGAGTGTAAATATAGCAAATATATGTCTCCATCTCTCTCACACTAATGGCCTAGTTACAATAAAGCAAAGAAGAATTTCACGAGTGCAAGAGAGGCAGTCAGATATCACTATCCTTTCCACTCTCATTAAATTCTGCTTTGCTTTGCGTTTTCTGCTCAAGATGATGAATAGACATGCAGAAGAAAATGACAGAAGCTGTCTGCGTCCTTTTCTTTCCAAGGCTTTGTTCCCGTATCCGGGAAATTTTTACCGAAGGTGTAAACGTACCCTAACGTCTTATATATTTCTGTGAACTGTTGTGAACGGATATTAAAGCAGAAGTTTTATCATCAACATCATCAATAATATGATATTTTTGATGATTATATTAATTAATTAAATATATCATTAAATTATATATTGAACAAAATATTTAAACAATATTTCATAACGAAAGTGTGTTTACTATAGAATGTAATATCTGTCACACGGTTAAACACGTGAAACAGGAGTAAATTAAGTTTTGTCAGTTTTGTTTACTTCCAATTGTTTAAAGATGTCAAGAGGAGGAACAAGATTAGACACTAAAAAAGTGGTATGCACTGTATGATATACTTATTCTGATGAAAACATTTTGTTTCTGTGTGAGATTAACAATTTTTTTTCCAAGTCTTATTTTAATATTATACTTTCCTTTTATTTTTCAGAATTCAGAATTATTTACACTAACGTATGGTGCTCTTGTTGCTCAATTATTAAAGGATTATGAAAACGTTGAAGATGTTAATAAGCAGCTGGAGAGAATGGGATACAATATGGGAATAAGATTAATAGAAGACTTTTTAGCACGTACAGGTTCTGGTCGGTGTTATGACTTTAGGGACACAGCGGAAAAAATCCAAAGCGCCTTTAAAATATATCTTGGTGTAACACCTACTATTACGAATTGGAATGCTGCTGGAGATGAATTTTCCCTATGTTTTGAATCTAATCCTCTCACGGAATTCGTTGAACTTCCAGACAATTGTTTGCACTTAAAATACTGTAATTTATTAACTGGAGTGTTACGCGGTGCTTGTGAAATGGTTCAGATGGAAATTGCTGCGTGGTTCGTTCAAGATCAGTTGAAAAACGATAACATTACTGAGGTACGAATCAAATTTGTAAAAAGACTAGAAGATGCTATTCCTGCTGGCGAAGATTGAATCTGTGAATTCGTAGTTGAAGGGGGACAAATTTAATACAATGTGTCGTGCTTATTCCATTATGTTTAGTAAAATAATGTTTAATATGTTCTACAGTGTTGCCTTTCTGTAATCAGTAGTTGCAATAAATATTTATTACCGAATAAAGTAATATAAAAATTGTACTAATATGGGGGTGCAATATTTGTTAATCGATCCACTTTAAAGGTGTCTAAAAATATACCCTTCTTAACAATACTTTCAATATTGTAAATTTTTTTAAAAATTATAATGAATAAATAAAAATACTATTATGTCGTAATCTTCTCCTATTTACTTTAATATCTTAAAAAAAATTAACTATAAATATAACGTTGACAATTTTTACTAACTAATCACACTCACTAAGTTGAAATTAAAAAATTTAATGTTAATTTGACAATTTGCTGTAACGATCTTGCATTTTTTGTAATAATTTTTGTTTCTTTTTTGTCGATACATTCTCATCTAAAGGAATAGGGTTACAGTCTTTATATCCAAGGCCAGATTTACTAGAGTTTTGCATGATTGGTACCTGAAACAGCAGCAACTATTAAAGACATATCTAGAAATTATTCATACTTTCGATTAATAAATAAAATTTATTAAAGAAACACACTGTCAATTGAAAGTGTTTTTTTTAAAAGTCCGTTTTTTGAAAAAAGGTCCGTAAAGTCCGTAATTCAATTCAAAAATGATGAAAAGTTGGTAAATTGTACGATATAATTTGGATAATTTTAGAGAAATAACAAATGATCGCAGAAAGAGAAAAGGAAGAAAATGAAAGTCTTACAGGTTCCAGTATACCGCTGCCTTCTTTGCCAAGGGATTGTCCTTCTGACCAACCCATTCTGGATAATAGTTTGAAACCTTTATTGTCCTTTGCAATGGAACTGAAAATATCCAACTTATTTGAATTCGAAACTTAGGTTGATGTTTAAATTTCTATCGATCGAAAATATTTCTCATGTACTTACGATTCTAGAGAAGTTTGTTCTGTTTTAGCATATTGATCCGAAGAACCATTGCACTGCCTTCTTGCCTGCGCCCTGTCTTGATAGCCAACGGCTACATTGCTGGCAGCAACGTCATTGCTGCTTTCAACGCCGAATTTTGATTTCAACCGTCGTAATTCCGATTTGTATTGTTGTATTTTTGAAATACACGTTTCATTAATAGTGGAATTCGCGAGTAGAAGACCAGGTTCGCAATTTTCACACGTCTCATATCCTTCGTGAACATGACACAATAGTTTTGTACAGCCTACTTGTAAAATAGATCCATGTATTACTTCGAAGGGATCTGATTCTTGTTTCGCTACAGACATTCTTACATTGTTTAGAATTGTTCCATTCCGAGAGCCCAAATCTATGATTTCATATAACTTCTTCTCTTCATTATATTGAAATCTAGCATGATGCTGTAAGAGAAAAAATAATAAAATTTCCAGTATGATAATATTATCACGTTTCACCTTTTAATTAGACAAATCAGTTTACCTTACTAATATTTATGTCTTGAATTAGGACATTGTGATTCCCTTCTCGGCCAATCGATCCTCCAGTATAAGGAATAAGAAAAAGAGTTCCCAGTTTGAGTTTTGATAGATTGGTCTCTTTAACAACTATTCGCATACACGGTGGATAAGTTTTCGCTAAATCTATAAAAACAATTTCCATTAAATAAGTGCTGACAAATGACAGTTAGAATTCTGATTCTTGTGTTATTAAAATAACTCATTATTTCCTAACAATAGTAATTAAAATTATTAAATGCCTCTATCATCATCGTCATCGTTTTCGTCACTAGTGAATTGAGTAGATTCAGCTTCTTGACTACTGCAGCTGCTATCACTCTCTGAACATTCTCCTTCTTCATGTTCATTAGATTGATAATCTTCACTAATCATTCTATGTTTATTGCTTCTATTCTGTAAGAGATCAAGAAAAATTAGAAGATTGATAGCAAATTTTACATAAAAATTTTATGTATTATCGGAAAAAAACAACTCTTTCCAAGAGCTTTAGAAATATAAACAATTTACACATTAAAAACATAAGTTTTATACCCTCTTTAATTTTCTCAATTTTCGTTTTGTACTTTCTTTCAATTCCTTATTCTGTTCATCTGCTTTTTCAATATATGCTTGACTGTGAAATTTATAAGAATTACTTTGTTCATCGTAGTAATAATATATCCCAGAATTTCCATCGTAATATAAGCCCATTTTCTAAAATTTTAATGAATACATTAAAAAAATGAAACTTAGCGTGCAACCATCTGATATTAATTCACCAGAAAAATAAAAAATATTTACTGCATCATAATAATATCCAGTATTATAATCATAGTACAATCCTGTGGTTTCCTCGTAAACAAATCCAGTTTGCTGAACTGCAAGTTCTGCCACTTTCTTAATTTCATCAACAAAATTGGTAGGATTATCTTCTGCAGTTGAATTCCATATTTTCGTAATTTCATTCCTAGAACCATCTCCATCAGAAAAACTTGTTTGCGTTTCAGAATTAGTAAAACTTTTCTTTAATATCAACTGCTGACCTTGCTAACAAATATGTAAAAAATCAATATAATTAAACTTTCAAAAATTAGTTTCTATTATAAATAAAATTTACCAGTTTTATTATCTCTTTCTGTAATTTTGCAATTAGTGACTTTTGTTCTTTTATACGAAGTTGACATTTTTGCATGAATTTTAAAACATGTGGAAATTGATTTAATTCCAGAATAATATCTTCCTTTAATTCTAAATCTTCTTCGTAACTTTCATTTATATCTGCTGTATCACTGACAATCTGAAAATAGTAAAAAATATTGAAAAAAATCTCTCTCTTTCACAAAAATAATAATCTAATTTATTTAATTATTTTTATATTATTTAGTTTTATAGTATTGATATAATATTTAACCTTGTTTACTGTTGTCATTTCTTGTTTATAATTATTTCTATTTTTTATTTCACTTTTTTGTTATTCCTGTGAATACTTTTATCTTAGCATTCTTATTGTCATTATTATTTCACTTTGAAACTGTGCTCACTGTAAGAATTATAATATTTGTAATTTATTAAACTACATACAAGTGAAACTACTATTTTCATTTCCATGTGAATGTGTGGGATGTATACTGATGTAGTAGTAGTAGTAGTAGTACCTTGAGTACTACCTTTCCTTTCTTTTTCTTGTCTTCGTAACTACTTTAGGGTGTAGTCACATCTGGCTGATTAGATTTAAACCAAAGAGTGAAGGACGTTCTACAATGAGTTCAAATTTCAAAAAAGGCAAGTCTAACTCTAAAGGTGCTTCACACCTACTAATATTTGGGCTCTAGCAGTGTTGAACGGATAAATTTTTTCACAACCGTAAACTGTGTTTTCCGTTGAGCAGTGAGGGTGAAGTCCCATGGCACCGTTTTGCGTTGCGTTTTGTAACTAGGCCATGAGTGTGAGAGAGATGAAGATATAGGTTCGCTATATTTGCACTCATGGCCTAGTTACAAAACGCAACGCAAAACGCTGCCATGGGACTCCACCCTGAGGCTGAAGTCCCATGGCAGCGTTTTGCGTTGCGTTTTGTAACTAGGCAATGAGTGTGAGAGAGTTGGAGATATATGTTTGCTATATTTGCACTCATGGCCTAGTTACAAAACGCAACGCAAAACGCTGCCATGGGACTGCGGCCTGAGTGTAACAAAGATAGAAGTATATATCTTTCTCGCTGGCAGCTGAGTTGTGACCATGCCTTTATGTTTACAAACTAGTTGTGCTTAGACCTTAATTGAGAACATTAGCGCCATCCGTCCTCAACGGTATTGGATAGAAGATAAAAAATTCTTTTTTTCTCTCTTTTACCGTCTAGAGAGACAAGATGGTAAGCTTTTCTTTCATTTTCGTTTTTAAATCTATAAACATCTTAAGAAAAGAAATAGTTTTTAAATTTTAATATATTGAGAATAAAAGTGTAATAATTAATATATCTAGTACAATATTTATTTTTTATACCAGTTAAATTCTACTTGTGTTGTTTCAAGTGAAAAATCGTGCGTGATCAATTTCGATTTTTGTTATAGTTATACCCTTTCAAATATTAGTTTATCACAATTTAGAATTTGTATAATCACAATTTGTTATGTATAATAATTTTATCAACGAATCTCTAATGGAATCTAAAGGTTGAAATATATTAACAGGCGAAAAATATTAATTTACTTTTCTAACCTAACCTCATTTGTCTTTAGTTTTTTGACAAATGCTTGTGTGAAATTTTCACGTGTTTAATACATTTGATTTAATGTAATTGCATCTCATTGTTTTTCATTTCTGTTTTTTTAATATTATTTTTTATAATTTCAATACCAAGCTTGTGTCTAAATCTAAAAATTATTATTTACCATTTGGATTAAAATTTGTTGGTGGAATTTGTTTGTAATTGAATAAATATTTAATGGTTTTATTTTAGGCTCGTGGACCAAAGAAACATTTGAAGCGTCTGAATGCCCCGAAGGCATGGATGTTGGATAAATTGGGTGGTGTTTATGCTCCACGACCATCCACTGGCCCTCACAAACTACGAGAATCTTTACCTTTGGTAATTTTTCTTCGAAATAGGCTAAAGTATGCCTTAACAAACTGCGAAGTGAAAAAAATCTGCATTCAAAGGCTCATTAAGGTCGACGGCAAAGTTCGTACCGATGCCAACTACCCAACTGGTTTCATGGGTAAGATGAACAAAATTCGTAAATATCAATCGAAACATTAAATTTTAATTTATTCACAAAGATGAGAAACTGGGATAGTTATAATTTTATACTAAAATAGTTTTAATCATATGTATGATATTTAAAGTAGGCCAGAATCGAAGCCAAGAGACTTTAATTTTCAAGTTTTTTGGTCAATCATAGGCCTATAGTAATAAGATTGCATTTTCTTATGGTCACGGACTGAGTAATTATATTCTTTTCGTATTACCCAGAAAAAGTACATTGATTTTTAAAAAGTTAGTCAATTCTTTTCCGTTTTATCCAATTTGACCTTAAAGTACTATGAAAGTATTCAGAAAAAGATAATATTGAACAATTTAAGTATATTCTTAAAATTTCTGAAAATTGAAAATAATCTTTCATTTCCTTTATAGATGTTGTGACTATTGAAAAGACCGGTGAATTTTTCCGATTGATCTATGATGTGAAAGGACGATTCACAATTCATCGCATTACTGCTGAAGAAGCAAAAGTAAGTCAATCGAACTATTTATTCGATTAAGATTTTATTAATCTTTTTAATTCAGGAGGAAAAATTAATCTTATTTTTATTTTTCAGTACAAATTGTGCAAAGTGAAACGTGTTCAGACTGGACCAAAGGGAATTCCTTTCTTGGTAACACACGATGGAAGAACTATCCGTTATCCAGATCCTTTGATTAAAGTAAATGACACCGTTCAACTGGATATCGCCACTTCTAAAATTCTTGATTCTATTCGATTTGACTCTGGTACGAATTTAATTTTTTTAAAACATAAATTTTTAAATAATTAAACAAAATCAATCAATGTTTTTTAATATTCTCTTTTCTTATAGGTAATTTATGTATGATTACGGGAGGAAGGAATTTGGGTCGTGTTGGAAGTGTCGTTAGCCGAGAACGTCATCCTGGTTCATTTGACATTTGTCACATTAAAGATTCCCAAGGTCACACATTTGCCACAAGGTAAACATTTTTTTTTAAATAAATATAAAAAATAAGGTCTTATCGAAGCTTCAATGTCGGTTTTTAAAGATATTGTGAGTCATGAAAGACCAAAAGTAAAAAATTCCTTATAATTGGTCGCTGATTGATTTATTTGATAATCTTTCCGTATTACCCAAAGAGGTGACAAATATTTATCATTTAAATTTATGGGTTATTGTGAATTGATTTAATTATATAAATCTGTTTTTTTATAGGTTAAATAATGTATTTATCATTGGCAAAGGGTCGAAACCATATGTGAGTCTTCCAAGAGGAAAGGGAGTGAAGCTCACGATTGCCGAAGAAAGAGACAAAAGGTTGGCATCCAAGCGAGAGTAATGTATGTTTCAGGAGAAAATTTTCTAAATAAACGAGAGTTTTCGATGAAAGGTTTAGATTTTTCTTTAAACATCATTTTTTTTGTTAAACAATTTTAATTCAGTCATTCCAAAAGTAATTGTCAAGTTTATATTACAAACTAGTAAGTCGGTAATTTTAATTTACAAAATTACATATCTACATTTAATTAGCCTACTAAATAGGTTTTTAATTAGCCTATTAAATTAAATAAACAGAATTGCGATTAGAATATTTAAGTGAGGAATTTTCACTCAAGTATTTAATTAATTGATACATTTTTGTGCTTACATTTATTTTAATATTGAAAATAAAAAATATACGTAATTGTATTAAAAAATGAATACAAGAGTTTAGACTAATTTCTTTGGAATTAGATGAATATAAATAGATATTTTTTAAATTATAAGCGCTTTGGATGCGTATAAAGAATTTATTTCACATTTATAAAAAAGCCACTGAATTTTTTCAAACTCCAATTTGTTGGAATTGAATGGATTTGCAAAATTAATGGTTTTAAAACTCATTAACACTTTCCTTGGACAATGGTGAATTTGTATAAGAACGTGAAGAGACGCTCAAGGGTTTTTTGGTGTTACTCGCTTGTTTACAATCGCAAGCTGTTGAAAGCAAGTCCGTGTGGTTGCATTCCTTTTGAAGAACGCTATTGTCACCTGTAGGGAAAATTGAAATACATAATATTATATTTTTGAGAGAAAAATTATTAACAAGGATGTGAAATGCAATATTTAACCGTTATAAACAGCTTTAATGCTTTGAGCAGATTCCGGGCGTGTCGTGAATTGTGAAACACTTTCTTCGTCGTCTTTCAATTCTTTCAAACGCAGTTTATTGAACTCTTCTTCTCGAATGCTGCAGGTCGATCTAGATCTCGTGCTTTCGGCGACTTGTTCGTCTGCATGCAATTGAGAAGGGCATTTCCAAATTATAATTGCTCCATCGGCGCTCACGGATACAATGTACTTGCCATCGGGACTAAATTTAATTCCAGTAATGATAGCAGCATGACCAAGACCAATGTGTGTAATTTCAGCATTTTGGTAGTGCCACAACTTGACAATGCTGTCATTTGAGCCAGTGACAAAATGTCGACAATCAGCACTAATGTCCACGCAGTTCAGGGCCCCTACCCCCGAGCCTTCAACTTCTCGAATGAGGGAAGCAGTTAGAGTTTCCCAATAGCCTATTAAACGGTCAGTTCCACAAGTTAAAACTTGAACACTATTTGGAGTGAAACATGCTGCCATGTACATTGTATTTCCCATTAAGACTTTCTTTCTCGTACACTGCCTGCAGAAGATTTTTCGTTTTATTTATCAAAAAATAATTAATTTTTTCCGTTTACCATGTTTACTTACACAATGTCCCATATAATGCACGTTCCATCCACACTTGAACTGATGACTTGATCATCATTTTTGGAAATGTGCAAAGACGTCACTGGTCCTCTGTGCTCTTTCAGAATACAAACAAGTCTTTGAACATCAGGTTTTACATCCCAAATTCTTATCTGTAAGATAATATTTTTTAATTACAAAATATTAATATTTTTAATAAATAGAAAATAAATAGAAAACTTGCTTGTCCATCACATCCAGCACTGACAATCTTCTTTCCGTTTTTGGTAATAACAACAGCTGATACGGATTTGAGGTGAGCATTGTGAATCGCAAACAATAATCTACCTGACTGTGGAGCAAAAGCTCTTATAACTCCATCATTCCACGCTAAAATGTATTTTCAACAAACATTTAATTAGATATTAATTAAAAGGTGTTAAATAAGAAGCAATTTTTTATCCAACGTACCAGATATTATCATTTTTCCATCGTAGCTAAAACAAAGATTGGAGCAGACGAAATTTGAAATTGTTATTCTCAGCAATTCCTTTTGTGTTTCAACTCTCCACAATCTGATGTCATCTTTGCTACTCGTCGCAAAAATTTCAGAGTAGTTGCTGCAAAAAGAGTGAAAATTGGATACATTAGAAGCGAATTATGAAATATATCTATAACTTGATTATAGTTTTACGTACGAAGGAAAGGCAATACTGTATATTGTATTTGTATGGCAAGTGACTAGAAGACGCATGTCAAAATCTTTCAATTTTATCTGATAAATCTCACATAAAGTAGTTCCAATGAGTACATAATCATTTTTATATAAAACCATTGAAGATACCGCATTACCAACATTTTCAGCTTGAAGCTAGAATTAAAAGAAAATTAAAATTTGCCTGATCAGGGTTGCCATTCTTTTGCTCTTTTCAAATTCTCTGACATTTCCAGGTTTAATTTAATTTTAATCTCGTGAAATTATAATACAAGGACAAGTGACTTGTAAATGAATTCTTTGCAAACATTTCAAAAGGAAATAAATGAAAAGATAATTTACAATTTGAATCTGAGGTATACTGGGTAGTTTAACGCTCTTTTTAAAATTCAAAGGAGTATTTAGAATTTTAATAGTTTCAACATTTCCTCCTCCAGAGCCAACTAATATTTTCTCCTCATCCAAAAGTAAAAGTGCTGTCACTCCACCAGGATAAAGATCTCCTATTCCAGCTTTCAATTTTTTTAAATCTTTTGGAATTTTTGAATAACAACCAATCATTATAGGTGTCTGCACCGGTTCCATGTATTCCATATTGTGATAATAATTCAATCTGTTATTAATGAAATTATTTAAGTGAACATGAATTTGGAAACAGTTTACTACCGCACATCTCACCTTGTCTTGATGATATCGCCCGAGGAAGTTCCACAATAAGCAATTTCATCCCTATTATCAATTACAACACAATTTATAGTGCGTTTTATTTTACCCACTCTAACGCATATTCCATTGAGTTTGCGAGTTTCTGGATTAATTCTCCACACTTTGATGGTATTTTCACCAGCACTCACAAAACATTGGTCACGCATATTTGTTCGTTTTACAGTCCAAGCACTTCCAGCTATTTCAGTACTTGCATATGATCCTAAATTATCAAAATATTAAATATTTTCTATTTTCATAGATTGATTACCCAAATATTATGTAGTATACCACAAATAGCTTCATTTTCACGAACATTCCAAATGACAATGTTTCCATCGTCTCGCCCTCCGAGACTGATCAAATAATTACTTTCAGATGAGAAGCATAGATCCTCGACTCTTACTTTATGAATCTCGTAACTACTTTTCATCACTTTTTTCTCATAGTCCCATACAATAACCATTGCCTACAATAATAACAATTGCAGAACATCAATAAATATAATTACATACTAATTGACTAATATTTTATTACTGATTTATTACTTTGAATCCTAAATGATTTATTTGACCAGAAGCAATAAATTTTCCACAGGGAGAGACACACAAAGCTGATATTACATTTGTATGTCCAGATAAAAAAAATTGTTCGCCTGAAGTTATGTTTTTAACAGTGACTTTATTACCCATTGGAAATAAAAGATATTCCTGGTTTGGGTGAACGTGCAAGCTGTTTTTCGTAATTCCTTATTTTATTGAGAAGTTTTCTTTATTAATAATTTGACATTATATAAATAATGCAATTCTGTAAACAATTTAAATATTTAATATTATTCATACCATCGAAAGAAATTATGCCGATGAGATCTAAATTGAGAAGATTCGAATTTTTTTGATTCATATTCCCGTTCATTTCAGAAAGGAATGTAAAAATGCTTATTTGTGCTTATTTTTACTAAATAGAAAATATTATTGATAATGAAATAACAATCTGACGTTAGTTTTTGGTTTTAGCGTCTTTTTAAAACAAAGCAGAGGGGATACATTTCCATGACAACGAACATCCGCTTGCATGCGCAGTATTGTTGTAATATATTTGTTTCCAAAATCTATTCTCTTTCCTTTACATATTATAAAAGTGCGAATTGTTTAAATAATTAGAAAATTTAGCAACGTACAAATTAGAAGAAAACTATTTTTGGTTTTTTAAACAAAAGGTCTTTCTGGATCTTCTGGATAAATCGTCACGCATGCGCAGTACACTAAAATCCTTTTAACCGTCTGTGTCAGTTGTGTTGTTTGTGTGGAGCTCGAGTTACTGCTCTAATGTCAATTTTAAGCATATATACTTAAAAATTGTTTTGTTTTTTAAATTTTATACATATACAGTTGGATTTTGATTAACTTGAAAATTTATAAAACTTATAAAATTATATTAAAAGCGTTATAACAAGAATACTGTACCTTTAACTAGAAGTTTAAGGTTAACATTGCTCCTCGAGTGCATTTAAATTTTAACCGTTTTTCCGTTGTGGTCCTGCTGTCAATTTTCTTTTTAAACATCATCAGAATTTAAAAGTTGACAATGGATATATTGAAGTAAGTATACGAATATTATGAAACTTTTTTTTATTGTTTACTACAAGATACTTTTATTATTATAATTTTTCTAAAAAAAAACTAACCTCATTTTCTTAAATTAAATTGTTCTATATGTTATAACTATTTTTAAAAATTCAAATATTTTTATTGTATGTTTATAATATTTTTTCTTAAAATATTAATCTTAATTGCTTATGATTCAGAAATATTTTGATTTAAATGTGCTTTTCTGTTGTGATCTGAATAGCAATATTCTTGCAAATGCTCCGCCTACATTTTGGAAGAAAGGAAGATTAGAAACCTTTGAAAATTGGCCATTTCAATTAGCTAATAATAACTGTAATGCAGAAAGAATGGCAGCAGCAGGATTTCATTTTATTGGAAATAAGAATGAGCCAGATTTAGTTGGATGTTTCATTTGCTCTAAACAACTCGATGGATGGGAGCCAGATGATGATCCTTGGTACATTTTCTATTCTTATTTTTTAATGCTAGGTAGTTAAACTTTTAATAAAAAAAAATTATATTTTAGGGCGGAACATGAAAAACATCAATCGTCTTGTGCTTTTGTGAAGCTGAATAAACCAGATGAAATGCTGTGGACAATAGAAGACTTATACAGCCTACTTTTGGAAACTTTAAAAAAGGATTTGGTAAGTTTTTGCTTTTATTTCACACAAAGTTGTTCTTTTAGAACCAAATTCTATGCAGGTAATTTTTTATTTTAAAAAATTATATAATTCTCATTTTTATGCGAAATTCTCTTTGAAAATAGTGAGTAGTTAGCAGTGTGCATCTGAGCGTAGATTGAGTTATTGAATCTGAAGAATCAATCACAATTTATTTTGATTAATTATTGTTAATAGTTTCCTCAAAAAGAGATAATAACTAAAACTTGTATTTCAGGAAAAACAACATAATTTTGAAATAAATAAATTCAACAACCATGTGGAAGACTTATTACATCAAATTCCGAATGCTTGCAAAGGATCAAGAAAAAGTCGAAAAAATGCTTGAGATAAAATAGATTACAATTAAATTTTTACTATCAACATGATGTTTATCTTTGCCACTATCATTAGCATTTTCAATTTTCGAAACTACCACAAGACTGAGATAATATATCTCTTGGATTGTTATTAATATTAATTAATCCTCTTAATGATTAAAACAATATTCTACTTTTCAATTAGCACAATACGAGATAAATAAACTTCTCTTTAACTGTACTTTTTGAGTGACATGACGATACTTGACTGAATTCCAACGTAAAATCCAGTAAGTAGTAATATAAGAATAACTTGTAGATAAATGCGTATCTTCTAATTTATATTATTATACCTTCATTGAAGTGTAGTATTTTCTAATTTTTTTTACAATTATTATTATTCGTTTATGTACACATATGAATAATTTTAACAATATTAAATAACATTCTTTTTTAATTAGGATTAATTTATTAAAATTCACCGTCATGTAAATTACATTGTCGTGAATACATTTCCAATATTGTTTTCTATTGTTAGTAATGCTGCTATATTAAAGACAGTCGTATGATAAAACTGATTATAAAAGAGACTGAATTGTTTGATTTAAATCATTGTGAAAGTGAACATTAATGAAGGAAGAAAAAATTCCCCTTGTTGAAAAATGGACAAAGTCAATAGAGAAAAGAAGAGGAAACAATTTACAAGAAGGTAATGTTTCGTTTATTAATAATTATAAAAAATAAATTTATAAACTTCTCTTAAGCTGTTAAATGTATATGTGTACTTCTTTATCGGCATCACAACACTTGCGGTAAAATTCCATCAATTTTAAATTATATATACATATATTTTTCTCATAATTCTCGGGAGTATTATATGAAATTCCAAATATTTTTATATTAACCCCCTCTTGAGTAATTAACTTTTTGTTTAAGAAATTTATTTCAAAAATTACAATTAAGTAATTTTCTTAAGGATATTTTCGCATAAATTAATTTTCCTTGTTCGAGAATAAAATATAAATGTAATAAATTTTATTAAATTAAATTGTTTACACAATAACTTATAATTATTTATCCTCTCTGTGCACTTGACACTCGTGCTAAATTACTAAATTTGTATTAATCGCAGCACATAGCCAAACACTATAATTATTTAGAACTCTTCCAAAGATATTATTTTACTTTGCTGCGTCGTAGAACAAGATAGCCATTAATGTACTATATGTATATGTAGATAAATCTTAAATATTCTTGCAATGAATCACAATACAGATGTATATATGGAAGTAGAAACATTTTTTTGTAATTAAACTTTCAAGTAAACTTTAAATTTAACTTTTCCGAATAGTTTTTGATAAAGTAAAATTTGTCTAAACTCTAAATTTTAGAAAATGAGATAAGGTGCGTTCTGATTATTTGTAATATGATAAAAATATTATCGAAAGTGAATTTGGCATTCATCTTTTCAATTAATTTCAAATTAATTTTAATTAATTTCAACACATTTTTACATATGAAAATACGAGATTACGTAAGGAAATGCGAATAATAAAAAAAGGAACGTTTGTTTCTTCTCATTTCTAATAATTCTCACCATTTACTATAAATATACTTAAAATTCTTGATTAGAGTATAAATGTACATTTATCGCAGAAAATTACAAAGCTCCTTTTTAGTTAAACCGACAATTTAATTTGACTTGTGTATTGTAGAATGAAATATACTCCTTGATTTTATGTATTATGTATACTTGTCATTATGAAATGAATAAAAGATTTGAATAAATAATTAGATTGGCTGCTGGCAAAGTAACTCACTAACTAATTAATTAATTTATCTGCTTTGAATGATAAAATTTCTACACACTGAGAATTCTTCATTTTCACTTGCATGTCAAGTGTCATGTCATTAAATTAAAATGTATTAAACTTATTGAATAAAGTTAGCAGTTTATTTACACTGTTATTAATTATGAAATTAATATATAGACAAATGGACTTACCGTTTTTCTCATTCAAGGAAGTATGCGAAAACTGAACTCCTTTCATGCTAATATCTTTTTCCGCAACTTTTCAATGAACCATAACAGTACAGTTAAAGTCGAAGGACCCTCTATCCTTGTCCTCGATTTTATTTTATTTCATTTATTTCCAAGCATATAATATTCATAAATAAAAATGATACTTCGAGAATTATTTGTCTATTAAATAAATCAAGTTTATAAAGATTTAAATTTAATTATTAGAAGCACTATTTTAAAAATTAAATCTACAAAGGTATCTTTTTTTCACTGTCCAGTAAATTTCAAACAATTTTAAAAGAATGACTTCAACCTATTGCATATTTGATTTATTTCTATTCATATGTTTTTCTGAAAACTTTATGTGCATTTGTTCCGCTTATGAAACAGATTCTTAATGAATTTTGATTCATAATCTAAATCAATTGCAAACAATTTTAATTCGCTTTAAACAGAACTGATCTTTTTGCTTTATTTTATCTTAAGAAAAATAAGATATATGCCATTAAAACAGGATCTTGATAGAAAAATACGATTTTCTTTGGAAATTATTCTATTGACACTGACACACACACACATGTTTATTATACATACACTTTTTCAGCTAAAATTGGTTTTTAAAAAAGAAAAATTATATAATAAATGAAGAACATATACAATACCTTTTGACGCAATCGTACATGTAATTGTATTTATGTTATGTTATTTGAAAAATGAAATGCTTTAATTTACAAAGACTTGAAAATTTGCAAAGTCTTTTGTATAAATGAAACTATTGAAAAATATAAGTGCTCGTATGTTGATTATTTAATAGAATAGGTAAATAATATGAATATTAAAAAAAATCTTATTCTGCGGTACCTGAAAGTGTATAATCTCATACACTCCACAAATATTGATAAATTTTATCGAAAAAACTTGTAGATGGGGTAAAAATTGTTGGTAGTCTTATAATAAGGAAAACTTTTTTAAAAACTCTTCAGAGATATACTTTTATGTGTGCACTTAATACCCAGTTAAAAAAAGGAATTCAGGATAATTTTGGACTTAGTCTTTTTTAAGTACCCTGCGTTATTTACTATAGTATTAAAGTATTAAATCTCGGTCCACTCAGAAAAAAAGTTTATTCAACACCCTAAAGAAAGTATAATCTTCACTTTTTCTCTAAATTTAATGCATATTTTTCTCTATCGTATCAAAAGTAATAGTCTCCACTTAATATTACATTTCCACTTAATTATATTCATTTGTTAAGCTTAAGCTTACTTAATCGAAAATTGGTAGTTTTCGATTAAGAATTATTATCAATGAACGAATCGGTCCAATTTCATTATATAGTCCAAAAAAGTAACAAATTTCAGATTTAGAGTTCGATGTCATTTTTGGTGAGCAGTGTCTTTGAACCGCATCCGAATCATTGGATTTCATAATTTAAACGTAATTATTTATATAAAAAAAAGTGTATTTTTAGTCAAACGACCTCAGGTGTAAGGAAATATTTTTGAAACCCATAAATGAAAAAGAACCTTTTTCTATAATTGAAAACCGCATTACCGTAGGTACATCCTTTCTTCTTGAATATGATGCTATCTCAATCATCATTCATGTCTTTTAGATCAAAAAGTGGGGTTCTAAAGATGAGGTAATGACAGTCTTATCGTAACACGTCGATATAAGGTGATGGTGATCACTAAAATGGTGGTCACTCTGTCGAAGGATTTGGTGTGTACAGATCTTTCCGGTGAACGGTTCTATAGAAAATTGTGCGGTTCACTTATTTTTGAAAGTTTATTCATTTATTAGTTATGTATTCTGCTTAAAATTTAAAACTTTATTTGTGTGATTGATCCTTGCACACTTTAAATCAATTTTTGAAAATGACGATACCTGCCTGGAAATCATGCTGTAAGTATTGTATTATTTAAAAATATATAGGTACATATCACACTGCGCGCCTTTTGCCCTTTGATAATTATGTAAAAAATCTCTTTCCCGCGTGCGTCAAAAGAAAATATGATGATTGAATTTTAAAATTAATTATAGTTTTTAAAGTGGAAAAAATAACAAGTCTCCAAAAATTATCTCAATAATGATTTATCATATTGTGAACTTTTATTTATTTTCAAACTAAAAAACCACTAAACTTGTTTGATTTATTTTGCATCAAGATTTATAAACTTTATTCGAGATTACAAAATCTTTAATTAAATAATTTAAAGATAAAGGTCACTTAGAAGAAAGTAAACAAATCACATAGATATAATACTTATTACCTTACTTTTTTGCTAAAACAAAAATAAAGTGATAAAGAAAACTTATATACTTAAATAAAATTATTAATATTTATAAGGGCATCTTCAAATTAGCACGGAAATATTCGAATATTAAAATGATCCGACCTTTGAAATATTTTACAGAAATATTATTATTATTGCTATACTAATGATTTTTTTTAAATATTAATAAATTATAAATTTATTTTGAAATATTCTATTAGAAATATAGTCATATATTATATGATAAAATTGCTAAGTTTCTTAATAGATCTTTGTGTCCTTGGAGTATATAACGGTAATTTTTTCAATCGTTTTATTGATAAAAAGGTTGTAAAAAAAATTTGTTTTTAAGTAATAATACATTGCGGAAATTGTGTTACAAATTATACTATATATATATCAACATCACTTTTGACAAAATGTCATAGAAATTTATTGTTGCTACAGAATTGATAAAGTATCCTTTAATTTTCTGCAGTTTTGTTCAGTTTTCAATTGAAAAAAAAAATAAACGCAAATACAATAACTTGAAAGTAATTACGGTTAATAATTTCCAATGACGTATCACAGAAACAATATTTTAACACCACTTTGGCTTTAAAGACGCAACAAATTTCGACTATTGATTGCAACACCACACCTATTTAAAAGTCATTACAACTATAATGACTAATATTGCAGTCTACTATGTAATATCTAAACGTCCGCTGCATAATCATAAAAAGCTTGCAGAAAGTCTTCATAGCGAGCTTGCAGAACCTTTGCAGCAAATTTTTTAGAAAAACTTTTAACATTTTTTTTTGTGTATACACTGGGAATTCAGTGTAAAAACACTTAAATAATCTAAATATTAGCTTAAATTCAGATTAAGAGATTTTCAGACCTAAAATTGTTATAATTATTTTTATTCTTAGCTCAAAAATGGGTTGAATTTAAGAAGAAACATATTTAAGCTGCGATTAGTGCTTTACTGTATCTCTACAGTGTTATTTATGTGTTTAATACTATTTATTAATATTATTATAGGTATTTTTTTTAATAACAAGTATGTTGAATTCTAACATTTAAAAATTTTTGTTTCTGACCTTGAAAAAAATCCTAAGAGCTATTGTTTTTTAATTTATGGATTTCATTCGACACAAGTTTGCAATAAAATCAAATATTACGTCACTTATTCTAATAATATTATTCTTCTTAAGTAAAATAGTTTAAATTCAAAGACCGCACACGCGAGCAGATTTATTCATTTAAATTAACAAATTTGAGTATAAAATTGTTTCTGTCGAAAAAAATGATCCTTTTTAGATATTTTCATCGCAGCTCCTATTGAAAGTTAAGAATATAATTATCTGTAAATCTGAAAGAGTGCGAAATTGGAAACATGTTGAGATAGTTGGGCCTCATTAAAGAAATATTCAAACGCATTAAATAAAATTTATTAGATTGCAATTAAATATATTTTAAAGGTCTGCAAGAGACATCACTTCGCAAGCGAGCGAATTAACGGAAATATTTAATTCTTATGTTGTAGAGAATACTTTGATTTCAAAATTAGCAGATTCTTATTTAGAAGAGAGAGAGAGAGAGAGAAACTTATTAAAAATAATAATGAAAATAAAGACGCAAACAAAATGAAACAAACATTAAAAGCCACTAAAAGACTCAGCATGTTATCAACTATATTTAATCCATTAATAAATCATTGACCGTGCACATAAAGAATACTATATGATTTCAGACGAGTTTTACACGTCTGATAAGATTAATAATTTATCAACATAATTTGTATGTGCAGTTGTCATAAATAATACTGCAATTTACTGGATTAATTACTTAAGATTATATACTATATAGTAAAATTATCGTCTAATGAAATTTTACTTTTCAGTTGACTCAATTTGAAAAAATGGAATTGAATTTTCAATTTTCTCTAAATCATATCTATTAAATTATCTAATTTAAAAATGCGCACTTTATATACATATTTATATGAAGCGGACAGTGCATAAGATTGAACTTAAATTGTTAAGTTCAAGTGCGGAGAAAGTTTTGTATAAACATTAAAATGTTCCCTTTAACCTAAAAAAAACAATTGTTGGTTTGTGTTAAATATTTATTCTTAAATTTAGTAAATGAAATATTTTTTCAGGCTTCAGGATTCCGCAGCGTTGGGTCTTCGCGGTTATGGGTTTTTTAGCTCTATTTATTGCTTATGCAATGAGGGTCTGTTTGTCGATAGCTATAACAGAGATGGTAATACCGCATACGGATAATGGCACAAAAGAAGAAACAGAAGGACAATGCCCCATTGAAAATGATCCTAAAGAGAGTACAGCTGGGGGAACCTATGACTGGGATGAAAATACGCAGGCAAGAAAAATCATTACCTAACAAAATAATATTTAAACCAATACTAATTCATCCGCAATTTCTCGATTTCTGTCAAAAATACTATAGTATTTTTAATTTTTGACAGTTGTGGAAAATTGTTATGCTACTTGCGAGAACGCATTTTGTCATAAAATATTTAAAACATTAGTATTCGAATTGATCAGAAATTTTAGATAATCATATCTGGTAATCGCATATATCATCGGTGGCAATGAAAGATAAGCAATTTGAAATGTGAATTCCACTTAGAAACTTTTGAGATTAATATACTCAGATTAATACTTATTGTAGCAAAAGTTTTATTCTAATAAAACTAGTAGAATAAAAGGAATAAAAACTTTTATTTCTAAAATAAGACTTTTAGTTTTTAGGTAAATTTAAATAAGTTTGTATACCTCTTGACTATTATTTGCTATTATTCGGTTAAGATAAAAGTTACATAATGTTGAAATTACAGAAACACTAACAGGTTATAATAAAAGACTTGCAAATTAGAATTAAATATTGAGAGGTGCAAATCACAAGATTGTAGAAAACTGTTGGTAATTAATTTTACTTTCTTACAGGGAATAATTCTGTCCTCCTTCTACTGGGGTTATGTGGTAACTCATCTGCCAGGAGGTATGCTGGCTGAAAACTTTGGAGGGAAATACTCTCTAGGTCTGGGCATTCTTTCCACAGCCATTTTCACTCTCGTCACTCCGATTGCTGTGGAGTGGAGAGGTTCAACAGCTTTAATAGTTTTACGAATATTGATGGGTCTCGGAGAGGGCACAACGTTCCCTGCACTAAATGCCATGCTTGCCCAATGGACCCCGCCCGAGGAACGCTCAAAGATTGGCTCCATGGTTTTCGCTGGAGCACAACTTGGAACTGTTTTCGCCACCACCTTATCGGGATTGATCCTTCATTATTCCTCAATGGGATGGCCCGCCGTTTTCTACGTGTTTGGCGCACTCGGCATTCTCTGGTTCTTCGTTTGGGTTTTGATTTGCTACAATAATCCGAGTGAGCATCCTTTCATCAGCGAAAGAGAACTGAAGTACCTTCAGGATCGTCTGAGTGCACACACCCATAAGAAGCCACCGCCAGTTCCATGGAAACATCTTCTCACCAGTGTGCCGGTTTGGGCCTTAATAGCGGCACAAATTGGACACGACTGGGGATTTTTCACGATGGTGACAGACCTTCCAAAATATATGAGCGATGTTATGAAGTATTCGATAAAGAGCAATGGATACCTCTCCTCTTTGCCCTACTTGTGCATGTGGTTTTGCAGCATTATCACTTCCTGGATAGCCGATTGGATGATCACTTCTGATCTCATGTCGAGGACCAATGTTCGTAAACTAGGAACAACAATTGCATCAATAGGTCCCGGAATATTTATAATTGGAGCTTCTTATTTGGGTTGCGACAAGACGAATGTTGTTGTTTTGTTTACTCTCGGTATGACACTCATGGGAACCTTTTATCCTGGCATGAAAGTAAATGCTCTTGATTTAAGTCCAAATTATTCTGGAACTCTAATGGCTCTCGTCAATGGAATTGGCGCACTTACAGGAATTATTACTCCGCTTATTGTTGGAGCCCTCACTCCCAACAAATCTCTAATTGAATGGCGTATCGTTTTTTGGATTGTTCTTGTCGTCTTTATCATAACAAATATTATTTTTATTGTCTACGCCAGTGGCGAAGTTCAAAACTGGAATGATCCAGAATTTTTGAGAACGGAAAAAGAGAAAAAAATTCAGAAAATAGAGGGCGAATCGACAAATGAAAAATTTGAACTCAGGGGAGGAAAATCTTAAAAACTAAATAATTACCTGTAAATACAGATGAATGAGATTTTTACAGATGAAATCGTAAATTGTACATATATTAAACCAGTTTTAAAACTAAAGAGTTTTGACATAAGTAGGTATTGAGATATAATTTTCAAATTTCGTAGTTAGAGCTCCTTTCCTTTTGCATAGAAGATTCTGAAGATTTCCTTATTTAAAAAAGCTATTCATCCAATTTCTAGTTTAATATCTACCTCTATGTCAAAATTCTACAGAAATGGAAAAATGCGAAAAAAGTTACACTTAATATTTTTTTTTAAATTCTTATTGTAATTTCAATAAGTATATGGATAGACTGCGTGATAACGTTTATCCGATTAATAAAATTAATAACGCGTTACTTCCAAACAGATCCCTGACTGAGAAAAACTTAATTAACAGTTAAGTTAAGATTGAACTAATTGACTTCTTACTGAATGAACCAGTAAAGATTTTACAAGTTCACTTTGTATAATTTCACTGTGATTTAAAAAATGTTATATGGACACATTTTCGGGTGTGACAAAAATAATAGAAAATAAAATAATTTTGTATATAATGCGTTAAATTAGTGATAATATTGAGATAAAAATAGAATGTATTCAAGAGGCTTCATAACTGTATATTTATTATTACAGTTACAGTCCATCATTTGTTGGATGAACCACCTCTATGAATTTTTAAATAGAGATACACAATTGACGAGGTGCAAATTCGCATAGACAATTTAATTGTTTAACAAAACTTATCTGATAAAATCTTCATGTTTATGAATAATTTATCTAGAAAGAAAGTTATTCTTTCTGTGATTAAGAATTTTTGTAAATGGTACTACATTATTTCGTAAAAATGAGTTTTTTTTAGTAACAAAAAGTTATGCGGATTATGAAGGTACAATCAAAGAACCGCGTTAAAATTGTTCCAAACAGATTAATAATTATAAAACTTTGAATTCAATCTAAATTTGTATAATAAAAAAATTAAAAATACTTGAAAATTGATTTTTACGATTTCGAGTATATTATGAAATTTATAATTGGTTTTTTTTATATAATATGTTTGCATATTAAATGTATTAGAAAACCAATTTGTCATATGTTGTTACACGATTTATAATGATGTGTATTATAGTTCAACTGTAGGTAAATGTAGCATTGCGCACACCATCCCGTATCGATTTATAAGGGATGCTGGAGGATGTTGAGCATAGGAAGCATAGTTTTAAGTGAAAACTGACTAGAATAGTTGTTGTTCTTCTCTTGCGAAGATTATATTCGCTACTGACCACAATAAATAATAGTGTTTTTTATACATTTTGCATAAATTTCTTAATAATTCCTGTTCATCATCCATTAATATGAATGTAGGAGTGTTACTTTTTCTTCTTCTCGGATTATTCAACATAGTTCACGGTATGGTTTATAAAATAGTTTCTGTTAGTCTATTTTTTTTATTTACCAAAAGAAAATTAAACTTATTTTTCAATAAGGATGACACTAGAGTATTTTGCAAAGCTAAATTCGATTAAAGATATAGTTTCATTAATTGCATTATTAATTGAATTATTTTCAGGTGGGAAATACGAAGTAAATCCAGATGCCAAAAGACTGTACGATGATTTATTGTCGAATTACAACAGACTTATTCGTCCTGTTCATAATAATACCGAAACACTTACTGTTTGGTTACGGCTAAAACTATCTCAATTAATTGAAATGGTAATTTTGAAAAATGGCACATTGTCTTTATCTATTCTACAAACTATCAACATTTTTATTTTCAGAATTTGAAAAATCAAGTTATGACAACAAACGTGTGGGTCGAACAGGTAATATATTCATTAATAAATAAAAGAATTGTCTTGAAATAATATTTTTTCTGATTCCTAAGATTAAAAATTTTATGATAAATTCATATTAGGTACAATTCCGTGAATAAAAAATGATTTGATGTAAAAATTTAGAAAGTATTTTTATAAGGCATAGAAGACACATTTTCAATTAGTTTTATTTCAAAACAGAAATGGTTTGACTATAAATTGAAATGGGAACCATTAGAATATGGCGGAGTTGAGATGTTGTACGTGCCGTCAGAAAATATTTGGCTTCCAGATATCGTACTATACAACAAGTAAGTTTTTAATTTTGTCATACTCATATGGCAAAATTGCTGTTTACACGGCATGTCTTCCATAGTTTGGGGCGAATTGTCAACAACCAAAAAATATATCATTCTACAGAATTAATGAAACTATCCTTCTTCAATATTAGCGCAGATGGAAACTATGAAGTTACACTTATGACAAAGGCAACTTTAAAATTCACTGGAGAAGTGTCCTGGAAACCACCTGCAATTTATAAATCTTCCTGTGAAATAAATGTGGAATACTTTCCATTTGATGAACAGTCTTGTGTCATGAAGTTTGGTTCTTGGACATACAATGGAGCTCAAGTATATAAGATTCCTCATATTTTATTCACTTAGCTTCTTACTTAGCAACATAGCAGTGAATATTTAATTGAAACATTCATATTTGAAAATAGGTGGACCTTAAACACATGGAACAAGTATCTGGGAGCAACTTGGTAGCAATAGGAATAGACTTGAGTGACTTTTATTTGTCTGTAGAGTGGGATATTTTGGAAGTACCAGCTTCACGAAATGAAGAATACTATCCATGCTGTTCGGAGCCTTATTCTGGTAAGTAATAATTAGTTTAGCTACTGAATCTAAAGCAGCTAAAAGCTAAAATGTTAAATTCTTTCACAGATATTACATTTAATATTACAATGAGAAGAAAGACATTGTTTTATACTGTCAACTTGATAATACCATGTGTTGGAATAACATTTCTAACGGTTCTAGTATTCTACTTGCCAAGTGATTCTGGTGAAAAGGTAATTATAAATTTTCATCCGTTGAAAAATAATCGTAAAATAACAATCAGTACTGTTTGATGTTGACAGGTATCACTATGTTCTTCAATTCTTTTGTCACTCACTGTGTTTTTTCTATTACTGGCAGAAATTATTCCACCGACTTCTCTAGCCATTCCATTACTAGGAAAATATTTACTATTCACCATGATTCTTGTAACATTATCAATTATGATAACGGTATGCGTTCTCAATGTTCATTTTAGGTATGTTGAAAATAATTCAATTCTGTGCACAATTCTTCATCATATTAAAAGTGCAATTTAATTACTTTAACCGACTTGCATTGATTATAAAGATTTGTATAATTAAAAGGTCTCCGTCAACTCATAAAATGTCGCCGTGGGTCAAAGAGGTTTTTCTTAATTGGATGCCTCGTGCATTACTGATGCGACGTACACCATACGCTACACCTGACTACGATGATAATTATCTAGACAGTGGCTGTACAAATGAAATTGACTTCAGGTAGGATTCATAATAATAATTTTTCCTAAAAGTCTTTCTACTTTGTGCTAAGAAAGTTTTTTTTAGCTTTCGCGATAGTATAAGTGACTATCCTCTCGATTTAAAAGAAAGTCCTGATGGATTTGAAAGCGTTACTACAACATACAAACCCATAAGAGGAGACGATGGACGACACGGTCCTCATGCATCAGGTAAATAGATCGATAAGCAGATGAAAAAAATTTAAATAACAAGTGTTTATAAAACAGCATTTTGATTACAGTAACTGACAGTGAAAACACAATACCCAGAAATTTATCTGCCGATGTCATAGCCGCTTTGAAAGGTGTCCGATTTATCGCACAACACATTAAAGATGCTGACAAAGATAATGAGGTATAAAATATTACATTTATATCAATTTCTATTTTACGTCTCGTTCCGTGCTATTCAAGCGATTAACTACTAAATTTATCGGTGTTTTGTATTTATTATTAGGTAATAGAGGACTGGAAATTTGTAGCAATGGTGCTTGACAGATTTTTCCTGTGGATATTTACTTTTGCCTGTATCGGTGGAACATTGGGAATTATTTTCCAAGCACCAAGCTTGTACGATACTCGTGAACCCGTTGACCAAAAACTTTCGTCTATTCCATTGAGTAATTATATGCTGCCACCCACTGTTCCTCCAACCCAAACAATTTACGAGCAAGTATAAAGAATAGAATAAAAAAGTAAGTTGTATAAAAGGGAGAAAAATGTCATTACAATCAGTACTCAACAGTATTTGAAAGCAGGCACAAAATTCAAAAACCCTGCTCAAGTGTTACTCATATTCTACATTGATTATATATACATCAACTAACAAGAATTTATACTACTTTTTGTTAAATTTTAAAGGTTAGTTAATTATTTCGTTATGTCATGTTTCTAAAACTTTTAAAATAAAAACACAAAGTTTATTCAAAAGATTAAATCATTTTTTTATATCTCATACTGAAAAAAATGAACATTTAATTTACTTTTAAAAAATAATATTAATGACTTTACAATAAGATTAACTAAAAAGCAATAAATAATAGTTATCAGAATAAAATATTTTATTAAAAAATTTTTCATTTATTTAAAGTTGACAATCGTGTTATTAAATTATTCAACTTGTTTAATATTTATTATGACTTATTTACCCTTTCTAGTTTAAATCTGCTAAGAGGTTTTTTCTTACTTACAGAATCAGAAATATGTGTTTGCGTCAATTCCTGTTTTTTTTCTTGAACTGTTTGTGTGATCTGTAAAATAAAAAATATAAATTATTATTATAAAATGTTTTAACATTTATATGTATATAAATTTTAAATTAAACATTTACCAAATTTTCAAATGTTGACACTTTTGTTGTATCACTTTCGAAATATTTATCTGTCGAATAATCTTGTAAAGGAAAATTACTATCTTTTCTATTTGAGTTATCTCGTGGTGGTTTTAAAATGGACTTGGGTTGAAAACATACGTTGTGAATATCTGTAGGATTATGGATGACATTTTCATCATTGTCGTGTGATGGTGAAGGAGTATCGAAATTGTTAATTTTTGACGTATTACTAGAGTCACGATTATAATTTACTTTTAAATTTTCAACGTTTGAGTTAGTTTCAATATTTAATGGCTTCGTATCACAATTGTCTTCATCACAGATATCTAGAAAGGACACCTTTCTGACGTTTGATAATTTATCTTTATCTCGCGATTTTTCAGTATGATTGCATGTTGAGCTCTTTTTCATTTTGCTTAATTGCTTGTATGAATGTATAGATTCTAGATTTTCTATCTCTTCCTTTTCTTGATCATCATCATCATCATCATCTTCTTCATCATCATCATCATCGTCGTCGTCGTCGTCATCTTCGTCGTAATCATCGTCGCTGTCATCTTCATCATCATCATCAATATGTAACCTACAATGGGTATTATAAACAATAAGATTGACTACATGTTTTAATAATTTTCAGATACTTAAATATTATACTACAAAAATTAAAATTACAAGTTGCAGAAATGTATTTACCTGTTATATTCATCAGTTAATTCCTCTTCAAGTTCTAGTTCATCTAGTCTTTGAAATAATTCTTCTTCTGTAAGTGGGTAATTTTTATTCACTTGTTTCTCTTTCGACTTTTTCTCATGATATTCTTTTTCCTTTTGTCTATGTTGAACTAAAATAAAGAATTACATAATATATTATTCTGACGAATTTTATAGTTGGAACCTTTCTAAATAAAACAGAAAATTAAGAAATTTAAAGTATACCTCTCCAATTGGTCAAATCTTGATCACTCCAGTGTTCGACAAGTTCTTCATTTATATTATTCTCAAATGCTCCATAACTTAAAGGATAATTCTGTCGCGATTCTAATAAATCTCTTTCCGATTTCAATAATATTAAATTTTCTTGTGTACCTTATTTGAAAATAAAATGATTAAATATTAACTTTATTTTTCAAGACACTAAAATGTTTAAATTTTGCTGAAAAAAATTACGTTTTATTCGACGCTTAGTTAATTCGATAGCTTGTGCTGCAGAGTATTTGACAAAGTATCCTTCTCCCAGGCATACTAAAATTTCGTTCGTATGTTTTAATTTACCCTTTATCAATGCTTGTTTCCCAATGGGAATCATACAATTTATGGATAATTCTAATGGTAAAATTTGAAGACCTTCCAAGATTGTTTCACATTGCTTTTGAAAATTGGTGTATCTTTCTATTTGTTCTTCATTTCTTTGTATAATCTGCAATAGATAGTTTTTAAATAATTTCAGTTTAGAATATTAATTTGTTTATACTTAAAAATTAATTTATTGTACAAACGTACAATTCAATTAATATAAATAAATGCCTAAATGTTAAGGCATTTAGGCATTTATTTATATTTGCTAAAAAAACATTTATTTTAGAATAAATTCAATTAAGTCGTATACCTCTGAAAGAGTTCGTTCATGAAGATTTTGCTTTAAAGAAAAAGATTCAGAATATTCCATTGTTAGAAATTTCTATTGATAAGAATCCTCTTTACTTCTTTTTTTACTTTATATTATATATTAATTATGAGATATAAAAATAATAAACACTCAAAAAACTTTATTCGTATTCGTATCAAGTATTTTGTTACAAATTTTCGACACGTTTGGACACCTTATGGTGCGATCACACTTTTAAAGTGTATCCCAGCTCTACTCTTTGCAGGTTGTCAGGGTGCGAAAGCAGAAATTCATGAGAATTAGCAATTAGCACACAAAATACTGAAGGCATAGAAGCACCTTAAATATAAAGATGCTTGCACACTTACAAATTTACACCCGTTCGTGGAAATTTATTGTAAAAAGAACCATAACTTCTTCCTCGATTTCATCCACCCATAAAAAAAATCTATGCTGACGTATATGGTAATTTGTTCCGATCCCTGGGTGCAGAAGTGTACAAGTAGTAGTAGTGTCGAATTGAATTGTACGAATATTTTTGGTGTGAAAAGTTAATCAAGCAAAGATAATTTGATAAAAGAAACATCAAATTTGCAACCTTAGAAGCAGGTATATGCATAAACGTATTTTGATTTTTAGTGCAATTTACAAAAACAGTAGTTTTTGAGAAATATCTACGAAATTAATTGTGGAACCAAACAATAATCCGTATAATTCTTTTCATGACCATTTGTTGACTCTGTGTTGTTTTTGACATCGCACATAGATTTCTTTTTCTTTTTATGATTTCTGTTTTATAATGTTATACGATTTTCGTATTGCGAAATAACCTTGACAGAAGAAACGAGTCTTCAAAACATAACAATATTTAATTATTGTGCTGGTATATATTTTATTCTTTATAATAGTTTTACTTATTTTATTCCAATTTTTTGATGGAATAAATCTTTAGATTGGAAATATTTTTAGGAATGTGTGTACAAATAATACTATACTGAACTGAAAGATACATTAACCTCAATTAATTGGTGCAGATTTTTACGGTATACTAACTATATATATTTATATCTATATATATATAGTAAAAATTTATATATAGACTATTTTTATTTACATATATAAAAATTATTTGTATTTTAATATATATTTTTATATTTTCCTGAATTTTTTTTAAATTACTGCAGTTAGTGATTAAAAGTGTTTAAAGTTTTCTTAGCTTAATATTAATTGATATTGTTTAAATTATTTATAATATAATTATATGATGGGTTTCAAATTCCAATTAATATTTTTATTCTGATTCATGTAACGAAAACAAATTTGTTACAATTGTTTACTGCATATTAAATGATACAGTGACTTTTACAAAACATTCTTTCAAATATAAGTGATATTCCATAAAATAGTAATATTTGTAACTTTGATATTAATATTGAAATAATGACTAAAAGAAATATGTAATGAACTAATTTTCAAAGATAAAAATTGTGCTATCTATAAACAAAGCGTGCGAACGTTAATTTAGGAAATTAAAAGTGACAATCATACGCTCTTTTTTTAAAACCATAGCGATGAAAATTTTTGTATAATTTATGCAAAGAAAAAAATATGAAAGCAATGATTAATTTTTCACATAACACTGATTACTGTGTTAGTTGAAAAATTATATTTTACAGCTCTGATAACTGTAAAGAAAAGTAGTAATTATTTTCTACCCTGTACTGAGTATGTATTGTAAAAAAAGAGCATTCCGAGCCCTGAAAATGAGTAATCAGTGCTATGAAAAAAGTAAAATTGAGTTTACAATTGATAATTAACTTTAAATACGTGTCAAATTATTTTTAGCAATTTTCACAAATTAAATTAAAAAAATGATAGATTTTAGTAATTTAGAATATGATTTGAAAATTCGCGCAGAAATGAATTACCAACAGTTGCACGATAACTTGGAAATTCATCTTTATCTCTTATACTGTACACATATTGTATAGCAGGGCACTGACGGCGCGACGAACCGTTGTGGCTATACAACAGCTGTTACAAGTGTTCTGACAGTTCATGTCGCAATAACTCCCTGTCGTTTTATTCACCATATATACTTTTAATTAAAGAGTTTATAGGATAGAAACTTTCTCATAACCAGAAATAATAATAAATATACTTTAAGAAATATACAAGTTACAGATAAATAAGGTTCGTATTTTTAAAAAAAAGCTACAGTTCTTTGTTCTTTTATTTAATATGTCAGATCATCTTCCTCCTGTCAGATATAACCGCTCTCTTCTCTAATTTGTTTACTTATATGCTTACTAGTTGAAATTATTCATTAAATTATCTCTATTAACTCTTTATTCTTAATAAGAAATGCATTAATACTCCAACTATGTTCTAGTAACTCCTTCACAAAACATACATTTTTTAAATCAATGCGCTCCATATTATTTCTCACAATTCGTCAATGAGAAATCTTTTACAATGAAAAATATTTCTTTGTGTTTATTTTATTTATGCTTGAGTTACTTGAAATTACATTTTGCAATATATTAGAAAATAGTCTTTCAAGTTTGATACTCAATGTAATAGCCTAAAAATTGTTATCCTATAAAAATTAAAAAGTATGACATAAGCCATTAAAACATTCATATATATTTTAATATATTTATTTTTTTTCACAACACTCTTTTTATTTATGATAAACTCGTAATATTTTTTAAGGTTAGGTTAAATAGTTACAATGTACCTAATTTTTTGTCTAGTTTATATATTTTTTATAATTTATTGATAAATTATTAACAAAATCATTATTTATCATTAATTTTTATTTATTAATTTAATAATTAATTCTTCAATTCAAGACTTCTTGTCTTTTTATTGGTTAGTTTCGTTTCATTATTTTACTCGTTTTCAACTCTAGTAAGATATAAATTTGATATTTATAAGAATTGAAAAGAAATTTTTTATATTTAACCTGAATTTTATTAATTTGATGCTATTTTCTACCACATTGATTTCAAGGAAAAAGAATTGTTAAAAATTAAATTTTAGTGACAAAGTTTTTTTAAAAGAAATGTAAATATTTTTTATATTAAACAAATTTGTTAATTTAAATGTTTTTAAATGTGCGTACGATTTCAGGTAGCTATAGAAGATTGGCTATAAGAAGAATTGTAATTTAAAATTTTTTGGGCGAAGATCAGAAAAAAATTTTCTCCATAGGTACGTGATTAGTGAAAGTAATAACTTTGTATTTATCATAATTTTCCCCAGTTCATATTTAATTAGAATAATTTTCTTCAATAAAATGCAGTGTTATATTTTTTTAAATCTTGAAGTATTAACTAAATTGAACTAAAATAAAGTTTCTGTGTAAAAGGTTTCGAGAGCAGGATACTTTGCTGTAAATTGAAAAGAAACTGAATCACCGTTCAGCTATGTCAGTTTTGAATCAAGGCAGTGAGGATGCAGTGGAATGTCCGCTATGCATGGAACCATTGGAAGTCGATGATTTGAATTTCTTTCCGTGTACTTGCGGCTATCAAATTTGCCGCTTTTGTTGGCATAGAATTAGAACTGATGAAAATGGTTTATGTCCCGCTTGTCGCAAGGCCTACTCTGAGAATCCTGCTGATTTTAAACCCCTAAGCAAAGAAGAAATAGCAAAGTGAGCAAAATGTTTAATCAACTTTAAGTGATTTTTGTTAATTTATAAGTTTCAAAAATGTAAAATGAAAAATATGTTTATTAAATATAGATTAAAGGCAGAAAAGAGATTGAAGGATCAACAGCGGAAACAACGGGTGACAGAAAATCGCAAGCATTTAGCGAATGTCCGAGTAGTTCAAAAGAATCTGGTTTTCGTAGTTGGATTACCAATGCGGCTGGCAGATCCAGATGTGAGTTTTTTCAAATTTTACTATTTACTTCATTTACGTCATTTACGTACGTTTCATGTAAAATATATTTTCTTTTTTTAATTTCATGTTTTAGGTTTTAAAAAAACATGAATATTTTGGAAAATTCGGAAAAATTCACAAAGTCGTAATAAATCAAAGTACTTCATATGCTGGATCACAAGGTCCGAGTGCTTCGGCATACGTAACTTATCAGGTTAGTTTCTGCAACACCAACTAAATTTGAAAATTTGAATATTGCTAGAATATTAATCGGAAATTTGATTTCAGCGTCAGGAAGATGCATTGCGCGCTATAGAAGCTGTAAATAATATTGTTGTGGATGGTAGGACAATAAAAACGTCACTTGGTACAACAAAATATTGCTCACATTTTATGCGCAATCAAAGTTGTCCGAAACCTGATTGCATGTATTTACATGACCTTGGTGATCAAGAAGCGTCGTTTACTAAAGAAGAAATGCATCAAGGAAAGCACCAAGAATACGAAAAGAAATTAGTGCAATCTTTACATGCCAATACATCCATTCAAAGGTTAGTTCTTAAATACAATTAATTATTATTATTACTAATAAATTTCAGTATAACATAATTTTTGTAAAAATACTTTTAGAAAACCTACTCCTTCTCCACCTGCGTCAGGCAATGTTGTTCGAGATAGTGGAATGTCAAATTCTCAAACCAAAGAAGCATGGCCCTCGTTACAGTCAGGTCAGACGAATTGTAAGTTAATTTCAAACTATTTCAAGTTCAACTAATTTTCATAGACAAACAACTGCTCTTATTAAGCTATATTAATTTCAGGTTCACAGATAAACTTTAAGGATCCATCTCTTCCTGTTGAAATTGCAAGTCAAAATAACGTTATTAACGAGAACACTACGAATATACAACAAAATCTTTCATCACCAACAGTGCCAACGAAAAAGCAGAGCAATAATAATAATAAAGGGGAAAGTGGAATTGGATTTCGACGAGGCAAAAGTAATAGTGAAAGCAAAGTACAAGCTGCTCGTAATAAGCATAAAAATTGTCAGAATAAAGAAAAGCACAACGTGCGAGGCTCCACGCAGTCAGATTTAAATCATGCAAGTGCCGAGTTAAGCACGCAAAATAAAACACAACCTCTGGTTAATGGTCAAAAAGAAGTACGAAATTGTTCAGCCGAATCAATTATAGAAACAGAACAGATATCTGCTAATAAACAAAATGTAGATAATGCACAATCGCATCGTATGCAAGATCCAGAATTAAAACTAAAACAGCAATTTAACGACCTTAAAATAAATGGGATTGTACAAAGTGTAGATTATAGTCATTTAGACAGAGAAGGCGAATTACAAGGTGAGAGATGTACACCAACTAGTACAATTTCCAGTTCAGATGATTCGAATGCAATTCACCAAATAGAACTTCTAAGTAAATTAAAAGAAGATAATGATCGTTCGACACTTTTAGGTATACATTTATTTTTATTATTGTCAAGAGATTATATTATTATGATTAATAATTAAATAATAATTTATTATTATAGGTTCATCTCCAATTAGATGCAATTCATCGCAGAATATAGGTCAGCAGTCTTCTTCAGGATTATCTACAGACAATACCAATAGTTTTCAGTCTCAATTAAATCATCGAACTATTTTTCAAACAGATAATAATAGTTTCTTTAGCTCAAATAATTTCCATAAAGTTTCTACTTCCGTGCCAATACCATCCACAGCTCAAGCGGGTATGTAAAATTAATAATTATACAATTAATTAAATAATGAATAAGCCATAAAAGTGTATTAAAATTTTCAGCAAATTCAAGCGTTGATTGGATGAATTTAGGGCATATATCTATACCGGACTCTTTACCAACTGTGTATTCAAGCGAAGACTGGCAAGCAGCTTTTGGATTTCAGAATGAATCGCCACAACCCAATCGATTTATAAGTAAACCCAATAGAATCAACACACCGAGAGTACCATTCCACTCTGAAGATTTTATAGTCGATGATACGTACACGAATTCTCAATATCCTTCAAATTCATCAACTATTGTATCAAATATACTCGTAAACTCATCAGCTACGAAATTTATGGCTGATTTTCAACAAAATTCATTGCAACAAAGACTTGTTATGCAGGTACTTGAAATTTATGAAAGTTGAATAAAAATGTTCTCATTGTTCTAAATTTGGCACTTTAACTAATATATTATTTTAGGCTCAACAAAACTATGAGAATAGTGAGTATTTGAAACAAAATGGTTACACTTCCTTAAATAAGGTTCAAACAATTCACGATGTGGGACCTAGTGTAAAAGCAGATGATGAACTTGGCTTTGATCCATTCCACGAAACACAAAAAGCATTGGCTGAGCTCATGGAAAATGAAATTCAAATTCAACAGCAAAGACTTTTTCAACAGCAACAACAGCAATTAAAAGAGAGAGAAGATAATCGAGTGCAACTTCAGTGTACTTTAGGTTCTCAACATTTTTCTCAGGTATTTTATTTTCTCTTTCAAAACGCTCTTATAATAATTATTAGATGAAATACAAAATCCTGCTCTTTTATTAGGTTGCACACTTAGCACATCTTCAGCAGCAAGCACAACAACTGCAGAGTTTACATGCTTTGCAACAATCGCATTCCTTATTATCGCGATTACCTCAAGATTTTATTCAACAAAATTCTGGTCAAGGGACAATTACAGTGGCTAATTTAGGTCAACGAAGTCGCTTACCGCCTCCGGGCTTTCCTGGTTCATCACCAAATCACATGAATTCATTTGGCCTTGGAATACCCCGCCCAGCACCTTCAAATAATACATTTTCTGGTTTGTAAACGCTAAATTCGAATATAATTTATTATTTTTTACCTTATGCAATAAGGAACAATAACAAAAACTGGAAAATTTGAAAAATTCTAGATTTACTGATGTCTACTGGTAATAAAATGTTGCCATTCGTAAGTCATTCGTCTGGTGGATTATCATCAGGACAAGCACCTCATCACACTCCCTATCTTTTAAATCAGAATTCAGTTCTCAATTCACAAGGTAATTTTTAAATTATCTCTCGCATCTCATTGTCTATTGTTTTTAAAAATCCCTTCAACCGAGATGAATACTGTCTAAGACGTAACTAAAAATGAAAAAGTGAATTTAAAAAAAAATCAATATCGACAATTGGGCACAGCGATTTCCAAAAAAACATCCACTCAATTTCTATATAACACTTTTTCAACAATTCAAAACAACATAACCCTACAAAATTATTTTATGCCCCAAATTTTATTTTGTTCATTAAGAAATCGTATTCCTTGTATTAAAACAAAAAATAAATTATTATTATAAAAAGTTCATTTTTTACTTCTTATTTAATGAGTATTTCTAAATAAAAATTGTATGAATGCGAAAGAGTAAACATGAAACAAATTAAAAAATAAATATTTTTCAAAAGTGTATTTTAGTGTTAGGAAATGTAAAATAAAATCTATTTTAATTTGAATTTAAAATTTTTATTTATTAAATTTTAAATAGGTCACTTTATATAATTGAGGTTAAAAAAAATATGTTTATGCTTTATAATTATGTACTGCTAATGAGTAGTTTTAAATTAAAAATTAAATTTAGCTCTGTTAAAAGAACTTATATTCAAAAGATTTACTATACATAACTATACATTCAAAATAATTTTTCTTACGTGAAGAGAATATAAAAACTATTTAAATGCAATTTAAATTCTTTATAAGGAAGAACCGAAAAATTGCATTTTCTATCTTCAAATTAATACCTTGGTTGAAGGTGTAAATTTGTTTTTTTAAAAACTGATAATTATTTTTTATTTTTCAAATCATTTGATAATAAACCTTTTGAAATCTTTTGTATGCGTACATTTTTATTAATTAATTTTGTGTTTCAGGGACCGAAACATCACAGACGTAAGAATACGGCGTAAGCTGGCATCTTACAATTAGTGTTAAAATATTTGCCAGCATTTTGTGCTATATTTTACAGTCTAGTAAAGTTAATTGCAAACAAAATATTTAATTTTGAATAAAAGTGTGATGAGAATATAAAAGAAATCACTATGTACAATTGAAGACTGCTATTTAAAAACTCGCTAAGTGCTATTTCAAATGTTGTCACTTCATAAATTTTCTTTATATGCTACATTGTATTTAGATACATGAATTGTTTATTATTATTATTATTATTATTATTATTATTATTAATAATTATTATTATTATATTATTATTATTTTTATTATTATTATTATTAATATCAGATATTATTGACATTTTTTTCAAAAACAATCATTATTTAATTAAAAATTAATCTTTGCATTAAAAATATAATTTTCAAAATTAGATTATACTATAAAACGCGAATATTGCTTTAAAATTGATTTTAATTAGTAACGTTTTATGAGCACATTATAAATGAAAGAGAAATAACACAAAAAGCATTTTCACACTTAACATAGTAAAAATTGAGTACACACTTAAGATTGTTAAATAATTTTTAACAGTATACAATACTATTGAATCTTCTTATCCAGTTGTACCTGATAAGAAGACGTTCATGAAAGTCGATCAGAATTTATTGTCTCATTCTATTATGAATTAATCATTTTGCAATGCATAAATGGTTATGAATTTTTTTTATTTTACCGCTCTGTTTCAAAATTATAAAATAAAAAAAAATTTTAAAACACTGTAATAAGCAGTTGATAGTATTAGGATTAATTTATATTTAAATAAATAGTTGTGACCAAAAAATAATTGTTATAATATTTTCTTAAACTATTTCATTGTGTTTTTGATAAACACGATGTAGGATATAATTCAACTGCTCTATTCTTTTATTATTTCAATTAATTTGTTGTTAATATTCGTCAATAATGTTAAGCAACTAAGTCTTCTTACCAGGTAATATAAAGAATTCATTTAAATAGATATATTTTCAATTTTTCATCTTTCAAATTCTGCATTCCTAAAAATAATTATTATTTTTCTATTTAGCATGGAAAACGTTACAAAAAAAAAATGCATGCATAATTTCTTTGGTGCGACAAGTTTACCAGGTCAAGTATTGGTTCCTTTACTATATTTAAAATACTGTGTAAATTTATATACTATTATTTTTTATTTATTTGACTGCGATTTAGACAAAACATTTGATACAATTTATTGCAGTAAAATGACTGAATGTTGCAGTCTCTGGAAATTATAACTTTAATAATAGCTACACTTATTTTTTTTACATAACATTATTTTGTCAAACATTTCATTCCTGACTTGAATCTATCACACATAATTATAGAGCTAAAGAATCATTATACATTACAATATACTTTTTACTATTTGGTACCTTTCTTTCTTGGAATGCAGGAAGAATAGTATAAATAATTGAGAGTAATTTCTGTTTGATAATTTTGCTTAAATTGGTATTAAAGCAATCGTAATTATAATTTGTAGAATTTTAAAATTTTAAAATGCATCCTGTGTGATTGATATATTCTAATTAGTAGATACAAAAGCTTTTTGTTAATTTTACTAACAAGTTATTAACAGCTTTAAAAGAATTTAAAAACATGTAATTTTACAAATTGATACAGAATCATAAATCATGGATATTTACAAGAATATTTTTACTATGATGAAATGTAACGTTAAAATGTTTTTTTTCTCATAAACATTCACGCTTTATAATTTAGTGGAGAAATCTGTAAAATTACAAAAATTACAACTTTATAGATTGTTATAGATCTTTGTGGGATTACCAATCTTTGATGGATATTTACAAGAAAAAAATTATTTCAGCCTTTCAAATTGCCTCCTAAGGTAAAATGGTTGTCATTGTGCACCTCGTTTTCAAATGAGATTTTTTTTGGCAATCACAGGGCTATTACAACAATTAGAAGAAATAACAGTTGTCTTTAATCTTTTATCGCGCAAGCAACGGTAAACAATTTATTTGCCTCTACATTACATAACGAGAAGAAGAAAAATAAAACTGTTACGTGGATGTCAAGTGCTGCCTTTAATAAACGCCAATATTTGTTCGACAAAAATGCCTTTTTAACCTTCTGTTAAATACATGTTAAATTGCCTTATGAAAACCTAAAAATTCAGGATATTTTTGTATTTTTCACCATTTTACACAGGTGGTACTCTAAAACAAAGTTCATTAACTGATTGGATTATCTACTCACTGTCAATTTTTCACATAACGCGAGCATTTTATTTATGTACATAAAATAAAATGAAATTGATCTAATTTTCCTTTTTCATTCGATTTGACGTCATTCTGTATATTATAGAATCACGTCCAGGATCCATACTGGCGATAGCAACTGAAAAAAGTAACGCATTTAAGATTCTGCACATTTGCTGTAAATTATTGCATGAATTTTAACTACTTACTACATATAGCTAGGAGTGAGAAGAAGAATATAACGCCAAACCATAGAATGATGTTGAAAATAACAGGATAGTCTTTACTGTATTTCTTTGCGAGATTTTTATCCGCAGCCTGAAATAATTGAAATTTTTTAGATAAATATAAATAAGATACTGTATTAGAAAAAATTATACACACCACTTTCGGAGTATCATTTTCACTCGTATCTCGGTAAACTCTATTTAAATTCAGAGATCTAGTACGACGAACTTGACTCTGATCATTGGTAAACGTAGCAGTTAGTACCTAAAAATATAGAAAAATATAATAAAAAAATTCTCGTACAATTAAAATTTCTAAACAGTCACTTTTTAACTTACTTTCCCATTGTACACATTAACAAATGACTCGCTGACATCATTAAGAGCATCATTCAAAAGTGCAAGAGCTTCAGTTGAAGAGGGTGAACCTTTTCCATGTAATTCAATTACACGACTCAAACCAGATACTACAAACCAATAAACATCCGGATTCGAATCCTTGGTAGTTATAGTAGAAGTTATTTTATTAGCGATCTCTCGCAAAAGTTGAACTTCTTCGAGAAACTTTTTATCTTCTTCACATTTTAGACTTAAAAATTGCAGAGATGATGGATCAATAGGCATTGGCTTCAATTCACCGAGAGAAGATTGCCCAAGCTGTAAATAAGTTTTTCTTTATACTAACGATTTATTTCAAGTGAAATTAATTTTTTAATTTTGACTTGAATTTTAAGTTAAAGTTTCCTTACAGCATCGAGTCCATCACCAAGGTAAATTCTCACTAGAGTGTTATTATCATCTTTTTTCCCCAAACGTCCAGTTAAAGCTTGCCAAGTAGTTTCTTCATTTTCATCAGCATTAAGAGGAAACAGTATACCTCTTGTTGAATTTAGTGAATCCTTTCCTTCAACAGCAATTACTACGACAGCTTCAGGTAAATTAAACGAATCAAGAATGCTCATTCCCTTCCAATTTCCCCTCTATAAACAAACAATAAATAGTTGGTAAATAATAATACAATAAATAGTTACGGCATTATTGAAAAATACAAAATTTATATATTAATAAAAACAATTGCGTACTTGTTTCACAGTAAGTCCAAGGGCTGCGGAAAAAACTTCTTTTAAAAAGCTTTGATCGACTTCTTCATTGCCATTAAATTGTACACTATTTGGATTATGTAAAATTATAAAATTTCCTTCGGCGTTTACTGAAAAATATGTTTAGAAATATTATATATTTGACACTATAGTCAAAAGATTTATCACTCAAAATACAGTATTTAAAAGTTGAAATCTTTATTAAATTACAAATTAATACATATAAAGTTCAATGTTAGAACTGCTTTTTTTCGTTTTGAAATATTCTTTTCGTTTGCAATAATTTTTGTAATATTTTTTATGTGAATGTCATATTTTGTGTCAAATTTAAAAGTAAAAAAATAAAATCAATTACCTGCTCCAAGAATAAAAGAGATCAATACCAAATTAAGTAACATTGTTGAATAAATAAACTATTTTCTGACAAATGAATCTATATATTTACAAACTGAAAATCTTTCCTTTCATTCAGGTGACTAAATCATGTGATTAATATGTGACTATGTGAATGTGAGACCATGTGAGACTGCTCACTGCAAACCCTCAACTACCACACCTATTGTATCCTAATGGTGCGGTCATACCTCGTCATGCATTAAACTGCATTGTACAATAAATAATCAAATAATGATTTTTAAAATATATTTATTGCATTTAATTCCTTAGTTTATTTAATAAATATGTAAAACAAACATGTTCAGCATCAGAAAAATGTCATTAGCCCATTGAGTTGACGTGTAACAGAATTATTACGGATACGGAGACAGGGCATTAGAAAGAAAAGGATGCAGAGTCTATTGTAGACACAGCCTTAAGCGCCCCGGCGTAAAATCTTAGGGTACAGTTACAATTCCATGTTGTAACTTTATTGCGAGAACAGGGGCCGTATTCTCGAAAGCATTCGACAATTCTCGCATGCGTAAAATGTCGAATGGTTAATGTCGCATGCGACTCTGAAAGTCTATTCTCAATGACCGTTCGAGATAGGTTGTTCGAAAATTTCCGTGTGCGACATTCATACATTGTTGCCGTCGTTTCCAAATACTTATCTGCCAATCATAATTGAGGAGGAAGAGAACTTGACATATGAGAAAAATACAAATAGTTATCCGTTCATTTAAATATTTCAAAATCAATTCAATTTTGCGTTTACAATTTTTATAAACAAATTAACTTTAAGCGGTTTCAGTTTGAAATTTTATAAAATTTTAATTTTGAATGAATTTAATTTAAAATTTTGATAATTCAAATTCTTTTGAAATTAGTTATATTTGGCAATATATATTTAATTAATTATTAAAAATAATGAATTTATAGAAGAATTTTAGTTAAAAACACTAAATACATTGAATTTTGTAGACGTACGTTACAAAATGATTACAAAAATTTAATTATTTTTAAATGTAATAAAATAATGAAAAAATAATAACAATCAAATATTTATTTAAATAGAAGTTACTGATATTATTACGAATAATTTTATAATTAAAGAAATTCGTAAATAAATGTAACAACATTTTTTTTTATATTAAAGTTTTAATATTAGCATTTGTAAATTGAGAATTTTTTACAAAAATGTTAAGAAACTGGAATATGTAATATTTTTTTTTTAAAGAAAAGAATCAGTTTGTGAACAATATTGTTATTGAAAAATTAAAATTATGCATAATAAAGGGATATATCCCTTTATATTATGCATAATTTTAATTAATAAATATATATATTTCCTATTTTTGCAAAAAGAAAATTTATTTGTTAATCAAAATTTTTTGTAATTTTATAATTTTAAATTTTATTTTATTTTAAATCTTAAAAAAGACCATACTTTCAATTTGTGAAACAATATTTTGTAAAGAAAAAAACAAAAGCATACACAAAAACTAACTTTAAAGTGTGAACAGACAGAAAAAATGAAACGAAGATTAAAAAATTAAAAAAAATAAAAAATAAAATAAATATATTGTTAACATGATTCATTCACAAAAATAACACAAACATGTGCAATTTATCCATTATAAATTTTGCATATTATAAATTATTTACATTAAACTTTTATTTCACAAGTTTACTTTTAATTCTTAAACATTACATTTAGGTTATTTTGTATAGTTTTTCTACTTTAGCATGCGGTTCATGTACACTAATACTACTTTATATTATATACGTTTATTACAAGGATGACACACAACCTTATTTTTTACTAGCATTTCGTATACGACTTTGCATCTCGAATGGCCACTACCCACTCGAGATGAACCATTCGGAAATTATCGCATACGACATGAAATCTCGCATGCGACAAGCGTTCGAGAATAGCTTTTTCCATCTCGAATGGTCTGTCGCATGCGACATCTAGGGTCATCGATTCGAGAATACGGCCCCTGAACCTGCACAGGCAGCCGAGTTGTGTCCGCACCTTAAGGGGAGCTACATGAGAGTGAGCGAGAAGAAACATAAAGGGAATAAATTATAAAGAAAAATAAACTTAATTATTTAAAAAACAACATATGCATATATTACTCAAATTAATTTTAATAAGTAAAAATAAATATACAATAATTATTTAAACATAAAATATAATAAATGTAACTTATGAGAAAAATTTTCCTTCACTATTTGTAAATAAAATGAATAGAATTCAATAATGAGATCGTTGCTTTATGAAATGATAATATCTATTTGTACACCATGTCAATTATAAGAAAATGATGATATGGTGGTTTTCATCGTTTATACGTATATACATTTATACACAGTTTTAATCGATCAATTTGTCAGCACTGTAAAATTGCAAATATTTCTAAAAGTATATTATGAATATTGTGATACTTGTGTCATTTTTCTTCCTTTTTGCTAAAAAAAATTCAACCCCAAGCTTGACTTTTGCAATAATGAATAATTAGTTTTCCATCAGTCCCATAACAATCGAAGAGATTTTGAACAGTTTGATCTGGAGCGGGTGCAAATGTTTGATTTATGTAGAGAAACTGTAATAAGATAATTCACTTGAAAAAACGTTTTCTATTTTAAAACGTAAGTGAAATTAAAATAACTTACTAGTCTTTCATTAGGCTCTAATTTGATATATTTTTTAATAAATTCTCCGACAGATCCAATATGCTTTTCTGGATTTACTGCCCATTTTTTCTTCTTCATAATCGGTGCATCTCCAGCGGCTTTCAATAAAATGTCGACTAAAAAATAAAAAATATTTAATATGCAAATTTTATTTTTATTTATTAAAAAGTTCTGAATTGAAATTACTTTTTGATTTATCCTTGGCAGATATTTGTGGATTTCCATTTCCTGAAAAATTGGTTTCCACACAAGCTGTGTCTTGTGGTTCGTCAAAATTTGTGGTTTCTGCAATGACTGGGTTGATTTTTGATAAGTCTTCACTCGCTGAATTACTTTCCTCATCCGCCATAACTTAAAGAAGTTAATCTACAAAACACCATTGACGAAACTGAATTTACACTTAGATTAACTGAATTTTTTTTTTTACAATTAACGTGAAATAATAATATTTTGGTGGTTAGTTGATGCAGTGTTTTATATTTTAAATCTGTAATATTATTAAATATTTTACATTTTGTTAATTTTGTCATTTCGGAACAAATTTCAAACTATTGACAAAAACTGATTAACAATAAATGTTATTTACTAAAAATACTATTAATTACTATAAAAAACTTACAACAACAATAATTGAAGATTAATTTCAATGCATTCTTTGAAAATAATTAAACTGTTCAACAATTACCTAATGCTTGCTAAATATCGATTTCTTTGTAAACAAATAAAGTGACACAGCTGTCGGTGCACATTGATAAGTTTTGACGTTAGTGGCGCATGTGTAGCATTAAAACCGCGTGATTTTCAATTGAGATTTTTCACAACGTGTGTGTAGAAATTTTTAATTTTTTACAAACAAAAATTTTTAACTGGATTTATTCATTTGTTTTTTGTGAGTTTTTTTAGCTTTTTCAAACTGGATTAAGTTGAGACTGATAGTTTTTTCAATTGATAATAAAAACCCTGCTAAGAATATTCCACCTCCTATTAATAGAATTAAAGGCAGAATATCAATAATTTCTACTGAAGTCCAGCCATCTTTATTCTGAAATGAATATATTTTAGTTAAAAATAATTAAATGTAAATCAAATTTGATAAAAATGAACTTTACTTTTGTAGGTTGTACAGCCCATTCGATCTTAAATAATCGCTGAAGAATCCCACTGTCTCTCATCATGAGGAGGCTAAAGAAACATGCATTTCTTAAATACAATATAAGAATAGCATTTTGCTCAATTTTGCTATTTTAAACTTACTTGCTGTTGATTATTCCTTTGTATGGGCTCCATTTTCGAACAGCCATTCCAATAGTGGTCTGCATCATAACATCTAGAGGTTCAAGAATACAATTCACTTTTGGTTGTAAAACAGCCACCATGTTATCCATTGCCATAAAAGCATAATTTTCTTCTTCGCAGACTTTTTTCAAACCTTTAAAATAATTTGGTGGTAATTCGTCACGATCAAGTATTTCATCAAACATTACTTGGAGAATCTTGTCTGATGTATTCTATTTCAAAAAATAAATTTATATTACAGTTCTAACAGCAAAAAATCTTCCAGGAACCGGAAAGCTCAAGAAAAAACTCAAGGGAAGCAGTTCACTGAAGCTTCCAATGAAAAGTACATTTTTGAAAATTTTAGTAGTCCTGTCTTACTTGAAAGAAGCTAAAATCAGCTGAATTTGAAATAACTCCAAATCTGTATGTTCCGTCTTTTAATAACCCTTCCATTGTAGTAAATGGCATTATAAAAACTTTTACTGCTAAGAAACTAATTAATGCAGCAGAATAAGCAGCAAGTATAACAACTGCTGTTACATGAATAACCAATTGTATAATCATCACTGTATCCAAGTCACTGGGGTCCATTCCTAAAAGAAAAAAAAAATTATTTTTACACATACTTTATAACCATCATCATCAAAACTCCTGAAATTGCATCATTTTGACCTTGATTACAAAAAGCTCCAAAAACAAGGAATGTAGTTTCGGAAAATGTTAATCGGTTCTTCACTTGTTTGAGAATTTTATTTTCAGTAATTACTTCTACAAAGGAGATGGAAGCACTTGAAACTATAATAAGAATTCCAAGTGAATACCAAATTCCCGACTGAAATGGATCTGTATAAGCCTTCCATTTTACAGCAGTAAAAGAAGGTCTTTTTATATACGTTCGACACCTAAAATTTTTTTTACAAAATATTTGTATTTTAAGCAGAGAAATTAAGAAAATTAGAGATTTTTAATTTTTAACAAACTTTGTTGTACTTTGTTGTATATACTGGAGTTGTATACTCTACGTCCTCTAGTCTATCTGTTGCCATCATTAACTCAGCGGCTATTAAATCTACCTCATTTCTGGTTAACATTCCAATTGCACCGATCCAAGATCCATTGCTCATGCGCAGTCCCCACTCGTGAGCTTCTTCGAACGTAAATCTACCAGAGTATTTGAAATATATATAAATAATTAGTATAACTCTATTTGTGAAAATATAAAAATTAAAAACAAATGCTAAATTTTAATAAACAATGATTTGCGTTCAATTTCATGTCGTCATACAAACAAAAGCTAAATTGGCATAACAGTTCAACTATGATTGTTTTTACATCTTCAAAATTTTAAGTAAACTTCTAATTGATCAAGATGAACCATTTTGTATTCAAGACTTATATTTCAAAATTCTGATGTTGAAAATGGAAAAATTCTAATTGAAAATGGAATTTCCAAAATCAAACATGAAAACCCTTTATTGAATAATGTCTGGGGGTAAAGTGCTGAGAATATTTAACGCACTACCATGTAATCGAGGGCCAATATATCAAATTAGACGATATTATGAAAGAAGAAGAAGAAAAGGCGATGGTACAAAAACGGATATCTTTGAGGAAAAAGGTGCTGCTAGTCAAGAAGAATACTTTCGCAAAGAAACTGCCAGACAATTGAAAAAAATAAGGTTGAGTTTGGAAAAAAGTGACAAGTTAAAAAAAGAGAAAACAGAGAAAAAAGATAAAGAAGAAACGAAAAATTCCAATTCGAATAAAACTGATAAATGAAGTACTCAACATGATTTGGTTAAGACATACGAGGTAAATTATTTTTAATGATAATAAGAATAATAATAATAGGTAATCTAAAAAATCTTACGTGCAATTCATACCATGCCCCAGAAGAGAAACAACTTTGCCAAAAAATCCATTTAGCCCTACCATTTGTCCAAATTGATCACGTACAATTAATGACACAGGAGGGTCCTGTTAACATTATGAATTAATTAGTAAATTAGTTTTAATTTATTTATGTAAATTCTCTATAAGGAACCCGAAATAAATGAACCTCTATTGACGAAACACGTAAATTTTGTCCAAACAAATCACCCCTTCGTTGGTACAATCCGAGTTTAGGAGTTGTTACTCCAAATTGCAAGTTCCAATAACCGAAGATAGATATTCTTAATTCTCGTTCTTTATCGATTTGATAAATTTCTGTTAATGTTGCTTCATCATCGGTACCACCTTTTTCAACTACCAAAAATATGCAGTCGAAAGGTATATAGATATTTCGAAAAAAGGAATCAATTGTTGTATTTTCACGAAAGAATATTATCCAAGTGGGATAAGCCATTGATATCCAGGGAGAAATTTCCTGTATTAAATAAAATTTTCAATTAAGTATTTATGTATAATAATTATAAATATTATAAATATTATAAATATTTGTGTTGAAAATGTTGAATACAAGAAAAAAAATTGTTAAAGCTTTTTTACTTTGTCGTGAAAACTTTCTAAAACATATTTGGAATTCGAGTCTTTTGAAACTGTCGACATTAAATATTATTAATAATGCTATTTTTTATTACACCCGCATCCTGTTAAGCAATAGATAAGAGTTTTAAATTCTTTTACATTGAGTTTGAATCACAACAAACAAAATTTATTAGATCTATATTATTATTTTTAAATCGTTTCCTTATAGCTTTTTGTTATTTAATTGCAGAATATACTCACATCAGCAAATTCAATCTTGAGTTCATCAGAATCATTCAACAGGACAAAAAGAGGTCTTTTTAAATTAAAGTAACCAATTCCAATCTGTAATATAATGTAAATTATCAGAAACATTAAAATTCTATAAATTATACATTTTTGCTTACATCAGTTTTTAAAGTATGTAGATTCATGGTAGCTGTACGTATATATAGTTGACTGAGATAACGTTGAAGATCTTTCAGATAGCCAGTTTCGCCTAATTCTAATTTCAAATATAATGCAAAAATTAACGCTCTTTTATAATTGCAGCACTGTTAAATTTTTAAAAATTTAAAAAAATTTAAAAAAATTTAAAAAAATTTTACAGAAACAATTATTATATACTCACCCTGTGTTTCCATTGGATGTTGAATAGTGTGCAATAAAATAATACAGGTATTGTTAAAATATAAATGTATTCCTTCTATAATGTTTTTATAAACATTCAAAGGTCTAATTAATTGGGCAGATGTCATCATTGTAATTATTAAAACAATTGAAGCCAATTTGTATAAAGTTTGCATTATGATCTGATTTATTATAATTTAAAAAATTTGAATTTGTCTCTTATAAATTCCAAATAATTAATATTTGTTGTTATTTAATACGCTCTTTCAGTAATTTTGTTTCTTGGATTTAAAAAACGTATATGTTTCTATTTTTCAAAATAATTTTTAAATAAACTATCGATGAAAAAAAATATTTGTTATAAAAAATCGACAAAGGTTGATTTAAAATAAAATTTTTATTTAGTTTATGACAATTTGATTCTTAATTTTGTTTGATTTATCTTCAATGTTATCGCTGTTTTTCGAGACCTATCTATTTATTCATCTACGTCCCTTTTGCACATCTATGTAATTTAACATAATTTAAAGCGTGCAGTTTCAAATAGACATTACCGTAAATGGGTATATTTCGTGTTTGTAATAAGGCCATTAGAAAATAATAAATAAAGTTCCGAGTGTGTTTGTACAAGTATTTCAATTTCTTCAAAAATCGATTAATTGATATTATTCGCGTTTGATTTTATGGGCAAATATGTATTCGCTTAACTTTTCATATAGTTTCATCAGAATCCTAGTTTACTTAATGTTAACTTGAAAATGTTGTTTTAGCTTTATTGATCGTTTAAAAAAAATGGTTACATTTAAATTTAAATCTGATTATGTTACTGATACCAGTACAGTGGGAATCATATTAAAAATTATTTGAAGTTTTCTAATTAATTAATTAATGATTTTTTAAGGACTAACTAATAAGCGACGGTGTATCTCTCTCTCATAAATTTGAATCAGTTAAAAAAAACTGATTTGGGAGCAAAAAGTCAACCTTTATCAGTTAAACAAATAATCTTTAACTGATTCAAATTTAGCAGAGAGTGAGTAAATAAAAATGTAATTCAAGTATTTTAATTCACTGTAAATTGAATTTACATGGTATAGTATACTAATGTATGGGTGCTGCTTTTGACCCAAAAATATTTAAAAAGCCATTTATAATAAGTATATTATTCTTTCCTCAAAACAAGCTCTTAGATTAAATGTATAGGATTCTCCTTTTATTATGCTCATATAACAACAATAAGCGCTTGCGCTGCATGTTCCTTGCAAAAAAATAAAAAAATAAACTCACTCCAAGAACAAGTTATTTATAGTGATAATAACTGTATAAGAGTCACTAACTTTGAATAACGTGGCTTATATACCTACAAAAGTTTATAATATAAAGCTTGTAAAAAAAATTTTTGCCTCTCAAACTATTGCTATTAAATCTCCATCATCATGCGTCGTTGCAGAATCCTTCTACTCTTTATATTCGCAAATTTTATAATCACTTTTAAGGGTAAATATTTGATTAATTATAAATTGTTTCTTATTTAACAATATTCTAATAATTCTCTAAATTCGCTTCTTAATCTATAAACTCTATAAAAGTAATTAGAGTAAAATTTTTTTATTAGTTTTTTCAAAATTAAAACTAAAATAGAGACATAAGAAAAATTTTCCTTCAAAGCTAATTTATTTCAAATATAATAAGGTGAAGCTGCTAAATCTGTCAAAGCACAAACGGAGGCAACTGATGTGACGGCATTAATGACAACAATGCGGCCTCTGATTCAAATTATCATACAATTGCTTCGAACTTATGTGGAAAATATGTACGGTGTAACCTTTCCTTGCACTCTTACATCTATCACGCCATGGAAACTAAAATGTACTCCATTGAATAAGAATTAAAATCAAGATGTATAATATAAATTGAAAAAAAATATATATATCCGTTACCATATCAAAATCGCATTATATTTATTACGAAAATAACAAAATTAATTTTTCCTAAAAAAACTGCAAAAGTAAACATTTTTTTTTAAAAATGTATGCGTATATTTTTTAAAATTTATTACAGCAGGTCATTGTCGATGTTAAGAAATTAATTGCCATTGGTACCTGAAATATGCTAATTGCACTTTTAAAAAATATTCTCGAGTTTTACCTCATTAAGGATAATTTATTTAAAAAGTTTTTATCTTATGAAATTAGGTAAAGAACTATTGTAATAATTAACTATATTAGAAAAATTAAATAAATTTTTGAAATTGAACATAAAGAAATGAAAATTATAACGTAATATTAGTTTACATTTCAAATGTTCAACATTTTTTACTAATTAAAAAATAATCTTTTCTTTCAGTATGAAAATTCGCTTTATATTTTTATGGTTGATCGTTCAACGATTACTTATTAATATAAAATATATGAAAATGTTTCCTTATTGACTCATCGTTACAATATTATTGTTTTTGTCAGGGATTGGATTGAATATAATGCGAAGGATATAAAAAATATAGAAAAGAAAAATATAATTAACGAAGATAAGGTATGTATGGCTAACCGAACTTGCTCTACTGATAAAACTAGACTTTTGACGTCACTGCAATGTACAATAATACTAGTATTTAACTACACTCACTTTGCATTTTCTTCAATTTGAGTTCCTCAGGATACATCAATATCATATCATTAAACGCACACTTATTTAAGTGAAATTCCAATTCCGCAGTTTAAAGCTTCCGTCATTCAGGTGAAAATTATTTTCCATGGGTAAAAGCCATTGACAGCCGTTGACTTTGACAATTGTACGCAATTGTTCCCAATTCTTTTTACTACCTATACATTGTACTTTCTATGGATATGATTATGTAAATATAAAAAAAAAATTAATTCAAATGGCTTTAATAAAAGTATGTATTTCTTGTAATAATTTTCAAAGACACAAATTTTTTTTTCCATAGTTGAAATATAAGTTAATCTATTTTTTTGAAATCTCGATATTATTTTCAGTTTGAAAAGTGAATATGGTTTCATAATTATTGTTTTTATCAGTATTTAAATTGTAGGTACCCTCAATTTACTATAAGGACGTATAGAGGATTTAAAAAAAATATAAGAAAGAAATAGATAATTAACTAACGATAACGTATGTATGGCTAACATAAATATAAACGTACAGTAAAGCTAGAAGTGGGGTAAACGTTTAACAAGTAATTTTAACGAGTTGCTCATTAGACTTTTGTTTGTGAACAGGAATAAGGAAAGAAGATGATGCTGAAAGAATTAACTATCCTAGTCCTCTGGGCTTGCGTTCTCAGCATCTCGACTGCCGTTGCTCCCAATAATAACCAAGTCGCCAAATATGATGATTCCAATAAAATTGATAATTCTGATTCATCAAGTGCGTGATATTTAAAAATTTAAATAGTACTGTATGATGATAGTACAATTATAATTACTTTTGAACACTAAAACTATATTTTTTGACACCAAGTGCTTTTTTGTTTCAGGAAAAGACATGCAGAAGGCAGGGGATAAAAATGGTGATGCATCAAAGTTGGAAGTACCAGCTAGGTTAGCATACAAAATAATCAAGTACAGTTTACTCTATGGAATTTATACTCCCATAGCACTTTCAATTAGGATCATGTTGGAACCGTTCATTTTGACATATTATGCAATAACAATACCAATAAAATTTTTCTTTAGCCCAATCATTAACCCAGTGGAAAAATTTATTAGAAGAGAAATTGCGAAGAAAGAAAACCTCGCCCTTTGGTTGGCCCTAGAAACAATGAGTTACGGCTCGGGAGCTACGGCTAAGAGCATTTCGGAAGGAATGCAGTTGGCCATAAATGGAATGACACAATTATTCACCGACATTGGACTTCCAGCTGCGAACACTGCGGAAAAGTTGTCGTTGCTCTCGGATCAAAAGGCAAAATCAAGATCCAAAAGATCAATTTCAAGCGCTATCGGCACTTTGTACAGTGGTGTCACTCAGCTAATTAAGTTTCCATTTATTCTTATAAAGGGAATTTTCCTCTTGCCGTTTAGAATAGTCTACTACACGCTACGTTGGCCTTTTTCATTCATATTTGGGGGTGACAGCTCGACCTACACTCTTCTCTTGACGGACATGAGTACCGAGAGAATTACCCATATGGTACTAACTGCCGTCTGGAAATTCATGAGAGACACCGGCTTTGCCCAGTTGAATACTTTTGCCACTAAATTAAAGGACAATAATGGTGTACCCACTCAATTCAGAACTTTGCTGTCTGAGTATGCTGCTATTTACAGCGTAATGAAGATGCTGAAATATGTTTCCTAATATTTATTCTAGTGTGTGTTATACTACAACTATATTTATCCTCTCATATTAATACTTAAAATCTAAAATAGTAATAATTTCCAGTGTAATTACCCTAGGAATCAGTAAAATACTAATTGGAAAATTTCTACAAATTCATGTAACTAATTAATTTATTGAAATTCAAGAGGTATTAGCATTTATATTCAAATTTCGCAAAAACTATATTTCAAAATGTTACGAAAATAAAGAATAAAGTTACAAATTTTTCTTCTTATTTATAAAGGTGTAGAACTATTTATAATAGATGTAGAATATAGGTGCAACAACCAATTCCAAGTAACACTGATAATAGTTTTCTTTGTACTCTGAAATTATTTGGACTTATACGGGAACATTTTTTTTGGTAAAATATTAAAATTTTCTATGAAATGCTTAATTTTATTCATCTCAAAATTGCGACTGAAAATTACATAAAATATAATATACAATTGAATGATTCCTTCTTTTTTATTTGACTCAAGAAGAGGCTTCCATTTTTTTTTGATCAGAGGTTTTATAAATTATAACAATTTAATAATCAATTTTAAAACGGCTTTGGCAATTACGGGAACTAATAAATTTGGCAATGGGTCAATGAGATTAATTAGAACCTTTGTTAAACCGCCATTTTGAGTGATCCCACTACATAGAAGACCATTGATAAGGCTGATTTCGCAAGGCAAAAGTGCTCCCAGTAATCGAGTGACAGATCCATTTGTTATAAGCTCTAACTGCATAATGATAAAGACCACCCTCTGCAATAATGCCTTTAAACTTTCTCCCAAAATTGGAATTTTTCCGACAATTTCTATAAGACTTTGTAATGTATTTTGTAAAGCGCCTGTTAGAGGTCCTCCCGATCCTGGTGGATTATTCGCACTACTGTTATCATTGTTGTTGCTGCTACTGTTAGTTGCTTCATTTTTAATTTCTCGTCGAACAACTGAAAAGCAGGAATATTTTTATAAACAATGTTTCTGAGGTGGTAGAAGCCTTAATGACCCCTTAGGGGTCTTCAAGTATTAATCAAGACTTCAAGGGGAGGACAGGGGTATCTAGTTATTGCTCACATTTAATTATAATTGTTTATTATAATAGTAATTTTGCAAATATATTTTGTCAAGCAATATTAACAATTTTCTCTTACAGAAATTTATATAATTTCTCAATTATGTTTAATAGCTTTTAAAAGCCCGTTCATTAAAATTAAAAGGCCTTTGTTGCATTCTTTTAAATTATATATATATATTAGAGTAAAGAAATAGATGTTTGATATTTACCACCAGATTGGACTTCGTAAACAATTATTAAAAATAGACATAGACCAGATAAAAATTTCATAATGGGCAAAACATGGAATAACACTGGAAAAGGAGCAAGAAATATTTTTTAGCTGTGTGAATATGAAAAGACTTTTTCAACCGTTATCTATCAGTCGATTGGCTATGATGATATTTTAGTAATTGTATAGAAAAACTTGCTGTAGTGTAAAAGAATGAACATGTGTCAATGCGGAAAAGTGTATACGAAATTCCAGCGCATTCTTATCAATCACCTTGTTATAATTTGTTTCCACAAAGTTGTTCAAGTTTCACGTTTCACGTTTCTGTAACTTAACCAAACGATATATATACGTAAACCTGATAAACTCCTTTATAAAAAATATTAAATAGACATAATGTTATATAAAATAAAAAAAATACTTACTTCAAATTCATCGATCGTATGATTCATTTTCACCAGGGTTGCAATTTTACTGAAATATTTAAAATGTTAGAAAAAAAGTACCTAAAATAAGAATTTGATCAAATTTTTATTATTGCGTGTTACGTATGCTTAATGTCGAAAATGTAGGTTTAATCCTAATCAAACATTTCTAGCTAATAATTATCTTGCAGCTAATTGCATGCCACGCTAAAAATTAGATGATTTTTCTCCTTGTATCTATAGTAAAACATAAAAGATTACATAAAAGCTAGCAGTTGCAAAATTATGTATATATTGATATAAATTTTGTATTATATATTGCAACAGTAATAATTAACTTTGACAGTAACATTGGGCAGAATGATGAACTTAAAAAGTGTTGAAAATGACTGTGTCAGTTCCCAAGTTAAAATAGAAAGGATGATCTTCGTCCCACGTTCCTATAATGCGGGATATGACAAAAAGAAGAATTATATTGTATAATCAGTTGAGTTTACCAGTGATCATTGTTGTTGAATCTGCAATCATTTACAACAAAGTCATTGGCCTCTATAGAAGTGTATATACATATACATGCTAATATGTAATGCGAAACATTCTCATGAAGACATAATAAAGGCCCGGCAGGAAATTGAGCCTAAAACGATTCTCAATTAATCTCTTCGCAGCCTATTTTGTTACCTACTGCAGCAAATCTTTATCGGTCAATTTAAAAATTAAAAATTTTAAAATTTTAAATTCATTTTTTGAAAAATTCTTTTTGTATATATTATATACTTTACGATTGTCTCAATATGAATAGCATATGTTTTACGTAAATCCGAGGACACGAACAAATTGCATAAACGCAATATATGCGCATACATGGATTCATTTTAATAAGTCTAGGTACACTAAACTTTCTGTCTTTCTGCTTTTTGTCTCTCAAATCTTAAAGCCAGAGATAATCCACTCTGATAATCAATAATTAAACTTTCAGTGCTCATATACCAATCAGTAATTATCTACTTTCTAAATATGTACGAATGACAAAAAAACTTAATTTTCAAAGTATAATTATTTTCTCAACTAACTATTGTAAAACGTAGGTCGTTTACGTGACACGGTTTCCTAACTCTGTAATCTGCTATATGGGATATTATTGTCAGGTTGGCACGCATATTCTAAATCTACGTATATAAACGCATATACACATATAATATGCATTTCCTTGTGCACTGATTTTCAGCAGATATGCTTATGATGCACCAGAATGTCAAGGTATGAAATGGGAAACATAATGCAATTGGAATTAGCAAACCATGAACCGATTTTGCAAGGCTGAACTCATCCTCGATTTGTCCTTGCCTCTCTACTATATGTAAATTCATTTTTATGTATACTAAATCTAATTATTTAATTTACAAATTTATCAAGAATTTACAACAACTATATAAATAGTAAATACTGTATTTATTGAACAATGGCGAACGGTACATGTCTTTAAATAAGAATATATTTATTGCAATTTAAGTGACTAAAAATAAATAGATATTTCTATATTTCAAAACTCCTTTACGAAATTGACAATTTATGCGCGAAACCAACCACAACCGACGCAATGGGTATAATTGAGAATTGGTAAATGTACCTAAAATTGTAGTTTAACAACCTTCGAATATATCGATATGGTAAATTAATTTTTTCTCTTATTATTATGTTTTAATGAAAGAATGAAACTGTTCATTAAACACTCATACACGATAAAACTATATTTGTGTTTATTTTCACATAAACTTTAAAAAAGTACCTATACTAATTTTACAAGTACGATTGATTCTCTTTTCCACTTTTGTGAGAAAATTATACATTTTCAAGATTATATAATGTTCATGCATTAAAATATTGACTAAATAAAACTTCTAAAAATAAAAATTACGATTTTGTTTTTCACTCAACTTGCATATTGCAAGTAATAATTAATTGATTACATTCAGATGACTTTGATGTCCTTGTGCATCTTCAATATAAATAATGTAATTAATTATATATTCTTTTTCGCTCTTCCTGATTGTAAATCACTTTATTTTTAAGGAGCATATTCTCTAAAAAAATAAAATGTATTAGAAACATTTTTTAAATACTTAATAGTAATAATACAGTTTAATAATAGCATACAGTTGTATAGAACATTCAACAGATAATCTATAATAGATAACCGATTTAATAGATAAATTAAAAAAATGTAGGTGAACTTGCAATATTGTTTAAGTTACCTGAATAAAATATTAAAAACCATAAAGAAGTAGATTCCAATTTCGTATATTATATTCATTGTATTCATGTGTAATGTGTTATGCCACAATGATTACAGGAATTGTGTCACGCGTGAAATGACCTGTCAATGCCTCTTCCACATAGGTGTTCCAGTAGGTATCTTTCAGTGTATAATTGTATGTTTATACATAAGGTAAAGTGTCTATATATGAATAACAAAGGTTCATAGAAGAAGAGTTGTTCCATATTATAAAATACATAAAAAATCGAAATTTGATGAAATTGGGTAAGATGTCATGTTGGTCGTTATCTATCGCAGTATGTGTATGTACATACATACATATACTCCTGTTCACATACCAAGAACTGTCAGTACGAGTCTGATCGTTGGGCCCATTGCTTTCCTCAAACACTTTCGCTTTCGTTCATTGTTGCGTTTCTTCTCGTGTTTTTCTGTATCTTCTCATTTACGAAAAGTGTTTTTCTTTTTTCAAATTCGTAACATTAAGAATGAAAATAAGTAATAAAACTGAATTCAGAAATTATTAATAAAAAGCATAAGTATAATAATTAATTGAATAAAAATGTGAATTAATGTGTTACTTGGACATTTTGAGGATAATTTGCAAACTAGAGGTATATTTTCAATTTTCATTGTATGGTTTTACAGATTATTCATTTAAAATAACAAAAAAAATTTCTGCTATCATTATTATGCAATTATTGCACATTGAACTTTTGCTCTAAAATTGAGGCTCCGGATCTTAAAATGGCAAAAGTGCCCTTTTAAGATCCAGAGCCTTATTTAAGTTATTAAAAATAAGTATATTTCTAAAAAAAATTACATTTCTTTTTTTGGTAGACTTTGCATGAACAGTTTTATTAAGTAATCTAGATTCCAAAAGAATAATTATTTATAGATATATGGAATTTGACGAATTGTGTATATTCAGATGTACACTCAATAAAGAAAAGTTTAAAAAACGACCTAGTTTAAATTTGATAAAGACGGTTTTACATGAAAACATAAGCATACATGCATAGCCGTGTCTGTTCGATAAGTTTAATGTTCTAAATGATTTCACCTTTTTGTAAAAATTAGATATAACATAAGGTACGTTGCACATTTGTTTTATGCTAATGAGAAATCACTCAATTTTATTAAGAAACTTTGATAAGACCATCATGGAAAGATGTAAATTAATTTTTTATATTTTCCTTTCCGCTTGTGTAAATGGATAAATAAAATATTTAGTGTTATTGAAAGTTGCTATATCTTACAAAATTGTATTTACTGAAACAAATTTTTTCGCTAATACAGGGATCGGAAAAAATTTCACATCATTGTTTTATATTTTACAGTACTTGTGATGTAATGGAATTTGGATTGCTATTTCCCGAATTTTCTGACAAAATAGAATATAGTCTACTGTTGTGTATATGAAAAGTGCAAATAGAATATGAAACTCCACGTGAGCCGAATTGTTATGTAACAAGAGTTTTGCGAATGACGTCGAGCAATGGTAGTGGACAATTATAAGTGAGATATTCCCAGGAGGATGAGCAGCCTTAGAATCACTTCAAGCCAGACGTGTGATTAGAGGAAGAAATTAATTTTTAAAACTTTTTCAAAAAGATTCTTAACGATTATTAACAATGGCAAAAGTTGTGAAACTTGTTGGCATTATATTTTTCTTTAAAATTATTAGGATAGGTAAGAGGACTTAATTATAATATATCGAATTTTTTAATATTTCAATTTATAATTATTATAATTATAATGAATAATTAATTTATAATTATTAACTCATGTAGTATAAAGCTTCCTTCGACTGTATTTTAAAAGTCAATCGCGTAAAGGGATTGGATAAAGGGATTCGTCTTGTGTTCACAGTGGTAAAAGTCAATTTAAGTCAGACCGTTATAGCTTTTATAAGTTAATTCGAAATGCGGTCTTAATTGTAGATTTTTCTTATAAATATACAATTACAATTCTTCAAAACGAACTCAATTTCTTCCACTGTTTTTTTTTTACCAAAATTTATTATTTATATTTAAAATAAAGACGGAGAAAAAATATTAAAAAATAATAAAATGCGACAAAACTCAAAGAAAATATTATTATTTTAGGATGTTCTCAGGACTGCCTAGATACAGGATGGGAAAAAATTATCAACATGAAACCAGAAAAAATTAATTCCAGTTCAACGCTATATGTTGGTCTGAATTCTCAAGGTCTTGTAAATACATGCTTTGACAGGTGCTAGTACTATTTTCTAAATAAATCCCCCCAAAATTTAAATTTCAAAATTTATCTAAATACATCTTTTAATTATATTGATTTTTAAAGTTTGGTTAACAAATTGTTTTTTGAATTCTATGAAAAAATAGCATATAAGAAAGAAATATTCAATTTACACTTTTGATTTCAGATGTAAAAAAATTAATTGTAAGGCATTTATAATTGACGTGGCCAGAAGCGGATGCTTTAGTGTCCAATCAGATGGTGATGATTTCGATCCGGAACCCAATGTCACATTTTATCACAAAATTTGTGTCAAAGGTATTATATTTTGTATTTACTTACCCCTTCCCCTCTATCTCTCTATTATTTTATTTAATAAACAAAAAAAATCGTTTGGCCATTGAACGTTCTCATATAATTATTCCTACCCAAGTTTTCAACAATAGTATAAGCTAATTACCAATCAACGGAAGAGCTAGAGATAGGATCGTGATGGATACTGATGTCATGAAAACAAAGAATTGCTACTCTTTCGACCGAAGCCGCTGGCTCCTTAGCGTATTGTCATCTTAAAAATAAATTTTCTAATTACAATTTTAAATTTTAGAAAAATTTAACTTTCGCTAAAATCAAATTTTGCAAATGCATAAAATATATTAAATTTATTATATGAGAAAAAGACGATTGTCGCTTTAATTTTTTTGTTCAAATTAAATATTATAATAAGTCGACGAATTTGATTCAGTTCCAGCAGAATGTAAACAGTCAACACTCTGGCAAGTGGATCGAACGATAGGAGCCATTTTTATTGATACAAATACTGATTGGCTGCCAAAGTTGGTGACTAGACGAGAATGCTATGAAAAATGTTTTCAACTGGGTAAATTTTATATAAGAAAATTATAATAATTATGTATTATGTTAAAATTATACCTAATAACTTGAATTTAAAGGGGAACAGTGTAAATCAGCACAGTTTCGGACTAGTCGCGATCTTACAATAGGAGACACCGTAGGGAAATGCGCTCTTTCGAAATATGAAAGAGGAATTAGACCTCAAGCTTATCGAGCTTCCTGGTACAGAGACGAGTACCTTCAAAGCCAGTGCCATAGAATTTGTAAGTATTTACTTATATCAATCGATAATATATATTCGACAATAAAATATTGCATTGTTTTATTTTCAGCGAAGGATGAATATTGTTCATATGCAGAATATCGAAACATGTCCTTGCCACTTTCAGATTTAAAAATACCAGATCTCAACAGTAATGATGTAAGATAATTATTATTACGATGAGTTAAGTTATTAAGTGAGTTATTTATTAAAATTTGAATAATTTTTCAGTGTGAAAAAAGATGCGACGAGAGCAAAGATGGCTTCTTTTGTAGAAGCTTCACCACAGTTACCGATTCAACAAATAGTCAACCAATATGTCTTTTAAGCTCCGAAGATACAATAAGTTCAGGAGCTAGTTCCTTATTTCCTGTACCTGGTGCAATTTACAAAGAGAGAGAACCATGCCTTGATTGTAAGTTTAAATTTATTTCTGATATTATTACTTGAACTTAAATATGCTTAAATTTCTCCATTAATATTTAGTAAAAGTAAGGTGTACGAATAAAAGTTTAATAGTCGAGTTGGAAACATCAGAGCCTTTCCACGGTAGAATATATGCCAGTGGATTCAGTGAAAGTTGCGGAATTCAAGGGAATGGAAACAATTTGACAGTTCTTAACTTATCATTACCAAAAATAGATGAGCTTATGTCTAGTACCATGAAATGTGGCATTACTCCAGCATTCTCTGTCAACAATGAAAATCAGTATGATAATTTTAATTATTGAGTTACTTTGGATTGAGTTAATGTTTTTCAAACCTATTTAAAATTATTTATTTAGAACCCATACAATGGTTTGGTCCACGATTGTTGTGCAATTCAATCCCATTATACAAAGACAAGGTGATCAGGCTGTAAGAGTTGGATGCTCCTTGGATGATAACATAATGCCAGAACCGAGGAATATTTCCGTTCACTCCAGTTTCACATTTTCAAATCCAGAGTTTGTTTTTTTCTTTACAAAACAAATAAGTAAATACAAATAAATATGAAATCAAACTTTATATTGTTTTTAGTGCTGGAATTCCGCCAATAATATCAACGGTAATAAACACATCATCAGAGGTGCCTATCGTTCAAATGAAAATCTTGGACGAATTCTTGAAAGAAGCAAAAGTTACTAAATTGGGTCAGAAACTTATTCTTAGAATACAAATTGAACCCCTCAATGGTAAATATAGTAAAAACAAAAGAAGTGTAAATATTGATTCAAGAAATAAACTAATATAGTTTTCAGGTACGTACGATATTAAAGCAGGTCATTTAGTGGCATCTAGCAAATTCGGAGATGCATCTATTCTTCTTCTCGATGAAACGGGATGTCCAATTGATTCAAATGTATTTCCTGCTCTTATGAAAGATCCAGTCGATAATCGATCGTTAATTGGCGAATTTAGTGCATTTAGGTTCCCAAATAGTCAACAAGTGGGATTTAATGCTATAGTTAAATTCTGTTTGGAGAAATGCGAACCAGTAAGTTAAAATATTTATTTCTTTTACGAAAGTGAGATAAACTTGAATCAAGTTAAAAGAAAATTTAACCCTTTTTGAAAACAATTTTTCAGACTATATGCAAAAGTAGGCAGATTTCTTACGGTAGAAAACGTCGTGAAATTAGTACAAATGCGACTGATGCGAACGTATTTCCAGTAGATGAAAATTCTAAATCCAGCACTCCGGACGAACTTTCTTTACAATCTTGGATCTATGTTCGAAATGATAACATTCATCCAGATAAATTTCTATCCGATCTGCATTCACCTGACACTTTTCTGATTAATAAAGGCGGTAAATATTTTTATTACTAACAACGTAGATTTTCCTATATAATAAAAACTTCAATTCTTAATTTTTAGGAATCTTCGAAGATCTTATCTGCATGAATTCAGTTCTCGCTTTTTGTCTTCTTATCTTGTGGCTTATAATTCAAGTCTTCTTAATTGCTGGCTGTTTCATTATAATTTCCAAATATCGAAAAGCTACAAAACAGGCCGAAGAAGATAGGGCCGAAATTTTAGCGAGACATCTTTATGGAATTCACGGTGGAAATTTTGAAATTTCAAGAAGAGTCAGATGGGCAGATCACAATAGCTCAATAGTTAGTTAGAATTTCGAAATCGTAGCTAATACGCATAAATGTCAATTTGCTTTTTAAGTTCGCACTGATTACAAAACTATAAAAATATCAACATCTTTTGAATGGAAAAGAATAATTCTATCATGTTCCCAACAATTTTTGCATTTTACCATTTAATGTTGTAAATCCCATTTTTGCTTCAAATTGAATCTATGTGAAAAAATTATAATTCTTTTCTATTCAAAAATACAACTTGTTTTTTTTTAATATTTTATTGTGTAGATATTTTTAGATGTTTATTTTACGGATTTTTGATTATTTTATGGATATTTTGTTGATTTTGTTCATAAATTTTGAACATCAAAAATTTTGTTAAAAATCAAAAACATGAATTTTTGTTCAATCGTTCACTAACTACGTCACGCTTTTTTTTGACTAATTTTTAACTCCTTGTCACAGAAAATGAAATTTTGTTCACTAGTGTGACGTAGTTTGTGAACTGTGTGTAACTTTTGAATATATTTTATAATTAGTTTTAAGAGAATTTAAAAATTCGTTAATTAATTTATTTTTGATTACCTGTTAATTATGTACCGTCGAGTTATTAATGACATAATAAAAATTTTAAAAACGTGACTATTTGGATAACTTTTCTGCTTGCTTTTCTGTTTTAACTCTTCGTGAGGGAGCAAACTGTTATAAAATCATTTTTGTACCTTATTTTTTTGGAAAGTAAAAAATATTATACGCTGTAAGTGCATATTCCCGGAGAAACAACTTTTATACCTAAAAAATTATTCTCACTTAATGAATATATTATAAGTTATATATTTTTTATATATAAAACTTGATACTCACTTTTTCCACAATTTTGAATACAGGATACAATTTCCGAATTGTCGTAAGTAACTCCATCGCCACAAACTGGATTGTAGTTATCTGATGTTTTCTAATAAATAAATCAATTACTGTAACAACAATTTCTGCAACTTGATTATATTTTATTACTATTTTAAGTTAACACTTACCGATGAGCAATTCTTTATACAATTAGAATCTAGCAATGAAGATTGAATAGTTGTCTCAATAGTTGTCACTTCATTATTGCAAGGCTTTATTTGAACCACTGCAAAATTGTAGTATAGAATAATTATACAATATACGTAATTATATTTCCACATAAATTGCGTAATTACATTTACTTAAACTTACATTTACCGCACATTCGTGCACAATGCACTTGTTTTGCATTATCATAGGTTAAGCCGTCACTTCCGCAAACTGGTTTCCTCTCATCTTGATCTGACTAAAAGAATATATATGTATATTATGTATATATAGGTATATATCTTTTGTTTACAAACAACTTTTTTTCTTACCTGACAACTTTTGAGGCAATGTTGAAAAGTGCTTATATGGCTTATTTTACGTCTACCAAAATTAGTTCCAGGAGCAGAAGTACTGATTGCAGAAAGTTGAAACTTATTTAAATTCTCGTTAATATTAGTAGGAGATCTTTCTGCGGGGCCATCGAAAAGAAACCCGTCTGCTTGAGTATAGTTTTGTACCTTGAAACAATCATTACACAAATTATTATAAAAATTATCTTTCGTTTCAAATTAAACATTATTATATTAGTTTATTATTACTTTGCAAAAGTTTAGTTCTATTTTTAGGAAATAAACTTACTTCAAGTCCGTCAGTTGATGATATGGAGATAAATTGTACAATTCCATAAACTAAATGTAAAAAATAAGTTATTGAAAAAACTACTGTATAAGTATTTAAATATTTTATATACAAATTTATTTTTATTATGCAATTTTTGTGTCAAAAATCAAAGAAATTGTTATTTCAGTAATTTAATACTTATCTGCATATATGAGCAAATCCTTGATTAAATTTCAACTATAGGTGAAAAAATCGTGATTTTATACAAATTCAATGTTGGAAAGACAAAAATCAAGAGTTTAGAAAAAAGAGTTCAAAATTTTAATCTACCATTAATTTACATTTTAATTAATTTAATTAAAATTTAACAAAAGAACAACAAAAATGAAAAATCTGAAGTACTTTTAGAAAATTGTGATTATTTTCTAAAATAAATTTGACAATAATTTGTCATCACAGAAAATACAAAAATATATGAAAAATAAATTATAGTAGTAATTAATTTAATAGTTACGTATGTATACTTACTTATTATTTGTACAATATAATAATGATACATTTTAACTGCTTTCTTTCTACTACTCTCTTGAACCGATTAGGAATATATATGAAATGATTCAGCGAAAGGGACTTTTTTTATACGAAATGTACCTAAATTTATGTATATAAGTGAGAGTAATTTCAAATATTTCCTAAAAAGAAACGTCACCAAAAGTTTAGGTCGAAGACCTTGAAATACCCACATTGAAAGTGATGAAGAAAAGATGTTAAATATGTACATATATATAGGTATACAATGTTTGCGTGAATTTGTCAATACAATTCGATTTTATTTATTTGAAAAAAATCCCTTTTTCGTTATAGGTACTATGTATAAAAATTTCTATATTTTAAAATGTCTAAACCAATACATCTTATTCTGCAATTCTTAATGAGATTGATTATAATTTCTTATTCTTCCTAATTAATCATAAGATTCGTGGATATTGGCGATTTTTTTTATTTGCAATACGCATACATACACGTCATATAATATGTATACAAGCCCATACTGGAATTTCCACTTAATTGAGATTCATATACATATATGTATATAGTACTATCAGCATCCGAGTTATCTTCGATCTTTGAACGTCGCAAAATCTTTTCTTGCAAATTAATTGTTGGATGAGAAGACAATGTTTCTTGCTCGAATTTTCATATTTTGCCTCGGTGAGTAGATATTTAATAATTACTAAACTGTCGATTAATATTGTTATTTTAAATGGAAGCGATAAATAATTGTCTCCCAACGAACAGCCTTTGTTGCTTTGGTTCAATGCCAAAGACAAACAACCACGACAGAAGAACCTTGGATTTGGGGCGAGCAAAATCCTTCAATTCCAACTACACGATCACCTATTATGAGAACAACGCCATTTCGAAGGGACCAACCTACTCCAAGAATCTGTCCGGGATGTCCAAGAACACCCCAATTCAATCCTGTTTGTGCGAGTGACATGGCAACTTACGACAATCCTACTGCTGTCGATTGTGCCAATACATGTGGACCAAGTAAGCAATTCAAAAGAAATCAAATTTTTAACATAATAATTTTTCCAAAACTCAAAAACACTATTTGCTTGAATAATTATACTAACTTAATCTTTTCATAAACTATTTTAATTTATTACGGTTGAAAAAAGTCCTCTTTATTAAATGCAATTAATTAATTATTCTAACTAATAATTTTTTTGTCATCTAAATCAGATAGTATGGACACTCAAAAAGCGCTTCATTAAAAATTGAACAATTATTGTTAGAAATTGCAATTAATCCATAACTTTTTTATTTTTCCATAACTTGATTATATAAAATCTTTTTTTTACAGAAATTGAAATATTATTTTACGCAGCTTGTCAGCCAACAGCGTAGTATTTAATTATAATGAAGATTAACTGTTATTACGCATTATATGGTAAATATTAAAAAAAATATTTGTATTAATAACAATAACAATTAACACATTCAATTATGTACTGATGGATAAATAAATCACTGAAATTATTCTATTTCATTGTAAAATGTTAATTATATTATAGTATTCTTAATTTCTTTTTTTGTCTATCTCCAAATTTCTTTTATTTATTAATTTTCGTTAGTTCAGGAACAATTTTCAATAGTTTTAGTTTGTCATTTTGTTAAAGATATTATTATCCTTAATTTTCTGTGTATCAGTGTAGAACAAAAAATTTGAAAAAAAATTGTTTTTTTGGAACATAGTGGTAAGTTGCATATAAGTAGTTAATATGCAAATTAATATTAACTTGAAATATTTTGTAACAAATCTTTATGATATACAGTATACATATATAATATTTATAACAATTATTAATTAATTAATATTAAGTATTATTATTTATTAAATATTATTATTATTATTGACAATATATCTACACTTTGTCTGCAATTAATTCAAACTGTCTTTTTTAAAAAGAAACTATATATTTGGGTAATAATTTATTGTATGTTCATTTATTTATTTATGATTAATGTACCTAATTCATCTAAAATTAATCATTTCGAGTTTATATACACTTTTCCAAATTTTATATTGAAGAATTTTTTAGAATCTTTAGATTACATTGTATTTATCATAATAAATAAAAAAACAAGAATTATAAGTTGACGCTTTTAGGGGTATTTTAATTTGCAAAAGAAAAAAAATGTATTAACAAAGATGGCAGTTTGAAAGGAATGATTCTATATATCAGATATCAGTAATATCAATATATAATAATATAAAATAAGACGTCAAAATAATATAATCTAATAATCACCATTTTCTGTCGACCTTGAATTCAAAATTCTATTTTATCCGCATGTACTCAAACAAGTTTTTTGTGTTTTTCTTCTGTCAGTTATATTCTAACAACATTGAAAATATTTTTTTTGCTAATAATTGATACTTTCTCGTTTTTACTAGTTATTTGAAAATATGATTCTACGTTTACGACTGATAAAGCTGACTCGATTTCTGTTTAGCTAAGTCTGTTGCCTTTTTGGCTGCACCTTTCATTTTCTCTGCTTTATCGTGTAGCGAGTTTTGTAAATCTTCAGCAGCGTGAGTTACCTTTGAAATAACTGGTTGCTCAATCTGAAAGTGCAAGAAGTTAATATAAGTGGTTTATTCTGAAGGAATATATTTAAATTTTTACGATAATAAATAATTACCCTGTCAACAAAATTCATGTGAGAGAGATTTGGTTTCATGCAGTGAGCAGCGGTATAAGGAAACATGTGTTCTAAAACATAATTGAATCCACTGGACATTTTACCACAATTTTTCTTAAACCTATCGAGTCCAAAGGCTTGAATTGCTCTACTGAAGCCGAAAACTTGACTATCAATCCAAGCAGATCTCTGCGCCACTGTCCAATCGGGATTGTCTTCCGACACTCTGTACACAACTTTTTCCACTACCGACTACAATAAATAAAACGTCACTTAAAATAACACTTTTTTCGATTAATAATTAAATTTTACTTAACAAGATCAATTATCACTAGCACTAATTATTAATTAGTTTAAAAAAAACACTTTTCGGCTACTCCGATGCTTCTGAACGTAAAATGATCCATTTTTCAAAAAACATTTATGTACTTTTGAAAATAAATTTCAATTTAACAATAAAAATAATTAACTTACCATAACTTTTGTAAAGCCTAAATTTCTCGTATAGGTTGTCAATGTTTTTGAATTGGGATCAACAATACTTTCTTCCATTATTTTAACGACATTTTTACTCATGAATCTTTCTCCCCACTTTGGTAATCTGTTTGTTTTTGTTAAGAGCCTTTTTGAATATAATTTTCCATCCTTTACTTCCCTGAATACCGTATCCTCCGATAAAACATGATTACTGTAAAAAAAACAAATTACTTTGAATAAATTTCATTTAATTTATCAAAAAAAAAGAAATGTTTCTGAAATAAATACCTGTTTGGATTTGGATATCTTTTCCAAAATCCTTGAACCACTTGATTCCAATTGAATTGAAAAATAACATTATTTTCGAAATATTTTACCATTATTCTAGTAGGTTATTATTCTTCTCTGTTATTAAATAAGAAAAGTTTTATAAAGTATTTCCAAGCAATTGAGCCATAGATAAAATTTCCTCCTTGTTTTATACTTTGTCCTGAAAATCAATATAAATATAAATATTAACGAATACAAATCGAATCTAAAAAAGGATATAGAATAATCAGATTAGTAAATTTAAAAACATTTCTCCGTTCGAAAAATTCAATTCCTGGCATTGAAATTAATTTTCTTTAAACTTTTGATAAAAAGTTTACGTAAAACAAGTTTATGTAAGTTACATACATACAGAATGCAATTTATGTAAATAACTGTTAAAATATTGAGATCGTAAGAGAAATAAGCTAAAAATGACCTAATTACCTTCACCTCAAGTTTAATGTTCGTCAATAATGTTATTTTAAAAGTTTAAGCAATTAAAAATACTGTCAATAAAATATCTTCTAAAATGTTTGTTATTTTTAATCAAAATCAACTGTAAATATTAAAGCGGTTACTATGACATTTACATTAGTTTTTAATTTTCTGTTATGAAGAAGATTGATTGTCAAAATTAAAAAATAGACACAATAGACACTAAACAGTTGTATATGTTTAAACCTTATGTAATTCAACCATGTGCCACAAAATTTCAATTAATTTTCATATTTTACAAAAAAATATAAGTAAATAATGTTAGATTAATAAAAATAGGTTAATTAGATTAACATTACGGTTCAAAATATATAGTAATTATATAATAAACATAATTTAAATGTACATAAATTTATAGTTCATGAAGTGTCATATAGGTTATGATATCTCTAATATGTTGCAATATAAATGTTTATTCTACTTATAACCTTCATGTTAATATCTAGCAGTACGTACGTAAATAAAAACTTTCAAACTAAGTATAAGAAAACTTACCAAAAATAATATAAATAATTTTTAAGAAATTTTGTTGAGTATGTAAACACACAAAAAGCAAATGCAGTGTCGATGATTGAACTATGTTACTATCTACAGCGCCATCTTTAAATATCTGAAATGAAGATAATTTATGAAATGAGAAATTAGTATTACTATTACTATCACTATTACGTGAATCGTGAATGTAATTTTTATGTAAGTAATCGTAGTAATCTTTTTTTACAAGGTGTCAAATAATAATACCTTAATAAATTGTTCTACTTTTTGTCAATTTTATTTTACTTATGTCAAATTTATTTCTAATAAATTAATAATTGCATTTGTTAGTATTATCTTGTCGATCAATTTCATCTTTATCTAGATAATGAACGGTCATTTTTTAAGACACAACACAATTCTGACAAGTCCGAGTCGATGAATGTTGTTGTTATTTTCTAATTCATAATTTATTTATTTAAAGGCAGCAAGAATGGGACTGAAAACGAAAAGTATGCAGAAAATATTTGTGTCTACTGTAGAAAAGGTAAGAAAATTTATTTTTACTTTAAATTGTCATAATATTCTATAGAAAAATATGCATGTCATAATTATTAATATGAACTAAGTATACTTTATTATTTTATTGCATTTTTATATTTGACTATTTAGACTTATAATACAATCATGTTGTGTAATTACTCTCAAATTTATTTTGGTAAAGTTATGAAATAATAAAATAAATATTAACACACTCTAATAGTAGGTTAGAAAATTAAAACAAAATACTACCTTAGTTATTTGCCTTTTTTTATTCATTTTTATTTTAATAAGAATCATTTTTAAATAAGTGTGTAACTGCAAAAAATATCAAATAATATTTTAACCATTACCAATAAAAATTAATTTTACCTCATTCTTTTAGGTGAAAAATTTGGAGAAAATTCTAGAGAATGAAAGCGATATTTCTGTTTATATTTCGACTATAAAATCCGTATTACACGAACAGCTTTCAAATTTAACTGAAAAATTTGTATTTCTTTGCAAAGACGATGCAAATGATTATAGAGAAATGAAAGAACAAATTATTACGGTAATTGAGGAATTTTGTACTTCAGTTGACAAGCTCAAAGTAAGTTTATCTTTAAATTTCTCGACAAAATTGTAAAAAAAAATTTACAGTCAAATTAAATTTACAAAATTATTTACAATAAATAATTATCTTTTAGATGGAAATTGACAAGAAAAATAACGGAAGAGAAATTGCGGATATTATTCTAAAACAATTTGTTTCTTCTCTGGAAAATTTAGAAAAATTGGAATATTTTCCTTTAAAACAAAATCTTCAAGATTGTTGCAACTATGTACAAGATATGGGTACAATTAATGAGATCGAGGACTTTCAAAATATTAAGGTTTGTTTTTTTAAAATTATTGTTTAACATCTTTGATTAAATTATTAAACAGAATTTTTCATTATCTTTGTAAAATAACAAATTCCTTTCTAGGAGCTTGGTACTTCTATCGTAGACTTTTTTCAAGTTTTGCTAGTTTATAAGAAAAACTTAGTGTCACAGTTTTTAAAGGAGAAACTTGCACTTTATTTAAGTCAACTTTGCGCCGCTTTTAAAGTTCTAGTTCGGTTAATTCAACAACAACACGATCTGGAAGCGCCAATATTTGTAAGAAATCAAGCTTATTTTAATATTATTTAATTTCTTTTATTAAAATTTATTTTCATAAAGTTTCATAAATTATATTGATTCTACTGGTAATTCGTGTACTTTTTTAGAGTTGCAAAAAGTATGTTTGCGATCGTTTGTGCTATTGTTTTAAAATGATAATTGAGATATTGGATTCCCCAAATCCTTTACCAGAAGAAGAAGTTTCAGAGAAGGAAAATCATTTTGTTTATAGGTTTTTCTTTACAATACCTTTTTAATTTACAATATCTGTTTCTAATGTTTTGAAAGTTGAATATAATTTAAAAATTAATAACATTTTCAGAATGGATTTAGTACTGGATATAGTCAGTGGCATGATAGGGAAGTCATTGAAAGAGCAAGTGGAAGATTTAAAAGATCTGTTCTCAGGAATAGAAGACGTATTTTCACACGCTATGGCAATTGCTCAAGTTTGTCTGCCACAGGATTTCAAAGCAATAAGTGGAGTTTGTCAGTCAGTTATGTCAGAGTATGAAAATCTCAAGATTCAGATGAACAATGAAATCCCTGATATCACAATGATAAGTTTATTTTTGAATTCTCTTATCGACGCATTGTATCGTTTGGAAAGAAAAGTCAATATTTCTGTTCTCACCTTGATTATGGAAGTTTTCAGCGATCCGTTAAATCCTTTGAGAAAATTGATAAACATTTGTGGAACTAGCCTCCTTGTTGAGAAAAAATCAAAAAATGATCTAAGTGATGCTATTGAGAGCTTTGATCAACTCACAGATAAAACACTACAAATTGGCTCTTTTGCAATTGCTTGTTGTCGAGACGTAAACCGTGAGTTTTTAATTAACATACGATACGCTGAAAAAAATAATGTACGTAATAATTTCTTAAAAATAAAACTTTTGAAAATTCCAGGTGCCAATAATATCAAGAATTCTTTAGCGAGCTTAGAATCCCTAGGAATGGAATTAATTCCCGCAATCACTGATTTTTACCTCCATCTTGATAATAAAGAAAAACATTCCAGCGTTAAACTATTAACCGATGAATGGCAGACTGAAATTAAAAAATTTCATAATACAGTTTTTCTGATCATTGACTCATCTGCCTACTGTCAAGTAAGGAAAACAATAAAAAAAATTCGTTACGTATTTTTTTTGGTAACTTTTTATTTATTATTTCACAGGTAATTTTAGATGATGTTCAAGAACGCGTAAGAATAATGTCCGACTGTTTGGACAACAGAGAAAAAGTAACTCAACTTCAAGTCCAAGGAATAGTTCAGAGATCATTGACTCTAGTGAATCAACTTACAATCACTGTGGATGATCTTGGAAATGATCACTTTGACAGACACACGATAATGAAAATTCGAGAGCTGAAAGCTTGTAACTATTTATTAAAATACTAAAAGAATAATATTTTTTATTTATTGATTGAAAAATTATTTCAGCAATTTATGAAGCTGGAATTGCGGCGAAAACTCTACTCACTGATAATGTGACAGAACCTCAACAATTGCGAGTCATCAAACGTTGTGAAATGATTTTGAATGTTGTGAAAACTCTTCAACCTATTTTACAGACGATAATAAACAATTCAATATTAATGAATACCACATGCGAGAATCCTTGTATGGGACAAGGTGATACTCTCCATTCAAGCGGTACGTTTATTTGCAGAAATTAATTTTGGAAACAAAATGTTAGCGACGATTAAGTAATATTTTCAATTAACTAATATTTCTAATTATTTTCAGGTACTTCTCTACGTTTTCCTTCGAATCTTCTCAGTTTACCTTTCGATCACAAGTCTCCAATTTACATTCGAACACCTTATACTGTCAGCAGTTTTAAGAAATCACTGTCTATTCAATCCACAAATGGCGTTCAAAAAAATTCAACGGATTTAAATTCCTTGATTCCTTATATAAAACGTGGTCGAAATATGAGATCGGAACAATCGATTATGTACAAAACTCCCAAAAGACTTGAACTTGAAAATCAGCTAAACTCGAGAAATTTGTCTAGTGTCAGACAACATTTATTCAATAGAGATAGTTTCAAAAGCGATAATTCTACTGAATTATTTGATGAAAGTCTAGATCTTACAGGTAAACATAATTTTCATTTATTCATACAATTAAATTATAATTTCTTTATTAATTAAATATAATTTCTCAAATATATTTAATTCAATTACATGCTTTTTTTTTATTAGGTATTTTGGATAAAGTGTCCGGCCTTTTGGACACTTTCGACACCACTGAAAATTCTTCCTCAACAAACAAAACCAAGTTCCACGGGAAAGAAAAGGAGGAAAGAAATTCAATTTTTCAGACAAAAACTGTTTCAGAGAATATTGAGAATATTGATGTTAATAATCAACTGGATTTATTAAAAGATGCTCTTAATCAGAACTCAAAAATTGATGGAGGAGGTGACGCTTCGTCGACAATTGAAACACCAATACGCCTCAAGGACTTGGAAATGTTGGATAAAAAAATTGAAGCTCTTCAAAAAAATTAATTTTAAATAATTGCTTTAAATCTATTTCTATTATTTGTAATCATGTTAAACATTCAGATTCAGTTTTATATTAATTCACTAATTTAGTTGAAAAAACACTACATATTCTTTTATTATGAGATTAAAAATAAATATAATTCATACGTTGGACTAACTAATTTCTTGGTATTTTATTATTTCTTTAAAAGCTGATAATTAGTTTTGCCTAAAAAATAATTCAAAACTCGCGCTTAAAGTAATCGAGAGTAATCGATATTGTCACCAACACAGCCCCAGCTGTGTGTAGAGAATTGTGCTCATGTGACGACCTGTCGTCTACTTTGTTGGTTGTCTGATCTGTCAGCCAAAAAGTTTAATTATAAATTAAAAGATTAATATTATTTTTCGAAAAATGGGAGCTTTAGCCGCACCTGTATTAATTTTCACATTATTTTGGGGGGCAATTGGAATTGGGTTACCTATTTTTGTTCCAAAGGGACCCAATCGTGGGTGAGTTTCAACGAAAGTTATTCGAAGTTATTAACCCAACCCAAAATATTTTTATCTGCATGCTCTGAAATTAATATTAATATTACAAATATCATATTATTTTAAATTGTATCTATGTCAGATTAGCCTCTTTAAATTTTTATCCATTGGTTATGTATTATATGAACTTTTGCAAATATAACCTTTATAAATATATTCTTCTTATCTCGCGAATTGTGCATAAATATACATACCTATAATATAAATTCTTGTTTATTGATCTACCGAAATAATTAGACAATTTAATAGAAATATTCATTTTGTTGAAATCGATATATTATTTTTCGTTTCAGAATCTTACAAGTGATCTTAATGCTAACTGCTTTCACATGTTGGTTATTGTGAGTACTTTTTCTCAATAATATTCAATAATTTGCTAAATTTTTTTTAATAATAATTATTTTTCAATAATAATTTTTAATAATAATATGTGACTAATATAAAATAGAATAAAAATTCTGACCCTACTTTATCATATTTTCAGCTGGTTATGTTGTTACATGGCGCAGATGAATCCTTTAATTGGACCAAAAATAAAAAATACGACACTTTTACTGATGGCAACAGAATGGGTAAGTGTTCTTTTAAAGAGCGTAATTTTCTACCTTTTGCAATAAAAAAATAAATTTCTACAATGAAATTTTATCAATTTTTTTCAGAATGACTACACTCCCAAATAAGATGATTATCTTCGTGTATATATGTAATTGTAAATAAATAAAGTTAATAAATATTGCCAAATACTGCATTGTTAAAATGAGAAGAGGCAAGTATTGGATAATATACAATTTTAATCACTTGTAACTCAAGTTTTGAAATGTATTGTTAATTCGATTTGAAAATCATCAATATAAAGTATAAAAATTAACTTTCAGATTTATTTCATCATGTTCTTCTTAACAGAGTTCAATTACTCGTGTTTTTATATTTAATTTAAAAATTGTACTGTCTTATTTTTACTTATAAATGCTTATAATTATGTAGTTTGTCAAAAGTGTTTTAATATAGTATTATGTTTATCAAATGTGTAATATTATAAGTACGTAAATAAATACATTCCTCTGAATAACTCGTATAAAATATATCAAATATTCATCTTAATACCTTTCGTTTTTCTCATTTTTATATAAAATAAAAATTTTAATTTATCAATTTATATAATTATATTTTAAGAAATTTTACTTTTCAAAAACTATGGCAGTGCCCTCTTGAATGAAATTTAGAAAGTTCCGCAATGACGCGACACGATGAACTGATGTAAAAAAACAAATAAAAATGGAGGCCTGCAATGCTGTAGAACGCGAAGTTGATAGAGTTTTATTAAAATTTGGAGCAATAAATGAACATGCTATCAATATTCTTCGTGATTTGATTACTGAAATTGAAACTTTAAAGAAAGATCTTGAAGAATGTGAGTATTCTTTATTTATTTTGCATGTGTACAATCGTAACTGCTTTCTATGCAGACGTCAACGTCTTTATTGCAATGATTATATTTTGCTGCGACATGAATATATTTTGTGCTTTATTTACATCAGTTGAGACATAATTGCATTCTTTTAAACTTGTTTAATTATATTTAAAAAATGTAGTCGAGTTTTCTAATAATTAACCGAGAACAATTCTATATATATAATATACATATAGATATAAAGATGTGTTTTAAATAACCTAACTTGTTTTTGTCATAAAATATACATTTTTAATTACTCCTCTTATTAAAAATTTTATTATTGATATTCGTAATTATTAAGCAAAGAAAGATTAACTTATTCTGGAGCGATAGTTTTCTCATTTCTTTGAATCTATAAAATCTAGGACATTTATTACGCATTCATAATAGATTTGGGTCATATTGTATGAAATTTCGATTAAAAAGTTATTGTTTCGAACCTTTTTGGTATTATTTTTAAAAAATAAGAAAATATACTTATTTTCCATTTAAGAATTCAATGAATAGGTAAGAATGCAAAATTCCTTAATCTTAAAATTGATACTTTCCAGTAAAGAAATTATTTTAGTAATTGATAATTTATCAAACGTTGACAAAATTATAAACAAAGAAAAATAACATTCACTGTTAGAAAACGTGTGTTATTCAAGAAAACAAATTGAAAAAGAATTCATCTGATTTTTAAGGTATTTAATTGAATAAATTATTTTTAGATCCACCTGATCATGAATCGACATCCTTACAACATCAGGGATTGAAATTAGCAGTGACTAAAGTCCGAGATACAGTTCATCGTCTAGCAACTGAACATAGAGAATTACATAGCACAGTTTCCAAAGTTGGTAAAGCAATAGATAGGAATTTCATTGCAGACTTCGCCAGCACAAGTAGAGAAGATGTCTTCTCGGGAACGGAGAAAACGCATCTCCTTAATCAAGTTATTTGCCAGCATTTTTATCGTCAGGGAATGCTCGACATTGCAGATGAACTTGCATCGGTACTGATTTTTAATATCTACTATTTTAATAAAATTTTCGTAAAATTGAATATTGTAAACAAATGAATTTGTAAATTGTCAAACAACTTTTTCTAAAATTATTTAAAATAATCGATTTAAAGAAGATTTTTAGTTAAAAATGTTTTAATCATGTTTTATAGTTATGAAAAATTGAATTTATAGTTTTAAGTAAAATGTTTGATTTGATTATAGGAAGCAGGAATTAAGACTGAGGAGGGGCGAAAAGAACCTTTTACAGAATTAAATTATATTCTCGATTGCTTGAAACAAAAGAATCTTGAACCTGCTTTGGAATGGGCTACGAAACACAAAGAAGCACTTCTTGCACAAGTAAGTTTGCGGTAGCCAGAGAAGTCATTTTTATTCTTTTGATAATAAAACAAGAAATTTTTTTTGATATAAAGTAAAATAATTACTCACCGGGTATTTATTTACAGAGCTCATCACTTGAATTCAAATTACATAGGCTTAAGTTTATAAGACTCGTGCAACAAGGTCCAAGGAAGCAGACTGAAGCTATTATGTACGCGCGTAAACATCTTCCACAGTTTGTCACTAGATACGAGAAAGAGGTGCAATCCTTAATGGGAACTCTACTCTATTTGCCAAATGGAATCCAATCCTCGCCCTACAGTCATCTACTCGACCCGACCTTATGGCTTGAAATTCACGATGTCTTTACGAAAGAAGCTTGTACTCTTCTAGGTTTAAGTGTGGATAGCCCTTTATCCGTTTGGTAAAATTTTTATTTTTAACTCTAATTACTGTCAATTATTTTTTAATATTTTTTAATGTCACGAATAAGTTCACAATGAGAATTTTGATTTCAGTATAAATGCCGGAATTACAGCACTTCCCGCTCTTTTGAACATTAAACAAGTGATGCAGCAAAGGCAAGTCACTGGAATTTGGAATGGAAAAGACGAACTTCCAGTAAGTCAGAAACTATTTTCCAAAAACTGGACTCATTCTCTATGAATTGATTTATACGAAATTCTTATTTTTTTAGATTGAAATTGACTTGGGGAAACAGAGTCGATATCATTCAGTTTTCGCTTGTCCTATTCTTCGACAGCAGAGTACGGAAAATAATCCACCGATGAAATTAGTTTGTGGACACGTGATATCCCGAGATGCTTTAAATAAATTAACAAGCGCGAATAAGTAAGTCGTTCAAATTAAGTGTATAGGATAGTACATTGATATCGAAATCACTTTTTAAAGAAACCAATTTCATTCCAGATTGAAATGTCCATATTGCCCAATGGATCAAAATCCAGAAGATGCGAGACTCATATACTTTTAGTATGCTGTGATAATGATGAGACGTATGTAAATTTTTCATCATTTTAAAAATTTTACTATTTTTTTATTTTATTTTTTTTTTTTGGTTTAAATCTGGAATATAATATTCTACAGACATAAACATTTGTTAAGTTAATTAAGAAAATATATAATTTATTAATGTTACTTTAATAATTAATTATAAAAATTAATTAAGTTCGATTCTTTAATTACTTTTTATAATTAATCATTATTCAAGTAGCTATTAGCTGTAATAAGAAAAATAAATTAATTAATACGCAATTTTGTATTATAAATTTCATATTTAGAGTTAAATTTAATGTATTCATTATAGAGTGGAAAATGTCCAACATTTTTGACAAAAAGCATAAAAGTTATTGATTCAAAAAATGTGTTACAGATTCTGTAGAATTTTTCAGTCAACAACTTTCATTACTTTTGTAATAATGTTGCAGTAATTCTTTTGAATATCTATTTCCTTGCAAACAAATGAAACAATTTAATTTATGTTTGCGTCTTATTAATTATGTTAAAAGTTTGTCACTTTCAATTAAGAAAATTATTTTCAAATTGTGTTGCTTATTATAAACTAGGTATTATTTATGAATAATTCTTATCGATTTTCGAAAATTTTTTTTAATACTTTTTACTGAAGATTTATAAATGAAGATCTATTAGTTAACTAAAAATAGTTATTTTGAAAAAAGAATAGATAGATTTTTAACTGGTCTATAGAATGACTTTTCGACTACACACAATTGGAACAATAGAAAAAATTCTATTCAATCATTTTTTAATTCTCAATTATTTTTATTAAAGTTGAAAAACAATTTTTTTTAGTTTTGGCATATTGATTTTAATTTTTAAAAAATACGAAAATTTTTCTAATTTTTACTTAATTGGAAAATAGAAAAAAAAATGATTCCCGTTAGTGAAGTTGAAAAGTTGATGACTTTAGACCCGTTTATTGTGTCGGAAGTATCGAATTAATGCAAAAATATAATGTGACAAGAAAAATAAATATGTATAATCAACTGCCAAGCTTTATATTATAACAATTGACACTAAAAACAATTAACGAAAGAAAATTTTTTGATTTTATAAAACTGTGAAAAGTATTTATTTACTGAAGAGATGCTTATTCAAGTGACTTAAGATTATTATTTAGTAATGGACGTTTTAATGTAATTAATTTTATTAGAATGTTTTATATATAATATAATATATAATATCCCGAAATAAATGTTGCTTACTAAAATTCCATTATGTATTATAATTGCAATAATAATTTGTTTTACAATACAAAATGTTTTTTATTTCACTTCCCGCTAAGTGGCCTTTAAATAGTGATAAAGTATTTGGATATTGTTGCTATAACAACAGGCTATTTATTTTAACCTAAGTTTTGAGTTTCAATTACTTTTCATCTGAAACATTCTTAAAAACTATTTCTTTTTCAATGAAAAATAAATTACAAAGTGTTTATGTTTTAATGTAAAAAAAACCAAAACTCTGAAAGTGGTAAAAAGAAATAAAAAATCAATAAAAGAACTACGTCGTCAGGTCGTCAAAGAAAAAGTTGTGAAAAAACAACAGTAGATTGTTTCAAAATGTCGATAACGTCCAAAATTTCTCCCGATTCTAGATTCAATATGCAAAAAAATGATAAATGTTATAAAGAATTTCATGAGTTGTTGAATCGAGTGAAAGAAAATTCAATAGAGCCTTTTCAATTTTTGAATAATGTTTTAAAAGAAGTCAACGATGATGACGATATTCAAAGATCTATGAAACGAACAACTTATACAGATATTGATGTAATAAATAAAGCTATTTATTATTAATAATATCTATGTCACGCTCCGAATAAAAATACCTAAGAAGCAAAAAATTTGATGTTATGTTTTTAATTTTTTGAGTAAAAATACAGAAAGAGAATCAATTATTAATTAAAAGTTATTGATTTTCAAGTCTTCATTATATCCAAAATATTCAATGAAAATTGGTTTCAAATTCAAATAATTAAAAATAAACTTTTAATCCTTTTAATCAAGATAAATCTAACACGAACCTAACCTATAATTAGTTTGCTTCTTAGGTACCTTTCTTGGGAGAGCGTCACATCTATGACTGTGTGTAATAAGTCTGTAAAAAAAATTTCAGTTTCAATTAGCTTCCTTGATGAAACGAATCGAATCAAATGTGTCAATTTTGGAAAAGACAAAGCAGCGTATCAAGGATATTAATTTTATCACAGAGAAGAATAAAATTCTCGCCTCGAGTGAATTAAGTGACAGTAAGAATAATAATTGTTAATTCTCTTAATGTACATAACAATGAGACGAATTTTACAGATAAGGAAACATCACAGATAAATGAACAGGAGAAATTAAAAATCGAATTAAGTAATGAGCATCCTGAAATTGGTAAATGTGTAGAATAAAAATAGTATTTAAAGATATTTATTTATTATATTTTAATTGATTTTAATGGCTATTTTCTCTATTTTCTAGTCAATAATTTAATTAATTGCAGATGCAGTTCAACATATGTTGAACAGCACTTTGCAAATTGTGCAAGGCATAAAGAAAATTACCATCGACGATCTAGATTCTAAAATGCATTAGTCCCGTCGATTAAAATAACATAATAATCACTTTGGAATAAGGAAAAATCATTTTTATATTTATTTAGTTAGTACATTGAAAGTTTTAATCGTTTTAATATAAAGCAAGAAGATAAATTTATAAAAAGATACTTATAAAAGCTCTATATCAACGTCAAATTTATTTATATAGTACACATGCAATATATTGTCCATACAATTAATACAGGTACATAAACTATCAGAATAAAGTAACTTATTGCTTCTATTTTACATATTATGTTTTGATTATGCCATTCGAATAATTATTAATTATGCATTTAAGCAAAATTTATGCTATTTTTTTTTCTTTTTCAGTTTTGATATGAGCATCATCCAAAATATCATTTTCAAAGTCCTTGTCGTTGTCAATTTAAATTGTATCATTCTTTTGTCGAAATTCAAAACGCAATTCGAAGCCGAATATTTTTATAATATAGCGTTAATTAAATTTCAAGCTACATACACGTAAGGAATAAATATTTTTCAAAATAATAACACGTACATATATTATAGTATATATTCTGCGTAAATCAAGCCTTTGTTTCTTTCTACAAAGACTTTAAATCGGACCCATTTACCAGCTGACTATAAATATGGAAATAGACGATAAAATAATGCATAAATATACTTTTTTACATTCATTGTAACTTTTTCATTAGAGACAAAATTAGAGAATGTAAGACATTATCATGCGTAAACTATACTTTTTTCCCTCCTTCCATGCTTTTACAGACAAGACGCAAGTTTTTTGTTTGGAGGAGTAATTTTAGAATTTTAGATTAGGTATACAATCTGTGTAAGGATGAAATTAAAAACTTTTTTTGTTTCATTTTCATTAAATAAATAATCGATTTCCTATTCATCAACTACTGGGAGATGCGTTTTTTGATTGCTTATTGTCTGTTCACAATAGCAGCCCTCGACGAGTCACTAATTTCGATTACATAACGAAATTATAATATAACTTAAAACGATAATGCCTTTCGATATAGTTTCTAATTTATTATCACAACCCTTCTTAATAAACCATTTGTTGATGTAATTAATAATATAATATAATAATCTATACTAGTTACATACTTTTTAGAAATCTTTACAATTCACTATTCGTTGCATTGAAATTTCGTTCGAGAAATTTTTTGACAAACATATAGAAAAGACAACTTTTTATTAAAATATAAATTTATATGGTAATAAAAGAAAAAAAGTTCAATCATACGCTTATGAATTTATGCTAAAAATGTTGTTTCTAGAAATAAAAGTATTTAATGTTTCGTTGTATAGTTAGACTTCTACTATTCTATGGAAGCTGTACGTGACCCGTTTACACAGCTTTTTAAACCATTTTTGATTGCATTGCAATTCGAACACAGATTTAAACTACCAGTAGTAGCAGTATATTTATAGTATATCAGTAATATGGTGATGGTAATAGCAAGCAATTTATAGTATATAGGCTTTTACGTAAAATATTCTTTTTTCTTTTCAAACTTTTCTTAATTTTTAATTTTTAATTTTCTTTTAATACGAATTCAAATTTGAAACGATAAACACAATCAAAGACTGTCAAGGTGATGAATTCATTTGTCTTTCTTTTATCTTTCTTTTAATACACGCCATCGACGGACATTAAGAAAATTAATATAGTTGAATCGTACCAGGAACAACATCAAATTATGTTGTATTAGCCTTGGTTGTCTTTTGAAAATATTTTCTGAGGCGTATATAAATAATTTACTAAAAATTCTTAAGTACAAGTACAATAATAAATATCTGTTATTAATCTATACTCTTAAATAACATTTTCCGCAATTGCGTTATATACTTATATGTTTATAGTTAAACAAATGTCTCTTTTTATTTGGCAAATATTTCGACTTCGAATTCAGCGTTTTTTATATTTCTTGATTTATATAGAAAGAGAAGAGCGATTATCAAATTCCGAGACAACGAATTGACTCGCGTTCCGTACCGGGAGTAGGTTTGCAGACTGCATATACCTATTGTTTTTTTGAATTGGCAGCAGAAGACTAGACTTTTTTCTTCACTTTACATATAATTTATTAAAGAAAAGATTATATTATTTTACCGATTTTTTCAAATTCTTTGTAAATTTATAAATATAATATAGAAAATATCGAATCTTTGCAAAAGTTTACAGACTTTTAAATTTTTATGGTTTAAATAATAACCTGCACTTCTATTCTTGATATATTTTTTGGTTGCTTTATTTGAAAATAATCTATAATTTAAACATTAATTCTGTTTTTGACTAAAAATTATATATTCATTTACTCGACCACATTTTTTCTCAGGATATCAAATTGAGACAAAAAACGAATCAAAAGTTGACACTTTTGATTCGTTTTTTTGTCTCAATTTGATATCCGCAGAAAAACTGCGTAACATTAACGTTCAATACATCAAATCTCTAGATATTAAATTTTAATATATAGACAGTTTCTTACATTAAAACAAAGATATTTTAAACTTTAACATCTAGATAATATTAACGTTAAACATCGAGTTTTTCCATGTATTTATATATTTTATTTTTTTTTTTCAAAATATACATTTTATTTCTCATAGTTTTCAACTGCGAATTCTCTCACATATGATTCGTGTGTTGTCTGGAAATTTAATAATCATTTTTCCCTCATATTTTATCTAAATTCGGTTGACATTAATATAAAGAACACGTTCTTTTCAAATATTTCAAACCTTTTTTTTAAACATAAAAGCGAAAATATGAAATTTCGATAAAGTAATGTTAAAGAACGCAAGTTTGTACGAAGTTAAAAAAATTTATAGGCATAAATTAAATACAAAAGTTGATATAAACTCAATTTTTTTAAAACTGTTGTTAATAAGAAAAAAAATTAAAATCGTCATTTTCATTATTGGGGATTCGTCATTTTTTCAATCATGCAGAATATTTTAAAAATGTAATCAATTATTGTTATAAGGAGCGCTTCAATTAACCCGATCGCATTTATCGCACGGTTTCCCTGCAGCCATTCAGGGAATCCAAATCAGGTGGTTTCCTTCTTTTTTTTTTATAAATTTTGAATTTTAAAGATTTCATCCCCATTAAAAAGTCATTATAGGATTCGCAATTTATGAATAGCTTTGATATTTACTGTAATTCTTATATGCCTATAATAAAGATTCAGTTCAAGTTTTAACAATTATATGCAATATTCATGTAGAATAATATATTTAATACACTTATAGACCCACGACATGAAATTTCGATTATTACTTATATGTCAATATATTTCATCTTTTGTCTAAACAATATGCAACTTTTCATATTATTGAATAAATATTAGGTGCACAAGACTATTATGGGTTTTTCTCACCAAATATTATAATATGAATAATAAGTTGCCTTGCATCGCATATTTCATAATATACATCATTGCTTTTATTTCGATATTTATAATTATTTTATTGTGATTATATATTTGACAACTTTTATATTTTTAACTTTTATTTATAAATTTTATAAGTGAAAGACGTAACATGTGATATTTAAATATTTCATTCTACCTTAAGAACCAATTTTTCATATCACATTCTGAATATAATATCCTTTAATTAATATATGAGGATAAAACAGCTCTAAGGTAAAATTCAGTGAAAAATTTTATTTAATTTTCCTAAATATGAATTTAATTATTTGTTGTACGGTCAGAGCAATGCATCCAGAATCGAAATATTTTTCTTCATATACTTTATGTATTTCTTGTCTACTAACACATTTGTTAGAGATAATAATGCAGTTATATATAATTACAATAATAATTACATGTAGAAATTGTTTTATGTTTTTCACGACAAAATCTAATTTTATATATTAATATTATAATTTTTATATACTTTCTACGTTTAAAAGCATCATTTTTATTACAGGTCATTGTTTTTGCTTCTAAATTGTTTTTAGTTTGCCAACGAATGTGTATTTGATTTCATCCAGAAAGCGCTTAAAATTCTTACATGTACTTTTCAACGCTTAAAATGAAAAGTTCTATAATCAAAAAACTCTTAAATATACGTTATCTTAATGCTCATCATTTTAACGCGGGGAAATTGGTCGATATTTATAGATTCTAATTAAATTAAAAAGAAGACGAAAAATTCAATATTTTCAAAATTAAAATGAAAAAGCTGAAAATTCGTATATCTTTCTTCATCATTAAGGCTCCTCTTCATCATTTTGGTAGGACTCGTATCGAACGCAAGATTTCTCTCCTATTATGAGGGACTAAAACAAAAATTTAAAACCAATAAATACATAATTTCCCTACATTATAATACTAACTTTGACTAAAATGTAATTAAATATTTTAAATTAATGAGTTAGACACACTACCTTCTGTTCCTCTTTTGTTGGTGGAGATTTTAAGAAGTACATAAGAGGAGCATACAAGAAATTAAGAATCGCAATCCAAAACAGCATCCACTCAAATCCTATACTGTTCACCAGAGTTCCACTTAGAGCAGGTCCTAAATACAGAAAAATGTTTATTAATTTAAAAAATCATTTTCCCAACAGCATCGGTGGTTCAGTGGTAGAATGCTCGCCTGCCACGCGGGCGGCCCGGGTTCGATTCCCGGCCGATGCAATCTTTTTTTTAATTTTTCCAAGTTTACAATAATTAATTCATGTAAAAATTTAGAAATATATAATTTTTTTAATTAGAAAGTAGATAGAAAATCCCTCATTACACCTGAGTTTTCCTATAAATCCTTCCTTGTCGAATTTAAACGGTACCTATTAGAAAAAGGGAAGGCTGACCAACGGACTATACCAAAATTAGAAAAAAGGCGACGGAGCGATAGAAAAGACAGAGACAGAACTCGCTTACTATAGCACTGTATTTTTGTACAGTCTGCGCGGTCTACGCTGAACGAAAATCCGTATGAAATACAAGTAAACCAAGTGACAGTTTACTTCGTTACAAATTTTATTACCAATTCTTTTTTTATTTAAGATTTAAATTAAAAATTTCAATATTAAAAATATAAATTATTTACCAATAGCATAGCCCAGACAGAATGCGACATCACCGATAGCATAAACACTTCCATAAACCGCCGTGTGTCTAATGTCTACTAGATATCCCAATTCTGGCATCATTGAACTATCGACCATGCCAATTGCAAATCCTAAACCGGCATTGGGAATTATCAGGTGGTTGATACTTTTCGCAAGAGGTATCTGCACAGAAATTTACATAAATTTATTAATTTACTTTTCTAAGATAATTTCTTTTTAAATTTACAAAAAGAATTATAATAAATACAAGTTTAGTTGTACATACACATATTAAACAAATTCCAATAACAACAAGTCCGATCAAAGATGCCAGCCATCTGAAACATTAAAAAAATATACATGTAACATATAAATTTGGTTCAAAAACTAAAAAGAAACGCCCGAACAGGGACTCGAACCCTGGACCCTCAGATTAAAAGTCTGATGCTCTACCGACTGAGCTATCCGGGCGCGGTGGTTTGCGACGCTTGAGAATAAGTCCCTTAAAATGTCTCAAACAGTGGGACAAAACCGTGCAACCTCCAAGGCAAATATAAAAAAATATAAAATAAATAACCTTATAAAAAATAAAAGTAGATATTTTAAAAAATCGATTTTTTTTGGATAAAAAAGTTCTTTGACCCTTGTAGAGAATACAGAACAAAAGGTTTTATACGTGTCCCAAATCGGTTTAATTAAAATTTCGATCCCTTTTACCGAGCGCGCCTGACCGTTTGGCAACGGCTACCTGCGTAGGGTGGCTACCTGCTGAGCAGGAACTGTTCAGATAATACAAATATCCGGTGTGTCCGAATTGCGTGCGGAAATCCAGGTATGATCCCTTTTTGACCGAATTGCGTCCCGGTAGCTACGGGGGGCGATCGATTATCGATTTTTGCCTAAGAGCTGAGAACCACTGGCAAACTGTCCCCCCACATTTCCCTCTTTCCAAATTGTAACGCGATATTATAAGACAAATAATTTTGACAATTTTTTATTATGTAATGACAAGATTAATAACATTGTTTTATTTTCAACTGAACAACAAAACAAATTTTTAGTTTTGTCTGTGACGCAATTGCACTTATACCTGAAATTCCTGGGACGCAAATCGGCACGCAGCATAACTCAAACAATTTTCAATATTTTTAATCGGGTTTTTTTCTTACATTCTTATAATAACATTTCAAAGAGAAAATGCATAGTGTGAATAGTCTATTGAACAGTAATATTTTGTTGTCAAGTGCATCATCGATTTTTATAGGACACGATGGAAAATAATTCTGAAGGTATTTATATTAGTTTAATGTAGTATAATAAAGTATTATTAAAGTAAGCTTACTGCAAAATATTGTAGGCGAAATTTACAGTTATTATAATTTAGAGAAGATGGGATACTTTCAAATAAATAATAAAACTATCTTTAAATATGATTTTAAAGTTTTGAAATAATATTGTGATTATGAAATCTTATCTGCTAAAAAATATAGATTCATGCATCAATTCAATCAATCAAATATTAAATTTACGACTGACCTTCCCATTTTGTGACCGAGCGGTCCAAAAAGGTTTGTGCCAATAAGATAACTGATGCTTGCTGGAAGAAATGTGGCCCCCTGTTTCCATCTGCTCGCACCCATTGTATCCATCATCCAAATGGGAAGACTAGGTTCCAACATGGCAATACCAGTATTTGCAAAAGTTATAGCACCTAATTGATTTATTTTCCAATTATTAGACAAATAGGAATAATGTCCATTTTGGCATTTTTATATGATCACGCAGTAATGTATTTATAAAATTTAAATATTTTACCAGCAGCAAGTAGAATATACGGATCTGTTATGAGGGCTTTTAAAGACGGTGGCTCTACTTCTGTGTAAACTATTGAAGGTTGAAGCATAAGTAGTTGCAGCACTAAAATAGATAAAGGTTTATTTACATTTATCTACCTTAACTAATGTATGAAATTGAAACATTCAATTATAAATAATACTGACATCCATCCCCAAGAGCAAGTGCAGAAAGAACCAAGAAAGGAGCAGATTTTCCTACAAATTCGTACATGATGCCCCCAAACGGAGGACCAATTAATACTCCCAGAGCTAATCCCCCTAAAGCAATCCCCATTGCATTTCCACGTTCTTTGTCATCTTGATACCTTTCCGCCAGCATACCCATACCTATATAATAGAAAATATAAATTCAAGGCAACTTTCTCCTTCAGCATCTAAACTTCCTGCAACAATCTTGTTGCAAGTATAGATGCTGTATGGGGTGTAAACTAAATTGAATAATTTAAAAGTTGATCTATATACGAACCAGAAACACTTGAACATGATGATCCTATTCCTTGCAGAGCACGAGCCAAGAACAGTATTCCGTAACTTCGTCCGAACGCAAATATTAAAGTTGATAAGAACATTATAATGAATCCGGTAAACATGGGAATGTCGTATCCAATTCTAAAAAAATATTGATTTTAAAGAAGCTGTTCAAATCAGATTCGAATCAATTTATATTCATATCAAATTATATACATACTTGTGAGTGAGAGGACCTACAATAGGATTTGCTAATAACTGAACAAATGCCTTGGAGGCAAACATAATTCCAACTGCTACAGTTTCTTCCACAAGTTCTCGATGTCTTTCCACTTTTTCTCTTTCTTCAATACTTGTTACATTGATAGTTGAAATTTCTAATTTTTCAAGTAGAAAAAGTAAATATTATGCATTTCATGTTTATTGCATTATAATTATATTTAATAATTAATAATTACCGGTAAAAGGGGTGGGTTTATAATTAAAATATTCCGGATGAGTATGATTCGATGATGAATTCCAACATGAACATCTTATTCCAGAAGCCGTTGTCAAAAGATTATTTGCTGTCGGTGTTGTTAATGTTGTTGTGGCCAGGCTGACAGTTGTTACGGGGGATGCTCCCTCTAGGTGTTGACTCAAAGTTGAATTTGGATGTTTAATATCATACAGGAACTCCGGGATGATGGGAACTAAAAAATTCGAAATTTTAATAAAATACTTGATGTACTTTCTACATTAAAATTATTGGGAAAAACATATTTTGAATTAAATTCAAAATATTCAATTTTAATAACAGTAATAATTAGCTTTCACAGCAAAACAATGAGCTATGAGACCTAATTATTAAATGTGTGTAATTACTAGTACTACCCTATAATAGCAACTGAATCATCTAAAATAACTTCTCTTCGTTTATATACTTTATTATTATTTTTTAACGTAACGATATTATGTTTAATTATATTGTTTGAAAGTATAATATATATTTGAAACAAATATCTATTAGTCAATGGAAAATACTAAAAGGAAAAGCTGTGTGAATATGTGCGCTGTGCAATGGTATTCCATAAATGCATGACCACTTATCTGGATTGGTGGCTTGACATATGGAGACCCATACGTTTCCTTTGCCCTGCTCCTTCATTCCACAACCCTATTGAATTAAACATTCTGGAGTGTGTGGAGGTGTTAAGAGTAAAAAGTTAAAAGCTTCAAACGAGTAACTGAGAACTGACCACATTCAAAAACCTTTATAGTCCTAGAAATTGCCTTTTCCTTTTTCTTATTGCGACGCATTATTCTTTTTTTAACAGCAAATAACTATATGAGAAAGGGTTAAAACTGTCGATTTACACATTTTCAACTTTAATACATATATATAACTGTACAAAATTCGAATTCTTTATTTTCAAAATTGTTCAAGAAGAAGATCAATGTATTTTATTATTTTTGTATTTATCTTTTCAATATCTTCTTTATGAACAACTAAATTATAATCATACTTTTATTAGAATTTTATACTTAGGAAATTTAATTACAGTAATGGCTTATTCTATTAAAAGAAGAATTTTTCCATTAAATTGACAAATATTCATTAATCTTTCATATTTAACATAGATAAGAATTATATAAATGGCATAATATATATAATGCGTTTTCTTTCGCAACGAACCGATATTTTTCTCGTGTTTGGATAAGTATAAATTAACATCAACAGAATATAAAAAAATTAAGAAATGACTTTTCTCAACAAGATTTTTCAGCTTTGGAAATCTAGTGAGTAATATGTAATTTTTTTAATTTCACAATTCATTAATAATTATATATTCTTTAAATTGCACGGAATATTAAATTTAATTTATTCATATTCTGAAGAGTATTATATGTATATAAAGAATTCATTTATTAAATTTTATTATTCTTCTTTTCATGTATGTATGAAGAAACTAAAAGACATTTAGATTTATATTCTATTGTGGAATCTGCAAATTGGATTTGGCGTCCATTTGGCATTCTGGCAGTTGTGCCTAATGGTTCCAATAGAAAATACACTTTAAGTAAAATACTTATTATATATAACATTTTAATAGTGATTTTAATTTTGAGTTCGCACATTGGACAATCGTACAACATTAGGAAGGAAAGAATGTAAGAAGAAGACTAAAAAAGAAAAATATTTCTTATTTTACAACATTAATTTGACACAATCTTTAATTATATAATTATACAGTTTTCAACAACTTAGTGTGGATGTACAATTACTGATTGCTATAAGGTATCAATTGAATGTGATCAATGTATTTGATGTTATTTTCTGGAAAATTCTATTTAACAATCAAGTAAATATACACATAAAAATAAAATCAAAAATTATATATACCTACAAATATAATTATATAAAATTGTCTCTGACAGTTTATAGAAGCAGTTGATTCCCTAGTTGCTCAAGACAATAATTTACAGAAAGTGGGATGTTTTTTTAAATACACAAAACATTTGAAGAAATATAAAATTTTCGTGATATTATATTTTTGTGCTCTTTTTTCAATAAGTGCTCAGATACTTTCTTTTGGAATAAGGTAAAGTTTAGTCATATAAATAATTTAAAATAATTATATTGCATCACTGTTAACTTGAAAGTATCAAATTGCAACAAATTGATATAAAAAAAACCAAATTTTTCGCATCCATATTAATTTGAAAGTTTCAAGAAAGTTATTATATTATATTGTATTATATGTTATACGTATACTTAATGCAATATATATATTACAACAGCGCGTATACTTTAATGGATTGGTTAACATGGTGGTTTCCGAACATAATGCACAAATTGAAGATTGGCCTTTTCTTAACTTTAATTTGGTTACTTGGTTTAGAATTCAAATCCATTAATGAAAAACTTGAAAGTTGCTTACAATCTACTGTTTCTCAAGTATGTATAATAATAATAATAATAATAATAAATTTTTGTTTTTAATCCCCGAAATGCGATTTTGTATATAATCATATTAATAGGTTACTTCAAACAATAAAAATATTGATGTACTTCTCCGGGAATTAGCGAAAGTTCATGCTAATTTATGCAAGATTGGAAAACAATTCAATTTAATATTTACATTAACTTTGGTATTGATGTATTATTATTACATATATATGTATATAATACGTAATATCTGCACCGTTTCATATATTATATTATTGTGTTATCTTCTTGCAGATCTTAAGTGCTTTAGAAGCTGTTGTGTTTATCACTTTGGCTTTTTATAGTTTGATAATTGAACTTGAAAATGCCAAAATTCCTTACCGCCTTTTTGCTAGCATAATAACAATAATATTGTGTACTTGTTCCATAATAACAATTGTATTAGTTTGCAACTGGACAGTGAGAGAAGTATTATTTTTAAAATCATAAGTTTCATGTTTTGTTACATAAAAATTTTTTACTTTATTATTATGAAATAAAAAATGAATTTGTATCAGTACAAATTCAATGTATAGATAATACATTAGATTTTTAAAAAGAAACTTTTTCAGGCAGCTGGCGCAGAAAAGCTTTTAAATAAAATAAGTGTACAAACTGATGAAAATAATTCCTTTGAAATGGTAACTATTTGTACATTATTCAATTAATTTTAATTCAATTAATTAATTTAATTATTTAATTTAATATATTAATAAATTGTATTTCATTATTGCGTACATATTATGTATTTCAGATTGAGAATTTTTCTCTACAACTGCAACACCAAAAATTATACTTTTCAGTGGGAGGATTATTTTCATTGGATTCTGAATTGTTACAAGCGGTTGTAAAAAATTTCTATTTTATATTTTTTTAAATAGGCAACTTTAATTTTAATTTTTAATATTTTTCAGATCACTGCAACTTTTGCAATGTATTTGACCATATTAATTCAATTCGGAAAATTGGAAAGCATTCTCACCAGCAGAAGTTAATTATTTCTATAATATTTTTGGATCAAATATCTAAAATTTACTGATATAGTATAAGTTTTCTAAATTGTCCATTTAATTCTACTGTAATAAAAAATAAAATAATAAGTAAAAAAGATAATGCACTTCAAAGTAGGTATAATCATAAATTATTGTGCAATGAAACGTCGGACGGATATAATAAAATTGTTTCTATAAGTAAATACTTAAGATTTATTGAGATATTTCCCTAGAGATCTTCATATTATATATGTACATATATACTACTTATATATACTTACTTATATATACTACTTTCAATTACACATATGTGTAATTGAAAGTAGAATATTATTTTTGGATTAAATGAGATTAATCACCCTTAAAACCTAGTACATTCAAACGTACGGAGATTATTGGATATTGTGTTCTCTATTGTGTCTATAATTATTAATAATAATTATATGATTAAATAAGAAAAGTTTTTCTTGTTTCATCACTAGAGATACACTATTTATTGGAATTTTTTTAATAATCCTATAATGTTACTGTAATACTACGGTAACTTCCAGGCAATGTGACTACCTGGGATAATATGTATGAGACTAAAACTCACATTAATGATTTTTAAAAATTATATTTACATAAACTTACCGACAGTGGTTAGTAACATGTTGTCCAGTAGCAAAGCGATGGCGACAATCACGAGTACAAGTCTTCGTGATTCGCGACATCTTTGCAACCAGCCATTCAACCCTCCACCCATCCTGATGGTCTCCTATTCTAAAAAGTAAACATAAAATTCCTCTAAACCTTTATAATCAAATGTCATAGTTGAAAGTAATAAATTTAGTAATAATTTAATAATATTAATTGAAGCTGACTATTCGGTAGCTCTCTTATTATAAGTTGATATGTTAAAATAAGATTTTCTTTTTTTTAAAAGTTGATTAAATACAAAACAAATATCTGGATCTGAAGAAAATAAATGCAAACATGATGTCTTGAATCGCATACTGAGCAAGAAATCTTGATAGCATGCCACTTTCATAGAGCATCTCGTCGATTGAACCTTGATTGGGTGTATTGTGTTGACATCCTTGCGAAGATTGCCTACAGCAAATGCTTCAAAGAGTACGTTTTAATTAAATTTTTATTGTCACAATTTAGGTGCCAAAGGTAAACGCAGATTGAATAAGCTTAAATAGCTATAGCTTTATTTATTATAGACTCAAACTCACAAACTTACTGAAATATCGCGTGTATTATATAGTCTATTATATATAAGCTATTTGCTACTATTTGCAAAAAAAAATGTCCCAAATATATCTAAAATTCGGTTAAACTGATTAAAATTTCCTAAAAAACGGGCTATTCTAGTTAATGTAACTATATCTGGTTAAGAAATTATATATGTATTATTTTTTTTCGCTGCATACCTAAACCTATCCTAACATTATAAATTTTTAAAATAATTTAAAGATATATAATAATACAAATTTAAATATTTTTTATCAATTTAAAAAATAAAAATAACTTAACAATCATGAGAGAGATTAATTCTTATCATACAAAAAACGAAAGATAATATTAATTATTTTAAATATTTTTATTGATAAAATTTTGCTTAAATAAGCCATCAAACCGGAACTTTTTTATACTAAGATTTTTGGACATTAAAGAAGTTGTTGCTTTTTACAAAGTGATATAAAAAAAAATTAAAAAGATGAAAGCTGTGTCTATTGGTTTATTAGTATTTTTGCTAACTTTTTGTAAGTAATCTCTCCTCTTTTTATTTTTTAATTAAATAATTAAATCATATAGTAAACTATATAATGTATTAAAAACCTTTGCAGTTTATTACACCAAAAATAGTTAAAATAATCCATTTTTTAATTATTTTTATCACAAAAATGTGTCTTTCAATCAAAACCAATTCATATTTGCTATTCTATAAAGATACATTGGTGGATTTTTATTTGTTCATTTAATATTTTAAAATTGGTGAAATGAGATCTATACGTATTATTATTATTATTAACTTTCAACTGTTTTTATAGATTACTCATCAGCTCAAAATTTGGTGTTACCTACAGAGGAACTATTAAAAAAGTATTTAAATCTTTCTAAAGAAGAAATTATTAAAAAATGTAGAGATAAAGATCCTTGCCTTGTTTCCAAAGCCGAAGGCCTGGAAAAAGCCAAGCAAGAAGCTGGCAATGATCTAATAAACCATTTAGTAAATGAAGCAAAAAAGTTACCTTCCGTTACTGAAAATGATTGGAATACTCTTACACAAAATAATTGTATATCTAATCCTTTCTTTATCAAAAGTGTGGAAATGACATTTGTAAACGGCGTTGCTTGTCTCTCTCCGGGAGAAATTCCAAGTTCTGATGTTGCAAAAAAAGCTCTAAAGGAATATGTTGATATTTTCTGTTCACGTGTAAAAGAAGCGTAAGTTTTATATTTATTTTCTATATTATTATAATAAGTTGAAAACATACAGAAGCATTTTTGTAGCCAACAATAATTTTATTTTACAGGGCAAAGAAAAAGTTTCAAAGTGTTTAGAATGGAAATTATTGAAACATCACTGTAAAAAATTTGGGGATTTTTCCCTGAGGTTCCTTGTGGAATATTCCACAAATTCACGGGGAAAAGTATTTTCACTACGATTTTGGGGAATTTTCCACAAATTAGTGAAATTTTGAACAAACTTGGGGAAAAGTGATAAAATATTAGGGAATTTTCTACAAAGCGAAGGGGAAAAAATTTTTCACTACAATTTTGTGCAATTTTCCACATAATAGTGAAAATTTCAACAATATTATAGGGAAATTTGTATATAATTTTAGGGAATTTTCCACATATTAGTAAGAAAATGTCATTTTATGAAAGCTTTGTGGAATTTTCCCAAATTTAATAAAAATTTCCACAAAGTTGAAAAAACTTTTTTAAATTTTATAAAATGGGTTAATTTTTACTAAATTGCATGTACAAAATTATTAACATTTTTACAAAATGTATGATTTAGGGGCTAAAAAATTAATATTTATATTACAGTGAAATGTTTTTTATAATACTTCATTAAATTAATGTTTTAAACAAATGAGCTTTGTCTAATTTATAATTTAAATAACAATTTTTACTAGAAAAAGCATTTAGAAGAAATGAAATTAATTAAACTTTACAATTATTATAATTTTAATAATTTAATAATTATATAATAAAAAATACTTTCACTATGAACTACATAAATTTTTTGTTCTACTTATAGTAAAAATTTTATCTTAAAAATACAATTAATACTTTGGTAAAAAATTTTTTAATAAAGCATGTTTAACAAACAATTATAAACTATTTTTCACTTAAAAAAGCATTGCCATAAATAGTTAGGTTTATTAAAAGATATATACTATGGGGGGCCTTAAAATTTTTTTGCTCTTAGTCAAAAGTATAAAATGTTTTGAAGCATTTTCTCATTTTGAAAGATTTGGCACATCTGGTTTGTCTTTGGATGACCAACAATACCTAAGGGTTTCTCGTTGCAAGGGGACGTATTTTATGAGTTTCTCGCAGGACCCGTTTTTTTCTTATAAATTTATTTAGCTAGAATGTTTGAGAAATTCTCAAGAAGTCTTCTTCGAAAAGTCTTTCAAGATGATTTTACATGTTAGTTGCTTTTCAGCCTTCGTAAGAGTAAAACCTTGAGTGAAAAAAATATTCAAAGTTATTAAATATATAGTGATGGTTATATGTATAATAGTGAAGTGGACAATTCGACAATATTTAATAATATTCTAGAACGATATTTAAGGATTATTTAAAAATTATTAAAAAGGTAAATAATATTTAAAGATATATTATAATTATATTGTAAGTGTAACATATTGTATTGTAAAGTTTTTTAAAACTATTTTTGGTTTTATCAAAAAATTTAGTTAGTTATTCATATTTTGCCATATAATGTTAATTTAACAATTGACTTATAGAATTCAATTAATTTTTAATATTTTAAAAATAAAGTAGTTTAGGTATTTTTTATATTTTAATCAAAATAAAAATTTTTTAATTTATTTTAAAAATATATAAATAAAAATATGAAATATAATATTGAATTAGAAAAGTCATAACCCTATTACTACTATATATTCATAGTTTTTGGTAAATATATTATTGTTCAATCTAATTTTTATGTATTTTTTTGTCAATTGTAAAAGGTAAATAATAATTTATTTTTACAGTATGTTGTTGGACAATCAACCCCCTAAAGGCAATATAAACGGAGAACTTTCGCATTACACAAAGACTATTTGCGATCCGAAAGCAAAAAATTAATTATTAATGTTGTAAAGTTCAGATGTAGTACTTTTAATTGAAGTACTTATCGTTCACTGACAGTACCTAATATAATAAACAGTATTTAAAAAATTTGTTCAAGATTTATTCAACCTTACAAACCAATCTTCCCAAATATGAAAGGATAAAATTTACTGAAAAATTCTGTACTATTTTACAGTAAAAATATCCCAACGTTCGAAGAGAAAAATTCCATAATAAGTAATTTAAAAGAGAAATTTTCTAAGAATTTACAAGAAAAATTTTCCAAGGTTGCAAAGGGAAGATTCCCCAAGATTTCAAAGGGAACAGTTCCCAAGGATGCAAAGGGAAAATTCCACAAGATTTTAAAGGGAAATTTCCTCGAGTTTCTTGGGGAAAATTCCCCAAGATTTCAAAGGGAAAATTCCTAAAGTTTTTTGGGGAAAATTCCCCAAGATTATAAAGGGAAAATTCCCCAAGGTTTTAAAGGGAAAATTCCACAAGATTTTAAAGGGAAAATTCCTCTAGTTTTCTTGGGGAAAATTCCCCAAGTTTTCTTGGTGGAAATTTACCTTTTTTGGTTAAAATTGCGTCACCAAGATTTTGGGGAATTTTCCCCAAAAATTTTTTACAGTGATGTAATAATAATCAGTTCATTATTAAACAATAAAGTATAAATAATTGTTTATTTGTTTCGTTTTAATTTCTTTGAATATCAGTCGAAGTCTGATATTCGTCTTAAAAATAAGATGAGAATATAATCATCAATTTTTGATTGATTTTCATTTATAATACTCAAGTAATCGGTTATTTGAATCAAATACATTTTTTTAGTGAAAGAGAAACATTTCTCTGAAAAAAGACTTTCGCTTTTATTATAGACTCATCCGCTAGACTCTCATTACTCATGTTACATATATGCAAATAAAATCATTAGACTGACTTGAAGGAATTAACCCATTGTCATAATTGTAAATTTTCCATCAGGTGAATAATTTACCATATTCTACTTAAAATAAAAATGAAGTTGTCATTAGCCGCGATAGAAAGATCTAAATGGTAGATAAAACATACAAAATGTAGAATACGTTTGAATATATTTAAATGTCATATACATATGTAAATGCAATTAAATATATATATCTTAGGAATTGAAAACAAAAAAATTGTACAATGAATCGAATGATGGCATCGTTAAATATCTTCACTACAATATTGCTTGCAATTTGTAAGTACTTTTAGTATTTTATATAGATTTCTAATATTGCGGTTCTAATATTTAACAAAAAAAAAAAATATATATAACAAACTTGCAGACTGCATAGAATATGTCAAGGGTGAGGCGTTCATTATACCAATTAGCGAGGCGACTCCCGATCTGGGTGTAACTGTAACTGATATGTATGCAAAATGTGAAGCCGTCAGTAAATGCTCAATTGCTCGAATTCAAGAGATTTTAGACGTTACAGAGCAAATAAGTGGCGAACGAATGATACATCGTATAGTGGAAATAGTGCGTCAAAATTATTCTTCAATCAATGAAAATGAATGGAACACGATAATTGATGAAGAGTGCCGTAGCAATGTTTTTCTTCACGAGCTGCCAAACACGGGGATAATGAATCTCAGGCCTTGTATGCCTCATTTAACTAGCGGTGCTTCGAATATTGCTATTCGAAATTACATACAAGAATACTGCAATAGAGTAAGCAGAGTGTAAGTTTTCCTGTCAATTTTCAAATTTCCCTACGATAATAGTATATTTTTCAACAAAATAATGTATACTACCTATCTTTATTTTTTCCAGGTCTAAACAGATGTTACTAATGTTCGAATTTTAAAGCTTATGAAGATGGTTCAGGTCTAGTTTCCACATTCAAATTTTTGCCAACAACCAATTTATTAATAATTATATTGAATAGTGTAAAAACGACGAATAAAGAAAACAAATAAGAATTCTATTTCATTTAAATACATTTACTTACATTTGAATATATTTTGTGATTTTAAAAATTACAATTAGTCTAAATTTTCAGTATCATTTCGTGAATATGGAACAATCTACGCAACTAATTTTAGAAAAGTTTTTTTTTCACTCAATTTATTATATTAGCGAAAGGTCATATTTTAGAAACTATTTAATTTCAATCAAATATAATTTATTTGAATCAAATAGAAGCTCACATTAAATTTGAATGTATTCAATTGATATGGAAAGTAATAAATTTTGAGTAAAGGATGTGAAATGTGCTATTTTAATATTCAAAAATTATTTTATCTGGGTATAAGATAGGTCTATAGCTGCAAATTTCAGTGCTGTGTGAAATATAATGTTATATAATTCAGAAGTGACCGCCTTAGAGAAAAGGGGGCTTATGACCAAAAAATTGATTTTTGGATTTTGACGATTTGTTACACTTCAAGGTCTTAAAAAAACGTAATGCTATTAGTTTCGGAAAGAAAATGTTTGGTCGTAAGCCCCCTTTCCTTAGACGCGGGCACATATCGTCGGAGCTACTGCAATACCGGCATACCGCGCATCTGCAAATTCTTTATTAAGGGCGACAATGCATGACAAATTGCACAAAAACTGGACTTTAAGAAAATTGCAGTAGCCCCGACGATATATAACATACATTTTTAAAGAAAATTAAATTTTTATGTAAGAGTATTTAAATTATTATTGCAATATTAGATAATGAACAGGGATAAATTTAAATGAATTAAAAAATATATACAAACTTATAATAAGTGTTTATTTTTGAGAATTTAAATTTATTCAAGTCAAGATATACATAATTCTATGTGCATGCATGATGTATAAAAGAAAAAAACCTTCAAAAAACGCACACTTTTGCTTGCTTTTGCTAATGTATTGCAGAACGATGAAGTTTTTAATTTTTCTACTTGTCACTCTAGCTATTTTTTGTAAGTTAGTATATTTTGCCAAATTACATATTGTGTTTCGATGATTTATTCTGTTTACATTTACAGTTTTCGGCATAGTTGATGTAGGAGGGGAAGAATTTCAAATACCTGCAGAAATTATACACCAATATTTAAACATCACGAAGGATGAATTATACCAAAAATGCGAAGAGAGAAATATGCATTGTTTGACTGTTATAGGACTCGATACAGTGGAGCTGATAGAACAAAAAAATGGAGAAAGACTAATAGAATTATTAGTGAAAAGAGCGCGTAAAAATCCTCCTCTGAATGAAGAATTGTGGCAAAAAGCTATGGATCGACATTGTCTACATGATATTGTTTTACAAACAATGTTGGAAATTGGTTTCGGCAAGATTTTTCAAGGATGTGTTCCAGAACTTATTGCTAATAACAACGAGATACTTGCAAAAACGGGAGAAGAATATTTTAAAACTTACTGTGGACGTATAGAAAGAATGTAAGATGACTAAAATTTTCCAAATATTTAACGAATATTATCAGTTGTACCTTATTTAATATTTTACTTTTGTTATTTTAGAGCTAAACAAAGAATAGCAAGGATGGAACGTTGAAGAAAATTCTACAAATTAATATAACCTACAATTTTATTTAGTATGTTATTTAACAAGCATGTAAACAATACAATTGTATTATATAAATGAAATAAAAGATAAATGATATCTATTGACCAATGTCCCTAAAACTGTGTGTTTAATACTATACCTATCATCGTCGGGCAATAGCGCGCATCTGCAAATTCTTTATTAAAAGGGCGACATTGCATGACAAATTGCACAAAAAGTAGCCTTTAAGAAAATTGCAGTAGCCCCGACGATATATGTATAACGTACATTTATAAAGAAAATTAAATTTTTATGTAAGAGTATTTAAATTATTATTGCAATATTAGATAATGAACATGGATAAATTTAAATGAATTGAAAAATACATACAAATCTATAAGTGTTTATTTTTGAGAATTTAAATTTATTCAAGTCATGATATACATAATTCTATGTGCATGCATGCATGATGTATAAAAGAAAAAAACCTTCAAAAAACGCACACTTTTGCTTGCTTTTGTTAATGTTTTGCAGAACGATGAAGTCTTTAGTTTTTCTATTTGTCACTCTAGCTATTTTTTGTAAGTTAGTGTATTTTGCCAAATTACATGTGTTTCGATGATTTATTCTGTTTACATTTACAGTTTTCGACATAGATGATGTAGGAGCGGAAGAATTTCAAATACCTGCAGAAATTATACACCAATATTTAAACATCACGAAGGATGAATTATACAAAAAATGCGAAGAGAGAAATATGCATTGTTTGACTGTTATAGGACTCGATACAGTGGAGGTGATAGAACAAAAAAATGGAGAAAGACTAATAGAATTATTAGTGAAAAGAGCTCGTGAAAATCCTCCTCTGAATGAAGAATTGTGGCAAGAAGCTATGGATCGACATTGTCTACGTGATTTTGTTTTACAAATAATGTTGGAAATTGGTTTCGACAAGATTTTTCAATGTGTTCCAGAACTAATTGCTAATAACAATGAGTTATTTGAAAAAACGGGAATAGAATACTTTAAAACTTACTGTGCACGTATAGAAAGAATGTAAGATTATTGAAATTTTCCAAATACTTAACAATTATATCATGAGTTGCACCTCATTTAATATTTTACTTTTGTTGTTTCAGAGCTAAACAAAGAATAGCAAGGATGGAACGTTGAAGAAAATTCTACAAATTAATATAACCTATTACAATTTTATTTAGTTTATGTTACTCAACAAGCATGTAAACAATACAATTGTATTATATGAATGAAATAAAACATAGATGATATCTATTGACCAATGTTCCTAAAACTGTGTTTAATACTATACCTATCATCCCCCACAGTATCTAAACTTTCAGCAACATTGACAACATTGCCTCAATATTGTGAATCTTGCAGCAATTTTTGTCAATGTTGCTGTGGGGAATACAACATACTTATAAATGTCAAAATTAAAAAAATGTTTATTTAATTTGAATCATTAAATTTTGACAAAGTAGAAAAACAGTTTAATGTTTTTTTTACCATTCATTATTGACAATAGCTACTCATATGATGCTGTTTCTAATTTTAGTCTAAAATTGTAAAAATATATTGTCAACAGTGCCTCAACGATGTCTATAGACCTATATTTCTGCAATGTAAAAAATACTGCAGCACTATTACCAGTATTGATGTAAATTTAGATTTAACATACAGAGTCAATTGATCAAGAAAAAAGCATATTTTCTTTTCTCACAAATTTCAAAGACACATAATCAAATTATGTATCAAATTTCTAATACATAAAGTAACAATGTATTCATAAACTGCGATAAGACAAGAAATTATACTTTGCAAGAAATGAAAACTGAATTGTCATTTATTATAAATTATGTAACTAATTTCTATTAAGTAACGTAAATTTTCCGTTATTTATGAGATGTTATCAAAAAAAAATACTAATCTATTATTAGCAAGTACTGTATTTGAATTTTACAGATAAAAAAACCTATTTTAAATAACTTGAAGGTAAGTGCATTTGAATTAATTAGAATACATTTGGATTACATTTTTAAATATATTCTTAAGAGCTGTTGGCCTTAAGAATAGCAACATTTAACAATCAAGTGTTTTACAATGAAGTATTCATACTTTTCACTGTTATTAACAATTGCCTGCTTTTGTAAGTGCTGAGAATTCTTGATTTGGTCTAAAATGAAACTATAATTGAAATTACAATTTATAGAGAGTAAAGTATAATATTTAGGGTACCACTTGTGTATAAAGAAATTGAATTTTTACTTGCAGGTACTTTAGAGTGCGCGTCAGCTCAGAATCAGGGATCAGACCACTTTCAACTACCGAATGAATTGAGTGTACAATATTTAAATGTCTCTGAGGAAGAGATTAAGAGAAGTTGCGATCGACTGGGAAGGTGCTTAACAGAGAAGAATAATATAATTAGGGATGTGACCTATAACGCCGGTCTTCGGATGATAGATCAATTTCCAAACATAATGAGAAATAGATCTTCAGTTACCGACGCTGACTGGGATACACTTATAGACCATCGCTGTCTAGTAAATATACCCATGAACATGATGGTGTCAATCAGTAATGAAATTGCTTGGACTTGTATTTTAAGAGACAGACATGTACCTAAGGACAATATTCAACGTTATCATAGAGAATGGGTTAAGGAATACTGTGCCAGAGTTCGAAGGCTGTATGTATATTTGTATCTTTTTACGTTTTACACTTATTCATAATTATTTTAATTTTTACATTTTTTGAATGTTAAAAATATCACTCGCGATTACATAACGAATTTCTAATTAGACAATATATTTTTCAATCCCAAATCAATAAGTAAATTAAACTAATTATGTTTTACAGCGCTCTTCGTCAATATCAAGAAAATGAAAATCGACATTAATAATCCTTTTAGAAGAGTAAACTTGTGATTGGATATTTGGCTCATTCAGATAAGGATTGAAATGATATATTCTTAATAATAAATTGATTAAAATGTAGTCTACGAGTGAAGAAAATATAAAATTCTTTTTCCAGTTATTTGCATTTGAATCTATAATTATAAATTTTTCTCCAATTGGGAGGACAATTTACCTTGAAATTTTACAATCTCAGAAGCTCTTAAAAGCAAGAATGGCATGCCACTTACGAGCTACTATTCCCTAATGATTCTCGATTCGACTTTCCGGTACTCACCACTTGGGTGAAGCCGATCAGATCCTCAAATACATACACGCAACCTTAGTTCAGTCAAGTGTTCACAGAAGAAAGCCTTCGTGAGCTCTGAAATCTATTGACTTTATGTCCACAAAGTTCACCTGATTTTATTGAATCACTCAGTTCCATTCATACTCATTGTTACACTTTCGAAAAACCAAACCACTTTTCTCGTATTAATTAGAACTGCTAGTTTCTAATTTTAAAGTAAATAATTATTCATGTACAACAATACAATTATTAGCAAGATAAGAAAAATTAGATATTTAGTATACATTACTCGAGGATATAATTATTAATACGCTGAAAAAAAGTTGAATTCTCTTTAAAAATAAAGCTGTGAAATCAAGTTAAAGCCCATTCCTCTTTTCATTGAATGTCACGATTCTCATTCTCCCAGTGAAAGAGAATTAAACGTATTAATTACAGGCTTTTAACAGTGGCAAAGCTTGCCCTTTCAAAGTTACTCACTCCCCCTATTTATTATAACTCAATTAGGCAGAGCTTTTATTTTATCATTTCCTGACTAACTTTTCAAAGAACATAAATATTCTTTATTCTAATTCAAATACTTTTGTTATTCTAAAACTTTCTACACTCGTATATTAATTCATTGAAGCAATAGGTAATTTTTAAAAATACAAGAAAAATTCAGACCAATTTATTTTGATAATTATTTTTATAACGAGTCAATGGATTTCAATATAGTATTTAAAAAAAATAAAATTTGATAACTAAATAAATATGTTACCAATGGAAAGATGAGATGAGATTCAACGATGTCCTGCAATTGACAAAGAGCATATATGAAGATTGATTGAGTGTCGTATGGATTCGCTAATCATCTGGTCTCATTATTATCAAACCATGTTCACATGTCAAACGATGAAAAATTTTCTACCCAGGTTATTTGCGAATTCGTGTATACATATGTGTATGTATGTACATATACTTTTTCAAGTATACTTTCTGTTCCAGGGAAGAATAACGTAGCACACGTGCTAATAGAAAAGCCTCGTAACCCGTCGAAGGAATAAATTTATGGTATAAAACGTGACGTGACATATTCTTTTCAAAGAAACTTGAAATGTACAATAGAGATATTAATGTATATATTATTCGAATTATTAGCTGCTCCTATAGGTTTATTAAGAAATATGATTGAACAAGATACGGCTAAAGATGAAATACGGAGCTGATTAAGACATTCAAGTTTGTTAAAACTTGAAAGAGAATTATTAGTACACTGTAGATGAAGCTAATACAGTTTGCTAAATGAATAGCTTAATTATAACTCGTTGCAACTTTGATCCTGTCTGCAGTCAGACATAAGACAGTCAATTAACTGTACAACCCTCAAAAGTTCGAATTGACACTTGATATAGGTACCTTCAACCTTTAAGCTTTCGCAAAATTGACTTTATAAAAAGTAAGCATGAAGAAAGGTCTGTCATGTTTAACTTCTCGTTTCAAAATATTAATTTGAACGTAAGTTATGGCATACTTTCAAAAAAAATTAAAAATCCAAAATCTTAATTTTTTGCAACATTTTATGACATGGCAGATACCCCATCTAGTATTGTTATAATATTTAAATTGACTTTAAAATTTCAAGTAAAAATTCATAAAAATGGATATAGAAGCAATCGACTTGGAAAAGTACTTGTCGATTTAAAAAGTATCGAACAGAGCCAGAGAGAGAGAGAGAGAAAGAGAGCTTAAAGGGCAAACTGTTGCTTCGAGGATGAGCTTCAACAAGTAGATCGCTACCACTATAAATTTTCTCCCAGTCACTAGCTTAAAGATGTGAAAAATTGATTTAAAGTCATTTCTTTTTTTTTTTGTTTCTTCTGACTTCGATAGAAAAATCTCCTTTTCTACATAAAGAAAAAAATATTACGTTCATTTTCATAAGGGTTTTGCTTTACTTCTCATAGAAAGTGAAATAATAAGAAACATAAGGTAAAATCAGTTCAGTTCTGTTATAAGAATTTGAGTTATTTAAGTGGAAATTTTAGTTTTACGTAAGGGAACATTTAAAGTTAAGTTTAAATAATCAAGGAAACTGCATTAGATATGTAGTGCAAGAAACGATCTACTATGAAAGTAAATTTAAATTTAAGAAAATACACGAAATAGTTTTGGCATGCAGTCTGCTGTCAATAGCAGAAGCAGATGAACGATCCTGTTAAAGTTACTGCGCTCTCCACTTTGTCGCGCGATATTGCACACTAAGTGAATTACTGAGTGAAATTGCATTAACTACACAGAAAACGGCGCAAGCTTCAGATTGTCCTTTCAACTTTGAAAATAGACATTTTTTCTCTTTTCAAAATCCTTCCTTTCTCTAAAGACATGCCATTCACACGAACTTAGAATATTCTTTAAAAAAAAAAAGAAAAGAAAGTTTATTAATTTATAATCTGCAAATCTTTTACAAATCGGTTTCTAAAAGTTGTCACGAGCTATCTGACAACATTTTATGACGAGCTAGCTGGACAATTCATTTTTCAACTTTATTTCTATTCTCGCACAACTAGAACCCAATTTATATTCACTTATTTACTTTATAGCCTTTACATGCGCGTCTATTGATACTACTTTGTCGATTGCGAATATAAATGGGAATTGAAACCTAAAAAAGAAAGAAAAGAAATGACTGAAGGAATGAATAAGGAGCTCAAATAAAATTAGGTATACGTTCGATTGGGATAAAACGAATTTATAAGTTTAAGACCCCTCAATATCGCTTCTTCAATCTCTGAGGAGAATATATTTATCATTAATTATTTGAGCATTTCTATGAAAGAATTATCAAATCTAATAATTTTTCTATTTTAATTGTACGACAGTCAGACTTTAAGTAAAATAAGAAAATGATCAACTTTTTGAATAGCTGAAAGGGATTGATGAGAAAAATGAAGCATAGATTAATTGAAGAGGCGCTAATAGCCTCATTTTGAAAAACAAGATATTAGGATATAAGCCTTCTCAGTTACCAGTTACCGTTCTTGACGATCACGGTTATCACATTATTGTCGGTAATTACCGTGCAACTCGAAAAGTGAGGGTGTCCCAAGTCGAGTAAAGTACCGAGTACAGCTATGCAGATTGCTTTATAACCTTGTTACTGATCACTCTATTAACCTCACCAAGCTTGCACTATCAAGAGTTCCGAGTTCTGTGGCCTCTCTATAAGAACTTGATTTTCACAAAACTTGACACCAATTCATACAATATGTATAAATATCAAACGATTTCTATTTAATATCGATTCCACTTGCACGTTATAACATTAACTACTGTCTAATTTCCATACGGTTAAATTGAATTTTTAATTGAATTTAGATTTACTTTCCTTTAATATACGTGCGTGGTATTCACTTCAAGTCTCAAAGGTGACCTGCGGCATATTTTCTACTTGGTTAGAGTCTAATCAAAAGAAGAATCTTCTGACCTTCCGATAGTCCTTTAGTGTTACTGACATGTGGAAATGAGAATACTGACGATTAACCATGCAAGTTCAAATGTATACTTGAACCATAGGGGCGACCAGAAACAAGGGACTCAAAGAGATTTGAACAGATCTATAAGTATAGATATACTAATTTCTACTATGCAGAAAAGCATATCTCTTAGCGATATGCTTCATTAAAATTATTGTTCATAATGTAACCAACGAAACCCATTTGCAAAGGAAAAAAATTAACTCAGGCACAATAAAATTCGACACTTGACTTAAATTCAGCTATTGAAGAACTAGCCACTTGTTATTAAAAAAGGACCCTTGAAAATATAAATTTATATTTAAAATTCTAGTTTCAAAATGTAAAAAGTTATTAATTAATTTGTATTTTAACAATTCTAAAACTTAATGAATACATGTGTATAAAGAAATTCGTTTTATTTTCAAAAAAGGTATTTAAAAAAATACCTAATTTCTGTATAGTGTCTATATGTCAAATGAAAACTGATTCCTAAAATAAAATAAGCTTTATTGAATTTAAATTTCCTCTATTAAAAAAATAACAACAGTGGCACTTGAAGCTATAAAAAAATTCGAAAGAAACAATTCTTGAAAACTAGTGTCAGATATTATTTTTGTCACAAACAAAGATTATAATTTTTGCACGAAAAGAAAATTTTGTACTTTCAACAAAGGCCTTATAGACAGAATCATAACTGAAGGTAAAAATATTAGAAAATTCGTATAACTATTAGATAAATTAAATTTGGCAACTAGTAGATGAAGAAAGATAAGATAAGTTGAAGAAAGAGCGGAAAATGTAGACAGTAATATATAGTTAGAGACTCACACAAGTGGTTGGGCAGACCGTCAAGCCGACGGCTGCTTCCCGAATTTCGGCAGATGGATGTGTGCTAGTCAATTTCTTTTCCCAATTGTTGACGAGCGATCGTCCGTGGATGAGCCGTGGCCGTTTGATGATGACGACGGGGGCGCATTTCACCCCTGTTTCCGGCTCAGGGCCGTCGCTGCCCTCCTCTGTCTGTGTCTGCTGAGCTTCTTCGGCTTCCTCTTCCGATTCTCGAAGATCCAAAGTGTCTCCTACAACAGTGCTTAACAGCGCTTGCGCTTCAATGAAAAACCTCCAACCCTCAAAACTCTCCCCTCCCTCTTAACCCCGATTTCATCCCCAACTCGTAATCAACACCCACCATCACTGGCCCCCGCTTTTGTACCCCGCCACGCCCCACTACGACACACTTCTTATTGTACTTACACATTATCGCGCTTATTTTAGATGATCATGGCAAAAAGATTCAGGAAATAGATTTTTCGCATACTGTTAGTGGAAAATAGTTAGTTAATAATGTTCAAAGAGGATCAATCTTCTATTTAGTAAATTTATGTTTTCCAAATTGAAGAAAAAATGTACTGAGTGTACATGAGCAATAATTAAACTGATAATCGTCTAGTTGAACGTTACCTGAATGTTGCCTGAACGTCAATACTTGTTCTGTGTGGGGTCCTGCACCTTACTTTCTTCTCTGTTTTATAACTCTCCTTGCGTCCACATCTTACAAACGTAAGATAAGGATTTCTCGTCTAAGGCAAGTATAAACTTTTTTTTTTTTGATCAAGATCTGCGTGGATAATGAAAATACTTCCTCTGATCCATTATATGTTGGTGTTAGAGCTCTTGCAGTGATTGCCACAAGACACTCTGACTAACGCGACAACTTGGCTCTTTCAATACTTCGGTTTACTTGTCCCCTATATAGATAATAAGGAGAAAAAAAATTGGAAGAGCGATTATCAGCATTATTGCTCAAGTCCCATTTTTTTCCCTTTGAAAATAATTGTACATTTTTAAAATTGACGCAATTCACATTTTATCATTCAAAAATTGGAATAAATTACTTCAAAGCTTCATTATTATTATATGATCCTCTTACTACATGAAATTGTTAATTTTTAATTTAATTTTCGGATTAAGGTATAAAAGAAGCTTACAAGTTAATTGTAGATATTAAAAGGCGTCTTATTTTCATTCTCCAGGAGAAGATGATATGATTGAAATAAACTTAAATTTTCAGAAAAGAAAATTAAATTGAAATCGCAATATTATTTGCTAGCTAACACTCGCAAAAGTTGTTCCTTTTTTTGACTAAAAATTTGAATGCTTTCAAATAATTTCTAGAATCTGTCAAGGATTAAAAAACGACGGAAATTATCTTTTTATGTGAAAAAGAAATTCTGGGGCGAAATTTAATTTAGTCGTTACATTTTTAAAAAACAATTTTTAGATATCTCTCTCTGTCATGAGAGAAAAAAAATGCGGGCTCTACGTGGTAATGGCGTCTAAAGAACCATCGAGAACCACTGGAATGTTTTTGAGAAATGTTCCTGGTGAGAGGAATGTGTGGAACTTAAAGAATTCTTGATATGAGAGCGAACTGACTTAGTACGAGTCTTTATTAAAGCTCTATAGCTTTCCTGAAATAGAACCACCCCAGCTTAGAATATTAACGATTCCGATTCATCTATATGGGCGCTTTTTAATTTTAAATTGCTTTCATCTTTACATCCGCAAAAGCTCTCTTATAATCGAAAGAATGCTTTCGAAAAAGTATGCTATGATTAAAATACAATCATTAGTATTTGTACAAATCTTTTGGAAGCAGTTCTGCTATAGATGCAACTTGTTGCTGAACGCTGACTAGATACTTTACACAAACATGCCGTTGAGTATAGCGGCATTGGAAAAAAACATGTTGTAAATATTTATATATCAATGTATAATGCATGTAATTATGTTATTTATTTAATTTATTTAATGAATTTAGTTAACTTATTCGAATCGATAGTAATCTCATGAATAAGTTTGGTGAAAGAAAGCCTTAAAATATTAGTGCGAGTGTCAAAATGGTATAATCCAAGTGCAGGGGGTATAGGGTGTGCTTCGGAATTAATTATAGGCAATAGGGGTGGCTGAGAAGTGCATCTGGCATGGACAGCTTTCCATACTTGTGACCACGGAGGAATAGAAGTGATGGTAGTGAGTGTTGGTACATACCATAAGCACAAATCACAAAGAACGAACCCAAACCACAATTCCAACAAGCTTCCGCAGTTCGCGCAAGTCGCGTTTCTAGTCTTGAACGAAACGAGATCTCTCCAGTTAATGAAATCCATTCCCGACTCAACGAACCATCTGCTATGCATATAATATCAAAGATCACATTCTTCTCCTATCGACCAAAAAACATTTTAAAGACCTACCAAACTTTACTTCCAATTTCATTTACACTCAAATCAACCAGGTAAAAGAATATAAGACATTTCTTCCTCTCCTGATTGTCATTTCAATTTCTATTCTAAACATGGACGAAAAAGCTACTATATACTATAATTTTTCTGTGCAGATCACAAACGATTTTTGCTATAACTTTTTTCAATGATTCGATGATTCTAAATGTGAAAATAAAATAAAAAAAAAAAAAACAATGAAATGTGTAGATGTGTAACGCAGTGATTGAAAGTAGCGTCTTATTGATGTTCGCAGTGACAAGATAAATAAATAGCAGCAGTATATGTATACACGTAGGGTGTATCTCACTCATTGCTTTTCATGAGAGCTCAACTATATATACTTACAATAAAAATTGATGAACTCACTTTTCCTGATTTTATCCGCCTCTTGAAAATGAAAATATTCAGGAAATTACAAAATAATGTTATATCGAACAAGTGAAAATTATAATTAAATATAGTTTTTCTGCAGATATCAAATTGAGACAAAAAAGGAATCTCAATTTGATATCTGCAAAGTTAATGTTCAAATTATTACTTAATAATAATATTCCCACATAGCACCATAGTATGAGGTAAGGTTATGTTGAGTACTAATCGTAAGGCACATAAGGTTACACAATATTGCTGCGGTAGACCTGAGGTGAACTAAAAACTTCCGCCATGGAGGTAAGGTTACATGTTAGGGTGTGGTGAGTATATATGATAAGGCCATGGTAACCTTACACGTTAAGGTTGATGTAACCTTACACGTTAAGGTTGAGGTAACGTTACATGTTAAGGTTGAGGTAAGGTTACATGTCAAGGTTGAGGTAAGGTAATTATTAAGTTGTAAGGTTGAGGTAAGGTTAAGGTAAGGTTGTGATAAATTTACCAGTTATGGAAAATATTGAAAAAATAATTAATAAATAAATATTCAATTAAAAAGTTAGTTTGTTGCTCCTCTCTATTTTGGAAACCTGACATGAAGCAGAAAATTTTGAAAACAAATTTGGGGGGACTGGGATTCGAACCCGGGATCGACGCGCATAAACCTATCATTCTAACTAACTGAGCTAAGTAGAGAACTGGCAGAAGGAAAATTAATGTTGCCTTTAAGGTGAACCAAGAAGATGATTAACTCCTTAAAGGCAATATTAATTTTCCTTCTACCAGTTCTCTACTTAGCTCAGTTAGTTAGAATGATCGGTTTATGCGCGTCGATCCCGGGTTCAAATCCCAGTCCCCCCAAATTTGTTTTCAAAATTTTCTGCTTCATGTCAGGTTTCCAAAATAGAGAGGAGCAACAAACTAACTTTTTAATTGAATATTTATTTATTAATTATTTTTTCAATATTTTCCATAACTGGTAAATTTATCACAACCTTACCTTAACCTTACCTCAACCTTACAACTTAATAATTACCTTACCTCAACCTTGACATGTAACCTTACCTCAACCTTAACATGTAACGTTACCTCAACCTTAACGTGTAAGGTTACATCAACCTTAACGTGTAAGGTTACCTTAACCTTAACGTGTAAGGTTACCATGGCCTTATCATATATACTCACCACACCCTAACATGTAACCTTACCTCCATGGCGGAAGTTTTTAGTTCACCTCAGGTCTACCGCAGCAATATTGTGTAACCTTATGTGCCTTACGATTAGTACTCAACATAACCTTACCTCATACTATTGTGCTATGTGGGTTAGAGGAAGTGATAAGAACAGAAAAATAGTTGTAAAAATTATTGTTAAAGAATATATTCACCTATTATTTAAGAAGAAGAAGAAAACACTTTAACAACATTTGTAGGAGTTGTGCAAGGAAGACGTGACCTTCGATAGCGAGGCCAATAAAATTCTGAAAAAGATAGCTATCCTAACGAGTCAAGTGAGCAACTTCTTTTCTTTAAAATGGGGTTTCTTTCAGAACAGTTTAAGTATGCAATAAAAAATGTTATATTTCTTGGTAAGACTTAATAATAGTATAGATTTCACGATTTTCTTAAAATGTTAAACAAAAAAGAATCAAAAATTTAGAAATTTTTTTACTTTTCTAGAAAAATCGTTTTTCTGATGAAGAGGACAGTGATTTTATTCTCTATATTTCTGCGAGCAAGAAACTTGAAATCTACTTACAATTCGGCAATGAGAAGAGCTTAGAGAAAGAAAGGAAATGATAATCCGAGTGTTACACTGAAAACCTTTTTCTCTTTGATTTCTTTATTTCTTACTTTTTTATTTCCTCCATCATAATTTATATTACCTATTTAATTTATCACATGTGATATACCGCAAATTCTACGCAGTAAGAAGGCAATAAAATTTTACCCATCTGCTAGAATTGTAAATTACAATATTCGCCTTAAAAGTGTAAAGAATGAATAGGCTGATGATAGAATCTTTAACAAACAAACATATGTAAATGTAATTACAATTTATTTTTGTATACTTAAATAATGGTAAAAGAAAATTCTCATTTCTCACAGAAGTAAAAGTTCGCAGTGACATGGAAGTAAATTTCCCAGCAGAAAGAATTACAAACTTTTGTGTTCTACATATTATCATCTCTATCAATCGTTGTTCTTCCTTGGACCATTCATACCATGGTAAGTCATAAATTTTCATACCAACATCATAGCTCTGCAATTGAAAAATTAAAGTGGATCATCATAAAAATAGAAATCAAATATAGTATATATATCAAATTTTACATATAAATTATTACTTCAATTTGAAGATTGTTAGGTGGCCAACAGAACATCAAGAGTTGCATAATACCACCCACAACGTGTAAAACTTGATTCAGAATATCCTCATCTTTCTATAAGTATCATATTTTTACTATGTCGGTTTCAAAACAATTTTTTGAGTATTTTTTCAGTATACCCACCAACATACAGTTTATTCCAAAAATGCAAATAGCTGTTATACTCAAGACAGTTTGCAATAGCACCACATTATTAAATAAATCTTCTATAGCTTCCGAATATCTAAAATTATTACCAAAACTTTGAATATTAAACAAGATATAATAAAATTTACAGAAATTTTCTGTAAATGTTTTTGAGAATAATATTAAAACTCTTTTAAATTCCTTTAATATAAAGACTAACTGTAATATGTCTTGATGATATTGAACAATTTTAACAATTTCTTGAATTGAATTCTTTCGCTTTTTCTCCTGATGATCCGTGTCAAATGATTGTTCAAGCATTAATATTCGAAATTGCAATAATTTAAAATGAGCGCATGCATGAAGAATGAAAACTACAACAGCCGTATCTATTCCAACTATCAACATAAGTACAACGATTCCAGCCGGAACTTGCATTAAGTACCAAACATTGAAGAGTTTTATATCTTCATGAAATAGACCTGAGGAAAATGGAAGTGACTTGCTTGATATCATTGTGCCATTTATGTCGAAAACAAATTTATCAAATGCAGGTTGCACGAGGACATTTATTAGCGCCGCTTATAGAACATTAAAGAAAAACCCATAGGTGAAGTACATTCCTCGCACTGCATAATGCTTCATTACTTCCGCTTCTTTATTGTTCACATTTTTCCATAATCCATCGCAAAGAGAAACTAAATTTTTTAATTCCTTTCTCTTTCTCAGTAATAACATTGCTGAAAAGAATACGTATTTAAATTATTCCCATCAATACGAAAAAGATTGAGTTTAACCGCACCTTTGAAAGTGGCAGCAATTCCTTCCAGCAATAAACAAAATATATCCATAGCAGTTGCAAAATCTAAATTACCAAATATAAAAGTATGAAAAAACGGTAGGACTAAAAAACTCGCAGCGCATAACGGTAATGCAATTGAAATTGCATTTGGTATAAAACCCCATTTTTCTAAGGGAAGAACTCCACAGAAATGAAGTAGAATTTTGTTAAAATGAAAATACTTTAAAAAATGATTTTTCTCCATTTTAGATTCAATGTAGGCAAGAATCCAGAAATGACAAAGTAACTTATTGAGAGTTAAAATCTATAATCCTAAAGTAGATATCTATAGAAAAGATAAGTATATATATATAATTTTTACGAAACCACTTATTTCGCAGTACATTTACAATTTCACAGATGGTATAAGAAAATGAAGCGATCATTATTTCAGGGGGCGATAAAAAATAATCTTCAGACCGCGAATATTCTGGTTATAGAAAGTTTATTTCAAATATTCAGAAGGCTACTGCAATTATGTTAAACTGCAGAATATTTTTTTGCTGAGAGTATATCTTTTAATACGGTTATAGTTGTCGTGATCGTATGGAAAATCTTATATATTACAGTTGAATAATAAACAACTCCCAATTATTTGCTCTCGAGCAGACATGCTTTATATGCTACGGATTTTTTGTCGATGGCAATCTTGAATAGAAAAAACACAAAAGGTACTATTGTCCTTTTTAAAAAACACTAATTATTATATTTCAATAAATTATTTAGAATAACAATTAAACTTACGAAATTGGAAATTTAATTTGAGTTATTCATAATACACTCCATTGGGCAGTTTCTATAGAATCGTTTTACATGGAAATTAAAATATATCTCCTCATCAATCAACCGTGTGTATAATAAAAACTTGGGACGATATCGATTTATGTTGAAAAGTTGGATTTCTGAAATAGTTAAATCTATCTATTATTTTTTCATATTTCAGACTATGTTTAGAAATCATTTTTAGAAAAATCGACTCAATGTTTAAAAAATGAGGAAAAACGAAAAAATGGCTAACTAAAGTGCATTAAATCCAATTCAAAGTCTCACGACTTTGAATTGGTTTTGTTGAATTTAATGTACTTATTTAGTTAGCCTTTTTTCGTTTTTTCGCATTTAAAATCCATATTGAAAAATCGAAACAATTTTTATATGTTCTTATTTTAAAAAAAAGACGTAAAAGAAAACCGTACCTATTTATAAAAGCCGTCTTAAAAGAGTGAAAAACGAGTAGGCCGATGACAAGATCTTAAAAAGTGAAAAATGCTAATTTGTATTTACAACTTAAATGAAAATATAAGGTATAGTTGAGAGACAATCATTTCTAAAATATAGTTGAAAACTTTTCATAAAAATTTAATATTACTCCTTAATATACAAAAACACGTATACAAAATCTAGACCCCATATGGGAATTTTCAATAGGAATCAATAAAGCTTCTCCAGTGAAAGGCTCATTTAAAAAATGACGTCAACATTTCGCCGCACGGAATATAGAAACTTGCAGTAATATTGACAAATTGGAAACGTTGAAGAAATGTTGTATATCAATGTTGCTGCAAGTTTCGGCGCTGATGTGTCTCAAATACTCCTTATTTTTTTGTATATCGTTTTTAAACATTAATTCCTGTAAAGAATTTTATTGTTTATGAAAATAATTGAATTCTGACGAGAATTTTTTTTTAAATCCTGAATAATGCATACATTATTTTAAAACAGAAATTAAAATATCAATGATGTCAGAAATGAACAAAAAAAATGCAATTTATCTTTAAATCTTCTTGAATTAAAAAATTCTTACAGAAGTAAATGTTCTCAGAGACATGAAAGTAAATTTGCCCGCAGAAAGAACGACAAATTTTTGGGATCTAAAAATCATCAACTCCAACAACTTCTGTTCCTTTTTCGGCCAATCATACCAAGGTAATTCATATACTTTTGTGCTAATCTCGAAGCTCTATTGTACAATAACATAAAATAATGAATTGAAAACAATTTTTAAAATCTCACTACCGTTTTTAGTTTCTTTTAAGATAAACATACTTCCGTTTGCAGATTACTTGGAGGCCAGCAAAACATAAAGAGTTGCAAAATACTACCACCTATGTGTAAAACTTGATGCAGAATATCTTCATCCCTCTAAAATTATTAACATATTATTTTAAATGATAAAAATGACATATTAATTTCAAAATTATATTTACCCACCAGTAGAGAATTGATTCCAAAAATGCATATAGCTGCTATACTTAAGATTGTTTGCAAAAGTATGACAGGATTAACAATATGCTCCACAGTTGCCGAAAACCTAAAATATATTGTACAATTAGAGAAAATACGAAAGAATTAAATATAAAATAAGAGAAGGAGAAAACTTGTTTAATAACTAACTGCAAAATATTTTGATGAAATTGAACAATCGTTACAATTTCTTGAAAAATCTTCTTCTTTGACTCTTTTTTCTGATTCTTTTTCTGTTCTTTTTCGCACAATTCTTTAAACTTTACTAATCGGTATTGCAATACACGAAAATAAGCGCAGGCGTGCAGAACAAAAACTACAACCGCAGTGTCTATTCCAACTATCATTATAACAATAAACATACCAGCGGGAATCTGCAGTACATACCAAATACTGTAAATTTTAAGATTCTCATGAATTAAACCTGTGGGATAAGGAAGAACCCTGCTTGATATAATTGTACCATTTAAATTGACAACAAATTTATCTAACATTGGTTGCACGAGGACATTTATTAGCGCCGTAAAAACAAGGAGACTGAAGAAATAAGTGAACTTCACCCCTCTTCTTGCATAATGTTTCGCCACTTGAGCTTCTTCTTCACTGTTTATACTTTTCCACAAGTTACTACAAAGGGAGAGTAAATCTTTTAATTGCTTCCTTTTTGGCAGTAGTAACAATGCTGAAAACATTGAACGTACAATTAATAATGAATTAATTTAAAATTCTTTTTAAAGAACTTTTTTTTTCTTTTTTTTCCTGTCAAAGTCATATATTATTATTGGTCACGTATTCCAATAAAGGAACGTGACCATGTCTGATGAATAACATGACCTTATAAAGCTATTTGAAAATTTCATTCTACAGAAATACTCAATTTTTATTGCATTCTCTAATATAAATTTGAATCAACGACAAGTTGTCATTATTATTATCCGTAAACTCCGACAAAATACTTACTAGTTCGTCAAAATCAGAAAAGACGTTGCGAAAAACGCAACGCAAAAACTAAATCCATTTTTGAATACGGATTCCGAGCAAGTGCGAAATGTTTGATCAAAAGAGTTCTCTTCGTGTAGTGCGTGAAATTTCGCTGATTCAGATTTAGAAAACAAGAAACAAAAGAAACAAAAGAAACACAAGAAACACAAGGAATAACGAAACATTTTAAGGATTGTAATACCTTTGAAGGTAGCAGCGACTCCCTGCAACAGTAAGGAAAAAATAGTCATAGCAGTTTCAGAATCTAAATTCCGAAAGAAGAAGGTATAAAATACAGGAATGACTAAAAAGCTCGTTGAACAATATGGTAAGAAAATTGAAATTGCATTCGGTATAAAACCCCATGTTTCCAATGGAAGAACTCCACTTAAATGGAGTAAAATTTTGTTAAAATGAAAATACTTTAAAAAATTATTTTTATTCATTTCTATTCAAGAAGAACGTAAAAATCCCAATGCCTGCACCCTGCATATGACAAAGTAAACGTGATGAAGGTTCAAATTCTAACTAAAATTGATTTTGTCTCTAGAGCAGTATAGACAATAAAAGCAAGTTTCATAGCATAAGAAAATGCAACACTCATTATATAAAGCGGGGAAAAAAGTTATCTATAAGTGTAATTACGTTAAATTGCAGAACAGTATTTTTTGCTGGGAATACATCTTTTTTTTATAAACAATTTTGCTTCAAATCAAGGTATAATATATATAAAAATCACAAGTCTTTTGAGAATAGCTTTATTTTATGAATTATATAAACAGTAGGTATTTTTGTTATAATAAATTCTATTTTAATTTTTATTAATTAAAAAGCTTAATTTTTTGAACATATTCTATTTTGGAGAAAACGTGATTATAATCTTTGCTGTATAAAAATTTCATCGAGCCATCAAATTATATGTATCTTTTAATATAGAGAAGTGAATTTTAATCATTCATAGCAGTATAAAAAATAAGATTCTGTATACAATTTACACGACATTTCTCAAAAGAGTGAAGAATGAAAAAGCTGATGACAAAATCTAAAAAAGATCAAAATTAATAAAACAGTTATAGTACCTTAAACAATACCTTAAATAACTTGAGTAAAATATTTGATTTGTTCTTTTAATTTTCTGTATAAAAGGCAAAAATATTCACTTACTGATGAGAAAGTTTTCAGTGACATATGCGCAAATTTTCCCGCTGATAGAAAAGCAACTTTTTGAGATCTAAAAATAATGATTTCAATCATTTTTCCTTCTTTTTTTGTCCAGCTATGCCAGGGAACATCATAAGCACTCAATCCAATATTCATACTCTATAAACATTTTATTTTTAAGAATAACTTTTGTAGACCATTTTTTTCAAAGATTTTGAGAGCACTTGGATCTTACATATTTTATCGCAAAATAGGAATTAAAAAAATTGAATAATAGTTAACTGTTTTGTAATTATATTATGTTACTTCGAGAAGAAGGTTATTTGGTGGCCAACAAAAGATATAAGAAGTTGCAAAGCTCCTCCTATGAGATGAACACCGTAAGCCGCTGTGTCTTCTCCTCCCTGAATAAGAAGAAAACAGTATCATAAACATTCTGTTATAGTAAACTTAAAAAAAAAAGTAAGTAAATGCTTTAACCATTAGGAGATTAAATCCAAATCCACAAATGGCAACTATACTCAAAATAGTCTGCAAAAGTACAACAGGACTAAAGACATTTTCTATCGCTGACGAATAACTGAAATGTATAATGTATAAATTGTACAATAATTGTAGAAGTGGATTTTTTTCCAAAGTTAATTAAACAAGGCTTGAAAATTATTTAAAAAAATTGTTTAAAGAAGAATTTTAGTTAAAAATTCTAGAAAATAATAATTGAATTGAAATGATGAAAATAATGAAATTAATGAAATTAATTTTGAAGAAATTGCAGTAGCAAAATTCTTATAATATTGAAATAATGATTTTATCAATTTGCCATCTTTAATTATTATAAAACGTGAAGAAAGCGATTAGTCCGAGTCGAAGACTCGGAGTGATCGATATCTTCATGTTTTATAGTATGAAAAATTTAATTTCTAATTATAGGTTAAATGTTCTCGTATTTGACTCGGACTGGTTATATCTTTGTCAGTAAAAATTGATCCGTAATTTTTTATTTTTTCGTATTTTTAAATATAATTTCACTGGTTCGAGCCTTGAATTCAATATGTTTACTCACTGCAAAATACGTTGATGTTGTTTTACAATTTTAACGATTTCCGCAAAAGTTCGCTTTGAATTATTGCAAACACCTTTTTGTTTAAGTTTAAACATTCGAAATTGCAACAACTTGAAATGAGCACAAGCGTGAAAAACAAAGAAAGCCACTGCAGTGTCAACTCCAATTACTGGAATAATACTGACTAATCCAGCTGGAATTTGAAGAGCAAACCAAATATAATAGATATTCACATTCTCATGAAATAATCCAACTGCATAAGGCAATTCTTTGCTGGATATAATTGTTCCATTAGAGTCATAAACAAATTCCGAAAACAATGGTTGAACCACTAACGCTAACAAAGCACAAAATACATTTATAAAAAAACCATAGGTAAGATACATTGCTATTGTTGCATAATATTTTACTGTTTCAGCTTCCTCTTCATTTTCTATATTCTCCCACAATTCATTACAAAGTTTAACCAAATTCACGAGTTTTTTTCTCTTCGGTAAAAGCAACATTACTAAAAACAAATATTTAAGAAATTTTCACTTATTATCAAAATTGAGAAACGAATTTATATTATAATAGAGGGAAATTGAAAATACCTTTAATAGCGCCCACTAAAGTTTCTAACAATTCACTGAAAATATTCAACATTCCCATGACAGCCATATTCTCTTGATGAAAAATTATATTATAGAAACCGGGAAGAACCAAGAATGAAGAGGTGCAAAATGGTATCGCAATACAAATCCCATTGATTATGAATCCCCTTGACGAAATAGGCAAAACACCACAAAACTGTAATAAAATTTTGTTAAAACGAAAATATTTTAAAAAATAACTATTGTACATTATTGTCTATTGTATTTTTAGACGAACGCTTGAAACTAAAGAAAATTTCTTGTAAATCCGAATAATAGACTTTCTTCATTCATTCTAAATTGAAAACTTTAATAACAAAAAATGTACACATGCGGAATCTATTGGATTTTATCCATCTAGAGTAGTAATTTTTTTTACTGATTGTGCGATTGATGCAAAAACACTTAAACCAACAAAGTTTTCTCCTTCCTTGGAAGTTGAATTATTAATAATGCCTGCATAATAGGCGGTTGGCTATAGTAATTTTTTTAGCCCCTGCCAAATTCAGTTCTCAAACAAAAAGCAGAGGGAAATTATTCTAATTGATATATTTTCTAATAATAAAATAGTGATACTTTTTTAAATAATATTTTTAAATATTTTTATATATTTTTGAAAATATTTGTCCAAAAAGGTTTTAACTTTGTATTTTATAAATTTTAATTTTAATTTTGTTAACAAAGGTAAATAAAAGAGAAAATATTTTGCAAAATAAAATTTATTAAATTGAAAGAGTTGAAAATTGAAAAATTATCGTTTCCTTTCAAATTTCCATTTGAAAATAGGAGCTGTATCTTTCGTGCCAGGACGAACTTGTTTAGGTTGCAAAACCTTTTTGTCCTTTAGGGCCCTTCGTATCTCCAACTTTTGTTGAACGATCGTGAGTTGTCTTTCTCTTTCAATTCTCTTATCTAATTCTTTGTAAGCCATGTGCTTTTGTTGTTCAGCTTTTAAAAAAGTACCTTCATCAATATCCGGTAGTTTCATCGTTTTCAAATTATTTATTCTAGGTCGATTAATTTTTCTGCTCAGTAACGCTGGATGTGTGTCAAGTTGTTTAGCAATATCGAAATTTCTCCTTTCGTCTTCTTCGTCAACGAAAAATGTATGTTTATTTTTAGTACTGTTGGAAACATCAAGAAAATGCAACTGACTCTGAAGCTTTTCCACTTTCTTCGCCTCCATGTGCCTCTTGTAGGCGACATATTTCAAATCCTGCGTTTCCATTAGAAGTAATTGCTCTGGTGTATGTACATCGACTTTGTCCTTTTCCCTATGAATTCCATTTTCAATTTTTGAGTTTATCATGTGAAAGTAAAATTCATCGGGATTTTTGTTTAGAACACGCTTTCTGAGGAGTTTCAACTTGTCTTGCTTTTCATGATAGTTATTTGCTCTTGCTATATAATCTTTTTTCTTCTCCAAGAAACCCAAATGTTTACGTGACTCGGGTTGATGCCTCTCACGATGTGTTTTTTGTCCAGTTTTCGCTGCTTTCTTCCACGACGACATATTTCTGCAAACAAAATTATATACGTAATTAAAAATTCATTTATTTGAATACCTATATTTCAAAAATAAAAGTTTTAATCCTTTTTAGCCTATATTGAACACTTGTTGTACAAACCGTTTATTGATATTGTTTTAAAAAGGAATTTATTTGAATGTCATGAAAAATAGAATAGTTCTAATAAATAGAATGTTATTTTTATATTTAAAAACTTTGTATACAAACAAAAACGTATGAAAAAAAAGAAATATTCAAAGTACTGAATACATTTTAATAAAAACTTTTTTATTTGAATGTGGTATAATAGATGTTTACATTTATTTAATGTAACATTTTTCTCTATGTATTTTTATATCCATTTCTTTATATAAATAAAAAATAGTCAACAGCAAAATAAATTAAATAGTATTAGTGTACAAATTTCAAACATTCCATTCTCTCCTTAAAAATTAACAGTAACTCGGTGTTATTCAAATTTTGAGTCTGTATAATTTGAGATTTTGCAGATTTCTATTAAATACCTTCAAGATTCAATAAATATTTCCAAGTGAGATCGAGAAAACGTGTTTCCTTTATCCTTTTATGTAAAATTTATTTTTCGATCAGCTGAACTGTACTCACGTGTAACAACAAGTTTAAGGTTCTTTCATATTTTGGTATTTTGTTCGTAACAAGACGAAGAGTAAGGTTGAGTCCACAATTTTTTTCAATCAACAAAAAACAATTGTGAAATCAACCTAAACGAACGCTTCGTCGATGATTGTTGTAGGCTATATTGTGGACTCAACCTAAGCTCTGCTATATTGCTTAAGATATATTTCTCTATTGTGAGTGCACCTTTAGTCGTGATTTATGTAAAACTACCTTTACTGGCGCGAAAGGAAATAAAATTTTTATATAAACCTATAATATTTAAAACAGATTAATATCAATATAATTTAAAGAACTTTATTATTTTTATTATTCTTACTGCAAGTACTTATTTTACTGCAGTAATTATTTTTATTATAAAAATAATTAAAGTTTAAGATGATTAACAATGTAATAAATCCGATGCAAAGTTAAAACGGAAATTTTGACTTTATGAACACTGAACTTCCTCATGAAAATTTTCATTTTATGAATTATGAATAATATAAATTATTGTAATTCAATAACGTTTTTTAAATTTTTGATTTTTGAATTCCTAAGGTCAAAAGACGTAAAAAAGTAAAAAAAAATTGAGTTCGACAATTTTCGGTAAATGCTTCTATGAGGAAACAAATAAGTAAAAAATTAATAAGTATATTTTGTTATGAGAGAAATAGTAAACATATTATGAAACAATTCATTTTAAAGATAAACATATTAAAGATAATATGTATTTCCTTAAATATCGTTAATAAGAACAAGATTTTTAAAAAAATTATTATCTCTAATAATCTAATCTAAATATTAATCTCTAAGTCTTCTCCTTGGAAGATTAAACTATTGATAAACATTTAAAAACCATTGGTGAAGTCTATATATAAATATGACAAAAGAAATATTATGTAGTGCATTTCATAGTTATTGCAGCTATTTTGCGTTAAAGATGAAGTGGAAATTATTTCTAGGTATACCCTACATAATTAATTTATAAAAGTTATTTTTTAATTTTTTTTCAATTTGTAAAATTTGCTCTTTTATTTTTAAGAGCCAAAAAATTGTATAAAATAACAAAAAATTTAATTGTTGTCGAAACTTTTAGCAACTTTTCAACTGGCTGTGTTCTTTACGAATGCTTGTGTGAATCCTGATTTGAATCCATTGCAACATGTGGGAGATATAGTCACTCAAGTGAAAAATACATCCGTCATTTTGGAATATAACACCATCGACAGTAAACTTTTTAATTAATTTTTATATTTAAAAGAAAATTAAAATCATTTAAAATTAAATCAACTATTTTTTATAATTAGTGGAGCTGTAATTAGTAGTAATTTACTATTTGGAATTTTTTTCGCAGACGAATCAAAACTGAGAACATCGCTCTACATCAGTGACCCTGAAAACACATCTCCGGCTCAACATGAAGTAAAAACTTGTGGGACGAATAAAATTTGCATCCAAGCGGGAAATGTGCAACACACAGAAATAGACAAATCGAATGGCTTAATAAAAGTTTCTCACACTATCAATGATGCGGAAGCAAAAATAATTGTATGCATAGAATTAAAGGACGGAGTACAATGGTTCGGAGGACCACAAATGAAATATCAACGTTGGCCAATTCAGAAAATGTATTTCGAGGGAGAACCTTATGTTCCAACTCATCCAACAAACATGGCAATAACAGAACGCTACTGGCTCTCCAGTGAAGGAAATTACATTTTTGTCGATGACTCGGTTCCTCTCTTTCTCGATCAGAATAATTACAAGGAAAATCACCTTTGCCTCATTGCAAAGAACGGAAAACCTTACCCTTCTCAAACTAGCATTAATCTTCGATACGAAATCGGAACCATGATTGGAAATCCCAGACTCGCTCATGAATTAGTCATCAAAAATCATTTAGGAAAGCCAACTGCAATTCCAGACGAGAAAATGATTCAATATCCAATTTGGTCGACTTGGGCCAAGTATAAAGTTAATGTTAATCAATTCAACGTTAATCAATTTGCGCAAGAAATTGTAGACAACGGTTTTCAGAATAGTCAGATAGAAATTGATGATAATTGGGAAACTTGCTATGGCTCTGCGGAATTCGATACAAATAAGTTTACGGATATTGCAACTTTAATTACAACTTTGAAAAGCAAAGGGTTTAGAACGACTCTCTGGATTCATCCCTTTATCAATGAGGATTGCACCACTTCGTACAATGAGGCAAGAGATGCGGGATACTTTGTCAAGAACACTGACGACAGTATTACAACAGCTTGGTGGCAAGGTATCATCCAATATACTCATGTCTAATTTTTATACTTTAATTTTAATTTTTCCTTCTCTAGGCACGAGAGCAGCTGTTATAGACTTTACAAACTCGGCTGCTGTAACTTGGTGGGTAAACAGATTGAAAAAGTTACAAGAAATAGGAATCGATAGTTTTAAATTCGACGCTGGAGAAGTTTCATGGCTGCCTCAACCACCGGTATTAATTGGAAACAATGAACTAGGTCCTGGAATTTTCACACAAAAATACGTAACTTCTTTGGCAGAGAATTTCAATAATATGATTGAGGCTCGTGTTGGTTGGAGAACACAAAATCTTCCAATTTTCATAAGAATGATAGACAAGGACAGCAGATGGACGATGAATAACGGTCTTCCAACTCTGATAACCACTCTTCTACAGATGAATTTAAATGGATACGTTTTTGTACTTCCTGATATGATTGGCGGTAACGGTTATGTTGACAATTCCTTCGAACAAACTGAATTACCATCCAAAGAATTGTTCATCAGATGGCTTCAAGCCAACGTCTTTATGCCGTCTCTTCAATTTTCCTTCGTACCCTGGCAGTATGATTCTCAAGTAAGTATTCCTTTTCTCGAAAAATTACAAGTTTTTTAGACATGATTCTTTTTCAGACAATCGCCATCAGCAAAAGTATGACCGAATTACACGAAAGAATTGCGCCGAGAATTAAAATAGCAATGGAAACTGCAGTAAATACCGGAGCGCCAGTAAATCCACCAATTTGGTGGATTGATCCTAAAAATAAAGAAGCTCATAAAATTAATGATGGTGAGAAAAATATATTAATTTATATTAAATGCAACATAAGTGCAATTACTAATTTTCTCTTAATTTCAGAATTTCTTCTCGGAGAAGATATTTTAGCAGCACCAGTTATCGAAGAAGGTGCGGTTTCACGGGACATTTATCTTCCATACGGAACTTGGAGAGACGGTAATACACAGAACGTCCACTTTGGTCCAAAGTGGATAAGAAATTATCCCGCACCCTTAAATGTACTGCCACACTTTTATAAATTCTAATTTTATAAATTTAATCAATTCAAGTATTAATTTCTTAGTGGTAATTTAAAATTTCCTTCTTAGAATGAATCAAGTAAAGTTAGATCAACTTTCAAATCTGTTATTACTTTCAAATATGAAATGAAAAAATGAAATGAAAAAAAAACCATTCTTTAAATACATGAAATTTAAAAATTGTAAAAAAAGTATTTATTTATAACTTACATTATCCAAGGATTAAAAGTGATCTTATTTCGGTGTTTAATTTAACAATTACTGCATCGTCTATACTATAGCTTCCTGTCTTTAAAAGTGAATCTCTTTCTTCAATTAAAACACGTAATTTTTCTTCCTGTTCATCAGATCTTGTCGTCCATTCAGATGTCAAACCATTTCGATTCGATTTTAAAGCAGTATTATTAATGGGAGCGAAAATTTGATCATTGGTATTATTCTCAGTGGAAGTTGATTTAGATTTTATTAAATTCATCTCCTTTTGTAAGTGTTCCAAAAAAACGTGATCGTTTGGTAATCCCTGGTCTTTGTTCAAAATGTTTTCCATACTGAAACAAAAGATTTAATATAGAAATTATTAAATACTGATTATCCATTGAATATAATTATATCAATACAATATCCATTGTCCTGAAATATAAATGGAACTTACTTCAAATATTTCAACTCTTCTTTATTATTCTTAATTTGTAATTCAACAGCATGCTGATTTTCTATTTTCATTTTGTGTATTTCTCTAACAGATTTTCCCCATTGTTCTTTAAAAAATGATTTACATTTCTGTGCATTACTCAATTTTTCTTCGAGACTTTTCAATTCTTGTAAAAACAAAGCTGTTTGATCTTGAGTTAATGTTCCTTTCTCATAAATTTCAAGTTTTTCTGATTGTTTATTTACAATTTCTTGTAATTTTTCATTCTCACGTTTCAAAGGTTCTTGTTGCATTTTGATAATTCGATTTTGTTCTTCCAAGTGCTTCACCTTGAAATAATTATATTTTTAAATACTCTTTTTCACACTTTACTATTAATAATAATAATAATAATAATAATAATAATAAATTCTTCACTGTACCTTTAAAGAAAGATCTTCTTGTGTCTTAAAAAATGCCTCTTTAATTTCTTGAAATTTATAATTATATTTACACTGTAATTCTTCTTTTTCTCTATTGAGTATTGCTTCCTTTTCAATACTCTCAAGTTTTTTAGTTTTCAAATCTTCAGACGCGTAATTTAAAGTATTAGCTAATAATTTACACTGTTCAACACTACTCGTAAATTTCGCTTCTAAATTGTCTCTTCTTATTTGCCATTCTGTGCTCAAAAGATTTAAATGACGCTCCTCTTTTTTTCTCAACTGTAATTACAGATTTTCTATTTTGAGAAAAATATATTTATGTTGAAGAAATAAATGGAATAACATTATTATTACCTCTGATTTAAATATCTCCTTTTGTCTCTCTTTCCACGTTTCGAGTTCATCCACAATTTTATAAATCAAACTATCGTCCAAAATTGGTGGTCCTAAATGGTCTTCTAAAATAAGTGAATGAATAAATAAATATAATTAATTTTATGACTATGAGAACACAAAAAGGTGTTAAAAATATAAAACTTACCGCAAACTCTATTCTTTTTTCTATAATAAGGACCATGATCTTGCAAATTAATCACAACATCCAATACTCCAACATTCTGTTTATCCGAATCCATCAAAATTGCTTCATACTGACAATCGGACTTGAAAAGAGAATAATTTTTTTTTTTTATTACATTTTCTAATAATAATTATTAGTTTTTGATTGTATCAATATTACCTTGTGATCAAATAAACACTTTAAATCTACAATTGTCTGTGCGAGACATGGCTTCGATTCTTCGTTCACATCGCAAATACTGATTTTCGGTGGAAAAGTAAGCAGCAATTTTTTAATCTCATCAGCAGCAGAAATAAAATTTAATTTATAGCCAACGTTATTAAGCTTCATCCTTTCTCCAGGCAAAATAGGCATTGTAGGATGAAATGTGGACATGATTTCAGTCTTTGGATGATGGAATCTAATTCATATTGTAGTATTTATTTGTTTGGCGATCGAAATTTCCTGGTTTATTTAACAATCCGTGAAAGTTTAATATTTAACGAATTTAGTAAGCAAAAATGGAATACCTAAATTCAACATGATGGATTTTTGGACAAAAAGTGTTTAATATAATTCCGTTCAATTGAATATCCAAGGAATAATAACGGTATATTTCTACACTTTTTGAATATTCATTGCAACAGTGTATTAGATTTTGTGGATGGTGAATCATTTCATAATTCACAGATTGCTTTTGTAAATTTGCACTAGTACAAAAACACTGGTCACTAGTTGTAAATTTTTTGAAATCACCCCCGGCATTTCTGTGAAATCCTACTTCCGAATGATTCTGCATCTAAAATACAAAAATTTAAGCTCTGATTATATTTAACAAAATTGAAAAATAGTTCTTAAATTGATACTTACCAATAGATTACAATTCTGTTGTAATGTTTCCTGTCCTATTTTATTAATTAATAAATTGTTGGAAGAAACGTATCTGTCTGGATTCATTTCGGAACTTGGCGAATTTTTTAAACCCACATATTGCAATGCAAGTTGAAGGCTAACGTATGGTTTCCTTACATGATCTATAATTAATTTATTTTCAACTTTTCCATCAAAGTGTATAATATGTAAAACTTAATAGAAAAACTAACCTTCACAATCAATTTTGGCGCCATTTGACAGTAAGCAATGATGATCTGATACAATTGATGAATTCACAGCTATTCTCAAAAATTCCTTAATATTTTCAGTGGGCACGAGAGAATGAAGATCAACTTCTGCTCGTCCAATTAAATTACTTTCATTTTTTAAAGAAACCACCATACATGGCTTTGTTTGTAAATAATTTTTTAAAATATTTAATGAACTTTCAATTTTTATTACTATTTTTTCATTCAACATCCAAGAACTGGCATCATTGCTTCTGAAAGGTTTGAGCTGAAAGTCACTTTCGAAAATACGATACCAGAACGTAAAAGAAGTTTCAAAATTGACTGATTCTTTGGCAAGAAGGTCAAGATTAGCTGCCATGTTAGTTGAGATGTGTAGTAAAAAAATGTCTCGACATAAATCTGGTGGACCCAATCGAATCAAATGCTTGTCTTCTATGCCATTTTTTGAGAATAACGAATTCATATCCAAATCTTCCTTCAATAACGTAAAAAAGAAAATCGAAAAAATTATTAGAAAAGAAAATCATTTATGTTGAAACTTAATTGAATCGAAATCGAAATTCACGATTCAATTATAAAAAGAGAAACATTATCCATTAATTTTACCTTCAACTGTGCATTTTCTCTATCTTGATCTTCAACAGTTAATGAAAGCATAAGTTCTGGTTTACAAACTTTCAAATCACCTTTTAATCCTAACAAAGTATTCCAAGAAGATTTAATAGTTGTTTTTCTATTTTTAGTGACAATTTGAGCTGATCGAATACTTATCAGCAAGTACCCAATTTTCTCCTTAAAATCCCTTTCTTTAATTATAAAACATTCTACTTTTATTGGCACTTGTGCAGATCTCATTCTGCAAATAAAAAAATGTAGCTTAGTAAACACTAAATACAAGTAGTAACATTCAAATTAAGTATACAAACTGAAAATTACTTTTTCAGAAAAATTTGTTTACAATATACTTTTTTTGTTTATGCCTATCGATTTACTTACTTTCGTACTGTATTTTTATCAACTTCCCAAACTAAATCTGTGGCATACTGAGGATTGGAATCAGTTTCAAATATATTTGTTTCTAGTGAATGATTATTTATTGTAGCAACAATAATAGTTGGATAGATTATATTATTGAAACCTCTTCCTGTAAAAAGAAAGTAACGAAAACGTCAATATTTCAACGATTTCAACATAAATACGACATTAAAAAGTGAGGTTATAATACTAAATTGATCAATAGAATATAATCTACTTACCTTCTTTAACACTCAATTTAATTTGAAGATTAGGACCAATTAATTCATCCATATTTGATTATTTTATTGTAAAGAATAAAAAGTATTTAAAAACTTTTCTAAAACTTGAATATAGAAATCCTAAATAACAGTTTGTTGTAGTATATGCATGACATTAACGTATGTCTATGTTTCCATAGCAACAGCTGTATCGTCCTCTTAAATAAAAATAATAAGATTTTTTCAAATTTATATTAAGAAACTAGATATATTATTACTTAAATAATAATAATTAATAAATTAATGTAAAAAATACTATTGAGGACTCTAAAACAATTAAAATTATTACATTAAGTTCATTAAGTTAGATTTTTAAACAAAATGCGCGGGAAAATAAATGACCAATGAAAATGCAGTTTGAAAATAATTTCAAATTTTATTCGTTATTCATTTTTTGGGTGTTGGATTAATTGACCACCAATCAAAATTCATTTAGTTTTACATACATATATGATTCAAAAATCAATTTGACAGATTTCAAAATTTTCAAGTTTTTATTTAAGTGAATGAAAAAAATGAGAAAATTTCGAAAATGAATCCTTTAAATAATTATTTACTGATGGACTAAAGTAACTAAAAGAAATTTGCAAAGAATTCTCTCATCTCTGTTTCGTAAATCGTATAACGTTCTCTGTTTTGAAAATTAACCTTAACCTCAAAGATTGTGTTGGCAACCCTGTTTATAACAAATCTTGATCTCGGAATCGAATGTCGACCGAACAGAGCGAGGGACAAGGGATCCCGTAGCCTGTCGACAAAAGATTTATTGTGTTTCAAATAGTTTACAAATGTTATTTACAGTTAATAAGGTTATTTTTCTAAAGATAGTGAAATGTAATGTTTGGGAATGGTGTAGAGCTTAATGGAACGAGAAGGATTTGGTGTGAACGTAGAGCCAAAGAAATTGAATGAATAGATCACTGACTCCTGCCGAGTGGGAAGATCGCGGGAAAAATTCTCCTCGTTATAAGCAATAATTAGACTTGAAACGTGTGCAGGTAGTGAAATTTGGGTGTTCTCCTGCTTCTGGAAATCGAAAGCTTTCGGGTGTCGGCCTTTTGTGCGCACAGGGATCGGACTCTCCAGTATACATGTATGTGACACGATGAGTTATAATGGAGGTTTCGTGGTGTTATCATTCTTTCTGCGACAAGGGCTATCTTGGAAATGTACAAAGCAGTGACTAAGGTCTTCCTGATAATAACTGAAATTCCCGGCCGGCCGGGCAAAAGAGTGTGTTGATCTTGAATACGGAAGAGTCAAAAACGATGGACTGGTCCGATATCTTTTATTTGTGCGACACTGACACGCGACACAGTAGCCATTGAAGATTGAGTGCCTCTGTGCATGTGAGTACGTGTGTGAGTGTTTCATGGGTGCATATGCAAATGCATGGGTGATCAAATTTTTAACCGGTAGCTTAAAAAACTCCTCTCAAAATGGGGATTGATCCTTCTAAAGACTTAGCCTCGAATTAAATTTCTTAAACTTTTCATTTATGTTAAAAATTCAAGCACTCCAACAGCTAAAAAATTAGAAAAAAACTCGTTTTAAATACACATTCTAACCTTAATTTTCAAGTAATATTTTCCGTATTTTCATATAATACGTATTTTCATTTGAGTATTGCATAGGGATCGATCCCCAAAAAAATCTATAGCTGCTATTACTATTATTCATTTGGTTGACCTTCCGGCTTCTTAATCTCTCTTTTTTAATGTTAAGTTGTTGCGAATATCTTAATAAAAATTGAATAAAACAGTCCCTTAGTCAAGGGTTTTCGGGAACTCGGACCTTCTTAAATTTACCAAGGAAGTAACATGCAAAAAAGGGACAATAGAGAAAGTCGAGGAAAAGAGGAGATGGTGCTCGTTGTAAATAGTGACAGAGATCGAGAAGTAAACGCTATTAAAAGGGCCTCCCGCAGCAGTGGTAATGCTGCAAGATCCAACATGCACTCCTCCAGGCACAGTGTCACCTCATCCGGAAACATGCTCATGGTGGGACCCAATTTTAGAGTCGGCAAAAAAATAGGCTGTGGTAACTTCGGAGAACTTCGTCTCGGTAAGTTTCATCTTTAATATCTTTAAATGTAACATGTAACATACCAATTTTTCCTTCTTTAAAACTACAATTTTATTGTTTGAAGGAGAACTTTCGTCAATTTTTTAGGGTTCGTTTAATTTATCAATTTATTAAAAGAGGAGTAGACATAAATTCGAATCGATTCGAGTTACTTCTTTTTAGATTTTCCAATTAAGTAATTATTAATGTGCTAACTAAACAATCAATACAAGGGAATCTAATTTCTAGTTTATATCAGCGTTCCAAGTTTATCAATAATCAATAAGGCCTTGATCTTCTCTCGTAGATTTCTACAGTATTAATTTATTTTCACTTCATTTCTGATACCTAATTATTAAAACTTGTCATATGCGAAAAAATGTTCGTATAATTTCATTGTTTTTATCAAGAAATAGAAAACGTTAACGTTAAACTACTTTTGGTGTCACAACAGATTAGGAAAACAATAGGATTAAAGTTCGTATGTTTATTTATGTTACAATTATTTACGTTATTTTAAAAATAAATAACAAAATGACTGTCAACGAATCAATGAGAACTCGCTTTTTTTTATTAAATAAAATAATTGATTTACTTTCTCTAATAATAGTAATGTACAATTTGCAAATTTTATAGTACGTACCTATAATCATATCTAAAGAATCTACTGTTTGTAAATGCTCTTTTCGTTTTTAAATTTCGAAAATATTGTTATCTTATCACAATTGAAATGTTGAGAGATTAATCAATTTGATGACGCTGTATATATTTTATTTCATCTGCTTCTTTTAATGTTAAAGAAAAGCTAGCTAGAAATATTCTAAATTATTTATGTTTCAATTTTTTTCACTTGGGAAAATGTAAAGAATAATTATTCTAGACGTGTTTAGAGAATGTTAACTTTTAGGTAATTTAACTTTTACTAATTACTCTTCGGGGCGGGGGGGGGGGGCATAAATACGTATTAGAAATTATATAGCAGTTTTTTTTTTAATTCAATAAATCTAAATTGTTATTGTTTTCTTTGTCTGTCATGGCTTGATTATCTAGGATAATAGCATTCAGAAAAGTTTTCTAATTAGACATTTCGGATACGAAAGGATTAAAATGAAATTCAGAGTACATGCTTTATTATTTAGTCACATTTTTTTTTTAAATGAAACAATTATTTGATTCGAACAATTCAATACTATTGTTAAATAGGCGAAACAGTATTTATTTGGATTGAATGACATTTTAAATAAAAAGAAAGAAAAAATTTTGAAGCATCAAGTAGGTAATAAAATTCTATTCTATTCAAATAAAAAGTTATTTACTTGGATCCTATTCAATACAGTATATAGAAATATTGAATAGGAACCAAGTATAACAACTAATAAAATTTACAAAAATTACTTAATTTAGATTTTTTTTGTCTTTATATAGTATATAAAAAATATATTTTAATATCAAAAGTGGCGTTAAAACAACACGCAACAAAACACTGCGAAAAATATAATTTATGGACAAATAAAATCACCCTTGAAATTTAATGCCCATAAGAAATTAACATTCTTTTTGCACGCCTATATTTAAGGAATAAATCCTGGATAAGATAATATCTTTGAAAAAGATATTTTTCTTGCAGTTATTTTAGATTTGTTTAAAAGTAGGTTAGCCACAGAAATCCCTAGAGCCAATTAAAAACTGTAAAGACCGTCATGAGATTACTTATAATCGAATTTGACCTAATTAGATTTGAAAAAGTTTTAATATAAACAATGGGATTTTTGATTTCTGTCATTTTCGATATTAGATACTACTTTATTTATACTTTATTTAAATTCTTAGGTGAAACCGATGGTGAAATAAAATTTTAATGGCGAATCAACACAACAACGTTGTCCGCACCTTCAGTATTTAGAGACCAATTTAATAAATAAGTTCTTTCATAGTTTACAATTCTTACAAGTAGATATCTAAGTTGAAGTTATCTAATTAGTATCTAAGTTGAAGTACTATAAAACAGAAATAAAAGAAAACTGTTCTGTTGTCTATTTCAACTATAAGATCAGTTTTTAATTATAGCTTTTAAAATGTTTGACATTTTTGAAAACTATTTCATATGTCGAGGGTTTAAGGTTGCAAACGTTGCAAATACATAGTGGGAAATAAATAAATAATGTAAAAAATGGGAATAGTTTGTGGGGCTCTGCGCAAGATAGTGCCGGTTCTGGCAGGTAGCAACCTGTCTATTGGGTTGCTGTGGCCGTGTCTGCTCGAGGCTCGAATGACTCAGGGGACTTGTCTGCAAAGAGAAATGAACTCGTCTGAAGGATCCGGCTTTGCCCCAACAATGTGCGAACACCGTGCGCCACAACACATCGAATCATTTTAGTTTTTATTAAGTCGTCGTCATTATTTAACTCTAATTTTTTATTCCCATATTATTTGTATCTCGCTAACGGAAGCATATTACACTATAAGATATAAAGTAATTTTATTCAAAATTTTAATGAATAAATTTTATTCAAAATCACTTTATTTTTTGGTAAAATTATAAATCTTTTCATAAAATTCTCAAAAGAATTAAAAAAAAGAAATAGAAGAAGAAGAAGAAGAAACTGCTTTAAACACTTAAAATGACATGTATAGAATGGATTCGTTTTTATAAGTGCGGATAATTTCAATTCGTAATTTTGAGCGAAAGAACTGTATTCACTATTTATATGTATTTCTTTGAATAGGTAAACAGGGACTTAAATAGGAATTATCATCAAAGTTTCAGGTGCTTTACATTCCTCAAACTTGCGTCAACTATTTACATCGTATATGCCTATAGACCTTTCCTCACTCTTGATATTAATAATATACATATGTATAAACTATAATTATATATAGCTGAGATTAAGACTTTAAAAGTCTATTTATTACTAATGAATATAAGTTTCAAATTCAACTTTGATATATAGAATATTTATCAATTCGGAAGAAATTTCGGTCTGCAGATAAAGAACCTTTTTAATTAAAAGATAATTTTTGTATACTCTTTTGCAGATTTAAGTCAAGTTTTACTCATTTTTGCTCAAAAATCGTTAATGGTTTACTATTAACGATTTTAACGATTAACGATACAGTCAGTAACTGTATCTTTGATTCTTTATGTTCTTTATTGACAGAAAATGTATAGGTATAAAATCTTATTTGAAAAGAAAGCTGAGCTTAAAATTAGTATTAATTTAAAGTCCGACGTGCGTGAAAATACAAATGAATGGAATAAGAAGTATATTTTAAAAACAGTGCGTCCGTGTTATAACTGAATTCAATAATGCTATTTGATGAGCTGATTGACTTTATGCATATATATTTCTCGAGACTGTCAGATTGTACGTGCCGGTACTTATACCCTGACCTACATTTACATCTACATTTACATGAGATTGAGTCTTCGTTTACATGCCAGATCGGTCGATTGTCCGGTTATAACCAATTCGTCTGTAAATCGCTTTTTATGCTTTGTTCTAATTTTCAACGTCTTTTCTGTATTCTGTAATGCATAATAGTTCAAGTAACTTTTTATCATACAACGAATTTTTGGAAAATAATTTTTCCTACCACTGAAAATTAGTGACATTAAAATGGCCCTTAATATCAAAAATCGACTTTGACATTATGCAAAAATCAAAACTTTCGCATTTCTTAAAATTGAGAAAAATAACTACAGTTCGCACAGTTCGTTAATGACTGAAACGTGTGTACATAATTTTCAAGGGCAGTAGAGAATTTATCTTTTTTTTACGTCAACGGGACATTGACCTTTTTATCCGTCGTATATCCTCTCGAAACGTAGGTATCAGAAATTAAGAAGAAGATCACGAGATCAGTTTAGTAGAAAGAGTGAGAGGAGAAGAAGGGAAAAACTAAAAAAGAGGGTGGATAATTTGTTCAGTCAGGCATGCAACTCTGAAACATGTAATAAATATACACACAGGGTAAAAATATAATTCTCCTCTTAATTCTGTGTATATATAAATGTCATAGTTTTCATAAGAGAAGAAACTTTTTTTTACAACTCTAATTTCTTATTGAATAATTTCCATAGTATTGAAGATTCCCAAAGCAATTTCATAACAAAAACAAATGAATGAAAAGGCTTTTTTTTCTTGAAAGAAGGTATTCTACAATAAAATTAGAGCAAAGATTTTTGGCAGCCTCTGTAGCAAGGAAAAATTTTCGCTAAATATATTCTAGAAGTACACTGAAAATATTGGCCCACTTTGTACTCATATATTATTAAGTCTACTAACACTTTTGAAAATAAACTCCTCTATATTGTTATATTGAATAATTTTTAATCTCGACAATCATTTAATTTTAGTAACATAAATTTCGTATACTAAAAAGAGAAATACTTTTATAAATTTCTTTAAATAAGAATACTCAATACACAAATCATAAATTCAAATCAAATCTTTAATGAATTGTTTTTTTTGTTTGTTTCAGGTAAGTCTTTGTCTCCCGGATGTATTTCATGGTTGTAATAAATAAGTAAAGCACATATTACTTGAATTGCGATAATTGGCGCGTGAATCAATACTTTCTCGCAAAGGTAAATAATTACTGTTACTATGTAAATTTTAATTTTACTTACCACCAAGCGACGAGTTTGATCTTTCAGCAATTAAATTTGCCTCGTAACGTCTCAATACCACGAGGAAACCTTCTGTAATCTCAATTTGTTTATCAATGTATCGATATATCCTGTTTCTCCGCTTAAATTCAACAATGCATCATGATAATTGAACCAGAAAAATGTTTTACCTTGCAACTTTGGAAACTATTCGAAAACAAAAAATAATAAACAATATAAATTTTTGATCGTATAAAAAGAGGAAGAAATTTTTTTTTTAAATTATGCAGTGTCACCTGTCTTTTTTATTGCATAAGTTGAAAGTCTTGTTCCTTTTCCTTTTTATATGTGTTGTTCTTTAACTTCTCTTACCTCCGTTGTCAATAACACATCCGGTGGATAATGCAACCAGCTGTTGGGCCAAACACAATAACGGTCAAAAAGGATAAAAGGAGAAAAGTAGGAAAAAAAAACTGTTGAATTAAACCAACAATTTTCCGTTCTGATAAGAAATTTGAAAACTAAATATAAATTATTGTACTGAACAATAATTTGCACTAAAATATAAAAATTTCGGTTTGTTCCATTTTTGCGGCTGATATTGGCATTAAGAAATTTTCTTGCTGTCGTAAAATTTCTTAACTTTTACCTGGCCATGTATTTTTGAATCAATAGGGATTCCCTATGGATGCAATGAATTCGACCATAATAATGACCACAAGTCATTATCAACTGTAGATGTAAACTACTATAGATAGGTATTTAATTTAAATTCAAAAATGCTTATTTAATTGATTCTTAATATAGTCTGATTCCAACAAAAGTGTGTTTAAAAAATTTTTTTAACTTTTTTAAAATTAGATTTTGTACGTGTAATCATGAAGCCCTATTTAGTTAAGGTTTCTTTGAATTTAAGAGGTTTCTGTGTTTTAACAAAAGCCACAGTACAATGTTTGTAATTATTTTTCTAATATTATTCAAAAAAGTTTATATAAAACATTACAAATGTACTGGACTTTAACTTTATTTAGAGTTTTAGATGACTATTTAAGAAAGTTTTTGAAGAGAATATTAATTATTATTACTATACATATATATTACAATGTAATTTACACTCCTCATTCTATAATTAGCATAAAATAATTATCAATAATGATGATAGACTCTTCAACTAAAAATAAAGAATTAAAGACCAATTTAAGAATATCTAAATAAATTGCTAGTAATTTCATTTTCAAAACTAATTGACTTTCAGCATTTTTTAAGCAACCTCAAGATAATATAAATAAAACAGAAATTAAAATAAGTTGTTTTTCTTGATTGGGGTACTTTCGTGCCTATGAAAGCGTGATGCCACTTCTCACCTGAAACCAAGAATTCATTTTTCTTTGAAACTTGTATAAAGAAAATAATATTATTATACATATTATTATCATTATTATTTTTTTTTAATTATTACTCTCTCTTTGTATTAAACAAGTTTATATGCAGATTATACAGTAGAAACCAGAAGTTTTTGATTTAAAACAATTTTTTTAATTAAATGATTTTTATTTTATTTTATAATTATTTTATTGCTTCTAAAGTAGTAATTGAAAATATAGTTTAAGATCAAAAAGATCGAATAGTCGAAAACAAACAACTTTTAAGTATAGTACCTAATATAGTGGAGACAATTTATGCCATATATTTATGTGACTAATTTAAATGATAGGTAATTGAGTTTGAGACATAAGATAAGTATTTATAACAGCATACAAGTAATTATTTATCGATTTGTAAATTGCCATTTGCCAATCAGCGATTCAAGTAATAATAATACAATACATTCGTATATTTAATAAAATTTTTCTAATTATTATTATGGATGAAAGTTTCATTAATGTTTTTGATTTTGTTACAGGCAAAAATCTTTACAATAACGAACATGTAGCAATTAAAATGGTAATTTGCACAAAATATTTTTAAAAAATCATTAATTAAATTTAAAATATAGAGAGTTTTAAAAAATAAATTCAAGTAATTAAAGCACTTGATCGAGAGAGAAAAATAATGTTTTGAAATATTTTCCAGGAACCAATGAAGGCAAAAGCGCCACAACTTCATTTAGAATATAGGTTTTACAAAGTATTAGGTGCTCATGGTAAGTTGATTTTATTAATATACTTTTTTTCATATGACGTATGGTACGTCAGTGCAGTGCGTTTTTTTAACCCCGAGAACTAAGAATAAGGACTTGACACTGTCCAGGGGGCCTCCGAAAAGTTTTGTCTTATTACCCTCTTCTCGCACTGACGTACGATAATTTGGCAAATTTGTTTGATATTTTTTTTTGATTTTACGACTGTCCTGATTAAAACATGATTCGATTATGCAAGTTTGAATTAATTGGTTAATTTTCAAGTTGAATTTTACTTGTCAAGAATGACAAGTTTATTTACGAGTAATTATCCCTGCGCACCAAAGCATGATTTTTGGGAAATGGGATAAATATTTTTTACCTTATATTCATGCAGTTTATAACGCGCATATAGAAGGAGTCCCGGAGGTATATTATTTCGGTCCATGTGGGAAATTCAACGCGTTGGTAATGGAACTTCTTGGTCCCAGTTTGGAAGATCTCTTTGACCTCTGTGGAAGAAGATTTACACTGAAAACCGTTCTTAGCATTGCCACACAACTTGTAAGTATAGTGGCAAATTCATCATCTTTTACTTTCCCTTTCAACAATCTTTTTCAACAATAATTATTATAACCTATTGTTCTGGAAATTTGATTTCAGCTCCATAGGATAGAATACGTACACAGTCGACATCTAATTTATCGTGATGTGAAACCGGAGAATTTTCTAATAGGACGAAGTACAACAAAACGAGAAAAAATTATACATATTATTGATTTTGGATTGGCCAAAGAGTACATAGACTTGGAAACAAATAAGCATATACCTTACCGGGAACACAAGAGTTTGACTGGAACAGCGCGATATATGAGTATCAATACTCATTTAGGAAAAGGTATGGTTTCTATTTTTATTTTGAGAAAATAATATTAAAACTTTACAGTAAACTTTATAGTTTACAAGAAAAATTAAATAAATTTGAATTTTCAGAACAAAGTAGAAGAGACGACTTGGAGGCTTTAGGCCACATGTTCATGTACTTCCTGAGAGGAAGTTTACCTTGGCAGGGATTGAAAGCGGACACATTGAAGGAGCGGTATCAGAAGATAGGAGATACCAAACGAGCAACTCCCATTGAAGTACTTTGCGATGGGCATCCCGAAGAGATGGCCACGTACCTTCGCTACGTCCGGAGGCTCGACTTTTTTGAAACACCCGATTATGAGTACCTGAGAAAACTCTTTCAAGATCTCTACGAAAGGAGAGGCTTTGCCAACGATGGGGAATTCGACTGGACTGGCAAAAGCATGGTGGGTTTCAAATGAAAATTCAAATCACAAGCATGTGCATGTAAAGGGAATGATAATATTTACTTTTTTTGCAAATTTAATCCGACTTGCTACTTATTTCACTTTTTTTTATTCAGATTTAAGAAAAAAATTATTACAGTTCACAATTTTTCTTCCGCATGTAATGTTAATTAAAAGAAAATTCGAATTCGAATGAAAATTCAAAGTGTAGAGAATAATGTTGATTTTCAAGGTCTCGCCCTTTTCAGTAAGTATGCATTGAAATTTAAACACTTATTAGATGACTGGTTTTTAAAATTTGCACGCTGCATTGAAACTATTCTCTAGCCACCTAACTTCTTTCAACTCAGACAACTCAGGGAGTGTGCTCCGTCTAATATTGAAAAGACCAAATCTGATAAGGTTCGTAAATATCAAGCCTTGTCTTTGTTTCCACAATTCTTATTCTTCTAAACTCCAATTATTTTTAAGCAAAATCTTTTAACAAATTATCAACAAAAAAATGTCTGCATAGTTCAACTTAGCTAAATGGTAATTGTTAAATTTAGCTAATAAATAAAAATAGGTAATTTTTATTTATATTTTTAAAAAGTGGACAAATTGTGTCGACAAATTATTTTTATGGATATACAATTGTAACTGACGGCTATTAAGCAATTGAAAACATTCAATTCCTTTTAATAATGAAATAAAATATTTGTTTCAGTCAACACCAGTTGGATCACTGCAAACAGGACATGAAATTGTTGTATCGCCGAATCGAGATCGACATCCAACCACTTACAAGGTATTAATTAAATATTTTATTATGTAAGCATGATTGTCTGTAGCACACAATTTTATTAATCAAGTAACAGCATGAATTTGTACTTGGCTGTATGAATGACATCCATAAAGTGGAATTTCAGTCTTTGATATTTTATTCTTCTCATAACCAATTTATTATACCTATAATTCAAGAAATTAAAGAAAATAATTCTTGGTGACTTAAAAGCTTGCTTAAAAGTAAAGTACAAGTTCAATTTGAATCAGTTAAAAATAACTGATAATAGTTCAATTTTGGCATTTTTTTCGTTCTCAAGTTAGAGAAAAAGAATCGATTTGACAATAAAAAGCAAATTGTTAGTAAAAAACAAAAAATTTGTTAAATTTGACTTAATTGAATTAATAAAAATTTTCTGAAATTGTTATTAGTAACTAAATAAGTAGAAATATAAATATTTCAATTACTGACTGACTTTTTTCTTCTAAATTGGTTTTTTAATTTTAATTTTGATTTTAATTTTTTAATTTTTAACTAATTTAAATTTGGAGAATTTTACTATTTGCATGAATCGGCTGAACTTGAACAAATAATTCATGCACTTAAAGTCGCTATGTTTCAATTTTTTTTTAATTGGCTAAGATTCAACTATTTTGTAAATTAAATGGATTTTTTTAAAATTTATTTTTTAAGTTTACCCAAAACTAAAAAATATCCACTTTATAGATATGAATATTGCACAATTATAAATTTCTTTAGATAAAAGAATGAAAGTAAAAATAAACATAATTATAAAGATTCTTGTGTGAGTAGAGGTTTTTTTTATTTTCTTACTTTTTTTGATAAACTAATGAATGCCTATGAGTTTCTTTAATTTGAAAGCCGCGACTAAAAAGAGTTAAAATTTGATAGTAAATACAACCCGAAAGTTGACTATTTTATTAATACGTAGGACAGTGATGATTTTGAAGAAGAGGTAGTTCTTATGGTGGGCGAGGTCGATGTACGCGTTGATCGGCAAGGCATTAATTATGTGAGCTCATTCTTGGGGATATTGTAGAATTTTTTTTCAATACAGAAAATTGATTGTGATTAATTTAAATTATTGATCAAAATCCAATTAAGCGCCTCTTATAAATTATTGAATTTAAATTTGTATCGTGCCTTTATTAGTTAGGATTTTAATAATAGCTTTTTAAACATTAGATTTTTAAAGTAATATACTCGTCAGTAAAGGGCAATTTTATTTTTCAACTTTGTTCTTAAAATCTATCACGTAGCTTTTACACCCTTATCTATTGCTAGTGTTAATAATTATAGATAAAATTCTAAAAAGTTGTTAACAGTTGAGTAAGGTAAAGTTGTCCATTTCTGTCACTTGAGTTGAAAAGTGTTGAATAAGACTGAGACATATTTTGTAAATTTCAATTTTACGATTTAAATTTTTTGAATTAAAAATAAATGGGCTATGGTAATTGAAAAGCTTAGTAAGAAGCAAATTGCACAAAAATACGCAGAATTACTTTCTACATATTTACAGGGTTGCCACAAAAAATTAATTTTATCAAATTTTTCAAAAGAATTCAATTATTTAAAAAAATGTAATAAAATTCGTTGCAGAATTCAATTATATTCATAAATAATAAAAATTCGTTGCAAGAATTGAATTATTTTCATAAATAATAAGACTCTTTACAGGATTACAATAAATTATTTTTAATAGGGGAACATAGTCTAGGTCGGCCACCTTTTTGACTTTTGTTTATAACTTTTTTTTAAAAATGAATTTGGACAATTGAAGTATATGGTTGGAAAGTCCTGTTTAATAGGAACATTTTTTCTGTACAAAGTAAATTGACAGGTTTAAAAATGAAAAAGTTATAAAGATTTAAAAAAAAAAAAATTTGTAGTCCAGGTTGGCCATTACAGTCAAGGTCGGCCATGTTTAAAATTCAAAGGGCATTAATCGTTAAAAAATAAAATAACATGTTTGGAGTTACGGAAAATTCATTCTTTATTGTTTACAGTTTGTAACTTAATGAAATAACAAAATAATAACAATAAACAATATAAAAAAATAAATATAAATAAAAAAAAGTTTTGCACTAAAATATTAATAAAATTAAATAAAAATATTAATAAGATGATCAATTATAATATGAGTTATTCAGAATTGCAGTTTTTGCAAATGAAGTAGCTCGTCGTCATCTTTGCGCATTTTAAACACATAGTGGCCGACCTTGACAGTAAGTAACATTACCGAATTGTTGTAACCGTAAAGAAATACGTTTCGGGATTCGATTTTTTACTTTGTTTTCCTTTCAACCATGAGTCCCACAAATTTTCTGCATACTTGCCTTGACGATTCAATTTGTTTTTTATCTTTTATTAATGGTTTTTCACATTATGCACAAAACTTTTTTTGAGCTTTTTTTGTACCGACGTCACAGAAAACACAATTTTCGATTTTCCGAAAATGTAATTGAACAAAAAGTTAGGTTTCACTAAGACAAGCTTCGACAAAAATGCGCGTAGGTGGCGCTAGTGAACTTGACAAAAAAACGCGAGTGGCCTACCTAGACAGTAGGCCAACCTTGACTACATTCCCCTACAATTTTAAGTAAATTCTTCGAGAAATGTAATAATTTTTAACCATTTTTATTAAAATTCTTCGAAAGAAATCAATAAATTATCAGTTATCAATTATTTTTTATAATTATTCTTGAGAATTTTGCAATCCAATCAGTTTTTATTAGAAAATTCTACTAGAATTCAATTCTTTAAATATAAAAATAAATAATTTATTAATTGAATGTTTCTTAAAATTGAATGCTCGTAAAGAATTTTACCAAATCAATTTTTAAGTGAATTCTTTCGACGAATTTTAACAAAATTTTAAAGAAATAATTACATTTTTCAAGAAATTTGTTTAAAATTGTATTCAAAATAATTGAAATTCTGCAAAAAAGTTTTATTATTTGTGAAAATAATTGAATCCCTAAGAAGAATTTTATTATTTTTGAACATAATTAAATTATTGTGAAGAAATTTTTGAAAAATTTGTAAATAACTAAAATTCCTGGGAAATTTTTATTATTTATGAAAAGAATTTAATGTTTGCTTAGAAGTTTATCAAATTTTTTTTTTAAATAATTGAATTCTTTGGAAAAATGTTATTAAATTAGATATTGAAAATTTTTGAAAATAGTTGAATAGTTGTCAAGAATTTTATTAATTTTAAAGATATACTGAAATTTGGACGAGAGTTTTTTTTTTTAATTTTGGAACATGATTGAATTTCTGCGAAGAATTTTATTAGTTTTGAACATAATTGAATTCCTGCGAAGAATTAATTTTATTACTTTTGAAAATAATTGATTTTCTGCAATCATTTGTAACTTCTCCAAAATTCAATTTTTTCCGCAGTACTTTTAATAAAAATCCCTGACTTTTCCCTGATTTACCTGACCAATTCTACTTTCCCTGACTTTTTCCAGAATTCCCTGATTTCCTTGACCCGTGGCAACCCTGATTGAGTATTTCTTTTAATAACTAATTTTCTATTACTGCTGAATAGTGATTAAAAGTGTAATAAATGAAAAAAAGCCGGTTAATTAATGCCAGTTAGAAAATGTGTTTGAGAGAAAGAAAACTGTAGGCTAAAAAAAATAACTGTTTGATTTTCGACTTTCTGTAATGTTTTTCATTTTACAATGCATCGACTAACATATTGCATTCGCGACGTTGTTCCTCTAGGACATGGCAAGTGGAGGGGTGGGAGGCGGGGGCGTTAAAGGGGTGGGACCCACGTGGTCTGATACAGCGAAGCAATCAGGGGCTGGTGGCACATTGACACCCGCCGACAGGCATGGTTCCGTACAGGTGAGTTTGTCCCTTTTCCTTCTTTCTCCTAAGTTCCACCTTCAAGCTTTTCTTCTTTACCTGTACTATCAACGAATTAACGAACTAATCAAGTCGACTGAGACCGCGCGAAGTGCCAATGTGCCCGGAAATAAATTTTTTCTCATTTTCTTCTTTTTAGCTAAAGCATCAACGGAATATGGTTAGTTCAATATCTGTGAGGATTGGTTTGTTGCAGCATGTTGTATTTTGCGTTTTTTTGGTCAATTTGCTGAAAAATCGTTGAACACTAATCTTGATTCCTATTTACGTCATTTGTGCAGCGAGCACAAAATATTCTCTTAAACGTTAGTGTCAAGTTGTAAAGTCAGAGTTACCAAGTTTTTGTCAATTCAAATACTTAGTTTCCATTTAGAGTCTATTCCCCAGTTTTATTTTTAATGTATTACATGTTCCTGTATAGATTTATACCTCTAACCTCTTACTTTTCTCTCTCTCTTTCTCTCTTTCTCTATTTCTCTATTTCTCTCTTGCGATATTTATTTTGCAATTTAAAGACTTTATAGTAGTTTAAATTAAAACGCGTAGTTTTGAGAATATTTGTAAAAATCAGAATTAATATTTTAAATGGTTCACGTTGTACATATTAGTTTTACCTAGTTACTTGATTGTATGCTGAAGGAAATGCAAAAGAAATTAAACATTATTTTCTTTCTAATTAAGGTGGTTTCTTCAACCAATGGAGAAATAGGAAACGATGATCCAACTGCAGGACATTCGAATACACCAATTACAACACCTCAGGAAGTCGAAATGATTGATGAGACCAAGTTAGTATTGAATTTTAACTCCGAAAAATATTCACTTGATTTCTTATTTTTCTTCTTTTCATTACATTACCTTTCTTCCTTTATCAAATACCTAAGAGGAATTTTGCAATTTATTTTAAATTTATCTAATTTTCAGTTCTAGTAATGCTCCAGTTATGATGACAAAAGTTTGCCTCAAATGCAAAAGGAAACGCATTTATAATTTACACAGTTCTTCTTCGAAAAAACCTAAACTTATTTCAAATCTTCAATCGATATCACAGTATAATATAACAATGAGAGAATTTTTGATAAATCGTGATTATATTCGTGATTAAATTTTCCTTGAAGGACGAATGTTCTTAGGAAATTTTGCAAAAATTTATTTACGTGTCAAAAATTGAAGAGAAATATTCAATTTTTAATTTAAAGAAACATGTTTTTAAAAAATACTGTTTCGATATAGTTTTTGAATTTAGTATCTTAAATTCTTAGTTTATTTTCAAAGAAATTTTTTTTTATTTTATTACAAATTACAAGTTATTTGTTATTTAAATTTTGTTTCATTACCGAATTCTGTTTTTCTTTGACTAAGAATATGTGTATTAGGACTTAGTTAATTTACAATGTTCACGATGTCATTGAATACCATTAAAGTTCTTTAAACCCAAAACCTGTTTCCAATTCATACTAATCCTTACTACTTATGTATTTTTAAAGATTCTCCAATAATCATTACACTCTTTTTCACTATTTTTTTTCTTTTTCACAATTTTTTATTTTAATTTGCAAACCTATTTCTTGCAAACTATTTTTCAAAAGTAAATTCTTTAAACGATTTATTTTATTTAAATTTTGAAAAAGTGTACTCTATGAGAATAAAAGTTTCATATTATGAATTGATTTTAACTTGAAAATATTTTTTGAAATAGAAATAAACTAAAGTATTTTTTGAAAGAAACAAGTTGACTTAGTGTTTGTTTGACTTGCAGATGTTGCTGTTTCTTTAAAAGAAAGAAGAAGAAAAGTGGAAGACAGAAATGACTGTCAGTATCGGTCAGGCTCGGGGGGGTAGTACCAAATGCAGTTATTAGTGCTGGGGGGAATGGAGGAAGAATGGGAGGACATACTGGAAAACTTGGGGGTCGAGGAAGAGAAAATAGTGGTGATCTTGAGCGAGAAGCTGTTACATTGTTACGAGCCAGCAGTCATTCAGCGTCTCGTGATTCTGTGCTTCATACGACCATCACTATGACTCCTACACCTACACCACCGCCGTTGTCAAACTAAAAACCGCACAGCCATTGTTATTATTATCGCTATGAAATCACTATTACTGATATGATGCTATTACCATTATTCAATCATTATTCAATCATTATTGAATCAATGCCACCAAATGTCGTCATCCACATCACCGAATTCTAGTGTTTCTTTTTCGAACATTTTGCCGAGAGTAGTTTAGTAGCCACTTGAAATCTGATATTGGTATTGTTTCATTTTCTAAATTATAGTTCAACATTTCTTAATTTTATACAAACTTCTTTACTCGAGAACAGTAACAGCTGTTAGATTTTAACTTTTGCAAATCTATTACCTACTCTGTAATATTTCCAATCAATCTGAGTTCTATATTTATTTTCAAATCGCAATTTCTCAAAAAAATTCAAATATTTTTATTTAATTTAGATAATAAATATTACATTCATTATATGAATTTTTGAAAAACTTATATCTTGTACATTTTTTGTTGTAAAATTGTGTACAAAATATTTTTTTTAAAAGTGCAAATCCTGTACTTTTATGAAAAAAAAAGAAAGTAGTAAAACAATCTAAATTCAATAGTACTAATCTACTCACGGACACAAAACAAAAACTAGTATTCAAAGTCTATGTACTTATAGCAATCCTTGCGAAAGAATTTTTTTTTACTATTAATTTGTCCATTTGTGCTTTAGTGAAAAATAGAAGTACGATTACCTGAAACGGAAGTAATCGTAGGATCAAAGTAATATTGTGGTTTTAAAGTATAATGCTTAGTGAACCAGGTAAAATTTGAAATGTAATTCCTCTAGTGTTTAAAAGACCGCAAATTTATACGATTATAAATGAAGAAAAAAAAATGTTTTTTTTCTCTTTTTTAAACTAAACGTGGCTTGATGAAAAGAGAAGAATTTCTTTCCTTCTTATCACTGATAAAAGTTTTCTTCCATTTTCCCTTTTGATCATGCCAGAGAAGAAAGATAAAAAAATAAAGTAGCGCACTTGGTTTCAATTCGTCCAGTATGCAAGAGCGAAGCAAGCGTAATAATTTTAAGTTAATCATACACATGAACGTGCGAAAATACGAAACGATAATTATAAGTACCTACAAAAACGATTTCGTTAATTTTCTCACATTTATTATATTGCGAAGAATTTAAAGCTCGCATGAAATTTCTTAAGCTCTGAATGACTATGCGAACAAATTTTTAAAAAAAACCTTTTAATATAATATGACTGACTGTTGGTTAAGTATGGTTGTGAATTTTCCAATTAAAAAGTATTTCAGCTCTTTCTTAATACGGCCCTTGTGTGTGCCTCAATGATGGAATTATTATATTTATAGAGTAACCAATTTAAAAAACAAAAAAAAGTAAAAACACATACATTGTTCATATGTATATTTGTTAATTTTGTCTTCATACACATTTGATACTTGTGTTTACAAGTTTTTTTGCTTTCGTCAATTCGCTAATGAATTTAAGATCTTTACAAGATTTAATAGAAATTTTTATTTTTTAACACTCGTAGCGAGCAGGCCTTGGAATTGAAAGAAATGTTACTTTCTAATTTTTAGCCCCATGTAAATCGTTAAAATGATTAAAACCGAATTTGTATTACTTTCTCATTGGGAAATTCGAATTATAAAATAGTAATTTTATCGTTAATTACATAATACTTTTTATTGAGATAATTTTAAAAATATGTTTAATTGCATCATTTATTTGGTCGAAACTGAGTGAGAGGAATGCATATATAGACGATGCGAAACTGACATTTATCAGATATGTAGGAGTAGAAAATGGATTACCTAAATTTTTAGCTTCTTTTTTGGAAGCTGAGAAACTTACACTCTAATAGCAGCATTGATTTTGAATCAAATATTTTTCATTTTTCATTCTCTCCATCCAAGCAAATTTGAAATGTGAACCGAAAAAGAAGGAAAATAATTTTAACCAAAGTACCGAAAGTCAAGTAATTTTGTTTTCTATTTGTTCTTTTCGTTGAATTAAAAGTTTAAAGATTTTGATAGACTATCGATAAATTTCGCAGCTTAAAGAGAGTTATTAAAGGAATTGGCAGCTTGGGTTTGTAAATAATAATTAACTTCCTGAATAAGATGCGATGCAAAGTTAGAGAAAATTAAACAAAGTGTATTAGCTTTGATTTACATACATACCTAATTTTAATAATAATAGATTTAAGAATAATGACGATTAATAAACTATTACCACTACGACGATTATTAGTCATTCGAATGCAATGAATTTAATACTTACACACTATAGGTAAGCGATGCGTCTTGACTGTTGACTAAGATACCTTCAATTATGTCAGTTATCTATTATATTGTCTAAAATTGTCTGCGATCAATTTTTTCAAATTTAATACTCATTAATATAGTAGAAAATAATTAAATTGCAATTGCACGTTACATATTTTCTTTTATAATTCAATTATTAACAGTGTAGATAGTAAAACAAAACTAAAAATCAGTGAAATAAAATTTCAAAAATATTTCGTTAACCATTCTCAAACTTTGTCATAAACAAACAAAAATGAGAAAATAACAATTTTTTTCAAATTATGTATAAGACAAGTTTAAATAATAATGTTACTAAAAAATTTGTTTGTTTCAATTTTGACATATTTGTTAATTCTAAATTGTAAATAAGAAAACACGGTACATTTTAACAAAGAAATTTCTATTTCACTGACTGTCTAATGATTCTGTATCCTGCTAATGTTAATAATTAAATTGTTATAAAAGAGACAATTTTAGACAATGAAATACAAAATAACTTAAATATTTAGTAAAATTTTTCTCCTCATTTATAGGAGTTACGTTCGTTCCGTTCCAATAATTATCTCCGGAGAAAGAATAATGTGCGAACTTTATTTTTGTGCAAAAATTTATTTACAATTCATTTAGAATTGTTGTTCAGTGTTTGACATTTTAAAAAGAGAATGACTTTTGGGATATTATTGGAATTGACGACGTGCATTTTTTGATAACCTAATTTATAGATTGCTTTAAGACTAAATAATAATTATTATCTATTCTAGTTTTTTTTTTTTTTGTGTACATAATGAAATTGTTTGAGTAAGATTCATTGTCGATCAGTTCTGACATTTAATAAGAGCTTTTGCATTAAGCTCTTTTCATTTACTCTACATACATGTAAACTGTGATTGGTCTTAATTTTTAATTCGTAATAATCAACTGTATCATTAATTTGTTATTTAAGGATCAACTCCAAGTGAGTTTATCGGATGCGACGCTCTGGCAGAAAGAAAAACACGGACTGCGCGGATGCTTATTCCTTGTAAATATTGTCATTTGTGTCACGCGCTTAGAAGTAAAAAAAAAATCGTTATGAAGTACTCTGTGTTTTTGTTTGCAACATAGATCTCAGAGATTCCTCTCGTTGCTTTCAAAAGTAATAATTAAATATAATTTATATTACTCTCATGATTCTTTTAAAATGAAACCTTTTTTTACATATTAACTAATATTAGCCAGACCAAGTCAATGAATAAAGTTTAATTTTCCTTAAAATAACGTAAATTTTTTAATTTTCTTTACGGAATGGAAAACATTTTGTTTTTAATATTTTTTTTATTAAAAAAACAATTTTTTACATATTAAAAATAGCTTTGTACAAATATTCCATTTTTAATTTTATTCAATTAATAGCCACTCTTTTAGATTGTACATCAATTCCTGCTATTATATCTTTTCCAAGAATATACAAGTTTTCTATCATCGTTGAAAAATCAAAAACGAATTGTCCTTTAGAATTCAATTTTCGGAAATGAAAATTCGCAACTTTACTTTCTTCACGAGGTTCTAAAATTGTTGGTTTCAAGAGAACTGCGATTACCTTTCCGCCGTAAGTGTCATGGAAGAATAAAGCGAATTCACTATAATTTGACTGAAAGTAAACAATTATTTTATTTGACAAAATATAAACTTTTTTTGTTTTTAAATATCTTCAACTTACCCTAAGTTCCTTCAAGTACAATTCAATTGGATTAAAATCAACAACCGGTATGTTTTGTTTTTGATGCTTCTTATAAGACCGACATTCGAGAGTAACTTCTTTTTCGTCAATTTCAATTGCTTCAAATCTTCGAGGATTGTAGACTGACTTGAGATGTATTAGACAATCATACTCACTCAATGGAGTTTTAAAAATTCCTCTATAATTTAACGTTGAATTGAGAATTTGACTTTCCAACAATTTTAAAGCTTCCACTGCCATTAAATTAACTCGATTCAGTATTAAAATATTTGGTGCTGTTTTTGTCCAAAGAGAACTTTGATGATCATATGGCGTCGAAATAAATAAGAGTGGTAAAGTTTCTCGAGAAATTCGAAAGTCATTTTCAATTGTTATAATTTGTTCGCCTGAAATATAAATAATGAAAATAGAATTTTGAAACACTAATTAATGGCGATAGATCGAGAGAAACACTTACGAGTCATTTCATTATTAAAATTAACAATAATGGGATCAGTAGTCCAATGGGATCGAGCAAATAATTCCAGTAATCTAAAGAACGCAACTTGAGGCACTTGAGCTGATTTATAAGGGTCTGGTGTCAAATAAATTGAAGCCACAAGTAATTCTACTACAATATCAGGAAAATGTGAATCGTCTATTAATTGAGAGGATAACCAACGTTTGGCCAAACAACAAGCAGGTCCAAAAGAAGGTTGCTGACAGTGTAATCTGAAAAATTTAATTCATTAGTAACAGATTAATAACAATAATAATCGTCTATTATTACGGAATTGAATTAAAAATGATGAAACAAATTTTAAACATACCCATGTAAAGCACCATTCAATGTTGGCAGATGGAATAATCTTCTTTCGAGGTCAGTTGATTCTTCAGTATCTCTGTATTTAATTATTCCGTCTTCTCCAATTTGTTGTTTCATGAGAGCTATTTCTTTTTGGCTAGCTATTCTTAGACGGAATAAAAATCCATCCTAAAACAGAATTATCATCTTTAATAACTTATTTCTTAGGAGAATAATTCTAAAAATGAATGCCATTCATAATTTTGATTTTAAACAAAAGGGTAAGAAAAATACTCACTTTAAAAACGTCTGTGTAATTAAGACTTCCCTGGGCAATCAAATTATATTGTTTTCTAAGACATTCGGCAATTTGAATTTGAAAAGCACCTTTCGTACATCGAATTGCTTCTAGTTCGTCGGGCCATTTTCCACTTGTCAATAACTGAATGCTGACTTCGATAGGTTGAATATAAAGAGGAACTTTTTTCAAATTCTTTTCTTTGAGCAATTTGTATTTTTCATCTTTGCCTAAAGAATTCATTTCTTTGCCGATGCTGTTTGCCATTGGAGGAAATACTTCTGTGTATCGTAGAACTGCACTTGAGCCACTTATACCAGTTATTGAAAGAGGCATATCCGTAAGGGAGGTCAATTCTTTCTCTAAAGAGTTGAAAACTTGAATCACTCTCAGTGAAGCCTCTTCTCCTGTACCATAATCAAAATCTGTCTTTATCTGTTGAGAAAAATTAAAATGTAATAAAACGCTTTTATTAGAAGATTTTAAATTTTGTTATTCGATTCGTAATTGTAATGAATACCTTTTTTAGTTTTAAAAGATTTTCCAACTGACTGCCAAGATAGAAAAATTCACTTCTAGGAAGGGATAACTTTTTTTGAAAGAGAAAGAAAATTATTTTCTGAGTTAAACATCTCTTCTCCTCTATAGTTTTTCCTTGGCCCCAGACAACAACTTCATGAATTGAACCATCATTGAAACGATGCAACTCTGATTTCGCTCCCCAAAATTTTCGAAAATCTGCAGCCTACTCAAAGAAAATGTGCAATTGTAGTCAAATTCGTTAAAAACAAATTATTTAATTCTTGTACTTTATACTTAACTTTGATGAGTTGCCTTCTGGACCTTTTGTAATTACATCAAAAAAATGATCTGGATTAAAATTTAATCCAATAAAGATTTTTTCCAAATGTTCTGGAAAATCGTCAGTTATTTCCCACTCTTTAAATTGTTCCGGCGTCACGAATATGTTCAACAACCTTTCACCTAAACCTTCTTTTAGAGTGCTAACGATTGATTTAACACAACTGTGATATTCATTTGGTCCAAAATTAAGTTTATCTTCCTTGGTAGACAATTTGTAGACAGCCTTTAATGCTTCAGTGCCATGAATACTAAAATTATTCATTATTTATTAAACTTAAGATATAAACTAAATATTATTAAACTAAATAATTAGGAATACAGTATTTACCAAATGACATTATCAAAAGTCCGATATAGAGGTACTTTTCTCATAAAAAGGATTTGAAAGCTGTCGACTTGTCCATTGTCTAAAGATGATATAGAAGTTGCTGCTAAATTCTGAATCCAGGAAAACATTTCTTTGGAGATACTTGCAGCAATGTTGTGATATCCCGACGAGTCTAAGAAAACACTATCATAGTATTTTCGAAACTCGGTTATTCGTTCAAGACCCTCTTTCTGTTCGCATAACGATATTCCATTTTCACTCCAATTACTTTGAGCTATAAAAGTATTTAATAGTTAAAAAACATTTTAATGAACTGATATTAAAATTTTGTCAACAATTTTCATCACTTACCTAAATTATTCCAAACATTTCTTATAATTTGATAGCTGCTCATAAAAGTATTGAGTTTTTTCGTACGTAATAAATATATTACGTACATGGTAATAATGTAGCCAGTAAAAGCATTGTATCCTTTAATTAATTCACGCTGGCAAAGCCATATTTTTAAAAGAATTATTCCATCTCGAATATTTGGATATTCTTTAATCAACTTTTTACTTTCCTCATTTGTCTTTAACATTATTAAACTCCGAAGAACACTTGAATTATAATGTGGTGTTGCAGTTAGTGATTCTGTAAAAGAGCAAAAAAAATCTTATTTTAGAAAAAGAGAACAGATTCAAATATTTTAAAAGAAAAAAATTGTAGAAAAAATTCACCTTCATTTGATTCAGTTTCGAAATACCACCCTGGTCTTATATTATTTCTATCGGGTAGAAAACGACTAAATTTAAAACTATTTTCTTGTGCCGCAATATGAATGAAAATTGTACATTTTTTGCCAAGTTTACCATCCGGAACAATTTTTAAAACCACATTTTCATTATTACCAATGTAAGATTTTTGACCAACAATTTTCTCATTTATACTCGAGGCTATGTAAGCTAAATACAGCCTTTGCTTCCTCAAGAACCTAAAATTTTGATAATCTCCTTTTTGAAATGAGTTTGCTGACATTTCGATGGCAATATCAATAATTGCATTTGTATTAATGTTGGTTTCGAAAGCATAAGAGCCGATGACATTTATGCTTGTTGGTTTTAAAAATTTAAAAGTGCCCTTTTCTTCTTTTGGTAAATTGGATATTGGGATATTAACATCGAGTTTCTTCAATAAAGTTTTATCATTTAACTAAAAATAATATTTATAATTAATAATATTTATAAAATAATTAATCTTTATCTAAACAAACAATTGCTCGTTTTACAATTTTTATAATTTAAAAAAATGAAGTTACTTCTTTAAACAAGTCACATACCTTATATTCTTTAGTCTCTTTAATTGAATTAATACATTCTTTTAATGTAGAAAACCAAGAATTAAAAAGTTTTTTATATTTCTCCGCGAGTTTCACTTCATTAAGAATTTCTTCGATTTGAAGACGAAATAAATTAGAGTGGTATAAATTTTCAGTTTCTCTTAGCTGATTCAGTTCATCCGCCGTTGGAGGTTTGTATAAATCCTTATCTATTTTATTCTTCTTTTTAGGAACTGCATCATTTTCATCCTCAGACAAGGGTCTTTTATTTGCAATTGATTCCTTTTCGGACAAATCCCAATCAATTCCGCCATCAGAATTGTCACTTTTCATTTTCAATTTCTCTGGTTTCTTCTTATGTCCACTTTTTATATTCTTCATCTAATTTTCAACCAAAAAATTTCTTTATTATTTATTAACATAATTATATACAAATAAATTAAATTAAAATGGTAAATTATTGAAATGTTAAAGTTATTCATAAAATATAATTTTAAGAATATTAAGAGTTTATGAACCCAATAATTTTTATTCTATTGAAATATAAAAACTATAAAAATAATTGTTGTTCTTTTATTGTGCTATTTTTAAGGTTAGGTTATTATAAACAAACAAAACAATTATACAAATTATTTACATTAAAATATAATTTATCATAAATGACTGTTCATTAACGTATATTTACTTAAATTTATTAATATAGTAAAACTAACATTTAACTTACCTTATTATCAGAAAATTATTAAAAAACTTAAATTAAAAATACAACCACGTGCATTGCTCAAGATAATATTTGTCTATTGTGTACTCAACCTGAAAGTGATGATAATGGTGCGTTTACAATAAGTAAAAGGCAAGTTGAAAATCGACTTGAAAGTAAGGGTTGTGTCCACAATAGACAAATATTTTTTAAGCACTCATCTGTAAAGGTGTTTCTACAATAGCTTGCAAATACATTTTTTATGTTTGATTTAAAGTAAATTCATATTCTGCATTAAAATTTATAATAATTTACTCAGAATTTACTGATTTAAAGTAAAGCAGAATTTCATGAGAGTGAAAAAGATAGTAATTATGGATTCAGCTTTATATTAAAGGTATCTCAGCTTCCTGCGCAGGCAGCAGCAAGTTGTGCAAGTACCTTTAACCTTTCTTGACCTTCCCAACCCTGTATATGACGCAGGCGCATATAAGCAGTAGCTACTTTTGCGCGGGAAAGGAAGGAAATCGTACATCTTGTAAACGAAGAGTTACTACTAACTCGTATAAACTGTAATATTTCGAAAGAAAACAAAATGTCAAGTCCTATGAGACCACCGCCTACACCGAGTAGATCTGATGTTAGGACTCCTCGACGAGCACAAAGATCACCAACAACCCCGTCTTCAGTCAACAGAAATCAAAATGGGAACGTTACTCCTTCCAAGCCAGGTTAGAAAACATTTCCCTTGTTTAGATTTCTATATAAAAAAACTTATTTTTCTGATTTTTCACATTTCAATATCAATCATATTAATTTAATTAATTCAATATTAATTGTAATAGTTTCCAAGATAACACAAGCAATAAATGTTAAACAAAATATTTGTTAAATATTTAAATTATTTGTCAAAACATTAATGTTTATAATGATTTATTTTTTATTTTTATTTATTTGAATGAATGGAATGAAAAGTTTGATGTTAGGTATTTCCAAAACAATGAAATTCATATTTAAATTAAGAATGCATGAAAATGTACACTTTTAAAAAGTGTACTCTTAAATGCAATTAAATTTGTTAAAAGAGTAATATTTAAAGGAAAATTAGATTGCATTGCTAATGTTGATTAAATTTTAGGTCCAAGTAACAACTCCGTGGACACTCCTCTTCGATATGGGAATCGTAAAGCACCAGGAACGGTGGCAGAGTCATCAGAGGGACAGTCTGTGCCGGCATCCTCGCCAAACAGACTTTTACAAACGAGTCCTATTGCCGGAGGAATGAGTGAAATTGATCTCTCATCTCCTTTGAATTATGGAACTCCAAGTTCTCTCGGTTCTATTCGAACTCCCCGAAGTGGAATACGAGGAACTCCTATCAGACAAAGACCGGATATTAGAACTGACAAACGCTTGAGACAAGTGAATGTTGATGAGCCAGTAAGTTGAACAAGAATTAAAAGTACATATTTTTTACATTTTGAAATAATTATATTATTATTAGATTCCAGAGGAAGCGGTTGCAGGAACTTCCGAGAGTGAAAACGCAGGTCCACAACTAGTAATCTGGGGAACGAACGTCGTTGTAAGTCGAGTGAAAGAACAATTCAAAAGATTCGTTACTCGTTTTATTGATCCAGATGCAGAAAATGATGAATTGCCAGAAACGTTGAATTTATCAGAACCTCTGTACTTGCAAAAGCTGAATGAAATTCATACTCTTGAAGATCCTTATTTGAACGTGAATTGTGCACACATTGAAGGCTTCGATGGACAATTGTACGCTCAACTGGTTCGTTATCCTCAGGAAGTGATTCCTGCCCTGGATATGGCAGTGAATGAAATGTTTTTCGAAAAATATCCAGCTGCCGTTCTCGATCATCAGATTCAAGTTCGACCATTCAATGTATCTAAGACTAAGAATATGCGCATGTTGAATCCAGAAGACGTAGATCAATTAATCACAATTTCTGGAATGGTTATCCGAACATCAAACGTTATTCCCGAGATGAGAGAAGCTTTCTTCAAGTGCATCATTTGCTCATTTACAACATTGGTCGAAGTTGATAGGGGTCGTATTGCAGAACCCACAGTTTGCACACATTGCAATAATAATTTTTGCTTCAATTTAGTTCACAATCGGAGTCATTTTTCGGATAAACAAATGATTAAATTGCAAGAGTCGCCCGATGATATGCCTGCTGGTCAAACTCCACACACTGTTTCTCTGTTCGCTCATAATGATATGGTGGATCAAGTTTCTCCTGGAGATCGTGTTGCAATCACTGGCATTTATCGTGGAGTGCCAATGCAAGTTGTTCCAAGGCAATCTAACGTTCGTTCCGTTCTCAAAACGCATCTTGACGTTGTTCACTTCAGAAAGCAAGACTCGAAAAGGTAAATAAACTAAGAATTAATAAATAAAATACATATATTAAATTTTATTAAACATATATTAAAATTTATTAAAGGTTATATGATCAACAAGAAGGAAAAGAACACGCTTTCCCTCCAGAGAGAATTGATCTTTTAAAGCATCTCTCGGAAAAGGAGGACATTTACAGTCGACTCGCTAGGAATATTGCTCCCAGTATTTACGAAAATGACGATATTAAAAAGGGAATTCTTTTGCAATTGTTTGGTGGTACTAAGAAAACTCATATTGCATCAGGAAGGAGTCACTTTCGTTCTGAAATTAACATTTTACTTTGTGGAGATCCTGGAACCAGTAAATCTCAACTTTTGCAGTTTGCCTTCAACTTAGTTCCTCGATCTCAATATAGCAGTGGAAAAGGTATGCATCATTTTTATTTCTCAATAACAAAATTGTTTATAAATTCATTTATTTCTTGTGCGAAGAAAAACATTTGACTATTAAATAAGTAAAGTGTTTGTAAAGAGCCCAAAAATTATAAAGCTAAATGCCATAAAAGAGAAGAAAAAATGTTGAATTTTAAGAAATGTCACTTTTTCGAAATAAAAAAAGTTCAAAATGCTTTAAACTATTTAATATCTATTATGTATCTGTTTAACATCTATTGGTATATTATTTATAATATGATAAATAATATATTCTCTAATAAATAATATATTCTAATATATTCTATTTTTAATATCTATTATGTATCTGTTTAACATCTATTGGTATATTATTTATAATATGATAAATAATCTATTAACATAATTTGAATCAGTTAAAACTCATGGTTTTAATTGACAATCAGCAGTGACTGACTTTTTGCTTCTGAATCAGTTAAAAATTATCATTACCAAAAATTGAAAAATCCGAATTTCTTAAAATTCAACATTTTTTCCTCTCTTTAATGGCATTTGGCTTTACTATTTTTGTGCTTTTGGAAAATACTTTACTTATTTAATAGTCTCGACTCTTTGGTAAAAAATCTAAAATTATCGAAAATTTCCAAAAATTAAAAAATCCGAATTTCTTAAAATTCAACATTTTTTCCTCTCTTTAATGGCATTTGGCTTTACTATTTTTGTGCTTTTGGAAAATACTTTACTTATTTAATACTCTCGACTCTTTGGTAAAAAATCTAAAATTATCGAAAATTTCCAAAAATTAAAAAATCCGAATTTCTTAAAATTCAACATTATTTCCTTTTTTTTATAGGATTTAGCTCCATTATTTTTGTGCTTTTAGAAAATACTTTACTTAATTAATAGTCTCGACTCTTTGGTAAAAAATCTAAAATTATCGAAAATTTCCAAAAATTAAAAAATCCGAATTTCTTAAAATTCAACATTTTTTCCTCTCTTTAATGGCATTTGGCTTTACTATTTTTGTGCTTTTGGAAAATACTTTACTTATTTAATACTCTCGACTCTTTGGTAAAAAATCTAAAATTATCGAAAATTTCCAAAAATTAAAAAATCCGAATTTCTTAAAATTCAACATTATTTCCTTTTTTTTATAGGATTAAGCTCCATTATTTTTGTGCTTTTAGAAAATACTTTACTTATTTAATAGTCTCGACTCTTTGGTAAAAAATCTAAAGTTATCGAAAATTTCCAAAAATTCAAAAATCCGAATTTCTTAAAATTCAACATTTTTTCCTCTCTTTAATGGCATTTGGCTTTACTATTTTTGTGCTTTTGGAAAATACTTTACTTATTTAATACTCTCGACTCTTTGGTAAAAAATCTAAAATTATCGAAAATTTCCAAAAATTAAAAAATCCGAATTTCTTAAAATTCAACATTTTTTCCTCTCTTTAATGGCATTTGGCTTTACTATTTTTGTGCTTTTGGAAAATACTTTACTTATTTAATACTCTCGACTCTTTGGTAAAAAATCTAAAATTATCGAAAATTTCCAAAAATTAAAAAATCCGAATTTCTTAAAATTCAACATTATTTCCTTTTTTTTATAGGATTAAGCTCCATTATTTTTGTGCTTTTAGAAAATACTTTACTTATTTAATAGTCTCGACTCTTTGGTAAAAAATCTAAAGTTATCGAAAATTTCCAAAAATTAAAAAATCCGAATTTCTTAAAATTCAACATTTTTTCCTCTCTTTAATGGCATTTGGCTTTACTATTTTTGTGCTTTTGGAAAATACTTTACTTATTTAATACTCTCGACTCTTTGGTAAAAAATCTAAAATTATCGAAAATTTCCAAAAATTAAAAAATCCGAATTTCTTAAAATTCAACATTTATTCCTCTCTTTTATGGGATTTAGATTCATTATTTTTGTGCTTTTGGAAAATACTTTACTTATTAAATTGTCTCGACTCTTTGGTAAAAAATCTAAAATTATCGAAAATTTCCAAAAATTAAAAAATCCGAATTTCTTAAAATTCAACATTATTTCCTTTTTTTTATAGGATTGAGCTCCATTATTTTTGTGCTTTTAGAAAATACTTTACTTAATTAATAGTCTCGACTCTTTGGTAAAAAATCTAAAATTATCGAAAATTTCCAAAAATTAAAAAATCCGAATTTCTTAAAATTCAACATTTTTTCCTCTCTTTAATGGCATTTGGCTTTACTATTTTTGTGCTTTTGGAAAATACTTTACTTATTTAATACTCTCGACTCTTTGGTAAAAAATCTAAAATTATCGAAAATTTCCAAAAATTAAAAAATCCGAATTTCTTAAAATTCAACATTTTTTCCTCTCTTTAATGGCATTTGGCTTTACTATTTTTGTGCTTTTGGAAAATACTTTACTTATTTAATACTCTCGACTCTTTGGTAAAAAATCTAAAATTATCGAAAATTTCCAAAAATTAAAAAATCCGAATTTCTTAAAATTCAACATTATTTCCTTTTTTTATAGGATTTAGCTCCATTATTTTTGTGCTTTTAGAAAATACTTTACTTAATTAATAGTCTCGACTCTTTGGTAAAAAATCTAAAATTATCGAAAATTTCCAAAAATTAAAAAATCCGAATTTCTTAAAATTCAACATTTTTTCCTCTCTTTAATGGCATTTGGCTTTACTATTTTTGTGCTTTTGGAAAATACTTTACTTATTTAATAGTCTCGACTGTTTGGTAAAAAATCTAAAATTATCGAAAATTTCCAAAAATTAAAAAATCCGAATTTCTTAAAATTCAACATTTATTCCTCTCTTTTATGGGATTTAGATTCATTATTTTTGTGCTTTTGGAAAATACTTTACTTATTAAATTGTCTCGACTCTTTGGTAAAAAATCTTAAATTATCGAAAATTACCAAAAATTAAAAAATCCGAATTTCTTAAAATTCAACATTTTTTCCTCTCTTTAATGGCATTTGGCTTTACTATTTTTGTGCTTTTGGAAAATACTTTACTTATTTAATACTCTCGACTCTTTGGTAAAAAATCTAAAATTATCGAAAATTTCCAAAAATTAAAAAATCCGAATTTCTTAAAATTCAATATTTTTTCCTCTCTTTAATGGCATTTGGCTTTACTATTTTTGTGCTTTTGGAAAATACTTTACTTATTTAATACTCTCGACTCTTTGGTAAAAAATCTAAAATTATCGAAAATTTCCAAAAATTAAAAAATCCGAATTTCTTAAAATTCAACATTTATTCCTCTCTTTTATGGGATTTAGATTTATTATTTTTGTGCTTTTGGAAAATACTTTACTTATTAAATTGTCTCGACTCTTTGGTAAAAAATCTAAAATTATCGAAAATTTCCAAAAATTAAAAAATCCGAATTTCTTAAAATTCAACATTATTTCCTTTTTTTTATAGGATTTAGCTCCATTATTTTTGTGCTTTTAGAAAATACTTTACTTAATTAATAGTCTCGACTCTTTGGTAAAAAATCTAAAATTATCGAAAATTTCCAAAAATTAAAAAATCCGAATTTCTTAAAATTCAACATTTTTTCCTCTCTTTAATGGCATTTGGCTTTACTATTTTTGTGCTTTTGGAAAATACTTTACTTATTTAATACTCTCGACTCTTTGGTAAAAAATCTAAAATTATCGAAAATTTCCAAAAATTAAAAAATCCGAATTTCTTAAAATTCAACATTTTTTCCTCTCTTTAATGGCATTTGGCTTTACTATTTTTGTGCTTTTGGAAAATACTTTACTTATTTAATACTCTCGACTCTTTGGTAAAAAATCTAAAATTATCGAAAATTTCCAAAAATTGAAAAATCCGAATTTCTTAAAATTCAACATTTATTCCTCTCTTTTATGGGATTTAGATTCATTATTTTTGTGCTTTTGGAAAATACTTTACTTATTTAATACTCTCGACTCTTTGGTAAAAAATCTAAAATTATCGAAAATTTCCAAAAATTAAAAAATCCGAATTTCTTAAAATTCAACATTATTTCCTTTTTTTTATAGGATTTAGCTCCATTATTTTTGTGCTTTTAGAAAATACTTTACTTATTTAATAGTCTCGACTCTTTGGTAAAAAATCTAAAATTATCGAAAATTTCCAAAAATTAAAAAATCCGAATTTCTTAAAATTCAACATTTTTTCCTCTCTTTAATGGCATTTGGCTTTACTATTTTTGTGCTTTTGGAAAATACTTTACTTATTTAATACTCTCGACTCTTTGGTAAAAAATCTAAAATTATCGAAAATTTCCAAAAATTAAAAAATCCGAATTTCTTAAAATTCAACATTTTTTCCTCTCTTTAATGGCATTTGGCTTTACTATTTTTGTGCTTTTGGAAAATACTTTACTTATTTAATACTCTCGACTCTTTGGTAAAAAATCTAAAATTATCGAAAATTTCCAAAAATTAAAAAATCCGAATTTCTTAAAATTCAACATTATTTCCTTTTTTTATAGGATTTAGCTCCATTATTTTTGTGCTTTTAGAAAATACTTTACTTATTTAATAGTCTCGACTCTTTGGTAAAAAATCTAAAATTATCGAAAATTTCCAAAAATTAAAAAATCCGAATTTCTTAAAATTCAACATTATTTCCTTTTTTTTATAGGATTTAGCTCCATTATTTTTGTGCTTTTAGAAAATACTTTACTTATTTAATAGTCTCGACTCTTTGGTAAAAAATCTAAAGTTATCGAAAATTTCCAAAAATTAAAAAATCCGAATTTCTTAAAATTCAACATTTTTTCCTCTCTTTAATGGCATTTGGCTTTACTATTTTTGTGCTTTTGGAAAATACTTTACTTATTTAATACTCTCGACTCTTTGGTAAAAAATCTAAAATAATCGAAAATTTCCAAAAATTAAAAAATCCGAATTTCTTAAAATTCAACATTTATTCCTCTCTTTTATGGGATTTAGCTCCATTATTTTTGTGCTTTTAGAAAATACTTTACTTAATTAATAGTCTCGACTCTTTGGTAAAAAATCTAAAATTATCGAAAATTTCCAAAAATTAAAAAATCCGAATTTCTTAAAATTCAACATTTTTTCCTCTCTTTAATGGCATTTGGCTTTACTATTTTTGTGCTTTTGGAAAATACTTTACTTATTTAATACTCTCGACTCTTTGGTAAAAAATCTAAAATTATCGAAAATTTCCAAAAATTAAAAAATCCGAATTTCTTAAAATTCAACATTATTTCCTTTTTTTATAGGATTTAGCTCCATTATTTTTGTGCTTTTAGAAAATACTTTACTTAATTAATAGTCTCGACTCTTTGGTAAAAAATCTAAAATTATCGAAAATTTCCAAAAATTAAAAAATCCGAATTTCTTAAAATTCAACATTTATTCCTCTCTTTTATGGGATTTAGATTCATTATTTTTGTGCTTTTGGAAAATACTTTACTTATTAAATTGTCTCGAATCTTTGGTAAAAAATCTTAAATTATCGAAAATTACCAAAAATTAAAAAATCCGAATTTCTTAAAATTCAACATTTTTTCCTTTTTTTTATAGGATTTAGCTCCATTATTTTTGTGCTTTTAGAAAATACTTTACTTATTTAATAGTCTCGACTCTTTGGTAAAAAATCTAAAATTATCGAAAATTTCCAAAAATTAAAAAATCCGAATTTCTTAAAATTCAACATTTTTTCCTCTCTTTAATGGCATTTGGCTTTACTATTTTTGTGCTTTTGGAAAATACTTTACTTATTTAATACTCTCGACTCTTTGGTAAAAAATCTAAAATAATCGAAAATTTCCAAAAATTAAAAAATCCGAATTTCTTAAAATTCAACATTTATTCCTCTCTTTTATGGGATTTAGATTCATTATTTTTGTGCTTTTGGAAAATACTTTACTTATTTAATACTCTCGACTCTTTGGTAAAAAATCTAAAATTATCGAAAATTTCCAAAAATTAAAAAATCCGAATTTCTTAAAATTCAACATTTTTTCCTCTCTTTAATGGCATTTGGCTTTACTATTTTTGTGCTTTTGGAAAATACTTTACTTATTTAATACTCTCGACTCTTTGGTAAAAAATCTAAAATTATCGAAAATTTCCAAAAATTAAAAAATCCGAATTTCTTAAAATTCAACATTTTTTCCTCTCTTTAATGGCATTTGGCTTTACTATTTTTGTGCTTTTGGAAAATACTTTACTTATTTAATACTCTCGACTCTTTGGTAAAAAATCTAAAATTATCGAAAATTTCCAAAAATTAAAAAATCCGAATTTCTTAAAATTCAACATTATTTCCCTTTTTTTTATAGGATTTAGCTCCATTATTTTTGTGCTTTTGGAAAATACTTTACTTATTTAATACTCTCGACTCTTTGGTAAAAAATCTAAAATTATCGAAAATTTCCAAAAATTAAAAAATCCGAATTTTTTAAAATTCAACATTATTTCCCTTTTTTTAAAGGATTTAGCTCCATTATTTTTGTGCTTTTGGAAAATACTTTACTTATTTAATAGTCTCGACTCTTTGGTAAAAAATCTAAAATTATCGAAAATTTCCAAAAATTAAAAAATCCGAATTTCTTAAAATTCAACATTTTTTCCTCTCTTTAATGGCATTTGGCTTTACTATTTTTGTGCTTTTGGAAAATACTTTACTTATTTAATACTCTCGACTCTTTGGTAAAAAATCTAAAATTATCGAAAATTTCCAAAAATTAAAAAATCCGAATTTCTTAAAATTCAACATTATTTCCCTTTTTTTATAGGATTTAGCTCCATTATTTTTGTGCTTTTGGAAAATACTTTACTTATTTAATAGTCTCGACTCTTTGGTAAAAAATCTAAAATTATCGAAAATTTCCAAAAATTAAAAAATCCGAATTTCTTAAAATTCAACATTATTTCCCTTTTTTTTATAGGATTTAGCTCCATTATTTTTGTGCTTTTGGAAAATACGTTACTTATTTAATAGTCTCGACTCTTTGGTAAAAAATCTAAAATTATCGAAAATTTCCAAAAATTAAAAAATCCGAATTTCTTAAAATTCAACATTTTTTCCTCTCTTTAATGGCATTTGGCTTTACTATTTTTGTGCTTTTGGAAAATACTTTACTTATTTAATACTCTCGACTCTTTGGTAAAAAATCTAAAATTATCGAAAATTTCCAAAAATTAAAAAATCCGAATTTCTTAAAATTCAACATTTTTTCCTCTCTTTAATGGCATTTGGCTTTACTATTTTTGTGCTTTTGGAAAATACTTTACTTATTTAATACTCTCGACTCTTTGGTAAAAAATCTAAAATTATCGAAAATTTCCAAAAATTAAAAAATCCGAATTTCTTAAAATTCAACATTATTTCCCTTTTTTTATAGGATTTAGCTCCATTATTTTTGTGCTTTTGGAAAATACTTTACTTATTTAATAGTCTCGACTCTTTGGTAAAAAATCTAAAATTATCGAAAATTTCCAAAAATTAAAAAATCCGAATTTCTTAAAATTCAACATTTTTTCCTCTCTTTAATGGCATTTGGCTTTACTATTTTTGTGCTTTTGGAAAATACTTTACTTATTTAATAGTCTCGACTCTTTGGTAAAAAATCTAAAATTATCGAAAATTTCCAAAAATTAAAAAATCCGAATTTCTTAAAATTCAACATTTTTTCCTCTCTTTAATGGCATTTGGCTTTACTATTTTTGTGCTTTTGGAAAATACTTTACTTATTTAATACTCTCGACTCTTTGGTAAAAAATCTAAAATTATCGAAAATTTCCAAAAATTAAAAAATCCGAATTTCTTAAAATTCAACATTTTTTCCTCTCTTTAATGGCATTTGGCTTTACTATTTTTGTGCTTTTGGAAAATACTTTACTTATTTAATACTCTCGACTCTTTGGTAAAAAATCTAAAATTATCGAAAATTTCCAAAAATTAAAAAATCCGAATTTCTTAAAATTCAACATTTTTTCCTCTCTTTAATGGCATTTGGCTTTACTATTTTTGTGCTTTTGGAAAATACTTTACTTATTTAATACTCTCGACTCTTTGGTAAAAAATCTAAAATTATCGAAAATTTCCAAAAATTAAAAAATCCGAATTTCTTAAAATTCAACATTATTTCCCTTTTTTTTATAGGATTTAGCTCCATTATTTTTGTGCTTTTGGAAAATACGTTACTTATTTAATAGTCTCGACTCTTTGGTAAAAAATCTAAAATTATCGAAAATTTCCAAAAATTAAAAAATCCGAATTTCTTAAAATTCAACATTTTTTCCTCTCTTTAATGGCATTTGGCTTTACTATTTTTGTGCTTTTAGAAAATACTTTACTTAATTAATAGTCTCGACTCTTTGGTAAAAAATCTAAAATTATCGAAAATTTCCAAAAATTAAAAAATCCGAATTTCTTAAAATTCAACATTTTTTCCTCTCTTTAATGGCATTTGGCTTTACTATTTTTGTGCTTTTGGAAAATACTTTACTTATTTAATAGTCTCGACTCTTTGGTAAAAAATCTAAAATTATCGAAAATTTCCAAAAATTAAAAAATCCGAATTTCTTAAAATTCAACATTTTTTCCTCTCTTTAATGGCATTTGGCTTTACTATTTTTGTGCTTTTGGAAAATACTTTACTTATTTAATACTCTCGACTCTTTGGTAAAAAATCTAAAATTATCGAAAATTTCCAAAAATTAAAAAATCCGAATTTCTTAAAATTCAACATTATTTCCTTTTTTTTATAGGATTTAGCTCCATTATTTTTGTGCTTTTAGAAAATACTTTACTTAATTAATAGTCTCGACTCTTTGGTAAAAAATCTAAAATTATCGAAAATTTCCAAAAATTAAAAAATCCGAATTTCTTAAAATTCAACATTTTTTCCTCTCTTTAATGGCATTTGGCTTTACTATTTTTGTGCTTTTGGAAAATACTTTACTTATTTAATACTCTCGACTCTTTGGTAAAAAATCTAAAATTATCGAAAATTTCCAAAAATTAAAAAATCCGAATTTCTTAAAATTCAACATTATTTCCTTTTTTTTATAGGATTTAGCTCCATTATTTTTGTGCTTTTAGAAAATACTTTACTTAATTAATAGTCTCGTTTAATTTTATTAAAATTGTTTTTAAACAATTGAATTCTTTTGGGTAATTTTTTTATAATAGTAGATATTGAAAATCATTGAAATGAGGAAATTTTTTGAAAATAATTGTATTTTGAAGAAGAATTTTTTTATATAGAAAAATAAAAATTGGAAGTTTGTCGAGATTTTTTTTAATTTTTGTGAACATAATTGAATTCTGTGATAAGAATTTTATTACTTTTGAAAATAATTGAATTTCTACTTGTAACTTCTTTAGAATTTAATTTCTTTTAGTGTTTTTAACTAAAATTTTTCCATTATTTTTAATAATTAATTAAATATATATTGACAAATTAAACTAATTTTAGAAGATTTTGAATAATTAAAATTTTTTGCAAAAATTCTAAGTTTTTTCGAATTATTGAAATTAATTATTATTGAAATTTCATAAAATTTCAATTTGAAACCGCCTGAAGTTTATTTATTAATGAAAATTGTAAACTCAACTTTTTTTAAATTGAATTACTTTTGAAATATTTAAGTAAAATTATTCATTAGATAATTTATAAGTCATTATTTTATGATATAGTTGTTCAAGATTTAAATAATATTTAAAAAGAAATTTTTGTCAGAAATTGAAAAAATTGAAGATTTTGTATTAGAATTGGTAATTTTATATGAATCAAACAAAAAAGACAGAATTCAGAATTTTCTTAGGAAATTTAAAAATTTAAATTTTTTGCAGTACTTTTAATAAAAATTCCTGACTTTTCCCTGAATTCTCTGTGTCAGAATATATGATACAGAGGGAAATTTTTATTAAAAATAAATTTGTTTTTCAATTTTTCCAACAGGATCCAGTGCTGTTGGTTTAACGGCATACGTGACGAAAGATCCGGAAACTCGTCAGTTAGTTTTGCAAACCGGAGCTTTAGTTTTAGCTGACAATGGAATTTGTTGCATTGACGAATTCGACAAGATGAATGAAAGTACACGATCAGTTTTACACGAGGTTATGGAACAGCAAACTTTAAGTATCGCGAAGGCTGGAATTATCTGTCAGTTAAATGCCAGAACAAGTATTCTCGCTGCTGCAAATCCCTGCGAGTCTCAATGGAATCCCCGAAAAACGGTACAATATTATTTGCACTAGTCATTCATTCATTTATTTATTTCTATTATTTTTACAATTTTCTTTTTTTTCCTACAGGTTGTGGAGAATGTTTTGCTTCCACACACATTATTATCTCGATTCGATTTAATATTCTTGATGTTGGATCCACAAAATGACACTTTCGACAGGAGGCTTGGCAAGCACATGGTGTCGTTGTACTATAAAGGGGAGCCGGAAGTGGAAGACGAATTGATAGACATGAGCGTTTTGCGCGACTACATTGCCTATGCTAAGGAACACATTAAACCAGTTCTCAGCGAAGAAGCTCAGCAGAGATTGGTGCAGGCTTATGTTGATATGCGAAGAGTTGGAAGTGGTCGGGGACAAATAACAGCGTATCCTCGACAACTTGAGTCATTAATTAGACTTTCGGAAGGACATGCGAAAATTCGTTTCAGTGAATCAGTTGAAGTGGTGGATGTTGAAGAGGCTTGGCGGTAAATAAAAATTATTTTACATCGAAAATATTATTTTTCAATTAAATACAATTTTTCTTAAAATTTCTGTTAATAGTCTACATCGAGAAGCACTTAAACAAGCGGCTACTGATCCCATCACCGGAAGGATTGACATTAATATTTTAACAACGGGAGTTTCTGAAGGTGAAAGGAAACGACAACTTTTACTCACTAACGCTGTGAAGAAGATTATTGAAGAAAAAGACACACTTCGCACTTTGTCCTATCAAAAACTTTTCGCTGAAATTAGAAGCACTTCTGAAACTGTAAGTAGTATTTAAAAATATTTTATTCTTCTCAAAAAATGAATTTTTTAAAACTTAATAGTATCAGTAGTTTGTCTTTAATATTTTCAATTGTATGTATATTCTCTTTTCAGTTTGTGACAAAAGAAATGTTTGACGATGCACTGAGAAATCTACAGGATGAAGATGTAATAAAAATACTGAGTAAGAATACAATTCGTCTGTTAAAAAATAAGGAATAACTTTCTAGAAAGTAGTTATTGCTTTTTTAATATTATTCTTTAATTAAAATTCTTTTCATGTCTATTTGACGAATATTTCGTTTCTAATACAACATACGATAATTTTTTATCCAATTTTATGTATCAGGATTCAATTTTAGTTTTAAAAGAATAAATTTTTTATACTACTTTTTATTAAATTAGTATTTACTAAAAATTGTCCTTTTCCATAAGTGACAAAAAAAAAAGTTGATAAAATCATTTTCGTTACAATATTCTCACTTTTTTATTTGATAAAACTAAAGAATTTTTGAATAATTCTTGTTTTCCGTTACTATCATATAAAAGCGTTATTTTAATATTTTTGAAATACCTACGAATGGGAGACATTATTGTACTACCTGTTTTGTATTGAATGAGCGTTGGGACCGTCCAGGTGGGCTCAAAAAGGTTGTTAAAAACTAAAAATGCAAAGCAGTCGAGAAATAAGCGTTCGGTTTGTAATCCCTTTCTACTAATGGACAAAATTTTTTCTTTTACTTCTACCTGACAATAAATTAGTTACATTCAAAATTTTAGGAGTATGTAGGAGACAATCTTTGTAACATTATTCATTGCCATTCTGTTTTAAAATTACAATAGAACGTAGAATTTCCTCAATTATTGCATTTTAACAAACTACTTATATTTATTTTTGTTGAATTCATATAATTTTGATTTAAATTAAAAATCTCTGTTTTAGTAACTTTTTTCTGTTGAATGAAAATGATTGTGTTCTTTTTTAAAATCGATTTAAATTTGAAATTCAATTATTATGAGAGAACGCAAATCATATAGATATTTATTTTCTTTTTACTTAAAATCAAAAAAAGAATATAAACAATTTCGTTAGCGTTTTAAAAACAAGTATTTTTATAAATACTTGTATTAGTCAAGTTTTAAGAAATTGACATGAAAAAAATTAAGATTTATTAAATGCCTTTATATATACTTTTACGCAGTAAAAATTTGTCTAATAAAAAAAATTGATAAATTAAAATTTTCAGACACTAAAGCATATTTTGTTCCTTGCAAAAAACCTCCTGTAGATTATATTGTAGTAATAATATAAAATTACTGGACTTAGGATTATAGGATTTGGCCTGGATATATAAATATTTCAAACTGTCCACTTTATTTTAGAGGTCTTATAATCCTCTAAGTCTAAACATTTATTGTACGTATATATTATAAGTTTCTCACAAATTCATATAAAGAGAAAAATATATTCTTTTTTCAAATATATTATCTAAATATAGGAAAATTTTGTGTTAATTTTCGTACAACAAAACTATATACATATATACAGAGGCATTAAACGGCATTGATCCATGTTTTCATTCATGAATTCAGACGCAAGCGTGCGTTTCTATAAATACATATCATACATATATAGCAAAATTACACGTCATACTATTTTTGTTTGCAAAGAAAAGAATCAAAAAAATTTTCTTATAATTCAAAAAGTATTATATACTTTTTTGTTTCAAATTACAAAAAAGTCTTTTAATTTTACGACAATTTTGGACACTTATAACAAATAAGAGGTTTATACCTAAAGCTTCCTTTTGGAACTTTGAAGCTTATTTGAGACAGGCATTGAATTTTGTAAGCATTTGTAAGAATAATATAGGAATTCCCCAAACGAATAACATGTCATTAAAAAGTCATTATTCGAGACTAATTCTCATTGGCGCAAATAGAAATGGAAAATAGTCAATGGGGCCTGTTACGGGAAATAAGGGGACATAATTTTGCGGGAAAAGAGTTTCCCTCTCTCTCTCTCTTTCAACTAGCGCCCAGACGACAAAAGGTGGGGGAAGCGCTCATGAGGCCCCATTCACAGAGTTGACAGTATAAAAAGGGACCTTAATTTGTTAGTACGCTACTGAAAGTAACATCACAATAAGTTATTATCGAGAGTTATATACAATTTTTTTTTCTACCCATTTCCCTAAATTTTTACAAATAATTGAAGAAACTTAAAAAAAAAACCCGCAAATTCTTTGTATAGAAAAACATAATGTATATTCAGTAGTCGATGTCAACGCAGAGTCCCAACACGCATGCATGTTGTCGGACTTGATTCGAACTGAACTACTGAAAACACATATTATATGCTACCACATATGCCACACACATGCTTTAAGTAGATAAAATCCCGAATAGTGCGCCTTTCATTCCACTTTTTTAAGATTCTAAAATTCTTTTTAAATAAAGCAATTATTACAATTTTGTTTATATTTCTTTATTAATTTTTTTATTCATATTTCCAATACAAAATATTTATATATAAAATAATTTGAATAAAATAAGTTTACTTTCTTCGAGCTCTAAGACTAATTATTTTTATACATAAATACATAAATTAATTTGTATATAATAATAATTAAATGTCGAAAAGTAAAATTATATTTTATTTATAAAAAAAAAGTTTTTCATTAACTTGATACTGAGAATATTGAATATAAAGAAAGAATAAATGAAATTTACCTAAACAGCATACAAGGAAAGAGAAGGACAAAGTGATGAATAGCTAATATTATATACAGTGTTGTATTTATAATAGAGGTAGGTATGAGAAGAGACACAGAAGCTATAATGACAGTATAACTATATATTTGCAATTTTCGTGAAAAATCCCACTCCAATACCTGAGCACACCTCTATATCACTTGAGAAATTGTCATCAGTAGAGACCCTGATCTCTAAGAGTGCACATGTCTACTAATTGCTCAAATTCCAGTTAGCTAAAGCTAACTTTAATATCTGTGGTTTTCCATTTCAACGGTTCAATTTACCCGCCAGCGCGCAGCGCTTCACAATACACCGTTCACTACAGGTAAAATTTATTTCTTTTTACACTTTTTTAAACCAATTTTTAGCAAAATTTTTCATAATTCAGTTGTTTATCATGTGACTTATTTCCAAATTGCATATTTAAATATACAGATATATTAAACGTTATTTATAATATTTTTCAATTTTGTTAAAATGTTAATGTTTAATCTCCACATATTTAATTAATATAAAATATAATTATATACGATTTATTGTATTTTGAAAAGCAAGTATATTTAGTAATCGAAGACGATTTCTTACCGAGAGATAAATTTCGACTCTCATTCATAATTGAAAAACAAACAAAAATTCTTGAAAGGGCACATTGTCAATATTTACAATTATTTTGAGAATATATTTTAATTCTATATTTCTGGTTTAAAACAAATTTTAATAATTAATTTTCAATGCTTATTTACTTATACTTTTCAAATCAAGTTGTAATAAATTATTTTTTGAAATTTATAATTTATTATGCAATGACGAATTTGTATATAGAATGTTTAAAAAAAAAAGATTTTATATTGAACTGAATTTTCAACAAATTTGTATTTAATTAATATTTTTATTTATGTAATCAAACTATTATTATTAGTCGTAATAAAGTTTCTATAAAACGTAATATGTTTTAATAAAATTTTTCTTGAATTAAATTTTGTTTATGAGAATATATAACATATATTTAATTAAATTTTTATTCGGTATTTCAGTTAATTTCTATTGAAGTTTTTAAAGTTTTATTTCGAAAAACTTGAAATTGTGTTTGAAATTTTATTTACTCTCGAATAAACAATTTGTATAGATAAAATATTAAAGTTCCAACATATTTTAAATTTTAAAATGATTTATGCAAGTGGAGAAAAAAAATTTATTTGCAAATTGTTAATTCTCTTTTTTTAAATCGCACTGTATATACTATTTTACTGCTATAAAATTGCCCCGAGTGGAAAATTTGCAGTGCCAAAGATTTATGTAGGACCTTAATTTATAGATTTATACCTACTTCCTTAAAATGGTGCCGAGACTCACTGAGCCCTCTTCATAATAAGATTTCACCAGATTTAAGGGCCTGAATTCTTTGAAACCCCCTGTTTCCATTGAAACTTCTAGACTTCCGAATAATATTATTTCTGTTTTGTATTCTGTTCATCCATCTATTGAACAAATTTTCGAAAATTAGTAGAATTAAATTTAAAAAAAGTAAAATTAAAAATTCTGTAATTTTTATTTTAATTATATAAATCTCACTTGGATTATACTATTTACAAAATAAATTTTCATAGCTCAAAGAAATTCTCCTCTATTACCCGTGTATGATATCAAGGTCAAAATAAGAATATAATAATATAAATTTAATATTAATACTACAGATTTCCAACAATTCGAATAAATAACGTGTACTGGACTTTACATCGAAATTTATTAATTTACTCTCAAATTTTCTTACAATGTCATAAAAAGTTATTTTTCGTTTGTTATTCATTTCGTATAATATTTTTAAAAAAAGTCACAACAATTTTTTAATTTACATTTTTAAAAGAAGGGAAGGAAAATAAGATGAATTTATTATAAAATAATTTTAGACTTCTTTTCGCTTGTATAAAAACAATTAAAAATTTAATTTTCTGCTTTTCTTGTCTGTATATCTAATAATTATATACTTTCTTTCAGATCAAATAAATGAAATTGAATTAGCAACAAAGTTAGCTTAAGCTTTTTAAATATCAACAAGTTTATAATGGCGACTAATTTCAATCGGTTAACGAGTCCTCCTCCATCTCTGCAACTGGGTCCCTTTGGGGTGAGAATATATTTTCGATTCTAATTATTTAAATATTATTTATCTTTTTTCCTTTTTTATGATTTTTGTGTATGGTGAATGAAAAAAAAGAACTTATAGAAACGTTGTATTACAGATGGAATCATATTGGTCAAGAAGAAGTAATCAGATTGGAATTGCTGATGAATTGAGGAGAATTTCCTTGAGACACGCGGAAATTAATGAGGATCACTCATTTGATTCTAGCTCAAGTTCTTCAAGTTTATTTCTTAATTTACCACAAACAAATGATGAGCTTAGTTATGCAGCACAGCTGAGAGTGAGTATATCTAATAATTTCGGAAAAAATTAATTTCAAATTCAAAAAGGTTTTTTTTATCGAAAAGAAAATTATAAGTAACTTAAGTTAGATTCCTCGCAATTTACGTACAAATTTTTATTATTTACGTTTGTTTTTCCAACAGGCTCCATCAAGAATGAGCAGAACATATTCGCAAGATCAAACTGAGTCTTCTTCTTCTTCTAATGCCGGGCCATCCTCGTCGTCCTCATCGTCATCAACATCTTCAATATCGTCATCTCCAGAAACTATATCACATTCATCTTCTCAAGCAGAACCACCACCGTCTTCATCGTCATCCTTGTCACTTTCACCAGATGCCACATCGCATTATTATTGCTCCCAGTTGGCATTATCAGTGGCTGAATTAAATTTACGAAGCATTTGTGAGGTTCACAACATCGCATTTGCCAACTACTGTCAGACCTGCAATGTGCCAATTTGCAAGAGATGTCGAGCTCCGTATCACAGGACACACGCCACAGTCACTATCAAGGAAAGTCTCGAAATCGCAAGACACGAGTCCATGAAAGTCTTCAGAGAGATTGCGAACACTTTACAGGAAATTGATAGAGACCTTGGAACCATAACTGTAAGTTTTCAAAAACTGATATTGATAGTTTTTTACTTTCTTCTTAAGAAATTAATGTTTAATATTGAAAAATTATTATTTTATTCAAAAACGATTTACTATATTTGTATTTTACAGATGGAGTACTCGACACTGAAAGACAGAGCGAAACAAACAGCTCAGGAGTTGGACAAATGTTGGATGCTTCTGAACGTGACAATGGATGACAGGCGAAGAAAACTGTTTCAAGAAATTGAAAATGCGAGGATCTTGAGAAGAGACATATTGAAGGAAAAAATAAAAAGTCTGAAGAACTGCCAGAAGAAATTGATCAACTTGTTCAGCGTGCAGCAGTTAGCTCTGACTTCCACAAATTCGACAAACAATCCTTTCCATTTGCGCGTTGCCAATGGCAAAGCGATTGGAGTGACATTCGAAGTTGAAGAGACGCGAAAAGCAGTGATGGAACTCGAGGAAAGCTGGATTGGTTTCTCAGGTTCGGAGAAACCTTTACTAGACGCTCTCTCGGCGTTCGGGTCTCTCAAGCTGACTAATCCAGGACCAATTGGCGATCGTCGAATGATTCGCGGACGAGGACCTCCCGACGCATGGCGGGAGCAACATCCGCTGGCGCCGAAGCCTCATCCGATTTCCTCGAGTCCCCGAGGAAGACCGATCGCCGCGAGCGTCTACCGCGTCGTCGTCTGGTGCGAGAAGCCGCACTCTTCCATCTTCTACCCTCCACCCATCAAACTGATCGGCAAGAACACCGTCGAGCCGGAGAATCCCGACAACCTCTGCCGACCGTGGGGCGTCGCCTGCGACAAGGACAACAACATCTACGTCGCCGACAGGTCCAACAATCGTGTCCTCGTCTTCCGAGAGAACGGCTGCATCGTCCGCAGAATCGGCTCCTACGGCGCTGGACCCGAGCAGTTCAACAGACCCGCCGGCATCACCATCGACGAGCGCCGTCGCATCATCGTCGCCGACAAGGACAACCACCGCATCCAGATTCTCACCCTGATGGGCAACTTCCTGCTCGAGTTCGGCAAGAAGGGCTCCGACCCTGGCCACTTCAACTACCCCTGGGACGTGGCGGCCAACACCGCCTGCGAGATCGTCGTCTCCGACACCAGGAATCACCGAATTCAACTATTCAGTCCCGAGGGTATTTTCCTCCGGAAATTCGGAATGGACAGCACTTTCGGGGCATTCAAACTCCTCGATTCGCCCCGAGGAGTCGCCTTCACTCCCGAGGGAAACATCATCCTCACGGACTTCAACGCCCACCGAATCCTCTGCGTCGACTACAAGTTCATGAACGCCAAAGTTCTGAACTGCGAGGGTGGCATGCGGCCCGCCAACAACTTCCACAGACCGCAAGGCGTCATTGTCGACGACGACGGCAACATCCTTGTTTCCGACTCCAGAGGCTACCGAATCATGGTCTTCAACAAATTCGGAGCCTTCCTCAACGAATTCGGCAAGCAGGGCGACGGAATCGACGAAGTGGACCGCCCCTCCGGCATTGCTCTCCTCACCGACGGCAGAATCGTCTTCGTCGACTTTGGTAACAATCGAGTCGTCATTCGTTAATTCATTTAACCAAATAATTTTGGTTTCTCTTACCAAAGTTGACAAATTTTACGTGCATGTAACACGTTTTTAACGTGAATAACTAGCCTTTTAATTTTATATTATTTATAAATAATTCTCCAAGCTTCACAAGCAACACAAACAACACAAGCAACAACAAGTGCCATAAAAAATACTATGATCAATTTCTCTTTTTCTCTAGAAAAAAATTTCCAATAATTTCTTATATTTAAGATCAGGGTTTTTAATCAAATTTTTGGAAAAAGTATCGAATTTTAAGGGCCTTGGACACTCTGTTTCAAAAATCAGAAAGATAACTACGTATTTGACAAAAACGTACACTATACTTTTATTTTTGTTTTTTCAACAAATTAAAAATATTGCGATACAAAAAATCAAAATTTATTTATAAATTTGCTTTAAAGAGAGATTATTAAAAGATTTTAATATCCTGAGATAATATTATTCGTTCAAAAGAAACTTTTTAAAAAAAGATTTTTTCACTAGTCATATGTATAGAAATATATAATTTTTGAAAATTGTAAAATTCTGCTTAAAAAAGGAAAGGAGGCAAACACTTATTAATTGCAGACATTTTTTTTTTTTTAATTTACATCAGAAATTCAAAAAATATGGAATAACTGTAAAGTGGATTATTTCCTGCTATATGACAGTTTAATTGCCATGTTAACAAAACAAAAAATGTATTTAGGCTTTATATCCACTTGCAGGGAACAGAAATAATTCTTTTTAAAAGTCAAAAAAAAAAAAAAAAAAAAAAAAACTGTCATTCTGCCTTAAAATAAAATTGTGCAACAATATTGTTATCTGGCTTCAATAATTGACGATAATTGATATACAAATAATCAGCAGCACAATTGTATAGTCTTTTTTTTCATTTTTTTTTCTTCGCGAATGAGAGGTGTGAAAGAAAATTTGTTTTAAAAAAAGTTAATGATTTTATCAATTTATGATTATAAGTCCAAGTCTTAAAATGTAATTTGTATTATTATATATTCTTTGAATATTTTCCAATAACTTGGAAATAATTAAATATAGAATTTTTATATATATTTTTTTAAATTGTAATGAATTTATCACTCAATTTACTATCTATACATTTATATACTGATTGACGATAGTATCATGTAATGTTTATTTTTTATCATTGATCTATATATTCGTCGTATGTTTAAGGACTAAATGACAATAAAATTTTAAGGATAATTCTTGTTACTTTTATTGTTTTCAGAACCTTATTAATCATCATTTTTATTATTTAAAATTATAAACTGGAAAAAATTTTATTTGATTCAAATAATAGATTATTTGAATCAAATAATTTTTATTGGAGTCAATTAAATAGTACTAATTCACCATTTTAATTGAGTTAATTAATAGTAAAAATTTTAGTATTTGAAGCAAATGTGAATTGACTAAAATGAAAATGATTTGATTCAAGTATAAACATTTAATTGATAATAAGTCAAGTAATCGCGGTTATTTGAGTGAAATAAATTTTTTCTCAGAGTATCATTATATATATACATTGACGACACATCTATAAAATGTGGCGTCGCGACGAAGGCGTACTATATGTATACATACGTTATTCGCTCTTGAGTTGACCTTGAAATCTCCCACGCGACTCGAGGAAGAAAGGTATGACGTCGGAGGGTGAAAATACGTTCAACTCCCACCTTCATCCCCCATTTTTCTTGTCAACATGTATATATACACTTGTATCACATACTTTAAGGATTGAAATTCTAATTCTTATACATAATTATTAAATAATACATATATAAGGTCCTTTTAAACATTTGCAAAATTTCTTTAAATTATAATTACAAACGCAAATATAATGTGTAGGCGGTTCATTGGAATTTCATTGATCCTATATTCAAGCAATAATTTTGTTTAAAAGAATTTTAAAAAAATTCAAGATTGTCAAATTGAAATAGAAATTTTTTTTTTTTCAAAAATAGAATAAATAGAAATTTTCCGGTTGGTAATAATCCTTAATTAATATTATATGAAATGACCTGGAGTAGCCGTCTAGATTATATGTGTATATATCGTGATGCTGAAGGTCGAGACTACTTCATTCATAGATTTTGGCGCATGCGCAAAATATACTACATGGCGTTGGCTCTTCAAGAGGCTTAGGTTCAATATCATGTATGTGTGTGTGCATTGGGGATGAAAGTTGAGCGTTAGAATTCGACTTTCAGCATCCACCCAGGGACGTCAATGTTGGAAAACGCACGTACGGGGTGAGTATTTACTAAAATTGGCAATTTTCACAATTTCAGAAAATTAATTTCCATTTAACTCCGGTTAAAGTATTTTTAATTCTATATACATAAAAATATACACGAAAAAATAAATCAGGGAGACTATGAAAAAATCAAACTTCATTAGAGGAAACAACGCCCAATATAATATTATGTATAAAATATAATTTATATATATTATATTCTTCCCCTCAGAGAATGAGGGTGAATCGCAAAAATTAAAAAATATATTTAAACTTGTAAGTCAAATACAAAAGATTATTAATACACTTTAATGTGTATAATATATTGTATATAAATATATATACAATTATATTTTATTTTATATAAAGTAAACTATGATTCTAAAATAAAAATGAATCTATGGTATTTTTATAAAAAGAAAAAGTTTAGGTTTTCTTGAAAAAGTATCAAAAACTAGAGTATTATATTTGGAATATAACAAAACTTTGGTTTAGCCACGCAGTTTTTCAAATATCAAATTGAGACAAAAAAGTAATCAAAACGTTGCCTTTTTGATTCCTTTTTTGTCTCAATTTGATATCTGCAGAAAAATAAAGAATTTGCTTCATTATAAATTTTTCCCTAAGGGTTTGGAACACATTTTGAAAAAACGATCTATAATTTAAATTTGAATAAGAGTTTATACAAATTTTTGAGTAAATATAAGTAAATAAATATCAAAGGAAAGAAAATTTTAAAAGAAGGATAAAAAATCACAAAGATCACAAGGATCGCAATCTTACGTATATGGAATGTTATTTTTTTGCGTGGGAGATTATTTTCCAACTTGATACACTACTGGCGTCACAGTGACGTCAGCAGGGTCAAAGTCAATATACACGTTTTATATAATATAATATACGGCAATAAAGAAGAAATTTTTAATTATTTTCAATTTCAACAATATTCATGAAAATATTCTTTCATCAGTATTCTTTCTTTTTAAAAGAATTAATTTCTAATTTCGCATATATATGTACTTGAAAAATTTTTGCCGGCCGGGTTGCCGGTATAAGAAAGTTATAAATATTATGTGTAAAGGGTGCTAGAAAATTGCGGGGGTGTAATTCAAAATGGCAGGGATAGAGGACGCAATGTCATTGGTGGATGGATTTCGAACGAAGGCGGAGGAGGGAGGTGCGTCACTACTGACTACGCTGCCAGTAGTCCAGTCAGTTTCAGTGCAGACCGTCAAATTGAAAGGTTCATTTAACCTTTATCAAAAAAAAAAAAAAAAAAAAGAAAAAAACGAATTTTATATTTCAATAATTTTTGCAATTTGTGTAACTTTCAGTTTCAAGTGAATATTGAAAAATCCAATTCTGACAGTTTGACGACATAAATTATTTATATTCTAGTCCTAACTAGTATTTTCGGTATTTTCAAGCCCCTTCGTATAAGCATACGTACATACATACAAAAGTGATTTAATTAATTTTGCATTTAACTCCAGTAATAATTATTTTTGACTAAATATTACATGTTGATTTAAAAACGGCTAGACAACTCCAAATAATTAAACACGTACGCTCACGCGGATCACCGGCCGGCGTGTTATGAATTGCAGTTAAGTTCTATGTACGTTATTTTCAATCTATATTCTTACTTTTATTTATGTAGAATTGACTGTAATAAAATTATTTAAATCAAGTACTTGTATCCTATATTTTACGTTTTTTTTTTATTCTTACACAATTTATAGAATTTTAACATTTTATGTATGTATATGTAATGTGTCTGTGGAGCCTATAGATAAATAATTAAAGTCAATTGTATTTGTTAAAAAGAGCAATTTCTTCTAGAACTGAATTTTAATTGTAAGTTTTTAATTGTAAGTGAAAAAATTGTTATTCATCTTTTGTTATATGTTTTATAAACGTTTTTCTTTTCTTTTTTTTTTTTTTTTTGTTGAAAAAATTCAAGCGCAGTCTCCCAAGTTAAATGAATAGGTTCGTTTTTCTTCTCTATATCTGAAGAAACAATCGATATTGTGATATTCCCTAGAAAATTTCACTTTCATTTCTATATATAGAAAATAAGTCTTATTTTCATCTGATAAGAGTTTTAATATTACAATGTTCATTTTTTATAATTTACGGTAAATAATATTATTTATTATGTGTAATATTAATTTCAACTATATAATCGTATAAATTTTTTAATTTATATACAAAAATCCGATACAATATTAAAAAGGAAAATTTTAAAGAACATTTTTTAGATTCGGAGTTTATTGCCTAATATCCCTTACAATATTGTTTATATGCAAATTAACCCTAAAATTAATATAATTAGTTTTATAACTGTTAAATTGTATATTTAAACTGAATGATCTATAAAAATTAGTTGATAATGTCTTAAACTTGTAATGTTAGGTCACCCTTGAATTGAAAAATGATATTCAAGAGAAATGCTTGAAACGAAAGTGAAACCACCGACCGCCGTGGAACGCTTTGCGCACCCGCAGACTTCTTGATGAATGAAAACAAAATTTATAAGGTCTTAATCGCTTTTCTCACAAGTTCAAGTTCATAATTATTTTATAAATACTTGCATTTTAGCAGTACGTGTACAATTCGAGATACGAAAAATTTATTGAATTTTCAGTTTTTTATAAAAACTTTCACTTTTCTATTTGAAAATTAGGTGCTTGAGAAAATGGATGATACATGTTATCTTAGATGCAGATAAGAATTTTTATTTTATTCAAATATAATCAAGTTCTTGACGGTTGACCATAAGACTCAAAATTTATTTTCCTTAAAGTGCTTGAAATTTTTCTCAATGAATTTGGAAATATTACAATTACTTTATTTGTAAAATAAATCTCGTTTATTAGCTCTTGGGGCTGTAAAAAAAGAGCCAAAAAAAAGGTTCATATTATTTAAACTTTAACGTTTTGATGGATTTGCCTTGAAATTCTGAAGAGAATATTTTCTTTTCCTTCAAAAGACTTTTTATTTCTATATGTCCAATGGACCCATGGGTTAGGCGTGAGGAGTTACCGATACCTGTTCGTTTCAAGGAAACTTCTTTTATTGTCTAGAAAAAATCTACGTTTTACGAAAATCTACGTGAACACGGAATTTATCATTAAATTTTCCACTAAATATCGAATCATACAACAATCTCCTGTGGGAAATTGAAATCTTTTTCGTTTCTCAAAAAAGCATTTGTAGTCATTTTTTCATTGTAAAAATATTTAAAATTTTTTACCACCTTATTAGATACTCGAAAATAGTAAATTTAAATAATTTTCATTCAAGTAATAATAAAACAATCCTCGTCTTTAGAAATGAAAAATATTTTAAATATTACAAATCCTTTAGGTACATCTTTTTTACTTTCTGTGTATACTTCAAAAAAAATTATAGTTTTGAATTTTTAACATCAAATTTTGTTTCAAGAATAACTATATAAAAAAAAGATGTAAAGGATTTGCTGATTTATATAGAGAAATTTTGAAAAGGGATGTGTTTACTCTGTACACGCTTTAGTGAGCATCCGGTAAAAAGAAAATTCTTAGAGTGGATTTTTGAAAGGATCGAAAACATGAACCTGCGTTATTTTCGGCAGTGGCCAGTGGTTGGGCCCCCAAATGCCTTAAAGTGGTGGACCCGTATCACGTGGTCTTAGGTACGTTTCTTGGAAATTTACTGTCTTTCAACAGAGAGGCCGACGTCTGTTCCGTATTTATCTCTTCGACAAATGTTCCACAAGGTCCCAAGGCTTACCTCCGGAAAATTCATCTTACAACAATCGCAGCCCCTCAAAACTCACCAAATTGAAAAGAATGCATCTTGTCGAAGCAACACATTTTTTTTTTTCAAACTCTCCCATTTAAATCAAAATTCAATTTTCTAAATTTAACTATAATTTACTCGAAATCATTTATTTATTAAATTTATTAAATCATTTAAAATATTTATAGAATAACGTAATATTGAATTTCTTTATAAATTTTATAATTCATTCGATGTATCTTATAATAATTAAAACAACTTTTCTGCAAATATCAAATTGAGACAAAAAAGGAGTCAAAACGGCAACGTTTTGATTTCTTTTTTGTCTCAATTTGATATCTGCAGAAAAGTTGTGATAAAGTATAAGTTAGATGCAAGTTTGTTCAATTATGAATATTTTCGAAAATTAAAGATAATTTTAACGCCTTTATTTACTTTTATTTTTTTTTTATTCCAAAAAGAGTAATGAATATTTCTTTTCGATTTGTTTTAAAAGGGGGGGAAAAAAAGAGTTTTTGTGAGAAAAAGAGAAAGTGTTGCTGGGGAACTGGGAAATTTCCCGTGGTTATTGATTTATAGGGGTCCCATGAGCCGAACCCCAGTTTTGAATCTCAGGACCTGTAAAAGGTTCATCGTTTCTGTCGCCCTCAAACTCTCATATAAATAGTTTTTTTTCGCCCGGTGTGCTCACCCTGAACACCCTGTTTTCAAAAGTGGATCAGCGAGTTTGCTTCTCTAATTCAACATTATTATATTCTATAAAGAAATCCTGCTCTCTAAACTTGTTGCGGGCGACAGTAATTTTTTCAGGTATGAGGAAGTGGCTCTTCCTGTTAGTGTCAACTTTTTTTTAATAGCCATCTTCTTCATGTCCAGTTTTTTTTTTCTAGATATAAATATCCAGTTTATACAGTGAAACAGGTCACATTTTTATTCAATTTCACTCTGAGCGTAATAAACGTTTTAAATGAACTTTTTTCTGATTTCAGATTGACGTTCAATAAAAACGTCGGAGGAACTTTGTGAAAGTGAGAAATTTTTCAATAATGGCACACAGCGGTGCTTTTGAATTCGGGGTAAGAATCATTCAAGTACTTGTTTATGTATTCATCGGTTTGGTGAAACATGTGATGTAAAATGAAATTTTCAGGTATTAAATGCTCCATGGCTGCACGGATTGAGTCTGTACACTGGGCACACGAACCCAGCGCCTTCAGGTTTAAATTCAATGAGAAATTGTCGATCGCCCTTTCAGTCCGGATCGCCCGATTCGATAAATTCATTTCCTTCGCTAATTAGCGGAGTTTTGCAAGTTGTCAATGGAGATCAATTTGCACTTAATGATTCTTTTCAATTGCCGGCTATTGACAGTTTCAAAGGATTTGGATTTAGAGAATGTTCCTGTTTGGATGGAATGTGTGACGCGTGCTGCAGTAAAATGAGAGTAAGTTATTTCTGCTTCTTGAGTTTACTACTATTTAACTATTATTTACTATAATTGATTTTTACCGGTAGTTTCAGCAGACAATGAATTCTTCGCACTCACCCGATTATCTCGTGTCACAATCGACATCAACTGGCACACCAAGTCCACCTCTTCAAGTCTCTCAATCAGCGACATCGTTAATTAATCACTGTGAACGGCATTCCGACAGTTCAAATTATTACTGTCAAACTTGCAGTGTTTCCATTTGCGGAGAATGTGACCTACGTAACCATAATGGTCACGTTACGGTTTATCTCATCGAAGCTATGGAACAGGCTGGAATGCAGGCGAATCAAGTTTTGAGCGAAGCTATGCATGGAATAAAAACAATAACCGATGATCTTGAGGCTATATCGGTGAGTTTTCTTTTTTCAAAATTGCAAACTTATATCTGTACTTTAATAACTAACCAGTTTTCTTCATAGTTGGCTGTCGGTACACTAGACGTGAGATCCAAGCAGGCAACGGACGATGTGTCCATTTGTATAAAGCGAATAATCTCCGCTTTGGAGGACAGGGAAAAGAAACTTTTATTGGACATTGAGAAAGCGAGAATACTCAAATTGGCGTCACTCAAGACTAGAGATGAGGCTTTGAGAAATAGTATGGTCCTGCTGACGGAGACAGTCGACAAACTGAAGAGAGGGATAGGCATTTCGAAATTGACAGCAAATCCAACGGAGCTGACTGTTATAAAGGACATGGCCTGTGCAGAGGTAAGAAAATAAGGAGAATAAGAAAAAAAGTAGTGTACTTGATTAATTAATTTAGAAATTAATTTACATTGCACTTTGCAGATTTATCGGATTCGACAAGCGCGTAAATCTTTCACGCCACCAGAGGAGAATTGGATCTCCTTCAGTGGACCGGACAGTATTGTTCTTGACGCGATTGCAAACTTGGGTTCGGTTGCTTTGAACAATCCAGGACCAATTGGAGATCGACGAGCTCTAAAAGGACGTGGTGGATCCTCCTCTAATTCCTCCTCTTCATCATCATCGTCGTCAACGTCGTCATCTTGTCAGAATGCACAATCGAGATCTCTCGTGTCGATTCCTTGCGGAAGACCCATTCCAGCCAACAATTTCCCAGTAATCGTCTGGACCGAGCAGCACAATGTTTCCAATCGCATAGTGCATATGCGGTGTTTCGGTAACGATGGCCACCCCTCTGATAATCTCTGCAGACCCTGGGGTGTCGCGTGCGACAAGGAAGGACACATTATCATAGCTGACAGATCAAACAACAGAATTCAAATATACCGCGAGGATGGAACTTTCGTGAGAAGATTTGGTTCCCAAGGTTCCGGACATGGTCAGTTCGATAGACCCGCTGGAGTTGCTGTTGATGGACGTCGACGAATCATTGTCGCTGATAAAGACAATCATCGAATTCAGGTAAATAACGTTTCTTTAACATAAACACTGTCTATTAGTCTATTCGTAGTTCGGCGAAAAAGGTTGTAAAAATTGAAATTCTACAGATACTCACAATGGAAGGTGTCTTTCTACGAGCGTTCGGCGAAAAAGGTACCAAAGACGGACAGTTCAACTACCCATGGGATGTGGCCGTCAATGTCGAATGTCAAATAGTCGTCTCTGACACGAGAAATCACAGAATACAACTCTTCAGTTCCGAGGGAGTTTTCTTGAGAAAATTCGGCAATGACAACACTTCCTCCCTGTGGAAAACACTAGACTCCCCACGTGGTGTTGCTTTTACACCAGAAGGCGACGTTGTCGTAACTGATTTCAACAATCACCGAGTCGTTACAATCGAAGCTGATTTCAGCAATGCGAAAATATTGGGCGGTGAAGGTGGAGGGAATAAACAATTTTGCAGACCTCAAGGAATTGTCGTCGACGATCAGGGCAACATGGTAGTGGCCGATTCACGAAATCACAGAATTCAAGTCTTCGGAAAAGATGGCTTACTAAGGAGGAAATATGGTTCACACGGCACTGGAATTGATGAAATGGATCGCCCTTCCGGAATTACACTCACGCCCAGTGGAAAAATTGTTGTCGTTGACTTTGGCAATAATCGTATCCTAATAATTTAAGTCTCACAAAGACTCACAAAGAATGGTAAAAAAGATAAGTATGACAAAATGATTATTTTATGATTACAAAAATGCTCATGTTTGACGTCCATTAAAATGGATGATGCAATATATTTAAGTATAAATTATAGAAAATGCCTTCGAGACATTTTAAAATGTTTTAAAAGCATTCTTTTAACATTGAAGTTTTTAAACAGAAATCTTCAATTTACAGTATTAATATAATTTTTGAATGTCAATATAATATCGTGCAAACAATTTTGCATAATTTTTTAAATTGCACTGTAAACTTGTCTTTGAGTCTGGTTTACATGCATAAAAAAAAGAAAAGACAAGTTTTCTTTTATTTATATTTTAAGAGACATTCGAAATTTACCTGATTCTTTTCGTTTACTTTGACAAGAATTCAGAAGTTGGGAAAAGAAAAACTCATTATTGGTGCTGTTGACTAAATATAAATGACAAAACAGTATTTTTTATTATTTTACAATAATTTCGAAAACAGGGCATATCATATGATTAGTGAAAAGAAAGCATCAATTAACAATGTTTGCCATACTTCGAATGACATTTTATTGAAAATCGCTTGTTAATATAGTCTGTATAATAATACTAAAAGTACATCTGGTTAGTGTAGTAGTAACTGTTTATTCCGTAAATTTGGGATAAAATACGATTGCTTAAGATGATAACGATAATAATAATAATAATAATAATATTAATAATAATGTTGGGCAATTTTAAAGAATCCCTTAGACATTGTGATGGAATCAAATTTTTCAAATCGGAATATCGGATTTTATTGACTTCTAAGGGTTCAGCTTGCGTGACAAAGTTTTAAATGTTTGCTCCGTAGGTACTTTTTAAATTATCCTTTTTTTCAATATTTAAAAAGTGCTTTAGAAATAAAAATTTAAGTCATGTCTTCCAGAAGACGCTTGCTATATCCAAACTTGTGTCCCGCATTCTGATTCTTATTATCTGAATAACAATTTTAGACAATTGAATATTATTTTATTTGAAAAAATGTGTAAAACTGGTTTTGGTTTTATCAAACGATTTTGACGATTCAAGTTACCATTGGCTCTTTATTTAATTAAAGTAAAATGAAAGATATCGATTGCATCTATACAGTAAGACTGAACCAAGACTGAATAAAAAATGCCAAGTTTTTGTTTACTCTTTGAATGTTGTCCAACACATTATAATCGAGTGGTTAAATGTATGACTCAAAAACATTACAGCAGAAATCTTACGATTAATTAGAATACGATCTTAGATTACAAAACACATACTTATGGAAATCTTCCGTATCATAAATGAAAATGTGTTTAGATGTAATTTTATGCGTTTCTCATATTTATCGTAGATGTAGCTGTTCACGTTGTCCACCATATATTGAGAGCCTATTTTTTCTTTTTCAATAGTAAGAACTAAGAAAAAAATTAAGTTTCAGTCCGTGTGTCACTCAAAAGTGTTGTGAAATCAAATTTTATATATTAATTGATGCAAATTCATGTGCTTTTTATATTATTATTATTATTATTTAATTGAAACGTGTTTCCAAACACAGTTTTTTTTATTTTCCATTTTTAGGCAAATCTAATAGTTTAGAAACGTTATTTTAGTAAAGATTTAAGCTCTTTAAACCTACTTAATTTACATAAAGGTATAAAAAACAGTTGAAATCTTTTTTAAAAACAAGAATAAATGTAAAAAAAAAAATGTTGTCTTATAGAAGAAACAAAATGAAAAATTTTTAAAAGAATTTAAAAAGGGCTTAATTGCAAAATGTAGTTGATATATTTGAATTATTTTTTTATTATAAATTTACGTACTTAAATAATTTAAGTACCAAGAATTATTGTAAAAGATTTTTTAATATTTGTGATTTTTTCATACTGCTGTGAATTTAGTTATCAATTTGTTAGTATTTTCAATTATAATAGTTTTTCTTATCGAGGAAACTGTCTTAATAAAGATTTTCCTGAACTTTTAAAAATATGATAATTGTCAGGGGTGTTTCTGGGGGTTTAACCTCTCTCCCCTTTCATGAAAAGTTTTTCTTGGTATAAACTCCCTGCTTGACAAATATATTTTCTTTTCTAAATGCTCCATGATAAATAAACGGGCTTAAAAATTGAAGAAAACAAAAAGAAATTGTAGGCACACTTATTCCAAATGAGCCATAGAACAATTTTTACTTATATGCTCAAAAGAACATCATAAAAACTGCTATTAAGTGTAAAATACAGTCTTACATATATAAGAATAATAATAGTTACATAATATATTCTTACAATCAAAATACAAATATTTTTGCATCAAAAACGCCTGAAACTTATGACAAATTCCATTTCTTGGAATCTAAAATTCGTTCATACAGTCCAATAATTGTATATCATTAATTGTATAAAAATGAGTAGAAAAAATTTGTCTTTAAAACAAAGATTTTTTATTAAAAATAAGGCAGACCCCTCGTTTCTCAAGTTAAGACTTGACGAGGGAATTAAAAAGCTATTCGTGTTTTCGTATTTTTTATTTAAAAAAAAAAATTGCTTCCACTGAGCCTAAAAATGCTGTGCAACGAAAAACGTATCTTCGTTTTTTATTTCTCATTTAAAAAAAAGGAAGAATAAAAATTTTAACAAATCGGAGATAGAGAAAAATCAAAATGTACCTTTTTAGAAGAAAAAAAAATATATATATTTTCCGCCAGGTGCGTCAATCATTCTTTAAAATGAAAAGCGTGTAGTTTAATATTTAATTGATCAAGTTATCGAACGATTTCGATGTACAAATATAGAAAAATAATTGCACGATTGCTCTTTAAATATTTTTTCTGCGTCAATAAAGAATGTTGAGTCTTTTAGTTATAATCCACATTCTTAGAATTCAGAGTTTAATCGTGCAATTATTATTAGGAACGGAGGGAATATTATAAAATTGTTACAAAGATTATGAGTACAGAAATTCATTATTAAACATTAAGTTTTAAAATTGAAAAATTTAAATATTAAAAATAAGATTAGTTTTCGATGAAAAATGCAAAATTTTTTTTTTAAATATTTTTTGTCTCTTGTTATTTCTCTCTTAATATAAGTATAATGGGACTTGTTCCACAGATCTCAATAATATTCCAGCCTTATCTATAATTTCGCTTCCTTAAGTAAATTGTAAAAAAAAGAAAAAAAAATGAAGGAAATATGAGAAATGAAAAGATTGATTTAAAAATTAATCTAAATCAAAACGTACCTACCTTAGAGAAATGAATTAAATGAATGAAATATTATCCTTCGCCGAAAGCGTCATTTATTCTGTAAATCTTAAGAGTAGTTTAATATTTAATTAATCAAGTTGTCAAACAATTTTAATGTACAAACCTAGAAAATAATTGCACAATTAACTCTTTAAACTTTTTTTTAACCTACTGAGTTTAAAAAATTCTCCCACTTAAATGTAAATTAAAAGACTGATTGTGCAATTATTATGAAGACGGATGAATTTCTTATATGCATCACTTTGATTATTTGTTCACTCATCTCTCTACAATGATCAGCTGGTAAATCGCTGAATATTTAGAATAATGTAAAAATTTTAATAACGTGTAACAGAATCTATTCTATAATATAAATTCTATAGTGAAATTGAAAGGTATTGTTAAACAATGCGGGGCCTTAAGAGGACTGTCGCCGTTTTGTTTGCCAAGCTTCTTTGTTTAGCATGGGACAGTAAGAGAAAGTTTATTGATAATTGTACACTGCAGTACATTGTAAAAAAAAAGGGTTTAATTCACGTTACATTCATTTAGTCGTGCGAAATAATTAACATTATTATTATTATCCTTAAATGGAAAAACGTTTCAAAGAAAGCGTTTGTTGGAGAGAGTCAGAAGATTGATTATAAAATGAAAATGGACACTAAATTAATTTCTTTTCACACATTTCCAAAATTGCGAATGAGATTTAACAATTTAATTTCTAAACATTAAATTATGGTTATTAAATTCATACGAAAATTGAAAAGATTACTAAATTTTTAAAATGCCTACGCTGATCTTTAATTTTTGTTAAAACTATTGGCATAAAGTGTGTGAATTAAATTTAAGTTATTCATTCCTAATTTCAATTTCTATAGAATTCCAACAATTTAGCTTCTAAAACAAGAATTATTACGACAACAAAAAGTATGATTTAAATAATTCTAGTAGTACATTATTATTATAGTGCATATATATATACCTTTCTGTATATTGTGAAAAATTCACGAAACTCATTGTAACAATGTTAAAATAAACATAATGACAAAATAATTTATCCTTTATTCACTGATCATTATAAGTTTTCAAACTATACCCAAGTATTCTTTTGTTTGATCAATATTTTACATCTGTTTCTTTGATTAGTCTGGATTAGTCAGAAATCTTGACAGATGTTATAATATGTGGTGACGATAAAAAAAACTAAAAATGACTGCAACTCCATCTCAGTAAGTTTTCCAAATTTTATTTTATTGTAAGTATAAAAAAATTTATTGAAACGGACTGCAATCATTTAAGTAATAAATAAAACTTTGAGGTTATTTTATTTGACTCGAAGTGGTCTCTTTTACACGTTAGGTCTAATTTGGAATTGGGCGATGAGAAAGGAGGACCTCGTATTCGATACATAGACGAATCTTTAGAAGAGGAAAGTTCAGACGATGAACCGGAGTCAGGAAGCGACGATGAGAGCAGGTACCTCAAGGAGAGTGCGACTTCCGAAGTCCCGGCAGAATTTTGGCACATGCAGAAGCTCATCAAGTATATGAAAGCTGGCAATCAAACTGCGACTCTAGTTTCTCTCTGTCTTCTAAAGGACTACGAACTCAATAGTAGAGTGAGTTTGCAAATTTAAATTCATAAATTAACAATAATAAAAATTCTCCATAACATTGTAGATTATTCAAAAAGCAATTCATGAAATGGGAGGCTTGGAAGTACTGGTGAATCTCCTGGAGACAAAAGACATTAAATGTCAAAGTGGATCTTTGTCAGTTTTATTGAAAATAACCTCGTCAGGTGAGATAAGACGTTATTTGATAGACCTGGGAATTGTGACATCTCTTGTCGAATTATTGAAACACCCAGCGAGAGACATTCAAGTTTTGGCAGCCGAAACGATGGCCAATATTGCCATGATGAGAAAAGCGAGAAAGCAGATTCGCGTTCGTGGAGGAATTCCCTTGATTGTAAGAATTGAATTTAAGTATTTGTAATATTTTTGATATCAAAAAAACAAACAAATGATGTTTGTCTAGTTGGACGTGATGGACATTCCCGATACAGTTCTACAGTGCCCTTTGGAAAATCTCAACGAAAATGATAAAGAACTGATGTCAGTTGCCATCGGATGTGCTAAAGTTCTCAACTCACTGAGCAGTAGTCCAAAAATTAAGGAAGAATTGCGAAAGTTCGGTGTTGTATTTTTAATGTCACGTTTTCTGAAAACACAAAATGTGGATTTAATCATTCCAATGATGGGCTCAGTTCAACAATGTGCAGATCTAGTGAGAACTATAATTCCTTTTCCGAAAATATTCCAAAATCTTTAAAATTCTTTTTTATTTTCTCTTTTTCAGAAAGCTTTCAGATTGGCCTTCGAGCAGATGGGCATTCTTGCCGATGTGGTCCATCACTTGAGAAATGAAAATGTGAAATTAAAAGAAAATTGTGCACTGGTCATCTTCAAGTGCGCCGAAAATAAGGTGACTCGAGACTTGGTAAGAGAAGCGGGTGGTCTTGATCCATTATGTAAATTGGTGCAAAGTGATCAAATTCGCAATAATAAAAAATTATTAGCTTCTGTTACGGGTGGAATTTGGAAGTGTGCTATGAGTCCGGAAAATATTATCAGATTTAATCAAAATGAACTAGTGGCTTCTATAATTCCTCTTTTGGAGGAGAATGAAGATGAGGATGTGCTTACAAACGCGGTTGGAGCTCTTGCCGAATGTTGCAAAGATCCTAGAAATCGAGATGTTCTTAGAACAAATGATGGGATACAGAAATTGGCAAGTTTGCAAAAATTTAATAATGAATTTCTCACTATTTAATAATTTTGTTATTTATCATTTCTTTTTTGACAGATTCGTCTATTAAGTGCCACGTATGAACCGCTGTTGGAAAATTTACCAATGGTGATAAAAGAATGCGCTGAAAGTGAAGAATGCATGGATATAATAAATGACCCTGGACATGTACTGGACGGAGTTCGTTTGATATGGTCGTTACTGAAACATCCCAGCAATGTTATTAAGAGAAATGCGTGCTTCGCTTTGGTGCCTTGTATCAAACACGCAAAGGATTCGCCACAAATGGTCAGAGCTTTCGTTGGAGGTTTGGAGCTGACAGTCAGCCTCCTGGAGAGTGAAGACACTCAAGTCCTCAGTGCCGTTTGTGCAACAATTGCCGAAATTGCCATTGATCCAGAAAATTTGGGCATTTTGACAGATCACGGTGTTGTCAAAAAATTGGCAGATTTAGTCAATACTGTAATAAAAAAATGTATAGTAATTTTATCATCATTGGTAAATTTATTCTAAGCCTAATTACTTTATTACTTTACAGGAAGATGAAGATCTTCGAGCAAATTTAACTTTGGCAATTGCCTTTTGCTGCGAATGGGGACAAAATAATTACGAATTTGGAAAGTTGAACGCTGTAGCACCTTTGGTCAATTATTTATCGAGTCAGAATAAAAATGTATTGAAAGGAGTTTGTATTGCATTCTATCATTTAAGCAAGGAGCCTTTGAATTGCATTACTATGCACACTTGTGGTGTTGTCAAGGTTCAAATCAAATTTATAGAAATTAAACTAACGATATTTTTTAAAAATCGAAAATAACGTTTACTTGAATTTTTTGTAGCACGTCTTGCGGCTAGTTGGTTCAGAAGATTCGGAAGTTCAAATAGCAGCAGCAACCACCATTAGACATATTCGAAAATTAGCTATTACAGCCGAAAATTTCCATTACTTTCAATCCTAACTGTTTTCATTTTTTTTTAAAATTATTCAAATTTATGCAGAACACAATCTTATTCAATAAAATTAACTTTATTTCTTTAAATTCTTTGTACAGTACAGATTTTAATAAATTAACTCTTTACTTTTATTTATATTTGGAGAAAATATAATTTTTAATCAAGTCTATTTTGCTTTACTTAAAATATTAAAATTTATAATATTACAATTTAAAATAAAAAATGTTTTACAAAAAATTTTGCACACTGATGGATTAAGTATTGTGTATAAAATACAAATAAGAGAAGTGTAATTTTATTATGTGCAAATTATTAAAAATGGCACAGCATAGATAACATTTATGAAACACCGCAAATATCACAATAAATAAGTTATCCTATTCAATCTGTTTTTTTTAGATCTTATTTTTTAATATTATTTGAAATATATAGAAAGAAATAATTTAGGCACTTAATTCATTTTAGCATTTTTATAACTTGTCGCAATTCGATTTTGTGCGATAGTCAAATTTTAATTATTTCCATTTACATTGATTAAAAATTTGAATTGTAAAATCTTAATTTTATTTCAAGGAATGGGTATGAAGATTTGTAAAAATTTTGCTAATTATATTTTAAATAAAACTGTATTATTCTTAATCTTTCTTTTCAGATAATAATGTACTTGCTGCAGCTTTCTTTGCTGCAAATAAGAAATAATTTATTTAATTCAAAGAAATCTATTATCGTTAAAAGTAATTATGGACTACTATAGAAGAAATATAATTAATTACCTATATCAGAAGCATTGGACAATAATTTATCAACTTGTGGCTCATATTGAACAAATCGTGGACGAATTATTTTGCGATAAAGTATCAAAGATCCATTGTATTCAGTTGGAGCCATCAACCAAATGTAAAAGAGGCACTGCCACAAACAATATAAATATTAGAATCGAATAATTTATATTACGAATGCAAAAGAAAAATAATTTTTACCTTCATCAGCCAATAGACTGGGAACCAACAAACGATGTACTCGGAGAAAAATTCAACGATAGTAAAAACGGCAAATGTAACCCAGTACGTCAACCATTTTGTATCATCTTCTTTGCTTGGGCTTTCAAGCGCTTTCATTGAGCAATAAGCAGGATAAACGAAACCAATTACGTTACATACTAATTGTTGGCCTACACCTAGAACTAAATACAAAGCTAATAGCAGCAAGCCACCTGCAATAAGAGATTAAAAGTATATTTTAATTTCCTCCACAAAAAAGTACACCATTTATAAAAAATTAGAAAGCTTTCAGAGGTTAAAAATAGCTTTTTTCATTATTTACACAAAATACACATTTAATCAAGGCGTATTAACAACATTTTTAGATAAATATTAATTAGCTTCAATTAAATTACATAAAGCAGTGACTTGCACTAATAAGGTTTATAAAAAAAAATGACTTTGCATCAAATGTTTAGATAATAAATTCAAAGAAGAAAAAATTTGTATAGAATATAAAATGTGTTAAAATGATTTATCTTGTATTTATATTAATTTAAAAAAATAGTGCAGTCAAATTTATTGTTAAATTTCAAGATTTAATGAATTTAATTAATACAACTTACCTATGAAAATATACAATCGATTGACACCAGATTTTTTTTCAGCAAGTGCTATGTATTTTGACCAAGGTTTAGTTTCATCTTTTAATAATTTCTCAATTGTTTCCTTTACTGCCGAAATTTTCGACATTATGTTTGTAGTCTTATTAATTATTTTACAAAGAAAATTTTGTTGGAAAAATTACACTTTTTATGTACAATGTTATATTTAAAGTTGTTCGTGGTGTTGAAAAGGTTAGAAGGAGTCACACATTAAGGTGTAAAGGCACAGACACAGCTTGGCTTGTCTGCCTGTAGGTTGTCAAGGTAACGTAAGGAGTGAGTGAGTTAGTGCATCCAAGTTTGAATTCAATGACTCTCCTTACTCTTGTACGTTGCCATGACAACCTGCAAGGCAGCAAGCAGCCAAGTTGTGAACTGCATCTTAAGCAAAAGTTGGGAACATAAAGGCTAACTCACAAGTTTAAAATTGTGCTGGCATTAAACTGTGACGACAGTATGGATATAAACATAATCAAAATAATTATTCTTTGTTTATTTATAACATTTATAATTTGATAGAATGTTGAATAGTGTCAGAAAATAATAAGAATGTGTATTTCGTGTCGACAAAAAAGTTTCCGAAATTAGCGATATAGAACTTTTATCCAGTAAGTGTTAATTAGTTTTAATGAAACATTTCGTATTTTTATGTCTAACCTCAAAATCATTATTAACAGTTAACAGTGTTAGTTTAATATTAATTATTCATTTGTTTGAAAAATAGCCGCTAGACAAAATTTAACGCTATAGACAAAGCTAAAAATAATTTGTACTTTCAAAAAGAGAGCTAATAAGCACATTGAAAATCGTAAGACGTAAATCGCAAATTTGCAAACATTATATAGAAAAGAAAAGGACAAAATATATATCCTTCTTTTTCTCTCTCATATATAAATATTATGATTTACATCTTATGAGTTACAATGTAATCTATTGCAAATCATCAATTTTTAAAATTTAACACGGCGGCGACTATAAAAGTGATATGAATGATACTTTCAAGTCATAAATGGGGAAAAATATCAATAACATTTTCCAAATTTAATAAATTAAATCAAATGATTTGAAGAAGTACAATCAAATTCTACTTTTTGAAACGCTGCATGTGAAATTGCATCGCTTTTTCAAAATTCAAAATGGCGGATTGAATATGAAAGACGATTTAATTCAATATTCTAGGAGAAGGTAAAAAAAATTGTAGGTAGATCCAAGTATCACATAATATTTTGAAAAATCACCAAAGAAAAGAGAATTTATCAGTTATTCTTAATTGTCTTTCGTTTATTTTAAATATTATTTTATAATGTAGGGCTTAAAAATTATGCACATAAGTGTTAAGAAATTATCAACTAATAAAATATAAAAACAAATAATATAATACTGTAGTATATATTATTATATATGTGCTCTTTGTCCTAAACAAAAATAAGTGTATTATATCACATTGTTTTTAATAATTTAAACCTTATCAATTTAAGTGTAATCTAATGTATCACATTGTTTGCATTTATTATGTACGTATTTTTCTTTTTAAATCTGAATAAGTAAAATTACGGATATTATAACAAATGCTTGATTACATTTTAAAAAAAATTAGCCTCTAATTTATTACGATTCGTAAAATATTGGACAGACAGTCAATAAAAATGTTTTAAAAAGAAATTTCAAACAGACACTTCTGTTTCTCGATTTATAAAAAGATTTTATTTGTAAAAAATGAAAAAAAATTATGTACATTTTTCAAATAAATAATAAATTAAGTTATTAATTAAGATTAAATTAAGTTTAATTTATCTAGTTAAAGTGCTAAGCATGAATACTCTATTCTTTTTTGTTTACTAATTAATTTTTTTAAGTTTGGCGCGGTTGATATCTTATTTTCTTTAATTTTGTTGATACGGCTGATATGCAATAAAACGATCTGATTGTTAAATTTTGAATTTAGTTTTTCTTATTAGAATATACGTTTATTTACTTTGGAGTTTGCAGTAAACTTTTTTCAGTAGCACGCATTTTCATCCACTTTGTTAGGAGAGCAACGATCGTTAACATTGCGCCTAAAAATGAAATGACCCCTAAAACCACAAGAACCATGAACCAGCTTTTAAAGCTTCCAATTCTATCTGAAATATCGCAGTCACAAATTTCAGTTTCATTTAAATTTAAGACTGAAAAATCCACTGGCCGCAAGGAAATTAATTTTGTTTCTTCGATTTTAATTTGCCTCCTTCGAGTGATATTGTGCGATTTTTTAATGAATTTGTAGGAAATAGTGTATGTAAATTCCTGTCCATCGAAGGATCCCTTTGAGCTGAAAAACTGTACCATTAAGGAATTTCCACTTGAAATAATGGGTACCTGTAACGAAAAAGTATACTATAGAAAAATTTCTATTTGAACATTGTTTTTGAACTTTATTTTTTAAACTTTAAATTTAAATTTACCTGAATGTTATTAATATCAGAGTTTGTTGAATCGCAAAAAGACCAGAGCATAAGATTATTATTTTCGTAAGCTCCATTGTAAATTGTAATTTCATTCCCCGTACAGTGAACTGACGGTTTAGTGTTATTTTTTTTCGAAAAGTCATTCGACTCAAGTAACGCATTTCGAATAATTTTCAATTGAATCGATACCTTCTCGGTAACTTTACCTAAAAATTTATAAGTACAAAATGTTCTCGGCGGATACCAGTTATCGACTGATTTGATTATTTCTCTCGACTTATCGGAGCTTTTAAAGAGAAATTCACAATTCTTCTCATAACTTGATTTAGTGGCTTCAATTTCCTGTAGAGTTAAGTGGAATCCATCGTGCATAATGGTCCCGTCGTTGCTGGCAAAGAACTCAATGATAATATTTCTTCCTCTTGATAAGATTTGAGGTATGCGACCCTCGCCACAAAATTTCGTGATTTCCAAAATTTTACCATTTATATTCTCCAGTAGGGCCAAGTAATCGCCTAAACAGTTCTCCCCTTGAATGGAATCTGGATTCGCACTTTTTGTAAATTTACTTGATTCATTATTAGAAGGAAGATTTTTATCTCTATTTTCATTGATCCCTTTTGGTAATGGACCGCTGTTGGAGTTGAATGGGTTCCAAACGCCGAATGATATTCTCTTTTCTTTAAAATGTCCTTCGTGTCGAAATCGATTAGATTCGAATGATTTTGTTTTGGTCCTGAGTTCAGAATGACGATGCCTGATGATACCATTATGTTTCAATTTGTTGCTATTTAAGTTTTCGTCAATTTTCAATGTGTTTCCATTAGTTTTCCTTCCTGGAGTTATTACTCTTGTTCTGGTAGTTGAGGCTTTCGGAACTTGAGGGCGACTTTCATTCTCATCCTCATCCTCTTTTGGCTTAATATTTATACTTCTTAAAGTTCGTATTCTGTAATAATAAAAGCATTAGTTTTTAAACATTTATATACATATTGAGGAATAGTAGAAATTTAGAGGAATTTTGTACCTTGCGGCTGGAAAATAACTTGACTTTGTTTCCAAAGACGAACTACTGTCGGGTTCGAAAAAGTCTTGACAGTTTTCTGTGTAGCAACCGTCTTGATGAGTGTAATTCATTAAACTGTAGAGGTCCTCAGAGCCGCCTATGCGAAATCTCCCTGTGCTAGATTCGAGAGAAACTCTGCATCTAATGCCACGAGGGTAGACGCCGGGATATCCTGGCGAAACTAAGCGACAAGTTCTTCGGTCATTTCGATATCTGCATTCAAGAGGACATTCGCTGACCGCGGGGCCAACGACCCCTCGATGTCGCTCATTTGCCAAACGCGATGGCAAAATTGAATATTGAGCAGAAAAAATTACAGGATTCTTCGCAGCGAAATTTGTCTCCGAATTCATCACTAAAGTCAAGTCGGGACCTCTTTTTAAAAATAACCTGAACAGACATAAAGGATAAGATTGTTATCTTACACTGTTAAGATCTTATTAGAATCAAATTCATTACCTGGTTGTATTACTCGTAATGTGTCCACAGTAGCGTCCAGAATCGTCTTTGAAAATGTCTGAATTTTCGAAAAATTGTATGTACGCTCCTTCGCATTTTGAATTCTTTAAAATACCCACTTGCAACCTTCTTATTCGAAGTTCAATTATCTAAGTGAATATATTCTTAATATTTATTAATGAACAAACTTTCAAGTTATTTATATATTTGATTTATATCACAAGTACCTGAGGATCCTTTGAAGGAGTCTTAATTTGAATGATACATTTCCCCATTCGTCCGGTCCATCTAATCCATCCAACAGAATTTCGAACCGTTCGATTGCATCCTACAAAGTAAATAATATTAATAAGATATAAGAGGGACGAATATATTTAAAGGTTCTTATCTCTCGTCTACTCTCTTATCGACTTGAATAAGATTTACTTGATTCGCCGCTAAACGACAATTTATTTTACACGTGTCCCCATAATGGGTTCTGCATAAAATAAATGCGTTTTGCAACACAGTGCATTGCATTGATAAGGTTACTTTTCGCAAATGGGGGAATAAATGTTTTACTCGGTTCATGTGTGACGTTACGCCGGATTAGACTCTATCACATATATATAGGGTTGGCCTTGTGCACGCTATATTTCTGGATAGAACGTTAATCCGACGACTTTTCGAGATTATGCCGAAGCCGCTCACTTTTCTTTTAGGGGGTGTTTTTGCCCGACTTAGTTACGATCAACGCCCTTCTCTTCTTAAATCCAAAAAATTATCCACATGATATGCTTGTTAAAAAGATTCAATGCCATTTTATTACATTTCTCATTTTTTTTTATAGTTTTCTTATTTCAATAGATAAGATGTGGATTTAGAGTTAAAAATATTAAAATAAATTTCACTTTTGATAATAATAAAGATTCTTCTTCGAGGCACGGCCAGCAATTGAATAAAAATATAGATTCTTTATCTGATAATTAATAAATAATGTATTTTCCTCTAAAAATATAATACAAATAAGTTTCTTATAAATTAAAATTTATCTGCCTATCAGAATAATAAATTAAAAAAATATTTAGCAGAGCGTGGTTTCGATCCACGGACCTCTGGGTTATGGGCCCAGCACGCTTCCACTGCGCCACTCTGCTATCTATAGAAGGCAGTCTCAAGTACCGGAGAGGAAAACTTGGACAGAAAATTATCATATTTCCTCTTGTATTTGCATAAATATTTACAATTGAATTATTTAATTTGAAAAATTCTACTAATTGTTAGTTAAAATTATTACTAGATAAATTATTACTATCATTTGGTGAACGACTTTTCGTCATTTTATTAGTAATTTTCTACTAATTCCTATATTCAGATTTAGAGAGTATATACTTTGAAAACAATTGATGTGTTTGCCTGTCCTAAACAATAAGCAAGTGTAAGTTTTCTGTTACTCGTCAAATAAAATAAAACACAGGGAACAAGACATTCTATAGCGAAATGAATATTCATTTGCTTCTCACTCTTCCGCGACGGGGTTTATACATGTAGAAAAGAGTACTTGAAATAATTAAGCAGTGCGAATACGTCTACATATGTAACCTCACGTTTTAGTATTTTTTCCTTATATTAATATACAGATTATATTTACGCTAACGTCGTAAAAATTCGAAAAAATCAATTTTCACTCATTTTTGTCAATTGCAAAAAAAAATTATGCGAGATTCAGTGAAATTTTACCAATTCGCCTTATATTAAAATTAGCGAAAGTTGAAGATTCGTATAAAAATTAGTGTTTTTCAGTTTTAGAAAGTATAAATACATATAGAAAACAAAATATACAATATAATTATGTAGCATATATTTTTTACCTCTCGTTTCAAGAAATGCGGTACAGAAATGAATAATCATAAAAATGAGATACAACACAACGTCCCATTTCATTTTCGTTATTCAAAATAATCTGAATAGAATATCGTGTGCAGTTTCACTTGTCGTCCAATTTTCTCTTCTCCGTACCCCTCATATTTTTGGTCCTCATAGCTTCCCTCGCAATTCTGTATGCGGCCAGGAAAAAAATCCCCTATTGCGGATGATGCAAAGCAAGAAGGTCGCGTCGACGTGTCGCAAGAATTAGGAGGGTGCTTATCACCTGGTAACCTGCAAAACAAACAGAGACCTGGGTAAACAGAAACAATAACACTTTCGTATAATTATACAGCCGTATGAGCCGTAATCTGGAGATGTCGGATAACGCGCCTGTCGCGCTTCAAAAGAGACTCGCTATTTTTCACTCAAATTTAGATGCGCTGCTATGAATATAATAAGTAGTCATTAATCAAATTGGAAATTTTAATATAAAATCAAAATATCAGAATATCTGATAAAATTGATAAAATATTAGTCAACATAATAATTTAGCCAATAACACGGTATCTTTGATATATAGAAGTTTCTCACTTTCGATATGTTATAAATTTTTCAAATTTGCAATAAACTTGATACAAAATATATAAATTTCTGCTTGCAGACATATATATGTATGCTAAAGTATATCTTAATAAAAAGGAGAAAACAAATCCCCACTAAAGAGAATAATATTTTTTACTTAATAGACTTCATAAATTTTGTGAAATCCGCATGAAAAATAGGTATGGGCACATGTGAACAGAGTTTTCTTCCCATATTATGCATGAAAGACATTCATTATAATAACAAAATGTGTATATGTTTCAAAAACTATTATATACAGATATTTTCTAAAAAATTTACTAAATTTAAATTTGAGTTAATTACGTACAGATTTTCTAGCGTTTGTAAATAAAAGATAAAAAAAAAATATTCTGATATACTTTAAGTATTTCTTCTTTTTTTCTCGCAGATAAAGTTTCCATCTAAAAAACCGTTAAAAAACTTAACATGCACTTCTCTGCATAAAAATGTATATAGAATCTATCCAATCGTGACCTGTTTACTTAAAAAAAACCAACAACTTTGTATTTTTATCCTCTGAAAAGATTATGAACTATTAGATTTTAAAAAACATGATTTTTTTGTAGTTGAAATTTTTGTTTCAACAAAATAACTTTTGTAAATTGTCAAAACTTATTTTTATATAAAAATGCATTGATTGACTTGTTTGCAAATATTTGTCATCGATTGACTTTTAATATTTGATCGACACAGTGGGACAATTTTGTTTAGTTTTTCATTTTTTTAATTCAAAAAATTGAATCTGTTTGAGGGAGCTAAGTATTAATGAAATGGTCACAAGTTAGGTATACTTGAGTTTCATTTTCTCTTTTTCAGGCTCGTCAAGAAGGTAGTATTTTTAGAAAGGTGTAGAATGTAGATATACAAATTTCTAACAAATGTCTAATTAGTTTACTAATTTCAGTTTATAAGTGGCTGAATGAGTGAGGTTGCGACTCTTTGAGATGAGGTCGTGTAGAAGCACTTAACAAATTGCTTAAAATAACCAGATCCATAAGAAATGTCTCCCCACCACTTTCACTCACGCTCTTTTTTTCTATAAACACAACTATTAACTAAATTCAATTTATATGTAACGTATGCTGATTTTTTAAAAAGTAGTAGCATATCTATTTTTTATTCTTGTCAATATGTTACCAGGATATTTTATAGTACCTATAATTGTTTTCTACTTTTCCGAATCGTTACGTTTTTTTGCGTATATTATCGAGGATTTTTCCAGTCTTAAGCCAATGGCTTTCATTGAAAGACGGCTTAAAAAGGAAGCTCTTAAAGCCTTTGGAATAATGTGCTTAAGGACCTCGGTTCTAATCACTATATAAAGGATCCGAAGAAAAGGCGCATTACCAATGAATAATGGAGAACAATTTATCCATCCATTTCCGACATACAAATAATATTTAATTGATACAATTCATACAATACGTTTTGAAAAACTAAATGATTCTTGAAATCTGCTACAATTATCCCCTTCTAAAGTAAAAAAAACCTTGGAAAAAATATTACTTCTTTAATATTAAAGATAGCATACTGTTTGAATCAGTCATATTCTATAGCTGCCGAATTTTCCATTATGTTTTTGAAATCTTTCAATTTGTAAGAATATTCGCACCACATACAGAAACTGATAATTTCATCTGGAATTTTTGCGATTCCACATAGTGTTAGTTGTAGCTCGAGGCAAAGGGGAATGTTTTCGTATATAGCTGGTTATAAGAACATGGGGTTTATAAGGGTTCAAACCCCAAGTGCCCCCGGATATGAAATCCAGGGACTTCTTTTTTAATTGTTTTATTCTTCACGTCTACGTGAAAAAGAGAAAAAGAGGAAGAAGAAAAATCACACAACAAAAAAATTGTTGCTATGTAGTTTAGTCACATGTTGGAGAAAAAGTTTCCCTCTGTTTTAATGGGGCAACTTTGTTTCCGAAGAAGGCAAGAAAGAAAGCTTCTCAAAATCTCTGATAATTAAAACTTTTGTGTATAGTTTTTTTTTTTTTTTTTTTTACTTTAATTATATTGAATATTTGTGCTTGGAATATTAAAGAAAGAATAAACTGTAGAAATATGAACTACTAAAATTTCACTTGAGATGTTTAAAGTAGGTGTGTTCAGAAAAAAGAAGCTTTTTCTGCCTTAGGATATGTTTTGTTATTCGTGTATACGTATTGTATAAGTAAGTGAGTACATGTGAATGATTCTTGAGCTTTTGTGAGTTTTTCCAGCTTTTCCTACTCTTTGTCAGAAAGGCCGACTACGAATTAAACGACGCAATTCTTTCTCGGTCATCTACCTTTGGGGAATTACTAGGATTGGAAAGTAACGTCACTTGCTTTAACTTGCTTTCTTGAAAAAGGGGTGAAACTTGGTACGCAAGAAGTAAAACCAAGGTATATAAATAGTGCGATGTGCTCGATGTCTCTTATTCTCAATTTAATCCACCAAATATCTAGATCAAAGCATGAAAATAGGGATTTTCCAAAGAAATGTGATACAATCAGAAATTTTCTTATTTTTTGCGAATCCTATTTTGAATTCTTAAAAAACATCGATTTTATCGCAAACAAGAATTAATCTAAGATTCGAAATAGAATTTATGTTTCTTTTTAAGAATATTATGTCCGCAGTAGCTGGCAGTAGTTTCTCTTATATCGATAAAGAAAGAAAATACGTAACAAAAAGATGAAATCTGAGAATCACCGCAAATGGATCTATTTTGTGGTTGATTAAAGATAAATTAAGATCTCAGGACACAATGCAGTTACTATATCGATAAGAAAAAGATGAAATTGAATTTATACATTACCCCCATAGAGCTGTACGGTTACTTTAAGTCTACAAAATATATTAATCAAGTTCAAAGTAACAATTATTTCCTCCTCACGAATCGCAATTTTTATCTATTAAATCCAACTTTAAGGTTATTAAAAAAATAAAAATTATTTCATTTCGTTGAATAAAATTTACTCGAAGAAAAGCTTTGGTCGTTTGAACGGTATTGTATTGTCTCTTGTATATGATTTTAATTCCTCTTATTTGATTCCTCTTATTTTAAGAGGAATATTCTCCACTTGAGAGTAATTCCTCTTAAAAGTAGAGAAAGTAGTCTTTTTTGAAGAGTAATATTCTTAATTTGAGAATAAAATGCGTAAGATGATTTTTCCTCTAAAAACAAGAATATTTTTTTCTGTGTAAGTTAATTTAAATGTTGAATAAAACAATAATCACACTACTATTGTCCACTAATATTTATAAATATTCAAATAATTTTTCGATTATAAAAATTTTAATAAATTCGTGATATTTTGTTATTTTAAGGAGTCTGACAATCTCGAAAGTAGAAGAAACCTATTCTTTGGTCAGACAACTGTAAAGCTAACTAAATCTTACTTTTACATTGCAAAAAATTAATACTTTATTCATATAAGATTAAATTCCTTTTACTTACTCCTTTCATTTGATTAAAATTAGTCCAGTTTGTTAATTTTGAGGGCCAACAATTCTGTCTATATTTACATACATTCGAATCCACTTTTCCAAATAAGCGAACTGCTAGAACAATAATCACAAATCTTTCACTTTTGTTTTTTCTTCCAATTTTAAAATTAACCGCACATAGTTCAGAAAGCTAGACAATAAAAATTATATTTTTTATCTAAAATTTTATTTTTAAACACAGAGGTTTGAGCTTTTGATTCAATGTCCAAAACATGAAATACTTTTTTGAAATAATAAAAATTAGCAGAATATTATTTTAAAATTATTTTAAAAAAGTCGTCCTTGAGAACTAAAATTTTTTTAAAAAGTTTAAAAATTTGCTGCACGTGACACTTTTCATTATGAGAAATTGCACGTGTCATGTGAGATTATTGCCCCTTATGAACAATTTGACAAATCTCCAGCTCATATGGCGTGTCGCGCACTACTGGAAACAGAGCTTGTTTCCACCATCCTTTCTTCTGATTTTCTCCCACCAGCACACAGCATCCATGTCTCAAATCTCCCATCTTTGAAATACGCAAGTCGCCTATAGTATAATAGGGTGCTTCAGGTTTCTCATCCCTTCCAATTTTTTTAATCTAGCATGAAAATTTTTATGAAAAAAGAAAATCTTTTACTTCCTTAATATTTATAATTCTTGCGGTTAAATCTCTTTCTGCTTTCACTTTATTCCTATAAAGAATAAATGCATTATATAAAGTTTTGTAAAGATTCTACTCCATATTCTTAAGATTCTTTCTGATAAATTTTTCAAAATTTCTAAACTCTAAATAAATGCAAATAGATCCGAATATATTGCAGCAACATTTTGCCTATTAAGATTGTGAAACTTGGATCAATGTTTTCAATGTTCCTCTGCAATTTTAGAGACTTTCTAAAAACACAACTGGTCTATAAAACTATAAAACGTCTCATTTTTAAATTATGAAGTATAAAAGTTGAAAAAAGTGTCTAAAATCTAAAGAATTTTGTATTTCATGGAAAATGTTGTGTAATATGTACTGGAAACTTTTCTACAACCTACATTCTTATTTTTTTATTGTCAACCAGGTGAACGTTTTGTCAAGCGGTATATACCTGCAGGTAAGTCCTCCAAGTCAAATACATTCAACCGCGAAAATAGGGAGGAGTTCGAGTGGTACTTTTGTCAGGATATTGAATGAGAGGTATAATATATATAATAAAAGAAAAAGAATTCTTGAAAACGAATGTTTTCAAAAAAAAGGAGAAATTCAGATTCGAATAGATGCATAACAGGGGATCATCGTTTCAATTCAATTCGATTTGTAGAGGAAGAATCTGAGGATGATAAATATTGAAAATTCAAGAGGTTAATTGATAAAAGTTGACTTATGATGATATGGTTCGTTAAATTTCGGCTTTTTAACAAAAAAAGGAAAAATGTTTGATACTGTATACTATAATTCAAAAGCGAGATGCTTATTCAGAAAGTATAATAAATATTATGTACAGAGATAAAAGAGGGAATTAATCATCGTATCGCGTTTGTCTTTCACTTTATTAATTTGAAAATAAACTTTTTCAACTCTATTTTTACTGTTTGAGTTATTTATCGTGAGTTTCATTATCATAATTAAAAGCTGAAGCCTTGCAGTTTCATATAATTCACTGAGTAATTCACGATTTCGATCAAATTTCACTGTGTTAGGTTTGAAAAAATTGATATTCTAAGGTTCTTCAAGTTTATAATTACAGTACATATATTAGGTAGGTACTTGCGGATCTTAAGAAATTAGTAACATTTTGTGTGTATGTAGTTAAATGCGGCTCATAATTCGAGCGTCACATCGAAGAAAAGAGCTATAAATCACGGCGCTGGCGAATCAGAAGCAACAGAAGGGTAACTGTCTCATTTATCACGTGCGAGTGAACCTTCTGTCTAGTTTGCAACAACCTTCAAATTTATTGCAATTTCTTTAATACTTTTTTGTTTCTTTCTAATTATTTTTAACTTTTATTTTAAACTCTCACCTATTTAATTCACCTTTTATCTATCCAAATTCCAAGTAGCAAAAATTCTCAAAAACTGAAATGTTTCTTCTGCATATCAAATTGAGACAAAAACCAAATCAGAAATGTTGCGAATTCGTTTTTTGTCTCAAGAATTCTGTATGGGAATATACAGTATCTTTATATGTATGTAATTGAGTTGTAGAAGTGTGTTAGAATAGAATATACTTAAAGTTCAATGCAAGAATAAGTTGGAAGACTTTTTATAAATCAAGAAGGAAATAACGATAAGTTGAAGAAATTGACGATTAATTTTGAACAAATGGCCTTGAGAGGAGCGTAATGCTGTGAGAGACTCGGGAGGAATGGGTTTGGCTTTGTCGAAGCTTGGAAAGAAAAGCAATAAATTTGCCACAGCAAATCGGACCACGATGCAAAATCTGTTTGGCAAGTGCAATAAAAGTACCATTTGGTGTAGCAGACACGGCGTTCACCACCCTTAGGACTGTGCGTGCTCCGAATATAATTTATTGTAGTTGAAATTTTCTGGAGGGGTCCCTTCGCTGGTGGTGCTGTAGGTATAACAACCCTTAAGTTACAGTCGTCCCTTACTCCGACGATCTCTTGTTTCTGTAAAACGAATCTTTACAATCTTTACAACTTTTAACCTCTTGATACAATTGGTTAAAATCGTTAACTTTGTTTATTAGGATTCAAACAGATTCAATTCAATTGCGGATTCTGTTTAACTTCATAGGTACAGCTTGTTTCGCAAAATACTTTTAACTTCTTTATGGCAACGAACTAGATTGGACTTTTCCGAAGAAACAGAATTTTTACATCAGTAAGTTTGTTATCAAAAAGTCGCAAAGTACGAATTTCATCGTTTTAATGAAGATTTAGTTTCTATTAATAAAAAAGGTGCATCTGTCCAGGGTGGTAATTGATGGTCCATCAGGGGACATTGCAGCTGCAGTGCATTATGCTATTCTTTGATCCCCATACACCTAATGATCGCTTGTTGTAGTGACTATTGATGACTTTTTGAAAATCTGTTCATTACAATCTGCGCAGTTCATATAACAATATATTTCTATGAGCAAGTAGCTATACATAATGCGAAAATAATTCCAATCGGAAAAATTTATTATCTTTGCAATAGATATTTTAAGTGTGAACGTATAGATGAAGTCAGTATCAACATTGTCGAATTGTCGAACTGTCGAACTGTCGACACGTACACAGATTCTCTAAAATCCCTTTTTTGGAAATGTTCGGAAGTTACATAGTGGAAATCGCATCGTAGTTTGAAGTGTTCCAATAATTCGGATCTCGTATTTCGTCGAAAGCATCCCCGCGTATATATTTTCCTCCTCAAGACGTGACTTGTTTGTACATAAGAAGGGGAAACCGCTATTATGTTATTTAGGTCCTTGAAGGTGTAGAAAAAACTCAAAATACAATATTTAATATTTTATTTTAGTATTGTCTTTGAATTTATAAGACATTAAGCGTATTTCTAAATTATTAACACATTATAATAAAATCCTCGCGATGAAACTAATTGTTGCAATAAGTAATGATTATTTCGTTTGAAATAAGCAGGTTGATTCTTTGAATTTCGGGGAATATTATTGTGAGGGCTGTATAAGAGGGCGCAATATGGTTCAAGAAAAATGACTACTCCGGAATTAGTTCAGAAATCAGGATAAAGAAACATGGTGTGCGTGTCTCGTGAAAAATGAGGACCCTCATATTAAGTATGTAGTCTTGGGGTGTTTCCTCTCAGATTATCAGGGGAACCAAGAAATTTCGCAAAGTCCACGTCCACCCACTGACATTTTTATTTCATATCAGAGTATATTGTTTTTTTTTTATACTTGCGTTCGCTTAGTTTTTTTCAAATAAATATTCTCCTTTCTTCCAATAAAATAGAATTCTTAAAATAGGCTAAATTTGATTTTTTAGGCAAAATTGGATTTTTTTAAACTTTTAGTTTGAAAAATATATCTATTAGTTACATGAATTGTTATACATTTCTCACGTTTTATGCAATGTTTAAAAAGTCTGATATGCTAGATCAAAAATAATCAATCTACTATGAAATTTAGGGAATGAGGAGTGTCTTAATGGTTTTCCCACCTGGACATATCAAATTCCCCTAAATTTAACATTTGTAACAATATGTTGTACTTATTGTTCACAAAGAAGGAAAAACTTGTCAGTAGACCTTATTTCATTATTCATTTGCTGAATTCAAACTGAAACTTTCCACAAAATTTTTTTATTACAATTATTTACAGCTGTGAGGAAATCTAGATTAAAGTACCAAATTAAAAAATGGATTAAATTTATGACAAAAATTTGGATTAATTTTTTATTTTTGATCTATAGTTTTGGTATCAATTTGATACTTTTAATAAGTTAAGTGTTATTCGGTTGAAAATAAAATTATAATGACTCTGCCAGTGTAGGATTTTAATTTATGAAAATAAAATAAAAAATTGATGTCGGTAAAATATGTAGGTATCTAAACTGGTTACCATTTGCTGGTAGACTAGAAACGACGAACAGTGAAGAAAGATATTACCTTTACCAACTGAAGAAACTGTACCTCCTGTCGTTAATATATCTACCATTGATCATTAACTTTGTTGTTCATTACTTTTATAAATTATAGACCACAATAACTACGCTTTCTCCATTCTATGGAGTTTTCTTTTTTACTCCATTCTATGCGTTAATCTCTTCCTTCCACTTTGTTCTATATACTCATCTCTAATTACTCTATCAAATTGAGACAAAAAACGAATCAAAATGTTGCTTCCCAACACTTTCGATTCGTTTTTTGTCTCAATTTGATATCCCTGGAAACACTGTGCAGGAGAAATATAACAATATACGCAAAAAAACGAATATTATGGTTTTCGAAAAATTTAAAAAGAAAACTGTTAAAACCTCTTTTATAAGTCTCTTTACTTCTCTTTTTAACTTGCTTTTTAAACTTTTTTAAAGAGTTTAAAATTGTTACTCGAGTAACAACGATAAAAATACATTAATAATTGATTTTTGGTTTATGCAGAGCTTTACGTGTAATTAGAACTTTGTATAAAATAAATTTATGTTTCAAAAACATTATTTTGGGACTAAAAGAAAATAAAAATTAGTAAAACCATTAAATAGTTAATAGTTTCGCTTTCATTAATAATGTGGAAGATGAACAGCAATAGTAGCAATTATTAAATCCTAAAAGAAAAGTGAAAATATCAAATTATCAAATTCTGAGATTGGTTTGAAACTTTAGTTATAAGTAACATATATTATATAAGATAACATTGACTTAACATTGACTTAACTAACATTATCTTAAATGTTCTTGCAAACTAATAATGGTCTCACTTTCATTTTAATAACGTAGTTAAATAATTAAATTATGCAACAGCCTTCGAATGAAAATGTGAAAAAAATGTCAAACATATGCGGGGTTTTGGCGCATAAATGCAGTACAACTTTCTGAATGTATACAGATTTGCAAGAATGCAAATCTAATTTTGCCACTCTAATCTATACTCAACCTGACATAGAAAGTATAGGCAAACTACAAGAATGTAGATTTTCATAAAAATCCTGTATAATAGGTATTATTTGAAATAATATATTTTTGAAGCATTTCTGAATTAAAAAGTTAGATATGTATATTTGAAAAGAAAAGAAGAGAATGGTAAAAAAATGTTTATAAATGTTATGTATAAGTTTTTTGTATCTGCTCCGAAAGTTTCAAAGAAATAATGACCGCCTTAGGGAAGTATAAATCGTGAAAAACGTGTATGTGATATCGCGACTCGTGTGGGTGCGGCTTTATGGAGAGCGCAGGCCATTGTTATGGATCAAAAGAGAGCAAAAAGTATTAAAAAAATCCAAGAGGAAGGAAGGCGTGCCAATGCCAACCTGATCACAAGTAACTCCATTGTATAAGCAGATCCTACTCGGATCAAATTATGCAGGCCTCTCTCTTGTTCACTCTTGTTGGCCAAAATCTTGGATTTTATATGGAGCCACCATCTCCTTTGTCTTTTATTAAAGATATACAAACCTTGTTTTTTCTCTTTTTGTCCTTTTTTTCTTTTTTCTTTTTCTTTTTTTCCAATTATATACAATGCAGGAGATTTAGGAGAAGAAAATGGATCAGTTGTTTACCTTTTAAATATTGAATATTATTTATCAATCTATTAGCAACATATCACGCAGTATAGATGCCTTCTCGAAATCCAAACTTGAGATGTTTGCATCTCACTTTAAATATGTTCTAGTATTAAATGAGCGAATTATTATAGTACCGCTATATAAAACTCAACCTGTTTTTTTCATATCTTATATATACGCATGTAATCATATTAAATTAGCATTTCAACATTTAATAATCGAGTTCTATATATATAGTAGATTCCAGACGGATTTTTTTTTATCGTATAAAACTGTCGCTGAACGCAGTTGATTAAATTTCAAAAACGATTCGAGCTTATATTACAGTTTATAAAATATTGGTTTACATATACGCCAGGTCACATAAAGACTCAACTTGAAACACTTTTGCACGCTTTTGTGTCTTAACTTATAAATTCGCAACTGTAATAGAAACTTTAAAAAAAAATGTCCACCATATTTACATTTTAAAATGAAGGAATATGTAATTTTCTTAATATTTGCCTAGTAATCAACTCATCTGTTTTAATAAGTGAGCAGATTTGAAACTAAATTTTTTTCTACTGTTGACTGAACGAAAATCTATTAAAAAGTTTTTGTCCATTTTAGGTGAAATATGAAAAAAAGGAATACTCAGCTAAGCCGAATATTTTTCGTAAATTTAGAATCTATGCAATAAAAAGAGTTATCATGAGCCAGATGTTTCTGTTAAAAAGTATTTCTCTACATTTTTTGTTTTTTTTTTGTTTTTTTACATGTTGTTATACTGTTTCGTTCCCACCAATCTGTCCTTCAACTTCCATATAGCACGCCTTTCCTTTAAGAAAGGGTAATAAAAAGTGAATACTTTTGTAAGAACTGCAGACATGTTCCTTTTAAAATTTCTTTAGTGTCTTTTAATGAAAAACAAAACAAAAGTATTGCTGGTTAAACTAACGTCATACTTTAAATAAGTGATTCGGAAAAGAGCATGCTACTTCTTAAAAGTAGCCGCACACATGTTGTTTATATATATAATAGTATTTAAATTTGACAAATTGGTATAAAAACAATAAATGTACTATTGTACAATAAATATTAATCCATACTATAGTATATAATTGAGTAAACATTTTAAATGTTGCGTGAATGTCCCAAAAATTTGATTTCTTCATTTTCTTCCACTTAACTGTATAGGAAGAATAAGTTTCTTACTATATTTATGGCTTTCTTTATGAATTTCACAGTGATGTTTTCTTATTCTTCTTTATAAACGTTGAACCGAAAGCTAGTCACGAGTCCACGACTAACGGTTCTTATTCATTACACCTCCTCTATAGACGAAGTAGGATTTCAATAATTTATTATTTATACAATTCAGGTAATTTATTTCCTATCGTTATTCAAGTTTAACAAGAATATACTTAAAAATTTTCTAAATTTATTAAATCAGCAAAAAATGGCTTTTTTAATCAGGGGACAGAGTTCGAACTGAAGAACAGTGGATATCAATTATATATGCCTAGTCGATAACAAGTAAAATTTCGATGTCAGCACAGTTTTTCTGCAGATATCAAATTGAGACAAAAAACGGATCGAAAATGTTGCGATCGTTTTTTTTTTATACGTTTTTTGTCTCAATTTGATATCTGCAGAGAAACTGTGAGAAAAGAAATGAATTCAAGAATATTATCTACTTTGATATAATTTTTGAATGCACTTGAAATAAACTCTAAAGTTATTTACGAATTATATTGTCCATAGAGGAATGATTTTAAGGATTAAACAATATCTAGCATTGCTTTGATGACTCGAGTAAAAATGCCGAAGAAAAAAGTAACGCGCTAACCAATTACAGTCTCGACCTTGGAGGGTTTGATCCAACTGCGGAAGTTAACCTTATAAGGTTGGAGAAAAGGGTTTTGAGCTGGTTTCCTGGAAAAATTGGTGTGCAAGAGCGCTCTCGCGCGTTGACTGCTTCTTTGATTCGATTCCTTGAACCGGTTCCATCCAGATCTTTTGCGAACCCTTTTGGCAAAAAGTCATCACATTATTCCAATACATGTTGCAAGAAACTGTGCAGCAAACCACATCAATGCATCACATATCGAGTTTGAAAATGTTTGCGAACGAATCATTTGCAACATCAATATTTAGGACTTGATTGTTTAGGCCACATAATTCTTGCTTCAGGTACGATTTATCGTCAAATTTTTCAAAAAGATACTCAAAAAAAGGACAAATTAGTATAATTGTTGAAACTAATAATTCTTGCTATTTTATTATTTCTCTATTTAAAGTTGAAGGGTGCGGGTGCTGAAGGAAACACTTTCATTTCGAGACTTGAAAGTTTCCCACAGACTTGCTCTAGTTCCGGCAGTGTGTGTACAATCCATGCATGTCATTTTCCATTAAATGAGTCAGACCCCACAACTTACAAAATAACTGTTATTAAACAAAATCTGGAATAACAAGTATTATTAAACGTAAAAAGCAAATATATTTAAAGAATTTTGTAAGTTTGAATAAAATTTAAGATACATACAGTTGAAATTAGTCATTATCGACTTGAGGCACCCTCAACGCGACACGTGTCCCTAGGAGACCCCTATAGTAAAATTTGAAAGTTCCCCTTGAATCAGACTTTAAATGTCAGGAAAGACCGAAACGATTGTGTATCCGTTTGAAAATTTCAACCATTGCAGGCTATTTACATTTAAAACTTAGATCCTAACCAATTGTCATGAGAGAAAAATTATAAAAAATTTAAAATTTATGGAGACAACAGAATTTAATAAAAAATAGATGCTATAATTATATCAAAATACTTGACCAATTTAAAAAATCATTATTCCCAATAGAACAATAATTTTACTTAAGTATTTTTTTATAATAATAAAAAGTATGCTTATTTATTCAAATTTAAAATCTAGACTCATTTGCAATACAGTTGAAAAAAATATTCAAGAAACTTTTTTTTTTTTTTTTTTTTTTTGAGTCGCCGAGAAGTGAATATGCGGTCTTTCAGCAGAGGTTTATTTTATGTTTTGCAACGAGTGAAAAAAGCATAAAGAAAGCAAGAAAGAAAGAAGCAAAGTACCTCGAAGGCCAAAGAGTCTGAGGCTGAGGAGAAGACTGATAAATAAATCTTGGGCAAAAAATGGCCGGGGGGCTTTGACCGTATCAACCTTGCTTGTTCATCGGTAAATTGCCATTATTGGATGAATTTCGATGAATCGGTGTAATTTTGAAAGGTATTTCGAAACAACCCCCGCAAACGTCAGAAATCATTTTTGATGGTTTGCTAAATGCAAGGTTCTGGCCAAAACGTCGATACTAAAGCAGTCAATTCTGTGCACGTTCCTAAAATACCAGACAAAATTCTCTAACTGATGATCTCTTGCACGCAAGGTAGGTCCTGCTTTTTCTAAGAAACTTGTGTCGAATATCAATTTCATATAACCTGTATTTATTTTGACATAGTTTCTTTTCATTCTCTTTTTTTGTTTCGGTATATATGGCAAAATTGAGTCGATATTTTTTAAATTTTCTATAAATATTCTTAAAATTTAGAAGAATTCAAGGATCGAAAGATGACTTTTATGAATGTAATTATTTACTATAGATGTTTCCAACTAAAATATAAATAGATTCTGAAGAAAACACTACTTTCGTATAAGCCAAGATGAACCGAGATGATAAGCCTATACTTTTATTCTTTTCACAATCATCCGTGGCCTTTCATTCAGTGTCATTTGTGGTAAGCCTCGTGACAAACAAAATTGAAGAGATTACAGTGAAACTTTGCCGCTGGCTCTTTTTTAGCCTGCATCTCGGCCTGCATATTTCTTTCTAACATTATCTTATGATTTCTTTTCCCTTGTTTTATCATATTTTACCGTTAATTGCAAAAATTATTCTCCGAAGTACTTATTTGAAATTTACTTATAGTTTACTTATAGTTTACTTATATAGTTTCTTTAAAATATAGACAAAAATCTTATTGAATGTTGATTTGATTTAGAATGAAATTAAATAAAGGATGTTTACTTGATTAGTGCCCATGTTTTTTATAGAAAATTTTTAGGACTCAAGTTGGGAAATTAATTTTATGTGACTGACTGAGAAGAGAGGCGCAGTCATGCAGATAGGCGAAAGAGGATGATCTCATTGTCATGTTGCAGGCATTATACTGCCTGATGCGGTCATAAATATAGGTGTACGTTATTTTAATGATACACGGGCTTCTTCAAAGATTTCCGCTCATTGCACACTTTAAATTCGTCTCAATTTTCAAACAAACTGTCATTTTTTTGTATTTTCAACATTGTTGGAAGTACGGTTTTTTGGTGAATAATAATAGAGATATACTTTGGAAATTTAGATATAATCGAATGTTAAATCTGCATGGGAATAGACATGTTAATTTAATAACGAATTTATCAGGAGATACCATGAACGGATTCATTCATTTATTTCGCTTGGTTTGGCAGTCCATCAGTTCCCATGAAAATCAACATCGGTTTTTCAAAAATGTTAAAATTACTTACTTTTTTTAAGCTTTCACTGCTAATGTAATCTTCAATGTTTATACGATTTCTTCGAACAATCTGATAAATTTTTTATTTGTTTCTTGTTTCCTTTTTTAAAACGAAATTTCTAAAATGGAATTTTTTTCTTGAATTATTTTCTACAGAAATATTTCTTTAGAAAGAAATCGGTAAAACAATTTTCATTTCGCAATCGTAAATATTAATGTTCTTTTAAGGACTTGGCTGTAGCAACTTTTTGCTATATGAAATTCGACCTTTTGCCAATCTTCCTTTTTTTTCTTAGGAGCGCGAACAGGGAGAATGGAGAGAAGGAAAAAAGCACCGAAAAAAAGGAAATGAACTAGAAAGAATAAGTCTATTTCAATTTAATGCAACTTGGCATTTTTTCGTAATTGTAGGTATTTTTACCAACTTTCCTCTTTCTTAATTTTTTTAAAATCTGTTTCTTCAACCGCATACAAAAAAAACAATGACGGTTTTTAAAAAAAAAAGTTCAGTTTCTCCTGAAATACACTCCTAAAATTTGGATTGTATGCTAAGAATTCGAAATTAATATTAGTATCGATTGGCATGTATAAAATTTTTTTCCGTAATTGCTCACATAGCGCGTGCACAATTGTGCACTATACATATCTGTTTATCTCTATTTTATAATGTACCACATTGGCGGCTTGGCGCGCACCAGGCGGCACAACGCCACGCCAATTCATTGGTGACGTCAGACTCAGTCAGGTCAAGTGGCTTCAATACCAGAAATTACCAAGCAAATCTTAAATGCTTTTGTCAGTTAAAAAAAATTACTATGGAATTTATCATTGTAAACATAATACTAATATAATTAAAGGTCCACAAGTTAAAAGAAGGAAATTATTCTTTTTGCCTTTTTTAGAAGATTTATTAATTCATATTCAGCAATAGTAGCAACAGAGGTGCTTTCTCAATTTCAAAGAAATTCTCAATAATACACTTACTTAGAAAAAATTCCTAAATTAATTTAAAATGCGAATTCATTTAGCTAAAACTTATTTCAATGGGGAATTTTACATTTTATGTTAGGAAAATAAGAAAACACACATATAAACTGTACTGATTATATCGATCGTAGTTTTCAATTTAATAATCTGAACTAGACATTAAACGTAGTCACGTATAGTAAGCGTTTCCATTTTAAAATTAGTACAAGATTGCTCATCTGGCCATAAAACTGCAATTGTACTTTCTTGGAACGTGACATCGCCAGTGCTTTAAAACTGCTTGACACTTGCAACATTTTGTATAATATAATTTTACATTATTATTTAAATACTTTTTAAATACACATCTTATGATTCTTATAGTAAATTGAAACTTACTTTCCTCACCACTCTCTAAATCTGAATTAGAACAATAATTCTGAAAGTAAAATTCCACTATTGTTGGTCAAACTTTTACTAATATTTTAGTAAAAAAAAAGATTTTTTAGTTCCGATATTTTCATATATGCAAGAATATTTATCTTCTTAAAAGAACATAGTTTAAGATAAACTATTTGTAAATGGAAAAATATTTTCCAAACTTTATTTTTATAACTATACAAGTCTTGTGAAGGCAACATTTACTTTTTTAGCTTACAAATGGAACCGAATTAGGAATAGAAAGTTGACCACATGAAAAGCAACGACCTATTAGGTTTTCTCCGCTTTTTCTATGGATGAATCCAGTTCTGTTTGCATTGAATTCTCAACGAGTGAATAAATACTAGGAAAAAATTTATTTTTAAATTAAATACCTACTCTATTTTCTAGTACATAAATCCAAAAGTTTCTTTAAATAAACTTTATTATCTTAAAAGTAAATAATTGCCTTGGTAAATAAATATTTCGTTCAGTTTGATAAATTTAACAAATAAATATAAATATGCAATAATTTTTAAATAAATAACAAAAAATGTTTGAACCGCAAACAAAATTTTTGTTTCAAACAGTTTTTTCTCTGATTTTAAAATATAACTAAAAATAAGTATATAGTTGTACTTTATCTCTACATTCTGTGAAACTATTAAATGCGTGAATATAAGAGCGAGATTTTTGTATTTGATTGTGCGTGTGTATGACAGTCCCACACATACACGTAAATGACCTGTAGGACCGTAACAGTCAGACACAAAATTGAAGAATATTTAAAGAGGCCTAAGCTTAAAAAGTTGTCTAACGAAATGCTTGAGATAAATTATGACCATCATGACCAACTTTCAAGATTTTTTTGCAAGAATTAAGTATTATTCAAATTTTTCTAATATTACTAATCATACATGTAAGTTTTATTTTTAAGTTAATATCACAAGCGATTAAATAATAGCAAAACTTGATTCTTTCTTTATGTTCTAAAAACCGGCCAACTTATATTTGAATTTTTGGATAAAATAAAAATTTCTTCCCGAAATGAGAAATTGTAAAATTTACTCAACAGAAGACTTTTGATATGCTCGGCCCTGAACTAAGCTTATGGACGCGGGTTCCGACCGATCACCGACCACCGACTCGACTCATTTCTTAGTTCGACTCCCGCTCTCTGTCGAGAGAGTCGTCATGTCGAAACACAAATTCAATCTCAAATTCTCAAGATTAAACACTGGACCGTTATTTGGAATTTCTAATGAAAAACTTTTGGATTATATAATAAATTAATTAAATACTACTTTGTGCCTAGTATTGTGATCGTTAAAATGTTTTAAAGACGCCTGTGCTAAAAAAATGTGACCAGACTATAAAGATTAGTATTTTTATTGAAATATTAATTATTAATGGATACTTTTGTAATCAAAAACCGAAAACTATTATTCTCTTCCTGCTTCTTCGAATCTTGAGTTTCTTTTGACAAAAAAAAATTTTGTTGCGTTATGGTGAGAATTTTATTTCATTTTATTTAATTTTATTTGAAGAAAAGTTTTTTCTCTGTGAATGGGGTTTGTGATACAAAAGTGTAGATAACTAAGAGTGATATGTATATATAAGTATACATAATAATGAAGAAATGAAATGAGATCTTGATACAACGCAAATACTGATATCGAAGGTACATCCTAGAAATAAGAGAAGAAGGGATTGGAAGGAAGAAAGGAAGAGTGAGAAGAAAAGATTGAATGGAAGATGAAGAGCTTGATGCTTATATCAACCTTGATCTTCGTCGCGGTGTTTTTGGTTCTTCTTTTAGCCACCACCGTATCGACGGCTCCAACAAGTACTGACCAATGCGATTGGACGGGAAGGTCAGTTTTAAATCTTTATCAAAAAATTATTTCAACCTAAATCTTAAATATAAATATATCTTGACAACAATTGGAGTTCATTTAATTATCATTATAAAGTCCGAATGGACGAAACATTAATCTTTTGCTCAAGAGAGTACATAACGGTGCATACTGTTCTTTTCTTAGTCAAGGGTTTGACTTTATTTAATCAAGTAAATATTTTCATATTTGGACAATTTTTTTTAATACGTATTGTAACTTTTGAAAAAGTTGAACATATTTTACGGAAAAAGCAGAAATTTATTCCAAAGTTTAACTTTTTAGTTACAATACTTACAATTCACTCTAGCAAATGATACAAATCTCGGTTTATAATGCGAAATTTTGTCCTATCCAAATGCCTTTTTATATAAAACGAAAATTAATAGTACGGTAAATGTTATCTAAAAAGTATTCTAAATAGCATGGAATATGTATTCTACAGCAAGTATTAAACGTAAAATTTCAATTGATACAATACGTTTTATTTTTCTGAAATTAATTTCAAATGAGTAGTTTCAATTGTAACTGCAAAATAATAGATATAAAAGGTAAAACCTAAAAACTTTGAATTATGGGAAATTACTAATGAAATTTCTTCTAATTATTTAGTAACAATTTAACTACACAGCATTCAGTTCTATACTGATTATTAGTAGAATTATCTAGCAAGTGAGTCTGTTTTATTAAAAGTCGATAAAACAGTTTGACTATTTCAGTATCGGTAACTAGCTAGCAATGATGAAATTCTACTCAAAAAATAATAAATTAGTCATATTCTCATTTCTCGCTAGACAAGGATGACAAATTTTGCCGCGAATATCATTGGCTGAATTTAAGATGTAAATTGTAAACAGCTCAAGACTTCTTTTTTACTATACCTATTACCGTCCTTGGCAAATCGAATGTCGAATAAATTTATTTACTTTATAGTTTTACTTCCGACGCCTTTCACTATATGGACTCGTTCGCAAAAATTACTCTTCGAGCAAAAATATAAAATAGAATAATCTAGAATCAACATTCTAATATAATTGGTTGAAGAAATAAAAAATGCCGTTTTTTGAATAAAATAACAAAAATCAAATCTGTTAAGGAAAATCGAAATACGCTAAACCTAAAAACAATCACAGGAGAAAAAATCGTTTAAAAAAACGAAAATCAAAAAAGGTAATACATAAATACGTATTACCTTTTTTGATAAACGAATTTTTTTCTGCACACTTACCCTAGTTTTTTAAAATAATTAGCTGAGATTGAAATTGATGACTTTTTTTTTAATACCGATTTCGATTTGTGTTTGCGTAAGGGTAAAATCGAACCCTGAACAAAATCGATTTTAAAAAGGCAGGATAATTTAATAACCGAGAAAGAAAAGTTGACTTTATTAAAATACGAACCAGTTATTCCACTTGAAAACCGGTTTACCCTCACAGAACAGCTCTCCTCTTTCTCCTACTTCAAGTCTATATGCACATATCTACTATATATATATTATATGCATGAATAACCGTGGCTAAATTAACATAAAAGAGCTAGGATCTTGTCACCTCACGAGGTCGACGATCTCTAAAATCCTTTATTTATCGATACATATATTTCTACTTTTAATATGCAAATTTTTTTTGAGATAAAATTAATGATATAAAACAAGTTTAATTTTTTGTAATTATCTGCTTGGACATGTAAATATTTAAAGAGATTGAAAAATTTTATAAGGTTACACAAATATTTTTTTTTTTCCACCTTGATGGAGAGAATTTAATATTTAATAACTTGAAATGAAGGATTTAAAAATTTATTTATGTTTCAGTGGAGGAAGCGGAAAAGGCGTTCGTCCCGTCTACTTGCGTTGTTCGAGGGGCACCGTCTCTTGGCGATATCCTCGTGGCGCTCTGAGAGTGGTTTTGTCAGGAGGTGAAGGATTTCATGGTTTTCATGCCTGTGTAAAAGTCTCTGGTCCAGCGAGAGTGTATTTGGAGGGGAAAACTTCTTTGAGACCTGTGTATTCGCCCAATGATGGAAAACACGAGTCCTATCATCGATGCTTTCGCTCGAATGGTCAATTGGCGGCTCTTTATGTCGAGGCTGATGAACCTTCGCCAGAGTATAAGTGGAAGATAGTCCAACTGCAATATGATCTTGAAAAGGAGGAGAAGAAAGAGGAATCTGAGTGTATGCCTTGTTCTAAAGAAGAATTGGCCAAGACTTACTGTCAAAGTGATCTTGTTGCGAGAGGAACCCTCAGTGCAGTGGAGAAGAAGACGGATCTAGATGACTTGGTTCTTAGGGTCACGAAAATTCTCAGTGACATCAATGAGGTATAAAATCTTTCTCTTCTTCAAAATATTCAATAAAAACTTATTTTCATTCCATACATTTCATATAAATAATTAAAAAACTGATTTAGAATAGAAAGTTTATAAATAGAAACATTTTCATTTTCAGGACAATGAAGTGGATACGAATAATTCACATGTCGGTAAAGAAGTTCGAATAAAAGTTCCAAGCAAGTGTGACGCTCGTCATGGACAGGGAGAATTTGTGATAATGGCTAGGAAGAGATTGGGTGATTTAACATTGGCTTGTGCTCCAAGATTGGAAACGTGGGCAGAAGCGGTGCGTGAAATGAAAACTGCCCCCTGTGTTCTTCGAACTTAGTGACTGCGGAGAAAATCTTTTTTATTAATTTACAAAAACTAATGGTAAAATAATCATATTATTATTAATAACATTAATAATAATATTAATAATATAGAACTTATTAATAGAAAGTGAAGATTTCAAAATATTTGAAAAAAAGCCATCTTGCTTCACTGTGTACATTGTATTCATATTCACGCGATGCGACTTTAGTGAAAAGTTGATGTTTCTAAAATAACTTCTTTTCAAGAAAATCATTCTCAGTCTCACATTTAAAAATTAGTAAAAAAAAATTATTACTTACGTATTTTAAAGTTATTTTCTTTATCCACTAAATTAGTATAAATATCAGCGTGATGTAAATAAGAATATATTTTTATGCTTGTACATAACTATTGATCTCTGAACTGTGATATATTTTATTATAAGAGATTTAAAGAAACGGATTTATTATCATATATATTTGTATAGATTTATCTTTAAAAGAAAAGAAGATAATAAAACTAAGATTTAAACAAACTTTTTACTTTTTTATTTCAATATTTTTAAGTTTTTTCACACTAATAAAAATATTTGCTCCAATTCCCATTAAATTAACTAATATACTTAATTTAAGATGAAACTTATTTTATTTTAAGACAAAATAATTGATTTACAAAAATATTTAAAGTCAAAAAATTTAACTTCCTACCATAATACAAAATAATTATACTAAACTCATTTACATTGAATAATTTTTCATTTATTTACATAATCGAAAATTAAACATTTTTACATTTTGCGCCATCAACTTCACGTATAATTTTCTAATGTATTATTTTATAGATATAATTTTTTCTCGTCATGAAAACATAAGTATTTGTAAAAAATTTTACAAGGATGACAGAATTTTCTTTTTCAACTTATTCAAAATAGTTATTAATAATTTAAGTCATAAAATAATAATTTTGCAATAAAATTTACAATTTTATTAAATTCTCAATATAAATTTGTTGAAAAAGACAGTATACATTTATGTTTTTAAATGCGTACATTCATAAATTTCTTTTATCACAAGTCTAAAAGCTAATTAAAGGAATAATAATATAACAACAAATATAATAATAATAATAATAATAATAATAAAACAATTTATAACGATTGTTGTACCAAAAAATGTTAAAGTAAAATATGTCCAAACTTGTAAATAGTGTAACTTCCTTTATATATACAATATGAACCAAGATCATGATTGTCTTATTGTATAATATTTATAGTTTATATAAAAATATCAATTTGAGATGAAGTGTGTAACTGTGTATCTATTTTCAATTAATAACTAAAACATTTGTCATCAGTTCTTGAGTTTGTTAATGTTATTAATTTAGTGATGAATTTTATATTAAATTCAAATTGTACTTCTAACCTTACGAAATCAGGAGAAATTTTTTGGCTTTTGTAAATATTTTACAAATTGAAAACAATGAGAAAAATATTTGATTTGTTATCATAAATATATGGATTTATTTGAATTTGAAATATAGACTTGAATTTAATTTCGATTGGAATCCCAATTTAGATATAATTTAGTTATCATACCTCCATAAATAAACTAAATCTTCAATATACCACCTAATTTAGTTTTGAAAAAAAATACAAAAATGCTTTTGTGAAAAAATAATTTAAAAGGACTTATAAAATTTGAACCTATGCATAAGGATAATTAGGACAAAGTGGTATCAAGAGGTCATCCATATTTGGAATGACGACAATTTTTTCAAATTCTCTTAAAAGTTTTGTTTCAATCCATTGCGTGAGGTAAACAATGTCAAATTTTTTTTCACCAAGTGCAGGTTTCGCAGTTAAACTTATCTTTGGAACAGGTTTGAATCCGTACCACAAGCGATCCGAAGGAGATGGAGGTAGGTTTACAGCTAAACAGCCCTGAATACTTGAAACGCTCACCATAAGTTTGATTTCTGTATTAGAAACTCCTTCCATAGCTCGCCGCACGTATGATAATTCTGTAGCCTATAATTTTTTATTTTTTATTAATATGAAATTTAAAAAGTTCCATTCTATTTATCACTTTCAAATCACTTACGCTTTGGAAATATTTACTAGATGCTAATTTATCCATCATGCTCAGGAATTTTCGACCAGAAGACTGAGTTGGACTGAAAATATCAAAAGTTTTTGTAAAAAATGAATTAATTTTTTAAATTAATAAAATTCTAGCAACTATGTTTAAGTGAAAGAAGACTCACGTCGATTCCCTTGACACACTGGGCGAAGCAAATTGTCCATTATCCTCGTCCTCTGTCGAAGTTTCGGGACTGTCTTCTACATCACTGCAGTAGACGGGAGATCGAGCTGGTAACGATTTATCTGATTCTGAGATATCGTTGGAATTGTTAGAATTGTTCGCGTTCGAATTAACGGAAAGGGAACCCGCCCTCTTCAACTTCATGAGATTTAACTTGGTCTCGATGGTCATAGTGAAGCATCCCTCGTAAGAAATATCTAAATCGAACCACAATCCCCTTCCATCCAAAACAGGTTTCGTTGCATTATGAATTACGGGAGCATTTTGTCCAATCATTAGTTCGGATACAAGTAAACTTTCCATGAAATACGGAAGTTTAATGTTGGAAAGTTTTCGTTGTATTTTATCTTGAATAACATTTATCATATTCGGACACTTGTGAAGGTCAAAAATTAATCGACCCAATAAAGCATTTATCCACACTTGGTCATTCAGCGGTAAAGATGAATTTGGCTGTACAAATAAAATATATTATTCAATTGAGAATATTTAAGATTAAGTTTAAAAAAAATTATCAACTTACTTCGGTATATCGACTCATATAGGTCATATACGAATCGGGTGAGATTTCAAAAAAAAAATTCGAAGAATTTTTCGTTTCATTTGGCAATGTTGTTGGCAACAAATTTTGAGATAATGACAAATCTTTAGCTGATGATATCGAACTTCGTTTACTTCCTAATTTTGCTGACAATGATAATTGTCTATACCAGTCTTCTTTTTGACGATCAGTTCTTGCAAAAATAAATATTTTATGCTTCAGATCTTCGAATTCTTCTTTACTGTCTTCGAAAACATCTTTTATCTCTTTCGATTGAGAAAGTTCATCGTCGGTTTCTTCCTCCTCGTCCTCCTCCTCTTGTTCTCCTTCTGCTTCGACAATAATCTTATCATTTTTATTTTCTGTTTGTTGTGTCTCGTCGTCGGAAGAATTTTTCAGAAAATTATATTCGATTAGAGCTTCTTTCAATAAAGTTATACAAATTGGGTACTTTTTACTCCATCTCCTGAAAGATAAATTCTATTGTAATATCAGAGAACAAAGTTGAAAAATATTTTCCATTAACAATACGTACCTTCTTCTAATTAAAGCCAGCGGAAGTAATTCAATTGAAGATCCAGACAAAGAATAAATTCGTTTCTTTGTAAATTTAACTTTATGATTCGGTTCGTCCCATACAGCCCTTTTGGGTATCCTTGATTTTGTCTCTAAAATTTGAAGAACGTCACCTTCTAATTTTAGAAAAACTGATTTTGTCCTTGCCACGTGATAATTTTCAGGCTTATAATCATACGGCAATTCATTTAACCATCCTTCAAATTTGTCTAGGACGGCAAATTCCTCCACTGCAGGAATTTCAATTATTGATTTCTTTTTTGGAGGAGTTTGTAAAACTTGTTGTATTTGACAATAAGTTTTTCTATAAGAAAATGAGACAAAGATTCCTAAACAAATTCCTTTTATAATATCAGAAACAGGAGCTATCCACAAAACTAACAATGTACAAATTAAAATAAATAATTTGTATAATAATAAATTTAAAAACTGTCGTAAAATATGTTCGATTTCTGTTGGTTCAGTATTTGTAGTTTTGAAAATTCGAAAACAAAAATCTTTAACATTAATTCCTACTTTTGAAATTTCCGATTCCTTTGGTAAATTAGTCTTGCTCACAATGTCTTCAAAAAGTTCAACAGCTTCCACACCACTTTCTATGGATTTTTCTTCATAAACTTTGGTTTTCAATCCAGTTTCAATTTCATGAAAAGTAAATCTAGAGGAATTAACTCTTCTTCTCAACAGTGGGGAAAATGATTCTTTGTTTTGTTTTTCGGAATTAAAGTCTTCTACAGGAGTGATATCTTCAAAATTCTCAGAATCACTAACACTGGCAACTTCTTGTCTTCTTCGTTTCTTCTTCTTCTTTTTTTCACTTTTTATTTCCGATATTTTATCCTCAAATGTCTTTGTTATCTTTCCTCTAATGTCTAAAAGCAATTTCCAAGTATCAGACGGTGGCATTCCTTCTGATAAATTTTCATCCATGCTGGTTGATCGTCGCTCCAGGTTGCCTTCAAAAGATTCAGAATCATCCAACTTTTTAATAGGACTGCACTTTGGAGATGCTTCTGACTCTTCCTCTGAATACAATTCTTCCAATTCGTCATCGCTTGCGTGATATTTAATTGAAGGCACCGAAGTAGTGATTGACTTTCCTGAAAATTACATACATTAATATTTCACATTTCAATTTTGTTTCATAATATTATATTTTCACACCGTCATTTCCACACTGATTAATATAAAATATAATTTACAATTTAAATATATTTTCTAAATAGAAAATTAAAAAAACTGTTTTAATTATTATTTATTATAGTTATGTAATTTCTACTTTGACGTTTCATATGCATTAAATATAAGGAAATGGACGTATGTTCGTTTAAAAAACTTAAAATATTAAAAATCCCAATAGAATGAATCATCCTCTACTTTAAACAAACGTTCATGATCTTTGCGTTTTTCTTGTTTTCTAAACAAATTATTAACTTTATATTTAGATTTAGATAAATTTAGAATACTATTAAAATAAATAAAAAAAATCTTTAATAAAAATAAATGCATTGTTTAAATACATAAATAAACATATGTCAAAAAAAAAATTTAAAGAAACAATCAATATTTGAAAAATAATAAAAATGTAGGTATTAGAAAAATATTACCCTTCATCATTCCTAGTGTAATTTTTTTTGGATTATTTTTGGAGATCATTTTTTAACAACTTTCATAGGTGAATATATTTCTTGTTTATTATTGAAATGAAATGTCGTCATATTTATTAACAGCTTCAGATATAGTCATTATCTTTATGACTCACTCTTTCTCTATCTATGAATTTCTATATTACATTGTCCTAGACGAAAGATAAATTAAAATTTTACGATTCTAGTATTTGTTGTTCTGACGGAGAGATAAGACTTTATTGCAATTTAATCATTATTATGCATAATTTAAAAAGGAGTGTTTATTGTGATAAAATAGAATAAAGGAACTTTTACAATTTGTTATATATATGTAAATGTTTTTGTTCCTGTTGGTAGAATGAAAGTTGTCGAAGCACCTTAAATCAGCCTGTCAAATATTTTAAAGGCCTTTCTTCAATACATACTAAGGGCATCAAAATGAATACGGATACGGAAAGACAGAAAGAAAAGGATGCAGGCAGCTTCTGTCATTTTCTTTTGCAAGCTTTGTTCCCGTATCCGTGTGAATTCTATTTAGGTCTTTGGCCTTTGCTGAATCCATAATTACTATCTTTTTCACTCTCATGAAATTCTGCTTTACTTTAAATCAATAAAATTCTGACTAAATTATCATAAATTTAAATGCAGAATATGAATTTACTTTAAATCAAACATAATAAATGCAGTGTGATCGCACCTATCTTTATGTTATAAAGGAAGTTCTACAATAGCCTCTAAAAAGCTAGTCGATTTTAGTCCATTGTGAACACAACCTAACAGCGTAACAGCGCATTTTTAATGAATCGATTTAGAAGATCGATTGTGAACAAAGTTTCAACAACAAAGCAACCTGATATACAATATTTTTTCCATTAATATATTTTATTTACAAAAAAAATAATAGATAATAGAAAATAGAATAGAAAATTCACCTTAATATCTCCTTGTTTTATCAACGCCAACACTATACTATACTGATCCTATGTATAGGTTATGTTATAGACTTCATATAAAAAAAAAATTTGTTCACTAAAAAATGAATCTTTATTTAAAATTAGGTCCACAATGAAATTAATTTTCTAATAACTAAAAAATTTAAAGTACAATATATTTGAGTGTTCGAAATGTTTCACATAGAATAAATATTGAAGTGTGGGTCCAAGAACTATAAAAAATGACGCAACTATTGTTACCAGTTGAATTCTACATTGTTATTGACAGTTTAATTGTTCTCGAAAAACGTTAGTGCAAGATTTTAACCAATGCAAAATTATATGGATAAAAATATTGTGGTTTGGAATGTTGTAAAGCTTAGAGGAGAACATATAACCTAACTTTATTAAAAATCTCACAAAAATGAGAATTCTAATTTTTGAAATGTTTCCAAAAATATATCCATCTGTTTTTACGCTTTTCTTTATTCTGGGCACTTTAGCAAACCAACAAGTTACAGAGGTAGTATATTGTTTCAGTTTCTTTCTTACTTTGTTAGAATGTATAAATTTATTATTTGTTTTTATCATATTGTTGTAGGTAAATAATTATTAGTATGTAACCTTGGAATAATTGAATAAATTTTATTTTGTTTTTTAGAGTCAGAGTACAGAGTTGACCTCTGAACATGACCCTCTTCTAATATTCTCCACTCTTAGTGGATCTTTTATTGGAGTAGGGCAAAGATCTGGTGAAATTCGATGGCGTCAGGATGACGGTAATTTCATTCAATATTCTATTTTTTAAATCTAATCATTTCTAGAGTATCAATTATTTTAATTTATTTACGTATTATAGAACCTGCAGTAAAAGTACCACACAGTATTTCCGAAACTTCTATGTAAGTACATTAAACTTACATTTTTTGTTATTAATTTAAAAGTTTGTAAATTGAAAGAATCGAATTCTTTTGTTTATTGAATAAGTAAAAAATTGTCATGAAAATATTTTCAGGCCAATGTTTCTACCTGATCCAAAGGACGGCACATTGTATCTTTTTGGTGCAGATTCTGAAGTATTAAAAAAGTTGCCATTTACAATACCGCAACTTGTGGCCAGTAGCCCGTGCAGAAGCAGTGATGGAATTTTATATACTGGAAGAAAAATTGACACCTGGTTTAGTGTTGATCCACAAACAGGCGAAAGGGAACAAGTTTTAGGCTTCAACAAAGTCAAAAACACTTGTCCCTTGGAAACTCAGGATGTTATCTATGTTGGACGGACAGAGTACAATATTATTATGATTGACAGTAAGCACAAAAATAGAAAATGGAATGTCACTTTCTACGATTATTCAGCTGCAAAAATGGAATCAGATTCTATCGAAAATTATGGTATTCAATTTTTAATTTAATATTATTTAAATTTGATATATTCCAAGTTCAATTATTTGATTTTATTCATGATTTACAGATCTTTTGCACTTCACCACAAGTTCAACAGGCAGAGTTGTAACTTTAAATAGAAGATTGTTGAAAGTTTTATGGGAATTGGATTTAGGAAGTCCTGTTATTGCAGTTTACACTGTGAGTAAAGACGGTTTAACTGCAATTCCATTTACCAGTGTAGCAGAAGAAGCTTTGGATAGATTACTCGATCGAGCTACTGCGAATCTCAATCAAGTTCAATTGTCGTACGTACAATAGTCAAAAAGAAAATACAAAACCCAAGAGTAATTTTCACTCTCAATTGATAGTTAATAAACTCAAACTTTCTTGCAGACAAACTCTTTATATTGGAGAACATACTCATGGTTTATATGCTCTTCCATCATTTGCTGATTCATCAACAGTGACAATATCTAGCAAAACGGCTCATTTACTTTTAGAGGGACCTCTCATTACGTCTTATATTTCGAATAATAATAATAATAATAATAATAATAATAATAACAATAACGAAATTCCTCTCCCTGGAGATCACGTGTCTACGACAAAAATCGAGACATCTGATAATGATTTTCAAAGCATTAATCCTGAAAAGAATATTATTATGTTAGGTAAGTTTGAAAGATCCAAACATTTTCGAAATACTATAAAATTTATAATTAAATAAGGAAATCGTTATTGAATAATCTGTTTTCTTCAAGGTCATTACAATGTGCCTGCCGAGTATAAGCCGCAGAATTCGCCTCTTCAAATTGCAGGACCTTCTCAAGCTGTTATTCCAGCGAGTTTACCTTTACAAAATTTCACCAAGACAATCGAAGACAACAATAAGGAATTTATAAACACAACAAATGAGCATAGAAATTGGCGTCGATCCATTGCTGCGAGTTATAATGCAGGAAAAAAATGGCTGAATCAACAAGAGAGTAAAGGATTAAAGTTGACATTGATAATTCTGGTCGGTTGTATAATCACAATGTTTTGGTACTTGAATGCTCAATTCAAAGAATTTCAGCAGTTATCACAAGTAATTATATCTTTAATTCCGAATTATCTTTGTAAAAATCAGATGTTATTTTCGATTAACAAAGCTAATTTTGATTAGCATTTAATAATGATTAGCTTTGTTAATCAAAAATAATTTGATGAATGAATAAGAAATTTCCTACGCCTAAAATTAGCAATTTGATCAGGGTTCCCGAGAGAGCAGTCGCACTGGTAGCAATGGCAAGAATGCAGATGTCTACATTCCTGAGGAAATTGGAGAAGGTTTGGTTAGAGTGGGAAAAATTACTTTCGATACTAGTGAAGTTTTAGGTAAAGGATGTGAAGGAACTTTTGTCTACAAGTATGTATTTGATTTGCCGTTTTTCCCTCTATTGTCTTTTAATTTATTCTTCATATTTTAATTAATTTTCAATAATTTTTTAAACAGGGGAGAATTTGATAATCGACCAGTGGCAGTGAAACGCCTTCTTCCAGACTGCTTCACTTTTGCCGATCGGGAAGTTGCACTGCTAAGAGAATCCGACGCACATGCAAATGTTGTTCGATATTTTTGTACAGAACACGATCGAATGTTTCGGTACATAGCTTTGGAATTAGCAGAAGCGACATTGCAAGATTATGTTGCTGGAAGGTACAACCGAGGAAAAATATCAATAAAGAATATTTTAAGACAAGCCACTTCTGGACTTTCACATTTACATTTCTTAGACATCGGCAAGTAATTTTAATCGTTAAATAAATTCATTTTTTTAATGATAATTTCATTCAAACAGATTAAAATAATTAAGAAGCGTCTTTTTTGCTTGCAGTTCACAGAGATATAAAACCACACAACGTACTGCTATCAGTACCAGGGCCTAGAGGAGAAGTCAGAGCAATGATTTCTGATTTTGGTCTTTGTAAAAAATTACAATTGGGCCGAATGTCCTTTTCTAGAAGATCAGGTGTAACTGGAACTGATGGATGGATCGCACCTGAGATGTTAAATGGAGAAAGAACAACTTGTGCAGTTGACGTTTTTTCGCTGGGTTGCGTGTTTTATTATGTTTTATCAGGAGGGAAGCATCCATTCGGAGATCAGTTGAGAAGACAAGCAAATATACTCTGTTGGTTTTTAATTTATTAAAATTCAGTTAATTTGTCCCAAAAATATTTTTTCATAATTACTTTAATTCGCAGGTGGTGAGAGTGACTTGACAGGACTTCAAGAAATTTCGGAAAATGACAAAGAAATTGCTCTTATTTTAATTCAATCAATGATAAATAGTAATCCTACAGATCGGCCACCAGCGACTGCAGTTCAAAATTTTCCCTTTTTCTGGAACTCGGCCCAAATTCTTAATTTCTTTCAAGTAATTTTCTTTTCATTTTTCAAATTTTTTATTGCCCTTTCTATACGCATTTTCAAAATTGAATTTTTTCAACAGGATATCAGTGACAGAGTTGAGAAGGATGAACTTAATAGTCCCGCTTTAAGATCATTAGAAACAAATAATAATAAAGTAGTAAGATCTGACTGGAGATCTCACATTGATGTTGAAGTTGCTACTGATTTGCGTAAATACAGAAGCTATCGAGGCGAAAGTGTTAGAGACTTACTCAGAGCACTTAGAAATAAGGTATTTGCATTAAGAAAATCAGAGAAGTATATTTTTTTTGTTTCAAAATTTGTAGATTATTAATTAAATAACTATTTTTTAAAATATCGTGAAAATTTAAATATTTTCTTCTTTTAGAAACATCATTACAGAGAATTAACGCCCGAAGCACAATCAAGTTTGGGTGAAATACCAGAAAAATTCACCGAATACTGGCTTTCTAGATTTCCATGTTTATTACCTCATGTGTGGTGTGCTATGCAAAAGTTTCGATTGGAGCCAAATCTCAAAACATATTATCATGAAAATTATGAGTTTCCATTTCAATTAGATGATCAATATTATAAAACAATTCAAACAGTTGAATCATTGCCCACGACACAATGGAGATCACAGAATTCTATTGACTGGAGTCCAAATAGAATGAGATTTAGAGGTCAAAGAAAAAAGTACGATGACAGGAGAAGAAAAGTTGAAGAACCAATAAAATGGGCACTACCACCATCAAGTTAAATTCATACATATATTTTATACAATATGTTACTTTCTAAGATTATTAATTAGAATTAATAATCGAAATTATAAATCAGACTTGTTATAGAAGTTTTCTATTTGAAAAAATTATATTTCTTTCCGAATTTTGGAAAACTTTTGGAATTCCTCAAAAAAATATGGTATTCTAAAAGCCAAATACGATTTAATGGTGATATTCAACATTTCTAATTAGAAAAATTCATAATTGTATATAAAATGTATTATACAAAAAAATCATTTTTTATTGATAAGTTAAAAGATTTATGCAATATAAATATTTTTGCATATTGTGAATTTATTATAATATAAATTTATAATTTATAAATTATACGTAGGTTGTATTGTACATTCCAATTGAATACAATCTTCAAAGTGATTTATGTATTTATTATGTGTGTTGTGTAAAAATCAGATAAAAATGTCAAAAAAAAAAGATGAAAGATAATATATATTTTCTAGCATTAGAAGAAAAACTGTTTGTGATATATTAGAAGTAAGTTTTAATTGCAGAATATACTAGTGAATTTTAATTGAATGTGTAAATTTGTATCGTGAGTGTTGATTCAAGTTTTCTTTACGGGGAAAATTAAAAAATTCCTCTTTCTCCCTTTTTTAAAAATCAATTATTTTAATAGCTTAAGAAAAATTTTGAATTATAACAAGTTTTATATGTTTTTATTGCACAATTTTTAATGGTATTAATGGATAAATAGTTTTACTTTGAAGTGTTTAAAATATTTTAAATAATGTACGGAATGAAACGTTTTAATAAATTAGAAACAAATGCGATTAATGATACATCAGAAAATAAAATCGTTTATTCAATAATTTTTTTTTTGTCTTTGATGTGTGATAATTACTGTAAAAAATTGTATTATTTGTGTGAGAGTGTAAATAAAAAAAATGGATTCTTAGTAGTAGTAGGTGTTAGCTTTACAATTATTGTTAAGTGAAAATAGATTTTACATTACTTTCTATACAAATATTAATTTTGTATAAAAATAAATAACATATATTACTATTGAAATCAATATCAAGACTTTTTATTATATTTTTTGAATAATTTATTATTTCTTTTATTATATATTAATTTTTTTTTAATAAAACTACAAAATATTGAGACCCTTATTTCCATAGAATTAGAAAATTCTTTAAAATTTACATATGTATAATTATAGTAACCAAATTACAAAATGTAATTATAATTTGGGAAATGTTTTTTTATTTATATACATATAATTTTTTAGGAGATACTATTTAGTCACTTTAGCTTTGGCACTTATCCAAGTTTCAATTGATTGATAATTTTTTGAAACAAAGAAATTAACTTTTTAGTAAATAATTGCAAATATTATTGCAGGTAATTTTCTTTTAAGATTTTAATGATGTTCGGAGGAGTAGAAGAATTAAAAAGATTATCATCTTTGGACAATTTGTTCTCAGCTTCTTCTAAAGGTGTAATTGCATGACAATTTTTACTTTGTGCATTTGCTCCATGCCTTAGTAATAATTCTGCAACTTTTGAATTTTCATTTCTTATCATAAGATGTAATGGTGTGTCTCCAGAATCATCTTTTGCGTTAATATTACAATTTCCACAATTTAAAAGCAATTTCACAACTTTTGTGTGATTATTCAAAGAAGCTAAGTGCAAAGGTGTTTGTCCTTTGCTTTTATTTGTGACATTTACATTAGCCCCTGCGTCTAATAATAATTGGACAATTTCAACGTGTCCATTTTCGCAAGCAACGTGCAGTGCTGTTTGTCCCTGACTGTTGCAAGTGTTTATTCCCAAATGAGGCTTTCTGTCTTCTTTGTCAAAAACCTCTTCTGCAGAAGCACATTTCTCACAAGTGCAGAGAGGATGACAAAAATTTGATTTCTGTTCCAGGGAATTTTTAAGTGGTCCATCCAAACCTAGATAGTATGAGACTAAACAGAGATCTCCCTCTGTCACACTTGAGAGTAGTTTGGTGATCTTATGACTATCATCAGCGGTGAATTCGGCAAAGTCCTGCAAAGTAATTATTTGTAAAATTTACAAAACGAAATGAAATTTAAATTAAATTGTTATTTATTACACTTACCACTTGTTTTTTTACTTTTGCAGTTTCCTTCACTTCAGATTTTATCGATTCCTTTCTTACTGGACGTGGAAGGAAACTTGAATCGTTACTTCCAGTTTTTTGCAACATTCTAGTTACGTAAGTGCTGTGAGAAACTGCGAGTGGAGTCAAACCTCTTCTATTTATTGCTTTGGGGTTAGCTCCGTGATCTAGGAGAATTTCGACAATTTCGCCATAACCCCATTTTGAAGCGTAATGTAGAGGGGTATCGCCCGTAAAATTGGCGGCGTTAACGTCAATCACGAGTCTTATTTGTTCAGCAAAATAAAGCAGAGCTTTGACGCAGCCCTCGTGACCATAATCAGTGGCGAGATGCAGTGGTGTGTTTCCCCTCGTATCAGTGGCATTTAAATCAGCCTCAGCGTGTAGCAGCAAGAGCAACGTGTTTTGATAGCCTCTTGATGAAGCACAGTGCAAGGGCGTTGCTCCGTCAGCGTCAGCATCATTGACATTAGCCCCAAGTCGAATGAGAAAATCAACAACAGCAACTTGACCGTAAAGACTCGCAATGTGCAGCGCAGTTAATCCTCTATCGTCCCTTGAATTCAAAGTCGGCCAATTTAAATGCGACGTTCTTGCCACAATTCTCTCACAAGTGTCACATGTACAGAGTGGATGACAAAGTTTACTCTCATTATTAATTGATTTCTCTTTCGTCTTAGACAATATACGCTTTATTTCCACCAAATCACCTTTCTTTATTCGATTCAACAAATAACTTAACGTCACTTGTTCTCTCTTATCCTCATTAACTTCAAAGTCCACTTCATCTCTATCCACATTGTCTGCTTCCGGCTGAGAAGAACCAGTCAAAACTCCCGACTTGACGTGCTCAACCGCCGCTTCCAAAGAAGTTATCAAAAATCCCGCTTCGTCAGCTTCATAAACAGAATTCGCAGAGAATCGAAAATGTTTCATAAAAGTTATTTGTGCCATCCAATTCGGCAGTCCTGATTTAATAACCAAAAATATTAAAACAGGTAGCAAATCGTCGGAAGAAACAGACGTTTCACCCTGAGAGATGAACTTAATCGCCCTTCTCAGACAGCCAATCTTTCCTAAAACTGTGTTAAAAATGTCAAGACGAGATAATTCCAATTTCCCTCTTGAAACACCGTCACAAAGATCCGATCGCACCCCAAGATCTTTAAGTTGCAGTTCATGAAGGTTCTTAATTATTTTATTCAAATTCGCATCCTCGAAAGCAGTACTGGTCGAAATTGATTGGGGAAGAATATTTCGAAGACTGTGAAGAATGTATGTTTCAGCCGCAATTTTAATTGTTTGAAGAAAATAACGACTGCCCGTGGTTCTTTCACGTAGTCTTGTGTCCTTTAACAGAACTCTTAAACTCTTCGCATAGAGAGAAGCAACTAAATCCCTTTGCAAATGCAGAGGTTTATGATCAAGATCATCTTGACTGCGACTAAATTCCTCAATTTCAGCATCTAAATCTTGCAGTACAGTTTTATTCAAAACTTCCGTCCAAAGTAGATCCTTCGATTCTCGTAGATTCGTCACAACTGGTACATGATCTCTAGATGTACCAGCACCTTGCTCCAGTGGATGATCTATGCACCTTGAATATAAAATACAGAAATTGTAAACAGATTATTTTTTTCATTCGTAACGACTATCAAACTAATTACCATATAACATATTTATGAAGATTTTCGGTGTAGAAAGTTTCCTCGAAAAGCATATGCAATGAACATGGTTTTGAAATATCATATTCAATTGTCAAGACTCGATTGCACAGTTTCACCTCTCTTCCAGTGAGCGTATGAAAAGATGTTCCTGGATACAATAACAATAATTATTTTTCAAGTTCAATACTGAAAATATCAACAATATCGCAATGATCTCGTAATGAATGTAATAAATAGAATTTATATTCTTTACCTGGTTTTTCTTCATTAGGTATTAAAATATGACTCAAAAAATCATCTTCCAGAAGAGATCCTCTAGTAAAACTACCGCATCGAGGAACGCAGATAATCCAACCTTCATTTATTGCTTTCTCAAAAGTTGACCTGTGCTCAGTTTGAAGTTCTTGAAAGAAGGGATTTTCAGACAAATTTTCATCATAATTTGCCTCCATTATTTTTTCAGCCCATGAATTATTATCGTTGTTGTTATAATTCGTCGAATTAATCACTAAATGTGTCGCAGAATAATAATTTGTCGCACCAAAGAGGCACGAAAAAATAATTTTCACATCGCGACACATGGAGAATAAATAATTAAAAATGTACATTTATTATCACTAAAATGCATTATTTTTCTTTATCAACAAACTATTATTATAACATTATTAATAATAGTTATATGCACATAACCTTAATTTATACAATATTTTTGTATAATGTTGATTTGAATCTTAATCATTTGAGCTAATAATGATAAAAATAGCTAAGATTTTAAAGAATAAAAGAAATTGTAAACTTTTATTTTTACATTCTTAAATTGTGCGTATTTGTAAGAAAAAATGGGAAAAATATTTTTAATAATAAATGCATAGAATTATTTTACCAACTGACGTTTAACATCAAAGGGTGATAAGGTGTGAAAGCACCCTAACGTAAAATTACTGAATACATTAAATAAGTTTATACTAAATACACATTAATTAAAAATTCTTCAAAATATTTTATCCACAAGGTAAATAAGTATTTTACTAATTAGAAAAAATACAAGATGCATTTAAAAATTTGGTTTAAATAATATTCAAATTAACCCGCGATAGTTGCAGTTCTAACCGACAGAGCAAGCAGATTGTTCAAAGATTTCTCTTTTTGACGTCAATACGGGATACGGTCTCGATGTCTCGTGACAATGGTTAGGTATTGATCATCTGATAGGTGTGTATAGTATTGTTTAAATATTTGGTTCCTTTTCTTTTATTATTAATATCAGTCATTTTTCCATGAAACTAAGTAATTGTATCATTGCAGAATAAAGGAAGTGGGTGTTTTTCTTCCGAGGAAGGAGAAAAACAAACTGATGAACATTGCTTCGGTCTATTTTCCTTGATGTAAGTTTTATTTTTTGATTTTCGTTTACAATATAATATTTCTTACTAAAAAAACAATAAGTTTTAATAATTCGGACTTTTTCGTCCACTCGGAAATTTTATACCAACAAAATTTTACTTTATAAATTAAAATTATATTTGAACTCGATTCTTCTGTCATGCCAAATTTCAGACCATATGATTTTTAAAAAGACACTTGTCAGAAAAACCTACAAGGTCAAGATTTCATGGTCAGTTTTTATTTTACTTATTTTGAATGATAGCATAACATTTGATAAACGTCACATTTTCAAATTTATTGTTATCAAACTCGATATTGATTTTAAAAATATATTTTTAACAGAATTAGAATTTTCTTATCAAATTGGATTTTAATTATAGGCTAGAAAAATTTACTGTTAATGATTCATGAAAATTAAATGAGACTTTAGACCATTTTTGTGAGAATGAAAAATGATTTTCTTTCAGCCCCGGTATTAACTCCAGAGAAGTTTTAATCAACTACCAAGATGGGATCTCTATTCAGAAGTGAGGAAATGGCATTGTGTCAACTCTTTCTACAGAGTGAAGCTGCATACGCTTGTGTATCGGAACTGGGAGAACTGGGACTTGTACAATTCCGAGATCTCAATCCAGATGTAAATGCATTCCAACGTAAATTTGTAAACGAAGTCCGCCGATGTGATGAAATGGAACGCAAACTGCGTTATTTAGAAAAGGAAATAAAAAAGGACGGCATTCCAATGCTTGATACAGGAGACAATCCTGAAGCACCCCAACCACGTGAAATGATTGATTTAGAAGCGACTTTCGAGAAACTAGAGAATGAACTGCGAGAAGTGAATCAGAATGCCGAGGCTCTTAAACGAAATTTCCTCGAACTAACCGAACTGAAGCATATTCTTCGCAAAACACAAGTCTTCTTCGACGAGCAAGAGCACGCTGGTTTAAATTCCACTGAATCGATGACACGAGCCTTAATCAGTGACGACAATATCGCTCGACAGTCGACGCTCGGTCCTGTTCAGCTGGGTTTCGTCGCCGGAGTCATTCTCAGAGAGCGAATTCCAGCCTTCGAGAGGATGTTGTGGCGAGCGTGTCGAGGAAACGTATTTCTCCGTCAGGCGGAAATCGAAACTCCCCTTGAAGATCCAACAACTGGAGACAAAGTCTACAAATCGGTTTTCATCATTTTCTTCCAAGGTGATCAGTTGAAAACTCGCGTTAAAAAAATCTGCGAAGGATTCCGAGCAACATTGTACCCCTGTCCTGAAGCTCCGACAGATCGACGAGAAATGGCAATGGGCGTCATGACAAGAATCGAAGACTTAAACACTGTCCTGGGTCAGACTCAAGACCATCGCCATCGAGTTCTCGTCGCTGCTGCCAAAAACCTCAAGAATTGGTTCATCAAAGTCCGGAAGATCAAAGCAATTTATCATACGTTGAACCTTTTTAATTTAGACGTTACTCAAAAGTGTCTAATTGCAGAATGTTGGGTGCCACTTTTGGATATCGAGAGCATTCAACTGGCTTTGCGTCGAGGAACCGAGCGCAGCGGCAGTTCCGTTCCACCCATTCTGAACCGAATGGACACCTTCGAAGATCCACCGACGTACAATCGCACAAATAAATTTACCAGTGGATTCCAAGCGTTAATAGACGCCTACGGTGTTGCGTCTTATAGAGAAATGAATCCTGCACCTTATACTATAATCACTTTTCCATTTTTATTCGCCATTATGTTCGGCGACACTGGACATGGTCTCATCATGTTTCTATTTGGGGCCTGGATGGTCTTGAAGGAGAAGCCTCTTGCGGCAAAGAAATCAGATAACGAAATTTGGAACATTTTCTTTGGCGGACGTTACATCATCTTTCTGATGGGGCTGTTTTCCATGTACACGGGGTTGATATACAACGATGTTTTCTCCAAGTCCCTGAATATATTTGGATCCTATTGGAGCGTGAATTATGATTTGAAAGTTCTCCAAGACAATCCGCACTTACAGTTGAATCCAAATTCAACAGACTATTCCAAATATCCGTATCCGTTTGGAATGGACCCCATTTGGCAGTTGGCTGAGAACAAGATCATTTTTCTAAATTCTTACAAAATGAAAATTTCCATTATCTTCGGGGTCATTCACATGTTCTTTGGAATTATGGTCGGTTTCTGGAATCATATGTACTTTAAAAAGAGATTGAACATCATTTGCGAGTTTATACCGCAAATTATTTTCCTGTTGTTTTTGTTCTTCTACATGGTTCTTCTGATGTTTATCAAGTGGATCAAGTACTATCCGTACGGCGACGAGCAGCACGGACCATATTGTGCTCCCTCGGTTCTAATCACTTTCATAAACATGGTTCTGTTCAATAAAAGTGTGCGTCGTGAGCCATGCGACGAGAATATGTACGCTGGTCAGCAGGGGCTGCAAAAATTCTTGGTAGTCATCGCTCTTCTTTGCATTCCCTGGATGCTGTTCGCAAAACCATTCATGATGATTCAGGAGAGGAAGAAGCAGCACTATCAACTCAATAATCATGGAACGGAAAATGGAGATGTTGAAGGTGCTAGTGGAAATCAACAGGTACAGATGCAAAATGTTCAAAAGAATGAGGAGGAGGATATGAGCGAGGTCTTTATTCATCAAGGTATTCATACTATTGAGTACGTTCTCGGAAGTGTCTCTCACACTGCTTCGTACCTTCGATTGTGGGCCTTGTCCCTGGCTCATGCACAACTTTCCGAAGTATTATGGAATATGGTAATGAAAAATGGATTAGTTAAGGAAGGTTGGCTCGGCGGATTTTTCCTCTGGGCCATTTTTGCCTTTTGGGCAGTTTTAACGGTTGGTATTTTGGTTTTAATGGAGGGCTTGTCCGCCTTCCTTCACACACTCAGGCTCCACTGGGTGGAATTCCAGAGCAAGTTTTATGCTGGTATGGGTTACAGCTTTCAACCTTTTTCATTTGAACTAATTCTTGACTCTGCTCAAGCAACAGGGGAAGAATAAAAACTTTTATTTCGTTTAAAAAATTAATTGTATAAATACTTATATAAATAGGATGTAATTTTGATTTAATCGCCCAAATGAACAGATTAAAAGCATTTTAAGTTTAATTTATGTTATTATTATACTATATATATAAATATAAATGTTCCCCAAAATTGAAAATAAAAACCATTCTGATATATATACACACAAGAATTGGCATTTTATTTCATTTTATTCAATACCTGTATGAAAAAATAATAAATAGTATGTGTTATATTTATACAAAATTTTTGATTTTATTTCTATGTAATATCGTTTATAATTCAAAAATCTATTTATAGAACTCGTATGTTGTAATAAATGAGTATTCATATCTAATAATAAATTTGTCACTTTATTTGAATAAGTCAAAACTATATAATGTGGATTTTATTGATAAAAGAAAATTCTATATATACAGTGTATACATATATATACAACTTTTTTACACCTTTCATAAATCCTATAATAGTAGTCGAGTTTTACCGAAATTTACATGAAATTCATGAAATTAAAAGAATCTTTATATTCAATATTTGAAAGTTTAAGGCAACATTATTTGATCAAGATATAAGCATTTAGTCATATTACGAAAGTCGGAGTAACGTAACTTTAATTGAACATGTGACGTGAACTCGTGACAGATTAACGCCATCGTTTCTTTCGACAGGAAGCAAGAGAGCCAGTTTTGAAAATGGCTGACGTTAGCGATGTTTCGAATACGACTTCTTCTGGAAAAGAAAGAAGAAATACTGTCACTGATGGACCCGTTACTGATCCAGCAGTTGCTACAAAGGTAAATTTCCCATGTTTGTTAAATTCTAACCTTAAAACTTTAATAAACGAAACATTATTGTTTTGTTTAAAAACTTGTTCTTACGTCAGAACCCGTGACTAAAATTTGACAATTCTAATTGTCGATGGATTTCAATGTTATTTTATTATATTTTATTCAGACAATAATGACACAAAAAAAGTTGAAAACAAATTTAACTTTGTCTTCTAAACAAATGTATCTTAATTTTTTATTGCGTACATTTTTTTACAATTATAAAAATATTTATTTAAATTTTCAATGTGCTCCATTTTTTGCTTTATTATTGTTACTATAAACCATTTCTATTAAAATAATTTCGAAAATAATTTTCAATGTTATTTTTCTAAAAATACTTTATAATTGATATATATTTTAATAACTTTCCTGTGAATATCAAAGTAAATATTTCTTATTCACATAAATATTTTAATTTAGAGAGTTAAGGACATGCAGCATGTATCAAAAGCTTTGTTTTTAATTACAATAATGTTAATAATGCATAAACAAAGATGCATTTTTCTAAAAATTTGAAAATTATATATTTTTATTTATAGTACTAATAATCAAATGCTTTTGCATACTAATAACGTGTAACAATATAATTATATATTTGTATTCACATAACTAACAAGTAACAAATAATGACATTTTCTTTCCATTTACATATACTTACACTATAAAAATATTCAATTACATAAAATTGACAAAAGGGTTTTCTTTTTTAATTAAAAATGAACACCTAACATTTCTGAAATGATATAAATACACCTATAAAATGTGTATAATGTATAAAATATTTGCATGACATTTAATATTAATTCTATTTACCTCTATATAGCTGTAGCAACCTACTAAAAATAATAATGCTTATATTATTTTACATATAGAAAAATATTTTTTCATGACAGTTTGTAGATTGAATTTATACCATTTATACATATCTAATGTATACTATCTTTCACATACATCTTTCTTTTAACTCAAAAATATCATCCATGTAAAAGTGAATTAATATCAAAAAATTAATACACCCTTATATTTTTATTATTTTCTACACAAATTTTACAGTTTTAAAAAAATAACTTTTATACCCTTGTGTAATATAATTTAACCTAAAAATACATATTTTTTATTAATTTTTTATCTTGTTTTTAATCTACATAAATACTTTTGGGATGATTTTTATTGCATTTTTATAATTTTAATACAAGTATGATAAAAACATTAACGTGAATTAACGTAAATAATAGTTTTGCTGTATTATTTCTGTGGACATGATAAAAATATAATACTTTTAAATTATGAAATGGTGGTTGTGATTTCAGAGCCTAGAGGCATCAAATAATGCCTTTCACGGCCCGAGAACAAAATTAGTAAGTAAGAACATATGTGAATCGACAAATAAACTTTTGTAGCTGTTCGCTATGTAACAAGTATTCTATAATACATCTTTCATTATATTGTCAGTATTTGCTTTCAGTTTTCTTAATGTGAAGCACAAAAGCGTTTTTACACAATAATACACCTAGATCTTGTTTTGCCACAAAAATACTTTTTCCTTTTCACTAATAACACAAAATCAGAAGGTGATCAAATAGAACCTTTCGAATATTTCTCTTAATTTTAAAAAAGTTTAATGATCGCCCGGATTTTTGTCTGCAATGTCTAGTAAACGTTTTACATACATCATAGTTTCATTAATTTTGTTTTATTTGTAGTTTATTTACATTACTTGCAATAGAAGAAGTTTATATATTATATCGATTGATTGTGTTTTGTGTATTTTAAAATTTCGTAAAATTGATAGGAAAGCAAGTCAGGAGCTTTAAAGAAATCCAGTCGATATCGCAGCCGTTCTTTGTCTGCAAGCAGCACTGATAGTTACAGTTCTGGTAAGAAACATCTTTTTTGTGTTTGCTCTACATAAATGTATTTCTTTGTTCCTTAACGTGTTTTCGAATTTTACCCTCTTTGAAATTTGTCTAACGATAACGAAATAGTTTCTTTGATTGAAAAAAATATTATGACAAATAGCGGTCAACTAATATAAATTTAGTTTGCGATTCCCACTAACAATTAACCGTTTTTGATGCGCCGATGTACTTTAGCATCTTATACAGGAAGCTCCTCCGATGAAGACGATGTTTCTCCACGTGAGAAAATTCAGAAGACGGAAAAAGGCTTTAGTGACTTTTGTGTCAGAAACATAAATCAGCATGCATTTGGACGCAGGGAGATTGAAATTGCGGAACAGGAAATGCCGGGAATCATGGCTCTTCGAAAACGAGCTTCCGATGATAAGGTAAATTTGTAATTAATTTGTACTATTTTTTATTGAATTGATGAAAACAAAAAAATTTGTTATACAGCCGCTGAAGAATGCCAAAATCGTAGGATGCACTCACATAAATGCGCAGACGGCAGTTTTGATCGAAACACTAGTCGAACTTGGTGCTCAGGTCAGATGGGCAGCGTGTAACATTTATTCCACCCAAAATGAAGTGGCCGCCGCTTTAGCTCACGCTGGCTATCCAGTGTTTGCATGGAGAGGCGAAACTGAGGAGGATTTCTGGTGGTGCATAGACAAATGCATAGCGGCAGAGAATTGGCAGCCTAATATGATTTTAGATGATGGAGGAGATGCCACTCATCTCATGTTAAAGAAATATAACGCCATGTTTAAAATGATTCAGGGTCAGTTTTTGTTACGTTGCCTAAAAAATCAAATAGTCCTTAGAAAATAATTTTATTATTCCTCGTTGATTTACAGGAATCGTTGAGGAGAGTGTAACAGGTGTACATAGACTATATCAATTATCCAAAGCTGGCAAGCTTTCCGTCCCCGCAATGAATGTAAATGATAGTGTGACAAAAACCAAATTCGACAATCTTTATAGTTGCCGAGAGAGTATTCTTGATAGGTATATCAAAATTATTAGCAATTTAAAATATACATTTTTTATGAGAAATAGAAATAAAAGAACAAAAGTATAAATAAACTCTTTTCTGAAGCCTTAAAAGGTCTACCGACGTTATGTTTGGAGGGAAACAAGTCGTTATTTGTGGATATGGAGAAGTTGGAAAAGGTTGTTGTCAAGCGTTAAAAGGACTAGGTTGTATCGTATATATTACTGAAATTGATCCCATTTGTGCACTGCAGGCCAGGTGAGTTTTGCTTTCAAAAATATTTTATTATTATTGAAAAGTATACAAATTTGAATACATAATTTGATAAAAAAAATTCTTGTCAGCATGGACGGATACAGGGTGATGAAGTTGAATGAGGTGATCAGGAACGTGGACATCGTGATAACGGCCACTGGGAATAAGAATGTCGTGACTCGCGAGCACATGGATAAGATGAAAAATGGTTGTGTCGTTTGCAACATGGGCCATAGCAATACAGAAATAGATATTGTACGTTTCTCTCAATTTTTCAAGGTGTGATTTTTCAGTCTCCTTGACACCTGATTCGAAAAATTTCTTCCCATTAACAGAATAGTTTACGTACTCCTGATTTGACATGGGAGAAAGTAAGATCACAAGTGGATCATGTGATTTGGCCAGACGGGAGGCGAATAGTGCTCTTAGCTGAAGGTCGCCTGGTCAACCTCTCCTGCTCCAGTCTTCCGTCCTTCGTCGTGTCTATCACGGCCGCCACACAAGCTTTGGCATTAATCGAACTTTTTAACGCTCCATCGGGACGTTATAAAAGTGACGTTTACCTACTGCCTAAAAAGATGGGTTTGTAGTTTTCTTTTCTTTTTTATTTCAATTATTTCATTTTCCTAAATAAATTTTTGACAGATCCTGAAGTGAACGACGTCAATTCATCAGTAGTTTTCTCTAATTTAATAAAAATTATAACACAATTTTAATATTTCTGTCTTTCCAGATGAATATGTAGCATCCCTGCATTTACCCACATTCGATGCACATTTAACAGAGCTTTCCGATGAACAGGCGAAATACATGGGCCTTAACAAGGCTGGTCCTTTCAAGCCTAATTATTATCGGTAAGCAGAACTTTCAATTTTTCTTTCTAATTAAACAATTTCAAAAAATAAATAAATTCTCTTTGCATTACAGATACTGAAAATTAAATCGACTGGAATAATATGAAAAATTGATGAAAAATGAGGAAAACGCAAAATGCTTTCTCCATTAACATTTCATTTTCTATTTATAAAAACATAGAGGTAATTTTTAAACTATATATTTTATAGAGCCTTATCTTGTGAAGTTTATAGTCTTCATTAATCAGTAAAACCACAAAAAAAAGTACTATTATGTTATGTAATCAACTTACTTTTTGCATTGAAAATTATTATCACTAATGAATTTTTCAGTAAATCATTCATTTCAATGCACAAAAGTTTATATTAAGTATTATTATATAAAAAAATTACGATTTAATATTCACTTAAAATCTAAACATATATATTTTAGACACACCACTCAACTGTAGCAAATGACGTGATCCATGAGTTTGTAATCAGTAATCATTTGTTCGCATTTTAAAATATTTTAGAAGCAAAAAAAAAAAGTAATATTTATATTTCATGTTGCAAGTAATTTAGTGATTTTAATTTTTAAACATGCTTGTTTCACTGTATAGTTTTTATGGTATCGATACTTAAAAGTGTTTTACCAAACAATAAAATTTATTTCAATTTTAATCAATTAGGAAGAAAATTGGTATTAGTATTTACAATACATTCACTACTGTCAATATGAAGAAATAGAAAAAATATTTATACTAGACGCTTAATCAGTGAGTCAAGGTAAACTTAGTTTTTCACATTGTAATTTCACCGTTGATGCCGTTGATCAATGAAAATTCCCTCTCGACCCCTCACCCTGACCTTGCTCACCGATCGAGTTTCTATTATATTTTCATTTTGAATGTCGTTTTACAAAAAAAAAATAATCAAAGTGCAATAAGAGCACTCGAATGACATTTTTTAGTACTGAGAAACTATTGTATCAAATACAGCGTTATTTGTACATAAAATTCATGAAAATATAGAGCAACAACTTTTTTAATACAGTGATAAAAAAAATTATGATTTCTATTATAAAACATTTTTAATATCTTTTTACAAGCATTTTAAAATTTTTTCTTCAAGTAACATTTCTTTTTAGAAGTAAATTTTATCAAAAAACCTCAATATAAAGGCCTAACAGATTAAATTAAGTTTTTAAATTCAATTTGATTTTTTTAAAGAATTTTAACTTTATATAGTGATAAAATTTTTTAGAATAAATTTCATTTATTATTTTTTGAAAACTATTTTAAAAAATGAAAATAAAAATAATAATTGGAGTAAATGACTTCTCTTATATTTCTTTATCAAATACATTTAAATTTCTTTTTTGTGTTACAAAAGTAAAAAGATTGAGAATTAAAATAATTTAAAAATAATATGAATATTTAATTAAATGAATTAATTGATTTAAGTTCTCTTTGATTCGCAATAGAATTGTCAATAATGTCGCGTTACAAATTAAGATGTACAGTAGTGTTCATAAAAAAATGTCTTGATTTGATTAAAATTGTTAAAAAAACATTGACGAAATGCACTGTTAACTTCAGTACACTAAAGCAATAAAAAAAAACTTGTGTTATTAATATTTTTGTAACATAATAAACAGTTAATAAAATATTATTTACCGAGTGCTCAATATAATTCTTGTTTTTTACTTTTAAATTCCTTATTATTAAGGTGAAATATTATTATTTTGCTTATAAAAATGATGGTTCTTTAAATGTAAAACTTATATTATTCAATTTATTTATAATCTTTATAATTTATAACATTTAATGAATAATGGAAAATGTGTACGAAGAAAGACGGTTATTTTATCTGTTTTGTCCAGATTCTTCTTCGTCACTTTCATTAGCTGTTTCTTGAGACTCAACTTCCTGTTAAAAAAAATAAGAAATATAATTATAAATATAAGAGATACGTAAATTAAATGTAATGAAACTTACTGCTCTTAGAGTGTCAATTAAGGACATTTCTCCCCTCGACTGAAAAAAGTCGTTGATTTCCTGAGGTACACAAAAATGATTAATCTTTTTTGGTTGGACACCAACTTCTTCAGCGATAAATCTGAACTCGGGAGTAATTTCGATTTCGTTTAATTCTTGATAGGTGAACAGAGTTTCATTCGTTACTGATTCGTTCATTGGTCCAAAATCTATAATTTTTACTTTATCCTTCTTGTAACGTATAACGTCAAATGAATCTAGAAATCATTATTTTCAATTTATTTAAAATTCTATCATATGAACAAAAAAAGGAATAATGCTTTAAATATTCTAAAACTTACAATTTTGTAATTTGAATCTATCCTTAATTCGTTCATTAAATAAAGTTGTAATGTCCTTTTGAATATTGTACTTTTCAGATTCTATATGTCTGTAGTATTGTGAAACATCTCTTTGACATATTCCTTAAAGTTAATAGAAATAAAATTATATAATTGAAGTAGTTACGAAAAGTACGGTTGTTGAGAATACTTACCTACTAATTCATTTTCAATAACAAAACAACGAAATTCAGTGCATGGATTGATTTCGTTCCATCTTTTGAGTACTAAACAGAAGTTGAGAGGATTTTTATTATCACTGCAACTTCTTAATTTACTTAAATCTCTCGATATCCTATCGGAACTTTTCAATAGCAAATACACATCTTCCAAGGAAGTGCATTTTAATGACTTGGTTGGTGTGACCCACGTGGCATCCTTAAATTTTTAATTTAATTAATTTTTGTCATTGAAAATAAAAATTTAATATTTAATTACGAAATGATATACTTACACTAGGTGTACTCCAATTGGATTTTATAAAAACAGCTTTAAATTCGTCAATAGCTTGTTGAATTTTCTGACTAAATTCCGGAAAATTAGGTGGTGTATTCTCCGGTTCCTTTAGAGAATATAATATTTTTTAAAGATTTAGAAATGCATGTTTTATGTGATACAATGAAATATAACGTATTTACATTTGAAGAATCTTCAGTGACTGATGAACCATCTGACCATTCTGAATTACATGTAATATTCCTTGTTGCTTCTATTGGAAGGATAAATGAATCATGTTCCAAATATTTTAAAATTTCTGTTGTTAATGGAATAATAATTGCTTCCAAAGACTCCTTAGAAAAAATGTTATACCAATTGTCAAACGAACATTCTGCCTCCACATTATTAACCATACTGAAATTAATGAGCAACAATGAGCATTTATTTGATAAAGATATTTATGGAAAAAGTATATTTATCCTACAATACTTTCTGTTATTATACAAAATACTATACTTTAATCTTAAACTATTGTATTATTTAACAATTTCTTTAGTTCTTTTTAAAATATATTTAATTTAATAGTCGTTTCAACAAATTGCAACAAATCTTATAATATCTTACATTTCTTTTTAAGGTTTTCACTTTAAATTTAGTGAAAATGGAATTGTTATTATCAAACATCAATCGTCAAAATTCTTTGTTTTTAAGCAAAATACCGTAGACCGGTGGTATGAAAGCACCTTAAGCTTAAGTTGATTCTACAATGCGCACGTTCGTATCGTAAAGGCCAATCGCGAACGCAAAGCATTAGTTAGAAAAGGACAGGGATATATTGGTGTCCTTTTCCATCTCTCGACGAGTGTGGAATGAGCATAAAAAACACTTAGAAATTGGAAAGCAGGCAGGCATCGCTGCACTCGACTGTACTCAAGATTTTCTGTGTGCAGCGTTGATCACGAGTGTATAGTGCCTCCTGGTGCCTCCCCACTACTGAGTTCCAAAAGCGCAGTGATCCGAACCGAACTGCGACACACACCAACTTGTACAGTAGTTTGTGTTTGTGTTGTGCAGTTTCAAATATGTCGGACATTGAGTGGCATTATTGACATATTGATATATGTGTATATGAATAGAATCTTGCAGTTTGTGAAGTTTTAAATAATATCTGTAAATATGTCCAAGATTAATGATTCTCATGTGAAAAATGAACGAAATCGTTCATGAAGAATCTACTGTTCTTTCATAAATAATAATTATGTTCCACCAATTTTTGTGTGTATGATTCAGTGCCGAAATATTTTACAGCATGCGTGACAAGAACTTATAATTTTCCAACGAGTAAGTAAGATTTTGTTTTACAACGTTTACAACATTTACAACTCACAAAGTAAACACAGTAAATTAAACTTCCTAACAGTAATTAGCAATTTTTCCACTAAATATACCACAAAATAGAATGTTTATAATTTTTATTTTTTCCATATTCTTAAAGAAATTCTCAGGTACAAATAGAGACAAATTCCTTACAAAAGTGGAGAAAAATATGTAAATTAATATGTAGACTATGATTATGAATTACTTTTCCCATAATTTCTATATACTTTTCAACAGGATGCATGGGACTTGTGCACCTGCTTTCTGATTTTTTTTTAACGTATGACATATTAGCTTGTAGAAACTTTCATAAAAGTTTTAGTGTATTTTTATTTACAAATATTTTTTTATATTTATAAATTTGAAACTTGAATTGTCTGGTTTTCGGAATAATTAAAATTACCCATGTATTTGTTTTTCAAGTGTATAAAGAGAAAACTAATTAGATAAAATCTTTTATTTCCACATTATACTAATACTTATTCGCTAAGTTGAGTCTCTGATAATTTACTAGTTTGACCAGATGGTAAACTGGTCTCGGCTCATACCTTTCATTTAGTTATAAGTACAGTTTAACAGTCAATTCGCAGAAACAAGTGCATTATTTTTATTGTCGCTTATAAAGCGACAATATCTTCTCCCTTTCGATAATTATCAACGACACAGTTTTCACTATTCTTTTTCTAAATTCGAAACAAATTTCAGTTCTTCGCATAATATATTTATTTATTCTTAAAAAAATTAATTTTCTAAAAGTAAAATTTTTCTTTGTATATAGTTTAAGCAAATATATGTTTACACTAATCTGAAATTATTATTTCAGAATACTAGAAGTTATGCAAATGTTTCCAAAAATGGCAACTAAGACTGATAATATGAAACCTATTGACAAGCAAAATGATGGTGTGTAAAATTCCAATAAATTGTATCCATTTGTTTCTGCCTCGAATTGTAATAAATAAACTTTTTGTTGAAAATTAAGAAAACAATATGGATAATGAAATGATGACACTCGGTGGTCCAGAAAGTTCTGGACGTTGTGTTCCACCAAATTATTTATATAGCACCGGATCAATGGATCAGGGACCAGGAGGTCTTGATCACGAACATAGAATCCGAAATCGTCATAACGCAACAGAAGATCAGCTGGGACCTCTTCCGTCTAATTGGGAAAAGGCTTACACAGACTCTGGAGAAATTTATTTTATTGAGTAAGTAGTTTACAGTTTTATCAAAGAAAATAAAAATTTTCAACACAGTAATAAGGAAATAACAAACTTTTTTTTGCAGTCATAATACCGGAACTTCTCACTGGCTTGATCCTCGGTTGTCGAAATTTCAAAAACAGTCTCTCGAAGAGTGCCTTGATGACGAACTGCCTTATGGTTGGGAGAAAATCGACGATACTCTATACGGTACTTATTTTATTGACCACGTGAATCGTCGAACTCAATACGAAAATCCAGTGTTGCAAGCAAAGCGAGCTCAACAAAACTTATCGGAGAGAAAGAGTCCCAACTTTACTCGAAACCCTGAGAAACTAAAGGGACAAAGAATTCGTACATCACTAATAAAAAGTTCACGAGGTCTTGGTTTTACAATTGTTGGTGGCGATGATTCTGTGGAGGAATTTTTACAAATAAAAAGTGTTGTTTCCAATGGACCCGCATGGCTTGATGGAAAGCTGCAAACTGGTAAAATAATTTTTTTTAATAAAATCTAAGGTTGAGGGTGGATATTTTTTACGATTTGTCCAATTTTCAGGAGATGTTCTGGTTTACGTTAATGACACTTGTGTATTGGGATTTACACATAATGAAATGGTTAATGTATTTAAATCAATTAATACTGGAGACACAGTTTCATTGGAAGTTTGTCGAGGGTATCCTTTACCCTTTGATCCAAATGATCCTAACACGGAAGTTGTTACTACCATCGCTGTGAATGCACCAGGTAAAAACACTATTTCGCTAAAGAATTCTATTTTCGTTAAAATGTTACTACTTTATTTAATTTACACCAACAGATCTGTCAAGTGAAGATCCTGGAATGTACATGGACCTAGATTCTCGTATGCAATCTGTAGGTCCATTTAACTTTATGGACACTTCCTTCCTTCCCGTGAACAATATGCAAAATGGCGAAAATTTAGCAACAACGTCCGTTAATTCAATGCCTGATCTTTGCATCTCTGACAAAATCAATACAATCAAAAGACCAAGTAGCACAGACATTCTTCTTTCTGAAACTGGAGATTTAAGCGAACGTAAAGAATCTCCATTACCGTCAAAGCCAGAATTCCTCAGCATTCCAGTGGTGAAGGGAGTCATGGGCTTTGGATTCACAATAGCCGATTCAGCTCAGGGTCAAAAAGTGAAGAAAATTTTAGATGGACTGCGTTGCAAGAGACTAATGGAGGGCGATATTCTCGTTAATATAAATGACATTAATGTGAGAAACATGTGCCATTCCGAGGTGGTTAATGTTTTAAAAGACTGTCCACGAAATCAAGAAGCTCTAATTTACGTTCAGCGAATGTCGCCGAAACCTAAGGAGAAGAAGGAAAAAAATCCACACGACTTTTTTAGAAGCAAAACTCCAACTGCTGATATTTACAGTACTCAAACTAAAACAGTAGTACCAACACGTCCAAAAACACCGTTAATTGACACTAGAACTCATCTCAAGTCGCCTGATGATATGGGAAGAGAAAATTGGAATGAATTACCAAACGAAAATGACATGAATCCGCTCGACAATAGATTTAAATATTCAGATTATAATCACGGTGTGTACTACACAGATCCATACAAATCAAATATTAGTAGTTTGGCCGATAATTTTACAACTATGACCAATTTGAATGATGAGAGAAATGCCATAAAAAGAGAATGGGTGGCTGCTGATAAATTTAACATAAGCAATGAAGTTTATTCCGTTAATTCTCCACATGCAGAAAACATTAAGCAAAATGGAGGTGTACATTCGAATTATTACAAGGATATCTACGCTGTTCAAACACATTCTCAGTTCAATGAACAGGATTTCAATTCATATGCAATTGGACAGGAGCAAAATGTCGATACAGGCGAAATTTGGGATAAGAGAAAAGAGACAACAAGCTTCGAACATGAACAACCACATTCCAGTTCCACACCACGGTTAGTATTTACTATTACTATTTTTTTCTTCATGATTAATTAATTTGTCCTTGTGTTTCTCCACTTGATTACAAAAAATAGTAGTGTAATTTACTAATTAATTAATTGTAAGGTTTTTTTAATAACTTATTTTTTAAAGGTATCCACAATACAATAGCGATATGGTGTGTCCGACAATTCCTGATATTGAATGGATCGAGACGTTAGTGACTTTAGTTAGGCAAGATACAGGCTTTGGCTTTAGAATAGTTGGAGGTACCGAAGAAGGATCTCAGGTTAGTCTCTTAAGTAAACGTTTAATTCCATTTCAATCTTGTGATTTAAAATTAACGTGACGATTTATTTTCTTTCATTTTGTTTCCAAATTGAATAAATTTTCACAATACGTGACGCTCCGCGACGAAAAGTATCTTATTATTTGACAATTTAGAATGAAAATAAAAAAGAGCAGGTCTCGAACTAAATCCGTAAATTTGTTTAAAGTTAGTAAAAGTCAGTTTTTTTTAAAAAGAAAAAGGTCCGTAATTTTATTGAAAAAGTAAGAACAGTTCGTAAATTTAACGATATATGTAGTTTGGAGAATTTTTGAGAAGTTACAAATAATTGCAAAAATTCAATTATTTTGAAAAGTAATAAAATTCTTGGCAAAAAATCAATTATTTTTAATACAACTTTAATAACATTTCATGAAAGAATTCAATTTTTAAAAAACATTTTCTTAATTACATTTTTCGAAAGAATCCAATTATTTTCTAAAATTTTAATAAATCCTTCGAAACAATTCAATTGTTTTTGTAAATAGTAAAACTCATCGCAAGAATTAAATTATTTTTCATAAATAATAAAATTCTTCTTTGAAATTCAATTATTTTCAATACAATTATTAAAAAATTCCGATTGTATTCAATAAATTAAAGAAATTTTTCAAAAGAATTCAATTATTTTCTGAACATTTCAATAAAATTGAAGAATTAAATGTTTAATTTCAATTATTAAGAAAGAGGATTATTGTAAAAACTTGAAAGAAATTGTTCATATAAAATTCAATTACCTTGAAAACTTTCAATTAAAATTATTAAAGAAACTCCATTATTTTAAAGAAATTCTTCAAAAGAATCTAATTAATATTATGGAAAATTTTAATAAAATTCTTCGTAAATTCAATTATTTTCATAAATAATAAAATTTTTCAAAGAAATTCAATTAATATCAAATTTTTGGATAAAATTCTTTGCAAGAATTGCAGTGATTTGCAAATTTTTTCGCAATAATTCAATTATTTTTATGAATAATTTAAAATTTTAACAGAGATTCAATTATTTTCGTAAATAATAAAATTCTTTTTATGAACTCAATTATTTTTATAAATAATAACATTTTCGCAGGAATTTAATTATTTGCAAACACAATTTTTATAAAATTTTTCGAAAAAAATCAATTATTTAAAATGATTTTTAAAAAATTCTTCGCTTGAATTCAATTATTTTTGAAAATTAATAAAGTTCTTCTTAAGAATTCAATTATTTTTGAAAATTTTAATAAAATTCGATGCAAGAATTCAATTATTTTTAAAATGTTTATAAAATTCTTCGAATCAATTCAATTATTTAAAAAAATTTTGTTAAAATTCTCGGTAAAAATTTCAATTAGTTTCAAAAATTTTCCTCAATTGAATGATTTTCAGTATCTACTATTTTAATAAAATTTTCCAAAAGAATTCATTTATTTAAAAAAATTTTAATGAAATTGTGCGCAAACATTGAATTATATTTGAGTTATTTAAAAATTTGTTGATAAAATTCTTTATGAGAATTCAATTTAATGAAACAGGAAATTATTCAATAAGTTATTAATCTTTGTATTTAAATAATTGAATTCTAGTTGAATTTTCTAATAAAAATTGATTTAAAAATAAAATTCAGTTAAAATTTTAGATAATTGAATATTAAAAGCATTATAGCATGAATTTTTTAAAGAATAATTGAATTCTGAAAAGGTTTCAAATTAAAATAAAATCTTTGTAAATTTACATTTTAACTAACAATTCTGTGAAATTAATTTTTTTTCAAAAGGTTTAATTGAATTTTTTTAAAAATTATTTCAAGTTTTTATTTTCTAATGTACAATTGAAGAATTTTCGAATAATTGATAAAATTTTGTAATATTGAATTGTAAACAAATGGATTTGAAAATTTTCCAAGAACTATTTCGAAAATTATTAAAAATAATCGTTTAAAGAAGAATTTTAGTTAAAAATTCTAGAAAATAATAATTCAATTGAAATGATGAAAATAATGAAATAAATGAAATTAATTTTGAAGAAGTTGCAGTAACAAAATTCTTATAATATAAAATGATAATTTTATCACTGGTTCAACTTTAATTATTATTATAAAACATGAAGGAAGCGATTAGTCCGAATCGAAGACTCGCAGTGATCGATATCTTCATGTTTTATAGTTATTATGAAAAATTAAATTTCTATTTTTAAGTAAAATGTTCTCTTATTTGACCCGGACTGGTTATATCTTTGTCCGTAATTTTTTATTTTTGTTCCGTAAAGTCCGTGTTTTTAAATAATTTATTAATTTCACTGGTTCGAGCCTTGAAAAGAGGGATCAATTTCCGTTCAGAATCATTAATATTTAAGTAAATAATTTAATTAATTTAATTAATTTAAGTAAGTAATTTAATTTTGCACACAATGTATTATGTGCAAAATTAAAAGTATTTTTGATAATCTAAAATTTTTGGAAGTTGAGATACCTTTCGTCACGAAGCTTCACATACATATATATAGGAATAAATTTAAGTAGATCAAGTCGCTACAGAAGGTTTATAGACAGTAACAATATGCGATAAAAATAAAACGCTCAGCAGGTTTCCGTTGGTCACATTGTGCCTGGAGGTGCAGCAGACTTGGACAATCGTCTAAATACCGGTGATTTAATTATGTCTGTCGATGGAGAGAGCGTGATGAATTCGTCTCACCGTCACGTAGTTCAGTTAATGATAGCCGCTGCACAAAATGGAGTCGTCACTCTGGGTATTCGGCGGCGCATCAATATCCAGGAACATTTACGTGACAACATACAGTCATCTTATGGAGGTCAGATGAATCAGCAGTATCCTTACGACGTGACTGTTAACAGAATGGAAAACGAGGGCTTTGGATTTGTCATCATTTCTTCCGTCAATAAAGCTGGTTCTACGATCGGTAGGATTATTGAAGGTTCCCCAGCAGAAAGATGCGGAAGACTGAATATTGGTGATCATATTCTTGCTGTCAATCATGTCGACATTACTAATGTTTGTCACAAGGACATTGTCAATTTGATCAAGGATTCGGGATATTCAGTAACTTTGACTATTGGTTATCCATTGGACGATTGTTGTGGCAGTACCTCTCCTCTCAAGGTTCGTATCATTTAATTCTTTAATTGGAATTTAGATCGAAATTATTACTAAATTTATAAATTTCTGTAGGATGAATCTGCTGCTGATGGAGATGGTGGACAATATCATGCTGTTGAATTGACAAGGGGAACTCGAGGTTTCGGTTTTAGTATTCGTGGAGGGCGCGAATTTCAAAATATGCCATTATTCGTTTTGCAAATCGCAGAAAATGGTCCAGCATCTGTGGATAACAGACTCAGAGTAAATCAACTAATTAAATTTCTATTTTTTATAGCTTTCTATTCTTAGCTTTGTATTTTTTGATTTGAAAGATAAAGCTTTCAAGTATTTACATATTTTCTAATTTCGTATTTTCTTTTCAACAGGTCGGCGATCAGATTATTGAAATTAACAGTATCAATACGAAAAACATGACGCACACTGAAGCAATCGAAATAATACGAAACGGTGGTCCGTCTGTTCGTCTTTTGGTACGACGTGGATGTCAGATACCTTCCGTTGTCGGTGCTTCGTCTCATCTTTATGATATGAATATTTGAAGGTAAAAAATAAATCTATTATCACAATAGAAAATGGACTACTACCGTGAAATTTTTCTATTAATCGAAAGTAGAAAGAAAAATCTTTATTCTGAGGAATATACTTATTTTAAAATAACACATTTTCCATATTGACACTTACTATTAATCAACATCTTTAATAACTTATTCAATAACTTGTTTAACTTGTTTAACTTGTTTAGCTTGTTATTTTAATCGTCTGTATATATTTTAATATAAAACCAATGTTAAATCAACAATTAGGCAATTTGTTATTGAAGTCAGTCAAATTAAATTTATTAAAATTCAAGAGCAGATAAAAGCGGAGCAGAAATAAAGAAAGCATAGATGCTTCGCTGTATAATCTGCTCTATCCAACTATAAAATAGCATAACTTTTTTTGAATCAAGTTTGCGATAAGTATATTATTTACAAACACATGGCATCTACATTTCTATTTAAATGGTCTATTAAATATAATTCAATTAAGCCAATCAATTTTTATGAAATCCTTGCCGCAAATTTGCCTCAAAATGATTTTGCTGTATAATCGGTATTCAAATATCATGATAGCGATTTAAAAAAAAATTTGATTGCTCAAAGATCTGAAATATAAATAAGTAGATAATTGATATTTTACAATTTTATATATTATACAGAATTTTAAGATCGTAATTTCACTTAAGTTTAGAAAAATGTTATGCTTTTTCAATAAAATTTATAAATAGGTACATCAGATTCATCAGAATAAATAACCGATAGACAATAAATCAATCGTGTGTATCTAACTATAGGTACATTTTCAAAGTATGTCATTTCGAACTTTAAGGAAATTTATAATAATATATATAAGTTTTAATTTAGGTGACACTATCCTACGCTTGCTCCAAACAATGTTTAAATATTAATTTTTATTTCAATTTTGGTGATAGCTTTGCACATTTAACTATTCAGTAATTCCAATAAGACAATATATTGCTTTAAAGATATTCAAAATTCATGTAGAGTTACAAACTTTCCATAAACTTATAGCAATATTTTGTACTCTTAGGAAACTATAGCAAATTACTATACTATTAACAATTTGAATAAATGTGATAGAAAAACAGGCAAATAATAAAAACATAGTGCCTTGCACGTGTTCAATATTTTTTAAGACATTTAAACTTCAATGTTATTTGAAGACGTAAGAAGAGATTTTTAATTTTATCGTAAAATTTATCTGCTATTTTGGAGAAAAATTCAACTTGTTCTTTTTTATCTTTACAAAGATATAATTTAAATACTCATGAGAATCGTAAAATTCCTCTTTTTCCATTTTATTTTAATGGGAAAACATTTTCTAAATTGAAATTTCTTAATTTAACTTAATTTTATTAATTTTATTAGAAAGTTATAATATTTTAATGAAAATTAAATTAGAAGCCGTTCAAGTAATGTATAACTCGCTTTTTAGGGTAAGGGGACGAGTGAAAAATTTTTTCATCATCGAAATAATAATGCCACTAAAATGGGGATCAATTTTTACAATATTACAATAAGTGATGCCAAGCTTGAATGTCTTCTTATTTGCTTAATAGTGTAATTATAATAATAAAATAATTATAATAATTATAATATTATTATAATATAATAATAATATAATAATAATATAATAATAATTATAATATTATTATAATTATTATAATTATTATAATTATAATATATAAAGAATTATCTCATTCTATTATAGTATTAACATTTTTTAGAGATATGACTAAAAAAGTAGATTTAAAATTTATGAACAATTTTTTGATCTCTTTTTAATAAAATATTTTCTGTTATAGTTTCTTTAAACTTTACTCTTTAGAAAAATAGCGAACGTTAGGTTCTTCCATTACAATTACATAACATGAATGAAAATCAATATTTACGATCTTTTTTTTACATTGGATTTTTGTATAAAAAAGAGAGATTCTTATACAATTTAAAATCCAAAGTGATTGTTAAAAATATAATTTTTAAATAATTCAAAAATAAATAAGTAAAGTGTAGGATTTAAATAATAGTTAATGACAAATAAAAAATTAAATATCCATTTAATAATTAATATAATAATATAATACTTATGAACATTTATTTTTTATATATGTATTATTATTTCGCATTTTCGTTGAATACAGTAAATATAAGTCAAGCTCAATTTTGTCGCTTTTCTCATATTAATAATTTTCACTGGAGTTTTTCAGTAATGAATCTATTTTTTTACTATTAATAAATAACTTATATAAATGAAATAGTTTTCTAGTTTCAACAAATCTTGAAAAATCAAAATAAAGTCACGTAATTAAATATGTAATTTAAGTAGCTTTAATTTTAAGCTTGTGTAGAATATTTGCTTGAAATTAAATAATTAAATTTGAGTTACTAGAAAATTTCTATTTTTTTTTAAATTAAATATTCAACAAAATTCAATTTATTACATTTGGGGTTCATTTGTAGAGAAAAAAATGTAATTACTGTAGATGCTTAAATTAAGTGCTGTAACGACCAAAGATGTGCCCTTCAGCAGCTTAATATATAAATAAAAATTTGAGACTTAAATAGATTAACAGTAATAATGCTTTACTTACCTACTTTTAAACGAGAAGAGTGACTCAAAGAGCTTTTTTGAGCAGTGTAGCTCGTACTCCTAATAATTGTACATTAACGTGTGATAAGTAATTCATATTAAAAAATACTGAAATGCTGAATGAAAGTATAAGAATCATAAGTAAAAACTCCTCCTGACTTTAGATAGTGTCAAAAGAGTATTAGGTATTTTAAACAAACCTATTTTTATATTATATACTAGTCTAGTGCATTATTAATTTTGTCAAAACTTAAAAGGTGCGGACAAATATTGAAAAGGTATTTTCATTTATATAAATATATTATATTTTTCGATATCAAAATGAAACCTCAAATAGTTGTAATTATTATTTGCAATCGCTAAAGCACTCGTTTCGTCTTTGTCGAAAATATTTTCATTTTTTTTTTTTTATAAAATTTTATCATAGACACAGTTAAGAAATATGTGCCTAAAAATAATCTTGTTTCGAAATAACCTTCGAGTGTAAACTTGTTAGTTTATACAAAAATAAGATTTGTTTTTTTATGAAAAGTCGACGAAATATTAATTTGTAATTGTAACATGATTTATATTAGAAAAAAAAAATCTTTATTATTAGATATTTTTATTTTTATTCTCATCAGGTTATTGTAATTATAAATTCTCAATTTTACTGTCATTGATACTAAAACTGATTTTAAATTAAACTGAAATATACAAAATAAGTTTAGATTTTTTTTTCAAAAAAGACAAAACACATGTAATTTATATTCTGTTTGTAGGTATGTCACACAAAATAATTATATATTCACCTCAATTTTAGGGTTTTGTTGCGTATATTTATTATATAATTACAAAAGCTACTTGTATATTGTAAATGTTTTTGAGCTGTTATAGTAGGAAATGACATTTATTGTAAAACGTCGCAAAATAAATTTATAATGATGTATTGTTACATTTAATTGTATACAGCTGCTGAAATATTGTTAACGTACTTTTAAAATAATAAATAAAAGCGTTTAATAATTAATTCATTTTCTATTTCTTTATGTACTTTTTCCTTTTTACAAAAAAACAATTAGTCTATATTTATTTCTTTTTGGTACCTACATTAAAAAATTCATTTGATTAACCGATTACTTTGACATAAATTAAATTTTACTCGAATCAACTAATTTTTATTTCAGTCATATAATTAAATACTAGTTCATATATTTGTTTCAAATACTAAAATTATTGGTTTAAATACCATTTAATAGATTTAAAACAACACGAACTTTTTCTTTTTGTTTATATCTTTATCTTCTTGAAATTATATACCTAGGGAAAAATTTTTTTAAATGGCGATGACTTATTTTTGGGGGTTATATATTTCTAAAATTTGTAGTCTTTGATTTCTATTTAATTGACGAATGATTTTTAGATTGTTTGTAATAATAAGGGTAAGAAAATTAATTATTAGTGTAGTAAACAAATGCAGTTTGTCAATAAACAAAGTTTAGATTGTTATTTATTTTTTTATGGTTTTTTTCACATTTTTTTATTCTCGCGCTTACACTATTTAATGTACTGCGCAAACTCAATACAGAAGCGCGATCTGGCAGCTCTGCCCACAATCTTATGTCTTTTCCAAGAATAGAGTTTTACGTCAGAGAAGTATTACAAACATTTTAAAAACAAAGTAACTACATATTGTTACTTTATTTCTATTGAAAGCATCTTATTTTTGCGTTTATTCAATAAAGTTCGTCTCGCTATTTACAGCATTGATTTGCACATTAATTTACATTATAATTTGGTTAAAAATGAGTTTTAGTATTTTTGACATTTTGTTAGTAGCCGAGGTCGCTACGTTGGCAACATTGACGATTGATCGTGAGTATGCTGCCTAGAATGTATCATTATATTTATTCTTAGTCCCTCTGGTTGAATGTAAACAGAATTTTTCTGAAATATGATGTGGCACAGGTTAATTTACGCGATGCGACTTTAGTCGAGTGAGTGTTAAATGTTACAATATTAATGAATCTATTGATTCTGAATAATGAAAAGTGATTAAAGAGTGTTTTTTAAGATCTAAGAGTGAAACGGGTTTTGTGCGCGGCTCTCTCTTTCTCTCTCTCTTTCTCTCTCTGTATTCAGTACAGTGTAGTGAAGACGGTCTTTTCCTAGAAGTGCAATGAGACACCTTTGGAAAATCAACGTATCCTTATCGAGAGTAAGTTCTTCTTTATTCTAATTATGTTTATGGGGTTTTTCAGAATTCCATTGAACGAAAATTTGTCTTGTCTAAAAAGGGAAATACAAATGCTAGCCATATTCAAGCGATTGAATTTTTTCCTGGTAGATGATCGGAGCATGTTTTTTCATTTGCCATGAGGCTCGTAGTATGGTGTACATGTTCCTCGTAAAACGCACACACGTGCAGAATACGTGAGAATGCATACAGCCCTATGCTTAAACGCAATAGAATGGTTGTGTCAGAGAGTATATTCGACTATTCAACATTGTATTAGATGATATCGTATATTCTGCAAGCGCGAGACACACGTACACGCGTGCATTTTTACGCATACTTTGGAGTAAGCAAAGAGAGAACAAGCTCGGGAGTTGAGATCGAGAAATAACTAATAAATCAAAATTCTTTAGCTTTTCTCGATCCATAACATTTTGTAGTTGGTAGGGTTGGTAGTGAACGGCTATTTTATCGGCAATTTTTTTTTCTTCACTTTCCTCATAATATCTACTTTAAAGCTTTCAATTCTTTGAAATTATTCTTAAGTACTTTGTTTGTTCTCCGACTTAAATATCCTTTTTTTGTCGATTAATCATTTTTCACATATACATATATTTATAAAGAAAAATGCTATTCCAAAAAATACGAAAATTCAATAATTTAATAAATTGTCTTCTAATTTGAATAATAAAGTATAAAAATAAAAGAGAAAATTACTAGTGAAAGAAATTTTCTTGTAAACTCCATTTTTCAAACGAAAGCTTTATTTTCATTGATTATTAACAAAAGGCAATCATTTCTTCGATTTTGTATAATAGGTTTGTTTCGCTTTTGCGTTAATGAATTAGTAAGTTGAGATCTTTTCTAAGATGCACGGATCAGCAATAAGACATTATTTTTCGATATTGAACATATATCACTTATTTCACTATTACTTGACTAAGAAACAAAGAAAGCATTTTGTTTTTCAATATATTTCTTGTAAATTAACAAAGCTGCATTCCGGAGTAAATACTAAGAAGTCATTTAATATTTATTCCAAGTAGCTTTAATTGATCACTAAACAGTTTTAAACTTTTACTTCCTGCTATCATATCTGATTTCTTACAAAATGACAAAATTCTAAAATCTGTCTAAAATTTTTAGTAAAACAGTGTTTACTTATGATTTTTATTTTAATTTCTCATATTGCTCGCATATTTATGATTTCTTGAATATTTCATATTATTATAACAAGAAGTGCAAAATAAAAGTGCGTAACTTTCGCACTTTTTTGATGTATCAGCATTCGATAAATTATTTATTATTTCGAAGAAAAAATATTTTTGACTCGGAATTTATGCGTAAATTTTTTAATTTTTAAATTAAAAAGTCTAAACTTAAACCTGTAGTTCTTTTATTCTATATTTTTGTGTTATTCATAAATTTTTAATGTCAATTAATATATATTTTAAACTTATTCTTTAATATTCAAATGATATTGTTTTAAATATAATTAATATCTCATTAAAATTGTATCAATTATCAATTAGAGGGAAAATTAAACTTTTGTTGCTCTTGTTTTTACCTTTCGCTATAATATTAAAAACCAAAATTTGATTATATTTACAAACGTCAAGATTTGCAAAAAATATAAACAAATAAATATACAAATGTCGAAATATGCATGAATTTTTTGCAAGTTCCTTTAAAATTTACGATACATGGTGATGATGGTTCGAGCGTGTTAGTGTATCTTCGTATTGATGTGTACGTGCGTGTGTGCGTTATGAATAATTCATCCAGTAATTTCTTATTCCACTGAAATATCTCTGATTTTGTTCTGTTTCTTTACTCTGTGTGTAGTGTACGGTGTGTATTTATGTTTTAACAACAGCCAGTCACAGCATTCAACTGAGTTCTATTTTCCTGTTGATTATATTTTTCTCTAAACATATACTACTTTTGTACAAGGAAATCCCTTTTTCATCTTTTTCTTATGTATTGAGTTTTATCATTTTTTATTGACAATATAGAAAATTGCATATTGTAAAATTTAATACTCAAGAATTATTTTTTTCAAATTTTCAATTTTATTCATTTTATTTATTTTATTTTATTCATTTTATTATTGCAATTGAATGAATTGAATGGACGAGATATTTTAAAGATTTGTGTGTATGGGAAAAAATGTAATTCAAAACTTAGGTATAGTGTGAATGTATCTTTTTAAAGGCCAGGGTTTTTTCTACAGATTGTCGAAGAGAGAAGGGTGGCAGGTTTAGAAAAAGAATTTCGTGGTATAAGGAAAAGGAGATATATGTTGTAGAGGGAGGCTGAATGGTTGTGGGTCATTCAGGCAAACAACCTGCAGCTCTGTTTGGTTTGGTTTGGTTTGGTTTGAGTTCGAGACGAAAAGATGAAACCATTCTCTGATTCATATATAATATTTTCCGTTACATATTAAAAGGAAAAAAAAAAGTCGAGATTTGTTAACATTTTCTCCGAAATGTAAATTATTTTAATTTTTATTTCTAATTGATTTCTATTTTTTTTATACCTACAATTTACGTATTTGTACATATATTCGATCTTGTGTATTTGACTTAAGGAATATTTCATAGTTTACCTGAAGCTTTGAGGCTTTTAAATTGCCTTTTTAAATCTGTCATCTTTTCATTACCATTATAACTAATTGATTCCGTTTCATCACCTAACAGTATAAATCCATTAGTCCCTTATTAAATATATGACGAGGATTTAAAAGTAATCTTGTAACAAAAAAATGTGTTTTTCGATATATAATTTTGTATGTGAGATTTGACTATATGAATTTTTTTCAACTCTGTTTCAGTGACGGGAAAAAGATAGCATTTGAAAATGCATCAACGAAAACCATCTCAAAAGATGCATAGACATTTTACGTACAGTTCAATATATACTTTAAATAATGATGATAAGAAGAAATCAGATTTTAGTAGCATGTCGGAATCTCATGTGAAATTGTGTAATAATAATAATGAATCGTCGATTAGATGTTGTGAAAGAAGTGGTGATACTACTCCATTTGAAAGACATTTCCCTAATGAAGAAAAGGAAGAAATCGATCTTCACACCTTTATGGTAAAAAGTTGTCAGGATATTCCAAGTGCTAATTATCAGTGTACATCGTATCGACAAAATGAATGTTTTATAAACGATGTTAAAAGAGTGCCTAGTGATACGAGCAATCTTACGGGACAATATCAAAAGTGGAAACACCGTTTAACTACTAGTGAACTTTTATCTCACACTCGACTTGTAGAAAAAAATGACATCACATTACAAAAGTCGACTTGCCGGCGTCCAAACTCTCTCGAAAGATTACACATGTGGAGGATTCTTTTGGCCATCTGTATTGCTATTCTTTGTACAACGTGTAGTGCAGATCCCAGTGAATGTGCTAAAGGCATTAACACTCCTGGCTGTAAGTTTATCTTATTTTATTTTTTGAGTCTGACGAAAAAAATATTCCCAAACTTTCTTTTTATTTACTGAATCAAAATCTTGTATCAGAAAAACAGACTAAAGAATTTTAAATACATAAATAGTTTTTAAATTTTAACTTGGAAAGTTGTCGAGTAATTTTCCTTTTATTTAATAATCAATAGAAATGAGAAATTAGAGTACTACCTTAGTGAAGCATCTGATAAAAAAAATAAAACAATTTATTTCCTAATACAAGTGACTTTAATGCTTGACCCAGTGAAAAAGAAACAAAAGAATTCAAGTCATCAAACTTATTTATATTTTGACTTTGTTTTAAAGGGACCTTTCCATCGGGAGATATTGTACTTGAGTATGGCAAGCCTTTAAGAATACAGTGTATTTTAAATCAAACAATGCTGGATGCCAATTATCCTGGAAAAAATGTATCTGACGTGGTTTTCTTTCGCAATAACAAAGAAATAGAACCAGAATATACGGCAGTTATCAATGAAACTATACTCGAGATGTACATCGAGAAACCACCTCCTTCGGATGACATGTATTATTGTAAATTAAGAATAACTGACGAGCATCAAAAAACAACTCATCTAGCTGTCTGCTTGAACAAAGTCGTTATAGGATGTAAGTATCTATTAAGATAAACAATTTTTTATTTTCAACAAAGCTTTTTTATTCCAATTTGCGGAATTTCAGTTGAAATGTTAGATTATTCTAAAACGAAGAGTAAAAAAATCAATGCTTTTATTATAGCATATAAATTCTCTCAAAATGATTAGGAAATAATGAATTAATTGAATTTTCTGAAACAACATCATTCATTCACTTTTATCATTCTTGCCTTTTGTGTGTCCTTCGGAACATTCATCCGTCTATTCATTCATTCAAATGCCAATAAATTTTATTCATTAGTTTTAATTTTCTTTGTAATAATCGATTTTAATTTTCAAAAATCTAGTTCAACCACAAAAACCATCGAATTTCAACTGCATATCTCACAATTGGGAAAATATGGTCTGTAAGTGGACTCCAATTCACAATTACATAACGACCAAGTACAGTATATTTTTCAAACTACCTGGACGTGCTGGAAGAGGAAAACTGTTTCCTTGTCCTCAAGAAGAGCGTTATAATAATCAAATCAATTCTTGCACCTGGGATATATCCACAAATCCACTTTACAGACAGACTTATGAATATTACCTTTTTATACTTACTGGCGAGAATGTACTGGGGAATTCAAGCACGACTTACAAAATCCATCATTTCGCTCAAGGTTAGTTCTATTTTGTTCTACCTATTTATATCCGTAAATCAAAATCCTAATTCAACAAATATTTAATAATTAATGAATTTTTAGTTATCCCAGCGAAACCGGCCAACTTCACACTGCTTAATAAAACATCTGAAAGCGTATTCTTATATTGGAGTGCGCCGTTCCCAGTGAACAATTTTCCAGGTGGATTGCATTATAGACTGACTTATCAAAATCAATGGGATAGCCAGAAGTCTTGGCAGGTAAACAATTCATGAATCCAAAAACAAATTTACAATTTGATTGAGTAAAAATAGCAACTAATAATTTTTTCAATATTTTCAGGTGATTAATTTCACTGATCAAATTCAATTAAAGCAAAAATACTACAATTTGACCGAATTGCAATACGCCAACTCGGTTTATGATGTTCGTGTCTATGCTAAAAGTTCACTGGCAGAAGACGATATGTGGAGTAATTTTAGTGATGTCACATTTAGAACCTTGCCAAAATGTAAGTTTAAATATTCATTAAATTATTTTTTAAAAATATTTTAAATTTAAATTAAATTTCGTTAATTAATGTAAATTTGTAAACATTATTTTAGTGCCGGAACTTCCGCCGAAAACTGACATTGGTAGTTTTGAATTAATGGAAAACAACGGATACAGAGATGTTTATCTATACTGGCAAACGATTCCACCTTATCTAGAAAATGGCGATAACTTTAGATATCAAGTATTGCGCGTGGATGCCGACGGTCGTAAAGTCTCCATTCAACCTAGTGAAACTACGAGAACTTATGCGAAATTCAAAAGAATCACAACTGGCAGTTACCGATTTGAAATTGTCACGACAAATATAGTGGGAGATAGTAGAAATTCGTCGAAAATTTTCGTACCAAGTCGCTCGGAATGTAAGTACTTTTGCGTAATACTACTTGAGAATCTAAATAATAATTTTACTAAACTTGTTATTATTCTTCAGTACCACGTGAGCCGGTAACTTTCACGAAAATTGCTTTCGATGGTGGAACATATGAATTGTCTTGGAAGTATCCGGAAGATGCAAAAAAGGATGTAATAAACTTTACAATATATTGGTGCGATAATGAACGGGATCGTCCATATCAGTGCACAGTGAGTTTCAATAAAAAAAAAAAAAAAAAAAAGAACTGTTATTTTCATAGAAACTTTTCAAAAATGTAATATATTTTCTTTTTTCAGGGATACCTCGATTGGGTACACGTTTCTAAAAATACATTTGTTTATAACATGACAGTTCCCGATCCCAAGAAAGTCTATCAGTTCGCAATTTCTGCAAATACGGAATATGCAAGTAGCGGAATGGTGTGGGCTTCATGCACTGTGATTCACAACAAAGTTGCGAGCAAAATGAAATCTGTTTGGATAAATAAAATCGGTTCGGATTACATCGAAGTTGGTTGGAAATTAGATTGCTCAGATCGTGTTGGAATTGTCGAAGGTTTCAATATTTATTATTGTCCTATTATCGCGCCCTATAATCGCAACTGTAAAGAGGCGAAATTAAATACAACCATAAAGGCGGATACAACCACTATTCATGGAGTAATTCTGGGACTTAAACCTTACACCACGTACAAAGTAACAATTGCTGTTTTAACGAAACATGGAGAAGGATTGCACAGCGATCCTTTGTATAATACAACTTTGGAAGCTGCTCCAAGTACACCTCCTCAGGATGTTCGAATAATTAACTATTCAAATACTACAGTTACAGTCACTTGGAAACCGCCGACAGCAATGAATGGAGTCTTGCGTTACTACGAAGTTTACTACAATTGTTCGAAAAAAGTTCTCAAGAAGAGGGTCGATGAGACAAATCATTCTGAACTCGAAGGTTTTAACGCTCATAGAAATCACAGTATTCAGGTTGAGCTTACGAATTTATATGCACATGAGGAATATACTATCGAGGTCGAGGCTTGTACAGTTGCATGCAGCGCGAAATCTAACTTGGTTTCGAAAAAGACTAAAATTGGTACGCCAGGAGCAATAATGATCCCCATTGTTAGGTTTGTTAATTCGAGCCAGGTTTTCGTCAAGTGGAGTAAACCGGATATTGCAGCTGGAAAGTTGGACTATTATCAAATTTATTCTAATGATGGAGATATACAAAACAGCTCACATACAGGTAAATAATTTACTTCATTATCTCTCATCTTAACAGTAGCAGAAGAGAGTTAAATAATCAAATTTTTCTCTTTTTCAGAAATTCATCTTCCTATTGCTGAATGTAAACCTGGAGGGCAAGAAAAAATGTACCAGTTTCGCGTTAGAGCTGTTAATATTGCTGATAATAGAAAACATTTAACTGGTCCGTGGTCAAATACCGGGGAGGGTAATTGTTACAGTAGTGGTGAGTTCATTGTTCATAATTTCTTTCTTTACTCTGCTTTAATAATTAATTAATTGACAAAAAATTTTTTCAGGTCCTCCCTTAGCTGTCTGGATCATAATTTGGGTAATTGGCATTCTGAGCTCTTTTGCCCTTTTACTTTGTCTCTTCTACACATCCAAGAGGTTTGTTTGCTTTTCTTACTTATAATTCCTTTAAAAATTTGTACACATCAAAATTAGAATAATTTCAATTTTTCGAGAAATTTAATGGAAATTGTATTAAAAAAAATTGAAATTCTGCCAAGAGTTTTATTAAAATTTTTGAAAGTAATTGAATTTCTACTGAGAATTAATATTACTTTTGAAAATTAATTGAATTCTTGAGACGAATTTTATTAAAATTTCTTTTTAAATAATTGAATTCTTTTGTGAAATTTTATTGAAATAATATAGACATTGAAAATAATTGAATTTTGACAAAATTTATTAAAATTATTTTGAAGGAAATTGAATTGTTACAAAGAATTTCATTAAATTTTTTGAAAATTATTGAAATCTTTGAAGAAATTTAATTAAAAATGTATGATTAAAAATAATACTTAAATTGTAATAAATAAATTGCAGGAAAAGTTTTTAAAATATTTTGAATTTTTTTGATAAAGTTTAATAAAATTTTTAGGAATAATACATTTTTCGAGGAATTCCATTAAAATTGTATTAAAAGTAATTGAAAGTCTGCGATGAGTTTTATTATGACTTATTATGAAAATAGTTGAATCCCTATAAAAAAATGTTATCATTTATGATAATAATTGAGTAATAATTTGTAAATAATTGAATTCCTGTGAAATTTTTATTATTTATGAAAATAATTGAATGATTGCGAAGAAATTTATAAAAAATTTGTAAATACTTGAATTCTTTTGGGAATTTTTGTAAAAGCATTAGTAGATATTAAAAATCATTGAATTGAGAAAAGTTTTTGAAAATAATTAAAATTTTGCCAAGAATTTTTTTAAAAATTTTGAAAATAATTGAATTTCTGTAATTATTTATAATTGCTTCAAAATTCAATTTGTTTTAGTGTTTTTAACTAAAATTCTTCTATAAATCCATTATTTTTAATAAAACTAGTTAAATTTATATTAAAAAATGTAACTAATTTCAAGATTTTTTTTTACTGAAAATGGACTTTTATTATCTTTTTTAGAACGTGGCTGAAATGCAGGTACATGAGGGATGTGGACGTGAAACTTCCACATGGAATTGAGCCAAATATGGTACGTTTCAAAATTATTGATGATTTCTTACATATTTCATACTAAAGATTCTTTGTTGTTCGTACTAAAGATATTTTCTTTTTTTTTGTATAGAAACTGTTGCAAAAGTTTGCTGAACAGCATACGAGACAATCGTCTGCTGATTCGAGTGGATGCTCCAGTGGTCAAGAATCAGTAACCTCGTCTCTAACGTCCGACTCGCACGTTTCGAGCGACAGCGGCGCAGACGTTGATCCAATTGCTGTCTCGCCAAACAAATTACTTGAAATTCCCACTTCTTGGAATCCTACAAGTCTAAGACAACGAAATGTTGGAAACGCACGTCCTGGTGGATTCGTAGACTCTGCCCGTTGGGACTCTTACGTGAAAGTTACCAAATCCGGAGATTCAAGTCTAACAGACACACAGTCGATAGCGCGATCGACGCCGAATTTGAGCGACAGCACAAGTTCAACAACCTCACAACACACTTGGTCTTCTACTGGTTACATGAGTATGCCATCCTCTGAGGAAATTTCCAACAACCCGAGTCCTGTTCCGCACAAGGATGTCAAAAATCTAGGTTACAGTGTCGTGGGAATGAAACCCGAACATCTTCAAGGCGAGGATAATAAGACCCAAGTGATTTCCACGATAGAGGTGAAACCAATAAACCCCTATGTAAGTTTAGCTTCTCTGGAGCAAAAACCGAAAGGTATAAACACAATGGATCCGCTGCTAGAGCTCGAGGACATTGCTTTCCCAGAAATAGAAGAGTCGACGAATATTGAGTCTTTCTCGGACAAAATGTCCAAACCTTACGTTCAAAGTGGTTTCACAGAAGTGAGTGAGAAGCCAAAGGCACCATCTTTCACTCCCACATTGCTCGCAAATATCAAGTCAAGTGTTTCTTCCACCACGAATTCACCCACGGCAGTGCACTTCACCGACATTTCCTCAAAGCCTTACGTCACAGTTGCCTCAATTTCAGACTTGCGAAATTCACCCAAGGTTGCCGAAACATCCAAACCTTACGTTTCACTAGACTCGCCATCGAATTCCGTCTTTCAAATGCTGCAACACCAACAGCAGCAACAGCAGCAACAGCAGCAGCAGCAGCAAAAAGTGAATTCCGATTTAAGAACTTGTATACCACAGATTGAAATAAACGATTTTGAAGTTGAAGGAAGTGAAGAGGGGAACTCTTCAAATCTCACTCTCTGTTGGGAGCCGAAATCCTCCGACAAGGAACAGAAAGCTGAGGAAAAACCAAAATCCCTCGGATACGTGACAATATCGGAAAGCCCTAAAATCGAGCAGCCCACATTGCAGAGTCAGCGATTCAGCAAGCCACAAAGTATCACTCAGTCTGAAGAACAATATAGTAAAGTGACATTAGCACCCAGCACAATGCAATAAAAAGAACTTTGATCTCTCGAAGGGTTTCGAGACAATCGAATGTTGTTGCAGAGATGTTCTCTCCAGTGGGATGTTTTTTTACAAAACAACGATTTGGTGAGTGTGCACGACTGATCATAGTAAAACATTTTTTTTGTACCCCATTCAGAATTCGGTTTAATTCTATCTTGAAACCGAAAAATTAAGTAGACTTCTCAATCACATTGGAACTGAGTTTATGCTTGACCGAGCACGCTGTACTCTTATTATTAGTGTTTTTTCCCTCCTATGGAAATATGTACAAATCACTCTTCTGTATCATAAACCAAGATATTGTAGCCATATGAAGAATAATGTAAAATTGTAAGTATATTGGATGGCACATTTCGCCAGGGCAAAGGAATTAACTATAGTAGCCAATTTTTAAATATTTTTTTAATGCAAACAAAAAAAAACTATTTTTCTAATTTTTTGCACGTCTTTTTAAAAGTGTATTGCTTTTATATTTTAAAATGTATCTAAAAAAATAATTTTATTTTCTCGATACATTGAAGTGGATAAAATGTTTAGAAAATGCGTTCTCGATGCATTTCAAAAACATTTTTATTCATTTGGAAATATGAAGGCAGTATGTTTTTAAAAAACATTTTACTATATTTCGATCGACATTCGAGTATAAATTTACAATCCAACCGAAGAAATTATTTCTTTTATATTTCACATATATTTCAAATATATGAATTAAAAGAAAAGAGTTCGTCAAATTATGTACTCTAAAATCGCAAGTTGCATTGTAAATTCAGCCGAATAATCAAACAGCAAGAATCAAGTTATAAACATGAAACGTAAACTTTAATGACTTTTGTTTCTATCTATGTATTATAAAAAAAAAACAAATACATTAAAGAACAAATTTCACGTTTATTTCTCCATTCTGTTCAGATTTGATTTCAAATTCCTCGAAATAAATGACGAAATATGTAAAAGCACAATAGAGAGAGAAAAAAATGATAAAAGAAAATAAGTAGAAACATTTTTTTTGTGCAACAGGAAAAAAAATTGAATAGAAAATCGAACAATTAATTTCTGAATGAATCGAATAATGATTATATTTTTATATTCTGCATAATCTCGAGAATAGATTATTAGTTAGAAATTAGAAAAAAGGGACTATTCTCATTTTTGATTGCGTTCTCAATTATTAACAATCTATTCTCGAGGGACAATTAATTGGATTTTAGTAAATTATGAGCAATATTATTAATTCTTTTAATAGATAAATGTAAAGAAAAAGAAACGTACGTAAATTATCAATATTTCGAAATATGCACATGAATTTAATAGTTTCATGAAATTTTAAAAAGGAAAAAAAGACTCGTTCTGAAAAAAAAGATGCAGAATGGATAACTTAGATAATATATCGTTCAGATTTCTATTCCTGTCGCAGTGCCATTTGATTATTTTTATACAAATGATTCTATGCGCTCAATTGCTAAACAACAAGCTCTTGAACTAAATAAAACACACAGCGGAATATACAAACAATTATTCCGTTGTTATTGTTGTTGTTGTAATGAGATTATTAATTCGCACAGGTTTATTTAATTTTTATAACTTCGTTGTGTTGTATGGTTGTCAGAATTAGTTTTTTGAAAATTAAAATATAAAAGTTAATGAGCTAACGAGCGTTGGACCGAAAAAAAGATGGATGGAAATTGTTAAATTATGGTGAAAATATGTATTTAAGAAAGTTTTAATTTTAATCGTACAAATAACAAAGTAAATAGTCGAAAAAGTTTTCTCGTGAAAATGTAGCTTTTTTCAATAATTAATGGCGAAAACAAAAATATATATGAATGCATAATATCTTAAAGCTAGTCATTGAAAAGTTTAATAAATCCAGCTATTTTTTTCCATATATCACACTATAAAAATGCTTCAATATTCGACTTATATTTTTGCTTTCACCATTTACATAATTAAGAAAAGTTTGTCGACTAATATGACTGACTTAAATATTTTTTATTAATATGGAGGTATCCGTTATTCAATGTTCATACAAATGTTTAGTGTAGAAATTTTTAATAGAGTTAAAATATCAGGAATAATGTATCTTTTTAAAAAAGTTTTTATACAACCGAAACTGATTTTTCAGTTTCAATTCAAAAAATTGATTTCTTTTAAATATTTCTTTATATTTATGCGTTGAAATATACATTTTTTCAAATTTTTATAAATCGTTATCTTTTTAGAATTTGTAAACTATCACGAATAGTTTATATACTGCCAGTGATAATGCTATTAATTAGTAAATGTTTAGAAACAAATTTCACACTGTAAAAAATCAAAAAAATTACTCATAGAAATGTGGCACATTTTACAGACAAGGGGAAAAGTGCCTTAATGTGACAACATAACCTTATTTAATGCGCGTCACGTCACTTTTCCCCTTTGTTAAATGTGTCACATTTAATGTGTGTAATATTTTTTTTACTATTTTTTACAGTGCAGTAAAAATTTTTAATATTTTGTAAAGAAATAATTTATTTTTCTTTACAATTTTCATTTTTTCTACAGTAAATAATTGTAAAATTGTACATTGATTTAAAAACGGAAAAATATTTTATAATCAATTTAATAATTTTTGTATTATACAAAAAAAATAGGAGATAGTTTTAAAATTTTGTTTTGACTCAATTTTTTCGCATATTCGTCCAATGTTATAAATTTACAATCTTAAAGACTTTAATCGGCAAAATGAGCTTATAATTTTTATAGTGCTAATATAAATAAATGGTTCTGGAAAGAGGACTTTGGTGAAAGATGAATAAGAACAAATATTTAATAAGAATAAGTTATTACATAAAATTTATTAAGACTTTATGTACTGACAAATGAAAGATGAAAAAGAAGAAGAGAATAATTAAATTCTAAGTGATTTATATAGTAGATTGAATTTGACTTCGGTAGCTTATGCAATTTTTTAATTATATATTTTGTATCCTCTTTTTCACCGTATAATTTTTCAAAATGAAGCATGCTCATTTAAATAATGTATATACAAACGATTTTCCAAGCAAAACTTTTCAGACTATCTATATAAATAAATTTTGTCTATTTTTAAGATTTTATATATTTTCTCCATTGTAAATAGACCTAACTATTATCTATTATGTTATAATAAATGAAGAAAAAAAAGTACTTGAATGCACATGAAATATTAGCTTAAGACTAATTTTAAGCGAAAATTTGATTTAAACCTCGACTATTAAATAAGATAGCCAATGATTTATGTACGTTCATGAAATGAGGTATTTCAATAAATGAAGTACAGTTTTTATAGAAATAGTTACATATCGAGTATCGACTATATTCGCTTTAAGCTTTTACATTCATATTTTTATGTAATCAAACAAATTTTTGTATAATTTAGTGGAATAGGTATAATAGAGTTTTAAGACGCCTAAACATTTTTTAGTTTTCTCGCCATTCGCAAGGAGTTCAAATGAAATTTTATTGTGATAGGAACACGCATTGTTGGAGTATATTTATAATTATACTGTTGTGTTGCGGCAATATTAGTGCAATGGCTGAAAAGTAAGAGGGAATCGAGGAAATTGTAAAGACTGTGATTGTCAATGAGTATCTCTTCAGAAATGTGACTTTTTGTCTAACTGAATTGTACCATATTAAAAGTTTTATGAATAATTATCAATAGAAATGAACAATTGAATTGAATTGAAACGAATGTGAGGCGAAGCAGTTTATTTAAACAAAAAAAAAAAAGAAAAAAAAGAAACTAGAAATGAATATTTTGAACTCCTTGTGTTTAGATGCACGTTAAATAAAGACTAGTTATTCTTCCAAGTTTTTGTCCCTTTTACAAATTTTGAGGAAAGAAAATTATGCTCCATTCATTTATATAATTACATAATATATCGCTGTTTTGTTTTGAATATAACATTATAATGCTAATGAAAGCTATTAATAATCGAGATCTTGTACAGGTAAAATATATTTTTACTACTTTCTTGTTTGGTTTTATTATTTATTTCAGTATTCTTATATTATTTTTATTTGATTCACTGACCGTTGAGGTGTGCCATGAATCCTTGCCATTTTTATGACAATTTATTTTCAATACTCATACTCGTCTCACTTCTCATTTCTCATCTATAATAAAAAAACATTCTATTTTTTCCTTAAACATATATTGACTAGTAAACAATGGCCTTACTTTAATTTAAGATGGTGATTATTATACTGAAATATATAATATTTGTATATCAATTTTGTGTCAATTCTTTGCCATTTTTCCAAACATTTTAATCACTTTTTTTTTAAATTTCAATAGGTTATTTAGTATAATAAAGGGAAAGAAATTTACAAAAAATAATTCTGTAATAAATTTATTAATTCTTATAAATGGTAACATTTGTACTTATTCTAAATTAATACTAAGATAATATAGCTTAAAACAAAAATGATAATTATAAACAAATATTTAATGGATAATTTACACTGTGATAAATCATTTTGAAAAAGGGGTTTTTAATTATTTTGAAATACGCTCTCAAAACATTAATATAAACTTACCTCCTGCGACTTAGTTGATATTTTATGATGGCAGACGATTCGAATGATTTGCTCTCCCAAGTTTTTCCACCCAAACGGTATACCAGAAATTAATGAAAACGAAAAACAACAATTAATACAAGAAAAATAAAAAATATTACATCATAATTTTATATGCAATTTTAAAAGAGGAAGTAATTATCTTTTTTATGAAATTTTGAAAACAAAAATTTAAAAACAAAAAAAAAAAATGATAGAATTCGATTAAAAGTGAAAATCTTATTACATGAAAGTAATGAAAATTTTCAGATTTTGAAATATATTGTATAAAGAAACTTTTGAGTCGAAGAGTACATTTTTTTATGATTCTCACTTTTAAAAAAGAATTTTACAAACACAAAAGATAAAAAAAAAACTGAATGAAATTGTATTTAAAACTTTTATAAAATATTAAAAATAAATACAATTATTCTATTGTCATAACGAGTTAACTTTTTTAAGCGAGGTAAGTTGAATTTTTTTTTAAAAGTCATACCTATTGGTAATCTTAATTTGAATAACATTTTAAGTTCACGTATTTGACAATGACATCACAGTTCAGTAGTTTCAAAAAATATTACTTTACCCCCCTCTTCAACGTGTTCATGAACTGTCCTTGATTGTTGATTGAATTATTGTTAATCTTTTTATTAAATTTTTCTTTTTCCACTAAACTGACTTTGCGATGTCCCTCACTTCATACATGACTTAAATTAATAAATTGAATGAAAAATAAAAGTAATACACTTGGTGAAAATTGATCCTAAATTACTTCATGCATATAAAGTGTACATTTTCAACTATCATCGATTCATATAATCTCGTACGTCGAAAAACAGAATCTAAGAATCCTACCTTGACTGGTCTATAACTAGCAATCTAGTTTGATGATGAGGATATAGAGTCCCTCCGATCTGCTACCTGCCTGTTATAAGTTTCTTCTGGCAAAACGCTCTAATTCTTTTCATCGCTAAATAATATCAACTAATTTAATAAAACTAACTAAAACTTTCTATAATTTCAGCTATTGATAAATTTTTTATTAAATTAAAGAAAATTTTGTTACTACAAGTGTTGAAGGGTAATTAAATTTTAAAATAATGCCTTCGACACGTGTTTTAAATATTAAATCTAGAGAAATTAAAGAAAAAAATGTAAACACTAAATAAATAAATGTATATACTTATTTACTTTTTTTTTTAATAACTCACAAACTAAAAATTACAAACTTGACCTATAAATTATCATCATTTTTTAAAAGATTCAGTTCTTTTAAGTCATACAATAATTAATATCTCGTTTTTCTATTATAGAAAAACTTTATTTGACTTGAATAAAAATATAAAGAAAAATTCTTTTTCTACCAACCTATAATATTTGGCTCCTGTTATCTCCATCTACATAATTATTTATTTATTAAATAATGAATCTTCGAATTGAAAAATATCGTTGAAAAGGTTGTGGTCTGTTTTATTATCTAACTGTAGTATTACAACTTAAAAGTAAATTGATTAACCTAGACGAACTACAAAATAGTCTGCCTATACATTTGATATCAGTTTTATTTTTCCTGGCATATCTTTTTTTCATATTCTTTAGTCTACATAAGAGTCATTCATTATTTTCATATATTCAAAAGCTTGATTCTTATATGGACCGGGTCGTCAAAAAATTACTTTTTATTCCTAACACTAAAACTCATAGAGGTTTTTCTAAAATTGTTAAATGGCATAAATTTGAAAAACTAGTGTTTTTAAAGGCCAATTAGGATTAAGGCGCACGACAGTAAGACTTTTGTAAATAAATATTAAGAAAAATAAAACAAGAGCGGAACATCTGCTTAAAGAGTCAATTGAGTGAAGCCAGATGCCAATAGTGAAAAAATGCCAATAGTGTGATTATATTCGGTCAGAATATAGATTTTCTATTATTGTAGCACGACATTCCTATCGATTACTGCCTTTCATGTCTCTATTAAATAATATAAATACACGTGACACAAGAGGGTGCGAGTATTGTCTATAAAACTGTGGTACAACTCTTTCTTTTTTCACAATAATATTGGGACGAACATGTAACTGATGCAGTAGGTGCTAGGTACCAAATGTTATAGAGAAATAAGCCTCCCTCACAGCAATCTAACAGATGACGCTTCTCTGTCCTGAATCCTGATTGTCCTGCCTGGTCTTGTCTCTAGCCTTTTAGCCCTGCCTGCTCCAAACTAAACAGTACAGAAGTACTGATGACTAGAAGACAAGTAGGGGTCACCTGAGGTTCAAAAGTCACAAATTGTTAGTGAAGTTACTTAACGATGCCCAATTACTGTAAAAAGCTCTAAGTCCAAGTGTTACATTCTCCTTTCAAAACTACCTGAATAATCGTTAATATCCTCTTAACTTATGTAGATGCACCGTCCAGGGTTGGACATAAATCATGGATTCCATTTTTTAAATTACATACTTTTTTTTATTGTATTCTATTTAAATCTAGCTTTTTATCCCAGAAATTCACGACTATTTCCTAAAACTCCATTATATTCAGTAATAATAATAATAATAATTAATCAATATTTACAAAATTTGGAACTAAGCTGCTTTTTTAAGACAGTTCATCAAAGCCTAGTGATTCTATTCACGTCAATTATCTACCATGATTTAAATCGTCTCAACCCTGTTTAGATCTAAAATTGCTCTACATTTCACTTCAACGCAAATATTAAAAGTAATATTTATCTGGATATTCAAATTTTACCTTCTTTGTTTATAATGTAGTTAATTTTTCATTTTTAGGAATAAATAAATTTTTTTATCAAATTGATTGGAAAAAGCTTTGAAAAACAAGTAATTCAAAAATTAACCATTGTGAAAGTAAAGCTTTTTTTAGGGTTTCTATAATTTAGTCAACGGAAAATTTCCAATAATAATTTACGTAATTCAAATTCTGTTTTTGAAATTGAAATGAAATGGGGTTAAATGAATGAAAAAAGTATTCTCACCGATTGAAGAAAAACCAGGACTTTTTAGTATCTTCTTCCACCTCCGCCACCACCACCTCCTCCCATGTTTCCTCCTGCATTATTTCCGTATCCACCTTGGTTACCACCATAACCACCTCCGCCGCCGCCACCACCACCACCTCCACCACCGCCGCCGCTGTTTCCACCCATTTGACCTGTTACATAGAAATTAAATTAAGTAAAGAAAAGTAAAAAACAGTGATCATTAAAATATTCAACTATGAGATATAAATACCGTATGGTGCTGATCGTCCACCACTATTGTAATTGTTTCTCAAAGGTCCACCTCCGTAACCTTGTTGGTAGCCTCCTCCAAAGTTGTCATTGCTCCAGTTTCCACCACTGTTGTAACCTCCTTGGCCTCCTTGACCTCCCCAATTACCACCTTGATTTTGATTTTCCCACGGTCCATTACCACCTCCCCAGCCTCCTTGGTTTCCGCCGCCGCCGTATCCTCCCTGATTACCTCCATTATTCCAGTCGTTGCCACCACCACCACCTCCTCCGCCGCCACCTCCACGTCCTCCCCAGCTTCCGCCTCCTTGATTTCCACCTCTCGGTCCTCCTCTTCCACCTTGACCACCACGTCCACCACCACCACCTCCTCCACTAGTTGCCGAAGCCATCTCAGCTTTACTCAAAGCCTTCTTCACATCAACGTGTTTTCCACGGATTTGATGGCTTCGCTGAAGGCAAATTTTATCAACAGGATCATAGTCATCGAATTCGACAAATCCAAATCCTCGTTTCTTGCCAGATTCCTTATCCGTTACAATACTAACGGAATTAATTTGACCATAAGTTTGGAAATATGATCTGAGATCCTCCTCCTCGTGATCGTCCTTCAAACCACCGACAAACAATTTTTTGACAGTAGCTCCTGCTTCTGGTCTTGTAATTTCCTGCCGGGGAACGGCCCTCTTGGGTTCGACGACTCTACCATCGACGCGGTGTGGTCTCGCATTCTGCGCGTCATCAACCATATGAGCTCTGGAATAGGTGATGAATCCAAATCCCCTTGATCGTTTTGTCTTGGGATCCTTCATCACAACAACGTCCACAATATCTCCCCATTGTTCGAAATGCTTCTTTAGGGAGTCGTCAGTCGTTCTGTAGTCAAGTCCACCGATGAATAGTTTCCTCACGTGCTCTGGCTCATTTTTATTTCCATCCTAGAAAATAATTTACAGAATTTAATTCAGTGAAAGCAAAATATGTAACAAATAAATTAAAATACACAATTCGTTTTACGCAAATCTTTATCATTGAAATTCTAAAAAAAGACAAAAATAATAAATACTCATTGAAAACGAAAAATAGTGAGTATCGAAATTCGTATTTCATGTACTTTTGTTAAGGGTAAAAACATAAGAATTACGATTTGAAATTTAAAGCTTGGTGGATATTTTAGTGGCATTAAACAAAAAATTATTTCTTAAAAATTTTATATTTTACATAAACTATGCAAAATTAGGCCAAAATTACAATAATAAGGGAATTTATCCTTTTTTCAAAATTGAAACTATTGTGCAATATTTCCAGAAAGAATAATGAAAACAAATTTTATCTTTACCGGTTGAATGAAATGAATATGGCGAAGCGTGGGTACGCCGCCATCATAAAAAAATAAAATAAAAACTGTCAAGAACTCGAAGGGAATTGCTATCTCATATCAATTGATACATTTCGAAAAAATCCATCAAACAAAAATGTAAATTGTAATTAAAATCACCTAAAAAAGCCAATTATATAAGAATCATCATATTATAGTTAAATAATTCAACTTTGTTAACTAACATCGTCAGATTAATTGATAAAACTCGAAAGGAAATAGAAATTTATAAATTATCGAATACAGGCATTTATAGGGAGACAATATATAATTAAAAAAGTTATTTGCAAATTATCTAGAAAATAAAAACTTTCGTTCCAGATAATCCGGCATTATTATAAATTATTTAATGCAATTTCTTTATGCAACAAATTAAGAAAAAAATTTCTACTTACATCATGATCCATCTTCACCATTTTGTCCGATTTTCTGGAATTGGACGTCTTGTTTGTATTTCAAGACAAATTTCCAAAAAATCTTCCACTCTCTGTTGTTTGATTTGTAAAATAACTGGAATAATGCGAAGCGTTTGATGTCTTGTACGCACTCGTACACGTCAACGTCAACTTTAGAATCGATCAACTCCCTCGAGTCACTCGTGTGAACCCTTCTTCCGGAAACGAACCAGATCATTTTCACACATGCGCAGTTTTAAATGTTAGAAAATTATCAAATTTTTAATATTCTTTTCCAAATATCGAATTTTGGAATTTTTTATAATTACGAAAAGTCCTATTTTTGACATTTAGAATTTTTCTTTACATTTAATCAACTAAAAGCAATTATAATTTTACCAATTATAATTTACCAAAAAACTTGACGTATATATATAGATACATAGAAAATAAGCACTCTCTTGAGCTTTTGAGTTTAGATTACAATAAAAGTTCTTAAATAATTAGTATTATACTACATATAAGGTAGTGTATAGAAAAATAATTATATTTTGTCTTACAATAAAGTAATTTGATAAATTAGAACTGTTTTCTAATAATAATTTACATAAATTTAAAAGTTTTTTGACTTTGTTATTTCCGGAAATAAACAAGTAAGAACACATCTGGTGGAAAGTTTGATAACCACTCGAAGCAGACGACAAATAGAACTCAGAATTTCAGTGTTTCGTTTATAAACAAAAAATTGTTCGAAACATTATTAAATATTCAGCTAAATATGCGTAAAAAAGTTTTTTGAAACAGTGTAAAGTTGACAATTTAAGTAAAATAAGAATTAACGATACATTGAAGAGAAATATTTTAAATTAATGAGAAAATATATGACTAATTGAAATTAATCGAAAAAATTCCCACAAAGCTTCAGAATGAATAAGAAAAGTAAAGTCAACGAAGATAAAGGGAAACCTCACGGATTCAAAAGAAAATTGCAACCTGAAAAAATTATCGGTGCAACCGATTCGAGTGGAGAATTAATGTTCTTAATGAAATGGTGAGTAAAATATAGAATTTTAAATATATTTTTGATTTTTGTACTTCTTTGTTTGAAAGAGAATTTTATTCTCGTTTTTAGGAAGGGAACTGAAGAAACTGATTTGGTAACTGCAAAGGAGGCGAATCTTTTGTGTCCACAAACTGTAATTCAATTTTACGAAGATAGGTTAACATGGAATACCACGAAACCGAAGTAGAAATTTACAACTATTTAGGAAAAATGGACCTATATTCTAGAAAATAATTATTGTATGAACGATGGTGTATAAGTGTAAGTCTTTTTTGATAAGTAATTATTCAAAGTTTCTCTATAATTGTCTTTCCATAGGGAATATTATTTATATATTTGTATTTTCGACTTTCTATTTTATATTGAAGTACTGAATATGCATATAAGTTTATTTTTCAAGCCTCATTTTGTGTTTTCTATATTTTTGATATTGACATATTGTATATAACAATTGAGCATTGATTACAAGTACAACAAATGTAAAAAATTGCGTGAGTTTAAGCAGTGATTACACAAGTATACTTTGGAAGATCGTGCCATTGTATATTGTAAAAAAAATGTCTGTTTTCCATTGAATTTAACAATTTACATTGAAACTAATTGTCAGTCGCCTATCGTTTTGTCAGTAAATTCTAGTCTTACGTAATTTATTTAAATTTATACTATTAAGGTACCTGGATGAAATGTTTAAAACTTTCAAATACCATCATTTTTCCATAAGTATTTCATCAGAAATTCTACATGTCAAAACATCTGTTAACTGATTATTTGTAATAAGTATTTGAACTATTACAACTTTTACTATTTTTAAAGCTACAGTTAACTGGACTATTATTGTAATTTCTTTTTCAATCGACTATTATTAATAAGTATTTATACTGTTTTTACTTAGAAATGCAATACTATTAACAAGATTTAAGTACGTATTGAGTATTCACAATAGTCTTGAATTAAAAATGTGAATACATTGTGACAAGTAGTAAAGATCTGGATTTGTACATTGTACTACAAGCAAATAAATTATAAGGAGGAGAAGTCAATGAATATTACTATAGTTTGTATGTATAAAGATGTATGGAAATTAAAATTAAACATATAAACTTTTATTTTATTGTCTTTGTTTATTGCTTACAGATGACACAAAATATATTAGTTTAAAATAATTTTCATGTTTTAATTTTTTTTAATATTTCGTAAATTCACAGAAGATTTAAAATCCACATTTTTATTTTGTAATGAAGCAAGAACTTTTTTTTAAAGCCACCTAATATATTTAAAAAAAAAGAAAAACATCTATAAGTTATTGTTTCAACATACATGTTTCAACTTCTTAAAAAATGTAATAAAGTCCTAAGTGCATGTTAATTAGACAATTACGTAAATAAGACTAGAATCATTTGGTATAAATAATAGTAAAAATAGATTTTAATTTAGGTTTTTTTATACAACGTATGGAAATAATTTTTACTATATGTAGGCGAACGATTTTTCAAAAAATTCAACCAATATGGTAAATTTAAAACAGTTATTCATTACATACATTTTTATAGTTTTAATTTAATTTCTTATACAACGTTTGATGGATTTTCCGAGGTTTCGCTTCCACTACTACTGTGATGAGAATATTTGACGGATGTTAAATTGTTTGTAAAATTCACAGGATTGCATGTATGAGTTGAAATATCTTTAAATAGGCAAAGATTATTGCCATTTCCACATATCGGAAAATTTACCAAACCAGTCGTCAGTGCAAAATTTCTGAAATCAAAAAATTAATTAATAATTAAAAAAGTGGAAATTATATGTACAAATCTTGGCAGTGGCGGATCCAGGGGGGGTCATGGGGGGTCATGACCCCCCCCCTGGGGCGAAAAATTTACATAAAAAAAAAAGGTCAGCTAATTATGGTCGTTGCTCGCCGAATCTATAAATGACCCCCCCCCCCCTGGAGTAAATTCTGGATCCGCCACTGAATCTTGGTATTCATTGGAAAAAAAGACTTTACTCAATTATTTGACAAGTCAACTTGAAAATTATTGTAGAATTAGAAATCTATACGTTTGTACCAAGAATTTTGTACAGTTACTATGCAACTTGAGAGATAAATAAAAAATATTTAAAGAACATAAAAGAACATTTTATTGTGAGATCATCATGAAAATCTATTCTTTTAATTTTTATAAAGAGAAGCAGACTATTTGAATAAAATGACAGTGCTTATCGATATTATATTCAACATATTTCGATGTCATTCATGACGTTCATGACAGATTTAATTGACTACAAGAAAGTTGACAAAATACTATTACTTCTTTTGGGGGAGAAAAGAACAATAACGGAAGATTGTAATCCAATTGAAGTCTATTTAGAAACACCCCTGTATAGTATCATTGGGATTATTCGCCCTGTAGAGTATGTAATCACTCGTGTGCTTGCTCAATAAACCATAGATAAATGCATTACACAAAATTTCTATTTATCCAAAACAGGTGCAACTGAATCGGCTGCAGTCCCACGAGCGTTTCGATTTATATTGTCACCATTTAAATAAATGATGTGTAATTTCTTTTCGCACACGCCTTGCGGACTATTTTTTTTTAAATAGTCCGTTTAATAATTTTAAACAAATTATTAAATACTTTTTAATAAGAGATTTATTAACAAAAGTAATAAGAGACTTAAAATATTATTTGTTGTTTAAATAAGCACTTATTCCTGATTTAATTTTAGAATTATACAAAATGTTTATTATAATAAATGCTTAATGAAAAAATGTTCTATACCGATATTGTTGATCGATTTGCGCCTTCTCTATCCTCTTATCTTTGGCTCGTCGATTTTGAAACCAAATTTTTATTTGCGTTTCAGTGAGTCTTAAAGTTTCAGCAAGCTCAAAACGTCGTCCTCGAGAAATGTATTCTCCTCGACGGTATTCAACTTCAAGGTGCAATGTTTGTTCCCCACTGAATGTTGTCCTCTGTCGCCTGGGCCTTCCTTCTTTTCTTCTTCTTCTTGCAACTTTAAATAATATTACAAAATTAATACGATTTGAAAATTTATTCTAAAAATTACAGTTCTTGGACTTTATTGTCTATATCTATTTTTGGCTGAATAATTATGGTAAGAAGAATATTAAACGGAAAAAGGAAAGATTGACAGATGATGTGTAATCAAAGTGAAGGGTCTTGTTTCATTAGAACAGATTGTGTGAAGCCTCAAGCATCCTGTTTCCGGCATATCATTTATCACATTGCAGTTTACCTGCGCGGCCAATATAATGTGACAAAGGTAATATTCAGATTTTTGATTCATTATTGCAATGACAAATTTTAAGTCTTATTTATATAGTGAAAATGTGGATAAAATGTAAATTTTTCGAAATATAAGAGAACGACTTTTATTCTATATGTATGTACATGATAAATGATGGAAAGTTTGAAATTTTTGCTAAATGGACACAAGCATTCTGTGTCTCTATAACAATGCTGTCCGTTGCCAGGAGAGGAGAGCCGCTTAAGATCAGCACTGTTGATGTAGAAAGAGAAACGTGGGGTTGTTGGAAAGTGGAAATACGGAACGGGGGTGTGTATTTCACATTGAAACGCGGCCAACTGCGCCCCGTAATCTCATCACAATATCGCTGTGAGGTGGCGAGGCGAAGATAAATCCTTTTGCAAGTGTATACCATCCATGGGCAACACTCTGTCGTTTGTTGTAATAACAAATATATAGTTATGGCGCGGATTCTCAGTTGCATCCAGCCAGGTTATCAGAATCAGAATTAATATATAAAACGATAGAGCTTTGCCGAACAATGTGCGGTTCTCACGCAATATGCGAAATGAGTATAAATGACAAACATGCTGAAGAAAATGTTGGTATTCGCACATTTCTTCTATTATCAAATTATATTTACCTCGTTTTATCAATTTTTACTTTCTTTTATTTCAAAATTACTATATTTTTGAAATTGTCACCGCATAATTTCTTTATTTTTTAATGTATTTCAAAAGTTTATATTCGATCTATGAAGAAAAGGGAATTTAAAATATTGTAAAAAGAAGAAAAAATAACCGAAGAAGTTTAAAGGAATTGCATATCAGTTGCATGTGAAATGAAATTTGAAAGCGGACATACACAAGGGGTCCGTCTTTCATATTTTCTTTATACATCTATATTCTATATTTATCGAGATACAGGTATACAGATTATGGGATTATTTATTATATGATATATACAAATATATATGGCGATTAGATAAGCCGATCATGTTTGGCACAAGTATTGAATATTTGTAATGCGAATTAGAATTTAATACATACTTGTGTAACTCACATTCATAACAATTATTTCGAGTTTTTGGCGTTATAAATTAAACTCATTGTTCTCTGAAAAAACGGACTTACTATTTTTAAAAAAGATATTGATTCAAAATATTTAAATGTTCAAAATATAAAAAAAATTAAGGTTTGATAATTTAAAAAGTTACAATCATAATAAAAAGAACCCCGCAGGAAATATATTAGTTTTAGGTCGATTTTCCTATAAGTTTTTGAATTTAACAATTTTCTTCAGTCTTAAGTCTTAACAACTTAAAATTCAAAATTTATAAGAAAATCGGACCCAAAATTAATATAATATTTCCCGCCGGGTACTTTTTAGAAGAAAACCCGAAGTAATAATACAATATAAATAATATAGTTAAAAAACATTCAGGAAAATTTTCTAATTTTTATTTTCTTTGATTGAATATGATTCAAATTATAGACGATATAGAAATTTAATTGCCGAAAAGAGTGAATTAATTACAATCATTAACACAGTTTTTCTGCAGATATCAAATTGAGACAAAAAAACGAACAAAAAGGTTATTGCTTCGCAATACTTTTGATTCGTTTTTTTGTCTCAATTTGAAAACTCTAAGTGACAAAATTGAGATTAAAAAAAAATGTAATGAAACTAAAAGATGAAAACTTACGAAAGGCAGAAAGTCCATGAAGATGATGAACCGGTTGTCCATGAATTGGCAATCCATGAAAATGTTGCAGCGAATTCTGCTGCGCTAAAGTTAGGGAATGAGGAGAGCCAGCAGGGAGGAATCCTTGAGGAAAAAAGGGCAAACCTAATAGAGGTAAATTTGAAACTCTCTCGGGTCTTCTTTCTTCTTCCTGAGTTATCTTTGACCAAGCGACTTTTGGTTTGCAAATCAATGAATTCGAGTGAATTTCTGTCACTTCCCCCTGACAAGGATCAACTTCATCCCGCGATTCTTCATTTAATGATTTTTCATCCGGCAATTTGATGATCTTCTCCTTATCCTTTTCATTTGTTTCCAAATGTCCGTAAAGTCTTGCAAAAAATTTCCTAGGAGAAGACGGTCTTCCCAAGGGTTGCAGAGCTTTTGCCTTAGATGACATTTGGAAATAATTTTTCCTTTATTCTTAAACCCAACTTGTGGGCTTTTTCTATTTTAAATGACATTTTTCATTTTTTTTCATATTTTGTTAATTTTTTCTCTGAATTACTGGATTAAAAGGGAAAGCACGAGGTAAAATATATGAATAGAAGTATTTATTTATAAGTATTTAATATGAATGGAAGTATGTATTTATTTCATTAGACGAATTATTGAAAACACTGAGACTTTTTTGCACTGGTTTTCTTATAATTTTAAAATTGACGAGGAAAAATAAGTGAAATTTAGTAAAAAAATTTGTTAAATGCTGAGAGTGGTATTAAATTGTCATTAATAAAAATGAAATTAGTTTGATATTTAAACTTCCGACCTCAACACTTTTTGATTGAGAGGTGCCACGCGTCTGGATCACCCTTGAATACCGTCCATTCCCTCACCGATGGATACAGTAAGAAGAGGATGGGGTGGGGATTTTAGGTAGATCTCTACCCCTTCTTCCCTCTTTTGTTCGTCCTTAATATCTCAATAACAATAATGCAAATTTGATTCGCACTTTGTTTTCTATACTAAACACGGAAAAGTTTATTTGACTCAAATAACTGATATTATCAATAATTATAATAAATATAAAAAAAGCTATTAATATGCAGCTTCTAACTTTTTAATAATGAAAACTTCTAATACACTTGTTCTTACAGGGCAGTTCAAGAAAAAAAATATTTTAATGCAAATTCATTAAACTTTAACAAAAGAATTTATGCAGATGTATTTTTGAATAAAGGCGACGTTGAAAGAAGATTTACACATTAACATTATTTGCATTAAATAGATTATGATATGAATATGATATCAATAAAATTCTTAATGTTTCGTAAAAAGAAGTAATATTTATATATTGTGTACTTAATTAAAGAAACATCTTTCCAGGGAATAGATATTTCTCAATATTGCTGCGTGTTTATGGTCATCTGCACAAGAAGCAATCGGGAAACTTATTCTTCATCTCTTATTATAGGAATCTGAATTGATATATACTTTTGCAAAAGCTCTTCAAATATTACCCTCAACTCAAGTTTCATTACTCAGAAAAAAATAATTTTCGATTCCATCACAGCAAAACGATTATATATAGCTGTGGGAAATAATTAATAAAGATGTCTTCATATTATATAGCTACTGTTTTAACAATTGCAAAAATTGAAATTTTTCTAATATCAAATTGAGACAAAAAAGGTATCCAGATAGTTACGAAGCAACATTTTTCTAAGGATATCAAATTGAAACAAAAAAACGAATCAAAACGTTGATTCGCAACTATTTTGATACGTTTTTTGTCTCAATTTGATATCCTTGGAAAATATAGTAAAACGAGAAGAATAAACCTAACATTTAAATATTTACATATTGAATTATATTATTGATATAAAAATGAAATATATATAATGTAAAATTATTTAAAATTTGGTCAAATAAACTCATTACATTATGATATTATTGAAGTAGATTATTATCTCATTTTGAAAGAGAAGAATAGGTCCATAGAATTGTTTTAACAATGTGAAAACGCCATTACGTTTTCACGTCGAATAATCACAATCCTCTTAATAATGCGTAAATCAAATTAAGCTATTGGTGGGTGTTTCAAAAGAAGGGAGTGCGCATGTCAAAACACGTCGTTTCCCATTGGTTCTTGCTAATTACATCGATTTCTTGATATGCTCCCATTGGCTCCTCGCTTAAACTCAAACTCCTTCCTACTACTCCTACTGTTTCCATTTTTAGAGTAATTGGGGATTTAAAATTGCAATGCGACACGTAGTGACCATAAAGTGAACTAAAAAAATGGCTTCTGTGGGTGTACAAGGTTGCAAAAAATGTTAATATTTAAAGTATTCTAATGTTTAAGAAATATTTGTTAAGATTGCTGGTCATGATTTATCTTTTTATTGATAAACTACTTAAAATTAAAACCGAAAAGTCACAATATAAGTTTATATTTTTTTAAATTTGTACACCCATTTCGTCCATTTTTGGTGTAAAACACTAGCGACACCGAGCCCGCGGTGGTAATTTTCATTGCCAATAGATGCAAAAAATATTACATGTACTTTTTCTTCTTAGAACGAAAATTGTTCAACATATTATGAAAATTTAAAATGAAAATAAATTATTGAATTTATTGCTTAGACCTAAAAGTTAAAATTACAAACTCTGGAATCATTATTAGTTGCAAAGATTATACGAAACTTATTATAAGTAATGAAGTCTTCTTTAAATGTCCACTTTTCTTTCAATATTTGAAGCAAAAGTTGACCAAACATTGCGTATAAAAGTAGGTAAGAAAAAAAAAATTAAGAAATTTTAAAATTTCATGCAATATATGGTCAATTTTCGCAAACAGTCAAAAACGAACATCATTTAAAGAATTATGCAATAAGTTTCATGTAAGCTTCATAATTTAAAAACAAAAAGAAAAATTTTCTTTTATTCTTTGCTCAAAAGTCGATAGTAATTTGAATTTTCAATATATATATTGATTCGAATCTTTGGTGAGTTTAATGCTTGCTCATTTCTGTAATTTGCTGATAAAACAATATTAAAATTTAATTTTTAATTAAAATGTATATAAAGGTCAATAAAATAACAATAAATATATGCAGAAGCTCAACCGGAATTAAAGAGAAGCTATATCACATATAGAACTCGAGGTAAGCTTCCCTGAACCTTCCAGTTAGAAAGAATCATTAATAAATATTAAAAAAAATTTTATGGTGTGTAAAACTAAATAAAATGAGTGTAAAAGAAAAATTTTATTCACTTCTACAATATTTAAAAAATTAATCTTCCTTTGAGATTCGAGTCAAAAATTCCTTAAAACAATTTAAACTTTTATAATAAGCTTCCAAAAAAATTTTCACTAGAATCTATGAAATTAATAATTTTTCATTAATAAAAATTATTTTCCACTTGTGGGTTGAACATTTTTATTACGTACCTGAACTTCAATCCAAAGACTCCTCTTTATGACGCTTGTTCCTCAAGTCCCTTTGGCGCAGAGGATAGCGCGTTGGACTTCTAATCCAAAGGTCGTGGGTTCGATCCCCACAAGGGATGACTTTATTTTTTCCTTTTTTGGTAAAAATACTTTTAATAAGTAAATACAACTCAAATGTAGTATTTAAATCATTTTAATCCACTTTTCCTAAACTGAAAACTACTTCAAATGAAATGAATTAAATCAATAAATTTATGCAAACATTAAGGCCAACGCAGAGTAGGTAGATTTGCAAAAGTTTCAAGTATGAGATAGTAAAGGATACAAGTATTTTTTTGTCTGCTATGTCGTTTGTGTGAACCGAAACTTTCGCGAATATTGTGGTTATGTCTTTAGCTCACGTTTACTTAACCTCTACAACTTATTTTATTAAATATTTTCATAATTCATTCCCTTTATTCTAAAAATAAGTTCTTTAATAAATACTGTTTTAAAAATTTCCTTCAAGTTTCAATATTTTCAAAAACAAAATACAATTATCTATTTTTAAATAACCAACGGTTCCTATTTTTATCCTATTTAGTAATAACATACGTTATAAAGTAAAAAAAATTTAATTGACTATTTTCTATGATAGTATGATATAAAAACAATTGGCAAAAAGACAATTCAAATTTCAATAGTTATCGCGCTTATTTTTAAGCTTTTTGGACTTATCAGCTGTCGATAACAGTAGGGGTGCGAGAAATGTCTTCTGCTTCAACTATTTAGACAGAAGAGAGAAAAAAACAAAAACAAAAGTTATATTACAATAGTGTTAATCTAAATTTATTATGACTCAACCAGTGTTCAGTTATGATGAAAGTAATCGTATTAAAATAAAGAAAAATAATATTATCATTACAAAGGATGCCATTTCTTTTTAAGAAAAATCAATTCTTTATACGCATTGTAAAATCATGTGAAAATTTTAATGATTCACAATATCTACAAATATCTTTTTCAAGTAAAATATATTGATAATAATCATATTGAAAAGAATTGATAAAATATTTGCAATGTAACAAAACAATTGACGTTGTTTTTTTGCAACTTTGCAAGTACGTACAACATATATCATATACACGTACACTTACAAATTAAGAATCTAAGTTAGTCAATCTATTTGAAAAACAGCTGTGATGGAGAAACAAAAACCACGACAGGTAAGAAACATTATAATAGTTTGACATTTCATTTAATATATTTCTTTATAAATATTTCATGCATCTAGGTATTGTTTTAATAACTTTTAAATTTACAAATTAGGCAAATTTTATTTCCATTTGTATAAGTATGTGAAATAATATTTATTTATCTGAATTATGAAACTTTTTAATTTAATATAGAAAATATATTATTAAAAAAAATGTATTAATAAGATTAATAATTGAATATTTATTGCTTAGAAAAAAAAGAGAGATCGTGCTCGATCTTCTCATTTGGTGCGTGAAATACCCGATGCTCCAACTCTGGAAGAATTTGAATGCCTACTTGGGGAGTCGCCAACAAATTATCCTCGAGGTGAAGGTATTGAAAATATGGAAAGTGAATTACATTCAGCCGCAATAGACACTGAGGTATATGAAAACGAAAATTATAAAGTTGTAATTGTGGAAGAAGATGAGTTGCCTTCTGCTAAAGTTATTCAAGTAATTTTCATAATCTTATTTTTTAATTTAAAAATTATTTTAATGCCAAACGAAAAGTAAGTTCTACTAAAAATATTTTTCTCCCCATACAGGAACGTACCGTACATTTTATAGATGAAACAGACACAGGAATTCCCACAGCTTCAGCACCAGTTGAACAAGCTGAATCAAATTCAGAACTGGAAGAAATTAGAATCAATGTCTCAACGATTAGAATGGAGGATACATTCCCATCGGCTCCTATTATCGAGAATTATATTGGAGAGCAATCTCTCCAATTTTCGTCAGAAGCGACTAAAACTCTGAAAAAAGAACATCCTTCAGGAAAATTAAGTTTGAAAGTACAACCATCAATAGCGGAGAAAAGTAAATTAAAGGATGTGAAAAAGTTGCAACCTTTTACGGAAACACAACTGGCTGCACTTTACAGTAATGAAGAATTGTCCCTTGTTGAAAGTTTCATTAATGAGTTTGTGGATTTCCAACTTCGGGGTCACAGTATTCGACAGCAGCACAGACTTCAAGAACTCGTCATGAGTTATCTACGTGTTCAGAATCATTTGACTGTCAACTCTCACGAATTAGAAACTTTGAAAAAGTCTTGTAAGGATATTCAGAAGCAACTGTGGTGTTTGGATAAGGCTGGAATCACGGAATATGGCGAATGTCAGGATGGGAATCCCGTGAACGCGAGTCATGAATATTCGGTTGCTCATTTTAATCAAAAAACCCTAGCGGCCCTGACGAAAAATCTCTCTGCTATTAAAGAGTCCTTACATAATACACACGCGTTATATTGCTACGAATCGGAGACACTGAAATTACAAATCGAGCACTACATTCAGAGAGTTTGTATTTCTTGCAAGGACTTTGCTAATTTGCGGCAAAACGCACCGATAAGTTTGGAGCCTTTTCAGATTTCCTCTCACATGATGCCACAACTTGTAGAACTTCGAATGTGCATATCGATTTTATTTTACTTTCAAAGACGAGCGTTGAAAGATGGAAAATTCGTGACTGACACTAGGGATTGGTTGTCGAAATTGGTGGCTATTTTGTTGAGAATAGCGACCTGGCAGGATCATTTGTTTTTACTGAACCATGTTCTGAGGTGTCCGGGAGGAGTGACTGGTTGGGCGAAAAGTTACATTCAAATTCCGGTTCCGTCGAGGAATAGAGGTTTCAGTTCGTCGCCTCTAAACGATCCCTATTTGGACCACATTGTCGCTACTCTGGCAGTTATTCTCCTGCCAGTGAAGGAGAGGAATCAATTTTTGGAGCAGGTTCAAATATCTTTACAAGAGACTGGAAATACGGGAGATACGGTTTGGGTAATGTTGGACGAAGAGGGAGAAGAGGACGAGGACATCGCGAACTGTGGAGCAAATCTCTTCGAAAGCGATCTCATATCCCTTTTGCATCAAATCCCACTCGATAAACTATTCGAGCAGATCCTCTTCATTGAGCGGCACAACGATATGTTTCACCAGGATGGCAATGCCGTTACGGAGCATCACATCTTGCGGATTTTTGCCTTCTCCACCGTCATAGTGAGACTGTTGAAAAAAGGACTCCAGACCTACGACACTCCTCGATATCGACAACTGGCAAAAAGATTAAGTGCCTTAATCAGAGATACGGTGCAGTACGCAAGTGACTTGTGGGAGTTATTCGACAAGACGAAAATCACCGATGATTCAATGTTGACGAGAATACAATTAGAGTACGACTATTTCTTTCTGAGAGCCACTCTCTGTATTTTCTCCTCTCGAAGACTTGGAGCTTGGCAATACCTTGCCGCTATTCCTTATCATATTGTCTCTTCCAGTATGCTCTGGAAAATATTTTACATTTTGCATACAGATTCGGCTATTGCTGACCTTCCTGAGTTCGAAATGTCTGCCTCGGAATGGGAATCGGAACTTAATTCTTCGAAGCTCTACGATCAGTTTGAGGAGAAGCTGAGTAACATGCCGGGGGATGAGTCCTATTTTTTACTGACTACGTTCGCTAATATGGCGATTGCGAGATCTGAGGACGATTACGAATTTGTCCGAGCTACGACTATTGATCTCTTTCAAATCGGATTTCTGAGTAGAAAAACTCAGGAGACATGTTCGAAGGATGCGAGATCTTTGTTGTCGAATTTGACCGATAAGTATTCATCACTTTTGTCGGATATTCTCTTGAAGCTGAGGGACAATTTCGTCTCCGTGGGAAAATTGAGTTTGTACTTGTTCACCGAGTTGAGGATTGAAAAATGGATTCCACAGACTGCGGATCTAAATGTAATTTCTGCTTGGCTGCTGCAGTACCCGCTGTCGACGACTGAGAACCACTTGGCACGATTAGTTCTCTCGCATCTTAACTGGGGCATAGGGGATAACGACGACGATGACAATAATCTACATCTTCCAACGAGTGTACACCGTCGTATTTCATTACTCATGGTCGAACTTTCGAAAAAATACATTTTGGACAGTCCTGGTCAGAGTGCTTCTCTCTTGGCCGAGAGTGTGAAGCAAGTTTCGTCGATAGTTCGATCGCAAAGTAACGAGCAAGCATTTTCCCTCTGGATCTGGGAAATGGTGTCGAAATTGCGACTTCATCGACTGGAGGAATCGGATGCAGTTAGTCAGTACTCGATAATAAACCCCGGAGAAGCTTTCTCCCACGTGCCTGATTTGGATTCCGACCCCACTTTGGAGATTTTAGTCACAATTCTGAAAGAGAAGCAACCACTCGCCGCTTTTGTAGCACTGAGAATGACACTCTGGGGACATTCCATTCCTCTAATTTGTTCCAAGGGCTTCGATCAGTTGCAAATACTGCAATCTTATCACAAATACGAACAAATGTTACACGCTCTTCACAATATAATTCCACTATTTTTAAATTGTTCGGAATATTTGCTTAAAAATGAAAAGTTTTTCAGCCTGGTGATAGCTTTGATCACTGCCGACAGAACGTATATGAAAATAGCGAAAAATCTTATTGCTCCGGAATTTCCTGGCAGTATTCTGAAACTATTTTCTAGTATGATTGAATCTCATTTGCACAATTATAAAAGGTAAACGTAGTTTATTTTTCTTCTTACTATTTTTCTCAACACCCACGTAACTATGATATTTTTTATTTCTTTCAGATACTGCTTACAAACTCCTGAGCCTTTCGTAAGACTGTGGTTGAATATTCTTATACTGATACCAGACTGGAATCGGGATCAAAGTGTACTTCATTTATTAGACACTATAATACGTGCCTCATTTTTTTACATTGATGCAAGAACGACAACAGAGATTACCTTCCAAAATCTCTTTTCCGTAAGTAATTTTATTTTACCGCACTTTCTGACTCCTTTAGAAATTGTAAACATTTTTTGTCTTTTATTAGCTGTCACTCGTGAATGGTAATGAGGTACGTATAAGAATATAAAAACAAAAAGAAGAGAATAAAAATTAAATATTTTCCAGAATCTTTCAACTGGGAAAAACTCAAGTTCCTTTGGTTCTTTCTTGAATTGGGCGATGGGTTCGTCAAATTGTCCGAGTCTTCTGGAAGGATCTATACAGTCAATTTGGGTAGCTTACATTATTTTGTACACGGAGCAATATGAAAGAGAGATAAAGACAAACTTGTGGAAAGAGATTCTACGCGAATTGTGCCTACAAACAAAGACTTCATTGGACTCTGCTCTTAAGGTATCGAAATCTTTCGTTATAGAATTATTGAAAGTTGAATTATTAATTTAATACATGAAAGTAATATTTACAAAAAATCTCTTTTGTTTAGAAAGCTTTTGCTACTGTCAAAGTTCAACCATTCAATGCAAATAGTTTGTCCATTTATCGTTGGTCCCAACAAGCGCTCGACACACCTCTAGATCATCCTCTTTTGTCTCTCTTGTGGCAGAATTTTTTTTCTCTTCTGCTGGGCAGACCTCCATCTACATCTGGGTGAGTCTTCAATTAATTCAAATCATTCACAATATTATAATTTAAAAAATTTGTAAATATTAATATTTACATGTCGTTGACAGAGTCATTGACCACGGTGGTGTGGGTGAGAAATTTTTCGAAGGAATGATAAATCTAAGCTACCTGAAAAAAGTGAAGAAGAGATTGCACGACACTGTCGAATATTTTCAAATGAAAGCCGAAAACGATCTGGACAATGGAAATTTAATTACCGACGAAAGAAGAATATTTTATCTCGATATGGCGAAATTTTACAAAACAATGACCTTGTGGCTTGAAGAGCCAAGACTGCAGGAATCTGGCCTCTATCTTCCAGCTCTACCTCCGCAATACATGTCACAAAAATTAATGCTCCTTCTGCAAGGAGACAGAAATCCTTGGTTAGAGTATTTGGATTATTTTTCGGTGCAACAAGGCCAACAAAAAGCAGTGTTGGAGTGGCAGCTTATGACCTTCCAACAAACGGATTCTTTCAAAAAGTCCACTCGCATACCTTCAACTCCCTTGGAACCTGCGGATCCTCAGCAAAGGATATTTCGAAGACTAAATAGTTACGAGCAACCTGTACCTTCTCCGGTGTTAAATCGAAATAATCCTGTCTTGCAGCCTATTCCCAGGGATTGTTTGTACAATTCCGATTCAGTAATTAAATTAATAAAACCACATTTCAAAGTAATTTTGGACTACGCTCAGACTTTTAATCTAATGGTCTCGGAGCACACGGCGGTGGATTGTAGCTTTTTGGAATTGGTCCCGACTCTTTATAGAGAAGTGGAAAATTACGTTACACTTCATGCTCTCTGCGATACGACGTCTTCGAATCAGAAACGTTCACGATCAGGAACTCCGCCTATTGTTCATTGTGCAGGTCCGGCAGTCATTCGAGTCAAGGTATAAAATTCCTTTTTCCTAAATGAAAATAGCTGAATAATTATTTTTTAACAAGTATTCAATTATTAAAGTATACATTGTTAAATAAATACCTAAATAATAAATAAATTAGATTTTAGAAGCTCGTGTCAGTGATGGAGTGGATGAAATGATAAGTCAAAATAGAGCAGAGTACGAAAATCTTTTGGTGAAAGCTAGTCAACCACCTCCGAGTAAAGTTACCCTAGGTTGTGTTATTGCTGATCATTTGATGGCGTAAGTAAATTCGTAAATTATTCTTTAAAATTTAAATCTTTAAAATTCTTCAACAGAATTAAAACAAAAAAAACTTTTTTCTTTAGACTACTTGAACACGAATTGAATCTCAATCGTACCACTGAGAATACATCAGTTTTGCGCAAAGTGCAAGACAGTGGTGTTAAATTGTTTTATTACCTAGTCGAGCTTTACAGTGAGGAGGCTTCACTGTGTCCGCCTACAAAGCAACTAATCACAACGTGCATCGAAAAATTAGGACAGGTAATGTAACTATCATTCGCAATTTATTTAAAAAATAATTATTCAAAAGATTCAAATTCAAACCTTTTGAAATTTAATTCAAAAATATTATTGTAAAACATGAAGAAATGGATCACTCCGAGTTCTATAATAATTAAAACTGAATTGTTACTGTAACTTTCTCAAATTTTCCTGAAAAATTCTAGTTTCTGATTTCCTTGACCTCTGGCGATGCTAATTTTCATTTTTGAAATCTATAAATAATTAAGTTTTGGATATTTTTCTTTTCAAGCTGTTTATAAGTGGAGAAGAAAGTCAAGGGACAGAACTTCTAAAAGCAATAATTGAACGACCTAATCTCGGAGGACTTTTGGGTCCTCATTTCACTCCCGTTGCTGGTGGAGCTTCGTCATTTTTACAAATGTACCAAACTGTTGTTGAATTGTCAACGGGTTCTAATGTAGATTTATGTTTCGTTCTTCTTTCCAAGGTGAGATTCGTTAATTTATGTTTTTTATTGAAAAAATTGATTCAATTTGGAAAAAATGTAAACTTTGTCTACTTTTTCAGTTTGATGTTGGAAGTTGGTTGAACTATAGACGACCGAGACTGAGTGAAAGATCAACATTTATAGAATTAGTGTCACGGGCTTTATGTAACATTGGCTTAAATCCCGAAGAAGATAAACAAATACTGCATGAGGTTTCATAATTGTTTAATAATTGTTTTCTAAAATTAGGATTCAAATCTGTAGTACTAAGTGATAATAATTTCGAAATATTTCAGTTGTTCCGAAATCATCTTCGTCTTGTGCTGCTGCACGAATTTCCAGAACATTATGGCGAAGTGCTGAGTGTTATTTTGCGGGGAAGTGAAGGACAGTGTTTGTCTTTGGATGTTTGGCGAGACTTATTGGGAGCTTTGAGTGGAAGAGCGAAATCGGCTCCTCCGATGCATGTCTTAAAAGTTAGAGACGAGATTCGTCGTTACGCTACCGAACAGAAAATGCTTTCTCGACAAGAAGTATGTTATAAACTGCAATATTTTAAATTGTAAATTTTGTTTAGTGTTGTAAATATTTATTTTGATACAGATGAACGATACGGCAGTACTCCTAAGCAAACATTTCATGAACGAGCGTCTACAATACGGCTTGTATGGTTTATATCCGAAATACCGAGTTTATAACGAACCTTTAACCATATTTCTCGGAATGGTGGGTCACGCTTTAGTTGTCCTGACCCTTCAGTCGGACAGAGGCTCATTAGCTGATCAGTGTAAGTTTCTAAATTTTTCTTCCTTCGAATTTTCTATTTGACAAATAATTATCGTTTGCAGTGTGTGAGAAGATTTGGCCCGTATTGAGTGAGATGTTCGCCCCTTGGATAACTCCCTACTGGACGAGAAATCTACGTGAACCGACGGCAGCTTGGATTCAGCAGCTCACTGACGATCGTTCAATCTTACTTCCCTGGATTATTGCCGATGGTCCTTACGCCAACAGAACTGTTGCTATGTTCATAGAATGTATACGCTTCATAACCGACACAATGCCAGCCTCGAGTAAAATCCTCTGCTTTCTTTGGCAATTTTACGTCACCAATTTCGCTCACGCCTCAATAAAAGATCACGTTTTGAATGTGATTCACGGCAACTTTTTGTCTTTACCATGGGAAAGATTTTCTCCCGGAATTGGCGATGTGGAATTCATGATTAAAGTCGTAGATCAATATTTGCCGGACAGTCATTTATTTCTCGGAAGTGTCTTTACGATTATTAATTGGCCATTGTGGATCAATCAAACTCTTTCAAGTCAACCATTGACAGTCTCCGCGAGAATGCACGTCTGTTTGCTGAATCTTTTGGTAAAATTGTCAAATGAACCGAATGTCAGACAGGTAAGAATATCTTGGACAAATAGATTAATTAGTTAATAATAATGAGGAAATTTTAATCAATTTTCTTTTTTCAAAGAACGATAAAGCTGTGAAATTGATGGAGGAAGCGGAAAAGTTTGCATGGCACTTGGTAGATGCTTCTTCGTTTGACCAAGTAATTAACTGGCATGTTATGAGTTGTGATCCAAGAGTGATTCTTTCTATTGAAAATGAGGTTGTTCACCCAATTGACGTAGCTGTCAATAAGTATGTTTTTATATTAATACATAGTTGAATTTAGAATTGGAAAAAATTTCTTCTAACAAGAAATGACTTTTGTTTATAGTTTATTAAAAATCGCCGCTGCTTATGATTCAACAGCAACACATTTTCATCCAACGACATTGAAGAAGCGACAAATTTATGTCCGATCGTCAATGAAATTACTGACTAACTGTACATCTAGACACAAAGCTCTTTTGTCAACAAATTTGCGATCTTTCACGAATGCTCTTTCAAATATGCTTGACGAACTTGAAGCAGTTATTACAAGCAGTAAGTGTGTTTTGAAATAAGTTATATATAAATTAAATAAATTTAATTTTATTAATTTAAAAAAAAAATGATTATTTAGCTGTTTCAGAACCCCAACAAGCTGGAGAAGCCGGACTGTTAGTCACTGAATTGTTACTTTCTGTGAATCAGAGTGGAGTTTTAGCTGATCATTTGAAAATAAGTTGGACTTCCTGGCTGTCGAAGCGAACAGGAAACAATCCTGTTGTTGTTGGAATTTTGAGAGTGATAGGAGTTGCGATCGCATCTCCATCAATTTTGGGAGATATCATGGAAGCTGCTTTAGAGGCTTATTTCAGGCAAAATGGTAGATTATTTTTATTATTACAGTACATATTATTTTTTTACGTTTATTTGCTTTCTTTTCATTTTACTAATAATAAAATTTAATTTGAATCTTTGTAGTTGTCGAAGAAGTTCAACCCTCTTGGGCTGCTGTACTTTCTGTCTTACAAACTCTCGTACCTCGTCAACCACCAGTGGAGGGAGTTTTAGTAGTGGAAGGAAAACCTCTAGCACTCTATGCGATTCTATTAAAAAAATTGCCAACTTGTAGAGATATTAGGGAAGAAGGAATGCTGCTGACAAATCTGGTTGATTGGATCACTGCCATAAAACCTGTGTAAATATAATTTTTTTTAAAAACATTAAATTTGAGTAAAATTTGAGTATCTTTAACAGTGTTAATTCTTTTAGGGAATCGTTCGAGAGTAAACTTCCACTTTTGTGGGCGAAAGCTTTGGAGTTGATTTACAGACAATGTCAATATAGTGAAAACATGACAGTTGCAGTGAGAGCCTTAAAGGCTTTAGCTAGAGCACTACTTACAGTTGCAGATGATGCTGGTCAAGGCTGGGGAATTTTAGGAGCAATCGGTCTTCGAAAAGGATCTCAGATAACAATTAGGTTAACAAAATTTGATCTTTTTACTCGAACCAATTTTAGAAAATTGTTAATTAATCAATTTTTATTTTTCCACAATGCAGATGTAAGTATTTGAGTAGAGCTGTGAGCGTCTACTGTTTAGCTCAAATGCCGGATTCAAAATCGGAGCAACAAGTTTTGAGGTTCACGCCACACTCTCCCGGTGTGGCTCCATTGAGATCAAACGATTCGGACTTGATGGAAGTGAGACCAAGTAACGACGCTGTCAAAGCTATGCAAAGTCTCGAAGCCCTTTTACTCAACAAACAATATCTCGAACTAAAAGGCGATATCGAACAAGCCATCCGGTTAATTAGAGATTCCGCCAATTCTCTTCACAATGCCGTTGCCGTGGTGGGCACACTGACGGGTGAAATTTATAATCAAAGGTATCTACACGTTTTGACAGATTAATAATTATCCGGCTTAATTACCATTATACCAGTGATTTAATCTTATTTAGAATTCTTCGCATCTATTTTTATTCGTATTGTCCATATCTAGTCATCATTTGTTACACGATGAAAATATTTTTTAAAAAATATCACACTAATTATTTAGATATTAAAGTACTTTGATACTTTAAATGTTTATTTTGATATAAATATATATGTTGTTGAAATCTATTCACATATTTATTAGGAATAAGATGTGATAAACTGATACATTTTAATGTATTTTCGTTAAATCGATTAAAAATCGATATTATTTTTATTTCGTAGTTAATACTAAGTTTATAAGCCTAGAAAGTATATTTGTACATTTTTTTTATATAAAAGTTGTTCAAGTTTGTGGTTCCTAAAAATATCTTTTTTAGTAAATAAGTATCATGTCAAGGGATTGAAAAACTATGCAACAGTTTTTAAATTTCTTTCAATTATTTTCACACGAAACTTGTAACGCATGATGGCTATGGAAAAAAGAAACTATCTTCTAAAAAAAAATTAAAACAATTTAGTCTACTTTCACAAAAATAGGTACGAAACAGGTAATATTTAGTGATTAATTATGTAAAGCGAAATATAATAATTAGCTTTAGGCAATTATTTTTTAAAGTGATCCCCTACTTTTCATTAAATGCGAAAGCTGAGAGCTCGACGAAATAATTGTTTGATCAAAACATATAGGCTGTGTATAATTTTTTTTTAGTTTTATATTTTATAATTATAAAACTTTATTATAGCTTGTATAATGAACGTTTGTTTATGTATTTATTGTCAAATATATTACAATTACTGCAAAAATTGAACTCTTTTTAATAAATATTTATTTCAGAAATTGGCTAAAAAAATTTAATTTTAAGAAGATCTAAGCACTTTTTGATTACAGCTACGAAGTACTTCTGAAGCTTCCCCGGAAGGAAAATCAATCAGCGAACATTGAAATTGATCTTGAAAGGCGTTTTTAAACAAAGGAAGAACATCCTCAATTCTCACATTCATTTTTAATTCTTCACTAATGCTTGTCACACCTTTATCTTGAATTCCACAGGGATCAATGTGATCGAACCATTTTAAATCCATATTACAATTTAAAGCTAATCCATGCGTTGTTACGTATCGACTTGCATGAATTCCAATTGCACAGATTTTATTATCATTCACCCAAACTCCCGTGTCGGGGGAAGTTTTTGCCTTAATGCCCAATTCAGCACAGAGACGAATAATCATTTTTTCAATTTGACAAACATACCACTTTACACCACCCTGGAAATCTTTTAAGTTTATTATAGGATAGGCCACCAACTGTCCTGGGCCGTGAAAGGTTATAAGACCACCTCGGTTCGTTTTGAAAAATTCCGCTCCCAAGGCTTTTAATTTGTTTTCATCGTTCACACTGTAGCCCTTATTTCGAATACCAACAGTGTACACGGGTTTGTGTTCTAATAAAACTAGAGTATTGGAGTTATGACCTTTTAGCGATTTATTATGGTGCTGATCCGCTAATGCTTTCTGTAATCGAAGACCAGTTCCATAACTGAGGCGATCAACCGAAAGTACTTTCACTACACTGGAAAAAATATAAAAAAAATATTACAGTTTCAAATAGTGAAATTAGAATTTAAATTTCTATAAATTTACTGCTTTCAATGTAATAGTTTTGAGGTTAGATGTTTGTTAATTTATCTTTTGTATAAAGTAACATTTTTTTCTGTTAAAAATGATTTACTTTTTGTGTAAGAATAAATAAAATTGAGTACTTTTGCGACATTTGTAATTGTAAAATTACTATTTCTTTTAATTGCTTCGTTAATTTCGTAAATTTCAAAGTTCAAAACTGATAAAAACTTTGCAATATATAAACTTCATTGTGGTTTTTTAAAAATTTCAATCGCTTATCACGTGTGTAAATGATTATCACACATGTGTGAAAATATAGTTTTGAATATATTTTCTTAATAGTGCATTTCCTTTTTCTTTGATGTCATTATTATAAAATTAAAACACAGTGTTTTTTAAATTTTATCACAGGCTCCTAACCTACAAATTTGTAGAAAAGTAACTTTACACTTTATCATATGTAAACATACACAAACTTAAATTCATATTATAAATTTTAAGTCATTTCTCATTCGGATTTACGTGGAAAGTAGTAAAATTACAAAAAGAACAACGATATCGTACATTTTCGTCATTTTATTATTGCTCAGAATGACACATGCACTCCACGCTTTGGAAGTTTTGAAAACAATGGCAGTGTTGGTTTGTTATTATATTTATTTCTTAAATATGTCCTTTAGTGTTTATAATTGAAAATATTAATTTTGTCATCTTTATTTGTTGATAAATAGGTATTAATATCATGTTTTATTCTTTTTAATTACTATTAATAAAAAGTTAATTAATTTTCAGTTAATTTTTACGGAAAACGAATTTGTATTATACTAGTTAAAATCCATTCATGATTAAAAATAAATGCGTAAGTGTGACAAGAAATTTGGATTGTCACGGTCAGAAAGGAAGAACAATGCGAAATAATTGCATGACCATAATATACAGGTAAATATGTATGTATATAACATATACCAAGTGTCCTAAAAATGCTATCTAGTTATATGGGGAAAGTTTCATTCTAAAACTTGAATATTAAGCGGTAAATTTATTATTTGGAATAAACCGCATGTTCGCATAAATGCAAATCTACGGTCTTATCTCTATCTACTCTCTAAAATTTGAGTCACTGAGAACGTCGCTTTATTAAATATAATTCCATATAAGCTGCTGATTCGAAAAGTGACTGAAATTTTGAATCACTGCGAGTTTTATTTAGAGAGTTTCGTGAAAAATAAAAAGAAAGAAATGGATAAAAATACCCTATCAGAGGATATGATAAAATTATTACTTTTGTCATAATAGAAAAGAATTAAAATTTTCTCCTCATCCATCAGTTGTCATTTGCGATAAGTGCTGTTGAATGCATATATTATTAAGATTAATTAAAATAGACAATATAATTGCTAAGGTATAAAGAATAATATTTATTATTTATTTTGTTTCTAGAAAAAAAAATATATATTATTTACGCGTGTGTATTATTTAAATTATGTATGAACGTGAAGAACACTAAAAACCTGCTAAATTTTGAACTTATTTTTTTTCTCATAAAATGTCTTTTTCGAGACCAAAGAGTCAAGAATATTTAAAAACTGGATTTATATGGAAATAAGCCGTTAGAATAAAAACCTGAATGTTTAGTATTATTCACTTCTTTTGTAGATGCCACATAAGCGAGTATTTGTAAAGTTAATAAAAATATGATATATTAGATATAGGCGCAATTTAGCGCTTAAAAAATTTGAATACTTTCTTTCGACATATCCTGCGTAACAACTTTGAATTTTCACATCGAAAGTGAAAATGCAATAAAGATAATTTGAGCATTTCTTTACGAGTTAATCCCAGCAGAAATTGCTCCTCTTTTTCTCTTTCACTTTTTATATTACAATATACGATTATAAATGAATATATACATATAATATTGCCTAGAGGAAAAGTGTATATATATATAGGTTATACATAAGTTCGTTTCACTTCTTTAACGGAATACGGAATGCAAATACTATATTTGACGTTTTTTTTGAAATTTTCTTTTACAATTTTGATGAGGAGCAGGTGTGTCATTCGATTTAATAAATTATCTACACATGCATTCACATACGAGAGAGAAATCTGCAGTTCATCTCTTCCTTGATAATAAAGTCACTTTTTAGATATTAAGTATATAAGAAATAAGAATGAAAAATTAATCATTGCTGATGTCACTATATTCATTGCTGAAGAATCTAATAAAGTATTTTCTAAAAAAAAGTTTCATTAGTTTACTTGTTCTTTTTCAGGCGCATAATTTTAAGCATATAGTGAATATTGATCTCTATTGAATTGGATATTAATTATAATTAACAGCCTATGAATCTATGATTGACGTTAGTCTATAATCAAGAATCAAGATGTGTTGCTTGATTTTATCGATGCGAGAATCAAACAGGCGCGTCCCTCGGAGCGAATATATGTGAAGAATCTGAAAATCTATTTCGAAACCTATAGACGGGTTCACTTTCCCCATTAAATGCCCATCACATTATAAATTTTATGTAGGTAAAAATAGAATGCATAAAAAACTAATTAAAAAGTTGGGCTTCTAGCTTTTTTAAATGTTAGTGTTTTTTTTAATATAAGATATATTTTAGAATAATTCAGTGGTTTTTTTTTTTTTTTAATAATAATAGGTAATTTACCTGTTTTTTGGGGCAAATGTTTAACGTTCTTTAAGAAGAGGGTCAGTAAAACTGTCGATTTAAAAAAAAGAAGAAAAAAAAGTTATTAAGGATAAATGACAGATTTACAATAACAATTTTACGTATGCCCTTTTTGAAGCATTATTTCCCGCTTTCTAGTTCGGTTTACAACGAAATGAAAATGAATTTGAAGAATTCGAAAAATTTGTAATCTCTGAAAAATAGGGTCTATTCATATTGGGCATCTGTATTATCCCTTCTACGAAGAAACTATCATCAAATACGATCACTTTCATTGCTCTTGTAAGATCGATCGTCCGGCACAGAGCAATCATTCGCGAGAATCGCCACGGAGCGGTGGACGTTCTTTCTTTTCTCTGTTCAGAATCGCAGACATTCAGTCGCAATGTTCACTGCATATTCGCCGTTTATTTAGTGAAAGTGTTGTTTGTTGTTTGTTAAAAATGTATTTTTTATTTTATCCTTGTTTAACGAATTATAAATTTCCACGGTTACATTAAAATTTAACAATTTAAAATTTATAACTCTTGATGTCATATTGATTTCAAATTAACGAATTTGTTTTTCGGTTTCAATGAAATTGTATGATATTCCAAAAAGTATGATATTTAAGGTTGTAGAGTTAAATTTATATTGTAGAAAATTAGTGGATTTCTATTTTGGTAGATAATTAGGAAAAATAAAATCACGTGATATAATTGCTCTTCGTCTGATTGAGTGCAAATAAAATCGAAATTATCGGAATTTTCGTCATTTACCTTAAAAAACAGTTGATTGAGTGATCCATTGTGAATTGAAAGTTATTTATGATAAATGAAAGAAACATGTACGACAACCCTTAAAAATAGGTTGGCGCCGCACTTCGTTCTGCAATGAATCTTCGAGCGGAGGCTCTTGCAGTCGTTCTTTTTACTTTGTTAGGGGTTAATTTTGCCATGATGAAGACCTTCAGGGACGATAATGCGAGTAAGTTTACTTCTTCTTTCGCTTTTTATTGTTAACCAATTTTTTACTGTTTTTCGAAACCAAAGTTCGTAAATAGAAAGAATTAATTATTTCAGTATTTCAATGTCGACTTTTTTAAACTTTTTTAAACTTTTTAATCAGAAAAAGGACATTTTTTATTAAATTATATATTAAATATGATGAAGTACATGCTGTTTGTGTAGGTACATTTTTCCCTTAAAACAACTCGGATCGAATTGTCTGATTCAGACCGACCGATACTACTGATTCGCACTCTCTGCAATTTTCAGTAGTTTGACTCAATATAAGTCGCGTTTAAATGCGGAAAATAAGCCAACCGCGATTGTTTTTTAAATCCAATTTAGTTAATTTATAAATATTCTTAAAATAATCGGAAAATAATCGGAAAATTTAGATAATTTTGAAATTGCGAATTTAAAGTGGAAACGGAGTCAGATATAAATGGGAGGACAAACTTATAGGCAACAGTAAATAATAAATAAAATAAATAATAAATATGAAACTAGAATGCGGCTGCCCAGCGATAACATTAAGAACGCCGAGATCAACTTCAGGACGTCAACCGACGACAGGTCGAATTTTCAATGGAAAGCCGAGTAAGAAAGGATCATGGCCATGGCAAGTGTCCTTGCAACTCCTCCATCCGAAAATGGGTTTCATTGGTCACTGGTGTGGTGGAGTTTTAATTGACCAAATGTGGATTCTCACAGCGGCTCACTGTATTTCCAAGTAAAAAAATAAAAAATAAAAAATAAATCTTTTTCACTTCCTATAGTGTAATAAGCGATTCGAAATAGTAAGACATAATAATTTCACTTTTCAATACACACTGCATGTGGAATGAAAAAAGTTAAATATCCACTTTCACAGCGAACTCTTCAACCTTCCGATTGGAGCTCTATGGACGGCGGTAGTTGGCGAGTGGGAACTGGACGGTGGTGGACGAGGATCTGCTCGATTACCCATTGAACGAGTCATTCTTCACGAGCGATTTAACAATTATGTTCACGATATCGGTAAGCAATTGTTAATTATTTCATTGAAAAAAGTACCTGAAGAGGTTTTTTCTCGAGGTGCGGGAAGTATTTCAGAGAAATGATTTTTGTAATGCTGTATAAAATTTGGTTTTTAAGATAACTAATTAGGATGTCAGATGTGTGTAGACCTAATTAGTGGGTATTCTATTTAGTAAGACCTAATTAGTACGCACTAACATCCTAATCAGTTAATTTAATAACAATAAGGAATTGTTTTTTTCAATGCAAAGTATAAATAAATATTTCTAACCCAACTGGGTTGCAATAAATAATAATAAAAAGATTTTTGTGAAAAAACAAAAATCACAAAATAATAAAAAGTAAAATTGCTAATTGTTCGTTAGACATTTGACACGAGGATTGTTTCAGCCCTAATGAAACTAGGAAGACCGGCTCCACTTTCAAAAGTCGTGCGGACAATTTGCCTCCCAGAGACGGACGCTAATGTTTCTGGAGCTCATTGTGTGGCGTCAGGTTGGGGACGATATGGGCCATCTCCCTCACTTTCGAATGCTCTTTTAGAAGCCACCGTTCCTTTATTGGAGCCGCAAGACTGTTCCGAAGCGTACGGTCAGTCGGTGCTCTTCAGAGATGGACACTTGTGTGCCGGTCATACGGATGGTTCGTCCGGAAGTTGCGTGGTCGGTATTTTACTATTTCTATTTTCAAGACCAACATTTTTCAAAATTCTTCGACTTTCAAATATAATATGGGGAAAACAAATTTTAACTACACAGGGAGACTCTGGAGGTCCTTTGCAATGTCGAGGTTCGGATGGAGCTTGGCAATTGGTCGGTGTCACATCTTTTGGCTCCGGATGTGCGAGGCCAGGTTTTCCCGATGTTTACACAAAAATACAGTATTACCTCTCTTGGATAAAAGATACCATCCACAATGATGTGGACAGTTAAAATCTATATCAAAAATAGAATAAGTTATTATTTAATTTAGAATTTAGAAAAGAGAATTTAACATATAATTTAAATAGTACCTGTATTTTTATTTGTTTCTTTAGAAGAAAACTAATTCAGGGTTGCCACGCTTTAGCTCTGTTCAAATTTCCTGACTTTTACAGGTTTTCCAGCTTAAAAACGGAATTCCGGTTTTTTAAAACGAAAATTATTCGAAAACATCAATAACTCATTTTTAAATAAATATTTAATAATTATTTTTTGTTATACCAAAATTAAGATATTCAATATAAGAATATTATTATAAAACATGAAGATATCGATCACTCTGAATCTTCGTCTCGGAGTGATCGTTTTCTTCATGTTTTATAAATTTAAAATAATTAAAACTTGCTACTTTGTTACTGTAACTTCTTCAAAAATTACTTTCATCATTACGATTATTTTTTATTCTGGAATTTTCAACTAAAATTCTTCAATTTTTATTTCAAAGTTTCAAAGATTTTAATTTGAAATTCATTTTTAAATCAAATATTTATTAGAGAGTTCAATTATTTAACTACAAAAATAAATATTTTATTAAACAATTGAATCTTTATTAAAATATTGAATTTTCATAAAGAATTTTTCCATCAACAAATTTTTAAATAATTGAATTCTCTTGACAAATTTAAAAACAATTTTTAAGAATAATTTCATTTTTTGAAAAATTTGATGAAAATCAATAACTTTGTATTAAAAATAATTGAATTCTTTTGGGAATTTTTATAAAAGTATTAGTAGATATTAAAAATCATTGAATTGAAGAAAGCTATTGAAAACAATTAATATTTTGCCAAGAATTTTATGAAAATTTTTGAAAATAATTGAATTTCTGAGAAGAATTTTACTAACTTTTGAATATCTGCAATTTGCAATTGCTTCAAAATTCAATTTGTTTTACTGTTCTTAACTAAAATTCTTCTATAAATCCATTACTTTTCATAATCAATTAAATATACAATTAAAAAATTTAACTAATTTCAGAAGAATTTTAGTTTAAAATTTTTTTTTAAATTTAAGTTTTTTTTTATACATTTCTAATTAAATTCATTTAAAATTGAAATTTTACAAAATTACAAATCAAAATCTTTTGAAGTTCATCTGTTTATGAAAATTGTAAATTAATTCAATTAATTTTTAATTGTAAATTAAAAATTAAATTAATTTCGAAATATTTAAGTGAAATTAGATTTGAAAAATAAACTTTAGAAAAGAAAAATTATCTAGGATTATTTTGATCAAAATTTCCCGACTTTTTCAAGTTTTTTCAAGGTTTATAAAATTCCCTGACATTTCCAGGTGGAGGTTTGTCAGATTGCGTAGCAACCCTGTTAATTTTTATACTCATTTTTGTACATAGATATTATAAATCATTTTGTACATATGTAAATTTTGCACAAATAGTAGTTAAACTAAATAAATTCTAAAAGACTATTTTTTCTTATTTCATACAAAGAAAAAAGGCGATGTTTGTTTTTCAATTATCGTAAATTTTTTTTCTATCAATTAATTTGCCATCACTAGAAATTCATGAGGCTGAATATGAAAGAACTACTAATTGCACTGTAGCGTTTTTTATCGTTTTCTAATTTGTGGCAGGGATTTATACTGATGGGGAATTAATTTTAGCTTGCTCAAACTTTCACACCTGTTCGTCCAGGCGGAAAGAATTTGATCTTGATTTCTGTCGTCACCATCATCGCAATTTTTTGTAAATATATATATATATACAATATTTTATTTACAAAAGCCATAAAACGTTTTCGCTTTTGATTCATCTTTACGATAAACAAAAATATTGAATAGAGTTTTCCTTTCTGAAAATATATTATATTTACATCCGATAAATAAAATACAACTATAAAAGTTCAATATACCAATTTTAATTTAATTTTAATGAATTCAGCTTGCCCTGGGCTGAACTTTCCCGCAGCTTGAAAGTTAATATACTGATCATTTTTCTTATTCTTCATAATTAACTGGTTCTATATACGATTAAATTTTACATAGAATTTTGATTTGCTTTTTTATTAATTAAAATTACTTTTCAAAATTAAAAAAAGCCAATAAGTATTTGAGAATATTGTTTTTATTTGACGAAAGAAGAAGAAAAAGAAGAAGCTGCGAGGTACAGTGGGTGGAAATAAAATGATTCAGTAGGGATCGGAGAATAATAATGCGACTCTGACTCAGTAGCACACTTTCCTCGCCGCCCAGGAAAGTGAGTGTTGCTTCTTTACAAAAGAATAAAGTATGTGCATGTGCAACACATAAATTTGAAAAAAAATAAAGTGAGAGGGAGAGATAGAGGCAGACAAGAGGAGAATAGTTCGAGGAGAAAGATTTGTCAACCTGATATCTTTTATATATACGCAGGAGTGAGCATAATGCTCACCAAAGCTACATTACTGCTTTTCGCTTTGCAATTTTTCACAATTTTTCAAGACTTTAAATTATTCTCTCAGTGTAAAAAAAAAACGAGAAAGAAAAATAAAAACAAATGAAAGTGTGATGACAAATTATTTCATTTCCATCCATAAGACTTTTAATTGAATAAAGAAAAGAAATCGTGAATCAAGTTTCTTTCTTATCTATTATAATAAAAAGACTATTCGACATATCATAGAAATCGAAATTAAATTAACTTTCACATAATTATTATTTATTCATTTTATCAAGATGAAAAATCAAGATTCCTCCTTGTTATTTTTATTCCTGAACTTTTGAAACTTTTTGCAACATTTCTGTGCATTTCTGTTTCTTGTAACTCATTCTTTTGTTTTATGATGAATCAAAAAATTTGTTTTCATAAAACAATTTGCGACGAAATGTCAAAAATGTGTCATTATTTATTTTCAAAATGCGGTTCAACGTCATATTGACAATAGTTTCAGAAATCTCTTTCTTGTCACGAAAGAAATTTTGTTTAAAAAAAAAGCGACATATTTGACAAGATCCCTTTGTAAAGGGTAATCAATTTTATTAAATGAGCGCAACTAAGAAGCAAAAAAGAACCTTATCGTCATTACAATGCAAGAGCAATTCGCAGAGGCAGAAATTCGATAATTCACGCGTCGTAACTTTGGAAGCACTTCCCCCAGAAGTATTAGAAATGATAATACGTCTCTTACCACTACATGACGTATCATCCATTATTCGTTTAGTTTCTAGGTATAGAAACTAAATTTTAAATTTTTTCAATATTACAGATTTAAATTTTTTTTAATATTGCATATCTACAATTTTATTAATGTTAAAAGTCACAAAATTTAGTTTTTTAGTCGTGTGATTAAAATCATGATAATAATAATAATAATAATAATAAAATTAAGTGAAAGTTTTGAGATTAGTATCTCTCGTCCTGCTTTCCAGGAAATTTTCAACAGTTGCTTCGACAGTTTTAAATAGTGCTTTCCTAGCCGCTGGTATCCGATTGGAGGAGGTAATGAATCATCTCGAATCAATGATATGGTACAAGGTGACAACGGAAATAGATCTTCTGGCTTTCAGTAAGGCTTTCAATGTTTTTGAGCTGATAAGGGCTCAGTACAAAATGTTAAAGGCAGTCACGTGGAGATACACTCACCCTCCGAGGAAAGGCGAATTCCCCCGTCTTTGCTTCTACGCTGGATCATTATTAGACGATTTGAATAAAATAATTCGTGTCGCAAAATTAAATCCTGCATCGTTGGCAACTTTGCTTGGTCCCGACGCCAGTATCACTTCTTTTATTGCCCTTTGCAAACGATTTATGAACTTTTTCGAAAAAGTCTCTGAGCGTAAAATCAACAGGTGAACAATCCGCAAACTATTCTCACTTTAAGATATTTTAGGGAAGGAGTTTTTGAAACTAATTTTTAAAACGAATTCTTTTTTTAAATGTATAATACTTTGTAATTAGATCTGCGTTGATATCTGGATGCAAAACAGTAGATGTTTTGGATTGTTTAGCGGAAGGACGACAGGTTAGATGCTAGTGATATTAAAAAAACAATTCTCTAGATAATTAGACTAGTTTTTTTACAAAATATTAATTCGGTAGGTTTTATCATTTCGAGCATCCTCGGGGCGTGGAAGCAGGAGTAATATCGTCACGATGAAATTGAAATACGTTATGAAGAGAGCATGGTTCACTTGTTTGGAAATACCGAGTGCTGCTGATGAGAATTCGTGGCGAGACGAACAACGCTTTATGTATTTACGATTACGACGACTCGTTGGAAGTGTAAATGAACATCATTTCGAAAAATGTCACTACGACCGCGAATTGATGCTTCAAGCACCACCGATGCCTCTGCCTAGAGCTCCACCAGCGTCCACCTACTCGGGTTACGGAGAATACGGAGGGCAATTTTTTTATTATGGTAAATAAAATCAAATTGTACAAAAAAAAATAATAAAAACGAACAATAATGGAACAATAATGGAAAATTAAAATTTGATTTTTTTGACTATTAGGAAATATGAATAAATACGCTTATGAAAATAAATTTAAATACATGGACGAAGGGAATGATATGGAAGACGAGGAAACGGTGCAGGAAATAAATCCATGCTTCGACCTGGTGATCGTTGTGGAATTACGATGTTCGCCAGAGTTGGCACCTTTGGCTGTTCGCGCAATCCTTAAATCAGACGATATCGAGAATATTTCTAACGGAAATAGTCAAAATCCGGAATTGTACTTGAAATTGCACGTCACTTGTCCTGTCTCTGTGTCCAACAGATTGCCAGGCACCTTCATCTGGGAGCTTAGAAGTCCTCGCTGGGGAAAAAATTCCTGATGAATTTGGTAAACTCTGAAGCATATGTGTATATTTTTATCGAGTATTTTAAATGTTTAATTATTTATATTGTTAATAGTATTGTTAAGAGAGAATGTAAAATAAAGTACTAGGCGGTTTATTTTAACTAAAGTAAAGTAATAATGCAATTTAAAAATGAAACTTGATTTCAAAAATCATTTTAGAAACAAAATCCCTTAATATAATTGATATAATTTGATTAAAAATGACCAGATAGTGATAAATTGAATGTGACAAAGACAATAAAATTTGTAAACTTTACAACTTAGTATTGAAAATTTATTTACACAATCTTATTTTAAAAATTATCATTGCGACGCAGCAGCTTCTAGTTTAACCTCCCCCTCCTCTTGTTCCGATTTTGATTTCCACTTTAAATTTGTAAGATTCCATTTTTTAGACCTCTTCTCTAGAATTCCATATGCGAAGTGATTGATCGCAATGCCCCTGGGTATCGCAACGCCTTGAATACGATATAAATTCTCGCTCTCGTCTTCTGATTTTAATTTGTGGACAGCTGTGACCGAGCAACGGCCCACGATGCCAGTATTTCCTACCATTGGACCTTTACTAATGTCAATGTGATCATTTATTCGATAAAGTGTCACCATATTGTCATTCTTTTCAGCAATGTTTGGTATTTGCTTAAACTTGAAAGGATTATCTTGAAAAATATCTAAAGCTACATTGGGAGGGACTTTTAACCTTTCGCAAAGCCACTGCTTTTCTGAGGCATTTTTAAATAATGCAGACATTGCTAAAAGTTCAGCTTGCGTTGGTATCCATTCGGGAAGATTTATATGAACGTCATAGGTGAAACTTCCACTTTTTATGATTGGATACAAAAAGCTGTGTAAATGCAATTCAACATTGTCTTTAAATGCAGAATTTGCTACGTAACCGAGAATAAATGAACACGTTCGCCAAAAAGCATTGTTCACTTCCCTTACTTCCGGTGTATTCATAGTTAAAATTTTCAACTCACAATCATTGACCAATGGTTCATTCATGTCCCAGGGTTTACCGTCGACTACTGCCAAGGCTGCAACTGTTGACACATTAGAAGATATGTGTTTCGTACAGTCGTAGGGTGTTGAAATGTGTTTATTCATCACTAAAGTCGCCTCCGCCTGTGGTGACAAATATTTCACTTCTATCTTCTCTATCCTACCAATGGCTGCTCTTTGTTTCTTTTTCTCCTCATTGAACAGGACATTCCTTCGTTGTATGATTTCAGATTTGGATAGTGAACTAACACATTTTTTATGCAGCTGTTGAGGTCGAAATGTACCAAAGCACAGAGACTTGCACCTGTAAATAAAGGCGTAAATTACATTTTGCTGAGTGTAATTAATAGTATTTATATTTAACATTAATAAATTTATAATCAATCTTAAATGGAATTTTTTATTAATTTCCCGCTAAACATTACATCAATACTATAAATTTCTTGTTATTTAAATGTTTAATTATGAATATTAATTATTAACACTGTAAAAAAATGTCTCGTAGACTTGCAATATTGATTTGTCTTTTTATAAAAATCTGTAAAATTATGTTTATAGCTTAATTTTACAGATTTCTCTAAAATTATCTATCAAAATTGTAAGGCGACAGAAAAGTTACAGTGTAAAGAAAAACATGCTTCTCATTCTTTTACGACACAGATTGTTTGCTTTATACAAAATTATACTTATCAATTTAAAAGTAGTGATGAACATATAATCTACAAAAAACAATTAATTTATTTATATTTATCAATAAAAGCACTTCTCACCCTTGGAACATTGTGGCCTGTTATTGAGGTTATGAGAGATGTTAAATATCAGTGTTATATTTATTATTACACATTAATCATTATAAACAACGTTTCACATAAACTATAACTTTCACGTATCACAATTTAAACTTGTTTAATACGTATCATATCACGTAGTTTATATTTTTTTTTTATGAAAAATACAAATTCTATAGAAACTACAAAAAAGTAATACCAATTAACAATTGGAATATGTGGAATATGGAAATTGATGGAAATGGAACACAAGAACAAAATGAAACGAATTTAACCGGATGCGGATGTGGGAGCGCCACTTTCGCCGGGAAACATTTGAAAAATTAGATGATGTAATATGATAATAAATGTTGTATATAATTTAATTCTAGAATTCTAATAATAAGAAATTTGTAAAAGTTTTCTACATTTAAAATTTTGTAATGTAAGAATGGAAAAACTATAATAATGTCACAAAGATTTTTATTACTCCGTTAAAAACTAAAAATTTGTCAGAGTATCACATGAGTGCAAAAAGCTGTCTGCTCCCAACCACACCAATAGAATAATAAATAAATGTCAATAAGTAATGTTCTAGTCTCCAACAAACGTTACTATTATGACGGTTAGTACAAAGTGGTACCAAATAGTTAAACAATAGATGTCTTAAATTATTGTTATTCTAAAAAACAGTTTATTAAATCATTAATAGAACGTAGAGTGAGTGTATAAAATGAAATTATCATAACATAACCTATAACTTAATGCCATGAGGGCCATGAGTGCACTTTGTTGACTTTAAAAAACGTGGAAGATCTGAAACTTTATTTTAAAAATATTAATTTATGTTGACAAATTCTTCAAATTGCCTTAGGTATGTATAATAGGTGTTGAATGATTTTTACTGTATTACAAAGTTTTATGAATGAAATTTAATTACTATTAATTTAAAATACCCTCTTAATTGCAGATGACTTAAATAGATTTTCCATTTCAAGATTAATTCTTGAAAAATGTTACTATTTTGTCCCAACTGTTCGAATAGAATACGTATTGAAAGTTCGGACCGTCTTCGCTTCGCTTGCAACTCTTGTCCGTATATATTCAACGTTTCGAAAAAAATCAGCAACAGATCATATCCCAAACTAAAGGAAGTTGACGACGTCTTAGGAGGAAGTGCTGCTTGGGAGAACGTTGATTCTACAGAAGAACGGTGTCCAAAGTGCTCTCATCCTCGAGCATATTTCATGCAAATTCAAACTCGCTCTGCTGACGAACCGATGACTACATTTTATAAATGTTGCAACCCGCAATGTGGACACAATTGGCGCGAATAAAGGTAGGTCATAAAATTAAAATAATAATTCATATGAATTTATCTAAAATGAACTGTTTATTATTGAAATTTTTTCATTGTTATAGAATTTGCAGTTGCCGTTATACTATAATATCAAGAGAACGATGATGAATCCGGATTACATTGGTCCATTGAAGGATATTAGACAGGCGGCTGTAGAAGAATTAAAATCTGCAAATGACAGTCAACATTGGTTTTGCGGTGGCGACAGAAGTATTGGAATTGCAGTTGAGTTAATTAAAAATTTTAAGATTATAGCCGTACCAACAGATACTATTTTCGGCTTGACAGGACTTGCTCAAAATTCAAGTACTGTTCAGAAGCTAAACGCCATAAAACGTCGAGATGAAAATAAATTTCTCTCCATTTGCGTCAGTGATATTTCGGAAATAAATACATGGGGTGAAGCTTCTCATTTATCAATAGATCTTTTGGAAAAACTTTTACCTGGTCCCGTGACAATTGTTCTAAAGCGAACCGATAATTTAAATCCGGAACTGAATCCAGGTATTTCAACCATTGGTATACGAATACCCGATTCGGATTTTTTACGATGTGTCATTAAATATATTGGAGAACCGTTAGCACTTACAAGTGCGAATGAAAGTAATTGTCCGAGTACTCTACATCCAGATGAATTTAAAAGTTTGTGGCCTTATCTGGGTGGTATTTTTCATGATAATGCCAACAATACAATCTTGAGGGATAAGAGAAAACTTGGATCTACTATAGTTGACTTAAGTGAACCAGGATGTTATAAACTTATTCGACCAGGCATGGCGTGCAGTGAAACTACTCAATGTTTACTTAGTTTTGGTTTGAAGAGAATAAAAGAAAGACGTAGTGATAAAAAGAAAAATGAAGAGGCACAAGTACAAGCTGTTGTTGGATTTTAACTTTTTTATTTCCTTTATATACAAAATTATGTTATGAGAGTGTTATTTAATAAAACTTTTTGAAATATAAAGAAATCGTTTTTTATGAATTGATTATTATGTTATTAATTTAATTTTTATTGGATATGTTGAAAATTACATATATTGAAGAATTTTATCTTAATTAGCCTACAGATAAATATAATACAATCTAAGGTCACTTAGAATTTATGTATAAACATAGAAGTGACATGCTCACAAAATAATACAATTTTGTATTAACTGGTAATTTGGGCTAGGTTTTTAATTATTATTTTACAATTTCTTACACAGTGTTATAAAATTAAGCCACGGAAACTCTCACATTTTGCAATACATATTGATACATTACCTAGATGCACATTTTATTTGATTATTGAAATAAATTCGTGTACATCAATATTCAGTAACAAAGATAATGCATAACGTTAACAAGATACATAAAAATTGAGTATACTAGTGCCAGTGTATATATACTAATATTGTCTTGTTGACAAGATGGATATCACATTAAATCTTGTAAAATATCATCAAAATCTTATAAATCTACTCATTACTTAAACTTAATTTAAAAACGCTCGATAAGATAAATGATCTTGATTCTGGAACATGGCGTTCAAAGTGCAGTCGATATATATGAAGCATATACATTTTCCATTTCCAATAATTATTATATACATCAATTTTGAAACTACATACATGAAAAGTGTTGATGGCGAAAGTAATAAATTAATTAAAAATAGCGATAATGCCCAAATTAAATTTAAATAAGTTAAACGTCATTTACACTTAAGAAAAATTTTCCATCTGAAAAATAATAGAGAGTAGAGTGTAAATTTCAATATTTCAAGACAAACATAAAATAGAATTAAAAATACTTGTTTCGTTATTAATTTTAGTGTTCACTAAAAATCGAATGGAATTTTGATTCGTAGTTGTAAAATTTTGAATAAAAGTATAATCTTGAAACTACCTAATAAAAACAAAAAAAATTTCTTATCAGTGCCCTTAGCTAAATCTTTAGTCATGCAATAATTTATTTCTGTATAAATTACTATTAAAATAGCTATCATATCGTAAGTTAATTAATTCTGACATTTTTTCACAACTTAATGACACAACGCATCCCCAAAATTTCGCAAAGAAATGCATGGGTAGAAAACTCTTTTTTTCATAATTCATTGAAAAATATAATTTATATACTCGTTATTGCTTTTTTGTGTTAAATATACTATTTCTTTTATTCGCTTATATTATAATCAGTCTTCTTTTACAGAAAACATCCCCAAGTTACTCTTTTTAGAATCACGTTTAAAAATTCCAATGACACTGCTTCGCAGCCTGGCGTAAATTTCTTTTCGAACTGTCGCTGTAAATTTTGTCGTTAAACAACCTATTGTGGCAATAGCAAAAATTAAATTGTAGAACAAGACTAATTTAAAATTTCCAAGCCACTCAATGCTTCCGAAATCGCCCAATAAGTCAAAATTAGTCATACCTGTAAACAATAAATATAATGAATATAAATAAAAATAAGTGAGAATCGGGGTGTGTTTAGAGAAATAAAATTTACCTATTATTCTCGAAAGAAGTGGTAAAGCGGAGCTAAGGACAATTAAAAGAACGCAATTTGCTATAAGATGCGTGAGTGGAGTTGAGTAAAATCGAGGACGGACCCTTTTAATACCAGGAAGTGAATATAATCCAATAGCACTGGTAGCGGCCAAGTATAAAATTACAGTTACCTCAATTGTCGCTCCAATTGGGCCAAGTTTCGAGAGCGAACTTATACCCAACGTGAATTGCTAAAATTAAAGAGCAAAATTAAAACTGATTTTCTTAAAATTACTAATGATAGAAAACGGAAATTAATTTACGAACCCTAGTGCTTAGCGGTAATGCTTTGATTCCTATGAGCAATTGTAAAGTGTTTTGAACAGCGAGTAATGCCGTTGTAGTCGAAAGAATAAGTAAAGCTAACATAGCTAAAGGGTAAACGAGAGTTCTTCGAACCCACCAAGTCCTTCTCTCTGTGTCAAGAACTTTTCTACGGTTCTGAATATCTTTTAGTCTTTGGGTGAGGCCTTTCTGTAAAGCACCATTTCGGAGACTCAAAAGACCGGGATTTGGACAAAGAAGTTCTTCGTCGTCATGCGCTAATACATCACACTCGGGAGGTGACATTGGAACTGGAGAAACGTACGATTTTCCAGTTGCTTTAGCTTGTTCAAGTCTAAAAAATTAATTCAAAAGAAAATTAATATTTCTGAAAATTCTTATGAAAAGTGAAACTTATTTCAATACTTGCCTTCTTTTCAAACAGTCTTCCTCTAATCTGAAGGCGAAAAATTCTTCATCAAGATTTTTTAGAAACTGCGGCTTGACTAAGAATGAACCAACAACACCAAAGAGTCGAACAAATCCAACTGGTGTGCATACTGAAAAGTATTGATAAAATGTAATAAGTGATTAAATATTCAAGTAATTAAAATAATTTTCTAGAGCTTTTCCAATTTACCCAAAATTGTAAAACTTACGCAATAACATGACTACTCCGACAAATGAAACGCATGAATATAAAAATGGTAAGTAGTAACTCCATAAATCTGGAAATAAAATTTAAAAATTAATATTATAACTTTGAGCAAACGTAAATAAAGAATAAATCTGTATTTTCTTTTACTTACTGAGCAATGTGTGAAGATTTGATTTTTGGTAGTCAATAAGGGAGGACATGACGTAAGTCATTCCTAATACCAGCATTCCCAGTAGACATAAAACTGTCAGAGTTTCATAAACTCGGGACATGATTCCCTAAAACGTAGAGTAATATTACCAACTCGAATATTTATTATTTCCTTTTTTCAATAAACAATAAATTACCTTCTTGAATCCAACGAAGCCTTCCGATTCTGTAAAAAGGTAGGCAAACGGAAGGAAGACGAAGAGGGAGAGGTTCGAAAATAAAAACACATGATTCCATAGACCTGTAGGTAAACAGAAAAAAGTGGTTTATATTCGTAATTTAAGAAAAAGTATAAAAAGAAAAAAAAGTAGAAAAAAATAAAAATTTGTAATACTTTGTAAATATGCACAAACACAGTTATGTGGTTACCTTGAATAAGAGAGCTGTTAAGCCACTTGACGTAGTAGCTATTGGGGTAAAGGATGAGAACCTCATTGCTTGCAATGGAGAGAGGCAGCAATAAAGTTGCTCCTATTGACACTGCGAGAGAGAAAGAGCAGAGCCAAAGGCTAATCCTGTAGACCAGCGCTTCATCTTCATCTACTGAAAGATAGTCTTCTCTATCATTTTTCCTGAATCTCGCTATCAGCGCGTAGCTCGAGATGTACAACAAGAGAAAGAGGAGTAGGAATATCTGTAAATATAGACTTCTTCAGCAATGAGTATACATTCCTTTCAGTGCAATGACATTCTCTCGAATACAGTCAATGGCAAGTTTCAGTTTTTGGCATGCAACGCGACAAATAAACTTCAAAATCATTTTCATTTCAATAAACAAATTAATAAACAAATTCTTCCCAATTTTCTCCATTTCAATAAAAAATGGTTTTTAATTCACAATAAAGTAATAAGCAAGTTATGAGCAGAAAACTGAAATCAAATAAATTCTCCTAAAGAAATTTAAAAATACACAAAAATATATTTTTTAATCTATGATTTATTAATTTGTAAATTATAAAAATATAGAGTTTAAATAAACAGCAAAGTTTCGAATTATGTTCGTTTTTTCCAGTAAAAAAAACGCGCAAAAATTTTTGTAAATAACAAATTCGTATAATAGGAAAAGTTTGATCAACAACTGGCTTCTATATCCGTTTATAATCTGCACTTGCCGGGTTTTACTAAAATCCATTGTATGTAACCAACTGTTTTTAAGAGATTATGTAAATGGCAAAACAAATTTAACAAACTTCTATTGAATATTTCGTATTGAAAAAATTTATCTATTTCCTCATTCTTAAACTTACTGTCCTACTTATTATTATGAAAAAAATTATTTTTCCTCAAAACTGTACTTTTAAGTATTTATTAGAAAATACCGCAATTAATAGTTAGAAATTTGGCGCAAGAAGCACTAGAAAGTAGAAAGCAAAGTCAATATATCTGGAATAAAAAATAAAATAAAAAAAAAATAATAAAAATTTTAAAAAAAGAATTTAGTCTCTTTTAATCAATTAAAACTAATTATTTGATAGAAAAAATAAAATTCAAATTTGTTTTTTAGATTGATCGTAAAGAATTAAAGCTCATTAGATTCTTGAAAACAATACTGTGTGACCAAGCCCAGTTGTAGAGGAAAACAATAGTTATAGCAAATTAAATTGTTATTGGAGTACACAAACCTATTCTTCTAACACAAGCAAATTCTTGTTTATATGTATAAAGGATTGACGTGTGAAACTGATTCTTCTTTGCAATTTAGATGTCGAGGTCAGCTATCAAAAACTGAGAGATAACGGCGCTTTATTAGAATAGATTTGTTTTTTTATTCTTTGAAACTAAAACTCAATCTTAATATTGTAGATACATGAGTAAACATTTGTAAAGAAGAATTTTTCTCGAAAGTGATTCTGCCTACATTTATTGATAAGAAACGTACAAAGGATATAACTTGACACTTTTCTTTATGTATGACAAGAAATAATATAACTAAACGAAGGATTTTAAATGCGTAGAATAGAATTTGATCTGGTTTAAGGAATAAGTCAAATTATACCACACATTTTATAAGCAGTTTTTTTAATTTGACTATAAATTTTTCAAAAAAAAAAAAAAAAAAATAACTGACCTATGTAACGTAAATAAAAAGTACTCACTATTTACAAAAATCAATTTAAAATAAAGTGACAGTAATTATACAACAAATAACAAATTCAAAAAAGGAATTAAAAGAATGACGTGTCCTAACCTCAAATTTTTGCAAAAACCAAAAGCTTAATGTATTTTTGGCATGAAAATTTGAATAATTAGGATAAAAATCTATTTGAAAAAATTGTTTCCCTCGGATCATTTATGACACTTGGATCATTGGTAAATATTATAACAAAAGTTTTGATAAAGAAATTATATTTACTTACAATATTTTCTCTCACGGTATTATGAAACAGCTGTTCTCTGATGTCTGCCTCATCTTCCATCTTCACCTGTTTGTCAAAAAATTGTTTTCGGATGGAGTGACAACCGTTGACAACGGATTTATCAACATTTTACTAACGATTCGGCACCACAAAACATTACAACTCTGTACCAAAAACGCAGCTTCAACTGACAATGTGACAATGTCACAATTTGATCGAGAGATTTTCTTCAAAAGTAAAAAAAAAAGTTTCCGAACAATAACGCTTTACATATATAAATATATATGAAAATTCAGTGTTAAAATAGAGCTTATTGACAGCAATTGACAGAACTCATTACATATACAAGTCAAACTGAACTAAAAAGAGCAAAATGATGGTTTAGTTCAGGTTTAGTTTAGATTTCTCCAGTAATTGCTAACAGCGCCACATAACGGTAGATAGGTATCTGTAATATCTACCACTGTTGATATTTCAATTTTTAAAATCAGTGACTTTTTTTAAGGCTAATGTAAAAATTACGCATTTCTCTCTTCAATCTCACGAGTTTATTACAATGGAGTACATCATATAAGATATTTTGCACAATAATATTATAAACAATCTATTACAGACCAATCGTCAGCTGAAAATATCGGACTCTTTCTAAACTTGTATTACAATTTTCTAAATTAAATTAATTGATTCAAGATTCATATATAAAAATTGTTAAAAAATAATACATAATACAAAAAGTATTATTTTAATGTGCTGTATTTAAAAGAAGAGAAACATATGAGAAACAAACATTTATAAGTTTGTTAAGAAAATGAAAAAAATCTTTAAAGTTGAATTGCTTTGGTAATTCATTCTCCAAAAAAAAGTTCAAGAAACTAAATTTTGAATAAAATTTAAAAATAGTAAATTAGGGGCGACAACCGAATTTTTCTTTTATCTATATTATATAACTACTTCTAATTGGTAATTTCATTTAACTCATTCATTATTTGTATGTATGACACTAAAAGTAAATGTAAATAATCGTATAAATAATTTACAATGTATGAATTTGTTGTATTAAATTATCAAAATATCAAATTTCATTCTAATTGAATTATTTTTTCAAACGTTATAAATAATTATTAACTTGTTTAATAATTTTCAATTAAGTTTTGATTTCAGATAAAATTTGTTGTAAAATGGCAAATTTTAAATATTTCGATTTCAAATACGGAAATTTTTTTTAAAAAGACTTAAATTATAAAAATTGCTTTTTACAATTTATAGAAATTAGAATCTATTTATAGTTTTTCACCACTAAATTAAAAAGTATTACGAGAAAACTAAATGCTGTTTGTACAAGATTCTGTGATACATTGGGACTGAGTTTTGAGCTGCATACCAACGCATTTTTAAAAAATGCTAAGGCATTACCTCACCGAAATTAGTGTGACCTGTTTGCTTGGCATGATTTGAGGCGGCTACTTGTCCACTAAAGAATACACCACAGTCCGAACACTTGAGCGTGAATTTTTGAATATCAGTAAATTGACGACTAGAGTTTGCTTCCTTTGCCAATTCGATAGCTTGTTGTAATATGTTATTGTCGTCGGATTGGAAAATTGTCTGATTAGATTCTCCCTGAAAGAATAAAATTTAAATAAATACTGTAACTAATTTAGAAACATGTACATTGTCTTTTTTAAGTAAAAAAAGATGTAGCATTACATCTCGTTCCAGGTAGAGAGGATCAAAATGAATTCCATCAAACATGAGAAAAACTCGAAGAGGGTAATGATGATCTTCGCCAAATCTGTTGATTATGGCATTTATACTGTCGACGACAGCTATTTCCATTCCATAGTACTTGGAAAGAATGGATAATTCTATTGCTCCGCCCCAGGCATCAGGTTCCATGATCCACTTGCAGTATTCGGCGTTAGGCATACCCAGGATGGCTTCAGAAAATTCGTCTGGATCTTGTTCTACTGCACTTGCCACTAGGCTTCGCATGTAATTAGCGCAAGCTGGTTCAACTTTACCTGGAATTAAAGCAAAGATATAATATGACGAATTCGTTTAGTTGCATAAAATTATTTAAAAAGAGAATTTATATTCACCGTTGATAACAAAGCCAATACTAGTGAAAAGACACGAATTATCTCCGGGAACAACTTTTTTCAATAGCATTCCATTATTTTCACCAAATATTTCAGTATTTACTACTTCATTTCTCGGAACGTCTTCACGTTTTATTTCTCCAGGTGGTTTTTCATTAACATAAAATATATCACCATTAACGATATTGCAGTCTGAGATTTTAGCATCTGCTACACTAAAATCAACAATCTCCCTTGGTTTTAAATAACCTTTACTAATAACAATAGAATCCACATGTATACCAGCTGAGTCTGCTAATTTCTCTTTAAATTGATGCATTTGACAAAGTGAATTTAGAGTCATTGTTACACAGCCATTTTTTGACATAATTTTAACTTTGATTTCATTTTCACTTTGCATTTTGATGATGATGACTTCAGACTTTTCTTCTCAGTTTAACTAAAAAAAAACTTTTTCAGTTGAAGAAATAAATAGCTTCACTTATTTAACTATTTAACAAATTCATTTATTTTAGATAAACGTAAATAGAGAGCATTTAATAAAATTCATTATATCACAGAACCATATTAGGTTAGGTTAACGAAATACGTGTATAAGTTGGTGAATCTATTCAAATTTTTGTGAAATAATAGAAAAGATAGAATTAATATTTAGTTTGGAATAAGACAATAATCAGGAAATTATAAAAATTACATTTACTTAAATAATATGATGTTGTTATTATTTATGCTTCGCGAAACAACACCGAGTCCGTCAAAATAACTGCGCATGCGTCACGAAATTCAACCGCATTGGTTAAAATATGAGAAGCGCTTTTTTTCAAAATGTTATTTTAATAAGTATTTTTTAGATAAATCTGTTAATATTTATTCTATCAAAAAGATCTTTATGCATTAGCTTTTAAATGAAATGATAACAATATATAAATCACTTAAAAAATCTTAATTACTCAAAATTGATAATATCTTTGTAGACATTTTAAGAACACAAGTCACCAGTATATCTTAATTAATCATTGATTAAGCCAAAGTATGTTAAAAGTAAAAGTTAAAAATGAAAAATGTCATTTTGCAATGAATGAGTCTATGAAAAATGAAAAACACCACACCTTATTGTGCTTGATAACTATTTATGTAATTCATGGGATATTTTTATCAAGTGGAATAAAATCAGTTAATTCAATCAATATTAAAAATCAAACAACCTGTAATATATCTTCTTTAAATGAATCTTTTCGTGTTGTATTTGAAAATCATAATTTAGTGACTTATCAAACTCCAAATAATGTGAATTTATCTTCAAACCAGGTAATTGCTGAATATATATGTATATGTGCACTTAAAAAATATTTGTGAGAAGCCACAAATGTGAAAGAAAGATAGTTAATTATTTTTTATTATATTTGAATTCTTATTTTCAGAGTAACTTTTCTTCTTTTCAATCCTCTGTCAACTGTAACTTTTTTACTTCCAAGCAGGACAATTTAATAATTTTTTATTTTATCACAATTTTAGAAAATTGTTGATTAAAATTGTTATAAAAATACAGTGAAAATTATATGATTGCAACTATTGAATATTTACTTTTTTATATACAAAATATTTACAACTATATTACTAAAATATAATTATTTTAGGTATAAATTTACCTCTGATTGAGTGCAGTACAAATAAAGTTTATTTAATAAAAATGTTGTTAAAAAAATTGTAAAAATAAAATAGTGAGTTTTATTAAACATAATAGGTATTTATGTCACATTAAAATTTAATTTATTAAACACAGGGAGAGAAAAATCAAACTTTACTATTACTACGATTGATTTTTCTTTCTGTAAAGATTTTAGTTGATGTTATTTTTCATTTTATTCTTCGTAAAATCATACACGTTTACAAAAAGTAAAGAAGCACAAAGTGGAAATTCATTACAGTTATTACGAACATAATATTTATATACCTAATAATACTTATTATAAATCTAAACTGAAAATTAAAATAAGAAACACAAAAGTGGACATTATCTATTATTATAAAATATTGAAAATTAATACTTTTTATACAAATAGCTTTATAAGGTATGTAAATTTGATTTATTTCACCTACTTTATAACTTACATATATAAATTCTTTTTATTTTATATTTGTATAATAGAGCTAATAAATAATTCTCAAGTTTTGAAGAAAAATAAAAGTATGAGTTAAAATTTCAGTGTTTAAATTATTCATAAAACAGAAGCAACAAATTTTATCCAATACTTTTATTCTTCATTAAATTTATAGTAATAAATTTCTTTATATTATTAATTTCCACAAATTCGTTAGCTCATTAAAATTTATCAAATGTGTTTTTCCTTTTTTTATAGATTACGTTAAAATTGAATGCGCATGTCATCACGTTCTTTGACACTTTAAATCCTTTATAAATTTTAACCATTAGTTTTTTTTATATAGTATTACGAAGAATCATGATTGCGATGAGTAAGTCGCTGCCACATCCATTTAAATACATAGTATTTAAACGCCTCTGTCTTTTTTTTGTTAAAAAGAAACGTTCTTTAAAACTGAGTTACATATTTACATTACTTCGGTAGAAAGTATGTATGTAGTATATAAGTATATAAAAGCTTTTCGATTTAAAGCTAAAGGTGTATATCAGCTCATACAAAATCGTGAATGCGGCAGGAGCGATTTCATACCAAAACAAAATATTTCAGCTGGTATTACAATGAGCTTATTAATCATAAAACTTATTCATTGAACTTACTGACAATAATATGCAATAATTATCATTTCATTCGCACTGTTTCTTAAATGGACATCATTTACGGATCATATACATATGATTGTAAAAATTTTAAGGATTTGATTTCTTTTCTCTATATCACTCTAGATAATTTATAATTGAAATAAAAATCTTATCGGAAATAATGCGCAAAATAAATTAAAAAAGTAATAAATAAATAATTTATATACCTTGACGAATTTTTTCTTTTCAAGAAATTTTTTACTTTAATAATTAATAAACAATTCTGTTGCTGAGAGAAAAACAAATGCAATTTTAAAAAATAATTATTTCTTCTTATTGAGTTTCCTATATCGAAAAACTCTTGTGTGTCATTTTACTTAATCATTTTTTTTGGTATATTAGAGAAACAAACAATCTGCATTCTTATTTTCAAGGGTGATATTTCCATTTTTTCATTTCGAGAAAGAGAAATTTTAGGCTGAAAATTCGGAAATAAGACCCTGGAAAAAAATTGATTGCTTTTTGACTTATACGACACCCGGTAACTGAACTCGACGATAACCAATTTTTCATTATTGGCAAATCGTTTTTTATCTTATTCAATACGGTATATCTACAAAATGTACATACAATGGCAATGGCACGACGTGATGAAAAGATTAACTTCAAATCATTAAACTAATTAATTAGATTTAAGTGTTTTAATTCTACTCTGGTGAAATTAATATCTGTATTTCTAATTTCAACATTATATGTATTATTTTGATGTTTCTTTTTTTTCATTATTTAGAGTAAGGTGTATTTTATTTTATTCTATTTGAACAAAATTTGGAAACTAATACGCAAAAACTCGTCTAAAAGTTGAGACTAGTGAAAATAAATATAAAGAATGACTCGATTAAGGGCATAATTATTTTGTACACCGAAAAAAGGGACACTTTTTTCTTCAGTGTAATTTTTAGCCTTTTCTTTGTCGAACATGCTTTGCCAATCGATGCTACATATCCGCTATATTATAACAATGATAATGATTATTAAATATGTTGGTGAGAGACGAACGATTAGCGAGCTTAGCAAAAATTGTTTCTCTTCTCCCATGTCGAACGTGAAATCGCGTTTTATAGCAAGCTTGAACATTAAAACACAACTATGTATACAGAGAGATAGAGGTCTACTATTTTCAATTATTCTTCTTTTTTTTACTAACGAGCAAACAGTGGTAATTAGAGTTTATGTATACATATAATATAGTTAATATTAATATATCATATACAATCCAACAACAAGTATCATCTGATTACCTCTTTCATTTTTCCATTTTTCATATTTAGTTATTTAGTGTATAGCTCTCAATTTTAAATATACATATCTCTTTATAATTTTTATGCATAGATTATATGTGTAGATTGATAACATCGACTTTTCATTATCTCTTGTTAAATTAAAAGTCAAGTATTTTTCAAATACTTAACATTCTCAGAAAGTCGAGTTTACTTCGGCGTTTGAAGATTTGTCTTTTTTCTTTTATTAAAAAGAAAGAAAATATTTGCACTCACAGATTGGAATGTATTTATCGTTATTTTATTTTTTACTAATATAATAGGTATTCATATACCTATAGGGAGAAGTTTTTAATTTCAATAAAATCCCACTAGAATAATTACAAACAACTTTTCTCTCGATTTTTCTTTCGAAAAAAATGTTTTTTGTAAGTGTGATAAATTTTCTTTCTTTCTTTTTATAAAATCAATTATGTTAAATGAGTATTAAAATTAAAAATTAATCAAAAGAGTACAAATTGGTTTTTTTTTAAAACAGCATCAGTAATTAAAAGAGATTCAGTATTAATAAATTAAGATTGATTTCGTATACAATAAAAAAAATGTTACTGGAAAATATTCAATTGCGGAGTATTATAAACAGATTTGTCTAATTCCTGAATTTCGGTGATGAAATAAAATGAAATAAAATGAAATAAAATGAAATAAAACTTAAGTAATACGTTCGTCTTATACTTTTGATCTCGAAGAAAGAACACCCTCAAAAGTTACTTTCTCTCAGTTTACTTCTTTTCTATATAATTAAATTATTATTATTGTACGACTATCCGTTATTTGGTACGAGCTTCAATCTCTAACCCGTAAGTTGTCGAGTTTACTTTGCAACGATTAGATAATAAATTATGGAATTATTATTTTCTTTCTTTGAAGACTGTTCTCTTCAGTCTTTGTTAAACACGTAACATGTGTGTCGAATGCACCGAGAAAAGTAGAGATCGCACAATTATCGTAAAGATTTGACTTTCATTTTATAAAAGTGACAATTTACAAAAGTTGATTTGTGCTCTCTCACTTTTTTGGCTTCTTCTTTTATATATATATAGTTGAGAAAAATTGAAATGAAACATAATGGAGAATAAATAATAGTCAAATTATCTATCGTGAATTTTCCTCAATTCTTTCCCAGAGAGTCTGATGATTTATATATTATTAATATTTTTAAACCCATCTCTTGTTATAATTCGGAATCGATTAATTTAATTTTTAAAATATCTTAGTTGTAACTAAAGTTTTCAAGTCATGTTTACAAGAGCCACTTAACCACTAGCAGAACTAAAATGTGAGGCAAGCATGTCGCCACGAAAGCAGCAGATCCTCCAGTTACTCGAACATCACTGTCTTTAAGGAAGGCTCCATCAATGACATGAATAATTCCGTTGGTACAGGACACATCTGGGCGATCGACTTTAATCGATAATCCCTGCCATTCCAGGATGTAGCCTAAAAAGAAAAATTCATTTTTACAAAAACTCAAAGCTGCTAATAAATAAAGCGCAAACACAAAATTTCCACTTGTTTTTCCTAAACATAATAATAATTCATGATAAAACAGGAATTTAAGAACCTCATAAAATTCAAGATACCATGCAATAATTTATTTGGCGCGCGTATGTGGTGCATTTCTCTAAATTTCATAAGCCGTGCTGCTTTATGTGTTGCTTCCTCATGGAAGCACTGTTTTACCGAAATCATTCAAACTCCATTTAATCCACAAAGCTTTTATTCGAATTTTACAATTTGTTTATTTTTTTGTATCCTATAATTGTAATATGTCAATAATGGAACAGAGTTGCCACAAATATAATTTTGTTTTTCCCTGACTTTTCCTTCATTTTCAGACTTTTTTCTGATTGATTTTGACTTTTTCCCAGACTCTAAAGTATATTCTGATTCACTCTAAAAATTTTATTTTATTTATTTTTACTTATATTACAAAAAATTATTAGATACTCTAAAATAATTTTTTATTACATTTATTTAAAAATTTCTTTAAATGTAAAATTATTCGAAAACATCAATAACTTTTAATAAATAATGTTAAACAAAAAGAAATATTAAATATACATTCATACAAAATTACTCTGGTTCAATGAAACTAACGTAAAAAATCGGCAAAAAATCAATAACTTCTTTTCTAAATAAATATTTAATCATCATTATTTTTCCATAGAAATGAAGATTTTCAAAAGATTCAAATTTAAACCTTTTCGAAATTAAACAACTTGAAAAATTGTTATAAAACATGAAGAAATCGATCACTCCGAGTCTTCGACTCGGAGCAATCGATATCTTCATGTTTTATACTAATTTAGATTATCATAACATTTAAAAAAAAAATTTAATTATTTATAAAAATCCTTCGCAACAATTCAATTATTTTTACAAGTAGTAAAATTTCTCAAAAGAATTCAATTATTTTTAAAAAAATATAATAAAATTCGTTGCAAGAATTCAATTATTTTCATAAATAATAAATCGACTATTCGAAAATTCAATTATTTAAATTGAAAAATAAATAATTTATTGAAAAATTGAATTTTTGTTAAAATTGAATTCTCATAAAGAATTTTATCAACAAATTTTTAAATAATTGAATTCTTTTCCGAAAAGAATTTTCTAACTCTTGGAAATAATTTTATTGTCGTGATTAATATTGTTATTTATGAAAATAATTGAATTTCGCAAAGAATCTAATTAAAATTCTTGAAAATTGAATTTCTGGGAAGAATTTTATAACTCTTGAAAATAATTGAATTTCTGCAATTATATTTCTAACTTCTTAAAAATTCAATTTTTTTTAGTGTTTTTAACTAAAATTCTTCTATGAATCCATAATTTTTAATAATTAATGAAATTCATTCAAAATTGAGAGTTTACTTATGAATTTTAAAAATTCAATTTTAGGATTTACTAAAATACAGAACTTTTACTAAAAATCCCTGACTTTTCCCTGACTTTCGTGACATGTGGCAACCCTGTGCAATTTACAATATTCCTAAATTGAAAATCTTCATGAGGAAGCAAAGTATTTATGAAGTAAAAACAAAAATTGCAGCTTTAATTCTGCGGCAATTTATATATAAACATATTAGCACTGAAGGAAAAAATTGCAAACACACACTTTTCAGCAATAAATATATATTGGTTTTTTTCGATATCCATTACTAAAAAAAATATATTTATAATAAGGTATACATAAATTATTCTTTCGCAATATAATTATCAGCAAAGTATAAAGCAACTGACAAGTGAAATGCCTTGAAAATATATTCAGCGCTCTTTTACCCTTGTAGAATAAAGCACATAGTAATTAGCACAAGTGGTAATCAAGGAATTTGCATTTAAATGGTGGTTGAAAGGAACATTATTAATTCTTCCCCGTGATTGTCTATAGTCCAAGGGAAGGTTTGCAAATGTCAAAAAAAAAGAAAAAAGAAAATAATAATAAAAACTATATAGCACCGCAGTTGACATTTTCTTGATAAAGTTGTGACTTTATCACTGAATCATGCTTACATTATCGTAATTCGATCAATTGAATCAAAAACAATGTTTGCATGTATTTACGTGAAAGTGAAAAATACAAATGAGCAAAAGAGCAAAATAAAATAGTCAAGTGCGCTTGTGCGTTTCGCGATGAAATTTAATTCATTTATTTGAGAATTGTTTCTCAAAAGTCAAAAATAATGCAGCAAATATTATACTGATTCGTCATTTGAAAAAGTGAAAGCACGAATCTCATTAAGGTATAACTCACCGGAGGGACCGGAAGGGTTTGGAACAATTGCGTTTTCATCTCTCTTTCCGTCTAAATGTAATGCAAAAGGACAATAGTGAAAGAGGAATTTTGTGAAATAATAAAGTGTCTATTAATTGATCATTTTTTGCTTTCATTTAACGTCTGGTACACTTTTCCAAGGGAAATAATACCGAGTGAGAATAAACGGAATTATTATTATTAAAAGTTAAAACAGAATGTTGATTTGTAAAATAAAAACGAAAATAAACTTACCACTCCTAGATTCTCTGATGCGTAGATGAAGAACATCTCTGGCTGTTGAAAGAGTCACTGTTCCATTGCGACTCATATTTAAAAGTTGGCTCATCGTGTAGTGCTGATCCGATATCACGAGATGTCTTTGCAAAATTTGAGTCGCCTAAATGTGCAAATCATTTTTTTTTAATAAACTCAGTCTTTATTATATCTATTCAATAGTATTTTTTTACTTACATGATAACTGAAATCATCCATGAAGAGTTTCTTATAGGTAGAGGGATAGGTGATTTGCGTTGCTTTCCAGGCCGAATCTTTTGGTGCAAAGAAAGTGAATCTCTTGTTGGTGTCACTTAGCTGGCTATTGAAATCTTTCTTCGTTCCTAGTAAATATGTCAAACTGAAAAAAAGAACATGTACATTAAAACACTTCTTTATGAAAAATTTCCGTTATTAGACAAGAACAAGTAATTTATTTGACAATATCAAGCTTTTTCGAAAATTTTCTCCACTGGACCAAACTGTGTTGATTACAAAAAAGTAATTGACAAAGCTTTCATTCATTAAATTATTAATTATTGTCATTGAGTAATTTTCTTTAATTTTCCAATAAATGAATTATAAATGAATAATTTTTGTCATAATCAACAAAATGAGATAAACACTCGAAATGAGAAATTATTTTTTACTTCTGTTTTGAAATAGTAAAGTGAGAAAATGTATTTGGCTTGAATCGAGGATCAAGAGAGCAATTTTGAAAAGCACAAGCAGTTGGTTATCGGACCAGTATCGGATGGTGGAACAAGAATTGGGATGAGGTGATGGAACGTTGACGTCACCATCCATCTAGCGCATCGAGTAACAAATGTCATTAAAGCTAACGTCTATATCCATGACAACATAGGGTAACGCATTGCCTTCCGATATTACTCGCCGATATGCACTTGATCCAACTTCCCCGATAGCTCTTACAAAGCCATGAGTTCTCTGCCCATTCAATTAGCTCATTTCCAAATAAACTACCATTTAGTGTCTACTATTGCTTCATCAAAATTTTTCACCTTTTTCACCAACTAATAAATTAAATAAATTATTATTGAAACATTTTCTTTTTTTGACAATCGACAATTTTTCAAAAGCCAGACAGTGGAATCAATTTCGCAATCTCTTTAATTTAATCAGGATGATCGCCCTTTAATCGGCTCTCTCCCTTGATGGAGAGTTGGTGTTCGCCGTTAAGGAGGATGGTGACACAATACATACCTCAAAACTAAAATATTCTCGAAATTGTTTTTACAATAAAAAATATAATAAAAATTATTTTATCACATCTTGAAAGATTTATCTTGAGTTAATTAATTTTCATTATATTTTTTATTGTTGTAAAAACAATTTCGATAATATTTTAGTATGGTAACTCTCGCAAACCGAAATTTTTTGTAGTTGCGCAGGAATTTTCCAGTATGGCTTTAACAACTGTTTCTTTCAAGTTTAATTCGGTTTTGGATTGTGAGGACTCTTGAATATCAATTATAATTGTAAAACAAGTTCTCTTGCACTACATTCACCCCAACTCTCTGTTCCGACTCAAAGTACTGAGCGAGTAAAAGCAAACAATCAATTATTTAAGTACTTCGCATACGAGAAACGAATTGCTGTATTACACGATGTACTTTCTTTCTTTCTTTCTTTCTTTCTTTCCTTCTCTCTTTTCTTCCTTTATTTCCAAGTGAAATGTGAACTGAAATACGAAGTGAAATGTGAAGTGAAACGCGTGTGGAATTTGAGACAAGATGTGCACAATCACGAGAGAAAAATAAGGAGCAGCAAATTCTTTTTTTCTTTTTTAAAAAGTAAAAATGAAACATCATTTTTTCGTTTAAAACATTAAAACAATCAAAAAGTTTTTTTTTTCTTCTAACAACATAAACGAAAACAAAAAAGTTTGCTAGGATCTTTATTTTTTTGTAGAAATTGTAGAAATTAAAAATTTGTGCTTCATGAAAATAGAGTTTGGAAGAAAAGATTAAAACATTTGCTACAACTCTTAGAGTAACTCAATACAGTTAATTAGATTCCCCTGTAAATGAATGAAAACCCAAAGTTAATTTAATTCTTTTTGTTCTACGCAGTCACGCTTCGACTTAAATTAGACAACGAAAGTAAACAAGAATTACAGAGAAGTTAGTCGATGATTCAAAGTCTACTTGATTATATCTTTTTTTTGGGGGGGAGGGGGGCAAAAAAATCTATTTTCTCGGATAAAATACAATATATCTAAGATTGAAGATGACAGATTGCTATTAAAGAAAAGAGATTACGGTTCAATTCAATTATCGATATGCTTCGTGATGTCAGAGAGCTTTTCACTACGAATGGTATGAATGTCGAATCGTGAATACGATCTCAATTCCAAAACCAATTTCAAAGACTGGTAAGAGACTTTTAAGCTTTATACAGGAACAAATTACGCAGGTAACTAATTCGCAATCATTTCATGGTAAAGTCTTTTCAGAATCTGCAATAAATGTGCTCCGTTCAAAAGAGAAGAGTCTAATCTCTTACCGAGGACATTTTCAATTAACATTTACGATTTTTAACTGAATAACTTGAAGAATATTTCAAAAATAGTTCAAATATTTGAAATATTAGTTTTTAATATTTAAATGATACTCACTTTAATTGAGGGTCTGATTTAAGTTTATCGAGAACGGTAGTGTAAGGAATTCCAAGCACCCTGTCAATAATGTGAATCATTCCATTAGTGGCAGCAATATTGGCTGTGATTATTGTAGCATTGACTCCACCTCCTTCCACTGTTACTGTTTCATTTCCAAATGGACTTTGAGCAACGTTGAAGTAGAGATTTTTCTTGTCGGCAGCTGTCGGAACCTGGGATAAAATTAGATAAAATTAGATAAAATTAGTGCTATTAAATAATTACATTTTCAGGTGTAATTTTAAGATATGAGAAAAGAAGAGAAAATAAAATTGCTTTCAAGAAGAAAATAAAAGACATGTAGGTACATAGAGATAGAGTATTTAAATTTTTTCACACTCGTAAAAAATGATAATCAATTTTTGAAAGAGAGCTTCTTTAAATGTTTTCATATTCGTTGCTGAGAATGACGATATTTATCGATGAATTTTGATTTCCTCAAACTTAACACAGCCCATGCAGCAGCATCGCAGAAAAGATTAGCATGGCATATGAAGCATGAAAGCGACATAAAACATATCTTGACGACAAAATTAGCATATAGCTCAGGATGCGTCGCTGCGCTCAATGCAAATCAACCGCTCGCAGTCTTTTCAACTGGAATAAAATTTCTACTTTTTCATGTTGGTCACTATACACAGAAAGAACTTTGCAACCATTTTGGAAAAAAAGCTACGAGAATTCTTTTTTCCCCGCCTTTTTCCAATTCGTTCCTCCTTTCATTCGATTAATATAATTGATTCTTTCGTGGAGGGTGTGTGACATTTTTTTCACTTTCTTTCTTTCTTATTTGATTCGATTTAAAAAACTCGGCAGTAGGCCCACGTCGAAAAATTCCATGGAAGTACTCCCTGGAAATTCTGTGAGTTTTTTATTTTAAAAATATTTTAACATTTCCAGGATTGTCGCAGGTCAGGGAAATCAGGGAAAAGTCAGGGATTTTTATTAAAGAACTGCAAAAAAAATTTAATTTAGAAGAAGTTACAAATGATTGCAGAAATTCAATTTATTTTCAAAAGTAATAAAATTCTTCGCAGGAAATTCAATTATTTTCAAAATTTTTTAAAATCCCACCTCAAAATTTCAATTATCTTTAAAAATAATAAAATTCTTTGCAAAATTCATTTATCTTCAAAAGTAATAAAATTCTCTTTGCAGAAATTAAATTATTTTCAAAAAATTTTTGTAAAATTCTTCTTAAAAATTTAATTTTTATTATAAAATTCTTCGCCAAAATTCAATTATTTTCAAAAATTTTAATAAAATTCATTGCATAATTCAATTATTTTCAAAAAAATTTGGAAAAATTCTACTCAAACATTCAATTATTATTATAAATAAAAATTTACCGGATTTCAATTATTTAAACTAAAATTTGTCTAAATTTTCTCAAAAAAAGCAATTATTTAAAAAAATTTTCTAAAATTCTTTGTAAAAAGAAATTTAATTATTTTAAAAAAATTTTTGTAAAATTCTTCCCAAAAATTCAATTATTTTGATAAATATCAAAATTCTTCACAAAAATTCAATTATTTCCAAAAATTTTTACCGAGATTCAATTATTTTCATTAATAATAATAAAACTCATCATAGAATTTCAATTATTTTTAATTTTTTAATATAATTTTTAATCAAATTTCTCGAAAAATGTATAATTATTCTTCAAAATTTTATTAAAAATTCGTCGAAAAAATTCAAAAATTTAAAAATTTGTTGATAAAATTCTTTATGAGGATTTAATTTTGAATTCATTTATTCAATAAATTATTTTTTTACATTTTATTTCTATTTAAGTAATTGAATTCTTGTAGAATTTCTAATAAAAATTGATTTAAAAATGAATTACAGTTGAAATTTTACATAATAGTTGAATATTAAATGCATTATAGCAAGAATTTTCAAAAATAATTGAATTTTGAATATTCTTAAAAATAATTATATTTTTCGAAGAATTTTATTATTTAGGAGAATAATTAAATTCTTGAAAATAATTTTTATTACATTTTTTTTAAATAATTGAAGTCCTGTGAAGAATTTTATTATTTATAAAAAAAGTTGAATTCTTGTGACAAATTTTTATTCAATTTTTCTTAAATAATTGAAATCCTAAAAAGCATTGTATTATTTATGAAAATAATTGAATTCTTGCAGAAAATTTTTGAAAATATTTACATTTTTCGTGGAATTTATTTAAAATTCTATTACAAATAATTGAAATCCTATGAAAAATTGTATTATTTATGAATAGAATTGAATTCTTAAAACGAATATTATTACGATTTTTTACAAGTCTTGAAAAAATAATTGAATTCTTGTGAAGGATTTTATTAAAATTTTTTGTAAACAATTAAATTTTTTTCAGGAATTTACGAAAATAAAAAAAAATAATTCAAGTATTTAGAATAATTTCTTTTAAATTATATTAAAAATAATTAATTTACATAGGTATCTTTACTAAAAATAATTAAATTCTTCCAATGGATTTTATTATAATTTTTTGAATTAATAGAAGTTATTTGAATCGTTTTTTATAAATTTAAAAAAAGAATTCAATTATTTAGAATAATAATGTATTTAAAATTGTATTGAAAATAATTGAATTCTTCCAACGAATTTTTTAAAATAATTGAATTCATGTGATAAATGTTATTACTTGTAACGACTTGTAAAAATAATTGAATTCTTGGGAAGGATTTTATTAAAATTTTTGTAAATAATTTAATTTTGTTTGGAAAAATTTTATGGAAATTTAAATTATTACAAAACATGAAGATATCCATAACTTCGAGTCGAATGGAATGGATTAAATTTTTATTTAAAAAAAAATTTATCGATGGGGGTTGAAATCATTCTACTTTATGTATTACACACGATGATTTTTTTTTATTTATTTTAGAATATGGAAATGACGAGTAGAATCTGTAAATTATTTACTTATATTGCCTAAATAATCCGCTCTTCAATGAAAATGCATAATTAATTTATAGCTGCGGATTATCAAACAGAGTCTGGCGGGACTATGTTAATATCGATTTGTTAATTACAAGTCGTTACAATGTATTAATATGGCTATCACGTTGGTTTTCCCAATAGTAAATGTGTAGATTATAACAAGAAACAATATTGGCCGGGATTTGTCCTCTTTGAAAATTATGTTTATTAGTTCCATCACAGTCTCCGACTAGCTCTAAAATAAATATACTTTTTAATTTCTTTCCTCGAAATAAGTTTAAATTATCAGAATGCGAAATATTTTTCTAGTTTTACTGCTTAAGCTTAAAATGAAAATAAAGGAACTAATGTTTCAATGAATCAATAATTCGCAGACAACTGTGAAATGTGTGTGATATAAATAGAAGAGAGTGGAGTTAGAGCACACAAACTACTTTTGATGGTACAATTAGTAAATTAAGTTCATGACGTCAAGCTTCTGTTGAATTTCAGTTCATTTTCATCAAGTATTTTTTTTAAATTAACATTTCGTTATAATGTCTCTTTTTTTATCTCCCTCTCTCTCTCTCTCTCTCTCTCTCTCTCGGAATTTAAAAATATTTTGCTTTTAAAAATTTTCTGGAAAATTATTCTTTCATTTGAATGAGAAAAATTTTAAGCACTTTGTCTAGAGATTAAAATATGAACAATGTTTCGCAAAAGATAAAAATTGAAGAATGAAATTGAAGACGCGCCTTTGCTGGTAAAAAAACTATAACGGCTTTTCATCAAGTGAAATTGTGAAAAAGAATAAACGGATGGAAAGAGGATAGGTTTTTTTTTTCTTTTTTTGCAACTTCTTCGACGTCCAAGCACCTCGTTTATGCACATCCATAGGCTCATTATCATCCAATCAACGTTGCAAAAACCCGTGAGACTATAAAAAAGCGGGCTTTCGTTTAATTTTCCACCTTCCAGGCCAATTCTCTGGTAAGTGGTTTTCAACTTTTCTCTTTTCCTCTATATTTTTCTTATTCTTTAAATTACTCGTTCTCCTGCTTGATTTTTGTTTAACTTCCTTCCGCTCTTCAATGACAAACTTTTTCTCAAGTTTACGATGCATTATTTAACATTAGAAAACTCTTTGGCTCCGTCCATCAGCAATCAATTTTAATAGTTTACAACATTTCTTTGAAAGCCATGAAAATGTACTAGCACAATATATGGGTATGTGATTTTACTTTTATCAATAATTATTATTTATCCAATTCGTGCGTGATAACCTTTTTTAAAGCAGTAAATACAATACATGTACAAGAATCATTTAAACTTTAAGAAGCAATAGACTTTTGCTCAGAGAAAGAAGAATTTTTTCATTGTGTTTGCATGCAATAATAAATTGGTGCATTACAATGAGGACCAAAGATGGAGAACTTTGGAATTATTTCTTGTAAACCTCATTTCTTAACAATCAAATAATTAAAAACACATTATTTGTATCTAATATTTTTCTTGAATTTACCAACTAATATTTATACAAGTATTTATACTACAATTCTAGTTCGATTAATCAAAATTTTGGTAAAATTAATATTATTAATATTAATTAATATATAATATAATAATTAATTAATTAATATTAATATTATCTCTAACCAGAATTTTTTCAATCTAATACAATAACCCAGGTGAAAAAGTTTCCAAGAATTTTTCGGTTTTTATTTCCACTCCCGGAATATTCCCGGTAACTTTTTCACGTGGGAAAGAAAACAATTTTTCATCTTTCGACGAGGCAATGAAAAGAGGTTCCAAGGATTCATATAGAAAAATCTTGCAATTTAAGTGTATTATATACGCACTCATACAGACAAGGGATTTTAACGAAATTTAATTACCCCGTGATTTCCCTTTCTGGTCGATTGCACCTTTGAAAAAAATGAAATAAGAAATAATGTAATAAAAAATATAATTTTTTACGGTCCTTCAATTTTTGCATCCACAATAGTGTAATTTCACGTAAATTTTAGCAATTTTGACATGTCTTTTTTAATTGACATACCAAAATTATAATAATTATATAAATCAGGGTTGCCACTAAAAATTTAATTTTCTTTTTCCCTCATTTTAAGACAAAATTTTGATTTCTTTTCTGACTCTAAAGAATCTTCTGATTCACTTTAAAAATTAAAAGATACTCAAAAAAATGTTCTAATACGATTTTTAATACGAATTATTAATTTTTATTAAAAAGATTTTAAGAGCATTCAATTATTTAAATTAAATACAAAAATAAATAACTTATATTAAATAATTAAACATTTCTTAAAACTGATTTCATGTAAAGAATTTTACCAAGAAATTTTTAAATAATTAAATTCTTTCGACGAATTTCATTAATATTTTTTGAATAATTGAATTTCAGTGAAAATAATTCAATTCTTGTGAGGAATTTTAGAAAATATTTTTAAAATAATTGCTTTTTTTGGAAAAATTTAGGCGAATTCTATTTTAAAGAATTGAATATTCCTGTAAAATTTTTATTTATGAAAATAATTGAATGTTTGAGTAGAATTTTATCAAATTTTTTTTTAATAATTGAATTTTTGTCTAGCATTTTATGAAAATTTTTGAAAATAATTTAATTTCGGCGAAGAATTTTGCTATTTATAAAGATAATTGAATTTTGGGGAAGAATTTTACAAAAATTTTTTGAAAATAATTGAATTTCTGCAAAGAATTTTATTACTTTTGAAAATAATTGAATTTCGCAAAGAATTTTATTAAAATTTTTGGAAATAATTGAATTTTAGTTAAGAATTTTGATATTTATCAAAATAATTGAATGTTTGGGAAGATAAATATTTACAAACATTTTTTGAAAATAATTAAATTTCTTTTTATGAAGAATTTAAAAAAAAAAAATTTTAAATAATTGCTTTTTGTGAAAAAATTTAGACAAAATTTTAGTTTAAATAATTGAATTCTAGTAAATTTTTGTTTTATGATAATAAGGGACCGTCCATAAACCACGTAGCCCCATTTTTGGGGAATTTTGACCCCCCCCTCCCCCATGTAGTACGCTATTACATATATTAGCGCCATTTTTTCCTCTTGTCGTAGTCAATTGCTTGACCCCCCCCCTCCCCCTCAAGAGGCTACGTGGTTTATGGATGGCCCCTAATTGAATGTTTGAGTAGAATTTTACAATTTTTTTTAATAATTGAATTTTTGTCTAGAATTTTATTACAATTTTTGAAAATAATTGAATTTCGGTGAAGAATTTTGCTATTTATAAAGAAAATTGAATTTTTTTAAAGAATTCTATTACTTTTAAAAATAATTGAATTTCGCAAAAAATTTTATTAAAATTTTTGAAAATAATTGAATTTCGAACAAGAATTTTGATATTTATTAAAATAATTAAATTTTTGGCAAGAATTTTAATATTTATTAAGATAATTAAATTGTTTTACAGAATTGCATTAAAATTTTTGAAATAATATTAAATACATCTAATTTCATTAGAATTGAAATTGCTGAAAAAAAATTATTTCTACACAACTATTAATTATTAAAAGTATGAAAAATTTATATTTTCCAAAGATTTGAATTTTAAATCTTTTCAAAATTCAATTACTTCTAAAAATTGCTATTATTTATAACTTCTCCAAAATTCAACTTTTTTTTTAGAGTTTATAACCAAAATTCTCCTATAAATCCATTTCCCTGACCTGTGGCAATTCTGATAAAACAGGGGAAAAAAATAAAAGTGAAACCAAATTAAAAAATAAAAAATCGCAGAAAATATTCTTGAAATCCATGGATACAAAAAAAGTTTTAATATAGACGGTAAAACGTCACAGTATATATATATGACTCTACATAAATTAGAATAAAGTTAAAGTTCTTTTTTTTAAGGACCGAATCGTCTGATTAAAATTCAAACAGTGATTAAAGTCAACTTAACCGTTCATTACTGTCCGGCAACATAGATTAAATCATTGATTAAATTTTAAACGCTATGCTGATAAAATTGTGTCTGAAACTTTCGATATAAATATAGAAAAAATAAAAGAAAATCTAGACATAATAATTAAATTTTCTCAAAATATTAACAAATATTCACTTACCAAGCGTCCACTTTTTTGTTTAATCAGATCCAAAGGTAATGGCTCACGAACTAAATGTAAATTGAGAATGTCCTCAATACGTTTTGAATCTGTGAGAACTCCCTTCACTTCCGGAACATCCCAAGCTGCATTGCTAGGAGCGAAAAGAGTAATATTTGGTTGACCCTTCATGGAGTTCATGAAATTATCTCCATTCCTGATAATCGTGTTGTAGAACTTGTAAACTGGACCATCTTCTTTCTCCTAAGAAAGAGACGAATTGTAAGATTATTCATGAAGCGAGTCTTCCTGCTGGAATACTACAAGGAAATTTATCGAAGAAGCCATGAGAGGAAGAGAGATTTTTTTAAAAGAAAAATTTACGAAAATAGATTTAATAAGTTATTATATAAAGATGTTCTATTCTCGTTGGAAATTTTGTGACTATTTGATATAAATATACAAAGTGTATAGAAAATATTAGAGAAAATCCCTTCATTAGTGTTGCTGTAAGCACAACTTTTGCAAAATGAAAAAAGTACAGCGTTGAAATGAAATCGTTAAAAAATGCTTCCTCACTGCTAGCATTTGTGTCACTTTAATTTCTCGCACTCGTTAGCTTCTTTCTTTCCTTCTCTTTCTCTCATTAATCTCTTCAGGTGCTAGTAGAAAGCCGGAAAGTAATATACAGAGTACAGGATAGATTAATCGTCGGACACGTTAGTCGAAAAAGAAGAAATTAGAATAATAACAAGATAAACGAAAATGTAGGAGACACTACTATGTATTTATTATTTTTCCCCTTTTTAATTCTCATATTTATAATTAAACAAATTTTCAAAATTAATTTACTTCGAAATTCAATTTCAAAAATAGTTTAATTATTACATTTCAAAGAATATTGTTTAATAAATTTCTAGTAACAATTATTTCTAAATAATCAGGAAGTAAATTAATTTTCCCATAAAAATAAGTTTTTCACATAAGGTAGACAAAGAACGATTGTCTGTACAATGAAAATAATTAATAATAGTAATCTTGTATTGTTAATAAGACTGTGTGTTAAGAAAGCTCCTTTTTAGTATATATTTTTTTATTTTACTATACCTATTTATGTTATAACGCAATACATTACAGAATCGAACAAACAGACATTTTTTTTAAGTATTTCAAACGTAATAAAATTTGGAAAAGAATAGTTTACTGAAACGTTTTGCGTTACGCGAACGTGTATTTATATTATAAGTTGTTTGTTTCTTTTTCTTTTAATAAAATACTTACGATGCCCTACACGACATGCAGAGTCCAATAGAGACATGCAAAGCACCACAGAATAACATTTTGAGTCAATAAGAGTAAAACAGTAAGACAAGTAAATACACAATAATTGCACAGAGGTTATAAAGAATCACAGAAAGAAAAATTTTTTAAATTAAATATGTTTAGTTATCATCTATATATTTTTATAATAACTTATTTTTATATCTTTTTAATACTAAACTTCTAATCGCTTCTAATAAATAAAAATCTATTTTTTTTATTAAAAAAAAACTATTCTATTATGCAATAAGACGTGGATAAAAATAATTTTATTTTTAAATAAAACAGAAATACTTTTACTGAATTTTTTTTTCAATTTTCGCACGTTTAAATATAAAAGTTTTCACACCGTCAAGATATAATAAATAATAAATGTATCAGTTCTTTTTTTTTTTTTTTTTTTGGGAAAAAATAATATTTGAAGTAAAGAATGGTAACACTGTGACCATGATGGAATGCACGGATGAGTGAAAATGCATCTCAGTTGTGAATTCATAACGTTATCAACAATGACAGCGAAAATTTCTATCGCCAATTTTTTTTCAGCATCAAATTCAATTTCAATTTCACGGCAACGTGTTGAAAGATTCATGCATTAAAAATCACTTCTATTATTTGAAAAATATTTATATTTAAACAAAAAAATGTTTTCATATATTTGCAAGAAAAGATCATTGTAAAACATTTTTGGATTTTAGATTCCTTTTAGATTTTGACAAAAGCAATAAAAATATTTACTCCCATACATATTAGTCAATTTAGAGAGTAAGATTTTCGCTCGTAATTATTGTAAATTCGTTGTAAATAAAAATGTAAATATATTACGATTATTGGTAATTTTCTTCTTTATATTAAATTATTTCAATAGTAATTATAAATGAAATATAAATTTACATTTATTGCTATAAATATAAAAATGATTAGTTATGCACTATTTTTGAAATAAAAAAAGCATCTAAACTTGCTGTAAAATTGACAACATTGCTGTAAGTTTGGGTAGGTACAGTGGATCAATTTTAAAATTGAGAATTCGAAAAGCTTGAATTAGAAAAACTGTGCATATTATTAATTAAAATTGTAAGATTTTAAGCCTTCTTTCACTGACTCTCATTAAGCAGTGATAATAAATGCATAAAGTTAATTTATTCCTGAAAATTACTTTGTACGCTTTACGCGTTGTTATAAAAAGATACACTTTACACACAGTTTCCAGAATGTAAAATCCATCTTTACAGTTTAGTGTTGCAAAAATTATACTATGCTCTCTTGTAATTTCTCAAGTGTTGAAGCAATTTTACAATGTAACGACTTGATGTGAATTAAAAAATATAATTTTCCAAAAAAATGACATGAATGTTTGAAAATTGTGACTGGTGCCTCATCATGTTCACATGCAACATTCACTAGTATGCAAAACCGCAAAGTTGAGGAAGAAATTTCTGTCTCAATTTCATCAACACTTTGCGCTCTCATATTGAGATTTTTTATTTTTTTTTTTTACGTTTGTGAGGAAGCAATATTTGGCAATTATTGTACTACGTCCTAGTATCGATATAATTTCTCAAATATGAAAATATTTTTGTTTTACGATTCAAATATTGGAACAATAAGATTCTGTCACGAAATGCAGTTTTGGAAAATGCTTACGATTGCTTTAAAAATGATTTGTTGAAGAATAAATAATTTTTTCCTGCTTACATAGATATTATTATGGGCGCATGTTCGTCTGCAATCTGCATGCAGCTTTCGCGAATTAGAGTGCAGTTTGTTATTTCGTCAGAGATTTACGATATGTTGAGACCTAAGCCATGTACATCGTGGGCTGTATAATGAGAGCAGATGCCCTTAAAGTATATTTTAACGTGCTCATAAAGGTCATCGTATTCTAACAAAAGTACTTAAATATTAATGCGTTATGAATGTCATAAATTGATGTATGATCACACACAACATGATATTTTTCAGGAAGTTTGCAGCAAATTTCAAAGTTTCTATTCAAACCATATGTGAATTATTTCCCGACATTGTATTAAAATTTCTTTAATAATTCTTTTGAGTCTAATTTTTACATTTAGGTGAAACTTTATTAAAAACCCAAAGGTATTTTAAAGGATCAATACAATCTTAAAATTATTTCCAAAGGGGAATTACGCACATAGAATCATTTTCAAACACACGAAGAATTAATTTATGCAAATTGAATTTGTCTCATAAATATCAAAGATTTAGAAATTTGAGGGAGAGGGATAAGGTTATATTCTCTTTTCTCTCACTTTGTGAAATATTGTGTCCCTAGTGCAACGAGGAAATTTACGACTCTTGTTTCGACCGTGTCTCCATTCGCAAAGAAAACTTGCAGAAGGCTTTCACGCCGCTGAGATTTTTCAATGGAGACACGACATTTTTCATTTCCTCAGTCGAGTCTCTCCTTTACCTACTTCCTTTCCCGTTTCCATTTACTTTGTTTTGTTTCTCTTTTTCTCATTAAATATTTTATTTGTTTTTAATTTTTACTTGTACATTCACAAATAATAATATATAAATTCCTTCTCTAATAGGCCCATATAATAATTATGTAAGCATTCTTTTATTATATAATTAGTTTCAAAGAACTATTTCTGATCCATTGATCAGTTGACAAGTTGTAAAAGAATTTGTAATATTTTCAATTCCTTTATCTTCAAAAACACCATGCAAATGTCGAAATTTTATACCATTATAATAAACATGCAATGAAATGGGTTTTTAGACACTATTTTTCTAAAAAAAAATAATATTGCCAAACCTTTATTTTAAAAGATTGAGTGAAAAACAATTAAATTTTTTTTTGAAAATACCTATTGCTATAAAATATTTTTTTTGCGTATTTGCAAATCGTTGGACTCTGGAGCGCGGTCCAATAATAATTGGATATTTTTATTTTTTAAATAAAATTTTTATTCTATTTTAATAATAATGCGTTCAAAGAGAAGAGAACTCTCTTTTTATTAGCGCAGAAGTAAACAATTTACCCAAGAAATAGTTGCTCCTACTAATTAATTGTATCCAGAGTCCAACGAGAATTTATTATTTAATACACTCCGCTTATATAATAATCACACTGTTTTTAATTTGTCATAACTGTTACAATTTTTTTCCCTTTTCTTTCTTTTCTTTCTTTCTGAGAAAGTGTGAAAAGTATATAAAGATTAGAAACAGTGCAAAAAGCATTGGAACAGTAGAAAGGAAAGTGATAAAAGCAATGTAAGATTCAATCATATTTACAGAAGATGCAAAAAATATTATTTTTAAAAGAGACTTATTAATATTATTATTTTCATTATCCTCAAGTCACAAAAGCCAAACGTCGTGCCGTGCCTTGGCTCTAATGTGCATAGAAGCAATAGTTTTCAAAAAAATATATTGTTACATAACATAAGAAATATTTATATCGAGGATGAACGAAAGAATGTGGCGAACGATAGAAAAATGTTAGAGAAAAAAAAACATAGAAATATCAGTGATGTGAGAAAATATAGTGTGGAAGGATATGAAAACAAAAAAAAATAGTTGAAAATGTGTTAATATAGTTTAGTGAAAACAAAAAAAAAACATAGAAGATAAATTTTGTTCTTCTTTACTTTTTACAATTATTGGTAGTTATCACATATATATGTAAAAAGAAAAGAAAAGTTTAGAAAATGGAAAAGGTAAATTACCTTGAAGGACTGCACAGAGAAACCGGAAACCAGGGGGTTGTTCCGTAACATAAGAAGCGAACAGAAAACAGAAAATGGTATACTTGTATTAAAGAATTTTTCCAAGTGATAAGAAAATTTTACCACTCAATTTAAGAAAGAAAATTTTTTAATTAAACTCTTTAAATTCGATTGTCGATTGATTCGATTCATTCGATTCATTCGAATGAACAAAATTCATATCATTCAAATTTAAATATTAAAAAAATTTTCAAAGTGGTTTCTAATATTTTATATTATAACAAAAAATTAGGATTACTGTATTTTGGATAATTGTATATGTAATGAAAAGATTTTTTCTTGTATTTATGATCGATGCTCCAATGATGTTGCAAATCGCTACGGGTCGCTGTAGAAATAACTGAAATTGTATACGTGAAAATATTTGTACAATAAATGCAAAGAAATTTTACTCTTTTGAAAATTCTTTTTTTTTTTTTTTGTTGTTGTAAAATTACTTTGCTTAGATTTTAATAATGAATGCACATTGCCAATAAACTTTAAATAATTTTTCGATACAAATTGAAATTTTCGCATATGTGTTATTTTATTAACAAGGGATTAATACATATTCTACAAATATTGTTAATATATCTACAAATAATTAAATTAAAATGTAACTACACAAAGGGGGATTATTTTTATATCGAGAGAATTCATGTACCAATCGTAAGAGGATTTATAAAATGTGAATAATAAATAAAAATAATGTACGTCGATTATCATCCCAGAGATGTTTAAATTAAATTTTATGAAACTTTATAAAATACCATATATTATGGGGAAAACGCATTTTTAAAATTAATTTTGCAGTAATAAAGTTAGATATTAAACTAGAAAATGTAATTAATATTAAAAATTAATTAATTTGAAAATATGCAATAAAAGGAAAAGAAGAGATGAATTTACTTTTTTATTTTTATAAATTTGCAAATTTTAAACAATGAAGCAAATTTGTATTCATAAGTTAAAAAAATACTCTCTTAGAAAATTACTATTTTTATTAAATTGAGGCTAATTGAATATTCATCGTACCTGCCTGTTAAATATGTTATAACAAAAAGTGTTGTTTATAAACAAACGATTGAGAAATAAAATACGAAAATATTTATTCAGAGATCCAATTTTTAAAATATGCGGCAAATCTATACTTTCCCTCAGAAATTTTTTTGTAATTTTTTAAAAAACAAGAAATGGAAAAGTGAATGTTCATCATAAACTTTCGGAAGTAGAGAATTTGTATTATAAGTTTTTTTTCTATACAACTTCAGAGGACGTATATATTTGAAAGATATTAAAGTTTCGCAAGTTTTTAAACACACAGTACAAGATGAATTTAATTTATGTTTAAATGCTCACCGCCAATTTAAAGTTTGTAAAATGCAAATTTATCAACTATATATTTTATTATAATTAATGCATTTTTATAAAATCTTATTGAGAATTGCTCTGTACATGAGTGTTTTACAATATTGCGGAATCTATAGTCAATAATTACAAATTCATTTCCTCTCTGGTTTAACGGGGCTTATTAATATAACAATTTACCAATAGCCATTGTGGAATCCTTAATGTGTAATTGTTTATTGAAGCGTATTTATAATAAATCATTTTTAAGTTAATTCGATTCGCAATTGCAATTATGTGACTTTGAATTATTAATTAATGAAAATTAAAGAGAAATTTAATTTATAATGGAGCAGAACGTAAAGAAGAAGAAGAAGAAGAAGAAAAATTTTAAATTCAACTATTTAAAAATGACATTAATGTACATAAAAGTTGATGCGGTTTGGCCTTAATTATAACGCCAGATGTTACCGCGTATACGAATAAGAAAAGCCTTTAAAAGGAAATCTACCTCTTATTCTAAAAGTCGCGCGGGAAATTTAAAAGACCGTCTGCTCACCTGCGGTGCAGTTTTTAATTGAAAGTAATTCAACTGCAATTTGTTTCAAGCTCTTTACTGCTTTTCTTTCTGTAATCCATTTCATATAGGTAGGTGCGAGAAAGGAGAAAGAAGAGACATTTCATTTTTCCGACTAATATTACGACTGTAAAAACTTTCCCACGATGAGTAAAATTTTGTCAAGGTCTCTCTCTCTTCTTTAAATACATATACTAAAAGTCCATTAAAATTTGTTCACGAATTTCCCTTTTTTGGCTAAAACCAAGCACTAATCTGGCTCTGAAAGATTTCTTCACTTCGTCGGAGTGCAAACGGTGGTTTCATTACGGAGTTTCCGGCACAGCGATTCGCTTCAAAACAGAGCGCCCACGCAGATTTGCATACGGTAAATTATTTTGTGGTCATGCATGCAGTGGAGATCACTCAAATGTCTAATATCAGTTTCTACATGCTTCAAATGCCTTTAATTCCATCAATTTAATTTAATATTGTATACGAAATTATATTGCCCGGCAGATGCGGGTAGTTTCAAAAATGAAACATTCCAGAATTAAAAACTAAAATTAAAACTAATTTGACGATGATGAAAACAAGTATTATAGAAGGAAAATAAATAAATTATTCGAAAATACAAAACTTTTCATCCATAACAGGTGAGTCAAGTGTACATATAAAGAGGAAACTTGAAATAGATTCAAGAAGGCAAGTTCTCTGCGAAAATGTTGTGACATTAATTGGATATTATACAAGGCAATTCAACTTTTGCAAATTCACGTTGTAGTTTTTTTCCACTTGGAAGTCTCCGCTTACTCATCCGTTCTATTCCCAGCGTTGGGACGTTTTCTGTATACATACAATATACATATATTCGCTTTCTCTCTCTCTCTCTCTCTTTTCTTCGATTTTCAAAAAAAGGAAGATAGAATTGAGAATGACGCATTCGCACACTGTTGAAATCCTTCTAAAATCGACCCTAAACTCGATTTCACACAGAGACCGATTGAAACTCAGGAGAGGATGTCGAGATTCATGCAAATCGAATGCTTCGCATTGTGAAATAGCAGAGGAACCAAATCTGACAAACTATGTGAACGCGAAAGCGAAAACGCATCCCTGATTCCAAATTCCAACAATCCTTTGTAATCCGATCAAATCGGCAAGGAATTTTTCAATTTTCCTCAGGCAAATTGCTAATTTCCTAATTTTTTCCCGAGTAAAAAGAATTTGGCAATATTCTCCGAATTTTTTAAGAGTGACATGCAAATCTTTTGGGAACGTAATTAATTAGTTTTTAACCTACTGAATAATTAATTTTATTAAAAAGTAGCTGTCGAAAAATTAAATTTAGTAATAAAACGTTTATAGTCATTAGCTAAATTATTTGCCCCATATACAGATTGTATTAATTTAAAAAACACCTCACGGAAATTTTCTAAAGAGCTTGACGCAAGTATCGGCAGGACGGTCATTAAAGGCATTTAAACTTTTTAAAAGGTAAGTACCATTTTTCCAATGTCATCCCAAGAGCATCCCAAGAGAGAGTTTTCCTTATTCTGCAAGGGTTCTCTAAAAGTTTAAAAGGGGCCCCAAAGACTTCTCTATAATGGATGAGCATTATTAGGAAATTTCCCCTTTTTAAATATTCTGACAATATAATTTTTTATGCTACAATTTCCATATATTTTCAAGTACCTAAATTAGTAAGTTAATTTTCGAACATTTCCGATATTTTCGACTTTTCTTCCTTTCACCTGAAAAGCGATTGGCACAGAAATTCTCTCATTAAGGTGTACAAAGGAACATTCGCGTCAATATGGATCTGGGGTACCTCTCTGATAAATACTGTAAAAATGCAACTTTTCAAATACGTGAGTAATAAAGAAATATACTAGCGAGGTTCGTAAAATTCGTACATGATGAAAATATGCAGTTTTTTCCCTCTCTTTTATATTTGCAAGTGTAATAATTTAGTGTGATTTGCGTAAGAGACTGTCTCGTTTTAAAAACCAAAAAAGAAACTCTTAAGACTAACAAGTGGAGTATTTAATTTTGAACCTGGAAAGAAATGAATTTGTCGCTATTAAAAATATATACTAAATGAAAAGAAAATGTTCCTAATTCGAAAAATTCAACTTCTTCCTTTTGTTTTTGTGATTGAAATAGAAAAAATGTAACTTTTAAGAGTATGATATGTACTGAAGTTAAAAACGGAAAAAAAGAGCACAGTCGAAGGAGCAAATCGAAAAGAGAGTCAAGAGGGATTTGCGGGTCAGAGGCAAAGATCTGCAGTGAGACACAAGAGGCGGTGCAGAAACGGCAGAACACGATTTGTGCTCTCCTAGACACCAAATATCTGTCTTTGTTGTCTTTCTTATTGTTGTCTGTTTGTCTCAAGTGCTTCCTCGCTCCGTATTACACTTGAGAGTGTAAACGCGGAGAGGACCTGAAATTAAGTGATTAGTACGAGTCTGGCCAAGATCCTGCGTCTGAGAAAAGAAGGAAGATAGTCATTTTGATAAATTCTATCTCCAGAGGGACCGTTCAAATAAGATTTCTTTCTTCAGTCTTTTCTCGTTTGCAGGATGTTTTCGACCATGTATTGTTTCAAGGATGCACAACACAGATGTAAAGTATATGATAGATGTATCAAATCAAATGTTTATTCTCTATTCTCAAACTGTCCAAAATTGCTTGTCCAAAATTGCTGCCTTTTTCTAAATTCTATTACTAGATAATTCACGTAAAAATAATCAACTGTGAATCAACAACAATATGCTTCACTCTACCTTGTGATTCATAGTCGAGTATTCTCGCGATACATAATGTGAATCAACTAAAGAGTTTTTTTTTTTATCGAGGGGTTAATAATGTCAATTACTACTTTTCTTCACTGTATCACTCACTAGAGTCAAACTCAAACTGGGTCATTGACACATGATAATGAATAAACACTTTGGACAAATTTCTATTGTATAGTCTATTGTTGCTTCTTTATACACTCTTAAATTAGTTAAATATTTAAATCTCCAACTTGTTGAAGAAGCAATTAAAAATCTCAAAAGACAAACTTTTGCTATTTTTATGAAGAATTAGTAAGAATTAGTAAAAATTTGTAAAATTGAGTTTCTCATAATCATAAACAATTTGATTTGATTCTGTCAGAAAGATATTGGGTGCAAACAGTAGGCAGACACGTGCCGCAGGTCACTGTATCCTGTTGCTGAGATGATCACGTGAACATTCCAATGTCGAGGCTTTGTGAAAACATCTATGTTGACATGTAATGAGATGAGTTTTGTCAGACGCGAATGTGTTATGTGACTGTTTTGATAATGCTTTACCACTCGAATTACTTTTCTTTTCTTTTCTTTTCTTTTCTTATTCTTCTCTTCTCAGTAATCGATGTCTTTTTTATCATATGATGCTCGATATGATGCAACATTAGTAGTACACAACACAAATTTCCAAGTCAAAGAATCCATCCAATTTTTAAATTTCCCTCAAAAGAATATTCCCCTCAGTCTGACTCGTCTGACTTGAATAACTAACAAGATTTATTCTTATAAAACTTAGACTTATTCAAAGCACACCTTTCATCAGCAAAAGTAGCAGATGAACTTTGTAAATTGAAGATGTACTGCTGAATAATTATTTCGAAGCAACAGTGTGAAATTTTTACTAAATCTTTAATATTAGATCCTTATAGAAAATTGTACTGTTTACCTCAACTTTAAAATTTATTTTTGATTGTATTTTTCCATCAAAATAATTCGATTCTCTGATATTGTGATTCTGCTGGCGTAGAAAATTTTTATAGGTAAGGTAGCATTTATCATTCTGGAAAAAGATCGACTTCTTTCGAGGCGAGGCGAGGCGAGGCGAGGCGAGAGGTAAACCTATTTTAATAAACTTGTTCTTTTCTATTAATAATTGATGACCGAATTGAAGAAAGAAATTGGAAAAGTAAAAGACAAGACTTTACCCTTAACAGGTAATATTCAACAAATGACGTGTTTAAAATGTAAAAGCTTTTGCTTTCACTTTCACAATTGCCCTTTGATTTGGTTCTGTTGGCATTGCAGTCGTTTATAGAAGGATTTACGAGTTAAACTCAAAGCGTCGATTGAAAGAGGAATTGGCTATCAAAGTGATGGAAAATAAATCATTGTGTAAAAATGGAAAGTGGAAACTACAGCATGAATTTTATGCCATACAGGCTCTTAAAAAATCAACTGAATATCAAAATTTTCAGTCTTGGGAGCAATAATTCTCATAGAATTATTCGAAATTTTGCATTAACTGATGAATCTAATAATGAATCATAAAAAAAGGTAGAATACACTTTAGTATGTTGGCAAAATTATGTAGATGGAGAAAAGAGTTTATTTTTAGGCTGATGAGACACTCTATTGTCAGGATCGCTAAATAAAATTTATATATGACAATAAAGCTCGTGTGCATTAAAATAATTAAGAAGAGACTTTAGAACGTCGTCGCTAAAGAGTAATTTAGTCACTGTTGGAAACTTTAGTGAGTATAATTTTATTACAGATGTCTTTACTGCATTTAGACAGCTACAGTGTAATTGCATTACACTTGCTCAAAGTGATGTAAAATTTTTTCAACAAATACTTTCGGGTCATGTGACAAAGAAAAAATAGACTTTTTCCTGCGGTGGGAGGGCTAAAAAAAGTTTTTCTAAACAAAGCTTCTTTTAAAAAAGAATTTTAACCTCTTGCTATTTTGAAAAGTTTGTTTCTTAATAATTAAAATTATTTGTTTTACGAGATTTACGAACAAGGTTCGAAAGTTTGATTAGACTCTATCGACTCTCGATAGGAATGAATAATTGAAACAAGAATTAAATAATTATTTATATACCTAAATCGTTAGATTTCAGTTCGAGTGAGAAATCTCAAAACAAAGTTACGCGCTAGACTACCCATACAAATAATATATGTTTCCCTCGGCTCTCTCGAGGTTGAGTTTCATTGTTGCATTAAATTCCGTAAAGCGAGACCGAACAATTGCGGTGAAACTTGAATTGAGTTTTTATACATTCGCATAAAATTTTTGCGAGACTTTTCTCGAGGCATTAAAAAGTGAAATGACTATTGGATCAATTTTCGAGATAAATTCTCTTTCATTGACGATGCGTTAGATAAGAGGTGGAGAAACAAAACAAATGTCAAGATGTCGAAAAGCAGAGCGGGAGAGATAGAGAGAGAGAGAGAGAGAGAGAGAAGACATTAGTATTCGAGAGCTTGAAATGTTGGTTTACAAGCTTCATCACGTGGACGTGACACATGCCACAGAGAATAAACCGAACACAACTTGATGCTTGAAAGGGAGCGATAGATATCGTTGATAGCTTTGTTCGTAAAGCAACAAAATCATATTTTAAATATTTAATAACGTAATTCATGAAAAGCCAACAGCAAATTGCCTTTTTTTACCGAGTAAAACATCAATGCCAACCCTTTTTGACTCTTCTCTAGAGACGTGTTTTAGTGCTTCATAATAAAATTACACGTTGAAAATCAACACTGATTATGAATGCATCTGCGGGCAGTCATTTAAAATCCTGTTTAACTCATATGAAATGAGATTTTAAAACTCGAGGTACTCGAGGTAAATTTTTTTATTTCTAGCTTTACAATAGAAATATGAAAATACTTTTTGATTCTTTTTGATTTTAATTAATATTTAGAGAATTGTCAATGCAAAAATTGAAAAATTCTCCATGCAAGCTAGCTGGAAAGTTGCTGAGAAATATTGTGCTATGTGAGGTGGAAAAAAGATTGAAGCGTTAGGTGGAAACCACAAGCGACCACTCCATTAAACGAGTCTAACATCCGTTGTCGTTTAGTCAAAGAGGACACAAGAGACTGCGGATGGGAGAGGAAGACAGTCAGGATGGAAAGGTGAAGTCCCTCACCCTTCAAATACATCCAGCATTCTGGCCTCGTCAAAAAATCAAGAATTTTTCAACTCTTCAATTCAAGTTTATAATATAATAGTGTCAATTTAATCCCAAGACTATAAAAAATTAGTTAGTTCGAAAATCTAATTAAAAATTCTTAACTTTATCCTTAACTTTAATTTTTAATTATTTGTTATACTTTTACGTTACAACTGCGATGGATTCTTTGCTTTGAACTTGTCCGACAGAAATTATCAACATCTTTGACACTCGTTGCATCTTTTATGATGTAAGAATTGAGGTAAAACTTTATCTTTTGTGATTAGATGTAATGAGTATATGCTTGCTTACTGACCTCTAGGAATTCCTTTATTGTCGTATCAACGACAATGAGTGGACGTTGAATAAGGTGTACCACTCCATTTTTAACTGGGATGTTTGCTTTTATGATCTCGGCGAGAACTACGCCAGTTGGATGGTCCTTATCTCCCACTATGGTGTTGGACTTAACGTACACTGAAATTATTTTTTTTTTTTCACAAAATTAGAGCATTTACTAAAAAACAAAAAACTAATCTAAAGAATTCAATCACAGTTTTTTCAATTCTATTATTGCGATAACAAGCTTTGCACTAAAAAATTTGGTAATTTTAAAAAAGTATTAAATTTGACGACTAAAAATTCGTTTTAGCTGTTGAATGGTACAATGGTAATACAGAAGCAATTAAACTAAAAGAGTTTTGATGAATGAAGCTAGAGAAAAATGGAAAGTTTTTTTAGTTTGAATCATCTAATAATACCTCTTTTACTTTTCCCATCCTGCTCAGTGTAAAAACTTATGGTAACATTAAGATTATCGTCGTTTGCCAGAGTCCTATAGGGTTTGTCATTAGGCGTAGGTCCCGTGAAAAGAACATGATGGGGTATCACGTGTCCATCAATCACTCTGCCATCGATTTTCTCCGGCCTCGGCGATGGCTGGAAAAGAGAAAAGAAAAGAAAAAGTTGAGTGAGTGAGTTGGTGAGTATAACTAAAGGTTTACTTATCAAATAAAATAAGAGAGAAAAAGTGGAGACATTTTCTCGGATTTTTTCGCTCGTAAAGTCGTAAGAAAACGAACGCTATGCCATGCCAGACGTCGATGTGGTCGGTCCGGGTATAAAGCAAATATTTAATTAGCCCGTCGTCGCGTCGACAAGATAGCGTTACTCACATTAATTACGCGCCGCTTCAACCCTTGCCCTTTCCTTCCATGTTAGTACCTTTAGTACCTTTGTCAGAGGGGATGAAATAGCTGCAAAAGCCTCGCTTGAGTAACATGCAACAGTAACGCACAGTAACGTCAAAGACAAGAGGAGGATTATGTCGTATGACGCGAGCGACCAGCGGGTACCTGATTGATGAACATATTTCATCCTCCGCTTTCGTCGAAAGTTAAATACGCTGGAAAAAACACCCTAAAGGGATTCTTGCGAGGGAGAGTTTACAAAACTGCAGCATTTCATACTATATTTAGTCAGCATTCCAAAGTAGCGCAAAATTTTCTCTATCTTATCTCAAATTTAACGACTTGCTACAATTTCCGACTTTATGTAAGTTTACTTTTAGTTTTTTTCAGCGGTAATACGTTTAACATTTACAATTCTTCAATTTTCCAGGAAAGTTTTAAGAAAAAGTTTTAAAAAACCCAAGAAAACCCAAGTTGAAAAATTCCATGGAAGTACCCCTGGAAATTCGGCAAGTTTTATATTTTAATATTATTTTAACATTTCTATTATGATTAGAGTCATAATAATAAGTTGTTGCAATTCAATTGCAATTTTTCCCTGACCCTAAAGAATATTCTGATTCACTCTAAAAATGATTAGTTACTCAAAAAACTGTTATGTTATACATTTAATTACGAACTTTTTTAATTGTAAAATTATTTCAAAACACCAATAAATTTTTTTTTAAATAAATATTTAATCATTATTATTATTCCATAGGAATTACAATTCTTCAACACATTCAAATTCAAATCTTCATGAAATTCAACAACTTATAAGAATATTATTATATAAAACATGAAGATATCAATCACTCCGAGTCGAAGACTTACAAAATTTTAATAAAATCCTTTCCAAGAATTCAATTATTTTTACAGGTAATAACATTTTTCACATGAATTCAATTATTTAAAAAAATTCGTTGGAAGAATTCAATTATTTTTAATACAATTTTAAATAAATTATTTTATATAATTGAATTCTTCTTTTAAATTTACATAAAACGATTCAAAAAACTTCTATTATTTCAAAAAATTATAATAAAATTCATTGGAAGAATTTAATTACTTTTAGTAAAGACATGTAAATTAATTATATTTTTAATACAATTTAAAATAAATTATTCTAAATAATTCAATTATATTTTTTTATTTTCGTAAATTACTGAACAAAATTTAATTATTTACAAAAATTTTAATAAAATTTTTCATAGGCTGTCAATTATTTTTAATACATTTTTAAATAAATTCCTCGAAAAATGTAATTATTTTTAAAATTTTTTTCGACGAATAAAAAAAATTTTTTAATAAAATTGTCAAGAATTATGCCATTTTTGGAGGAATTCGATTAAAGATTATATTAAAAATAATTGAAATTCTATGATGAGTTTTATTATTAATGAAAATAATTTAATGCTTGCTATAAATTTTATCAACATACTTTTTTTAAATAATTGAAATCTTTTAAAAAATTTTATTATAAAATAATACATATTGAAAATGCGATTGAATTGAGGAAAATTTTCGAAAATAATTGAATTTTGGAGAAGAATTTTATTATTTTTAAAGATAATTAGCGAATAAAAAAATTTTTGAACATAATTGAATTTCTGCGAAGAATTTTATTAACTTTTGAAAATAAATTGAATATTCTGCAATCATTTGTAACTTCTTCTAAATTCAATTTTTTCAGTACTTTAATAAAAATCCCTGAATTTTTCCTGATTCCCCTGATCTATGACAACGCTGGAAATGTTAAAATATTTTTAAAATCTAAAAACTTGCAGAATTTCCATGGAAACCAAAAATAACTATTATTTTATAAAATAAATCTCGATTTTCCCCTTTTTGTTTTTATACTAAAACTAATAGTGTTCGCAGTATATGGAAATATGAATGAAGAAGCCTATTTCGCTCTATAGCCATTATCTCTTAAAATTTTTGATTGTTTGTTGTTGAAATATAGTCGTTTTTAAAGTTCATTTAAAATTCTAAATATATATCGAAAAATACATTGGAATTTATGAGCTGAGAATTATTCATAAAGCATTTTGATTTTTAAAGCAGGCAGCTCTCTGATGTTTTTCTGAATTTCTTTTTGACCCAAGTACAGTGCGTGGAAAAATATTCTAGATTGTATTTTCCCAAGAGTAAAAACTGAATTCGATTCCGACACACTTCAATTCACTGTAATTTCATTTCATTTGGTCTCCAGAGAAAGCAAATAGTACAATAAACATACGAGTTCGGTTATGATATTCTGCAAAATGTTTGCTGTAATTTCATCTTTACGATAATAATATAAAGACTACAATGGGCTTATTAAAATTTTACTTTATTTTTTCTTTCTTAACAATAATTAAAGAAGAAATTGATAGAGTAAACCTTTTCGACTATAACTTCTCACCCCAGGTAGGATACCGTCATACAATTTTAAAAGTATAAATAAAGAATGACGGATAGATTAATAAAAATTGTTTCCCTCATTAAAAAGATTGAAACATTTACCTTAAAACCTTCATCTTCAGGAATGAAAAATGTGAATTTTCCATCGGCTTTGAATACTTCTTCTTTTCCTGTAGTAGTTACTCTTTGTTGAAACGTTCTGAAATTAAAAGAAACATTGATAATAACTTTTAAGGTGTTTCCGGCAAAAAGTTATTAAAAGCACCTTAAAATGCATTAGTCTTCGTGATAATAGATGAAAATATATTGAAGATACTTTAAACGATAATAAAGTGACTACAATGTATTTTAAGATGTTACTTTTTACACTGACGTCTAAAAATTAAACTGTTAGAATTTCGTCTTTTTAATATTTTTCCGAACTTTAATTTTTCTGACTAATCACAAATCTCGTTTTTTTTAAAAACACTCAACTTTTCTATATATAAAACCGAATTTGAATTTTTTCTACTAAGTTGTCTTGTTTGCATAGTTTTTTACAATATCTACTTTTTGACAATTGCAATATTTTTTGCCGCAAAAAGTATAAAGAATTTACATTTTGCAAAACAAAGACACACAAAGCGCGTTCAATAATTTCCCTTAAAGCTGAAATTCTTGGAACTTGGCACGTGCACCTTATTTATTCCCGTGCAGAAATCGCCACTTTTGTTCCCGATTACCGCCCTGGCCCCGGTCGGGATTTCATGATCTGGCCCCGACTTCGTGGCCCCGACCAGGACCAGACCGGGTTTGCCCAAGGATCTACAAACAGCGCACAATGGGATTTTTTTTACAATTTACTGTTCAAAACTGTCTACAGCCTACAATTCTTAACCGGTTTCAGTATTCTTTATTTTAAATTAAAGGCGAATAAATTCTTAAGACATCCCTTAAGGTCAATTTTTTAGTTCTTAATTGTTTATAATTTTTATTTTCAATCAAAGTTAACAAATTAATACAATTTTTCAAAAAAGGAGGCTTATTTTCTTATTCCGTTGCTGCATATGATCTGAATCAGTTCAAATTAATACAATATGACCACCATATAATTAATAAAACAGAAAGTAATTTATATCAATTGTTATAAACAATATTAATTAACAAATAGTTAACTTTGATTTCTTTCCACTAAAAAATGTTTTTTTTACCTTTTCTTTTTAATTTAAGTTCATTTAAAGAATATTTGCCCTTTTTGATTATAAAATAACTTATTTAAATTGTTATAAACAATATTAATTAACAAATAGTTAACATTGATTCCTATTCCACTAAAAATTTTTTTTTCACATTTTCTTTTTAATTTAAGTCTATTTAAAGAATATTTGTCCTTTTTGATTAAAAAATAACTTATTTAAATTGTTATAAACAATATATTAAATAACAAATAGTTATGTAACTTATGCTCCTGTCCACCAAAAAAATTTTTTTTCACGTCTACTTTTTAATTTAAGTTCATTTTAAAAATATGTGTCCTTTTTGTTTAAAAAATAACTTATTTAAATGGTTACAAATAATATTAATTAACAAATAGTTAATTTTTGTTCCTTTCCACCAAAAATTTTTTTTTCACGTTTACTTTTTTATTTAGATAATGTTAAAAGACCACGGATATATAATATTAAATATTTAAATAAGTTATATTATAAGCAAAAAAGACATATATTCTTTAAAAGAACCTAAGTAAAAAAGAAAATTTGCAACAAAAATTTTCTGTTGGACAGGATCATAAGTTAACTATTTGTTAATTAATGTTGTTTATGACAATTGAAATATATTACTTTATGGGTTTTTAATTGTCTGCTGGTAATATTGGATTAATTTGAACTGATTTAGAGCATGTGCAGTAACGGAATAAGAAAATAAACGTCCGTTTTTAAAAAATTGTGTTAATTTGTTAACTTTGATTGAAATTTGAAAATAAAAATTATAAACAATTAAAAACTCAAAAATTGTCCTCGAGGGATGTCTTAAGAATTTATTCTCCTTTAATTTAAAACAATAGGACAAACGCACCAATTGTCGAAGGTGAACCATTTGTCGATGTTATCATGGTGATAACCAAAAATATTGCCTAAAATGTTAAATTTTTTTGTGGTTATAATATTAACATATTATTTTTGACATTTATAACTCTTAAAAACTCTTAATTGTTTTTCACACTTAAATTGAAATTCCATGTTTAAGGCAAAAAAATAAATTATTATTAATTAATAATTTTTAGTATTATTGTGAATTATTAATAATGAAAAAATTTTTATTATTTTAAAAAATAGTTAAATTATAAATAATATAGAATAAATAATTAAATTAATAATTTTTACCATATTATTATGATAAACATATTAATTTATATATATATATATATATATATATATATATATATAACATACATTTTTAATAATTTTTCTATAAATAAATATGATACAGTCAATTTATTATGATAACACTGTATATAACGGTCCCATGATTCAAAAGGAAGTTTAAGCGAGGTCGCTTTCAAGCTTGCGTGGCTATGCGGTATGTGTATTCGACTTGCGTCCTCGAGGTCTAGGGTTCGGTCCCCCGTGCGTGCGATATTTTTCCGTCTTAGTTTTAAGTGTTTTGTGTATAATTCTTAATAATGTTACATAAAGTATAGGTTTAAATAATTATTAACAATAATAATAATTATAAATAATTATTAATTTAAATAAGATAGTCTGTCTAAATTAATGAAAGAAAATAAGAAAAATATTTTTTTTAAAAACTTAGTCCAATAAAAGCAATTCTAATAACTATTTACATTTTTAATGACACTCATAAAAGTTTATTTACTACAAAAATATTAATAATAATCATTAATATTGAAGTAAATACTCCCCATTCTTTAATAATCAAATAACAAGCTTTAATATAATAAAATGCAGTCAGTATTGGAATTCTACCTGGGTAGCGAAAAGATCGGGGGAAATCCCATGGCCCCGACCGGGTCCCGACAGGGCGGCCAGATCGGGCAAAGTGCCATGGCCCCGGTCGGTTTTAGTGTTTCAACCAGGCCGGGGCCAGGTCGGGTTGCCAGATCGGGGCCCGGTTTGTCCCGATCTGGCCCCGACCTGGCCCCGGTCAAAATTTCTGCACGGGTTGCTCAAGAATCGTATAAGCTTATATTTTTCGATTTCACATTCCATTCAGTTTCCAGGCGAATTTTTCCAGATGGATAAGTAATTTTTTGTGAATATATTTCGGAGAAAATTATTCTTTGTGAATTGTGAAGTAAAAATGATGCATTACTTGTTTATTATTTTGAAAAAAAGAAAAGTGTTCTAAAGAAAGTAAATAACGATGTAGACGCTTTAACTAATATAAAAATAATGTAAAAATAATATGAGAGATAATGTCTGTATAAACGAGAAAAAGAATAGCAAAAAAAAAGTTGAATTAAAATATACGTAAGTATTTTCTGAAAGCGAATACTTGGTGTAACAAAATACATCTGTCTGTCCATTACCCACCTTTTTCACTGAATACAAGAGAAAGTACGACTTTCAAGATCATATATCCACTTATGTTATACTTTTTCCTTTTTCAATTTCAACCCATTTGTCAACTTTACAGTATTTCAAAAAACTTTTCTAAAAGTTAGTTTTAAATAATAAATATATAAATAGATTTATTATTCTTTTTTAAAGGGAAAATGTAAATATATCAACTATACTAATTATTATTTTACATACAACAAGCTTTTCAAATTAAGAACTTTTTTTTAAAAAACAATAAAGAAAGTTATATTCAGTTGAATAATTGAGTTTACATCCTTTAAACTTGCAATAAAAAGCTGTTTAATTCTGTTTTTATTCTATATTTGCAATTTTTCTGCGAATATCAAATTGAGACAAAAAACGAATCAAAACGTCGCAACGTTTTGATTACTTTTTTGTCTCAATTTGATATTCGCAGAAAAACTGTAATTCGAATAAATTAATTAATTACTAATTGTTAAGCTAAAAAATTTCGACGAACGAAATAATTTATAAAAATTAAACTTACCTAGTTCGTCGTGATCCCAAGTTCAGTTGAGCTGTGTTATTTAAAAATTGCAGAGCATTGGGATTCACTATTGGAGTGTCTGCTGAGCGGATTGAAACTACAGGTTCTAAAACTTCAGATATTTGATGCAAAACCTGAAATCAGAAGAAAAATTGAAGATAAAAATTAAGAATATTTATAAAAAATTATTATTTATGATAATATCACTGTGCATGAAAGTGTAGAATATCAATATTCATCAAATTCAATTAAAATTAACTAAATTCTGAAAAGATATCTTTTTAGTTATAATAGGCTACTTTTCAATCGTTTTGTTTTTATTAAGGATATAAACGGTTTTGTTTAAATAGACTTTTTTTCTGTTACTTTATCCAGTTTTCCTAAAAAAACTCTCATCTCTTTTCCACATAGCCATTTTCTAAATAAAGAAAAGAGTGAAAAAGCAGAGATTTAAAGCATTTGTACAAACTATTTATGTACTTTTTTTAGAAAGTAAAGAAACATTAAAGTAATGTTAACATTACTAAAAATAAAAGTTTATAATAATTTGTGAATTTATAATCTAAAATATACATAAGAAATGAAATGTACGTAATAACAAGAACAGTGAATTTTTGCTGCGCAAGATAAGTCTTGTAATCAGTCAAAGAATCCAAAATGGTAGGAAGACATGGAGAAGCAAATAAAATTTTGCCTCTAATTGTAAGTTTTTCCCAAGTCCACATTCTTAATTTTTCTAATAAGAGAAATATAAACATAGTTCTGACCATATAATGAAACAAAAAATAGAGATATAGTCTTAATACGGTTGGCTCTGTTTTCTCACAAGATGATAGGCGATTACCTGACTGAGCTTTTATACTTAATCGTCCCATACGAAAAAGACGCGATTAACTTTAATTGGAGCATAACCATCCAAGTCGGAGGGTAGATGGTTGTTGCACTCGTGCTTCCTTGCTGAGAAAACTTATTCCATTTTCTAGGATTGCGCTGAACGAGCAGAAATCTCTGTAAGGTGAGGCAAAGGTAAAATTCTATGTACGCTTCCATTTATTTTCATAAATGGAGACGTGAATTTAAATGCTGCGAGGTTCTTTTTTTTTTTTACAAACTTTACTAAATTGCCGTTCATTCCAATTTATTTCTCTATTATTAGAAAATGTGTTTTTAATATCTATTACAGAAAATTATTTATTACTTATGAAAAAAAAACAACTGTTGTAGAATTAAATTACGCTTATGCTTTACATTCGTTTGTGTCAATTAATTGAAACAAAAATATTCGCATGCATGATTGCATATACAATTTCATAACAGATCAGTAACTTGATTACTTTTTGATGCTGCGTTAAATTGTTACATTGTCAGCTACTGGAATTTATAAAATATTTTATTATATATTTAAAAGAAAAGAGTTTTAATGTGCTTTCTAATGATATAAACTCGTTGAAGTAAACGAACGTTATTGAATAGAAAATGCAATATCTCAAAGCACAAAAGAAAGTTATAAGTAACTCGAGTTACTTAAAGAAGAAGTTTATGCGATACTTTCTCTCAATTGTTCACTTCAGTTGGCACTTTAGGTACAAAACACAAAAGATCTTTGGAAATTTGTCATGGTGAATAAATCTAAATATGAATTTATTAAGCAAATTTTTTAAAATATATGGTTTCTTTATTAATGTTTATTAATGTCATTACATATATGTATAATATTTAAAAGTATGAAGAAAATTGTTCAAGGTGAAAATCATGAAGAAATATTAAAGTTGAGAAGCACTGAAGAAAGGGAGCTCACTATCCGGAGAATCGCACTTATTTACTGATAGGCGTTCTGAAGGGAGAAAAAATAGCGGGTTTAATTTTGCGCGATCGCTTTAAAGGGTGGTTTACCCTTAGTGTTAGCTCGTAAGCAGCTTTAGGTCTGGTGGGGTGTGGCGTCGCGATGCGACGCGACGGCGCCATTCAGTTGACTTTCACCCCATTCCCTCTTATTCGCTCTAACCAACTCTGGAAATCCTTGCTTAATTTTAGTAAAAAGAAATCAATTTTAAGGTAACGGACAAATGTTCATTAATCGAGTTATTGTCTCCAACACTCAACTTCTAAACCTTGAAACTTTAATTTCATATATATTCATATGTATTTTTATTCGGAAATTTTCTTCAAAATATAAAATATCAAACCGCGATGAGGGGATGAAAACTGGAACGTTCCCTTTAAGCTTGCCTTGGAATAAAATGTGAAGAATAGCAAGAAAAGATCTAATTAGTTAACAGAAATGTGGTTAAATTTCAAAAATCCCTAATTAAGGTTACTTGAATTAATAAGAAAAAACAATTCTACATCTTTATTTTGACTACTCTTGCAGTTTTCACCGCTTTTCAATTTTAAATTTACACAAAAAAAAATTGTTATACTGTTATCCGAAACTGAAAACTAAATTAAACAACTCTTTCGCGTGCTGGTTTTGTCACAAAAGAGGGAACTAACAAATGAGTTGCTCCTAGGCGTCTCTTTTTTTTTTTTTTTTTTTTGCTTCTTGTGTCAAGTCGATAGTTCTCTCTTCACGTCACAATAAAGTTATATAAGGCAAAAATATTCTTTTTTTCTACGGAAAAAAAGTTTTACTTTTCCAAGAGAATTCTTTTCATGTAAAAATATTTGAGACATTTTAATATTTTGATATGGAAAAAACTGTAAAATTTTCTTCAAGTAAAACATTTAAAAATTAGCAATAGTTACTAAAGCTAATGTAAAATTTAATATGTACTTTTAAAACTTAGTTACAAAGTTAAGCAAGTTGATTGATATACCCAAGTTATTGTTTCCACTGCCTTGCACTGTTCAATCTGTTCTTGGTTTGAAACTATAATATTAATTTCAGTGATTCATTTGTTCTGTAAATAGAGTCCATATTGTACAATATCTCTAGATTTCACATCATTTCGCACAATTTCGCATCATGTCAACTTAAAAGTTGACAATAGTAATTAATTTCGTAATTATCGTTTACGATGATTTTTTTTTCTAATAATAGGGAATTTAAAAAAATTGAATTTACCGAAAAAAATTTAGGATAATTTCAACTTGGGAGTTTGAGGTGAGGGAAACTTTAAGATGTTTGCCTTATATTTGTGCGACAGCAAATTTAAGCTCTTCTCACTGCTCGGTGGAAACGAATTCTCCTAGATGTAAGAATTTCTTCTCTTATCGAAAACTTTCTGCTGACGATAAGGGGAAACTTCGTCACGTGGGATAACCTTTTCTTATCAAACAATTTAAACTTTTCATCGTGGTACCGAAGATTCGACCGTGCAAACGCTTTCAACACCTCGACAACGCCGTTACACCGTCGAGAAACTCTTGATGTGAAAAAAAATTTAATGGAGAAATGAACTAGCATTAAATTTTAAGCAAGGTAAAAAACACGTTTTCTGACTTGTGAAATAAATACACTTTTTACTTATTGAAAAATTCAGTATACTCTAACACTGCAAAAAAGTTTTGCATCATTTCTGCGCAGGTCCGTAAGATTTTTCTCATTCGAACCAAATTTTAATATTAATTCTAAGTATTGAAATTAATGTCCAAAAGAAAAACAATTGTAATTAATTTAACAACTTTTTGCGGACAATAATTGATGCCCACACAAAAACTAAAAACCCAAGTACATTATCTTAATATATATATTTTTGCTTCTTTGTCCTTTTGAAAATAAAAAAAAAAAAAAAAAAACTGCGCGAATAAAAGCAGGGAAAAATATAAATTTCAGACGAAAAATGTTTCTGCTGGACAATAAAATTTTAAGCAGAAGTTGTCGTACTAAGAAATAAATTCTTTTCCGCTCTGGAAAACGACCTTATGAGAAAAGCCGTAACCCCGCAGATGGAGAAATCTCCACCTCGAACTTTGAACTTTTACCTTTCTTCTTCGCCAGCTCTTCTTTGCACCTTCCATTTTACCTTCCATCTTCATGATGACCTACTCATGGCAAGCACGGACTTCCCTTTCAAAAAAGTATCCCTCCGGATACAATAACATCAGCTTTTCTAGAGACGCTTCAGGCTTGAGAAGATGGTTCTTAGATTTACAAAAACTTTCATTCTCTCGACTCTTTCGACTTTATATTATACGAAAGAAATCATCATTTGCTACATTAATGCAAACTTTAATTTTTATGAAAAATATTGTTTCGACAAAATTTTATTCTTTTTGTTTGGCGAACACAAAAAAATTAATTAAACCTACTGAGTGGATTGTGAATTCTTTTCGAATTGTGATGTTAGGGTTGCAACAAAAATTTAATTTTGTTTTCCCTGATTTTCAGACGAAAGTTTGACTTTTTCCCTGACCCTAAAGAATATTCTTTGATTCACTCTAATTAATTTTATTGAAATTCATGAAAATAATTGAATTTTGTCGAAGAATTTTTATAAAGATAATTAAAATGTTGACGATAATATTTTTTTAGATTTTTTGGAAATAATTCAACTTCTACAAATTAATTTTACAATGAATTTTATAAAAATTCTTGAATATAATTGAATTTCGGCGAAGAATTTTGCTATTTATAAAGAAAATTAAAATGTTGACTAGATCTCGGATCTTTTTTCTACTTATAGTAAAGGTTTTTTGAATAAAGTGTAATTAATTTGAACAAACCTGTTTCTTAGTATCGCCAACATCGCCAATCATTAATTCAATGTTGCTTCGGTCCGTGAGGATTTTGGCATTATTAATATAGACATCTTCAGTCTTGCCATTTCTTCTTCGTGTCACCCATAATGGTGGATTCCCGTCAAGCTCCGAATTTAAGGATAAAGCATGCTCCAACTGATTGATTTTATAAGGGAAGGTAGCTGTAACAAAACAAAGTTTCGCTTTTAATTCAAGTATCGTAATAAATGTTTATTAAATATAAGATTATAATATAAATTATTTGAACTTTATAGTTTTAATACGATCTGAAAATTTCGTTGTCGAATTGTATAAGGCATACTATATTTTTAAAGAAGGAAGGATTTTCGTCGTGAGACAAGAATAAAGCGGACAACAAAAGAGACGTATGTATATAAAAAGATTTAAAAAAAGGGAAAACTTTGGCGAAACTTTTCCGCAAAAGCTACAGAACTCCTCGCTTTATTATCTCGTTACTCGCTAGAATGTCGCAGTAATCCCCGGGGTTTCCCCGCGAACCTACTGCCATTCTGCATCCTGAAACGGATCTGGAAGGTTTCACTGCTTCAGAGAGGAAAAGTCACACAATGGTGCTCATTACCCACTCCGTCTCGTAAACTGCAGTCCAGCTCAGCCTATAAGAAGTTACTCTTCACTCAAGTCAAGTGTAACTTTTAACACTCGAAGAAAATTTCTGTTTAACGGATTTGCACTTTCAAACAATTCAAATTCATTTCAAATCAATTGTATTATTCAAAAATTATTTATTCACCTATGTATGATCTATGATATATGCTCCTTTCATATAAAACTTTCACAAAAGAAAGATGAAATTGGGAATCGATTTTTGTATGCGATATTGCGATACGCCTCTTTCAATCAATTGGACTTTTTGTATTTTAGCTTTGAAGCCAAAGTGTACTCGAAAAACGGATGCACATACATAAGCTTTTAGCCAGATGGGATTTCTTTTCTAAACATACAGAAAGCGTTTTATCTTAGGTGGGGAGATACATCACTTCCCCTCAAGGGACGCGGAATCGATGAACTCACCACCAGGTTTGTTGGATTATCTCAGGGATTCTTAAAATGAAACGTCCAAACTTTTCAGCACATTCGTAAGCAAATGACTTTGTTACCGCGGCAAAACTAAAAACTTTCCCCACGATAAGCGTGCTCTAATTTTCTCAAAATAAATTTCATACATTTTATACATTTCATAAATTTCATACACAGTTAAACAAGAACATTCAACTTTTGTTTTGTTGCTTTTTATACTGCCGTGTAAAACAAAATTTTAAACGAAATTTAATATAACATTGGAGTGCGCATGCAACTTGAAAAGGAAATATTTTTTAATAAAGAATAAGTTGAGGCATCAATTATTTTATAATATCTGAGTTTAATATCAAGTATGAAGATGAGTAAATAGAAAAGAATACTTTATTATTTATTTACTACTGAGCGCGGACTTTGATTTAACAAACTTATAAAATATGCAGAAATCAATTTAAAAAGAAAACGAGAAATGAAGACTTGGAGAAAAATTGAATGTGCTGAGAGATGCGTATAATATCAAGACCCCTTTCCAATCGAGCTTCATTTCTCTTTCTTTAGTACAGTTCCCCTGTCGCTGTCATTTCCTTATTTTTTTTTCTCTACACCAGCTTCACTCTTTTCTACTACTTCTTTCCGGAGAGTGAATGATTAAGCTTTCAATCGATTCGCATTCATATCTTTGAGCCCTCTGGGTATATAAATGCGAATGCCAAACTGCCAACCGCAAAATGAGAACGTTATTGCGTATAATGTTTAAACTTTAAATTCAAACATTTAGTAGGTATAATTATAGACAAAAACTGCAGAATATTTTAAATTATTATCACCTGTTTTTTAATTTATAAAAACTATGAAATTGCCGATCCAAATTTCATATACTAATTTCAAAACATGAATTGAACCATTTACTTGACTCAAACAAAAATTATTTGATTCAAGTAAATATTTGTAATTAAAAATTCTCAATCAGCGAAAAATTCTAACATTAATAATTATTCAAATCATTTATGAAATTAATATTTTTGCAGTGTACAGTAAGTCGAGATTATTTAAAAATTTATTTAATACTTAAAAACTGAAATATTTATTTAATAATATATATAAAAAATAAATTCAAAAGCTAAAAAAGTTTTTTCAGAACTAAATTAATTTTGAGTAATTAATTAATTAATTATTTAATTAAAACGTTAAAAAAGTTTTTTTAAAACTAAATTTATTTTATTAAAATTAATTAATTTTAACAACAAATTTTTGTGAACTAAATTTTTTTGCTAAAAATGTTTATTTTTGTAAATAATTTCAATATTTCCCGCAAAAAGACAGTCTATTGTCGTTAGCGACATCTTTAACTGCTATAATAGCAGACGACACAATAAATTGGCGCGAAAGAGAAGAAGCAGACGAGACGAACGAGACCAAGTAGACAAACCGGAGTGAAAAAAGAAAGAGAGCAGTACTCGATCGACTGTGTTGAAGGATAAAGCAGTTATGTTCTGTGCTGTGTTATTTTTCTTGTATAAAACTTTAATCTCTATTGCCTTATGCTCTGTTTTATTCATTTTAACAAACTAATATAGTTAAATATAATGGAAACGGTTTCAGTCTCGAAGGTAAGTAAAATATTGTATTTACCTGTTGCATGCCACCACTATAACCTTAACAGATAACTATATTTACGATATTTAATTTTAAATTTATTTTTATAAGAAAAACATGTAACGTTTCATTATCCGAATTCGGGATCAACATTTATTTTCTTTTTCTAAACAGCAACAAAAATACTGTTAACGCAAAGAAACAATTTTTTCTGCACAAGAATGAAAATTCTTGTGTCAAAACAAATAATTGCAATAGGTACATTTGAAAGTTGAGAACTTTAGAAAATATAATTTTTCCCAAAATTATAATTTAAATAATTCAAATTGAGGGGATTTCTTAGCATACGATTATTAGTAAATATTAAAAATGTAATTGTTATCTAAGTTATTATTTTTCACAAATATTTAGAGATTTTAATATAGAGTTTAGTGATTAAAATTCAGTATATAAACAATATATTTTCTACTCAACAAATATATTTAATTTTATGTTTAATTTTGTTTTTAATTTTGCTTTTATATTGTTGTCAATTAGGTACGATGTGTTAATTAGTACTTTATAATAGATTTCACTCCGATATCTATGGGTTATCAATTTTTTCTGCCTTGTGATGCTTGTGATACTTGTAATATAAACCATTAATCAGGAGATTTATCGCTGTAGATTATAATCAGATCCTGCAAACTGTTACAAGAAGGAATGGGATCATTATTCATTTTTTATTATAATGTATTGTACATTATTTTATTTCAGGGTGTGTTTCCTGTGAAATGTTATACATTCGGGCGAAGAAAAATAAAGGATGAAAATGAAAATTATAACAAACCGTGGTATCGTGCTTACAGACAAATCTATCAAACAGTTCAAGATTCTGTAGAGGTACTCCTATTTTTAAATTATATTTAAGTAATTCTTTATTATAAGTGCAGAATAATAATTTTTATATTTTTTAATCTTTAGAGAATTAATTATACAATGTACAAGCAAATTTTACAAGATTTGTATTGGTACGTTGATAATATTTCTAATGGTGAAATAAGTATTCTGAATTCGGAAATACCGACAGCAATTCTCTTGGCTGGTAAGAAATAACAAATTAAATTTCTTATTCTAGTTCTATTTTTCTATTTTTCTATTCTCTTATTAAATTCTACTAAATTATTTATTCGTAGGAATGAATGTTCCTGACCACATAATGCTGTTTGATAAAGTACAAGCAACACTTGGGGAAATTACTCCCTATATAGCAACAATAAGCTCCAGGAATTGCAACAATCTGAAAAGTATGGTTGAAGAGAGTATTTACCAAATAATAAACGCAGATGCAAAGGTTACTTTTCATATTTTCTAGGGAACATTATTTTCTTTATTAAGCAAAGATTTTCTAATTAAGTAATAATTTCGTATTATCAGTCATTTCAGGAGGATCCCATAATTAAAAAACCAAATTGTACTTTTCGCGCCTTGAATTGCTGGTACGATGAATCAAACAAAAGCAATCTACCACTTGTAATAATTATAAGAGATTTCGAGAACTTTAACACTAAAGCCCTACACGATTTTGTCTACAATTTAAGGTGAGTTTTAAGCTGAAAATTAATTGTAATTATTTAAAATTATGTACGTAATATTCATAATGATTTTTTCGAAGATTGGGAGTATTATAAGTTTAATAATATTATTCTGTTCAGCATGCATTCGAGAATGAAGATTGTATTGATTCTTGGTATCGCAACAAGTCTGCATATTGTACACAGAACACTCTCCTATGATGTTACATCAAAACTTCGAATAAAAGTACGTAAACTAATATCCAATAGTAATGGATTCTGAATAATTTTCCTATGATTCATAAACTGATGTTAATAATCGAAATTAATAAAAAATAGGTATTTTCTACACAAATGCAACTACTTAGTTTATTCGATATATTGGATGGAATCATTTGTTCTCACAATGTACCATTTAAATTGACGGGCAAAGCATTTCAATTTCTCGAGCAGATGTTTCTTTTTTATGACCTTTCTGTGGACGGATTTTTGCAAGCTTATAAGGTCTGTTTACAAAATATACAATATTTGTTTGTTTTAAAATTAACTCTATTTATTTAATATACTTGTTCAAGTATTTCAATTATTTGCGAAAATAAATTTCGTATTTTTTCAGATATGTTTAGCAACACACTTTTTCAGCAATAACTCCGCATCCCTTTGCTGTGGACTAAACAATGTGGAAAAGACATTAAAATCCTTAACAGAAGAAAACATTGTAGAATTTAGACAACTACCTTCTATTGATTACTATTTTCAAGGAAAAGAAAATTTAGACGACAAAAGTTTTAAAGTGTGTTAAACAATAACTAAATTTGATCTTCTTTTTGAAAACTAATGCAAAATTTTTTTTTCAGATATTTCTTGACAACTGTGTAAACAAATTTCAAAAATACATGCACGAATTTTTGACAGTACTTAAATTGCTGCACGCTTTTGCCAGCAGTTGTCCAGGTTCTCCTTTGGGCAAACATGTAAGTATGTACATGAAATTATTCGAAAATACTGTTCATACAAACTTGCATCAGCGATATCTAATCGTAATTTTAGTTTGGAGGAATATACGGAGATGCTGTTAGCTCTAATTTAACGGAATCGGACAATTATGCAAAAGTAATACAGTATTTACTGCATTTGCCGAAAGAAGAGTTCCTTACAAAATTTGACCAGGTTTTAAAAGTTGTTGAAAGGGATGAAAAATTTTTACCTCCAAATTTAATGAATTATTTGGAAGAAAATTATCAAATTCTACACGAAGCAAGTGAAGAAATTTTGCCATCGGCGATATCGGTGCAAGAATCGCCAAAATCGGATGCTATGGCATACAACAAACGTTCTGCATTTCAAAATGTAAGTTCGAAGTATCTTTCGAAATATCTTTCTTTTAGAAAAGTAATTAATATTTTTTTTTCTTTCAGAGTCTTCGCAATAACGCACACAAACAAACGTGTTCACCTTACAAAGAAGCTCGAGAAAAATTCGTAGATTATCTAGACAAAAGTGTGTTTTCCGTCTACTTGAAAAATCCAAGAAAAGTCGTCGGACATGAGATTTTCTGCTTTCACGATAAAACATTAGTGACTCGTCAAATTAAAGGCTCTCTTAGAGCTGCAATTGAATCCGCTCTGAAGAATCCAAAATCTTTTCTTCAAGTATGAGTTTTTTCATAGTTTATTTTATTTAGTCGGACTTTAATTCAGTTTGTAATCTTCAATTTTTTTTTTCAGTGCCCTTGCTGTGTAATTACCGACGATACGGTGATTTTACGCAGCATGCCTGACCTCGTGATAATTTATAAATTGCATAAGGAGAACAAGAAATTAATAAATATGTACGACTGGTTGCAGGTAATTGTGTTTACGTACAAGATTTAGGATTTACGTATTAAATTGAGGACTCGGATATTATAGCTGATCTCGTTTGATGATTCTAACCATATTTCGAAATGATTTATGTGCTTCATTGAAATCGTAGCATCTCTGTCTTGAATGTACGCGACGCATACATATTCAGTCAGAAGCAAACTTTGATTAGCGATGAATTGAAATATATCATGTGCTGTAGACCTAAAAGCTATTTAATTGTTTCAGTCATTCTTGATGATCATTGACCCCGAACACTCTGACGAGCAACGAGAAATAAATCCAGTTATCAAGTATCCTTTCTTATTTATAGTGACCAAAGTATCAGCAACTAACAAACATTTTTTTCTCAACTTGAAAATAATCTTAATTGAGTTTAAATAAAAATTCCTTAACTAATTTGTACAGTTCACGTTTCTCGCAGGCAGTTGCAGAACTTCAGTTTCTTGGATACATTAAAGGGACAAAAATGAAAACGGATCATGTAAAGAGGCTTGTCTAAATTTGTTAGTATTAAGTTAAAAAGTATTGTTATCTTAAGAAGTCGTAAAATAAATAAATGTCTTTTCACTTTTTTAAATGACGGTTTTCATAATTTCATTTAAACTTAAAGACAAACCTTCCCTGTAAAAATTATGGTTTCTCATTAAGTGAAAAATTAATCCATCACGAAGAATATCATCAAGCATTAATAGACTCATAAAGTTAATTTAGCTGTGGAAAGTATCAGATTGAAGAAAGTAAATTTAACTGAATCCATGAAAATAAAGTTGCGTGAGTATTTTATTAGTCTAGGGTGAACCAATAACAATTACTTTTTGATGGCGCAAGTACTTAACAATGTGTGTTTGTACAATACACATTACTATCAAGTTTTGATTACTGTAGGTATGTACTTTTATCTTTTTCTGCTTTTTTCTATGTCATTAAAAAGTTTTCAAAACATCTCTTTTTTTCCATAGAGCACAATAACAAAATTTTGAATGACTTTATATAGATTTAAAAAACGGAAATAATACTTCCATTCAAAAGTATATTGGAATATTCATTTTTCATTTTTAAAAGCACACAATTAAAAACATCGATGCATTTTTCATTTTTGCAAATAGATTTTTGCTTAAGGGGACATTGTGAAAAAATTTTTACCTATATGAAGTAATTTACATCATTTTTTATATTGTAATTTTTTCCGAGGAATTCAATGGTCATAAAAATTGTATTACAAAATTTTTTTGCCACTTCAGATTCTACTTTTTGATAAAAGTAAAAATATTTCAAAACTGCGTAATTTTTTAGAAAATTTAGTTTTATATTAAAAAAATTTTGACAAAATTTGCTCATATTTTTCAATTATATTTTCATTACTATATTTATTATATTTTTAATTAAATTTAATATTTTTGAAGCATTTTTTTTTTTTTGGTAGAAATATTATTTGCTTGAAAAAGTTACTTTCGACATAATTATAAAAAATTAAAAAAGAAAAAAATTATTTCAAAAGTTTTTGAGTTCTGTTAGAAATTTATATACCCTCAAGTTTTTTCATTTTTGCAAAACTGCACTTGATATTATTAACTCTTATCTTTACTTCATACGAGAAAAACACATTTTGTATATTAGAATACTAAAAGAATAATTTACCGAAAAAAATTTTGAATAAACATAATCCTTTTTATTTGTTACAATCTAATTTTCTCATTTTCATTTTTTATTTTTATCAAAAATATTTCTCAATTTCTAAAACATTTTCAAAAGTTTTGCTATAAATTATTTTTTCCTTTTTAGTATTTAAAAATTACACTGAAAAAAAATGTATTTGATTCGAATAACCGATTACTTGTTTATTATCAAATAAATATTTACTTGAATCAAATAATTTTTAATTGAATCAATTAAATTAAATGGTTCACTACAAAACCTTCAAAAATTTTTTCTTTTTCTGAGAAGAATGAATTTTTTAATACCTATTATTTAATTATTTCAAAATTTTTAACTCAATTATCTTGATAAATAACAAAATTCTTCATCAAAATTCAATTATTTTTAGGAATTTTATTTTAATAAAATTCCTTATTTAAAAATTGTAGAAAATAATAATTGAATTGAAATGATGAAAATAATAAATATAATTTTCAAGAAGTTCAATATTCTTTTAACATATATAGAATAATGATTTTATCACTCGGTCACCTTTCATGTTTTAAAATAATGTTTATATAAGTTATTGAATTTCGAAAGGATTGAATTAGAAATTTTTAAAATCTTAATTCCTATGGAAAAATAATAATTAAATATTTATTTAAAAAAGAAGTTATTGATGTTTTCGAATAATTTTACAATGAAAGAATCCAATAGAATATTTTTTTATCTAATTATTTTTAGAGTTTATCGGAATATTCTTTAGGGTCAGGGAAATGGTCAAAGTTCTATCTGGAAAGGGAGCGTTCACAAATTAATGATGTCACGTTTTTGGGTGGAGGGGGGGTCTCTTCTAAACGTGACACAATGTATTTTTACGTGTGAAATTGCATGAAATTGCGTGACAGGGGGGGGTCTAAAATCACGAAAAATTGCGTGACATCATTTGTGAACGCTCCCAAATCAGGGAAAAATAAAATTTTTGTGTCAATCTTGAAGTACTACAGAAATGATTTTGTCAAAGATTTGAATTATTTCAGACAGTAGGTTATATTTAAGTATTTAGAAATAAAGCCTTTATTAAATTTTCGATTGTAATTGAAAAGAAGAAACTTGAATTGAATTGTTCTTTGGTAGCTAATAATAAAGAGACAGGTCATAAAGCAATTTGGCAAAAGTAAAAACCAAAAAGTTTCGACAATCGCGAGATTTTCGCCCGTCTCTTCTGGATCCGTGATCGTCCATCCCGAACGAAATATCTGTCTCCCGAGTAGTGCCAGTTGAGGAATAATTTAACGCCCGAGGTGAATATTGATGATACCCCGTCGTAAATCTGCATAAAGGTTTTCGCCACGATGACGGAATACCAATATGTTTCGGTAACGGTGACGTTCGTTGCGCCGAACCGAACGAATTCTAGTCCACCATCTGTTTTAATCCAGAGAAATATCGGTGACACCCTTATATGTCGATCAAGTTCCTTTGTCATCTTCTTTTTTCCATTTTTTCACTTTTAATCTTAAGAGAAAAAAGAAATATCGATCTAGCGGCGCAGAGTCATCAGAGACAATGGACTCGTTTATTGAGTTTCGAATAAGGGGCTGGCGAAAAGGATTAATTAAAATCTCCGAGACATATATACATCTAAATAGATGTATCTCTGTACATTCGAAACTATAGACAGTCGAGAATAAATTTACAAAGGATTTTCAGGATTCTCTAATTTCGAGTGAGAGAAGTACTCTCTAGTGTCTATATGTAGGTAATAATACAGTAGCAAAAGAGGATGATGAAAGGAAAATGCTACATTTTATTATTATTATAAAAATAAGGTCGAAATCTTGTTTCATTTTTTTTCTTTTTTTAAATTTTCACTTGCAAAAAAAGAACATTAAGTTAATGCAGCAACATTTGCAGAATGCTTTGAAATGGTGTCAATATAATTTTCTTTCGGCATTATGTTCGTGATAGCTTTCAGATTTAAAGCACGCTCGAGGAAAAACATGAACGCTATACAGAGAACGACATACACTTTCGGTTGGTTCATGCAGTTTCATCTCGGACAACGACGACAAGATCCAATAGCGATAGTGTGGCTATAAGCTAAATTCTAGGATTCAAGCGAGGTCACTGAGCTTTAAGATGGTCCCTCGCCACTGCTCGCCACCTGAAACGAGCTTCACACTAGATTCGTAAAGCATTTCTTTCAAATTCACCGCCCTGATAAATCGATTTCCAAATAAATTGTAAATCTATTTTTAAATCTCTATAATTAAACAAAATTATTTTTATCAAAATGATTTACTTTCAACAATTCTTGTACGTATTTTAATCCATAATTTGGTTCGATATTACGAAAGTATTTAATTATCTTTTAATTCAGAAAACTTTGTATTTATAAAAAAGATTGAAGCTATAAGGGGAAATTTGTTCGGGATTAACCAAAATATCTCAAGATCTAACAAGTTTCGAACTATTTTGAAGAGTAATAAAAATTGATGTAAGAATTTGAAAGAATCTCGAAAAAGTTTACATGAGGAACATCGACTTACGAAATTTTTGATAAGATGTAAAATAAAACAACATGGATAAATAAATACAGGGTTGCCACACGTCAGGGAAATTAGGGAAAACGAAAAGTCATGAATTTTGATTAAAGTATACTGGAACAAATTTAATTTGCAAGATTCATAATTAGTTTTATTTAATTTTTTAATACGTATATTTAATTAATTATTAAAAATCATGGATTTATAGAAGAATTTTAGTTAAAAACACTAGAAAAAAATTTGAATTTTGAAAAATTCTTAAATGATTGCACAAATTCAATATTATTTTCAAAAATTATAATAAAATTTTCCAAAAGAATTCAATTATTTAGAAAAGTTTTTATTAAAATTCTACGCAAACGTTTAATTATTGTCATAAATAATAAATACTTCACAGGAATTTTATTATTTACAAATTTTTTTTATAAATTTCTTGGCAATAATTCAATTATTTTCATAAATAATAAAACTCATCACAAAATTTCAATTTCTCGTCGGAATTTCAATTATTTTTAAAAATAATAAAATTCTTCTCCAAAATTCAATTATTATTCAATTACTTTTATAGATAATAAAAATTTGCCAGGAATTTAATTATTTACAAATTTTTTATGAATTTTTTCGCAAAATAATTCAATTATTTTCAAAAATTAAAAATGTTTTTACAGAGATTCCAAATTATTTTTACATTTAAATAATTGAATTCAAGTAGAATTTCCTAATAAAAATTGTTTTAAAAATGAATTTCAGTTAAATTTTTAGATAATAATTGAATATTAAAAGTATTGTAGCATGAATTTTTAGAAATAATTGTATTTTAAAAAAGTTTAATTAGGTAATTTTTTTTTTGAAATTATTTCAAGTTTTTATTTTCTAAATATGTATTTAATTGGAGAATTTGTCAATAATCAAAATTTTTTCAAATTGAATTGTAAACAATTGAAAATTCTCTATATAAATATTCTTAAAAGTTATTGCATTTCAAAAGGTTTAAATTTGAATTTTTTGAAAATCTTAATTCCTGTGGAAAAATAATAATTAAATATTTACATATTTAAAAAAGAAGTTATTGATGTTTGCAAATAATTTTACAATTTTAAAGAAATTCGTAGATAAATGTAATAGAACATTTTTTTTGAGTATATCTAATCATTTTTCGAGTGAATAATCAGAATATTCTGAACACTATAAATCTAAATCAGTGGAAATTTCACTGATTTCACTTCAGTGGCCCAGTTTTCTTTATGATGGATGACAATCAGTGGTTTTTACTGATTCTCAGTGAAATTCCACTGGTGAATTAATGAAAACTGGTAAAATTTTCACTGATTCAGATTTAGAGTGAAGGGTCAAGGAAGAAGTGCAAATTTTGTCTATGAAAGTCAGGAAAAAAGAAAATAAATTTCTTGTGGCAACCCTGAAATAAAATAAATATGTAAAAATTAAAAAAATACAATAAAAAAAGGCATAAAAGAGTTTAATAGGAGGCAGCGTGAACCTCTAAAATCTATCCCAGCACAAATTGTAGGATGACAAATCCTCCGTGTCTAGTTGATGCGGGAAACCTGCATCGCGATAGATAGTGGAAGATATAACCTGGAAAATCCGGCTTATCTGTACCAAGAGCAATCGGGCAGTGATCTGAGCACAGAGACATAGGGAAAGGTGGAATGGGAAGGTCTCCGAAGGTTAAGTCTCGATATAGGGGTTCACGAAGCATGGTGGGTTAACCCCGTTGCCTTCAGTCGCTTTCAGTCGCCTTCAGTTGCCTCTTTGACCCTTCCACATCCAGTCAGCATTTCAAGTTGAACTCAGCCTAGCTATCCTGCCTGAATGCCGTGAACGTGACACTCTCCTTTCTTCAAAGTTCAAACTCATCCAAAGCACAAAGGGATTCATTTCCAATCACACGCACTAATTAAAATTATTACCATTTTTTTCACTTTCCTTTCATGATCCTTAGTGAACATTTTCAATAGCAACTTGATTGCTGCAGCTCCCATTTGTAATGATAAATGATATATTAATATATAGACGTTCAATCTGATGATTAATATCAGAACGAATACAGAATATTGATGGAAAGATTAATGCGAATATGATTGACGTCCAGTCGAAATAGTTATTCCGAAAAGTCCTTTATTCTCATGCCAGTATAACTAAAATGATCTAAATCTAAAACATGTTTCTATAAACTATTCATTAACTTATTCATTATTTCATTAGAAATAGAAAAAAACATTCGTCTAATTCGTTCAAACAACACCATTTTCTTTTTTTTTCTATGTACAAAGAAATATCTTAATAAATATAAACACAATAAGAAAAGTTTCAGGTGCTTTGTAAGATTGAGCATTAAACACACACACACACAGAGAGAGAGAGATTGATTCTGAAATCTAGAATGGAGGATGGCGTCCGGAGTCCCTATTGAATAAGGGACTGGATTCGAACAAGCTGAAGCAACGACGATAGTCAAGGTCCTTTGGGAAATGTATAGCTTGCAAATCAACAAAATCCAAAATGAACACGATTAAAACAGTAGTGCTTTCGAAGAAATTGTTTCAAAGGAAGAATATCGAATTAAGCCTTTAATTTTCCAAGCATTAATATAAATAATAAGACTTAGAGTGGCAGCCACATTCTAGAAACAACATTAATTTATCCTGTTTACAGAGAACCAAGTCAAGGGAAATCAACAGAAATAGTTCTTCCACTGCGTGCAGAGAACTTTCCTGTACAGAAAACAGAAATCAAAATGAATTTTCAGTCTTTGCACAGTGCAGTTGCTCTACATCACATATTAAATATTATAATTATAAATATATAAACGGTAGACGGATTTCAAAGTTCCTGATCAAATAACTAAATAATCCTTATTTTTATATAAAAAATAATCCTTTACCCCTCAAAGGAGGAAATGATCGGAATTCTGCAAAATTCTGAAGTTCTAATGGCCAATATCGTAAAATTTAGTTGAAAGCAAAGTACCTACCCCTTGGCTTTGTTTTCTATAATAACAAAGTTTTATAGAATTTTTGGTTCATACAGTTATGCGTCACTGGAGAGATGGCATAAGGTGCTGCACAACGTTCGTCGAGATTGCTCGATAAATCTCTTCCCTGACGTGCTCTGAGTTCATGGTGATACCAATGTAGACGCCTTGCTGATCGACTCAAGCAGCTCAAGCTTCGATATTCAAACTATAAATATTCAAATGAGGTTTGTTCGATAAAACCTTCTTGAGATACCAAGCTATTTATTTCTTATAGAGAGAAAGCCATTCCGAAACCTCAGTGTAATTTAATCAATTTTCCTCAAAAATTTACTGATACTTTCTTGTTTACTCTTGTTTATTTAGAAAAAAAATTTATTATTTCTTCATTTTATTCCATATAAATAGGGAATTTGGAAACGAAACTAGTTCTTTTATGAACACCACATCTATTTGCCTGCAAATATATGCAAATCAAAGAACAAGAGTTATTCTCAAGAAAACCTTGGAAGCAAAAAATTTGTAATTTTTGGAATGAAAATACACAAAGGGGATACACAAAGATTTTATTAGATCAAAAATATTTTATAGTAAAACTGATCTGAGTTACACAATTAAACGGAAACTTTTAATTAAAGTAAAAGTGACCCAAATGATTTGTTTTGTGCTTCACAAACATGTTACTTAAAACTATAAATTCGATTTTTCATAAATTCTACAAAACATAATTCCTGTTTCATAATAACTCAAGATAACCGATTTATGGAAAATAAAATCTTGAAATAATTTTTTTAAAAAATCCGCAATTAAACTTTCTCAAAAAAATTAATTCCACAGAATTGTTAGTTAAAAATATGCAAAATTCAGATTTTCAAAGATTTTAATTTGAAACCTCTTTGAAGCTTCAATTATTTCTAAGATTTCACGCTATGCTTTTAATATTCAATTGAAATCATTTTTAAATCAATTTTTATTAAAAAATCCTACTAGAATTTAATTATTTTAATACAAAAAGAAATAATTGAATGAATTCTTAAAATTCAATTATCATAAAGAATAATTTTATCAAAAACATAAAAAACTGACTTTTACGGACTTTAAGCAAAGTTACGGACTTTTACGGGATTTACAGTCCTAATTCGAGCCCTGTTTATACGAATTTATCTTTATTTGAAAATATTCTAATTAAAAGCTTATATTTATTCTTACTTTTATTGAAATTATCTCTTGAGAGAAGAAGTGAAACAGGGCTGAAAATTATCTACAGCAAATATTGAATTGCACTATGAATGTAAACGAAATTGTTTTAATGATTTCATTCTTTCAACGCAAACTCCTGATAACAGTAAGTACAACATATGCAGTATAGTTTCGAGAGTTATAAAAGCTCAAGTTATAAGATATGTATGACGCCGACACTCACATATGGGAATATAAGCAAATGTTGGAATGAGAAATCGGTGCGAATTGTGTAGAATTATAGAAAGTTATAATAGCCAACTAACCACTATGCACTAGTCGTCTACCATAGTAAAGTAGTTTTTCGAGAAATATACGAAATGGGAATTAGTTATTCCTTCAAAAATGTCGAAAAAAAAAAAAAATTCTTTCTCAACAATAATTAGATTAGAAATTCAATGATGAATCGACTGTCAGTTGTTAAATTCTCATTCTCTGTCTTTTCTCAGTTTTTTTCACGAGAACCTCCTCATCCGAGAAATAATAATCGTTCATGTCAGTTGAACTTTTGGCCTCGGAAGGATTTAATCGCGGCAGTTTTCTACCCCCTGAAAAGTCGCGCAAAAGACAAACACACTTTGAAAGCAATTTGCGAGTCGCAAGGCAAAATTTCCTTTTCTGAGAATCCATTTGACCAAAACAATTTGAAAGTCCCGTTAATTCGCCACATTGTGCAGTGCAGTTTCAAGAGGAATTGAAAAAGAAATATTATTTCAGGTTCGAGATGTGAATAAATTAATAAGGTTTTCGTGAAATACAATAATTATAATATTTGACTTGGAGGATTGATAAATTTCTTGACAATTAAATATAATTAATGTTTTTAAAATGAACTAATTGTTTTGCATGCAGAGGGAGCGAGCGAGTGTTGAATTTGACTTTGCAGGAAGCAAATGAGAAAGTTGTTAACTTTTGACCTCAAGTCAGGTAGTAGGCAAGTACATACCCTAAGTACTTGCAAAAGCAAATGGATTTTCCCTAAAGACAGTGTTGTTCGAACCACCGCTAACTTGAGTTTCGCAGCAGTGTCACTTTTGCCCGCCAATATATATTATTATATTCCAAAAATGTGTTTGGATAGAACTTTTTAAATTAACTTTTCATTTAGAAAAATTGTTACACTTTTTTTTGATACAAAAAAAAAAGTGATAAAAGTCGAAAACTAGAAAATAAGAATACTTCTCATTCCGTTTACATTTGGTCAGTTTGAGATACTAATATGATATGATGTTATTAAGTTTGAAAACTCTTTAAATTAGATCGGAAGCAGAGGGTGTAATTTGAAAGGTATGTTCTTGAAAGGGACTCTTCAACATCAATTTAATCTTAGAAGTCGATTTCAGCCTGAGAACTTTGCTCGATTAACCGACAGATAGGTAAGTGATGTGAGTGTGTATGTATGCACGACAAGATCTAACTTTAGCCTCAGGTAATTCTTGTATTAATCGAAATTCGTCAATAACTCAGCAGCTTTGAACTGCTTGCAGTCTAGTTTAATTCTGTTTTTGTGATTATGGAAGGTGCAGGTGCAAACTATCTTCGAAAACCTGTTCAATTTCTGAGATTTCTTCTTTCCTGTTACAAGTTTATCCGATTTTAACTGCTAGCCTTCAATTTTTCCAGTCTTTGTATACATATTTTTTATCTGTATTGGGAAATATTATTATATTTCTTCCACTTGCCGGTGAAATGAATTCAAATAGAACGGTCTAAATATACAGAACTATTTATGACGAGCTAAACAATTATTTTCGTCAAATTAACTAAAAATAGAATTGTAATTATTTTCTTTTAGTCTTGACTCGATTGAATAATCAAGTTTGATTTAATTGTTACTTGCAGAAAATTAAAAATATGAATATGAAAAACATGAATTAGAGCCGAATTTAATTTAAATACTCTGGATCATCTTTTGATCGATAAGTTGAGCAGTAATTAGGGGGTTGCCGCAGGGTTACTGTGGATTGCGAATGGCAGAGGGTGTAAATTATGTGTCGATTAAATTCCGGGGTTTGAGATGTTTCAAAGAAGGGGAAACACGGAGAAATTGATTTTCAATTGTAACGATTACTATCCTTGTAATTGGAATTGAAAATTTATCATCATTTTCAAGGTGTGTAGGAAATTTTAAATAAAAAACATTGACTCAGTGTCATTAATATAAATATAAATACTGTTATGTCTATAAATACTGTTTAAAAGAATTTACTTTGTCGAAAGGACGAAAATTAAGTTATCTACAGTTGATGAATAATTTAGTGTAATGTAAAAATTAGAGTGATGTAAATACACGTAATTGCGTGGATGTAGCATACATGCATGCATATAATTCGGGAAATTCGATTTGTTATGTATATAGCATTATGGTATGAATTAGTAATGGTTATGTCCATTTGAGATTATGATATAGGTAATGCAGACATATACCCGCATAAATATAATTATAGACATTATGAAATATTACAATAAATCCTTCGAGTTTATTTTTGAATCAGATCATATCTGCATTAACTTCCTTTATTTATAATTACACATATCAAAATGCTAAAAAATTTGGGTGCTTAAGTGACGAGCTCTCAAGAACGGTACCTTCTTGGAAGCTAATAAATATGCGTCACATTCTTAAATTAAAGCGGAAAAAAATGATGTTACTCACTTATATGATAAGGAATCACAGACTGATCAGCACTTCCTTTGTACGTTTGGAAGGCACGATTTGTTGACGCAAAGACAGTTACGGGTCTAAGGTTTAACGTAGCCAGGGCAACTTTATTCGATTCTAAAAGCTGGAGAAACTGTAACAAAAAAATTATTTCATTATTAGAATAGATATAATAATAATAATAATAATAATAAAGCAACATAAAGATTATTCAATTCAGTGTAAAGGGACTGTTTTTGTGAAACACTTTCGACAGTAATAAATTATAATACACGAATAACCGACGGAAGTTGACAAAATGCAGCTGCCGGGCATGAGATCGACATCGTCAATGAGAGGAAGAAATTTCCATGCGATTCACTAGCAAAGCTTTACAAAGGAAACTCGTTAATTATCAACGTGTAATTAGTCTGTGCAAAAAGTACACTGATCCACTAGAGGGTATTATCCACTTTGAGTTATTCTTCTTGAATAAGTTAGAATTTAAAAGAGAAGACAATCTACATAGTTCAAAGGAAAAGAAAATCGCTTCTATATAACAGCAGACTTTTCTGCCTGCCCTTTGATCCTCTCAAGAAAATTATTCATGAATCTTGATTCAATGAATTTAAACATTCTGTAGCTATTAATTTAACAGCATCACTCAATCATTATTTTTATTAGTATCTATTTCCGGAGAATCAATATTTTTCAATATTCACAAACTTTCTTTTTAACAGCATCAAGTTTTGTTCGTTTGCAAATAAGAGAGGAAGTAGATTCATCGAGTCGATTACTATAATTATTTTTCATGACTGTGGCGAGGCCAATTGAATTCGTAATTAAATTAATTGACAATCAACGACTGTTCTGTGATGCCAAGAGCATTATTGTTCACTCGACAGTACATTCAAGTTATGTAATGATGAGTAATTTCTAAAATAAAACAGAAAAGTACGCTTCTATTCACAAATGTATAGAATGTATAAAACTGAATTTTATTATTCCACTTTCTTTTATATCTCAAATACTTGACACCATTATTTTTTGCTGTTCGATATCATGCTCGTAATTTCCACTAAGAAAACCGGCGACTCGGGATTTCTTCGAAAGCATGAAAAGTGATGATCGTCGTTTTGTGGTCGCACATTGTAGACTGTAAAGGATCAAAAGCTGCTCTTCTCAAATTTTAAACTACCACTTTTTTTCAACCATAGGTAAAAATACCATTACTTTTATATCTATTATTCTATTTAATTTATTTACACAGTTGAGACAAAAAAGGAATCAAATCACGTAGCAGAACATTTTTTGAAAAATTGTACTTTAAAAATAATATTTCATCGTGACAAAACGGTAATTTAATAGAAATATATAGAGCACATAATTGGAACTCTTATAGTAGCCGTATGGATCATAACCCGCATTTACGGCTCTCTATTGACTAAAAGATCAAAAGACGATCACGTAGGTCAAAGGATTTATTCAACAGATAACCTTACCTATATACTATCGGAAAGTGTATCTTTTGTTAGTTAGTTCCTCTCAGCTTCTATTCCTTGGGAGATAATCAGTTTCAATATAATTAACAGACACTACACTTCGCTTTTAATGTTCGCAATTTGCCTCCGATTGATTTTATTTGAAAAAAACTAAACTTCAAATATTTTTGATAAAAATATTTTGCATTAAAATATTCAAATGAACGGGTAAAATAGATTTTTCTAAATCAAATAAACTTTAATAAAAGCACTGAAAAATAAACATGTTGTTTCCTCACTGACAGACTAGTTTAGTACTTACTTTTTAAAGTAAAAAGACTTTTTAACTTTCAGAAGACGTTTGCTCAACCAAATTCATTAGACTTTCTCTTTGAAAATTGAAGTTAATTAAATGATATACGATATACGTAGGTAAACAATAAAATTTAATTATACATTTTTAAGAGAAAAGAGAAAAATTTCTGCACAGAAAATAATTTATGGAATTTATGAAAGGACTTTTTTTTTAACCTTTTTTTACGATTCGAAATATTAAATGCATTTCCATATATGTATTATTTAAAACTGAAATGATTTATCAACTTTTAATTGTGACAATGTGTGTTATAAATTCAATACAATATATCGCGCGTGAATATGAAATGACTTTTTTTTGGAATATAAAGAAAACTCCATTTCTGATATCGCATTGCCATATTGAGATGTGACTCACGTATTCAATATAACAGGTAACCTTTTGGCCTCCAACCCTCCCTTTCAACAAATAACCCGACATTAATGTACTTAGGTCTCGGTGCTGGATAAAAATTCCAATCCGAATGATAATTAAAATTATACTTTCAAATTACAGAGCAGCAATGAAAACAATGTGGGAAAATTTATTCAAACGTTAATTGGATTTAATTAACTTTTATACTGTAAATAAATGTTGTAATTAAAAAATATTAGGTTCGTATAATAAATATAAGAAATTCCGAAGAGGTGATTCATTCATGACGTTTCCTCCCTTATAAACTGATAAAAATGAAGGGTATTGTCTGGCGCCTACTGATCCCCTAGATTCGACCCTCGGAAATCATGATTTCGGATTCGGAGAATTTTGGATTTTCTCTGAAGCCATCATTCAAGTACAAATAATGTCTTAGGAAGCGTGGGGAGATTTACTATGAGGGGTACATAAATATCAAAATTTCCAATCTTTTTACCAACTTTGCTGTGTTTTAATGTAGCAATCGCTATTCCTCTCTTTTCTGTTTGCTTTTAAAATCTTGTTTTATTATTTTTTTTCTTGTTTACAAGCGTAAAAACTTTCTTGCCATGAGAATATTGCAGCTGTCGCGTCGCCATGTAAACTATGCGTTTCGGGTTGAAAAAAGGGGTCGATAGCCCGAGGCCAAAATGTATTCAAATGCCGTTAATGTAAACAGCGATGCGTGAATAAAATGAAGGACGAAAAATTTTGTCATGGATGGACATTAACGTTCAAATGATTTAATAACCGTCGATGATAAGCGGGGTTCATAAATATTCAGATACATTTTCTCCCCGCTGCCTGGCTTTTTCCCTATTGGGAATCAAGTTATTTTTGTAATGCACCATAAACTGTGTTTGTGTGTTTATGTCACTTGCGATTTAGACAACGGAGTTATGTTTTGAAAATTAATTTTGTAAAATACCAAAAGCATGAACGAATGCAAATTCCCTCTCATAATTATTCGATTGTACATGAAAATTAATGTCTTCAGTATTTGCATTACTGTATTATTTTGCAAATGGAATGAAATTGATAATAATAGATGATACATTTCATCGTTTAGCATCAGCCTCTCTACTGTCAGTTATTAGTGAAATAGTTTCCACCCGCTTCTTTTCTTATAATGAAAAATAAATTTTAATTACAATTTTTAATTAGAGCAATTTGAAAATGAAATAGATCTGAGGGAAATTCTTCCTCTGCGCTTTTGATTGAACATTTTACTTTTCTTTTTTATCGCAGGTTAATTTGCACATAGAGTCGACACAATTATAAAGAGACCGGCATATATTTTTTTTTCTCTTCCCCGCTCTTCCCTCCTCGCGTCCTAAATGTACATAATCAAATTTGTCGTAGAAAATACTTTTTGTAATTCGCTCACACACGCGTAAACATACATTTTTGCTCGATTTTCGTTGGCAAATACATCAGATTAAATGAATATAAAAAAAGTCCGCTTGTTTGCTCTTCCAGCTAAATGTGCTCATTTTCATTTTATCTTCATCTTCCAGCATATTACACACATTTTTCTCTCATTTCTATTTTCCTTACTCGGTTTTCGTATGCTGCACAATGAATGCACGGCGGAAACACACCCATGTGTTATTTAATATTTTATTATTCTTACATTCCCAAGACAATGAAGAAATTAATCAAATTTGCACAACATGCAGAATAGAAAATGCAAATTACGGCCTTCTCTCATAAAGTCTTATTTCGAGATTAAAGAAAAGAGTGAAGCAGTTGTGGCTTTAATTAAAAGCTTTTAATCACAATATAATTGCGCAAAAAAATGAAGTAAATATTTAATTTTGATTTAAGAATTTCGATTGTGTGTATCTTCTATCTTGACTGAAATGTCACGACTTGTTCAACTTTTTATTCATGCAAGTTTCCATCGAAAGGAAGTTACCCCGAGGGTGCGATTTACTCGACTAAGATAACCTAATGGTTTAGGATAGTGGTTCCTAAGGCGATCTGCAACAATGGACATTCTTCGTTCAAGCGGAAGTTGTGATGTTGTGGTGAGAATTCTCTTAAAGTCCGGAACGAAATTGTTATATACGACTCAATACGACTCGTAAACGTAGAGTTTGTTTTTTGTAATATCAATTTCCATTCATATCTATACACCAGTTTTTAAAAACGTATCTTTAACTTGATATTTTATTGTTCCGCAAACTATAACAAAAGTTATATAGCTTCTTGCTTTTCTTTAAAGAAGTTGAAAAATTGATAAGCAGTTTAAATTTTTTAATTAAATATATAGGCTGATAAAGTTTGTTGGAGGTATCTTTTCGAAGAGAGGTAAATTATTAACAGAATTTTCCAATGTTTTGAGAATATTAGCTATGCAACTGTGCTATGGTGTTATCGCCTTTGGCGTTTAGTTATTTTGTTGAAGAAAGTTAAACGTACTTTTATTATTTTGTGAGATGCGGCCAGATAGCAACTTTGATTGCTCCAGCTACAGACGTATATTTACTATCTATTTGCCAAGTAAGTGTGCAACTTCCTTGGAGTTAATTTAACGCAACAATTTCATTACACCGTTAAGGCTATTGCTTCCATGATGGTGGGTTTGCATCAAGGGAAGGTTTACTTTATAAAATAACTCTAAAAGTGTTGTTGATTGAAAATCGCAAATCGCTCGCCGAGGAGGGCGCTACACGAAAATCTAAAAAACAAACAAATTTTGAAAAAACAGCAGCTGCAGGCCCACAGTAAGGATTTTGTTCTTGACAGTTGTCGTTTAATCCCGATTTGCCGGAAGCAAAGTGACTAATATGTTAAAGCATTACAGGCTAACTGCCCGAGGGATATATTCACGGGTAACCAGTGGATATTTATAGATGCATCGCGCTTCACGGATATATACAATCGGATAACAGATGCGTCTGTCGAGTCGTGAAAGTTGAGCGTGCAATGTCAATTTGCCAACAGCATGCTGCGGGACCAATCACTTTTAACAAATTTAACTTGACTCAACTTTTATTGTTACCATCTCTGTCACGATATATCGAATGTCGTGCTTTGATTTTAATGCTCTCTAAAGTCTTTGTAATTTTTTCCTCCCTCATAAAAATGAAATATTTCCAGTACACAAATTTATTATGAGAACCAAGCAGAACCGAGCTCTCTGCAATAGGCGACACATAAAATCTTCTCGTCGTCCTTTCAAAAGGTTGGTCCATTTATTTAAAAAGAATTTAATTTCCAAAGAATAAAAAAGACGAACCGTAAAACTTTCTAAAAGAGGTATAATAGAGGTTCTGACTCAAGTAGACGATAAAATTATATGTATTGTTTTACAATACCAGCCCCCATATTGTGTTCACTTTATACAGAGTTTCTGAAAAGTGGCATATCCCTCGAATAACACAGTAAAAGCAAAATCCATGCGGGCTGAAAATTGGGTGCTAGTAGTTGATGTATGGACTTGAATTCTGTCTTGAACCTGAGGGAGACGCGGGAGACGTCAGTTCAACTGTACTAAACAAGTATATTATTAAATTTATATGACTAGACACTCGAGTGTTCGCATCTATAAGGGAATATAAATAATTCGTGATTTTTGTCTCTCTCGTGTTTTTCAAGAAATTAATTAATTAATTTTTAGTACATTATTGCATTTAATATGTATAATAATAATAATTGCGACATATTTAGTAGACAATATCGTTCGTAAATATAAAAAAGTGAAAATCGCTAATAAACTTGATAATTGAATTTCGATTTTTATTCAATCAGGAAAAATGAATTTCAATAAGTAAACAATCTCGCGCTTCACGGAGAATCACTCGCACTGTCTGGCCGACCGTACGTTGACTTTTTCCACTGTGAAACAGGTATAAAATAATTATTCTGCATTCAAGCAATTTCACAATGACACATGGTAAAACAAAATTTTAAATTACCTATTTCACTCACTAATTTAATGGTGTGTTTCTGTCTATTTGAATATTGGCAGCGAAAGACTATAATACTTTACGGTTGAGTTAGCCAAAACTTGGTTCCAGTTTAAATTTATGGTTTATTTATGCATAACTACAATTTCGAATCACTTCAATGACCAAATATTAGAGCAATATAACATAAACAGAATAAATACTCCATTTCGATGACATCCACGAGAGACATTTATTCTATTTGTTTTTAAATAGTTTAAATAGTGATAATTTAAAAATTATAAATTTTGTATAAGAATATTTAAAGATGAGTCTTTTGCTCGTGATAACTATAAATTGAAATGACGATAAGAAATGCAGAATGTTTAAAAATAAATTGATTTATACTCAGTGGAAAAAATGAACAGAAATGCTTTCATGTGTGTATGGGCACAAACATAGAAACACAAAGATCATATATGGCCGTACTTCCGCAGTTGTTGCGAGAGTGCCCCTTGGCGTGCTTTAACAACGATTGTTCTTTCTAGAGCCCCGTCTGATTCAAAGGCACCTACGCGCTTTTCCAATGTCCCTAGCCCTTTTTCTGGACCTCTCTCTCTCTCTCTCTCTCTCTGCTTTCCCTTTCACTGTCAAGACTTCTCTTTGAAACACGAGATAAACAGACTCCCTCTCATCCCTTTGCATTGCAGCACGCAGTTTCACGATGCAGCCAACAGTTTCGTGTAAAAAACCAAGTCCCCTTCTCGTTTCACATACCCAATTCTGTACATAAAAAACCTCCAGGGTGTATATACATATATATTCTCTACGTCTTTTTCTTTCTTTCCTCTTTTTTTTAATACGTGTCTTCCACAGACTGTTGAAGAAGGGCGGAAAAAAATATATTAAAATGTAAATATACGGCAGCGCAGAATGTACAGGGTGAGAGAAAAAGAAAATAAACATTGCGACGTGAAAGGTGTACTTAAAGAGGTTCGATTATGTATGCGGTTAAGAATGTTCAGGACTTACAGAAAATTTACTTTTTATTGTCAACTACCTAGTCACAGAAAATTTAACATTTTTATATATTTCTTCTCTCCACAACCACCTTTAAAGGTGGTTTGGTCTTTATTAAGTAATCAAGTATCCTAAGGAATACATTTAATTTTCCTTTACATTTTACTAGACGAAATAGTAATGAAGCCCTTTGGCTTTTATTTGTCATGTGTATATAATTTCACTCGAATATTAAAAGTTTTGTAAATAAAATAATTTTCCTTTTCCCTCTCTTGCTTTAGATACTGCATATTTTGCAGTGACTTTTGATATATAACTAGGAAATATGTGCTCATTGTAAACGAAGTGCAGTGAACACTATACAAATGAATGCAGATGTGATAGGACCAGGGCGCGGCGTATTTCGTTAAGAAGAATGAGAAACGTTAAGCGGACATAAACTGCATTTTACAATCATAAATATGAAATATCTTTTAACGAAATAGTTGCAAAATTCCAGATCTACGAATATATGAATACAGAATGAGAGCGAAAACCAGAAGGACAGTAAAATTAATTTTAAAGAGATTTACGAGAAAGGCGAGGCGAGCTTTTGAAAAATAAAAATTAATTTATAAAATATATTTTGTTATATACAGACGTACGCAGTTTAGCTCTCGCATCTGAAAATGATTTGGGCCAGTGCAATTAAATCAGAGTGTGAAATCTGTCAGTATATAAGCGGATTAGATGAAGGAAGTGTTTAATCACCCGACGATCAAACAGAGAGATAATGACAATGTCGTCATAGTTGGACGATCTTCCCTGTTGTTAAATCACCTACCTAATTAAATTTACGCAGCCGTGAAATGTCATTAACAATTATATGAGGCTTTCTTTCCTTTTAATTATTATTTCCATCAACATTCAATTCTTCATTAGGGATAAAAAAAACTTTTCATAATCATTAAAGCTGAAAATCAACACTGTAAAGTACAATATCTTTTTATAATCCTTCGGTGATTATGATCTTTTTAGTGGGATGAGCTTGTTGCAAGCTCGGATTATTGGATAAACCTCAATGAATTGTTGTGTCGCTGCCTCCGCATCTCTCAAAAGTCCTTCTTTTTTCTCTCTACTCCTGACGGATTGAAAGATTATTATTTCAAGAAGATTATTTCTTATAAAAAGCTCTCGCCATCGATCTTCCTGTTTTTCCTCCTCAGCAATGCAGCGGAGAGCGGACATTTTACTTATAACAAATGTTCTGAAAATATGCAATATAATAAAACGTTATTACTTCTTTACAGAGACAATTATTATTATAACTTTTATTCAAGTAATATTCTGTGCTTTATCTTAACCAATTTTTCCTGACAAGGTAATTTTTTCAATGTACAAATGAGAGCACTTTGGGAAGTACTCCATGAAGGTGGTGTATGTATTGGGCAATATTACACCTGCACCAGCTTGTCTGCACGGGAACGCTGAACGATAACGTTACTTATAAGAGACAGCCAACCTGTCTGTAGGAAGAACAAATGGATCTTCCTTCATCCTCTTTGGCGCGGCGCGGAGCGGAGCGGCAGTGAGAAGGCGTTATCGTCGACAAAGTTATAAGTCGAGGCGAGGGTAGAAAAAAAGAGTGAAATCTTGTGCAGAAAAAGCTTGAAAAAATTCTCCAAACATCCATTTTTTCTCTGATAATACCTGCTGTTAAATTTAAAAATTACTATTCTGTTGCAATTTTTATTGAAAATTACAAAAACCACGCATGATGATGAATCTGACGTTGAATAGATCAATAATTTGACAATATCATATTAGGCGAAGGGACGAAAGTTTATGTTCAACTGACAGGTGACACTGGGATGAATAGCTTGAAAATTTGTCGCTGTTATTTAACCAAGTTAATTACATTAGTGGCGAAACAATGTTCCCTCTTTTCCATAATGTTACCTCGTTTATCGAGTCATTCACCCTTCAGGTGTACTCATGCGGCTATTATAATATATATGAACAAACTCTGTTTACCAATACACAAACTTTGGATACTTTTTATTCTCTATCACTAAACATTTTCCATAATTTCGGTATTTTTAAAAAACAATTATTTTGCTAGAAAAACCACATGTCTACAATTTTACTAAATGAAGAAGAAATGAGAATGTAAAGAACATAAAAAATAATTTTTCCTGGTGCTTAATTACTATACGGCGTGGAAATGAGTGTACGCGCATGCTGCGTGAGTCATGAATTTAATCGCGAGGCAATATCAAAGCACGAGATCAGCCCCTCTAACAAACAGTTTTATTTTTTCATTTGTCTTTCAAGTAAATTTATGCTTTCAAAGTATAAATAGTAAGTTTGGAAATAGAAATTTTTTCTAAAAGTGTTACCCCTTCTCATCTCTCTCACCGCTTATCTATAAAAATTCTAAATTGGATAGCGGTGCAACAAAAATAGATAAAAATTCGCTAAGAATCTATTTTGAAATGCATAATTAATTCACTTCAATATTCAGAACTTGAAAATGATGTCATGCTGCCAAAGATTATTCCAACCGATAGATTCAGTCGCTAAAAGATTCATGCGCACCATTAAAATTATATCGGTATTACGTCACTTGCACAGGACAACGTGTCATAAATTTCAGAACAATCATTGCCAGAAAGGGTCTTGTGTATCCCTCGATAAAGAATACACAACAAATCTAGTAGCAAAATATATAATGAAATCTTTGGAAATAGTATTGTATTTATTAATAATAATAATAATAATAAGACAACTGATCTAAAAAGAAATCACAGTCTATCTGTCTATTTAAAAGAATTATGTTTGCTATTAGGAAACTCAACAGGAGTCCAATTACTGAAGGGTTCCAAGTTTTTGATCCAGGGATTTTGAACTCTCTCGCGCATAGCAGTTGTCATCGGAACTTTAGGGGAAGTATGGAAGTAAATCACAGGAGAATTCAGGCACGCGAGCAGAACAAGGGCGTCCTTATAGAAGTGTATATACATAGAGTTGAAATAATGAAATAATAGACTACAGCTTTCCCGATTTCCGGTTTACGGATCATGAAACTCTACAAATAGTAACTTAATCCCAAACTATTCTCGTGTAGGCTTATAAAAACTGTTCGCTTCTTTAACTCTCATATTTGTCATCTCTCTTTTTCTATTCTACATTTTTTACAAGTGACTATAAGCCTTTTTTCTAATCGTTTTAATTCGTCGTAAATTTTCCGATTATTTATGTTTCTAACAAATGTCTTTCAATGTAAATGTCAAAGGTGGTGTGGGTTTTTTTCCAATTTTCTACTTTCCATATAAGTAAAACAGCGCCAAACGTTATTTCTTTCCGTGGTTAACCCAGGAAAGCTGATGCGTTCCAACAATGTAATCTCCATGAGAGGCCAAAATGCACTTTATCTTTGGCTAGGTACAACAATTTAAAGGGGGGAGAATGTTGATCGAAATAATAAACTTTTTCAATATGCATACACCGTACAACTACAAATAAAGTATAATTTAGTCTCTTCAAGAGATGTGAACATCAAATTTTATTGAACATCACTTCAATAGATTAAATTACAAATTTTATTTGTTATAACACTTTTCATTATTGTTCAATAACGGATATTTTTTCTTACTTGCAAGCATTTGCAGGAAAAATAAGTATAATAGTAGAAATAGTATCGAGACTGATATATGCGAATACATATTTCTCTCATTCGAGAGGTTTCTTATTTCACGTTAATATGTTTCTGGAGACATCTGTTGTCACGTTGACGCTGTTCGCCCTCGGGAAATTACGAAATGCTCACTTCCAAGGGCCACTGATTCCGGACTGCGACTTCTTCTCATTTTCTGTTCAGTTCACCGAGAACAATCGCAACTAGAACGACACTAGCAATAGCAACTCTCAGAGTTTCAAGTGAAAATCTAGACGTCTCAAAGGAGAACATCCGGTCTGACACTTTTCTTAACGAGAAGAACCTTTCATCTTGCGAGACATTAATTAGGCGATACCTTAACCTTAACCGTTCTCCTTCACAGCTAACAAGTTGTTCAACTCCAGTTCAAACAGACATTGTTAATTACTTTATTAACAGATTAAATGTTCGAAAATTTACACTGAATATTTTATTTCATCTTCATTTAATAATAATTAATTTAAAATTTGCTACAGATTTTTAAAATATCGAATGATTTTACTAGATTTTACATTATTGCCTTTTTTCTTTGTTTACAAGAAAATAACCAAAATGTATATCTTTTTTTGCAAAAATAAATATCACCCGAGAAACAAGGAAAGCAATCTCAAACATCGCAGCTCTACAAAGCATCAAAGTTTTTATATCCGTAAAGGGATCTCTTTTTGAATTCTCAAAGTTAAAAGAAAGAGATTAGGTACAGCAGTATAGATAACAAATTGAATTTTATGCCTTTTATTTCCAATTATAATTAACTTGACTTAACATTTTTAAACGACGACATTTTGGAGAAAAAGAGAAATTTACTAAAAGTTAAAAAAGAACAGGAATAATGCAAGACGAACTACTTGACGAAACTTTATCCTGGACAATGCCAACAAGAAAGAGTTGATTGTCGTGGGTCAGCTAAACATTTCTCTCTGTGGTTATAAAGCACAGAGGCAAAGTAAATTAAAAAATTTACATTGTGTTGTGTTTTTGTCGACAAACAAATACGAAGCAACAAAATTGTGTATAGTGTGAGTAATGAAGCATTGAAAATTTATAAAAACTACTGTTTTCGAATCGAGATGTGAATGCTGGGAAAAATATTTGTAATATGATAAAAATACTCATCGAAAGAGCAACTCCCCAAATAGAATTATATTGTTTAATTTGAAAAAAGGTTAATTGCAATCCAATAGAGATAATTTTTCATCCTGTTTTATTAATTCGTCGAGGACGTTATTTTACACGTGTGTATTTATCATTCTCGAGTTTGTTTCATTTTTATTGTCAATTGTCATAAAAAACGGGGAAAATCCATCTCTGATTTTCATTATGATGATTTCACCAATGTTTGATAAAGGTTTGCAGTCCTTTAGAACCTTTAATTTTTTGGAACTAAAGGTACATACCGAATTGATTTAAAATACTAATTGTCTACACAAACAGTAAATCATTGCAATTTTAGATATAGGAAATTATCAAGTTTTGATACATTCAGAAAGGACTAGCATGAATTTCTATTGTGCATTACTATAAGAGTTAAGTGTCGTCAGTAAAAAGTTTCTTGTGCAAGAGATCTAGTGTCGGAATTCTGGAAGAGGGCCAAATACCACCATTGTTCGTCTTGTAGAAAACCCAGATTCCAGAACATGAATAAAGTAGACATATTGAAATCGTTTGATTGCGCTTTTTGCCATTTGCAGAACACTGTAAAATTCTTCTATTTTTCTTTCCCTATAGGTATATATGTATATATTGTACAGTTTTACGAAAAATCCAATGCAATTATTCAACTAGTTCATTAAATCTTTCATGCATTGAAAATAACTCACTAAATTATTTAACTTTGTTTAAGTTTTCAAAGCTTTTAATTTATTTTTACTGTTTCTATTAAAAATTCATAACTTTAATGGGGTGAGAAATGAGAACTTATTTTATTTCAAGTTGAAAAACACTACCTACCTATTGAAAATATTTTTCTCAAAGAGTGAAATATGATTAAACTTATCATATTATGGCATATGCTGCGACAACCTTAAACTTTATCAAGGTGTAAAGTTTCAAGACGTGTTATGGTGTAATGTTTGACAAATTAAAACAATGAGTAGGTAGCAACAACAACTGAAAGTGAGACTATAGGAAATTTCCAAGCAGCTTCTAGAAACTGATGGTAATAATTTAGAAACTAACAAATACTTATCAGTTCTCTTGAATTAGTTGCGTATTAATCTTTTTGAAATGATTGTTATTGTTATGCAAGAGTGTATCAATAAACAGAACTAAAACAATTCTTGCCTAAGGGGTTTAATTTTAATTCTTCATTGTTAAAGACAATATCTATTATTATTAAAAATTTGAAGAAAGTTATTTAAATTTGAATTATTTTACTGAGTAAACAGTTGGACAGGGACAGTTATGTTACATTTCCCCTGATTGTCCCCTGCACTCATTCCGAAGAGCGCAAACCAGCGCAAACATACGCTGATGAATCACTGAAATTTATTCACATTCAACATATCTAAAATCCAATGATTCATCAACAAAGAGCATCAACATATTTTGATGAATGGGGAGTAAACACTAAAAATCAACAAAATTTCGATTTCGAATATGAGTACAATTCCTTTGAATGTACGAAAGTCCATAATAGACGAATAAAGATTTTATCCTTGCGGGGTTATAGAAAAGCTGCTGCGAATGCCATTTGAGGAAATATAAAGCGCACTATTCAGACTGTTTGACATTAGTGGATCTAAATTTATTTAGGCATTCCCAATGAAAATATTTTCAAAGAATGGCGTGTTCAAATCGATAAAGGATTATCCTGGACTGCGTAATGCCTTGTGCATTGGAACCATAGAATCAAAAGAGGATTGCCAGAGCTCACATGGGATAACTTGAACGAAGGACGGACAAATCCCAAAGGAGATGGATAATCTAGAGGAATAGGAATGGAATTGACACTTGGCAAACAAACGCAGTAACGAGGAAGGTTTTCCTTTTCACGTAAATTTTCTTCAATAGTATGTCAACACCAATCTCCATATGCTAGTCCCCAAATGCTAAGACAAACTTTGTTTTCCCAAGTATAAGGAATTTATACACTTTTTTTCAACATTTTTTTCTTTTTCAAAAATAAATCAAAAATTCCATATAAATAATAAATAGAATATGAATTCGAAAAAAAATTCTGCAACTTTTAGATGACAACTAAAGTTTGTGAAAATTCTCCACAGTTTACCGCAGTTAAGCTATAGTGGCGCGAATTTGAAACTAGGTTGCCGCAGAGTGACGTCACAATCACACTAACCCACTTCACGTTCGGAGAGTCGAATTATCTTTACCTTCAAAATTACCTAGCAATTGCAACTGTTATTTATTTGGTCCCTTTGAAAATCAATCGCGTTAGATTATTCCCCTTCTCAACTTTCATTTATTATTTATTTTATTTTCCCTTGAAAATATTTTACGAACAAATGCAAATTAAATAAAATTCGTTAAATAACAAAAGAAAAGTATTTTTAAATCAATAATAGTTGGTGAAAATATTTTTAATTTTAATTTTTGACCTAATTTATAACTCTCACTCATTCTGCCATATACACAAATTTTTTGTTTGAATTTGTGTTTTACCGGGGAATAATTTTCTTAAAACTTTGAATCTAGCTCGATCTGGGGTGTTAATAAGAGTTTTGCATATCCAATAATTGAAGCCTTTTAACTTGATAACAGGAAATTCATCATTGAAAGGTTAACTTCACATGCAAAAGTTGCCCTCTGTTTAAGGACTGCATTATGGCACGCGATCGAAGATGACCTAAATTTTAAATGAAATCCATATTCTAGTTTTATATATTTTGGCGGCAAGTCTGCTATAAGATCCATCAACTCATGTTTCAAACTATAGTATTTTTTTACATATTCTATTAATAGACGTCTAGGTATTTATTAACTTTCTTCTTATTTTCGGGGAAAAAAAACTTTTAAAGTTTTAACTTCTTATTGAAAAGGTAATATTTATAAAGAAGAGAAAGAAATTTCAAGTAAGGAAAATTAGGATGTAGAATTTAATTTTATGAAATTTCTAAACCTGAAGCTCAAAGGAATAACCTTCTTTTGCGGGCGCCAAGAAGATTTCAGTGAGCCATGACCCTCAGACCTCTGAGTCACTCAGGATGATGCAATTAACTTTGTTGAATCGAGCACTAAGGGGTCTTGACACTGACGACTCGTGGCGATTTTCGTTAACTACTCTTCCGCTGGTTTATGTCTTATTTCTTTTATGCTTAATCAGGCCAATAACAATGAATTAAACTACATTGATGATGCATTTTTTACAAAGATTAAAAACAAAATCCAATTTAAATGAACAAAAGAGAAAAAAATTCTAATTTGAAAATCTTAAAATTGAAAAAAAAGTTAACGAAAAAATGTTTGAAAAAGAAAAGCTCTTAAATACACGTATACGTAGAGTGTTTGAAAGGATTTGCAGTTCTTTTATACATCTCAATTTAGAGAGAAGCGATCCTGATTAGAAAACTAGGATGTTTCAATGTGAGACATTAGGAGCTTCTCTTCCTTGCTTCGTGTGAGAGAGTTTATAAGGAGAACGAACCTCGACTCAGAAAGCTTTCGCTGTTGGATTAAAAAAGGGAAACAAATGAGAATCGCTTCCAGCATCATGCTGGTCCGAATCCAGATTAGTACTTAGCGCGATAATACTTCCGGCTTTTTTCGTTTCTTTGTGCCACCTGCTTTCCACGTTCCATTCCATCTCGCTATACTGTGCGACGTTGTCGTCGTATGACGTCAATGGTATTTTCCAACAAAAAGTGACACTAATTTCCCACTGCAAATACTTGGATTAACGTGATTTATTTATATTAAAACATTGTAAGAAATTCTACTCCTGTAAATTAATAATGAGACACAAAATATATCTCGGTCAAGGATCAAGAAAAAAAATGATGTCATCATTTACTTTCGCCACTCTGTTCAGAGGAGTTGAGAAAAGTTCTACTTTCGCCACGCTTTTTAAACAAGAAAAGTACTCCTTTCAGAGCAGGCGTTGGAGAAAATATTTTTCTGTATTGAAACCTTGTATGAAAGGGTGAAGAAACTTAATATTTTCATTTCCGCTTATGTGTGTCTAAAATAAACATGCATCGCGTGATTAGTGACAAAAAGGTAACTCGTTTGTGAATGTTTGACGAGGGAACGTAATTATAACGTTCGTTGGACTTTAGGGTTCATTCATTGAGCGAGGACCACATGTCATCCATTCGGAGCGAATGTACTTATTATTTTGAATTATTTCACTCAACCGTGTCCGACTAACGGCGGCCTTTTTTGACCATCTTTAATTCGCCCCATGAACACCATATTTTTTCATTAATTTTATTTATTGAGAGGCTTCGTACTTCCATCAATACAGTTTTATAGTGATAATATTTACATGTTTACAGTTGTCATCTTTTTCCCCCAAATTTTTCCTCCTTGCATTAGTCATACAACTGAATAGCAAGAACGCGATAAATTAACAATCATCACATTCAATTGCCTTTGAACAAGATACTCTATTCGGCGGATTGTGAAGCCATCCGAGAGTAATGTTTAACAAAATGTTGTTGCGAGAATTAAATGCAAATTTATTACAGAGGAAAATAAAAGCCCCTGAATGTCATCCCCGCCGCGCCAGCGAGGTCTAAAGAAGGGTAAGAGAAAGAAAAGAAAATGAATACGGACCGGAACGCTAAGAGAAATTGTTGAGAAGCTTTTGGGCCGGTGGGATGAGGGCTGAGAAGAAGGACGAAGGAAGACGTGGAGACACGAGTTAATACCTGAATATTAATTATGGTATCCAGCCAGCTGGGTTGGCTACTGTTTTGTTTTTAGTTACTTGTTTTGTTTAGTTTTGGTGCGCTTGGAACGAACAGTTTTGCTTGGCGCTTTCCTAATAGTTCCCCTATGGAAAAGTTTCATTGTTGAGCCGCTCGATTTTGTTGTTTCGCATGTGGGAACATTTCAAAAAAGTTAGTTCATTTTCCACACGGAGAGAAAAATCAATCGTTTATAGCATGAATGCTTTGTATTTTAAAAGTATGAAATGTTAGTATACTATGACTGCAAGAAAGTATACTGCGATTGCAAGAATCCTATGCTTTTTCGGTATTAGACCCTTGCAACTGGCTATTAGGCCACGCCCAGAGCCTGGGCCGACCAATCACATTGCAGAAAACTTTTACCGAAATCGCATAGGTTTCTTGCAATCGTAGTATGAAGAACTTCATGCTAAAAAGCCCAGATATTTCTCTCCGTGCAGGCCATTAAATATTTTCCTACTTTTCTCTTTTTGATACCTGAAAAGAAATTCTTTTAAACAATTGCTGCCAATTTGTAATTGGTTTGGATAGATCAAATTTCGGAATAATTAAGATTTCATCAAGTAGAAGTAGACACATTTAAGCAGAGATAGACTATATGACTATTGCGAGGGAAGGTAAAATATCTAGATTCTAGACTAGAGCAGAAACCCCCTGTGAAATAGGTATGATAATTACGAACAAAGGATGAGGTCGGAAGAGAAGGAACTAGCTAGGAACATTCCAGTGGGCTACCAAAGGCATTAGAAGAGTGATTTAACGCAAACTGCAGCCCTAATATTCTTTTTATTTTTCCTCTGAAAATGCACTTACAATAATATTACTGAATAATATATTTAGAATCGAATAATCGATTTTATTCTCGAAAACTAATACCGCAAATACTTGCTTGTTTTCTGGCTGAAACACTATGGCAAGTATCGGGACATAAAATTCGAAGGGTTGAACCATGCGGAGAAACCAGACCCCAGGCAAACTATTTACATTCATCTATAGAAGGTTTACCACAGGATACACGGTGGCACAAAAGTAGTGGTAAGTATGTATGTAACACCAAGCAACGAGTTTTTATTCCCGTCACTCAAAAGCACCCTGACACCGCTACAACCCCATCTAAAATTTCATAGGCCCCACTGTCATGCAAAGCAGATACCAACATAGCAACCGAACCACATGTGCTTGTTATTCTTAACGCCACAACAAACATTGAAAAACAAGTCAAATTATTTTCAATGAATGCCGGTGTGTGTATATTGAAATGAAATAACCTTTCAAGTTACCGCGAAAAGTAATTTTCCGAGTAAGAGAAAACAAATTGTGTTGAAGGAAGAAAAATAAAATAAATAAACCAACTATATTATTGAGTCGTCACTTTTAAATTTTTAATACAACGGATCGTTACACAATGACTATTTTTATTGAACATGCTCATCCGTCACCTATAAGGTCGATTATCGAGAGAATTTCCTCAACAATTTCCAGACGAAAAATCTTTGCTCACCTTTTCAATATAAGATTCTTTTGGAAACGAAAAATGTGAAAGAGTAAATTTTTCGATTGCCGTGTGTATACCGATGGTAAACATGTTGGGAAGAAGACGATTGTTTTTTAAGAATGCAAATTATTATATGCTTGTTGACATAAACAATTACCAAACTGATTTACAGCAGCGCCTGTACTCCGTCAGGAACAGGGGAGGAATTTAGAAATTGAATTATGGAGGAAACGAAGGCGCAAACAAGGAAGTTATGAATATAGTTGGTCGGGAAAGCGCATAATGGATGCGCATAGTGACGAGGAGTCCATCGCAAATGTGGGGTACTACATAATATAGTGTGTGGGGTGCAAACTTTACAAAAGGTCCTGTCATTAGTTTGGGTGTGATTCATCCGAGGAAGTAGCATTTTACTGCTTTCAATGAAATGACAATTCCTCTTCCATCGAAAAAGTCGGATCTCTCCCAACCACTATAGGAAATTAGAACCCATCACGAATCTTCCAAACTTTTCCACTCTCATGACTCATCATCCGATTTGGAAAATAAATCCATACTGAACAATTTTAGAGATAAACGGTTTCTTTAACTTAAACTTAACTACCACTTTTCCCTGCGCGAGATTGAAATTTTTAGCACTTTTGCTGACTATAGTCGAGACACTTAATTAAGAAAATGAAGCATTTAAATCAATAAATATAGTTTCATGCACTCAGAGGGATAAGAGAGACATGAAAGTTCTCCTTTAAAGCACTAGTGATGAAATGCGTCACGTCTCCTTTCGTGATATTCCAACCACGCAGACACCCCTATTCTTAAAGGGTAGCAAAGAGCCATGAAGACCTAATGCGCCTTTTATATCACGTTTAGTGCGTTATTTTATGACGCGAGTGAGAACGCTATAGTTAAAAGGGTAAAAGTAAAAACCCAAACTGACTTTAAAATCCAATTATTCATGTTAAATTCATCATTATTGCATTTACTAACTTATTGTCATTCATAAAAATCTAATATTTGAAAATATTTTCACCACTAAAAGCCTAAAGTCTGAAAATAAAATTAAAAACCAAGAACCAATTGATTAGTTAAAGTTCCCCAAAATGCAATGCAATTACTTTCTAAATAAAAAAAAAATGACAGTTTTAAAGTTTAAATTAATTATTCTTATGAATCGGAAAATTCTGTGCGTTCAGTAGAATAGAAGCTCCACCGCATAAAGAAAATTTAAGAGCTCACCTTTCACCAGTGGTTGGACTGGATATGAAAGTTTGAATTTATTCGTCTGAAATATCGTCCTCAAGTCACACGGAATCGTGCCATCAATAACTAAACTCTTATACACCAGTGCGTACACTTATTTTTTGGCTTACCTGCAACAGAAAAAATACAATTATTTATTAGAAATTTCTATACGTAAAACTTGTTGCAGAAATGGATGAGTTATGGAAAAATATCTTATATCAAGAATTATTTTAGCTAGTAGCTAATTTGAAATTAGAGTTAATCAATCGCAACACAAAAGGGAAACTTTTATTTAATTGGTAGACTACAATAAAGAATGGAAAAAGGAAACTAAAGAGAGAAGTTCGGATTAACTCACTAGTTGAACAACTAATGAACCGTGCGCTTCCTCCTTTGGCAAAGAATTTCTTTTTAAAAAATGTGACCCTTTAAACAAAACAGTAAAAAGAAAACTTGAAACTTATTTGTAGAACTAAAAATATTTGTACCTATACACTATATTGTTTCACCCAATAAAAATTTAACGCTATTTATTTTCGTATATATAGCTTTAAAGCGTTCTTGTTATAAGTAAGAATCCAAGGAAGAAAATCGAAAATGAATTGCTACTATTAAATATTAATAGCCGTCGAGGGAGAAATGAAATTGGATTTCTTGTTAAATCTTCAACTGGTTTCATTTAAAGTACATAATTCGATATGTATTTTCTTTTCCGCGATGAATTATTAAAGAAATTTCAAGTACACTATATGTAAAACCATTCTCTTCCAACTTTAACTACACCATTCATTCTTGCAGCCTTATAACATTTTGACTGCACAATAGTTATTGTTAGAGAAATGAAGGCAGTAAGAATAAATTATTAAACAAGTTTTTTGTTATTATAGAAATTTATTTTCAACTATTAAGAATATAGTTAATCGCAGAAGAAATCTGAGACATGCAAAAGTAGTTAAGAATTTAATTAACTCTATAAAGCGAAGTAAATCTTTTTTTCTCTATGCTTAAAACTTAATTAGTGGTGCATGTAAAGAATCCGCACTATCGCAGATATTTAATAAAAGAATAAGATATTTCTTGGATATTAATTTTTACGTTAATATAAATAATCTGTTAAGGAGAAAATGCCTGGGGCATAATATAGTCGAACTTAAAGCTGATGAGATGTTTTATTAAGAAGTGTATAGAAATTTTATAATGATATTCACACCAATGTTATGTTATTTTAAATGGGTGTATTATTTCACCCACTTGCATTACAAATTGCCCTCGATTGAACACGAACCCCCTAATTTTGGAGTTATTCTTTGAATTGTGGTTGTTAATGGTGGTAAGTCGGTGACAGCAGTAGTAGTCTACTTTTCGCTTGCCGGCAGATGCATTTCACACGAACGACTTTAGCTACGCTGTCTCCCTGTACTGTGACATCTGGTGCTTCCGTCGGTTTCCTTTAATAGGAAACTCCATAGAATCTAAACCACAGTACAACTGGGAAAATTTGGCGGTGAGAACAGTCCAGGGGTGCGGGATTAAGTGAAACTGAGATGTACCTACAATATTTAATATATGCTCCATATGCTATTTTCAGGCAAACTCAATTTCCAAAAGTTGATGCTTATCATGATGAATCAATATTTACAGTGAGAAAAATAATCATTTTATTGTGAATATACAGCTATGACGATTAAAGTTGATAGACATTTAGTTATGCGCAATTCGGCATACTCATAAATAGGATAAAGTATTTTTAAATTTGAAAAGTTTCAATACGATGCACATGTAGAACATCAAAGAAGGGTAATACTTCCAAGAGTTTAATTGAATTAACAAAGATAGTTAGAGCATCTTCATCTAATTTTGACACTCCAGTTTTCTCCTTGTGCAGCTTGTGCGAGGGAAAAAGCAGCGCGACACTTTGTAGCAAATTTTAAACTTAATTTTACGGATTTATTGGGAAAAGTTGGCGTCAGTGATTTGCAACAAGTTGGTAGAAAACCATCAAGGCGAAAAGGGAATTGAACGAGTTTATTAAAGTCAGCATAGGTGCTTACTTCACTTAACTTTGATGAATTTGCCTTAGAAAGTGTACGCTTCAGTAAAAGCTTACTTTCCCAACAGTACGAAATATATCGCGAAAGTGTGCAAACGAGGAGGGACAACTTGGACGAAAGTAAACAGCAATGTGGTTTTAGGTACGTGACCAAGAAACTGACACTTTCAGATGTCTTCTTGACATCATTTCAATCATGTCATTTATTTACAGTTTGTAAGTAAAAAATATATCAAATTTTCATATTTCTTCATAGAAGAAAATGCAGTTAAAACAAGTTTCAAGGTTTAAAATCTATAGACTTTAATTTTTTGCTCTGTCTCTATATTCAGATTCTAAATTTCTAGAAGCATATATATATAACTGAAAACTATATTTTATTTTAAATATTAACTTATCTTTTTAAGTCCATACTGTTATAATATTAATTATTTCAGAAAGTAGTAAAGTTCTCATAATATGGGTTTTATTTAACTCCCTAGATACATAAAAGACCTAAAATCTTGAGTAAATGTTAATTTTATCCCCATAATTATAGGAGTTATAAATTCTGAACATGCATACAAACATTTTTTCTAAATTCAACATTTCTCAGAGTATCCTAGCTTATGATTTGAGTTTCTTCATATAGTACATTGAAAATCTTAATAAAGTTGAAAAATGAATTTTTGCGGATCGAAGCAAAATGCTAGTGTAAAAATTTGTAGCCGACAATAGAGAGACTTGTTTCATTTTCATATGAAACGATTTTACATCTTAGAGGAGATGTACATCGGTAGAGCAGCAGCTCTTGAAGAGACTTGGATAACGCTCATTCCGCGAAGAAAGAGAAGAGAGTGACACAAGATGATGTGGAAAGGCGAAGGAAACCGCACGTGCTACTCCACAACGTGCTATGCGCACGAGCCTCATTCAATTTTCTTTCTTGGACGAGTTTACGGCATCGTCGCTTTATGCGCGGCATATTAATGATACGTACCTTGCCCATGCTTCCAGAAAGGCAAGTGTTAAAATAGTTACCCAAATTACACGGAAGAAAATAATTTTAAATATAGCGTTTTACCGCTGACTTGAATTTTGTTATGGCTCCACCACACCTTTCAGCAACTTGTTAGTAAAACTATACATCACCCTCGCAAATATTTCAAACTGTCAAAATTACTTTATTTTCCACAATGACCAGACCAATAATTTTATAAGAACCAAACGATATTGTGAATTGAACCTGCTCCCAATTCTATAACGTATGTTGGTTCTAGTTAAATTCTGCTATGGTTAATTAACGCAAAAAAAGTCGAATTGCTCATTCGAATTTTAGACTTCGTTATCGGTGGCAGATTTCGGTCACGCTATCGCCTAACGACCAGAGAAGCTATATAAGAGGTACTGCTATAAATTTTTAATCTTATTTTAAAAATTTTTAAAACACGTAGTTAAATTTTACGATGTCACGGAGGTCAAAGGAAAGAAGATGGAGAGTAAAAAAATACGGAGAAAAGGTAAAAGAACAGAAGTGAACCATGGAGAGGTTAATCAAAGACTACAAGATTTTTCCTTTTTTATTACTTTACCGCATACATTGTAGAATGTAGACATTACTTGACCGTTATTGCTATACACTATACCCATATAGACGTGACAAAATAGGAAAATATAATTACAAAACTTAAACATTGTAATAAATCTTGTAAATTTTGAATGAATTTTGAATGCATTAATTCGAGATTTGCATCACAATAGTTCTTTATTTACCTCAGGAGATTAAATGTCTCGGATGGCGCTGCTGAAACCAACTGGAATTCGAATGGCGGTAGTAGAAGAGAAAATTTCATTTCTCTTCTCTGCAAGGCAGGGTAGGTGTCCCCTTTCCCCTTTTAGTGGGTTTCATTAAGCGCCGGGGAAATGAAAATTACATTGCCGCTAATTCGCTGAACATAATTGGAGGTCGAACCAAGTTTATTTGACGTTCCTAACTTTTAATTCTTTTGGACATCGAGACTCTCTCTTGACTATGGAAAATCGAAAAGTAATTATGTCATGCTTTTAACGTTGCTAATTTTTACTTTTAATTTAACGCAACAGATAGCCAAAAATCATTTAATGTCATTAAATTTCATTCTTACTTTAGGAGTTTCAATTTCATCAAAATTTTACATATTTTCCTTTTTCGGATAGTACGTTAAGGTCCGAAGGTGCATTTTGTATTATTACAAGTAATTATCTTGATCGAAAAATGAATGTTCTTAACAATTTGTATCTGAATGAATAAATTGAAAGAGAATACACATTTCCCTGGTAAAGATACTTTTCCCACTGAGAGATAATTACAGTGGCTATACATATATTATACTGACTTTAAAAAAAAAGGAAGGAACTCGTTTCCTTTGCAAGGACGATAGGAAAATACACCTCGGGCAATTTAGCTTCGTCTCGCTTCAAGGAAACAGGTGATTAACTGTAAAATGGTGTTTTCAATTTTCAATCGGAACAATTACACCCTCAAGCATGTACGCAAAATCGATGTTTCATTTTATAACCAAAGAACAAGTGAATTGAGTAATATTGTTTTGAAATGTTAGACAGCTTTTGCTATTTTTTTTTTCGTTCAATTTTTCGAGTTAATACCATTCTCGCTATTTGCTAACAGGGCTATCAGTTAGGAACTTTCCATCCAAAAGAGAAAAATTTTCAAAAATCATTCATGAATATTGAAATTTCGAATCGGATCTCGAGAGTGATTTCAAGGTAAGAGTAGTACCTATATACTTTTCTTACCTTGAAATTTTTTTTTATTCAATTTGTTAAATGGATAATACAATTTATTAAAATAAGGATGCGTTGCAACTAGTTGTTTTCTGTAGACAAAACAAATGCGAAATAACAAAACTTAAAGAATGTGAAAGTTTGTGGATGTTGTTGTTAAAGATTTATAGGAGACGAAGGGAACGAGGGAGAGTAAACTTTTCTAGACTCTGTGATAATGTGAGAGACCCCTAGGAATTTCTAAGAGCAGCCTCGACCTCATCGACTTTTGATTATAGTTCGCTCGACCTGGAAACAGTTTTTGTTAGGATTCCCAACTTCCGTGCGGCCCCAGAGTTCTTTTGTTCCTACCTATCTGATACACTGGCGAAAAGTTTCTTAAGAACAAGCAAAGCTGCACGATGTAATTTGTACCTTGCGCAATGCTATTTAAAGCAATTTAGAAATTTTTAATTAATATAATAGTCCCAGGAAATTGCCGAGGGAAATTTTTATGTACTGGCAAGAATTTTAGAAAAAGTTTATTTCGCACGAGAGATAAATTTTATTATTTATTGAATGGATGTTTGGCGAGTTATATGAGAAAAAGCAGTTTAATATTTATTCGTGGAAAAAAAAAATAAATTTGGAGCTTTATGCAATATCGAAGGTTGTTTAATTTTGACAGAAATAAGCTTTCGAAGTAACAAGCGTTCTAATGTTTGTTTATTTAAATGAAAGCGCACACATCTGTCAGAAATGTAAACAAATTATCTCGGCAGACTTGGAATGAAGACGAAAATCCAGTCTCCCTGGTGTGTAAACCCTCTTGGAGGGAAATATGGCGAGTGACTCGAAGATTACATTAGGAGTGACTGTTTGTTTTGACAAAAACAAATCTCTTGTTGCTTGAGAAGAGGGCACAAGAGGGCAGGCCTCCAGTGCGACGAATCGTATTCTGCTCTAAACCGTGATTTGAATGTCGTGGGGGTGATTTTTCCCCTGCCATAGGGTCGGCTGCATAATTGAAAGGTAGGGGCAGCCACCATGGTCAACCGCCATAACAAGCGCGTATATCAGATAATCATCAATTTACAACTTGCGTCGGCGGTCGGCTGTGTAACAAGGGTTGTATCGAGCGAGTGCGCAAAATAACACGGACTTGCTGATTTATCATCGAGATTTATTGGCGGCTATGTGACATTTATAGAAAGCAGCCGAAGATCAAAACACGACTGTGCGTCGTAACTTTCGCACTTCCTTCCATAACCATTATTTTCTGCAATGCTATATCTATCTATTCGAATAAATATTTCCCCGCACCAGGGAGAATAAAACTTGAATTATTAATTACTTTTTTCAATACCATTAGCCATCTCATTTATTCTTAATCGCTGGCAGATATATATATTGTGCTTGAACCCTTTTCCCTCCTATTTCCCCTGATTCCGCTTAAGTCACACAAATACCATAGTCGCGAAATTTTCATCGTATTTAATCGTGCGAGTGCGATTTCTCCGTGGGAGTCGAGCCGTGACTGAATTTCATTAATGTCGCGAACGATTTCTCGCGAAGCCTCTTGAAAATTATCGTCGCACTCCCTCTCAACCTAACCACCCTTTGAGCCTCTTATCCTCTGCAGATGGAAGTCTCGAGCTCCGAAGAAGACGGCAGAACTTTCATAAAATTAACTTCAGTCAATTAAGTCCTCGCTCTTGAATCCAAGTTTTCACTTGAACATTCGACGAGCGAGTAGTGAAAAAAAAAAAAAATAAAGGGAGAGGGAGAGGGAAACCAGACCTGAAGGAAAGCAGAATTTTCATAAACTTGAAAGATGAATAGTCGCACAATACACAAATTGCCAGAAATCATATATATAATTATCGATTCTTTATTTAGTTTTTTTTTTTTTTTTTTTTACTATTTTTTCGCTTATCAAGTGTTGGGTTTTATGGAACTTTTCTATAAATCTTTTGAAAATCCGATGGACAGTAAAATACAAATAGAATACCTAGTTTTTTCGAGTGTGGTGACAAGTTATTATCCCAAAGAGAGGGCGGCGAGGACAATAGGTGACGAATGTTGCTTTCGCTGTTCATCACGAAAGGAGAAAACCCGCAGGGGCAGTACGAACAGAGTTCAATACCGGAAAAGGTCTTCAATGGCTTCTACAGATTATTCTATTACATTATCGATTTTACTGCACTTTGGCGGTAACGGAGAGGTTTGTTCCCTTCTCATGCGTCATTTTGCGACTAAGAGTTACATACTGAAAGTGTTATGCTTTCATAAAACTTTTACGAGCAAGAGCAAAGTCATCATAAAATATTATCTTATTTAATTTTTATTAAAAGCTTGTACAGCAGAAATAAATTAATCTACGTGGATAAAAATTAATGCCTCTTACTTCATTTTTTAATTAAAATTATTTTTTCCCGTCTTTTCACATATGATCTGGTAAAAATTCGAACAACCAAACATTCTCCACAATTTGACCCCTCTGTGTTATACTTATCATTCGTTTTCATCGATTCTTCCCTACAAACACACAATCCCTCTGTTACTATTTTTGTACAAATCTAAAAAAAGGCACACATTAAACCTACACTCTGTTATTTGGGGCGAGAGAAACCAATCGAAATAATCAGGAGCTCTAATATAGTAGAAAAAAATCTAGTTTGACAACACATTTAAATTTAGATCTGGCACACCTGGCTTATTTCATCTGTAAAAGTCAGAAAAAGTCTTTGCTCGACATTCTCTGTTTCACGGTAGGTACCGGCCCCGCCAGCCCTCAAGAGATTCTGGGTGCCGCCCTCTAACCCTGTTCTCTGAATACACCCTTCAAAGGGAGCCTGGGGTAACGCCTTTCCTTTCCTTTCCTTTCACCCTCCGCGTTAGGATTTCTAGCAACTTTCGTTATAATCGCACGTTTATACTGCGGAGGGTGGCTGAGGGATGATCGGTGCTCTGGATTCATCGATTAGGGTGAATCGTAGGAACAGCATCCTGTGTTCATTGAGGAATAATGAAAGGAAAAACTTTCAGTAAACTGGGTAAAAGAGAAAAATCTTATCTCTGACAAAAAAACTACAGAAAAAGAAGAAATTGCAAGTAAATTTTATTTCTAGAACCCAAAATATTGTCACAGGGTTGCCACGCTCAGTTGCCATTTTGCTCATTTCAAATTCAAACCTTTTTGAAATTAAATCTTCATGTTTTATGATAATTAAAAATGAACGACTGATAAAATCATTATTTTATATTATAAGAATATTGTTACTCTAACTTATTCAAAATTACTTTCATCCCTTCAATTCAATTATTGTTTTCTATTATTTTTAACTAAAATTCTTTTTTAAATTAATTATTTTTAATAATTTTTAGAAAATTTCTTTGAAAATTTTCAAATCCTTTTCTTTCCAATTCAATTTTACGAAATTTTATCGATTATTCCGAAATTCTTCAATCAAATGTATAATAAAAGTATCAAATAACTTGAACAAAATTCAATTAAAGTTTTTCAAACAAATTAAATCTACACAATTTTCAGTAAAATTTGAGGAATAAATTTTCACCGTGTAGGTTTTTTCAAAGTTTATAAAATTCCCTGACATTTCCAGGTTTTCTATAGGTTTTCCAGGTTACATGGCAACCCTGATTTAAGAATTAGATTTTTCCTGCAAGTGAATCATATATTTCATTTTCTAGGAAGATAAAATAGACGGCTTTTTATTAGTTTTATGACAAATATTTTTGAATTTTTACATTTGTTTTTGCCGAAGAATATTTTGGTATTATATATGTGAATAGCATTGAGGGAAAAAACTAACAGTTTCGGATATCATGTTAGAACACAATAAATGTTTAATCAGCGGTTTGCCGATGTTATACGTAGCATTCTAAATCACCATTGTCTATGTCGAGTTTACCAGTTTGATCGAAATCTCTGTGAAATTGCCTTTGATTGCAAACAATATCAGTAGATAAGCCTTATGACTTTGATCGGAAATATCTCTCTGCCTCCAGTTATATTGACCCGAAGTGTCATGTTTTATTGAATCAATCATTTCCATATACTGGAAGGAATTATTGATTTATCCACTATTAAGTAAAATAAATAAAGAAATAAATAATACCAATTTTACAGATGTATTATTATTATTAATTGAAATGAACAAGTTCTTTGAAAATAAATGTCGAATTCTACTTTTGAGTTCATCAAAGAAGCTTAAACTCGATCGCACATTCGTACACTACTATTGAAAATCCAAAGAAAGAGAGACGAAGTTCTTTGGGTTGGAGGTGTCCATAAAACCGCCATTTTTAAGATGGGGTCACTTTAGCTCTTTCAGGACCTTCATATCCTCTCATTGCAGAAAAGGAAGTCTGTCGTAGCTTTTCCATTTCTTGAGGTGATTTTCGATAGAACGGTGGGTTTGACCGCAAGGGGGTTATATGTAACTTTCCCATCCTGCTTTAAAGTGAATCTCCAGGGAAAATTGCATTATTATACAGACATTGTAGTGTCCGAATTCAATAAACAGAGAGAGAAATATTCCACGGATATTCTTTTGAGAAAGAAACTGACTGAGATTGAAATGTTACACAAAGCTCACAGATATATATAAAAATTTTATTTTACCACATTTTCTATAATATTTTAAGATTTCGAACAAAGTGAAAAATAGTATTTTTTCTGAATTTGCCGCGTCTTTAAAAAATTATGTTGTAGAATTTAAAGAAAATTCCTCAAGTCAGATTGACATAAATCTCGAAAACTGATGACATGTTGAAGAAGGTAGCTTCGATCCGCTAAGTAGTTGTGAGTGCACTCTGGAGGGGTGTGTGGAAAAAGTATTTTCGAGACTCAAAGTGAGTGGCATTGCAAACTGAAGACAAATGTAATGTCAGTAATGTCACTATTGAGAGGTTTACAAGTAGCTGTATAGGTATAATAAAAGAAAACTATAATTTACCAGTAGCATCAATTTTCTTATAAACTGAAGCGACGGCTGTCCATCTGCCCTAATTGGGACTGTTAATTTTTTCAGTTATTTAATTCGACTTCCGAATTGACTCAACCTGTCATTTGATTAGCTTCTTTCCGAGTTAGATGAGCGTCTCGAAATCGCTTCGGCATTACGTGAGTGGACTTGAATAACATAAGCGTATATGCTTAATCACGTAGTGGGTGTTGCGCTCAAGCGCACATAAACATGCGAATGCACGTGCAAACCTTAGACTTGGAGGAAGGGCGCTTCAAAAAATATAATTATCAAAGTGAAACTAATATTCCCTTGATATTAAATTAATAACGTCTTTAACTTATAAATGTTTCATCCTATGTGACGATATATTTTTAAAAATAATGTCTTTAACTTATAAATATTCCCTTTAGTGTATATATCTTTATAAAAATTCTCCGTTCTGAAAAAAGGGACGGAGATGAATTTAAAAAATTCAATTAATATCTTGCTTTAAATACCTTTGTACTCCCGCCAAGTTATCGATTAGTTAATTTTGATATAATATTACTATACCAGTTAAAAATGTGACGCGCTCCGAGGTACAAGGAACAAATTATTGAAAGGTTTTGTTCGTATTATTTTTAATTGAAAGATTCTGATTAATTCCATTAAACTAAAATCGCATTTTTGGTTATTTTAGTCTTAGATGTAATGAAGATTTAAACATCCGTGGTTTATATTAAGAGTTGATAAACCCTTTGTGTATTCTCATTCCAAAAATTACAATCATAACCTACATTTTTTTGCTTCTTAATAGGTACTCCCTTCTTCGGAATGCGTCACTTTTTTTGCATTATGTATATTATAAATCTTAAAAGATAAATCTTTTAAATGTCGCAGATCTTGTAGCATATTTTTTCAGTGTAAGTCCCGTTAGTTTTCGTTTTTCCCGAAAGAGGATATTAAAGATTTAGGTATAGTGAGTTTATGGAATAAAAATGTCCTATTCCTTTTAAAAGCTTAAAAATAAATAATTTTAAAAGATTAATTTTTCCACCTTTGACAATTTCTTATTATATTATAAAACATCTCTCTTAGTAATCCAACTAAAAATAATAAATAAGAAAGAAACCTCTAATTATATAAACTTTAACTCATTTTTAAGACATAGATAATAATCAATTTCTATTTTGTTAATCTAAAACCAGTAATTTTCATAAAACAAAAATTACAATATAATGAGATTTAAATTAAATTCTTTTAAAAGAATTATAAATATTATTCTAAATATCTTGTAAAATGATAATAGTAATAAATAAAAGTTGAAAAGAGATAATGTCTTTTTCAACTGAACTCATCATTTTGCATTTAGTTTAAAAGAATAAAATTGAAGATGAATTTACAAATAAAAGAATACTTTATAGGAATATAATTATAGGACATGTGTTTGTGTATAATTGCATCAGTTGGTAGTAGAAAGTAGAAACTGTCGAAGCTTCCGTTCGACACAAGAGGGATCGATGAAAATCGATAATGATTAATTCTCCTTTGTCCCCTCTATATCCTGTGATCGAGCGACGTGCATAACGAATCATCTGCGCCTACCTTGCCTGTGCCTCGCAGGGGTGAAACGGTATAAAAATAACATCTGGGAATGTGAAAAGTAACACGTAACACGTCAGAAGTCTTTGTTTGCATTATGAAGGATGGCTTCGAAAAATTAAAGTGGACGCAGTTTAGTCGCTTAGAAAACCAATATAGAAAAGTCAATCTCTTAGAAAATGTAGCGCACATTAACAGTACAAGAAGCATTTCTTCTTTCACCGCTTACAGTGTGTGCTCGTATATGTACAAGTAAAAAAGAGGGTTCTGCTCAAGGATGTTAGCGCTGAAGGACCTGGCTAGACTTAAAAAGTCTTTTATTCAACTTGTTCCATTTGTCAGGCTTGAAACCACCCTTTGCACTTGGGGGTGGATGGGGCGAGATGGTTTGGTCGTTAACCCTCAACCATATTTCATTGCATCAACTTCTCAGTCAAGAGGTTATTGTGATACTAAAATGTTTAGATATTTCCCATACCCACTCTTCTGTAAACTCGTCAGTTGAAAGGATATTCTTGAAAGGATATTCTGCAAAATTCATTTCTTCACTTTTTTAACAAGTCCATTTTCAAAAAAATATATTTGGTATAGTTTAGATTTTAATTTCTTCCTCGAAATGCAAGGTTCAGAACTTGGACTCGAGATACAGGTGTAAAAGAGGATATTCCTCCTCATCCTTGGAGTTAAAGATAAGGTTGACAATTTTTAATCTCTTCTTTTCAGAATGAACCCTTCTCATCATGCCTGAGAAGAATACGATTCACGCGACATTAAAATCCTGTTTATGCAAACGCACCAAAAGAAAAAAAAGCAATTGGTATTTTAATATCGTTGAAGAGCTTTAATGCTCAGCATTTGCATAGAACGAAAGCTTTTCTCTGATGGAATAAGCTTGTGGTTAATATGCCAGAGCTAAAAACAACGTGACATAAAAAGAAATAAATTAAAATGCTTTTAAAAACCAGCTTTTATAAATCCCAATTTCAAGGAAATTGTGGAAAATTACTTTATTGTATTTTAAACAATAATTCTTCATATATAGCACGAAATTATAGTTTTTAATTAATTCTCCGACATTTTATACACCTAATTAATTAATTAATTAACAGAAAAACAATTTACAGGAGAAATTGTGAAAAATAAAATTTTTGAAACGTAATAAATGGAAGGTCGCGAAAATTAAATGTTGTTGGGAAGGATGAAGTAAATTAATAAATTACATCTGCTTCCGACAGCCATTGAAACTTTTGCAAATAAAGCGCGCTGTGTGAAAACTCATTGATTAAAATTTATAAATAAAATTGTGAAAAATTGAAAATGGGATTAATTTAAATTAATTTATCCTAACAGCGCATGTGAAAATTATTGACAGCTGTAATTAAGTGGAGTATGTGTGCGTAAATCTACTCGCGTGTATGATGTAACTGCGTGAAGGGAAAATTATATTTTACTTAAATGCATATATATTGTCAAGTCAAAGAGGTTTTGCACATTTATGCCGGGGAGTGCAGTGTTGATTTATTTTTAAGAGCTATAAAACGTTCATGTGGGAAAACATAGAACCTATGGAAAGCGTCAGTAAAACGGTAATCCGATATGAGTGTTGTGTTATAAGACAATCAATACAGAGGACATTGAATTTTCGTTCAGTTTCAATTTACAAAACATCGAGAGAAACTAATATTCTTTGTTACTCTCAATGGAAACTGGATATAAAGCTGTTTTTGTGAAAAAAACGACACTGCGGCAATCAAACTTGTAAAATTTATATTTACGTATATTATCTCATTTGACAAACAAAGAAAAATAAATTTCTGCACTGTATAATTAATAAAAAAATTTGATTTTATTGCATCTATTATGCATTTAGTTTATGCATTTAGCCGAATCAAAGACATAAATATGTATAAAAAAACTATTTTAGGAATGCTGTATCTATTACTGTAGACATAAATAGAGCAACTGTTAAACTTGCAAAACCGTTTGACGTCAAAAATTGCACGGAAACTCGTATATGTACAAATGGAAATTCTTTTCTCTTAAAATAATAATCTCAAATGAAATGTGAAATTCAGGTAGAACAAACAGCAAAGGGAATAAATATTAGGGAGTTTAATTCAATTTTCAAGTATAGTAGAGAGCATGAAAGTGAAACATTTTTACGTTTGTATTGTCGAATATAATGTAGTGAAAATAAGAAATAATTTAATACGTTTTTCTAGATAAGAAAAAGCTTCTTCGAATTTTATGGGAGGATTAGCTGTAAACAAGGCGCGAGTGTGAACAAGATTCCCATGAATCATGTTGAGTTTCCTTTCCTTTCTCCAGTTTCTTGAAGGAGAGCATCTGAGGGAATCGCGGTAAAGTTTTAACGAGAAAGTAACGCTAATATTCGCAAGTTGCCTTGAAAGAGAATCATGAAAGGGGCGCGTTCCATGAGCTTGCTCTATGCTCGCAGATATTTCACGCACCACCTTGCTAGCCATATATCATCCGCGTAACACATGGCGCCGTGCCATCCCCAGAGAGTTGCTTCGCAAACCATGAGAGGAAGGACCGAAGCGAAGTAGACGGAGGTTGGAAGGTTCCTTAATTTATCACCTTTTGCGGCGCAGCCTTACCTACAACCTACAACCTACAACCTACACTCTCACGTGTCTTAGATACACTTGAATAAAAGACGATCATCGATGACGATGTTTCGAGATTGATTATTTCAAAAATGAAGGATTGTTCTCTGCTCACTGCAATGGTATTCTCGTTTACGAAAATTGAATGCCCAACTTTGAGTTCCAATGAACTACACTGCTTTGTATCAAACGTAAAAGTTCTCTCACGTTCAAGCTCGATTGCTTCAAGCAATCGATTGTAAGCGACTTCTGGTGCACTTTGACGTCAAGAGGAAAAAAGTTTCGCACCTCCGAGCTTTGATCATTCAATCGTGATACATACTTCCTAACAATTTTATCATTCTTTTTTCATATCACATCATACTATCGATCTGCTTATCTGCTTTTTTCATGTTTCTCGCACATAAACAAATTTTAATTTTTAAATCGAAACGAGAATTGTCAGAAATTTCTGATATTATACCATCAGAGTGCATGGCATCAAATGACAAGAAGATTCAATTCCGCATTTACATACACAAGTTTTACAGAAGCGTACGTAAAATATTAAAAAGTGCGTTCCTTCTGTTTTTGCCTATATTTTCCGGACGGGAGAGAAAAAGAAACTCAGATATGAAGGAAAAAAGGACAAATTTCCTTTGAGCGAGACGGAGTGCAAGAGACATTCAACGAGGCACAAGTTCCGCTTCACAAAAATCGATCTTGTCAACACGCCTCAACACCTTCGGAAATATGGACTGTAAATGTAATAAATCTCGAAAAAAGTTTACCACATTTTGTCACTTTATGAAATGTGCAATATTAAAGTGTCATATTCAAGAAAAAGTATACAAAACCATTTGGTTTTTATATTATGCACGCATATATATTCTGAATTCGAAGAAAGTTACCTTTTATTTGCAACTTAAAATATTAGCAAAATTCAAGACTGAGAATGTTTTCGATTTCTTCAAAATAATAATTTTCAAATAATGGAGATCAGATCATTATTCAACACTTGATATTCTTAACAAGAGAATAAAACTCGACAATTCATTAGACTGATAACGGATAAAATTGTTTCCCAGAAAAGTATTATACTATACTATTATAATCTTAATTTAAGATCAGCTTGCTACTATTTTCCACAATTTGCATTCTACATCTCTGTTTAATATTTTAAAAGAATATTTTACGACTATCAATGATCAAATTTTCTCATTTCTTCTTCACAGTTCTTCTAAGAATATCAAAATTGAGACAAAAATTATTAAAATTGTTCCGATGCAATGTTTTAATACGTTTTTTGACTTAATTTGATATCTGCAAAAAAATTGTGACATAAAATAATAAGCAAACTAAATAATGCACAGCGACACATTTCGCATTTTGCTTAAAAAAAATAAAAATTTCTGAGAAAATAATAAATTTTTTTTTTACTCATATTAAGGAAGAAATAACTCACCCGCATTTAATCGTCATTGAAATTCTTTCACTCTGAATGTCAATAATTTATTCTTACATGGAAAAAAATGTCTTAATTAAATTTCTTATAATATAATAATAGAAGCTTATTAAAAAGTTGATAATTTATATCATAATGTATGTTATATAGAAGTATTTTATTCTTCTTTAAAAACTAAAAATATTGTAAATTATTTTTTCTTTTAATATTTGCATGTTGCGAGCCGTTTTTTATAAATAGGAAAATAAATGTCCACAGTTTTTCTGCGGATATCAAATTGAGACAAAAAACGAATCCAAAGTGTTGCGAAGCAACATTTTCATTCGTTTATTGTCTCAATTTCGTCGATTTATTTTTTCTTTTATTCACCATTTGTAAAGTAACATCAAAATTGATAACACATTTTTCTAGAAAAGAAGAAAAAATGAAATTAGACATCATTAAAAAAGACACAAAGTTGTTTTAAAAATAATATTTTATACCGAGTGAAATATTTATTTACAATAAAATTCTTCTTTTCTAGATTCGAATGATTTTAAAGAAATCAATTTTTTATTATTGGTCATAAACTTTTTATTGCGAGGAATAAAATTTTATTGAAAAACGACTGATAAATAACACATTCCTTATAGGGATGACTTAAAAGAATTTATGTAAAAAGTACCACTGAAATTAAAAGAAAAAAAAAAAAAAAGGAGAGAGAATTGAAATGAAAATTCATTTCACATGATGCGTATACTATATAAGTTATTATACTCATTTATTTTCTAATCTTCTTTCAGCCGCTTCCGTCGAAAAGTTTTGTGAATGAATTCAAAGAAAATTGGAAATAAAAATTTTCATAACGATGCAAGTTTAAACTGCGTTAGAGAAACATGAACCGTGAGTAAAAAGTAATATCTGGTGAAGTTCCAGGGGAAAAATCTTTTATATTCTGACTGTCGGTATGAAAATATGTCAGTACACACAAGTTTTTTAATAAACATTTAAAACGGTCATAAAGAGAGCGAAAAAAAGTGCGATGAATGATGATTATAAATGATTACCTGAAAAAAGAGGAAAAATGAAATTGCGTGTTGTATGTTTTTCAAATCAAAAGGGGTCGAAAGAAATAAATATAGTTATCGTAGATGTGTGTACAATTTGTCATTTCCTGAAGGAAAGTTTTCTCTTTTGGAAATGGACATAGTTCGTCTACATCAGGTGAGCGTGAGTTATTTTCCAGGGGTGGCTTAAGACCAACGAGCCGAGCGCGAGGGAGGAGAGAAAAGGGGGGTTAAAAAGGGGGCCGAGTGGTATATAACCGCAAAAGGCGAGACTGCGCCAAGGTTTCTATACTTCCTTACTCACGCGGCAACGCTTCGGTATAAAATACTATACCGTTAATATAACTTAACCAAGGTGATTTATGGAGCAACACGGAACGTACAACCGATCCTCGCCGGCGAAAATGGCGATGATCGTTGAACATTGTTTACGGCAAAGCTTATTGCTTCTCGATGGCCCGCATATTATAGGCTCATGGTTATCTCAATTTTTTTCACTAAAAGAATCTTTCGGGGAACACCGAACGCCGCAGCCGTTTCCGTGGCCTGGTATCGATTTCTCCACTGTCATCAATCAGTGATAGAAATCACCCAGAATAAATTGTATAAAAAAATCTAAAAATACACTGCATATTGAAAAATTCTTCTCCTAACAGCACCTAACAGAATTCTTCTCCCAAAGCGTACAATATCAATGAAAAAGTCATTAATATTATGAAAAATGTTCGTCCCTTGATTCTTTTTATACGAAAGGTTAATATTACAATTAGCAAGACTGATGTCGTTGTTGTAATAAATTCTTATTTCCAAAAAAGCCGACTAACAATCATTGATTACATCTCGATTTTGTATCTTCATATTTCTATGCAGATTCTATTCAGGATTTTGCTCTAAATAGCTTTGAAGCCGCTCTATGGTGGATTTACGCCTGATTTCTATGGTAAATACAGTTATATTCAGTATTACGTGCAACGCATGCGAATCCTTTACTTGATCGTATTAAAATATCGAAATTTGCTTTGCAACTTGAACAGAAAAGCTGTTGGCGCGGACAAAATAACGAGCTTGAGACCTTGTTTCAATTCTTTTCAATCTGTTTCAAAATCTAATTTAACACCTCCATACACAAAACTATTCTTCTTTCATAGTAAATTGTAAATAATTTTTAAATAAAATTAATTTTATATACTCACTCTTGTCATAATGTAATGAATAGTAATTATCTGTAATCAATATCGATATTACAAACTATGCATTCAAAGGCCAAATTGCTATAGATATAGTTGAAAGGTGTGGTTGGGAATATATTATAGGGGAAGTTATAGACACGTTCGGTTTCACGATGATCCAAAGAGTAAAGTATAAGATACTGTCTCTTGACAGAACTGGAGATTCTGTTGATCGCAAGTTTTGCTCTTGTATTGGTGAAACAACTGTTCTTGAAAGGGTCGTTAGTAACAGACGCCGACTCCTGTTAGAGACCCTAACTCTATTCGCAGTTCCCCAATATTTTGAGACATTCATGTCAAAACAGGATTGTTGCCTGCATGTAAAGTGACGCGAATCTTTATCCATTTTTGTCAAAGAAACTTGGGTAATTTACTAAATTTACTAAATTCACTAAATTCAGAAAGATTCAAATCCAATCTTGGAAAGAAAACTTCCATTCACATTTTAATATCAATGTGCTTCGAAGACATATATTGGGATGAAGATTTTCCCAGAATTGCTCCCACGTTCACCTCCTGAATTTGGAAAATGGTGAATATGATAAAATATTTATGTCGTCATGCCTCATTGCTCGCATAAATATTGGGATTCCAGTAACCATTTCTAGAGAGTTAGAATTATTGGTGTTATAAAAAAATTAAATTGCAAGATATGCCGTCGTATGATTTACTAGGAATTTTATATGTTAGATGACTGTTTAAATGAACAAATGTACTATATGCACTTTGGCATTTTTTTCAAATTGAGTACTTTCTCAATTCGTTTCGAATAGTGTGACACAAAACTTGAATAATGTGACAGACAATCTGAAATAGCGTTTTTCATCAATTTCAGAGATTTCAGGACAATAAAAAAGAATAAAAATACAATTCCAATTTATATTTGTGTTCTGGCAAGGGCATCAAACTTTTTAAACACGAGACAAAATACTGTCTACGCTTCTGCTTTCACCACACCACACCACACCACACCACACACTATAGGGTGAAACTTGATATTGCATTAATGCGGGATGGTCTAACTTGTGTGGGTCCTACCTGTGTCATGTGGTGTAATCTTTAGATACATTTTAAAGAAAGTAAACGATTTTATTCTTTTCGGAACTTTGAAAAATTTAAATTTTCAGAAAGAGCTTCAATTCAATCTGGTCATAGTGTTTCTGCAGAAACACTATCGAATTGAGACAAAAAAAAGAATTTGATTCTTTTTTTTGTCTCAATTTGATTTCTACAAAACTCTGGTTGGGTAATAATTGAAATTGGATTCGTAAGAATAAATACTCTTATTTAAGAATTTTCTTTTATTTGTATGCATCTAGATAAACGAGAATAAATTGGTCCACACAATGCAAATAACTTGGAGCAACTTTGTTCTCTGGGTGGAATCGGTGGAATTTTACTATAGTCTATTTGTGTATGTATATACATATGCAGATAACACAAAAGAGCTCTATGAGTTTTTGAGTCAGGAAATATTGGTTTACCACAAAGGTGTTAAACCGAACTATACCATTCGCTTATCTTTCCCAATAGGAATTAATTGTAAAAGAAGAAATATGTCATCCTTTATTGGCGATTATAACAAAATATACGATAAGAGTACATTGTGGGTGCAGATAAAATTCAAAATTGATCAACGAAGCAATTGTTGAATTTGTCCCTCATGTTATTATATTGTTGCGTGACTTGTTTTGTTTCTCTCGAAACGCAGAAAATTAAGTTTATATGACAATGAGAATGAAAGCTAGATTTTTCTCCAGGGACGCTTCATAAAAAAGAAATACAAGTCCCTCTGATAATAAGTTATCTAAAAAGTGTTACCATTTGTTATTTTGAATATTTCTTCTTTTGATATTCAAGTACATACCTAAATTATCTACAGTGCGTCAAGTAATGTAAGGAATTTAAAAATAATGATCGGATCTCGAGTACATTAAACTAAAAGTTTTAGGAGACAACGTCACTCGAAATGTCCAAGCTGATGCCAAAGGTGGTATATCTACAAGGGTTAAGTGTCTACAAGACTGGTGAAATGGCTTCTTCACTATGGCGCCGGCTCCCTCCCAGCATTATAAGATGAGATGGCACATTATCTTTAAGGGGTTCTAACTTTCCACATACATGCGAATAAAATACTTTGTCCTAATCACACACCTGCGTTTCTGCTTGTATAGTTATTTTCAACCTACCTACCTAGCTTGGAAAATTTTCTACAATTTTATAAGCAATCACTTATTATGCTACAGACTACATAAATAAGTTACCAATTTTCCAAAGTATAAAATTCAATAAACTAATTGAAAAAAATATTTTTTCATAGTCGTTAAGTTTTTATTGATTTTTAACACATTTCATAGGAAAACATTCGCGTGCACCTGCAGAATAGAATGCACATAATACAGCTTTATAGTGTTTACAATAGGTTCCCATAACAACAGGAGTGTCTAGCAAATAATATTACAATTTAGAAGAAGGCGCATTATGTATTTTGTGATCATTTTACAAGGACTATAAAATTTCTTATTGATATTGAAATTCCCAACGATTTTTTTAATTCCCTTGATTATTTAATAATAATCTTAATCTGATTAATTAATTCTAGGAGACTTTTAAGTCTGAGCGGCAAATTTGCAAAGTGTGAAAATCATTTTATTTTTGGAGAATGTTGCTAAAGGTAGAATTTCTCCTTTACGGTTTAACGAACCGGAAGTTATCCCACGAGTTTCGGAAGTGGGTTGGTTTTCACACGAGTTTTGCGTTCGAGGGGATCAGGCGTTGAAACGATGAGCTCACTGACAATTTCGTCATCGACATTTCTCATCAGAAAATTTTCAAACAGTAGATTAAAAAACAAAACCTACAGTTGACTTTCAATTCCCATTTCCCACCTTCAGTGATAATTGCATTTTATTTCAAGAAATAACATTTTCGGAACAGATGTGGTTTTCTTCATTTATTCTTTTTCAAAGTGTGTTTTATACAGAAGAAGAAAAGATATAGATCACTAAATTCCCAGATGTAGTTAAAAGTTAAATACTTGCTTGGCTTCCTATGGGATTATCCATCGAACCTTACCCCTCACTCTCCACACCTCTTTTTCGCCTTCCTTCCACCCGCCGTTTACAACCTGTTCCAATTCTCATCTTACTCTTTCCATTTTACAAAGTCAAGTACATATTAAATTTCTTTCCAGTTTCAAACCATCTAGAAAATATCCAACCAACATAGTGAAGACTCGTCGAGTGAATTATTTCTGTTTATTCAAATCCACAAGCGAGTATTTCAAGTGTATAAAAATGGAAACAAACCTTTGGAATAAAATTAAAATAATATATATAAATAACCACACCTAAATGGCACCACTATTTCAGCTGATTCAATTCTAATAACAATACATTTCCAAACTTGAATATCACACAAATCCAAACCCATAAAACAGATTCATTAACTTCCTGTCGTTAAATCGGCCTGGCTTCAGTTCCTGCCGTTCTAAAACCAGAGTAACCAACTTCTATTTAACGCTTAAACGACGTTTCCAATTGTCCATTATGTCCCATACTGACATGGCCAATCGCAGTCCATCTACCCATGTGTCTCCAGGAGATATATTTGTGGTCGATCAATCTTACGGAAATTGCACCCAGAAAGAATCTATCTAAGATATACCCTATTTCCTCGAATTTTAGAAAATATTATGAATTTCATATTATTTCACGCAGTGTTTCCATTAAAAATATTCTTTTAATTAAAAATACGTAAACAAAAAAATTAGGAAAATTGATCCCCACCTTTTTAAAGCTTGCCCCTCTTCTATACGCGGTAAATATCTTTAGAACCGATTAATATTATTCACTCACTGTTTTAAAAGGTCGTTGTGATTGAAAAATTGTGGCGTTGACATTGACATAATGTTCGCACCAATAGAAAAGCCCATGACGAGATAACAAACGCATAATCAACCGCAAATCCCTAGCGAGTAATTAAAAACAAACGCAATTCAGCTGCAAATATTGGAACGTTGTTGCAGTGAAAAAAGAAGAAGAGGGAAAAACGAATGAGAGTAGCCTGGCCATTTCATCCAATAAAATTGCCCCAGACTTTACCTGAATGCTCAAGATTAATTATTCATTTTCTATCCAAGTTTAAAACCACTGCGAAAGATAAGTAAATATTTTTTCACTTTTATTTATCTATAGAATTTGAAAAAAAGCTCAAAATCGTTATTCATGCGCTTTCACCTCAATTAGTCGATTTTTAAAAATTCCTTTTAAAAGCATATACATCTATATAACAAAAATCAGGGTTGCCACGCTTTCGCTTATTTCAAATTCCCTGATGACTTTTCCAGGGTTTTCAGATTAAAAAACGGAATTTTTCTAGGTTTTTAAAACTAAATTTATATTTTAAAAAATTAAATAATTCAAATAAATTTTTACAAATTTTACAAATTCAAACCTTTTTGAAATTAAACAACTTATAAAAAATTGTTATAAAACATATAAAGAAATCGTTCACTCCGAGTCTTCGACTCGGAGCAATCGATATCTTCATGTTTTATAATAATTAAAAAAAATTCATCTTTAATAATTAATTATTTTTAATAATTTTTAAAAAATTTCTTTGAAAATTTTCAAATCCTTTTCTTTCCAATTCAATTTTACGAATTCAATTAAAGTTTTTCAAACAAATTAAATCTACACAATTTTTAGTTAAAAATATGAAAAATTCAAACATACAAAGACTATAATTTGAAACCTTTTCAAAATTCAATTATTTCTAAAAATTCACGCTAAAATACTTGCTCTCTAAATTTAAATAAGTAAAAGTGTTTACTAATTGAAATTAGTCACTGACTTTTTGCTTTCGAATTAGTAAATTTTACTATTAAATTAGTAGAAATTACTATTTATTAGTAAAATCTGCTAATTCAAAAGCAAAAACTTAGCAGTCACTAATTCAAATTAGAAAACATTTTTAATAATTCAAATCTAGAAACTTTAATATGCAATTAAAATGAATTTTAACTGAAATTCATATTTGAATTAATTATTATTAGAAAATTCTACGTGATTGATCAATTATTTAAATACAAAAATAAATAATTTACTGAAAAATTGAATGTTTTTTAAAATTCAATTCTCATTTAAAGAATTTTAACAAACAAATTTTTAAATAGGTAATTAAAATTCTTTTGACGAATTTCAATAAAATTTTTAAGAATAATTTCATTTTTCGAGAAATTAGATTAAAATTGTATTAAAAATAATTGAATCTCTGTAAAAATTTTGATTGAATTGGGAAAAGTTTTTGAAAATAATTGAAATTTTGACAAGAAATTTATTAAATTTTTTGAAAATAATTAAATTTTGCAGAAAAATTTTATTATTTACAAAAGGTAATTGAAATTTTGACGATAATTTTTTTAAACTTTAGACAATAATTGAATTTCTGCGAAGAATTTTATTATTTTTGAAAATAAGACGAATTTTAATATTGTTTCTTTTTAAGTAATTGAATTCTTTCATGAAATTTTATTGAAATAGTAGATATTGAAAATAATTTAATTTTAATAAATTATTGAAATTTATTAAATTTCTTTAAAAAAATTTATTAAAATTATATTGAAAAAAGATTGAATGGTTAAAAAGAATTTAATTAAAAATTTTGAAAATAATTTAATTCTTTCAAGAAATTTAATTAAAAATAATTGAAATTCTGCGATGAGTTTTATTATTTATGAAAATAATTGTGGCAGCTCTGAAAATCTATTTGGAATTTATAGAAATATTTGTACTTTGCAATAAATAATTTTTATTTTTTTAAATTAGTGCGTAATTATAATTACTTGACTAATTATTTAGAAAATGATTTATAAAATTTGTATACTAAAATTCCGATATTGAAATGAGGGGCATTATAAATTCATAATATATGTTCAACTTGTTTTAATATAATTGAGGATCTAAATAATAAATTGATAGTAATTATTATATGACGATAATTTCAATTATGTAGCTATAGATGATACATATTATGCTTCCTGTGTTCGCAGGGAGATACAATATACAACAACAAGAATCAACTAGATATATCGATTCTTGCTATGTATTACAATATGCATCAATTCACTAACTGTATAATACTCAAGATATAAAGTAAATTCAGGATTACGACAACCTTGATTAGAGAATTAGGATCACGATCAAGTGCTATGTTATAAATAATCCTCACCTAGATGATTCAATTTTGGAATACATTACTAATTTAAAAAAATATTTATAAAGCATATATTTTTCACTGTATAGTTATAATTGATTTCTTTTATCCAACCGATCTAACCCATTATTTTCGAAAATAAAAAGATTGTGGGTTAAAAATCATATCGTGAAGAAAAAGGAGAAAAAATTGGAAAAATAATACATCACCCTGCGTAAATGATACGAATTATGCGCCGAGGGTAACATTGAGTAATTGAGGAGGTTATCATGTTTAATCTCGCCTTGCATCTAGTCGTGCTCTGACACTATACTTGTTATGTGCGTTGAATTATTCAAAGTTCACTTGGACAAATGAACGAAATTTTCATAGGACACACTAGGTACTCATATATATATACAATATGGATATTAAATTATGACCCATTAATGAAACGATATAAAATAAGAGATAGTAATTTCTTATAATATAAGAATAGTTATTTTGTATTCTTAAATATAAATTGAAGAAATTAAGAAAAAATTTGCAAACGCTGACTTCAACGTCGCGTCATTGCACTCTCTTCAGACAACTCACTTCATAGGCTCTAATTTTTAACAATTAAAGTCATCTAAAAGGACAAAAAAAAGACAGCAAAGCATATTACATAATTCTAGGTCACAAAGTCCACATCTTTCCTGAAAAGACTTCAATATATCATTCACAATAATTCTACAAAGCGTGGGATATATAATAAACTGTTGATGGCACAAACCTATCTATCAAATGCTATTATGCAATAAACAATTTTTATTCAACCTCACAAATAAAACATTCATGTATTTGTCACGCACACGAATTGAGGGCAACAACCATAGTTCCCAACTTTCGATTTTATTATGGAACACATCTAAATAAAAATAAAATTGCTTTAGATTGCAATGATAATAATAATAATTTAAAAAAATGTTCTACATAATCCATGAAGTAACATTTGAATTAAAAATTAAAACAACGAAAAGAGAAGTGCAAAAATAATATAAATTTCCACAAAAGTCAAAATCATCAATAATTGTAATTGATGTAATTGGAATTATATTCATGATTTTAATTCAAGTTTATTATATCGAAATTTTCTCTGAATTTAACTCAAAATTTAATGAATTAATTTATGGAAAAAGTATTTGAATCATGTATTTTCCATCATTAATTTTAGGATGACTCTGAAAAGAGAGTTTCACAATGAATAAAATCACACATCGTGAAATTTAAAAAATATATTCTCATTTAAAGTACAAATATCCCACATCCTATTTAAAAAGAAGAATATAATTTTCGTGTTTGCCTATTGCATTGGTGGAATATTCTTATAATTAGAACATATTGCTTCTTTAGTGCAAACGAAAGAGAGAGAGAAAGAGTAACCCGCAGTTAATAATTATGACACTTGTAACAATTCCTCAACGACAACGGATACCAAACTCTTGAGTGATGACGATATGGAATCTCTAAATTAACTCAGTCAAGCATTGTATACATGTATATTTCACTGCTGGAAATAAGCAAGTCACGTGTTAATGATCATGTGGGGTTCATGCAGTTTATTTTAATCTTCATTCATTATTAAATATCAAGTTTTTTTTTGCCCTTTTCTAAGTTTTTTGAGTTTTGAGTTTTGAGTTTTGAATAAATTATATAATGGTCATTGAATTAATAAAAGTTTTAATTGTGTAGTATTTTCTTCATCATCAATGAAAAACACAACTTGTAAATCTGCTCTCCTTATAATCTTCTTCTTAAATTCCTTTAATACTTGGGTATTCTAAAGGACTAAGCCGCACTGAAGAAGAAATTTTTAAAACTGAGAAAATGTGTAGAAAATCTTATAAAACATGTATGGCTCTTTCTGGTAAATACTAAAGATTCTTGTCAAGCTTTTCTTTATTACCCTCGAAATTAGATTATTATTATTATTATTATAAAAAATTTAATAAACTATAATTTTCAAGTTGCAGTAAAAATATATTTTAATACTAGGATACCATGTAGGTACCTACAGAGCGAAACATATATTTCAAATCCTTAAGTCATTGATTCAATATTGCGTCGCAGTCAAAGAAAGAGGAAGCATTTTGTTTTCTATTCTTTTTGCCTTTAATACTTCTCGTGTGAGAGGAAAGATAGATCAATATCTAATATTTCGTGGTTATAAAAATACTAAACTTGGACAACATTTTACGATGTTTTATAATACCTACATGATGCTTGTTGGCTGTATATACAATATTGATTAAAGTTTCAATATTTTTCAAGTACAGAAACAGAAAAATAAAAGGTTTATATTTTCACTGCAGCCAAAATTGCGCAGATAATTTTTATCCCCGGTATACATCAAAAGAGAAAACTTAGTAGGGAATCAAACAACAAATACACTTTTGTTCATTGTAGAAAATAAAAACTTGCACTTTTTTTTCTATATGTTCTTTTTGTCTGGTAAGCAGTATAAAATATAACATACGTTATTGTTTCGTCTCTGCACGAACTGTGCTTGTTAAAAATATCCGGTTCAGAAGCGAGAGACGACGATAAGGAGAGATAGCAAATGGAAAGAGTAAAAGACTTAGGAATTAAATTCGTTTATTTCGTCTCAACAAAAGCTAAATTTTCTTGGCGAACCAAAAATTTCTAAACCTTGCTTTTATAAAATCACTTCCGTTGGTTTCAGTACTTTACTATTTCTCGATATAATCAGTATAAAAAATAAAGAATATCGTATATGTAATGGTCAAGTTGAAAATAACTTTTTTTTTAATTCACACAATATTTTTAATGGATTTTAATTTTGAAGAATAGTGTTTATAAAATATTTTTACAGACATCCTAAAGCTCCAATGAAAACCATCATGGATAGGAGAGATTTCGATGAAACCCTATTTATGTCCAATGGTTTCCACTTTAAGTAAATGTGGAGAGATAAAAGTTTTCTTCAGGCTCTGTGAGAAGAAGATCAAATTGATTCAACTAAATGACTTTCTTCCAAATGAATCGTGACAAAATAAAATTGTCGGAATATTTCTGGGTAATAAAGCTGAATATAAAAGTTATTTTTATTTAGATTTTATTTTATCTCCAAGTATGGTGAAATAATAAATATTGTAAAATAAAAAAATTATTTGTAACAATAGTATATATAGAGGAATAATAATTTTATTCAAATATTAACTTAAATATTACCGACAACTTAGAAAAACTATATTTGTCTCAAAGTCTACTCGCGTGGAAATTGAATCTGGGCGCTAGCCACGACAGTGGTCGAGCAATCGACCTCAGGTGGAAGTTGGGCATTGTTCGGGCTTCTATCTAGGTTCCAGTACCAGAAACATCAGGGTGTTTTCTTATTAGTAACTTTAACCTTCTATTTGAATTATTGTGTAATTACTATATGGGTGATTCTCCAAAAAACCTCATTTTACATGTAATCAAGATTTTCTAAATAATTATAATCATTTGGGAAAATACCAAGTCATATTTCCCTATTTTATCACTTTTTCTAAATGTTCTGCAAGAAAAAGTTGTAAAATTTTATTGTTTAATACATTTTTAAAATATTTTACCACCTCAAAATCGATTTTCTAACCTGTCATCTAAGTGCTTTTCATTTTTTCAATAGGTAAAACAATTATTTAAAACATGAAAATTGGTACTTTATTAATTTTTTCTAAAAGTTATGATATTTAAGAATAATTTTCAAAAATATAAATAAAATATGTCGTGTAGTTTTTTTAAATATAGAAAATGAAATTTGTCATGTAGTACCGCGTCATTCCTCTCACTCGTTGAATATTATCCAATATTTTTGCTGTGCGTAGAGATATTGATTAATTATTGTGATCAATATTTAAATTAACATCTCTAATATTAATTTCTTAAGTTACTTTTTAAAAAATGTCATTATTTTGCGTTAAAAAAATTAAAATTGAGACATAAGCAGAGATTCACAACCTAAAGCGTCATTCCTCTCACCCCTAATAAAAACAATATTAATATATATAAATTGATCGCAAATTTTTTTCACATAAAGTTATCCTTTATAAACATGATAGGGCATTCTAAGCTGGAGGAAAATTATTTGTCAATTAAATAAAATTAAAAAATGTTGAAATCGTCATTCCTCTCACCCGTCATTCCTCTCACTTTTTTGAATAAAAATTAAAAATTGATATGATTGTCGGTTGTTTACAAACTGCCAGTGAAAAGTGAACCTAAAATGTATGAAAAATAATTTTTGACAATTGTTTAAAGAGATTTTTGATAACTGTAAGTATTTCAAAATCTATAAAATTTACAGATAATAGTAATAAATTATAATTTTTAAATAATTTTTTGTAAATAGAAAAATATATATAATAAAAAACGCCGGCGCCAAATTTTAACCTCTTAATTTTTTTGTAAATTTTAATTTAAAATATATACTTTAAAAGCTAAAAGTTAGCATGATCATGCTATAGAGGTGGTAGATTTTTGAAAGCTCAATATAATTGACTGCATTAATCCATAAATAATAATTTTTTTTCTTTTCTGTTTGTAACTCACAAAAAGGAGTATTTCGGGAGAATCACCCATATAATGTATTTTACTAATAAATATAAAAAATGAATTTTTATTTGTTGTGGAACTTGATCTAGTTTCAAACTAATCCGGATTTATATGACGAATTTTAAAACTTTCTAATATTTGATTTTAAGATTTGCTATTGATTTTAAAAAAAAATTTAGCCTACATTTTATATATTTTGTTGACTTTGTGCAATGAAGAAATATCTACTGAAAAACTGAAAGCAAAGAGATGCAAATGTTAAACCCGTGCCCATCCTTTTTGTGCGACATACATATACTATTTTTGCATTCATATTTATACGAATAAACTGCAAAGAGCAATGACTCTAGTGAATTTTTTTATGTTTTTACAAGCCCAAAAAAGATGTATAATAGAAATACAGAAAAAAAATCTGAAAACTACCATAGACTTGAATTTTTTAAACTTCAACCCTCAAAAAAATATATCGATCTCAATTGTTATAGCAACAAGTATTATCATATAGGAGAGTTTGACACTTAAGGTCAAAAACGCGGTCACATATATACCCGTCATGATGCAATTCACTTAATATACATAGGTATTCAAAAAACAATTCACTTTTTTATCGATTATAAATGCATTACACAACTGTACAGGAGATTCATGACCGTATTTGCAATGCATCTGTAACTGACGCCATAACTCACTTCAAGTATAAAATTGTACTGAATTTCAGAAGAAATAAATATCGTTTTCAATGAGGAATATTTTTTTCACGTTCAAATAGTATGAAAATAAAATCATTCGGCATCGGCGAAATTCAAATTAAATTATAATGTTTTAATGGTGTTATTAGGAACAAAATGTTAATTAAAAAATATAAATAAATATTTATTATGTCCTTATTAATTTGAAAAAAACATTTATCAATAAATGCAAACGATAATTGAAAGTTGCTTTTATTTTCAATCACAATTGCTATTAATTTAATGTTTATGATTATTCATGAGATGAATGCTAGAGGTGTAAAACAAGGGAAACATCTAGGTGAAGACACATATTAATTAAGGGGAGGTTCTCATTGCGGGGGCCAAAATAAACACAAAATTTGACAATTTTTTGCGAGGAACGGCTATGACTTAACGATGTAATTTTTTTTCTAAATAAAGATACATTCTTAAACTTTTAAAATATATATTTCATTTTCAAAAAAATGCAAAATGGCGGCCAATATGGCGCATCTAGAAAATAATGTTTTTTTAAATAGGGAAAACGGTGGGCATTCTACACTGCGCAATTTTTAGTCTAAAACAAAAACTCAAAATTTTTTATAAAGGTGACATACTAAAGAATAGGTTATACCTATAAAATAGTTAAAAAGTTTATAAAATGGCAAAATGGCGAACACATTTTTTAAAAAAACTGCGTTATCGCATTATTTTTCCATATTTGACCTCTTGTAAAAATCTCTATTGTTAACAATTTTATCATATTATAGGTATAACCCCAGTAGAATTTAGTTACCTTTAATTATCCGCAAACCCAAAGTTGATTGATTAAATAGTTTAGACGCTACGATGCCCACCAGTTTGAAAAATCTTGTTTCGAGAAAAACGCGTTTAAGGTTTGAGAAACATTTTTGTGCAATAATTGTATTCTTTGCAATTCTTTGTTCAATTTGCGTATATGATAAATATCTATAGGTATTTAGGGTCGCTCTTTACGATTCTGAGGTCAGATTTGCAAAATTTTCAAAAATTGATTCGATTTGCCTGACATTTGTTACTCAGTGCTCGGGACGGCGGTGAGTTCAAGACTTCATAAAAACGAAAATATTCTTCGGATCAAAAAATCGCTATACACACATATTCTACATATATATATATAGCTTTAAAAAAATACAATAAAAAAGAAATCAATTTTTTTGACTCCCGCAATGGGAACCTCCCCTTAAAGCTTTCAGCAAGTTTTATCGTTCCACGAAATGTTCTCATTTATTACTGATTGAATGAAAAATTTTAAACGCAGTTAAGTTCAGTCTAGATTAATTTCATTTACAGCAGATAAACAGTGTCAAAATTTGTTTCTAGACCATTCTATAGTTCATTATTCTTTTAAATAGGTATACTTACTAATTAATTTTGTACTAGAAAAAAATTTGAATTCAATTTCATATAATAATAATTATAGATAGGCAATCTCTTAATTGTATAAACTAAAAAAAATTCTATGCTAAAATAGACTTAAAAAATCGGTTCAATTTTCAGAAAAATATGTGGCCAAAAACTGTTATTTTATATTTTGTGTTTGCCTTTAAATTTAATAAATAATTGTATAACTTTCCTCCAATTTTTACAAACCTAGCTATAGTAATGTTTTTTAAAAATTTTTTGTACGATGTAGAATGTTAAATTTTGTTAGGGATTTAGTACCAAAGTACTAAGTTTACTTAAGTACTTTATTGTACCAAAGGGATTTGTTCTCGTGAATTTATGCAAAGTAAGAAAAGATTCATATTAGTCACAGGAAAGTATGGGAATCACATAAGTTCGTCTCTCTCGCACTCATAGGCTATGACTGACATGAAGCTTTTTCTTCTGTATAAATAAATAAATATCAAAAATTCAATTCTGTTTAGAAAGTTTTAAAAAAACACAGTATAGCCATTCAATAACTTTTGAATACATTTATTAAAAATTTTATCTTATTTATCTCTATTTGAACGAAATTCAAATCAATAGTATAAACTCGGAAAGAATGTTAAAAAGTACCTAAGATAAAATTGCAGATAAAAAAATTTGGAGCAAATAGCAACTATTTATTGAACTTAAAGAAAAATATACAAAAAGGTGAAAAATTTTAATTTATTTAATTATTAAAATAATTATTTGTTAATAAATTTTGTAAAAAGTTAACTTTTTTAAAATTACACAACTCTAAATAAAGTTTTATTTCGAGTCAAAAGTTTTTTGGTTTGAGGTTTAAACCTCAATAAAGAATTATTTAAAAATATAAAACGTTTTTTATAAGAGGAAAGGACATAAAAATACCGTGATATATAAAATACATTTGAAACTATATAACAGCGCATGAAGAGAGAGCAGCTGTCCTAACCTACCATAATTTTGAATGTCACCTCTGGCCAAGCGCGAAAAATCTAAATTCGAAATGGTTGACTTTATATATTTTAAATTTATTAAAACCAATGAATAGATTTCTACCTGAGACAAATCGGGATCATCTTCAATTTTTTTCTTGATGCCCTCACTCGACGCATGTCCTCCTGCGATTACAATGAGAAAAAGAAAAGCCGGTAGACACATTGTTAACACTTTTAAACTCATTTTTCTTCTTCTAATTGTTCCTTACTGTTTTGTCACAAGACACTAAAAATCACTCACTATATACCTAAATTAAACGAATTTACTGATGTAAAAAAGTTTTCATTTATCTGGACGAGAATGAATTTACACGTATATTTAAAATCAGGAACTAGACAACACTTTTATACAACATTCACCACCTAGAATATACTTTGTAAAATTAATAGTTTAAATAAAAATTGAGAGATAAACATGAATTTATTTAATGTCAATGACACTATGTAAACAGAGTCGCGTTTCCTTACACGACGTGTGGACAACACGAACGATAGCGCGGGACTGCGCCTTCTCCATGCGTGAACGTGATCCCTGCTCCCCCCACTACACAAAGTATCCCCGCCACCCTCACAAAAATGTCATGTTGAATAAAAGCTTTTTGTATGACGTCAGGCATTCCTCCTTAACTGCAACCCTCAAAAACAGTTTCTTCTTTTTTGCCTGATTATGACACGTGTACGATTATAAGTTCTCCGAGTAAAACTAAAAAATTTCTATTTCAATGTAATGAAATGAATTATTTACTTTAATTAAAACTTTATAATAATACGAAACAAAATAACATTGGAGTAGTTAGACCCCAAGCTATGCATAAACTTGTACAGTAAAAAAAAAAATTTTCAAAAATTTCAGGAGAGAGTAAAGTCGTTATTTTTTTATTATCAGTTACGATCGATTTTAGTTTGTTACACAGGAAACTAGGCAAATGAAAACAAAACTAAAATAGGCGAACTTTAAAATTAGCTTAAACAAAGTTCAATTCAGAAGAAAAAGTTGTAAACATTTTTTCCCCTTAGAATATTTATTTATAATTCTTCTGTAAAAATAAGCGATGCTATTGATTTAATAGTGTACTTTTCGCACAGCACCCACATAATACAAGTTTTCAGACATTTGTGGTCTTCTAAGTGAGTTTCACACAATATAAATTTTAACCTGGACCTTCCCATAATTTACCTACACCTAAAGTTACTTTGGAAACTCAAAGTAAAGCAGTACCACAATAAACGCAAAAGATACAACTTTTGGGGCATTAATATTTGTGTATGAAATCCTTATAATTAAAACTTGTCAATTAGCATTTTCTCAAATTTATTTACAATGGTAGCAATTTGACCCATTATTTACGAAAACAATAACAAATATTTATTGTTAAAATGAAAAAGAGTAAATGATAAGAATGAAGTGAGCGGTTGAGGAGTGCATTTGTTATACATATGGTATAGGTTTGAACTAAATCCCAGAACATTAATATTAATATCAACACAATACCAACTCACAACATCATAACTTTCAAAGTCTTAGGAGTTCTCTCCCAGGTGCTGCACAATGTCACATATAAAACAGCAATATTTTTCAACCAAACAGACGAAACGTCTAGAAACACGCATTACTTTGTTTCTGAGAGTGTAACATTTTTCTCCACTCTCTTTCTACCATTGTAGGTAAAATCCTTCTTTTTAATTTAATCATAATACATGATATAGTAAATTATTTTTCTAAATAGTATTTTCATTATTTCTAGAAACGGATATAGAGAAAAATTTTCTTCTTCCATCTGCATAACTGAATTTGAATAAAGCTTTTTCACTCATTTGAAAGTTGACACGAAATTTGTCACAATGCATGATAATAAACTGAACTTTCAGTGAAATTTGTGTTCGTTAAGCAAACTATACTGTACAGAAAACTACTCCACATGCACCGAGTGTGTAATTATGTTTGCAAGCATGTTTGAATTACAAGTATATCAGTATACCTACTTTAGTCAAGACTTTGTAACTTATATATATATTCCGTCCAATAAACTCGTTACTTACGCGATTCATTAGTCATTAATTTAGTATTACTTCTGTATAATAAAATGTTATTATTAAGCAAAAAAAAGTCTTAAGTATAAACTATCGGTTTTCCCCTGCTACACAAGATTCGACAAAAAGTATATAATTCTTGCTATTTACATAATATAGCCATTATAAATAAACAAATATTATTTTCACACAATCTTAAATAGTTTAAAATAATTTATTTCGGTTTTTTTATTTGAGTACCCGCAGACGATAAACTCACTTGATTCTAGATATTTATACGCGGAAATATATTTAAGTCCGTCACGCGATTTCTTCATTCATCAAAAGTGCTAATACATTATATATACAAAAACTTAAATTCTGAATATAAGTAAAAAATGCAACTGAGTTAAATATTTCCAATTATATTGTAAAAATAATCTGGGACAAAATATCTCGAAATAATGCAATACTTGTTTAGCGTCCCTCTAACAACTCATTTTCACGTTTTTCTCTATACAGTATAGTTTTGTCTTTCTCTATACCATTTTCTCATTTTAAATAAATAGCTATAAAAATCATTATTACATTTATCACAATTGAATAATTATAAATTGTTACTATAACTATAAAACACTCTCTAAATATATAAGAAAAGAATAAATGTAAGAATGTAAAAAAATAGTGAATATTCTTTCATGATGAAGTTACATACATATATTCTAAAAGAATTTTCAGAAAGTGTATTAAAATATGTACAATTATTTTGCCATGATTGTGCTGCATTTTGGTTGCGGCAGATAAGCCATAATTTTAAAAAGGAAACGGGTCACAGAGGAAACATTATTTTTTAAAAATCGATGAAAAATCAGTTTATCATGCAATGCATATGTGCACCATTTGAAAATGCGCTTTGGGCATGAAAAATTTACTATAAATACCTAGTATATTAGCATTCATAATTTCGAAAACATATTAGCAAAAAAATGTAGGTAAATTAAGAATTATTCTCAAATACGGAAAAATGACTATTAATAATAAGATGTAAACGCTCTTTTTAGCTTATTTTAATATTTTGGCTTACGCAGTTTACAAAAAAATTAATAAAGACAAGTTTAAAAATGACACCGTACTTAAAATGAAAGTCATAATAATTATAATATTATCCCCCTTAATATATAAGATTTTCATTTGATAATGAATATGCTCTAATAACCATATAAGTCAATGGTCAATGCTATTTTGATAAGATTAATTCCGTTTTCTATTTTTACCTTTTATTCTCATCCTGTGCTATTGCCCAAATGTCCTCTTCATTTTAATGCAAATTAGTCCATAACTCGCTTTCACGTGGGAAGCATTTAGATCGCTTAGTGGCTTCTTAACTTTTATTAATCGTTTAAGTTTTCTCGGTATTAGATACTGCAGATAATTTTTTGTTTCGCACACTAGATTTTTGCGTGCTTTGTTTCAGCAATTTTCTAATTTCCCTTATCTTGAAAATTGTTTTGAAACCAAAAATTTGTTTTCAAAAATTTAAAACCAAATATTCAAAATTATAATTATAATATTTTAATTATTGAGTTACAACTAGATCTATAGTTACAACTCAATAGGTGCATATGTTACATCTGTTATATGTACATTATATGTAACTTAAAAAATTTTATTATATAAAAAGTTTTTTTTTATAAAAGATTCTATTTCACGCAATTAATGTTGATTTTTGTCTTGGCGAACTGGTTAATCACCTTTTTCTTGAGACATTAACAAACGAGGATAATAATTTATTTCAAATGACTTCTCTGCACCTTCATTATTATTCTTTAGCACAAAACGCCTTGTGAATATACCAAGCAAAATTTCATTATAATTTTTTTTCATCGTTTTTTTCATTAGTGTACGTAATACAACCAGTATGGAAAAAACGTCATTATTTTACAAAAGCAAAAAGAAAACGAAAACAATTGACATTTAATGAGAATTTTTTTAGTTGTAAACAATTTTAATTTTTCAAATTTAGTCTACACCGTCTACACATTTAGTATTTTACTACATTTTTCAAGAATTATAAAATTATATATCATAATGATGTTAATGCTCTAAATTGAATGCAAATTAATTAGTAAATTTAAAAGCAAACCTATTAAAATGCAGAACGTTTAAAAATGCATATAATTATTTATAACGAGGAAGATAGTTATAGTTTTATAAATACTCTATAATAAAGAATACGACTTTAACGTATTATAAAAACGAACTGTACAATTATAAAGATCAGATTCGTAACAATTATGTAGAGCAGGTTAGGATGCACGCAAAAGTTAATTAACTGACTACATTGTGGTGGAAAAGTAGCGGAAGAGCCGCGCCCAATCTAGTAGCAGACGATGATAACGCGATAAATTTATTGGCCAACAACGATTCGATCTGGACGGACTTTCATCGTTGGCGTTGTGATAACTTCTGCTTTAATTAACGACCACCACTATGGCAGACATTTAGCTTTAGAAAAGAATTGTTAATCTATTTTCGAGAAATGACGGCAATATTTCTTCTAAATATTAAAAATAATACCTATTATATCTACGAAAGAAATTTCTGAGAATAATTAAGTTTTCCTCGCAGGCTTACGTGATACCTGACTTATTGTTTCTAAAGACATGTTCCCTCTACAAAAAATCAATTTTCCTTAATACCCGGAAAAATAGTTTCAAGAAAGAAGAATTATGTGTATTTAAATAATGTACTTTAATACAGTTTGCAAAAGTCACGTTACAATGCAATGAATGACGAAGGTTGAAGCTTGTAGTGGTATCACTTCAAGGGATTCAAAGCATATTATTAGCTGCGATATTGATTTTCAAATCCTTTCTCTAAATTGAATCAGAAATACTAAACGCGCAATATAACACCCTCTGATGACACTGTAATGAAATAATTGTAAAATCTATTTGGCAATTCAAAAAAGACCGTGTAAGCCTCTTGTATCCGATAAAATGAGACTAATATCCAAACAATACTCAAAAGACAAAATTTTTTCATATAAAAATATTAAACATTTACGTAAATACACGAATAGAAAAAATGTTTTACTTAAAGCAAATAAATATTTATGTGAGTTAAACAAAGGTATATTTTATTTCAAAACCTGCTATAACCTATTTATTTGGCGCAAATAAAAATTTCTTTTAGAAATAATATTTGTTGGGAACAAACAAAATTTATTTGAAACAAATTTGCATTCGCCTCTGAGACAAATATATATATATACATTTTTTCTCGATGTATAGAAAAAAATGAATAACTACAACTGTTAAAATAAATCATTTTTCTATTTTTATTTTTAACTTTTATATAGTGCGTATAAGAGTCTTTTCTTTTTTTAATTCCTCTATTTATTTCTCTAACTCTTTATTTGTGGGTGAAAGTTCAAGTGAAAAATATGCACATTTGACCAGAAAAACTTTAAAACAAGATGTCTTTTTAAGTATGAATGTAAATTCCTGCAGATGTTAAATATTTTTTCATATTCTTATTTTTTTTTTAATAAAAAAAAAATATTTTTTATCATTCTTTCTTTTTTAATTTTTTTATTTAAATTATTTAATTTACCCTCAAATGCAACGATTCCTAGAGAGAAAATCTTTATTTTCGATAAAGTTCAATAATGTAAAACCAATCTGTTTTGCACGAGAATTCCTTTAAGAAATTTTAATATAGCATTACTCACGCAGTAGTAAAACTCAAGATTGCGTCAGACTTGAGGCAGAAACAACTTTAATTATATTTATCTTATATTCCAGTAAATCAGAAATTGTAGAAAAGTAAATTGAATTAGTGAAAATTTAAGAGAGTTATAAACAAATAATTACAATTAGTAAATCGATACCTACTCAAAATTATAGTTTTTCTCAAATATCGATGGAATTTTTTAAAAATAGCATTAAGGCCGTTCAAGTATATGCGCAACATTTAACTTTTAAACAAAAAATTTTTTTTATCTCTACAAATATGACGAATTTAAGTTGACCTTGAAAATGTTTTTTCACAAAAAACATTTTTGTGAAAAATGTCTCGCAATTGAATTTATTATATAGTTTTATGAAACAGTTCAATTTATTTTAAAATACTTATTTATTTTAAAAAATTATAAAGAAATGAAATTATTCTTTTATTAATCATTATTATCATTATTATTTATTAATGTTTATTCAAACATTAATAAATAATAATTTAATTTCTTTATAATTTTTTAAAATATAAAGAGAATGATATTTTTCATTTCTGAAGATGTCTTTGTCCTCGTGAAAAATAGAAAACCAACAATTTAAAGGTATAAAAATAATTTTATCATTCAAGTGTTACATTTCAGTATTGTGAAAAAGGAAACCTGCAGCAGTTTTGCGCGCACTTTTACACAAATACATTTTAATTTTATAATTTTTCCTTGAACACAAATGCACAACGTTTCACGCAGTTTCACGTTGACATGTGCATATACATATAGGTGCGCCTTTTCACTTTTCAAAGAAAGGAAAAACAGAAGCGGAAATGGATTGTCTGAATCCGTGCACTGACTTTTATTTGCGAGTTTTGTGCAGCGAACTGTCATTTCATATAGAATTTCAGTTTTTCAAGAACATTAAAGATGCCAAGTAAAGTGGAAAACGCAACGCTCGAATGTTGCGTTGTGTTTAAAAGCCGGGGTTCTCTTTCACAAGCCATTCTACTAAATAATTCAGAGGCAACTCTTACCACGATAAAATCTTCAACCCTCCAGCTTCAAGTAGTTTTTTTAGCGATATAAAATATAAAAACCACCTTTCACCTCCTTCAGAAAAGGAAGTGAAGTTGAATGACCAATTTCTTTATGAATCGTAAAAAGTACCCTATAGTAAATTTTATTAAACTTTAAAGGAATAAGTAAAAGATTTTTTTAAAAATTAACAACTTGCGAGTGTAACTTATTTTTCCAAGAAATTATTCTTGATTATTGCTAAAGTTTTTTGTCTGCGCATTGATGAAAATATTTTATTTTTTTAATTTCTTTTGACAGAAGAAAAGACGCAGGAAAGATGTTAATGTGATTACCCATCATCCCTTCGCTTTCACGTAAACCACGTTCTCGACAGATGCATATAATCCGGTTCAGAAAGTTGTCCTAATTATAAGTTACATAATTGACAAATCCCATGAGTGAAATAGCGATAATTGATTTACTTGCTGACATTTGTCGACTTTACATCCTGTGTACATATTGAAACAGGGAGATTTAAATGAGAAAAATATAAATCTTTTTTTTTCAATGCTTCACAATTTTCAACTTTTTTCTTTAAATACTTTTATTTTGCAGACAAACTGTGCTATTTTTCTACACTGCAATAAAAAAAGGAAAAAAAATCGCCTGACATAACCTTGACATTGACACTATACGTAAACAATTTTTCAATTGTCAGGTAAAATATTTACGTCAATTTCAATATTTCTCAAATTCTATTTAATTCAGCTACACAGTTTTGTAAATTTAGGATGAATAAAAATTTTGTCAATCAAAATTTGGTAAGAGGATAATGAGAAACTTTAGATCCTTTAGATCAGATAAATGTATGTGACTGCGAAAAAGTACAAAAAATTTTAGGTTATGTTTGTAATTTTTGGAATAAAAATACACAAAATTCACTGTCAATATAAACTACTGGTGTTTAAAGTCGTCATTACATAAATAATTAGTAAAAACTGATTTTTTATATTACATACCTAATTAAATACTATAAAAACTTTTAATTTAGGTAAAAATAACACAAAAATAACCTTAAAATAATTTGCCTCTATTTTCGCAGCGCGTCACAAAAAGTGAAATTAAAAAAATTTTCTAACCTTACAATAATTGTCCAGTCCATCCGATTACCATCAATGCCATCAATTACCATCCTGAAGCTGCATTCTCGTCAATTTTGGGAAATAAAAAACACTCACTCGCGCGGTTTTAAAAAATCCGAATACACTTCCGAACCACGTGTTAATTGGTGATCACAAATTCACAACTATACATATTTACAAACGATCGCGGTTTTAAGCATTACGAACACTCGATTTTAACAAAAAATATTATTTAAATTGACAATCTGAGATAAGAATGTCCTTCGATCGCGATTTAAAGAGATTCGAACACTCCCGAAGCTAACACTCACTTTTGTGAATGAATGAATGAAAAATGATTTCAGAATTAAAAGGATTACAAGTGATTAGAACACGTGGTTGAACTGTTGCGACGATAATTTATACAAATTTTTCACCGACCCTCCTGAGCCACACTGGTAGTTTCGAAAGTAATGCCACCCATTGACTGACGTCATGACAGGGAGACGATACGACATTGAAAAACAAGGGGGTCGTACGAATTTTAATTAAAAACAGTGAGTCAGTGACGGATGCAGACGAGGCTTTTTGGGAGTCATCCATTCACGAAAATTGAACATATTTACTGTTATCTCTTTCTATCTCATAGATAAGTAATAATAAGATTCTTGAGGGGTGGCAGCACCTGTGCCTCCCCCCTTGATCTGCCACTGATTAGAAATTAGAATACTAACATTCATAAATATACATAAATAACAAATTATGTAAAATATTTTACGATTTTAATTACAATATAACAAAAATAAGAAAATTTATGTATTTTATGCATATTGCATTAATTTCCCAGATTGAATATAAAAGTATATAATAACATCCCCACTTTTTTCGACGTATATCTACAGGGTTGAGATAAATAATCGAAAAGAGTTGACTATCTATATAATAATAGATCAAAGACTAATATAATTTGTGTTTTACCTGCGTGTTTACCTGCTTTCAGTTATTCATGTACAAATTTAATAATCGGAATATAATTCTTTTCTCTGGTAAAAGTAATATTTTTTTCCTGCGTATACTTTGTGCAATAAAAAGCTTTTGGAAGTTATAAAATCGAGACAGCACTTTTGAAACGAAAAGTGAGTCGAATGACTACAGAGAGAGAGAGAGAGAGAGAGATAGAGCACGTTTTGTGATGAATCAAGGTATCGCCGTGTTGATGCGAATAACGTGCAAAGTTATTTCTAGTGTCAATCTTGATTGAAATCTTTACTGATGTATACGCAAGCAAATATCAAAACTTGTTTTATGATGCGTTCTAAAGTGAAAGCCCTGCAGGAATCTATCGATTTTACCGTTAATGTACATCGTAAATACACTGCATACCTATTCAGATTAACATTTAATACAATCATAAATATTTTACACAATTTCTGTGTATCAATGAAATAAAAATAAATTTAAGGTGAGTTATTTAGTATTTAGCAGAAATTAAATGGGGACAGAAATTTTTATTCCGAAATGACAATTTAAATAATTGAATTTATTTTTTTTATGTGAACTCGTAATTGATTATTGAGAATTTGTATAACAAATGTATCTTTTTCAGTAGGCATTTAGATAAAACTTGATTAAATTCAATATTTTCAATTGATATGTTAATTCACATTGACAGGGATCAAGTTGGACCAGCTAAGACCCAATAAATCCAAGATTCGATTATCAATTTGCATGCAATAACAAGCGACCTGATCGTTAAGGCGAATTTCGAGGATTTGGACCGTAAATCGAAGTTTTGTTGGCTTGGAGAATGCTGAACCTGAATTGAGTTCGTCAACGTTCGGATTATTCGTAAGAACAATACATTTTTCATTTAATCACACCGGATTAAATTTATTATCAACTATAATAATAATATTTGCTTATTTTTTTCAATCAAATAATCGATTTCACTTGAGCTTGAATATTTTCAAATAAAAATATTTTCTTGAAACAAATAAATTCTTTCCGAAAGAAGAATTTATGAATTTAAAACAAATACTATTTAATCAACAGAACTTAAAAAAAATAAATCAGACGATCCGAAGAAATATTCATTTGATAAATAATGAGGTAAAATAGTTGAAAAAAACAAATTTTCTTCGGTAAGCAATTTATATTCATAGAATAGTTAATCGGAATTGAGTCTTATTTGAAAATTAAAAAAATAAATATTGAATTTATAATTTTACACTGAAAAAAATAGGAGTCAGAATCCAAGAATTAAAATAATGAGAGAAAGGAATTTTTAATAAAATATAAAAGACATTTATGAATTTTGAAAATTTATTGAAATCTCGTGTTACAAGATAAGCTAGCAGTAAGGCTTTGATCGTGTGCGTGCATTTGTGTTTTATGAATTAATGAAAATATAATGATGTGAGCATAACACCGATTGCAATACTATAACATACTATACTTTTTTCCCTTTTTTCATCTTCCAATGTCACTCCACTAACGGAGAAGACGGTGTGAAATAAACGACTGCAGTTATATGCTTTTATTTTAAAAACATCTATAATGAATTGTTTACTGTGACAAGTGTTTTTTCTTCTTATATATTATTCTACTTCATAACTTGCAGTTCCATTACAATTGTTTTTTTTCATTTACTCTCTTGTGTTCAACCTTATACATATATTAAACTAATATGTGCTCTATGATAATTGAAACGACCGATCGTTAAGACAATATGTACAAATTGTAAACTAACCAATAATAATAAGAATAATAGTAATAATAATTAATCGCTTATATTAGTGCGTAAATAGTTCAATTTCCGGTCAAGTGAACAAAGCACTGTGAAAATTGATAATAAATTGCCAAACAAATTTTCAATTTCAGATTTAAAAAATCAGTATTTTACTATATAAATGAAAAAAGTAAAATAATTATTTAAGCAGATTAAAGAAATTTTAAATATCATAATCAATAGTCGAAACTCGATTCACTTAACCAGTAAGCAATTTTAATAAGAGTCTGCAATATATTAATTATATAATAATAATAATAATAATTAACATTCATGTATCTTCGATTCAGATTTCTTACATCACGATAAAACTATTCTAAAATATTGCGCTTTTGGCAGGAATAAGAGTTAGCGAAGGACATTCACGTTCAGTTTCCTAAATGTAATATATATTTTTTTTTATTAATTACAAAGTTAAACTTTATCCACGAAATCTCTTCACTGTCAGAAAGACTTAATCCCTCGACAGTGACGAGATTGGTCGGCGATAAAGGAATATAACTTAAAAAAAAAATTACAGCTTTACAATAAAGTAAAAAGTGAGAGAAGAAAGTGTCAGTATTTTCACTTTACTAGCGTAATTTTTTTCTAGCTAGACTAAAATGTCATAAAAAGAAGAACTTAATTTTCATGATTTCATTGACGTGTACAATTAAAAAAAGATCACGACCAAAATGTCGATCATCGCTTTTCATAAAAAAGAGGAGGATTAAAAAGACTATGACGGTGAGAATACGGAAAAACAATGCAGCAGAAGAAGAAGAAGAAGAAGAAGAAGAAGTAGTTTCGGAATAAAAATAATGTACAATTTCGAGAGGTTTTTCTTTTTCAGGAGATTCAACGAGAAAGTCCTGGGTGAAGGAGAGAGACGAGAAGAAGCGCACACTGCATTATCAACAGAATACCGGAAGTGGTCTCTCGTACCAGGTAGAATGGGTTTCGCGGTTATCCTGCTGGAAAACGACACTTCTGGTACCCATGAATCCGTGGCCAGGCAACCGGAAGTTCCCCAGAACGGCTGCGAGTATTATACAGCAATAGGCAGATTTACATATTTCATTCTTCGTTTAGCGGTTATCATTATTTATTGATCTCGTTTCGAAATACGATTTCAGAATAAGCTAAACGGACTTTAATATTTTATTAAAAAAATACTTTGCGCAATATAACTGAAGATGAGAACTGATTTTGTCGGTAAAAACTTGAAAATTCTTCTCACAAAGGAATCTAGAAACAGTTTTCTCGGTAGTTTATAGTGTAAAATATTCCTCTTTCGGATATTCAATAACCGTTCCCGCCACGAGATTCTGTATATAACAGGAAGTTTCTGTTGGTAGCATGTCGTCGTCGTCTCTCTCGTCTCTCATCTTTTTTCCTCTGCCGTCAATTTGCGCGTTGTTGCAAAAAAAAAAAAAAAAAAATACTTTAAAACTTCGAAATTCTTTTCGAATTAAAATCATTCTTGTTTGATTGAAAATTTTTTAAAGCCTTGATTATAATTTATCAGAGTTTTTTCATTTGCGACATATATTTCTTATTCAAATTTTACTATTTTCTACCTTAATTTCATGAGGCCTCAAAGAAATTTTCTATCAACAGAATTCTCAGATTTTCTACAACACAAACTTTTCTTAAATATTATGATTCAGTTTTACTTTAGAGTTTAAAATTCTTCACTTTTTTTAAACGTAATAACTCGAAGCTCATTAGGCCTATTTATTTTACCCCATTTTCGATGATCTCCTAAAAGGTAAATTCTCGGAACATGATTATAGAAAAGGGCGAGTTGCATTCGTGCTGCATGTTTACTTATCAAGCGATGTCAAATATTAATGAAAATGAGTTTGATCGACACGATCAAAATCCCCGTTGAAGACTGTCTTCTAAAGATTATTGAGTGACCCAGCCAATGGTGTTGTTACGAGATAGCCTTCCCATGCGACGCTCCCGGTCTGCATAACAAATGAAAAATAATATTAAACATTTTAATTAAAAAATTCGATGAAAATTTTATTAATTACTGAATGAATGTGAATTATAAACATTTATTGATGTACAAAATTTTATTAAAGAACCTAATCTTAACTAATTCAAAGTTGCCAAAAAAAAATTAATTTTGTTTTTCTCTGATTTCCAGACAAAATTTCGATTTTTTCTCTGACTCAAAGAAATATTCTGATTCACTCTAAAAAATTATTTTTAGACAGGAATTAAGATTTTAAAAAATTGCAAATTCAATAACTTTTAAGAATGTTATTATAAAACATGAAGAAATCGATCACTCCGAGTCTTCGACTCGGAGCAATCGATTTCTTCATGTTTTATAATAATTATTAAAGATGACCGTGTGATAAAATCATTTTTTTATATTATAAGAATATTATAACTGTAAGTTCTTCGAAATTATTTTCATGATTTTAATTCAATTGTTATTTTCTAGAAGTTTTAACTAAAATTCCTCTTTAAATCAATTATTTTTAATAATTGACAAAGTTTTTTGAGAAGTTTCAAATACAAGTTTACAATTAAATTTTCCGAAATTTCATCGATTATTCCGAAATTCGTCAATGTAATATATTAGAAAATAAAAACTTGACATAATTTCAAAAAAAATTTAATTAAACTTTTTCGAAAAAAATTCTACAGAATTGTCTGTTAAAATAGTGAAAAATTCAAATTTTCAAAGATTTTCTTTTGAAACCTTTTCAAAATTTAAATATTTCTAAAAATTCACTCTATAATGCTTTTTATATTCAATTATCGAAAATTTTAACTGAAATTCATTTTTAAATCAATTTTTATTAAAAAATTCTAAGAGAATTCAATTATTAAAATGCAAAAATAAATAATTTATTAAATAATTCAATATTTCTTAAAACTAAATTCACATAAAGAATTTTATTCACTAAATATTAAATAATTAAATTCTTTTGATGAATTTTAATAAACTTTTTAAGAATAATAACGTTTTTCGAAAAATTCGATTAAAAATTATTTTAAAGATAATTGAAATTTTGCTATGATTTTTATTATTTATGAAAATAATTGAATCCTTGCAAAAAATTGTATTATTTACGAAAATAATTGAATTATTGCGAAGAAATTTTTAAAATTTTGTAAACAATAGAATTTCTGTTGAAATTTTTGTTACTAAAATAATTAAATGTTTGCGTGGAATTTGATTAAAATTTTTGTTCAATATTGAGGAAATGTTTTGAAAATAATTGAAATTTTCCAAGAATTTTAATGAAATTTTTGAAAATAATTGAATTTCAGAGAAGAATTTGATAATTTTTAAAGATAATTGAAATTTTGACGAGAATTTTTAAAAACTTTGGAATTTCTGGGAAAAATTTTATTACTTTTGAAAATAATTGAATTTTTGCAATAATTTGTAACTTTTTCAAAATTCAATTTTTTTTACTGCGTTTTTAACTAAAATTCTTCTCTACTAAATAAATTGCTTTTAATAATTTTTGTAATTTAAACTAATTCTTTTTTAAATAATTGAATTGCTGTAAAATTTTTATTATTTATGAAAATTCGAACGTTTGCATAGAATTTTGTCAAAAATTTTTTTAAATATTTGAATTTTTTGGGAAATTTTATTCAAAATAGTAGATATTAAAAAAAAACGTTGAATTGAAAATTTTTTTGCCTAAAATCTTATTAAAATTTTTAAAAATATTAAATTTTTGAAAATAATTTGAATTTCTGCGAAGAATTTTATTACTTTTGAAAATAATTGAATTCTTATCATAAAGTTTGTTATTTATGAAAAGGAATAAATTTTGCAAAAAATTTGATCAAAATTCCTGAAAATAATTGAATTTTTGGGAAGAACTTTGACATTTATCAAGAGAATTGAATTCTTTCGAAAAATTGCGTTAAAATTTTTGAATAAATAAACGTATATATTAAAAAATTCAACTATATAATTTCAACAGAATTGAAATTAAACTTTTCAAGACAAAAATGACATTAAAATTGAGAATTTTCTTATGTAACACTTTAATTTCTTTTCCAGTACTTTTAATAAAATTACCCCGTAATTATTCATTAAATAATTGATTAAAGTATTCAGTAAGTTTTTCCAAGTAAATTAATAGGCAGCATATTTTGCTGCTATCTATTTAATAGTTAATAATTCAAAAACAGCAGTTGTGGGGCAAAAATTAAAGTTAATCAGAAAGTTCATTAAGCGATGCGACACTCGAATAAATGAAACCAGTCGCGACTCTTCATTCCACTGGCTATTAACTTAACTATTAACTTGATATCACAAGTTATATTGTCTGGACAATGCATTTGAAATTCATGCATTTGAAATTTACTTGGAATCCATGAACTCCAGTAAGTTTGGAGAATATTGAAAGTTTCGACCACAAAGCTTAGGCATTGTTTTAATTTTAACACACAAGAAAATTAAGACTTCTTATTTGAAAAAGAAGAATTATGAAATTTTTATTTATATGGTAAAAAAAACTATTTGGAAATTAAAGTCCAACATTTTTATCATATGAATAATGTGTTGAAAAGAATTTTTCGAGCTTGTAAATCAAAGCTATCACAGTCAGGCTGAAAGCTTTGAACTCGGAAAAATTATGAATTGGAATAATGTCATCAATCAGAGAACTTGACAATATTAACCGAGCGTGAAACTTGTTTAAATGTTTGATTTTTAAAAATAATCAACAAAGCAAATAATCTTCCCTTTACACTATATTCAAAAGTGTACAAACTTTCGGAATTTTTACTTAGAAAAGAAAAGCACTTAAAAAGTTTCAAAACGAATAGTTTTTAAAGAGAAACAGTATAACGAAAACAAAGAATGAAATAATTATTATTCAAAAATTGAAGAAAATTAAATTAAATATTTTGAATATTTCTGTACAAAATATCTATCAATAAATATATTGAACTTGATCTATTAAATTATGATTTAAGCATCAATATTACGACATATTCCTAAACGTGATTTGAAATGACAAGTTTGATGGTTTATATTATAGCACGCATTATAGTTTCAACTCAGTAGTCCTATCAGTAATCAAGTTTCAACATTTAACGATATACGATACATCAACTGTTAAACTGGACATTGTAAATAATTCCATTGTTCGTTAATAAATGATTGTCAATTATTTACACAATTTCGGCATCAAATTTTCTTCATTCAATATAAATAAGCAATTATTTTTCTACTTTGAAAATTTACACATATTTCATGATCGAGAAAAAAAATGGTTTTCAAAAATGTAAAGACTTCTTTTTACGTGTTAAATTATCTTTCAGCTGTTGGAAAATACACAGCATGATAGTCAGTAGTGAGAGGGTGAAAAATTCATTTGACTGAAGGGAGAGAAAAAAAGGGAAATCAGATAACTTTCGTGCTTATCTCATCATTGAGATCTAAAAAGAATATTGGATAGTAGGAAAAAATTTTAAAATAACAGTTTCGCTTCGTACCTACAAGGAGAAAATTCAAAGTATTTTTATTTTATTTTATAATAGTTTTGATCGCTGAAAAACGCTATTGTATTAAATAAATATTAATTTTGTAAATTTAGACTCAAAATAATAACTTGTTCGAAATTTATTGAGTATTGTTTTCTATGAAAATTTCGCGCTTTCATATTTTTCTCATAAAACCATAAAACCAAGTAGTAAAATTTGTTAATCAATTTTTCTCAATCCAATATTTAAAGTGTTTTTATAGCAATAGGTGAACATTAATTTTTTATCATCATGTACTACAGACTCTCTTTTTCATTTGACTTTTTTATTGAATTCATAGCTCGAACTCTGAATATAACATTTCGATTCAATACAACCTTGGGATTTAAAATTCTTGCAAAAATAAACAAACACTTTTTACAGGGGTTTTTTCATTTTCGGAAAAGATGGAATAAATCTTGTGCACAGGCAAATGTGAAACCAAAATAATAAAAAAAAAATTATATAGTTTCTCTTAAAAACTGATCGTCACACGCTCTTTTACGAAGACGTCAAATATCGCCCCTCTGCCTATCAGATTTATGGCATTTGCCAAATACCTTCGTTCAAAAAAAGTTTTCCTTCATTTTTCAACTGTGCAGGAAAAAAGTTATCTGAATGAGTCTTATAAAAGGCACACTATATGCACATTGGAGTGTATATCCCAACAGTTAACTCGATATGGAATGAAATAGAAAAGAGAAATGGAAACAGGAAAGAGGGCAGTTGGCCCGGAAAAATAATTGAGGCTTCAATTACTGAATAAATTGCCTTCAATTTCTATTTCAGCCAGGGACTAACTTTCTTTTATTCCTCTTTTTCCTCTATTACTTTTTATGAATGCCAAAACCTATCTATCTTTCCATCAATTTCGTGGAAAATAATTTTTCAAACATTATAATAAAGAAAGAAAAAAAAGTAAAGACTTAAATAAAATCAGGGCTCGAACTAGGTCCGTAAAAGTCAGTTTTTTTTAAAAAAAGGTCTGTAAAATCCGTAATTTGATTAAAAAGCAAGAAAATTTCGTAAATTCAACGATATAAATTGGAGAATTTTTGAGAAGTTATAAATAATTGCAAAAATTCAATTATTTTCAAAAGTAATAAAATTCTTTGCGGAAATTCAATTATGTTCAAAATTTTTTAAAAATTTTCATCAAAATATTCAATTATCTTTATAAATAATAAAATTTTTCTCCAAAATTCAATTACTTTCAAAAATTTTAATAAAATTCTTGAAAAATTCAATTATTTAAAGAGATAGCAAAATTATTCAAAGGTATTCAATTACTTTTATAAACAGTAAAATTCTTTGCAAAAATTCAAATATTTTTAATAGGTACAATTTTAATAACATTTTTCGAAAGAATCGAATTATTTTTTTAAAATTTTAATAAATCCTTCGAAACAATTTAATTATTTTTATACGTAGTAAAATTCATCGTAAGAATTAAATTGTTTTCCGATAAATAATAAAATTCTTCTCATGAATTCAATTATTTTCAATAAATTTATTAACAAATTCGATTGTATTTAATAAATTAAAGAAACTTTTCGAAAGAATTAAATTATTTTCTAAAAAATTTAATAAAATTCAAGAATTAAATGGTTAATTTCAATTATTAAGAAGGAGGATTATTGTAAAAACTTGAAAGTAATTATTCATATAAAATTCAATAACTTTGAAAATTTTCAATTAAAATTATTAAAGAAACTCCATTATTTTAAAGAAACTTAAAGAAATTCTTTAAAAGAATTTAATTAAGATTATGAAAAATTTTAATAAAATTCTTCCCAAAAATTCAATTATTATTACCATAAACAATAAAATTTAATTATTATAAAACATGAAGAAAGCGAAAAATTGAATTTATAATTTTAAGTAAAATGTTCTCTTATTTAATTCGGACTGGTTATATTTTTGTCAGTAATAATTGGTCCGTAAAGTTCCTTATTTTTAAATACTTTCACTGGTTCGAGCCTTGTAAAATACATTTTGTAAAAATTGTAAAAATTGTACCGATTTAGAGAAAATTTTTGATGCTCTATAATAATTTATGATAACAAGTGAAAAAAGTAGTGAATTAGTGAATGTTTTTTGAGTATGTAATAATGAATGTATGAATAAATGCTGTAAAATATATACCTAGGCAAACGCCTTATTGCACTAAGATGTCGCCACCTCGAGCCGGGACTGCCGTACTGTAACAATTAAATTTAAAAAATAGCAAACCGACTTATACTCATGCCGGCGAAAGAAAGATTAGTCAAAAATAAACACTGTTCTCTCAATTCGTCATTTTATTTATTTATACCCATTATTAGAAAATCAAACATTCAAAAGAATGCTTTTAACGATATACTCTATAGTTGCAAATTTTTTATCAACGACAATTATTTATTGCTCAGCAAAAACATATGGTTTTTAATTTTTAATTCTCTTAAAAACTATATATTATTCTTCTCATTTCGTTTGCAATTTTTGTAATTCTAGTGCGAAACAAGGTGCACGCAATTTTTCACTCTTCTCTCATCCCAAAAAAAAGAAGTAACAGAAACGAATAGAAATCATGTCACGCAATTTAAAAAGTGGAACTCGCGAAAGGCGCAACATTTATTTTGAATTTAATCCACCTCGTAAATTTGCAATTCTGCACTCGATATCAAATGATTATTCGACTGTCATAAATGATCAATGTCGATGATTTTTTTTTTTTTTTTTTTTTTTTTTTTTTGAAAAACAGCTTATTTCTTCACTTGACATTAATTTCAATACACAACAATATCAATAATAATATGCATAAAATCACAAGCATCACAAGTGATTTTTAAATTAGAAAAATATGAATAAAATCACAAATGAGATTTTTCAATAAAATGAATTGAGAGAACGTGTAGTTTTTGAATAAAACATGCCTGTATAGGTAGAAATAAAAATTTCTTTTTCAAAACAATCCTTGCTGTTAGTATTATAAAAAAACATCACAATGTTAATAAAATCCTTTTTAATTGCCCACAACTGGAAAAGTTGTGTTTTATTTCTGAAAGATAATTCTTATTCTTCAATACTGATTAAAAAATGAACTGAAAATTAAATTCAATGTCCTCTTTTTTATATAAAAGCTTAGAAAGATAGAGAATCTTTTGTGGTACTTTAATAAAATTCTTAATAAAAAGCATCGTTGAGGCAAGATCAAAAGCTTTAGACATTTACCAGTTCAGAAAGTTTATGACTTGAATTTTATCGCTAGTGGCACAAAATTGCTTTCTGCGCTGAGAACAGCAAAATGTTTCCTCTAACAAACACTGCTAATCTTAACGTTACATTTTATTTTAATATTATCACAACTATAATGACAAATTCTTGCGAGAATATCAGAAAATGCCGTTAAATGCTGTTATGTATTAATAAGTTTTTAATATAAAAAATCAGACATTAGTTGAAGTTTGTCGGCACAATTTTTCTGCAGATATCAAATTGAGACAAAAAAATGAATCGCAAAAATGTTGCGAAGCAACTTTTTGATTCATTTTTAGATATCAACTATGTCAACTTTGACTGTAATTACTTTGTTCTTTGAATTTTTTGCACGTTTTTCATGTCCCAAAAGTATTTTTCAATTTCTTAAAGAGAGTTTATATTCCTTCGTCGGATCGATGAAAATTATCCAAAAAAAGTATTTTCTCAAGCAGCTGAAATACTTTTTTGAAAAAAATGGTAGATTCAAGTGGGAAAAAAATAAAAATTTTTTCTTTCCTTCATTTACAGGATCAAGTTATTAAGATGCAAGGTTGGAACAATGAGAAAGCATTAAGCTGTTTGCTATTAAACGTGCTCACGTCAGAACGACGTCACGTAAGGCAAACGCCCATCGAAATTAACGCCTCACAACTTCATCAGAGTGAAGATAATAGTTTGTAACCTCAACATCTTGGCATTTCACAGAATATCTAATCAAAATAGTTTCAAGGCTTATCGTTATATTATTTGCATGTAAGTTGCAAATTTACATTTGACAAGATAATTTTAAAAGAGATCAAAAATACTCAAACTTTTGAAAATTGTTTTTAAAATTCAAGTCTGATTATCTAAAATCAGACATGAAGTAAACAATTTCAAAGACTAAATTTTTATCACAATTCAGAAATGAATGAAATTTTTTGTTGTTGAGGTTCCTTTTTGAAAAGCGTTTTCTTTAGAATTGTAAAAATATTTACAAATTGTTGTAAATTGAAAACAAATAAGGGCTGCCATAAAAATTTTATTTTGTTTTTCCCCGATTTCCAGAGAGAATTTTGACTTTTTCCCTAACTCTAAAAAATATTCTGTTCCACTCTAAAAATTATTAAATACTACAAAAAAAAATTTTCCTACTTTTATTTGCGAATTTCTTTAATTGAAAAATTATTCAAAAAAAGTAAATACTTTTCTTTTAAATAAATTTTTATTTATTATTATATTTCCATATCAAGTTTTCTCTATTATTTTTCGAATAAGATTTTCAAAAATTTTTAATTTCAAATCTTTCGAAATTTGATAATTTATAAAAATTGCTACTGTAAGTACTTTAAAATTATTTTTATGATTTCAATTCAATTTTCTGGAATTTTTAACTAAAATTCTCTAAAATTTTTAATAATTTTTTACAAAGTTCTTTGAGAATCCAGTTTGTGAAACAATAAAGAAAGTTCACCGAAACTAATTTGGAAATACACTCGTTTACAATTCAATTTGACCAATCTTAGATTAATCTGAAATTTTTGAATTAAATATATTAAAAAATACAAGAGCCAAATAATTTAAAACAATTTGAATTTAAATTTTTCAAAACATTTGAAACTCTTTCAAAATTTAGTTATTTTAAAAAATTGCTATTATTTCTATAACTTTTTCAAAATTCAATTATTTTTCAGAGTTTTAACTAAAATTCTTCTTTAAATCAATTTTTTTTAATAATTTCCAGGAAATTCTTCTCTAAATCAATTATTTTTAATAAGATTCAGAAAACTTTTTTCTAAATCAATTATTTTTAAGAAGATTCAGAGAATTTTTTTCTAAATCAATTATTTTTAATAATTAAATATATATCTATTAAAAAATTGAAATAATGTCAAAAGAATTTGAATTAAAATTTTCAAAAAACTAAGTTCATCAAAATTTCTAATTGAATTCATTAAAAATTCAAATTGATATCTTTTGAAGTTTTAATTATTTATGAAAATTGTAAATGTAACTCTTATAAGTTTTAATTATTTTAGATATTTTCATGTAGAATTAATAATTAGGGAATTTATAAACAATAATTTTACAATTGTTATTCGAAAATTAAATGGTTTTAAATAAACTCAATTTCATATTCTGTAAAGTTCAAATATTGTCAAAAATAAAAGAATTTAAGTTTTTTTGGGATTTCGAAGTTTACAAGGCAAAAAGAAATTTAAGAAGAATTAATTTTTTAAAAATATTTTCAAAGCTTTCTAGTCAGCGAAATCCAAAATTTTCTTATGAATTCTAAAAATTTAATTTTTTTCCGGTACTATTAATAAAATTCCCTGATTTTTTCCTGAATTTCCTGACCTGTGGCAACCCTGCAAATTCTAAAGTTAAGTAAGCTGATTAATGAAAGCGAATTTTAAGAAATATTTAAAGAAAAATGCATTTGGCACACTGGTAACCGATTGGTAAGCTTCTCAGGTACCTTCACTGAATTAAAGCAGGTTTCCTGTGATTCATGTTAAAGAATCGGAATTGCAGTCGCAACGTTAGATCTTTCCGTACTGTTGAAATGAAAATAACAACTTTTCATTAAATCTTCTTCACGATTATCTTTAATTAAGTAAAAAATATTCTTCACTTTTTAACAATTATTCTTTTACTGTGTCGGTGTAAAATATTTTCTTGTCTCTGTATGGTTTTAATATGTGATCCTTGTATAAGTATTTAATGAGCATCATAATAACACAACATAATCTTTACCGACGAAGGGGTGTTTTCTTAAAGCTATAAGTCTGTCTAACAATGTCTCTGGTGATACTGTCCAAAGCAACAAAAACAAAATGATGAACGTTTTTTTTAGCATCACGAGGAAAAGAAATTCTCGATTTTCAATTTGAAGAATAAAAAAGTAATTTTTCTCTTTTTTGAAAAAAAAATCAAAAGCAGTTACTGAGCAGGCAATGGTGTGATTGAGTTGCCGGAAAATCAAGCCGCGAATTAGAAACTTTTCGTTTCTCTCTTTTTGCTAATATATATTTTTTTCAATATTTAAATTTGCAGGTTAATAAACATGCGATTAGAAAAGAAATTTCATTGAATCAAAATTAAAAAAAAATTTGAGAACATTTGTAACATACACATACAAATATCAGACTACTTTTTTCTTTTCTTGAAAAAAAGAAACATTTTCGAACAATTGTTGACTGAATGTTAAAATTTCATACAAAAGTTAAAAATTTTTTTCCTTCCTGTATCTTGAAGAATGGAAAATTTGAATTTTTTTTTATATTAAATCTTGTACTTCTCTAAAATTAACTACAAAGACTTTTTTTGTTAAGTGAAAAAAATTATTATGGAAAAAGGGAATGATTTTCATTTCATTTACTCACTGCGCCAAATCAGCGCTACGTTCGGTTTTTTAGAGCATCTTCGGGAAGAATGGAGAAGGTGCCAGGGCCTGCACCATTTGCTACAGATTTTGCACGTGCCAAAGCTTCCACACGACAGACTGCCCAGACAAATATTTAATTACTTAAATTTAATATTGAAATTTAAATCACGATCATCTTTTTGCAGATGAACATAAACATGGAATTACTTAAAAATAAAAACTTTCAAAAGTAAATAAATAAACTTTTAAAGGTTTTTTTTCCAAAAAGGTGTAAGAATGGATAAATGTATTAATTGATAATGCACTGCATGTTAGAAGCATACATTTTATGGATGTTAAAAAGAAAGTTATAAATTTGTTGACAGGAAGTAAAAATGATGGTAAAAATGAAGGATGTGAATCCAGGAGACCAAATGATTTCTCTCAAGGGTCCATTCAATAATTACCTCAAATGTCGCTAGCTAGAGTAAAAAAAGTGAATATAAGCAGGATGATTGGATAGATTGTGATTGACTAGAAAAGCGCTAGGTGAAACTACGAAGCAATTTTATGATGATTTAGAAGCATTTCGTCATATAGTCTTCAAAGTCTCCCATACACTGGCTTCCATCTAAGAGAAAAATTTCTATATAGACTTTCAGGTGAAATTTTCAATAAAAAAGGAGACATTTGAAACTTGAAAAGTCATAAAGTCGAGTCTTGTAATGTACGAATAAAAATCTCGTGTGCCGTAAATTAAGTAGCAAAAAATAAAAGAATGTAGCATGTAAAAGTAGTTGTCTTTTTCAGAGTCTGACATAACTGAAAGAAAATTCTATTTTATCATTTTTCAAGGGATCAACAAATTGTTTATCTTAAAAAGTATGCAATAAAGAATATACAATTAAAAATATAAATATTGTGAAAGTTTTAATCCTTGAAATAAATGTTTCTTAGATAATCGAGTACTTACTCCTATCAATATTACGTTGAAGGTGAGCAGCTACCCGATGTCTGGCATCATTGAACTCAAGGTGAAGACCAAGTCTTAGTAAGGAAGGATTCTGTTCTACGAGTTGTGTGATTTCCATTTCAATTTTGTTGCCCAACACTTGTGACCTCTAAAATAGATGTTTTCAATATATTCTCAATTTTAAATTTACAATTTTTAAATTTTAAAATAGAAATATGTGGAATTTTACCTGATTCGAACATCGGAACTCTTCAATGGATTTTGTTTTAAGAAGAGCTCTAACAAGTTTAACTATCACAGGTGGATTAATAAAATTTGTCTCAACACTGGAAAGAAAATATTTGTTCTCAATTTTAATATTATTGCAATAATAGTAGTGTAATAATAATAATAATATTAAAAAAGTTTCAAATTTACTTGAGAACTCTAAGGGTAGAATTTTTCTCGATAGCGTCTGCTAATCTTTGGCCAGTCTTATCTGTGAGTCCAACGTTCGTCAAACTCAAGGATTCAAGATGTGAATTCATTTCTAATCCTTCAAACAGTTGGATGAATTTTTCATCTGAAATATTCTGCAAAAGAAAAAGAAAATTATTAGATATAAATTTTCTTAATCATTTCTTTTATAAAATTCTTTATTAGGACTATGTTGTTGATCGATTCAAACCAACTCGACAAGACATTTAAGAAGCAAGTTTTCAAAAGATGATCAATTCATTTTTCAAAAAAATTGAGATAAGCATAAATTTAATATTTTAAAGATCTCACAAATCGGCCTGACACTATTTCGTAAAAAAATAAAAATCCTTTCTCTATAAGGTAGCAAAAATTATTAAGAATTTTCAATTTAAAAACTTTTCGACATCATCAGGATGACATAACTTTTGTTTTTTTAATGGAAAAAATTACCAAAAACTTTAAATCACTTAATTATTATAAACAGGTCGCCCACAAGTTTCAGTTTATCAATTTCCCTGACAAATATTTTAATGTAATTTTTCGAAAATAATTGAATTTCTTAAAAGAATTTTTGTATAATTTAAAAAAACTAATTAATTTTTTGATGAATTTTACATAAAAAAATTTTTAACATGATTTCTTTCTCCAAAATGTTCAAAATAATTTTAAAATGTTATTATTCTTTGTATATATTTGAATTTTCGAAAATATCTAATTGAAAATAGTAAAAATATAGAATTTAAAAAAATTAGAAGCTAATTTTCATTTTTAAATTTACATTTAAAGATTTTTCATTTAATATTTTTAATAATTCAATTATTTTCAAAATTTCCAATTCAAATTCTTCAAAAGTTGATTTTCAAATATTTGGAAAAAATTAATTATTTTTAATTAAATTTTACAAAATTTCAATTATTCAACTTTTTTATTAAAAAATTTTAATCCACTTTTATTAAAAATTTAATTATCTTAAACAATGATTAAAAAAAAATTTTTTTGAAAGATTTGTTTATATAGTTTATATAGTTTCAGTTCAATTATTTTTAAAAATTTTTAACTAAAATTCTTCTTTAAATTTTTATTTTTAATAATTTTAGACAAATTTCTTTGAAAATTTTCAAATCCTTTTGTTTTTATTTCAATTTTACGAAATTTCATCGATTATTCGGAAATTCTTCAATAAAATGTATATTAAAAAATAAAAACTTCAAATAATAAAAAAAATTCAATTAAACTTTTTTAAAAAAATTAAATCTACACAATTTTTAATTAAAAGTGTGAAAAATTCAAACAAAAAAAAGCAAAAAGTCAGTAACTAATTTAAATTAGAAACCAATTTTACTAATTCAAATTTAGATAGTTTAATATTTAATTATTATCTAAAATTTTAACTGAAATTCATATTTAAATGAATGTTTATTAGAAAATTCTACGAGAATTGAATTATTTAAATACAAAAATAAATAATTTATTGAAGAATTGGATGTTTTTTAAAATTGAACTCTTATTTAAAGAATTTTATCAACAAATTTTTAAATAGGTAATTAAAATTCTTTTGACCAATTGCAATAAAATTTTTAAAAATAATTTCATTTTTCAAGATATTAGATTAAAATTGCATTAAAAATAAATGAATCTCTGTGAAAAAATTTGATTGAATTGAGAAAAGCTTTTGAAAATAATTGAATTTCTTCGAAAAATTTTATTACTTTTGAAAAGAATTGAATTATTGTGAATAAATTTATAAAAAATTTGTAAAATAATAGTAATGTTTTATTATTTTAACTATATAAAGAGACTAATACCTTAATATTATTCCAGTTCAAATCAAGCAACGAAGGATTATCTTCCCGAACCTTCCTTATAGTTTCGTCAACGTCCGTATCATTTGGTGGATCTACAGGGTACACTTTTGGTTGACTGGCTTTTGTGATTCCATCCCAACCCATCCCAACAGGTTGTCCCGAATTTAGAAGAGACGCGTGGTACTGATCTTGATTCATCATTGAATGGAATCCAAGAATGGCTGCAATAATTCGAGTAAGTAATTATTAATCAAAAATGCAAAATTAGATTGATTGATTAGTAAAAAATGGAAATCATTGAAAAAATATTTACCAGCAAGATCGATGATTTCCTCCTGAGTAGCAGACGACAATGCCTGCTCGTACTCGTCTCCAAGGTCAATAGCGATTTGTTCATCTGCTTCCTTTTCCTTGATATTGTCTTGTGGTGGAGGCACCCACTAATTGATGAAAATGTGATCATTAGAATGAAAATATTTTTAATTTGAATTTATTTTGTATTTAAACTCACTTTCTTCCCTCTGATGACGCCAGCTACAAATGGTTTGAGTTCTGGAATATCTGGCGTTTCCAAGGCCTGCTTGTTAATGTGTTCGATGAGTTTTTTTCGATTCAGCGGTCCCGTAGGACTCTTGTCACACTCGTAACTGCAGCGTTGAGACGGTGGCATAAAACTATCCTGAAAAGTGAGAAAAATGCTGTTTATGTTCCACCATAGGAAGATTTGGTCGATATTCACTTACGTCAGGGTCTACTTCTTTGGCAAGTATGTTGATTTCCTCAGGTGTAAGTTGTGACAGCAATTCATCCACATCGACGTCGTCATATTCGCTCAAATCTTTTCCATACAGCTTCGCTGCTGTCGTCATGGTGGTTGTTTTTGTAGATGCGGATGTCTGGAAATTACACCAAGGTCGCTGATCAATAGAGGATCGTCTGGAGCTTGACGAATTTTTTCGCGAAGGCAATAAGCCTTGACGAGTCAAAGAGGTTCTTCGAGACATTATTAACTAAAGAAATAGAACTAATAAATTTATAATTCCACTCAAAGGTAATTTTCTCAAATTGTCACACAATTTAATTAAATTAACAATGATCACAGAAGAAAGTTGTATCACATAGCACTCAACTTAAACATTCTTAATCCATTTATATATGTGACTTTAAAAAAAATTAATTCTTTAATGAAAGTTAGTAAATTCTCAATTGAAATTATTCCTGATATTGGCACTGATATTTATTCTCTTTAAACAAAACATATTAAACGTATCCTGTGGTTAAGATCACGTTTAGAAAGGTACTGAAGAGCAAGTGATCGATTGATATTTAAATCCGGCAAGCTTCCAATTCGGCTGATGCCCTTTAACCCGAATAATTTGGGATCAATTTTCATTGACAATTTGTCCACTGCCAAATTAGAAATAGTAAATTAAATTAAATAAATTAAAAATACTACTTTACGCTATTTATATGTACATTATCCTGCCTTACACTGTATATGGTATATGTATACGATTGATTTCCAAAAAATTCAGTCAAATGAACTTATAACTGAAAAAATCCTTGAGTAAATAAAGTGTATGACATCACCAACAATTAGAAACCTCACCCACTTATATTGAAACGTACATCATTGACCTGTCGCGATAAAAGACAGCGCCCTTTGTCAACCATTAAAAGCATAATAAAGATGCATTTAGGTTAGAACGGTAAAAAATAATTTCTAATAACAAAATCTTAAAATTGAATAATGACATTTTTCTCGATACACTTGAAATAAAAAGAAATTGTTAATACTCATTTACCATTATATGTTCACAAACTGTTGAAATTATGCTCCGAATGATAAAAATGTCAACGTTATAAAATGTATAAAATAATATCTGACAGCTTAGCAGCGTATACATATACCAATACTGGAGAATTTTAGTGCGCAACTCTGTTCACGCATGTCGATGATTCACCATTTTTACCACCAAATTCAAATCAAATTTTATGAATTAAAATTTTTTGGATTTTATTAATTCAAAGACAGTTATTAATTTGAATATAATTTTCAATAAAACTGCAAAAATGAGTTACTATTAATCGTTGATATTTAATTTAAGAATATATAAGGCTGTGTCCACAATTCCTTTTGTGTCCTTATTTTGAACATAACATAATACAATAGATTTAAGGCTGTGTCCACAATAGGCTCATTTTATGTCCTTATGTTGAACATGACATAAAAATACGAAGAAATCTATGAAATCTATTGTATTTTTATTTATTCAACATAAGGACATAAAAAGGGCCTATTGTGGCCACACCTTATAGATTTCTTTGTATTTTTAATTTTTATGGTGTGTTAAACCTTAAACGTAGGGAAATAAGAACCCATTGTGTTGTGGACACAGCCTAATATTTTTTACTACTTTACGTACTATGTATTCGCAAATTTATCTAAAGTTTAATTAAATCAATTATATTTTCAGATCTAAAATTGTGAATCGAATTAATTGATTAGCAAATCTATATAGTAAATTTCTAATTTAAGGCCTTGCAGGTACTTATTCAATATTGTAAATAAAGTTAGTACGAAATAATCGGTCTAAAAAATAACTTGGCTTTGTTTCCTTTAAACTAATTTTAGCTTTGTTTTCTATATAAAAGGCAAGTTCAATCACCTCTTACATTATAATATTATAAACGATATAAAACTGTAAATATATAATTAATTTGGTATTTTTTAAGACAATTTAAATAACTACACTCATCACTTAATAATTTATTTTTTCATTTATAATTCATAAATAAATTATAATATTATTAACATTATAGATTACAATTAATTAAATAATTGGTTCTGATATAAAGTTTCAATCAAATTTGTATAAAATAAAAAAAAACTTTTCTCTAAAGTCAAACCAAAATAATAAACACTTTTTTGAAAGTATCAAATTGATAGCAAAGATTTGGATCAATTTTTAATTTGATCCACATTTTTGGTATCAATTTGTTACACTTTCGTTTAAATTAATAGTAAATTTGATAAGTTCGGAAATTGTATATCCGAACGAACAATTTCTATTTAAAATAATAAATCTCATTATCATTTAATTAACTCAAACAAATAAATTTAATTTTTATATTCAACTATAACAGAATTTATTTGAAACAAAGAAAAGATTTCTTTTACGTATGATTTGAAGTATATAAATATGAGAATTTTTTTGGCTTAGGATTATTTGTACATATATAACCCGGAAGTAGATATAAAATTCTTTACATATCATTCTTAAAAAAACTCAAAAACTTTAGAAAAAAACCAAAAAAAAAACTGAAATTTAAATTATTCCTATATTTGAATTTAAAAAAAATCAACTCTATTTTATATACGATGTGTAATGTATACAAAAGATGTGAATAATATTAAAAGAAGAAAAAAAAATATTAGGTGAATTAGAAAAACATCGTTCCATTAGGTGCGTGTATATTGAAATTCTCGGAAATCCCCGCGTTGTGGCGCTGCCCTCCCGCTATTAGCGCTAATTTTAAAAGGTGCTACCCTCCAGGAACTTAATGGACAACAAAAGGTGAATAAATAAATAAATAAAAATATGATTTTTGCAATATATAAACGTAGTTTTGATTAAAGATCCTGTTGTATCGCTAGCGGCGACAGAATCAGAAATAGCTGAGGCCTTCTCGCAGGCTGGCATTCTCCCAACGGTCTATACTTGGACATCCCCGCGCCATGATTATTTATAGTGAGCATGAGCGCGGCCACTGGCCTTCTTGTGAACTAACTAGCCGGTAAGCCCGTGACCTAGGCCCGCATTGGAACTTTCTTCCGAATCCCCAATTCACCTATGAAATTTCTACCGTTTGTATACAATATATTATATGTACGAATGTACGAGACACCCTTCCTTTGGCATCAAGGTAAGAATTAATAATGATAAGAAATATACAAAAGGGATGATTTTAATAGAATTACCCCGTTTTCGTTAGTTTTTATGTAAACAAACTTTCACTGCACACAAATGTTTTTGTCGTTGTTTTTGTGCAAATTTTAAAATTTATAAAACAGAAAAATTATGGTTGCGGTGACTCTTAAAATTTCTGCTGAATGGAAAAGTGACATAAGTTTTGATAAATTTCAGTTTACATTCATAAATTCTCGTTTTTATGATATTTTTGTCTAAAAAGTGTCTCCCAAAAAATGTTAGGTTATGTTTATGATCGTTTTACCTTTCATTAGTGGATCTTTTTTTAAATTTATAAAATAAACAATAGTTTTTATTGAATATTTTGGATGTAATAAGAATTTAAAAGGATCATTAATTTGCACTCAGAGTTTCTTTGTGAATTATCTCTTCGAAATTATCAACCATAACCTACAATTTTTTGGGAGATAGTAAAACTGTAAAAGGTCTGTAAAGTCCGTAATTTTTTATTAAAAAGCCAGAAATGTTCGTAAATTTAACGATATAGTTTGGAGAATTTTAGAAAAATTACAAATGATTGCAGAAATTTAATTATTATTCAAAAGTAATAAAAATTTTCGCAAAAATTCAATTATTTTCAAAAATTTTAATAAAATTCTTGGCAAAATTTCAATTATTTTCAATATTTACTATTTTAATAAAATTCTACGCAATTAATGAACTAATTCAATTATTTTCGTAAACAAAATTCTTTTTAGGAATTCCACTATTTTCATAAATAATAAAACTCATTGGAGAACGTAAATTATTTTTAATACAATTTTAATCGAATTTCCTCGAAAAATGTTAAAATTTTTATTAAAATTCGTCAAAAGATTTCAATTATTTAAGAATTTGTTGATAAAATACTTTACTAGAAATGGATTTTAAGAATAACATTCAATTATTGAATAAATTATTTATTTGTATTTAAATAATTGAATTCTAGATAGTAGATAAGTAGATTGAATATTAAAAGCAATATGAATTTTTAGAAATAATTTAATTTTGAAATTAATTTTTTTGACAACGTTTAATTGAATTTTTTTTATTATTTGAAGTTTTTATTTTCTATAATATATTTAATTGATGAATTTACGAATAATTGAAATTTCGTAAAATTGAATATTATAAACAAATGGATTTGAAAATTCTCAAAGAACTTTTTCGAAAATTATTAAAAAATAATTGATTTAGAAGAATTTTAGTTATAAAAATTGTAGAAAATTATAATTAAATTGAAATGATGAAAATAATTTTAAAGTTTTTAAGAAGTTATTTATTTATTTAATTTATTTATTATAATTGAAGAAATTACAGTAACAATATTCTTCTAATATAATAAAAATAGTGATTTTATCACTCATACATCTTTAATTATTATAAAATATAAAGATATTGATCACTCCGAGTAGAAGACTCGGAGTTATCTATATCTTCATGTTTTATAGTTATGAAAAATTTAATTGCTAGTTGTAAGTCAAATGTTCTCTTATTCAACTCGGACTTATATTTTTGTCAGTAATTGGTCCGTAAATGATCCGTATTTTTTCTTTTTTGGTCCGTAAAGTTCGTATTTTTAAATACTTTCATTGAGAGTAGTTGTAAAGTAGTCGAATCTACTAAAAATTTTGAGTGTATCATAAATAAAAAAAAAAACAAAAGAATGGATGTAAATTAATTCAAACTTTCGTATAATATGAAAACAAAAAAGAGGAATACACAACATTGTTAAATTTTGAAAACTTTTTTCAAAAACTAAATATATATAATCTGTGGCTACTCATAAGTAAAGTATGTATATTATGAAAAACACGTTTATTTGAATACATTTAAAAACCATACACGTGCTTCCGTATGAAAATGATCAAATTTCGATATATGCATACAACATATTCTTTTGGAATAAATTGTAATAAATTTACATCATGTAATGTTGAAATTAATTCTTTACACTCAATTTCTAAAGAATAATGGTACACTATTTGCACCTGCAATGAAAGAACATTTTCTCAGCAATTACGAATAGACAAAGTGAAAGGTTGACTATAGCAGAAGATTGCGGAAATAACTAACATTCTACTAATAGTAGAATATCTAACTTTTGTTTCTAAGGTAAAAAATAAAATCTTTAAAAGGAATTTGTGTATGCAGTGACAGTTGAACAAATAGACAGGCAACGCCCTGATGCGTGCATGAAAGGTGGCTTATATTTAGATTTCTCATTCATTTCTACTCTTGTTCTCTTTTCGCGAATCTTTCTTTCTTTTATTTTTAACTCTTTGAACTTTCACTCATCATTTCAATCCTATAAGAGATTGCACAACAAGAAATAGTAGAAAGAAGAAAGAAGAAAGAAGGAAATACCGAAATATTTTAATAATTATTTTTATTTTTTTTTATTTATATCCACTAATTAAAGGAAAAAATAAAACCACTTCACTTAAAAATTAAAATGCATAGCATAGCAACTTACTTTCAACTAAACAGACGATTATGTGATTATTAATAATTGATAATGATAGTAGTGTGTCAACTTATTAAGTATAATTAGTCTCCGCCCATACTGAACGCTAATTCGTCAATCAATTAATAACTGCTAAGTATTCGACCACCACGTGTCTGAATTTTCGAAAGCGCGACTTATTACAGTAATAAAAAATATATATAAGCATCATTAGGTAATTAAATATATAGTCATCAATTAAATGTGTTAATATGTATATTTTAATGTATTTAAATATTTAGCGTTGAACAAATTTTCAGTTTTAACATTAGGAAATGCTTATAATATTTATAAATGAAAGTTTTAATTCCGGAGTGTTAGAACAATTATCATTTAATATCTTAATTGAAATTTGCAATCTACTGATTGACAGTAAATTGGTTTTTGAAATGTGTAGGTAGTAATTGGAATTCGAGGTCGTGCGAGCTTATTAACAAACACGATATATTATACTGCTTTTTGTTGTACACATCCGCATTTTGCAAACTGATTTTTATTGTTTAATAGTCATCTAAAGTCATCGTGAAGGTGACCAAAGGTGAAAATCTGAATCCGAAAGAAAAAATCACAAATTCAATTCAACACTTCAATCTCAAAATTACAATCTTTAGTTTGAATAAGTTTGAAAATCAGGCAGCATGTAAAATTCAAGGTGTTTAAATTTAGCAAAAGGTTTCTTAAAAATGATGCATCTTATTAACAATTTCAGACGACTGACGTCAAAATAAATAAACATTTTTTTATGAGAGACACTTTGCATTGGAACACCAAGTAATATTGTTTCCCTATGATTTTGAAGAAAGTTATTCGCGGCTAACGCATTATGTCTTAAATATTTGACATTTAACGAGAATTTATGTATTAAACTTAAACGAAAAGGTTAAGAACCCTTTGTCATAGACACAATATGTAAATCATCATTTTACATAATATAAATTCCAGATGTTGTAACCAGATGTTAAACACTGCTATTGTTATTTTAGTTTTAAAAATTAAAATATGGGTTTCAAACAAATTTTATTGTTTCAAACTATGTCAATAATTCTTTTTGCATATTTCGCGCAATATTTTTTGCAGTCACTATCAACGATTCGTTTATTCGAAATCAAGAGTGCAAATACAACAATGTTTGATTTTTACGCAACCTCCATAGAGGGAATTAGAGATCAATTGATCTGATATAAAATCCAATCATGATAGATCCTGTTTTTGTTGTCACGATTGAAATCTAGTCTATTTGTAAAGGAAATTGTTATAAAGTGGATTGTTAAATATACTTATAGCAGCAATAAATTATGTTCTCATTTCAAATATATTTGTAGTAACGAAAACGATTAACGATATTCCAACCTTGATTTGAAAGGGAGCACTTAATTTTATAGTAAATTCACTTGCTGTATATTATTTATCACGTGTATGCACCTATTTTAATGCATTTTCATATATATTCATTTCTATAAAAGAGCAAATAAAAACAAGTAAAATGTTGTATACAATGAACAAATTTTTGATGCAAATAACCCTATAGTCTATTTATATCGAAAAATTAATCAAAAAATGGATTATTTTAATGTTTCTTATGGTGGAAATTTAAGCTTTTTAATACCTCATAGTTTATTGTGTTAATCTTAAACAAATTATGAAAAATAATAAAAGTTGAAGAAAAAATATTAGTGATCGTATTTTTTTTGTCAATTCACAATTCTCAATATTTTAATGATTTAATAATTACATTACAATCATGTATAGGTAAATTATATTTTACACATGCTGGTAGCATGAAAGTGACAATTTAATTTTTTGTTTATTTAATTAATTACGCAATAGAAGACATCATAATATACATGTGTTGCAACGGAACACTGAATACATTACGTTCGTTAAAATTTAAAACTTATAAAAGTTATGAATAATTCTAAACTCTCTTTAAAATTAATTTTATAAAAAGAAGAAAAAATTAAAAAACGTTTCAGTCAAACCCAGTGGAATTAAGAGAAAATTTTCTAACAGAAAAAACAAACAATTGTGTACTTAATATAGATAAAACAAACTGCATGTTAAATATAATTTTACTTACAAGAAAGAAAAGTATCTACAAAACACTATGCACTTGTTAATGAATTAAATTTCCATTTCGGTGAGAAAAAAAATGCTCTAAACAAGAGTCGGTAAAAATTATGAAAGAACAGTGATAGTTATATCTGTGGTGAAACCTATAGAACGAGTGCCACTAAACAACTGATTGTGAGTACACATTATGCTAGAACTTGTTAAGAGTCAGTAAAGAAGTAGTGGTACATCGGGATCAAAAAAACTTTCACTCCATTTTGAGACATTATTCAACAAGTATGTACTTAATGTCGTCTCAAATTTCATACACTAATTTGACAAAAAACAAAAGTTATTATTGACTATATTTCGAAATTAATTCATAATTACTAGTTCCATTATGCATATTCACATTTATATTATGTGTATGAGAATGTAGACAGTAAATTGTTAGGTATTAAAAAAATGCAAGGTTCTTGTCTTGACCTATGTTTTTAGCCATTTTTGACTTACTTTAATCCAATTTGATATTATGAAATGGAAAGTGTTACAATTTATCTTAATTTCATAAAATTTTAATTTTCTCTTTAATGTAAATAAATTCTGCTCATTACCATGGCTTATCAGTTGTACTTCCGTGAAACATGCACATTATCGTTTTAAAATACGTAAATAAAATACAAACTAAACGATAAAACATTTTTCTTCAATAATACTCGTTTTTCATTTCATTCCCACAGAATTAAAGAAATTAAAATAATTCATCGGAAGAATTATTTCTTCAAAATATTTCACAAATGAATTGGTTATGATTCAGAGGCACATTTTTGTCGCGGGAAAAATTAATCCAAAAATAGATTATTTTGTTTTTTTGCTGTAAATTTAAACGTTCAACGTCTTTTAGCATCTTATAGTTTACTCTGCCTCTAAATTTGTTAATTCGACTTTTGATATTTACAAATCGTAATTTTTTTTAAAGTATTAAAGAAATGTATAATTTATCTTAAATTAAGATTCACTTTTTAAGTTTGACTTTATTCATACAGATTCTAATTAATATTTCATTAATAACTAGATTGTGTACAGTAGGAAAAGCACATTGAAATTAAGAAAACTGTACAATTATAATTGAGTAGATATAACATATAAATAAATAAAAAAAAATAAAATATAAGTAGAGAAATATCAGATGAGGACTCACGACACGAAAGTGTAACGTGAACGTCACATTCGCTTCTGAAGATGGAAACTAAATCCAACTTTTGAAGAAGGTCACGAGTAAAAACTCCTAATTGGATCTTTGAATATTTTCCATTAGAGGTATTTATTTTTTTATTATCACAATTGTTCGATGCTACATATCTTATGTACCTTTCTCTATTTCCATTATAATCTTCGGTATATTTTTTCTCTTACTCTATATTTCCTCATTCTTTTTACTTTTTGATGATAATATTGCAATTAAACTAAAAAAAAAAATTATTTAAAACAAGCAAATTAATCAAACATTTTGTTTGGTGAAACTAAAAATCTGCTTCAGATAACCAAATTTTTTGTTCGAACGCAAAATTTGTTACACTGAACCAAATGGTTTTTTAAATCAAATAAATATTTATTTAAGTTAAAAAATTTTCATTTCGAAAAATAGCACAGAAAATTGTAAGGTATTATTTTAACACCCAAAGGGATTAAAATAATCTATAATTCACGAATCCATCAAGGATTAAAATGATCCATCGAACGATTACCTATTTTTTCAAAATGTTTTTATTATTTGATTTTGATTAAAACACATTTTTGTCTTATAGAGAAAAGGACTTGAAAAATGGATGATTTTAATCTTTTTTTATGAAAATTTAAGTTGCAACGGTTTTTAATAGCTCGCAGTTTACTCTGAGGGTTTTTACATCGAAATATTGTTGTTTGTATATAATATGCATTTAGGACGACGATGTCGAGTGATATTATTTAGTTACAACGGCTAAAATTCTCTGTCATAGGTACGCACCTAAACATTTATTTCAGTGTAATTATTTCTCTCGTGTTTACACAAAGACACGCCAAGATTGTATGCGACTGGTAGTGTCCAATCACTTATACTTCAAATGAATCTGTCAAAATCTTTATCCACCTTTTCACGTAAATGCAAAATGACGTTATTTACTGCCCGCAAGTGTTGAGTCAAAATTTGTCATCCTCTGAATTTTATGCCTGGACTTTCTTGTACTATGAGAAATATGTCAAAAATTTTATATTAATCCCATACTTCGTACTAAAAAACGCAAAATAAAGCATTATTTTGAAAAATATCAAATTGTCAGACAATGATGAATAACCATGCACAATAAATAGTATACCTACAATTTCGCTTAAATTCAGATTTGGTGCAAAAGAAATCTTATTTTTTAGGGGAAGAAAGGAATCTTATTTCAATTTGTAGTATTTTTAAGACACTAAACTTATTCATTCTTAGAATAGATTTTTAATATGTTGAGTTCTTTTTAATGATCTAAATTTAAGACCGCCCATTAAATTATTAAGGAACTAGATCTATTTGAATCAGTGAAAAATAACTGATTTAGAAGCAAAAAATCAGTCACTGATTGTCAGTTAAAACTATGATTTTTAACTGATTCAAATTTAAAGAGTAAATTCCATTGAACATTTTATTTTTACACAAGTTTAACTTTAAATTAAAACTAATCTTATTTTCAAGATTCAATTAATTTCAGCGTTATTATAAAATAAGATTTAATGTTTACAGTGAGAGTAATAAAAGACTTTCTATAAATGAAAACTCATATTTCCGACATGTAATATAACAATTGTATTTAAAGCTTTTAATAATAAAGTACTATACCGGAAATCTTCTTCAGTCAGTCGACTATGACTCTGACGTCTTGCCATCTGGCAGAAGATAAATGTAATTAATTTTTGTCAGCCTAAAACTCTATAATAATGAAAAATCCCAGCCGTTAGAAAAATTAATAATTCTTTTCACTTTTGAGAAAAGTAAAATTTATATCTATAATAAAAATGTTATGATATACATACACGCATAACCTAAGCCACACTTGGAGGAAAATTTATGACTGTCCTTGCGTTACACGTATACGAAGAAAATAATTAAGAAATGACAATGAACTTGACTCGTAAATAATAAATACAGATATATTGCGAATGCAGAACAACTCAGATCAGATAAAAAGTTTAATGAGAGATAAAGAAATGAAAATGTTTTTGGCAAAAGTGAAAATAAAATAAGTTTTCACGTCATCAGACAACGATATTATCTTTTTGACAATTTTCAAGTAATCACATTCGCAAATTAAGTTTGTTTTTTCCGAGATCCTTTGGCAAGGATTTTGTGAGTTAAAAATTTCCTGCATCATAAATATTTTTGAACATAATCGTAAATGATAGTAAATTAAATTTTATTTTATTCAAAAAAGAGATTTAGGTGTCTTTTAATGTGAGAAAATATATCTAGACCGAGATTTAGACTATAAAGATTGCAATTGGATTAAGTATTGCAAATAATATAACATTAATGTACAAAACAAAATAATTTTTATATTAAAATTTTACAAATCTATACGAAATGAATAAAAAATTATGTCTTATTTTCATCTTAAATGTTGACAAAGTTGCTACGGATCTTTGTAGACTCTTTTGATCATCAAACGCGTTTAGATGTTTCTTTCAAGCTTAAATACAAATGCATGCACACACATAAACTACAGTTTGTCGATTTTTAATGTAAATAAAAGTCGATAGTTCAAGACCTAGAACTGTCAGAAGGTAGTGTAATACTGTGAATAATAATAATAATAATAATAATAATAATAATAATAATAATAATATCTAATGTCTTTAAGATAAATTTCTGTTTATTTTTATATGGATTTCTACCAAAATATATATGTACATAGTTCCATAATTTTAAATGTTGTGTAATATTTTATCTATTGACTATTAAAAAATCCATGCTTGACTACATTTATACTACAGTTACTATAGTGTTCAACCAATTATACATATAAATTTTTTACAACTGATTGAACCATAGCCTAATGCAACTGCTACTGAATGAATCAGTAAGATCTCACCATTTGCCAAATTTGGTTTTTATGGTCACTGAAATCTTACTGGTTCCAATAACATAAATAATAATAAATTATAAATTTGACCAAAGTTCTGATCAAATGAATTAGATATTGAAAATTAAGAGGTGAGAAATCCTCTTCATCTAATATCCTTTCAAAACAAAAGCAGTTGAATGCAGAATATTTTTCTTCTTCGGCGGTTGATGTCAAAAATATTGAACTAAAGTATTAATTAATGTAAGTAATGAACTATTAAAAATTAATTATATTTATTTAAATAAAAAAATTTAATTTAGTCCGTCAGAATAGCTTTTTTTTATAATTCTCAATTAATATGCGAGAGAAAAATCCTCTCAAGTGAATTATATTTATTGATACCAAGAGGAATCCGCTAAAATGAAGATTATTTTTTTAGGGTGCAGCCAAATATTTTTCAACTACCTACTAAATGAAATAGTTAAATTTAAAAAAAGGGAAAATTATTACCAATCTGAATTAGTGGACGACTTTTATCTAATTCAGATTTAGAGAGTGCTCTCTCGTATTAAAATGAATAAACATTGTGAATTCGAAAATTTATGCTCTCAGCATTAATCAATAACGAAACCTAAAAAACTTGGATTAAATACACGTGTTGACAGAAATATATACTTCTCCAGGGTCATCATGTTCGAATATAAAGTTTAGACGTCATGCGATCCCCCTTTCAACAAAATACTTTGTTTAAAGCAACTTGCAAGTTAACTAAGTGCTTAAATAAACAAATCTTTTGTGTTTGTTTACTATTTATACTTGTTACAAACTTTGTACTTCCATATTTGAAATGTCAATTTTGAAATGTCAATTCAAAAATGGCAAAGAATAATGTTTATTTTACAAATTGTTAAATTGTAAAAGATGCAATTTTGAGAATAAGAACTTGACTGTGGGAATGCTTAAACTTTGTTTCAAGTTTGTAATAAAGTAGAGTGGGTTTGAAGAGTGAAGAGTAAGAAAACCCGGAATGTTATTTTCTCGATCAAGTTATGATTGTATTAACCGCGCTCGACAAAGCGCATTTTTCCGTTCGCTTATAAAAGAGAGAATTGAAGCCAACGAGGTGCAAATAGTAGTAGAATCTGTATGTGACGCGGAAAGGCTGATTTCGAGAGAAAAACTTTTGGCACAATTTGAACATACGTAATTCAACCTCCGCTTTCAAAATCCAGACTATACGAGTCGATGAATCATATGAGATTGCACAAATTTTTTTTAAAAACACAAAATATCTACGGGGGTTATTCAAGGGCCCATCAATTTCTTTAATCCCCGAGAAGATTGTCAAAATATCTTTAAAAGATTTAGAATTCTGATACTTAAATCTCAGCCCATTCTCTTCTGTTTCAAACTATTTTTTCATTATAAACACTTGCTTTGTTCAATTTCAGTTATAGCAAATTTTTTAAACATTCGATTTGTTTAATATAAAACAACATTCTCACCTCATTATTTTTATTTTTGTCATTTTGATTTTCATCGCCCCAACTGTCATCAGTTGTAGCATTCGGATCATATCTCCTCGTAGTCTTTGTTGTTTTCCTTGTTGTTTTTCTTGTAACAGAAGTAATTTCATGAGGTGATTCCCAATCTTGAAAAACTTCGGTTGTTGCCATATTTTTTAATTATAATCGCACTTACAAATAATACGAGTATCACACGTTGATTAAAACAAAAAACAAAAACTGAAACTGCACGCGTCGTTTTCACTTTAGAGTGAGAAATTCTTCTTTGAGGAATGCTCCTACAGATGAATCGTATTTCACCGCAACGTTTATTTATATCAACTTAAAATCCTTGAAACGTGGAGAAATTTTTCTTATACCTTTTCAAAAAAAAATTTTATTTAATTTTCCTTGTGTTCATTGAATTACTATCTACAAATTTTTCCTCTTCTTCATAAATTTCAAAGATTTATCTATAAAAGCCCTTCCAGCAAATTGTTTTGTCATCATCTCCGTCCATGTTGGCAGAAATTATCATCCAAATGAAGAAAGAAAGCAAAGGACTTCTGTCCAAGAACATTCAATCGGTAATGATGATCCTCAGTGTACAAAAACTTTAATTTACGATATTTTTCCAATGATTTTTGACACATAGATATTTGTGTTTACCTTTAAAAAAAGGCAGAGCAAATCAGTTCTTAAAAAGAGAAATTTAGAAAAAAAATAAATTAAAACTTTTATAGCTGAAAAATGTCAATGATTTAAAATTTTAGTAGTATTCACCAACGTATTTTACTTGAAATTAATGTCTGTAGAAAAATTGTTCTTCTTCTTCTTTTATGCAGTTAGCGCATCTCAACCCCACTTGCAAACTTTGTATTCGTTATCAACACTATTTTGATTCTTTATCCAGAACACAACACAACCGGATTCATTTTTTGTTCGTTTCGGAATAATATGCGAGATGTGAGATGGATCTCACAAGACTGAAGTGGAAAGCACGTCACCCTCAAAGCTTACCGGCGTCCACGTCCCATCTCTGCCGATCCAATTCCAGAATAATATATTAGGACAACGTTGAAACGACGACGATGCGCAAAGAAGCGAGAGACACATATTATGTATTTCTAAGATGCGCTTCGTGGGTCATCATCAATGCAATCCTTGTTTTCCGTCCAGCAAACGTCTATTCTACAGCCCCATTTCTTTTTAATTAAAATTATAAACGTCAAGAAGATAAACCGCGAGCATATCAAAAATACTATAATCTAGAAAAATCAAAATGAAACCGTGACAGTTTTTCAGTTATTTTCTCTCCTATAATCTAAATTACAAAAAAAAGTTTTGTGAAAATAAATAAATGAGTCGCTATTTTCACAAATATTTTTTCAAGAAGCAATTCAAAGTCGATGCGATTTTTCCATTGATGCTCAAAAATCGAATCCCTTAAGTTTTAAAAGTAGAAGAGTTGATCACAGTTGATCAACTGCGGACAACAAAAAACTTTCGAGTAGCTAATATCTGTGTTTTAAATTAAAATAAAAAATTTGAGAATGAAAAGAAGAAGATTTCCGATTTCGTATCATAGTTTTCCTGTCAAGACGTCAATCAATTGGGTAGCATTACTTCTGAGACCAGCGTGACTCAGAGGGATCGGTTCAACCACGTGTTCTATAATTACCTTTAAATCTGAACTCTCATTTCCAAAAGTGATTCAAATCGGGAGTGTTCATAATAATTAAAATCGTGATCGTTTGTAAAAGGAAAAATTGCCATAACATGCGGTTCGAGTGTTTTCGAAATTTTTTAAAATCGCGAGTTTTTTTGTGACCGAAAATTGATGAGTGCAGCAACTTCAATACGTAATAGGATGAGTTCGACAGTTATTGTGAGGTAACAATTATTTTTTCATTTTATTTTCAAATATAATATACGAATATTCATCAACAAACAGAGTAGTTTTTGTTTATATTTGAAAATTTTTTAACTAAAAGATGATAGGAAAAAGTGCTGCAAAAGAAGAGGAATCCTCTAAAATATTTTTTTTCGGTGTAAATTAATTTTTCCTATTAAAAAAAGGTGTCTAAATGAAAACCAAATCATTTTTTAAACATTTTGAAAAAATAATCCTTCGATGGATTATTTTAATCTGCATTGCAGATTTTTTTAATCCATTTTGATGTTAAAATATTTGTCCACAATTTTCTGTGTCTGATGTTTTATTTGTTACAAAAAACCTTTATAAAAAATGTTGCGGTCCACGCCTGCTGTCTCGTTTATTATTTAATCAGAAAAAAATGTTATCCATCAGTTAAGAGGCAAATAATAGCCAAGTTTATAAAAAAATAATAACCAATGTTATAAAATTGGTTTACCTTTATAAAATGTATGTTATAAAAAACATTTTTAAATTAAAAATATTCTATTATTAGGTACATGATTTTAATATTATTACAAATGTCAAAACTATTTTTAAGATGAAATAATTTAAAATCAACTTGCAACAAGAAAGCTGCTTAAGAAAAATGTTTGTTTACCTTAGGTAAATAATACAACTGTTTTGAATACTTTTAATGAAGCCCTGAAGATGGCGAGAGCTTTCAAAGTGACACAAGCTTGCGGAGCTTTCAATATTCCGTTTTCATCTATTTCCCTTCAGATGGAGCTACTTACTAGAAATTTTCCTCTTTGCCAGGAAAAGCTTTTCTGCTTTATCAAGCATTAATAACTTCAGAATTCAATTTTCTGACTAATTTTTACTCTCTTATTTCATTCACTTAAACAATTTTATTCAACATTTTATTTATCTTAAAAAAAATGTGTCTTTTCTAAATAGAAGCTTTTAAAATTCGTAGTCTCAGTTAGTAAAATTCCACTGAAGTGCACGCTGTTATCTTCCAGATGAAGCTTTTTTTTAATCTTCACCTGGAACAGCGATAAGTTTCTTTTGAATAGCGAAAGCTATTTAATTTAAATATTTCCCATGAATTTATGTTTTAGTCAAACATTATTTACATCAAGTATAATGAAATTATTTATAAATTATCATCCACACACCTATAATTATTGTCTAAACAATATTAATTGAATTGAATTGAAAAAAATTACATCCAAATGGGAAATAGACTAGACAAAAATTATTTCATGTTTCACGATGTATTAATATGCACTGTATTATAAAATGCAAATTTATTTTAGACTAGACCGAAAATATGTGAATCGAACTGGTGAATTAATACATTATCCACTGTCTGGTCGCGACAGTGAATAAAAAATGAATCACCTCTTAATATCAATTTTCCCTCCCTTTTGAATATAATAGAAGAAAATATAACTCGATGAATCGAAATAAATCATTTAGAATTATTAATTCAACTTTTATTCATTCATTCATCTCTAGATTGGAAAATTAATTATTATTATTATTATTATTATTATTATTATTATTAATTTTTTAAACTTGACGTCAAATGGAACTTGCGATCAATTTGATCGATAGTCTCTTGGAAATTTTTGAGGAACATTTATAGAAGCGTCGCCTTCTGGACAAGGTCATAGAATTATTTATGTTTGTGTTGAGGGTTTGTCCATCTGGACTACAGTGAATAAGTCCTCTATGGGGGGATTCGAAACAAATGTCTTCGTATCTCTAAATCTGAATTTTGTGAAATTCCAAAGAATATTGGGGAGATTTTACTCAGCAAAGTTTTTCTAAGGATATGAAATTGAGACAAAAAAACGTAGCAAAACGTCTATTTGATATTCTTAGAAAAAATGTGCTTATAATTCAATAACGCAGTACCTATTTTCGAAAAAAATAAAATACGTGTATTTTTCCAAGAAATGTTATATAAAACATTTTTAAAGCGAAACATGAAAATAAATTTAGCAACCAACTATACATATAATTAAAGCACCAATATGTTTTGACGATAAAAATGCCTTACGTCATGTGAGTCGCTGCTTTCCGTTCCGGATATTCCCATCTCAACGAAATAAACAGATGTTACAGGCTTTCAAAATATTAAGGCAAATCACAGTGATGCTACTGTCAATATGGTTCATTCAATTCAAACTCAGAAAAAACTGTTTTATTCTAAAAACGAAATCATTAAAAAATAGATACATATTATATTATCAGGAAAATTTAATTTAATTTAAATTTGAATTGAGCAACGAAAAGTTTTGTTCAGCAAATAATTGTTTTGTCACACTAGATTAAAATATTACTATATATGTATAGTTTTACATTCCCGGGCGAATAAATATTATCAGTAAATCAACCCTTTTGACTTATAGTTATACATGGGGAGCGACCTGCATTTTTAAAAATTAAACAATTCCTTTGTGACCTATTCATCTCATCACAGAAATTCGACAATCCATATGAAAAAAAGTTTTCGCATGAAACAAAAATTTGTAAATAAAACGAATTTAATATTTATGGGATATGATTTTTGGAAGAAGGACAAATCACAAGTTCACTGTGTTTTTGTTCCACTTCAAAAATAATAAAATTCATTTTTAAAAATTCTACCAATACCATGAGATTTAACATAATTTTCTATCAGATCAGATTTTTACATAGAAAAATTGAAAAAGCTCAAATAGTAATTGAAATATTGAAACAGATTTCTAAACAAAAACAAAATAGCAGTTTCACTGTTTGTCGATGAAAATACAAATTTCTTCCCTGACAGTAGAATTCAAAAATATTCAGAATCGAAGGCAATTATTTTCAATTCGATTATTAACATTAGGTCTAGATAAATATCAAATCATTTTACTAAACTGAAAATGATTTCAAATCTAAAAAACGAAAAAAAAACATTATTCGCCACTTTGTAGAAAATTATTTGCAAAAATATTAGAGTCGTTTAAAATATTCACATAGATTTTAAAACATTTACAACACACTTTCTTGAATTAGACTTTAGGGAGCACTGACATCAAAGTTTACGACACGTGGAACATTAAAATTCAATATATCTAAGTCACAAGCAAATTTTCTATGTATTTGAAGATTCAATTCACGCGTATAAAAATATGATACTTTATATTCTATAATATTAGACTCATTGTTGTTCAAAATCTTCTCTTACATAATGTGTGAAATGTTTCAAATTTCCAAATTTAAAAGTATGAATTCTATTTTGACACGCCATTAATAAACCGAAGGAATAAGTAAATTTAGTGATAAGTCGTGTGCCGTTCATAAATAAGTGATGTCCCCAACAAATTTGTGAATCGGATCGTTTATTAAGAACTGAAATCTACAGTCCAGTATCTTACTGTAGCCGCTTTCTTTGGCAACTTAATTATTAATCAACTAGACGCACGTAATATGTCAAATTAATAAAAAAAATATTTTCACTTTGAATAATTTAGGAATTGGGACTTCCTAATTTAAGAAAAACTTCAATCGATGTAATTTTTTTGATTTTTAGAATTATTTTAATAATTCAAATCCCTTTTTAAAAATATAAACTTAGCACAATTTTCTTCATATGAGAAACTTTTGCAAACTTGAAGAAAAGTTGCGAAATATATTATTAAGGATGTAGGTATAAATATTTTATTTCTATTTACATAAACAAAGTAATAACCACGTGCAATAGCTCTCGACGTCAAATCAAATCATTTATGTGAATCGTTCAAGTCAGGAAAATGTGCATTTGTCGAAAAGACGGTTGAGCTTTATTTTCGGATTGGCTAGTGGCAGAGATATTACCAGAAACGTTATTTTACAAGCAACTGTTTTCAACGAAAATTTAGAACTAGGTAAAGCGTTAATTTTTCAATACTTATTTGTAAAATTGTCATTGAAATGCTTCATTATCTCGAAATTTCTTAAATTTTCCATATATAAATAATGATAATACTGTGATTAAATACTTTTTCCCATCAGCATACTATAAATCAAAAAGGGGAAAACATTTACTTGGAGTAAGGAACAAAATGAAAAAAGCTCGGGTATTTTTTCATTTCTTTTGCATTATTTTATAAATTATTTTCTAAAATTTCTCACTCGTCAGAAACTGAGAATTAACAAGAACTAATAAGTGTCAAGTTACTCCGGCTTTTACAAATTTTTACTTAAGGATTATAGGTGAGTAGTATTTGCCTGAGTTACTGGGATGCAAACATCCCCAAGTCTTGTTTTAAGTGCCAAGAAACCGACAGCGTCTCGTGGTTGAAACGAATGGCCATTTGGAATCACACATAAATAAGATAAACCAGTCTGAGTCAAAATGCAGCCTGCTTTCTATACTTTCGTGAGCACACGCTATTTTTTCTCTATTTCTAATTAGACTTCAATTGACAGTTCCAAGAATCGTAGAATTAAAAAAGAATTATATCAAAAATTGTCAATTTAGTCGCAATTTGTTCGAGTCTGGTATTAAAAGTCTAAAATCTGAACTGGATGAAGAATTACTGACGTGATAGAAATTTAGATTTGCCGTGTAATTGGAATTATTTTCTTAGAATTACTTAAGATCGTGCAAGACGCCAAAGAATTTACGGTAGTTTTAGCATTGGCCTCAAATTTTCAAAGTCGAGAAGACATGGATACCTGCTAACGGTTCCCATGCTCGCAAACCAGAGTGTAAAAAATATACTAGCAAAACACAGCTGCTGTCATTGCACGAGTCAAGCATTTATGAAAATTGCAACATTCTTGGCTTTGGCTTAGGCCTGACAATACAAAAAGTCTTATAATAAATCTACTTGATAATGAAACTTAATAAATTTCGTTTCAAGTAGATCCGATTTAAAAGACAAACCTCACAATCAATAAATGTCGGAAAATTTCCATCGATAACAAATATACTTAACTTTTAATGCAATAGATTAGATCAATAAATTTACACCCTCTTATTCTTCATTAAAAACAAACTCATTCATTCATTTTTCTGTAGCAACTAGTTACTCTTCGATAAAATTATTATTATCTTTTTATGATGGTTTCCAGAGCAACAACGACCTCGATGCTATTTTAAAAGTTTTCAATGCGTGTCTTCGATTTTCAGTTCTTATAGATTTGTCTCATGCCAAATTATAATAAAACGTTTTAATTCCTAATGTCAGAGGTGAAAAAGAAAAATAATAAAATTATCTTTAAAAACTATTGATATCAAAAATAATTATCTGATAGTCCATAAACAAATTATTTGCCATTTATTTGATGAAATGAATAGCTTTAAATGCTGTATTTTTCCGATAACTCGTTCCCGTCTGTGATATTCAAATTGCGATCTATTAAATTCTTCATTAAAAATGAGCGTGGAATATTAAAATTCACTCAACTTTCTATAGTGACAGCATCAACCGAGTACAAAAACGTGTGGATAATCATTTCAAGTAGAGGAAGAATTACGTTATTAAAGAGGAGAATTTTTTCGACGATTTGAAAACAACAAAATTTAATTCCGATACTGACGATTCGAGGAGGTATCAGTTAAAAATATCCATTGTTAGAGAAGAAAAAAAAATGTTAGAATCATAGATATTTATAATTGACGCCACATTTAAAAATTCGAACAATAAATTTTCTACGGTATTTTCAGTTTAAATAAATCCACCATCAAAATTATTTAACAATAAATAAACGCGCGCAAGTCACGTGTCCACTTGCGTAGCTCTATAAAATTTAAAAATAAAAATGCTTGGTTTCCCACTGTCTTCTCCACTGTCATTGTGATTTCAGTTTTCTTTCAAACGACCTTACATTCCACATAGAAAATCACGTGACTAAATTCAAGTACAATGAACTTTTATCAAATGAATTGATTTCTTGAATAATAATAACGCTAAAAATAATAAAAAAATTTGTTTTCTTCAAACTCACCTCTTGGATTTTATAACTTGTTCGAATAGTCCTTTTTCTACTTGTCGTAATTTCATAAGTTTCTTCGACAGTAGGTGCATCGTCATTCATTTCGTCGTTCATCTCGTCGATCTCGTCGATCTCGTCGATAGTCGACGTGACGGACGGTACAACTGCGTCCATCACTTCCATCCTGATGACGGTTTTTGAGTCTCAGTGAATAGAAAATCCGCTCTTCTTGTTAAAAAAAACAGCACGTCAAACTTATTTAAAAAATTAAAAAATACAGTTAATCGTAAATTGGCTCCTCTTTTTTAATTTTCTTAAAATTAAAAACAAATGATCAATTAACTGACGCACACACTGTAACCGTTCATGCCGCGAGACTGGCCAAACTAACAGAAGATACTGCTACGCGCGCCCTCGACTTATTATAAAAATAGATTTTCCTTTTTCCCGTAAACTCGGCGACGACAATGACGACTGATGACCCGCAACTTTTCATTGAACGGTTAAAATCAATTACAACAACGCCTCAACTAAACAAAAAGTTAATCTTTGCTTTAAAAAATGAAAATGTAAAAACCCCTCATACGCTAAATAACATCAAGTAACAAAAGTTTCATTTTCTCCAAAATTTTACATGAAATACATTTCATTAATCGCTTTTAACCATAAGTGGTCGTTATTACAATCATCAAGCCATTGTTATTTTATAAAATATATTTTCTCACAAAATTAAGTAATAATCAACTTGTAGTCAATTTATATATTAAATTTAAAATTTACAAAATATTCTACCTTTTCGTATTAATCGCTAACAAATCAGAAACCAAAATTAAGACAATTACACTGCTGACACTTGAAAATGAGTTTCTTTTCACTTAGTTTTTACCAAACTATACACAAATTGCAGCACAGTAAAAACTGATTCACATTGCCATTCAGTTTCAAATGTAAGAAAGGTAATTTTCCAAAAAGAAATTTCTCTCCTTGGAATTTTATTAAAATATACAATAAAAAATGAATTTTCGATCTAAAAATTCATCGAGTCACATAAGACTGCAATAATAATTTCAAAATTTTCTCGTAACACTGCAAAAATATTTAATATTTCAAAAACTGTCAGTCTTTTAAATTGTGCTGTGTTTATTTAAAAGTTGTTAAAATAGAATAATTAATTATATTGAATTTAAAAATAGCTTATTATTACTAACAGTATTCTTCTTTTTTCATTTATTAATATTATAATATTTATATCAAAATTTTTTCAAAACTCCAACTATTTGTCTTATCTTTCTATTTGTCTTATTAGAAAAATTAAAAGAAAATCTTGTTACGTAATATCGTTGAGAATTTAAAATTTAAATTGATTTTCAATGTTCCGACAGTATTCTTTTAAAACTGACAGATTATTTGGCTTGTAAACTCCTCTTTCAGTGATTATTCCTGTTATAAGTTCAGCTGGTGTCACGTCAAAAGCCGGATTCCAGCACTGAATTCCAGAAGCTGCAATTCTTTGGCTCAATATATGAGTTATTTCTTCTTCAGGTCTCTCTTCGATTTTAATTTGATCGCCACTATTCATACTGAAATCTATAGACGTACATGGGGCTGCCACATAGAAAGGTACACCGTGATACTTTGCAAGAATCGCTATCTGAAAATACAAAAATATTTACTTTATTAAAATCTCCTATATGAATTCTATTTATAGATTAGGCTGTTTTAAATTTCAAAATTAATTTTATCCACTGGCTTCAAATTTTGCAAAAGTTGATATGATATAAATTTTGGTGTTTTGAATTTTAGAAAATTCTCAAATTCGCAGCTAAAGAAATTACAGGCTTCGTATCTGATAATTAATTTTTAAAAAGTACCAAAAAGTAGCATTAAGACTAAAAAAAGCAGTAAAAATGTAGCTATCGAAAAATTAAATTTGACTTAATTTTTTCATAACTTATAAATTAAATTACCTACATTCAAAAATATAATAATTTTTTTTAAAGTAAATATTTAAATACCTATTTATTTTGCCAGAGGAATTAAAATATTTAAAATAATTTCAATGTAAAGCCTTTTTCAAATTTAACTCTTTAAAAAATTATTATCATTTTACAACAATTAAAATTTTCAAAGATTTCAATTTAAAAATCTTTTGAAATTTAATTATTTCTGAAATTTTACTCTGTAACGCTTCTAATATTCAATTATTATCTAAAATTTTAACTGAAATTTAAGAATCAATTGTTATTATAAAGTTCATCAAGAATTTAATTATTTAAATACAAAAATAAATTATTTATTTATTGCAATATGGAATATTTCTTAAAATTTAATTCTTGTAAATAACTTTATCAAAATTTTTATAAACAATTGAATTCACACAGAGAATTTTAATAAAATTTTTAAGAATAATTGCTCTTTTCGTGAAATTAATTTAAAATTGTATTAAAAATAATAATTCAAGTCCTGCGATGAGTTTTATCAGTTATGAAAATAATTGAATTTTTGCAACGATTTTTTATTAAAATTTTTTTAATAATTGAATTTCTGAGAAGAATTTTATTATTTATAAAATGAATTGAATTCTTGTGAAAATTTTTATAATTTGTAAAAATAATTGAATCTATTTGAATAATTTTATTAAAATTTTTGAGAATTAAAATTAAAGTAGTGAAAATTCTCAAATATAGAAGAAAGTAGTTCTTTTAGTATAAAAAATGTAAAATAAGTATCCAAATAGCCTGGAAATTAATATAAAGTGTGGAGAAAATAAAAATGAGCGAAAAATTACCTGATATGTTCCTATTTTATTAGCAGTATCACCGTTAGCAACAACACGATCAGCGCCAACAATAACTGCATTGATTGTCTTTGATTTCATTAACGATGCAACCATATCATCGCAAATTAGTACACCCGGAATTCTATCATGCACTAATTCATAACTAGTCAATCTGGAACCTTGGTTGAAAGGCCTCGTTTCTGTGCAATAAACTTGTTCTGAAAAAATCATTTATATTTAGAGTGGGAATTAAAAAATAATAAAGTTGCTCTTCCAGATTTTATCACATCGATATGTCTATATTTATACTTGAAGATAAGAAAAACGTACATACAAAAGTATTGACTACATACCAATTCTGTTTTTACTGTGAAGAGATCTTATCACGCCCAAAGCTGTACCATAACCCGCAGTAGCAAGACTTCCTGTATTACAATGTGTGATAACTCTAACTAAAGTGTCATTTGGAACAGATTTTAAAATTTCCTCTGAACCATACTTTCCAATCGCACTATTGTCGGCGATATCCTTTTCCAGCATATTCTCTATTGTTTTCAAAAATCTGCAAATAAATTAAATCCAATAAAGTCTGTAAAAATGTTGCATGAAAGGTGGATTAAGTTCAGTTTTCACTGAAATGTTCTCTTACTGATCTTTCATCATTGAAGGTGAAACGTCATTATCTTCACTTAATTTATTAGCAAGACCTATTAGGTATTCACCAGCAAGTTTAATATTCACAGCAGTGGGTCTGGCAGAAATTAAATAATTCAATTTTCCTTCGATTTCTTGTCGAAGTACCTTCTTGTCAGTGAATATTTCACCATCAATCTCAGCAGCCAGGCTGAGGCATCCAACTATTGCAATTGCTGGTGCTCCCCTCACCTAAAAATATATTTTTAAATCAACAAATTGCTATTACTTATCGTTGTTAAAAGCTTGGAAAAAATATCGGAAAAGCAATTTACAATTATACCAGAGACATAATTATGTAGATAATGGAACATTAAGAACTAAAATTAAATAAATAAATATGTACTGCAATTCAATATTCAAAAAATGAGAATGTAATAAAATGACACAAACGAAAAAGCACAAGATAACCTAAAAGAACATTAGGATTTTATTCTCTATTGCTTAATAAGGCGGGGCACTTTTCTTCAAATTATTATTATACAAAGTTTACCTGCATTTTGTTGATAACTTTCCATCCATCCTCAACCCCTTTTACAGAGACATATTTAGAAATTGCCGGCAGGAGAGTTTGATCCAAAATTTCTAATTTTCTACTTTCCCATTTAATTGCTTGTAGAGTCATTTTAAGTAAATCTCCAGTTATCTAAATTAAATAAAATAACTCGCCAACAACGTTTTAACGGAACATTTGACCACAACCACAAATATATAAATAATAAACGCCATATTGCATTTCAGTCATATGATGATCTCGTGGCCATATTCTACCATTTAAATTCTGGCGGGAGTTTTTGAATTAAACGAAATGTTCCCATACGCAGATACGTATAAATAAAATTATAACTCAAGTATTTCAATGATTTCAATTAATATTTCTAACCAACTTGATTTAAATATTTTTAAAGTAAATTAATGATATTAAAATAATTAAAAATTAAAGAGAAAAGAAAAAATTCATTTTTATAATAATAATGTGTAAAATAAAAGGTGCAGGGATTTCTGGTAAGAAAAAACATTTTATATACACAAATTCATATTCACTTTTAATTAAATATATCTATAGGTATGTACATTCATCATATTATTAACTGTACAACAGCATATACTCACAAAAATACATATATATATATATTTACGATACGAAAAATCAATTCACATTTTGGAAATATTATATTTTTTATACAAATAATATTATTTTGATAATAATAATAATAATAATAATAATTTGTTATTCTTATAAATAGAATTGGGGATGGATTGTTTCAGGGCATTTCAGGAATAACATCTTTTATATAACATGGCCCTCGAATTATATTGACTGTACTAAAAAATGAGATGATTATAATTACATATAATAATTTCAAGTCTTGAGAGGAATCTACACTATCTAAAAAATTAATGTACAATTAATGTACATTTATTTACAAATTGAAAGAATTCTTATTTTGAATTTTCGCAAAATTAAAATTATTTTACTCTCGATTTTACTTTTTAGCTATTTTTTAAAAATTAAATTTGAAATTATCTTTAATTTATTGCGTGTGATATAGAGAAGACGATTGAATAACTAATTTTTGTAAGAAGATTAGTACAATACATAATTTCTTTCATCAAGTAGCATTTGATAAAAGAATATTTAAATAGTTACACGAAAAATGTTAGTTCCTCATTTTTCTTTATCTATAAGCATACTTAGAATGGAACAATTTTGAAGACGTATAGGTATATTAATCGATATTTAATGCTTACATGATCACATATTAAAACTCTGTTATGCTTTAGAAATAATTATTTTAAAATTAACAAAAAATGACGAAAAAAATCAAGTCATCATTCTTTACATTCATGAAATTACATGAAAAATGAAATAGTTTTCGAAACATTTTTAAAACAATTAACAATGCTCATTTTTTGATATTTTGTAATTAAGTACATCTTAAACTCACATTCACACCCATTTTCACATATATATAGTCAACATTCTTTAAAGAATCTCGTTGTAAATAATGTCTCGTTAATTTTCAAAAACTAAATCAAAGGTATAAAATTTTAATTCTCCATTCAATTTTATATTTATAATATTTATAATATTTATAATAATTTATAATAATGCGCATAATTTATTAAAAATTATATTGCCACTCAAGACTTTAATATACGGAATTATTATTATTATTATGATTATTATTGTTTAATTACTTTATTATTTTTATTGTATTATTATTAATTTATTATTATTATATTATAATTATTATTATTATTAATATTATCATCATTAATATTAAATTATTATTTCTAAAATGACTAGAGAAGTATTCGAGCTAGATATAAAATTAATAAAAATGAAAATGTTTGATGGAAATTTTTTTTACTTTTCAAAAAAAGAAATGTAGTAAAGAATTAATATTTTTGTTTCCTTAATATTCACTTTCTGTGTAGATAATTATTTATTTTACCGATAACAGTTATAAACAACATTTATAAGTGTGACATGACATACGGTCTTTTCATTTATTTTTCGGCGTTCTCACTTACTAATTAAATTTATACTCTTTCTCTCTCTCTCTCTCTCTCTCTCTCTCGACCTTTCAGTAAAAAGCTTTACTACACATATCAAAATAAACTAATTTACTCTGACGAGACTTAAAACCGTACAACTTACCAACCAACACGGATTGAGCATCACGAGTATTTCTGACTTAATATATTATTAATTATAAATGTTTTTTTTCTCCTTTCATTATTATCAATTAAAACACCCAGTGAAAATAAAAGTTATTTAAAAATTATTAATAAACAATTAAAGTTTTATATTTAATAAATTTTGAGTTGCAAAAAATGTATAAATGCGTAATTCTAGATCTAATTTACTATTTTGTATATTGAAAAAAAGTTTTGACAAATAAAAATACTTTAAATTTAAAAAACTAAAGATATTATTTCGGTATACATAATAACAATTGAGAATCCATTAATTTTGTAAAATAGAAATTTTTTCGTAATTACGCGTTGTTTAATGAAATAATATACTCAACCCTTTAAATATAAATAAAGACGAAAAACATTATTTTTAAACATTATTTTAAAAAAATCTTGATTGCATTAAGAGAAACAAGTGGTATGCGTATATGAGCAAAGTATGCATATATTATATTAAAATTCAGTCATACATATATATGTACAGGCATTATTTTAATGTACATATTGTGACTCCTAGATTAAGTTAGGAACCTCACATTTAAATGTTTCACATTTGTTTTTTTTTTGCGAAAAAAATTGGTCCATAGAAAAATGAAGGTATTTATACATATATATTTTGTTTCTTAAAGCTCCATTTTCACTCGATTGTTGATAATATATATTATTTATATATTTTTTAATAAAATTCGGACCGCCAAAAAGGGCATGCTCTGTTAATATAATTATTTTATAACTATAATTTTTACAAGAGATTCTAATGTTTGTAAAATATTTCTTATCTGATACTTTTTATTATTAACCTTTACTGTTGTCATAGAGTTTGCTTTTGTACTTCAGTAGCCAACTAGTGTGGGTACTGGAAATAATATTTTATTACTTGTTAAATTTATGGAAATAAAATCGAAATTTTTTTTTTTTGCGAGAAACTCTATAACAACGTAGTACAAATAAAATTATTCACACTTGAGTGATCTTGTTGACAAACTTGAACCCTTTTAAACACTAAATTCTCTTTGAAGTTTCACCCTTTAAGGTATATATTACAATACCGAAAGTATGTCGATGAAGCAAAAGCACTGGATAATTTGTAAAGGTTCCTTTATTTTGTGTCCATTATATCGAAAAATATTTAAGTATGTTTATCTCAAACAAATATTTTTTCCTCAATTCTCTAGCTGATTATTTAAAAATTAAATAACAGAAGAATTTGAATTATAGAATTTAAAATCTCTACGCATGCCCTTCGCTTCTTATACTATATGTATAAATTATTGATGTTAAATCGAATAACGATTAGTCCGATTTATTTAAAAGTTAAATATTCTTTTCCCATCGATGCGGTATATATACAAAACTCTGTTTTTAAGATCGGCGCAATACTGCTATTTGTTATTTTTATTGAAATTAAAAAACAGCGTATTTGCAATAGAAAAATCAGATAGAAGACTTAAAAATGCAATTTATTCAAATTAGACCGTGCGTTTTAGAGTTTGATTACTTATGCAGTAAAACAAATGATGATCATTCGTTTTTTTTCGGTGTTTTAAAATCACAGCGCTTGGTACATGAATCACTAGCTCATTAGACCACTTCTTTATTTTCTCACTTGAAATTTCTGATATTCGAAACTTAAATAAGTATTTTAAAAATTTATTAATTATTTAAATCTCCTTGAAAAACAATAGCAAATCTATTTGGCAAATAGAAGCATTTATTCTTTAATATATATTTACAGTTTTGTGCTAATACCATTTTTAATAATATGTATGTTAAACCTACTTATTTTATGACTATACTTGAAAATATTAAAATCACAAGAATAAAAAAGAAAACTTTTTTTTCAGTTTTTCCAACACTTAATTAAGTTAAGTACATATATATTATAAAGCTTTTTGAAAAGCTTCTTTTGTTAACTCATTTATGAAATTTGTGGAAAAGCAAAATAATTTTCTTTGCTTTTGCTTTTGCATATTATGGTAGACTATATAACAGTATCGCGTCAAAAAGTATCGTTCTCTGTAAAGAACTTGAAATATTTTTAAACTTTCGAGTATTATTTATTTATTTATTTATTTATTTAATATGACACCTATTTATTGAATTTGACAATCGATAATATACCGACAGCACATGGGTACATTAAGTAACATCAATAAATTATAACGCCTTTCAAAAGCTTATATAACACTTACACATCTAATTAATTAAATGTATAATGTACTCAATTCGTAGACTGAGAATTGAAAAATAATTTATATAAAAAAATTAATTGAGTATTTAAGCAATGTATAATTTGCTTTGTCTGAGCACATTTTCTCATGTAAATAAATTTTAAATTAGGTATTTCGTTTTCATTGAGAGATAAAAGTATGATTGAAATGTGCAGAAATTTGTAAAAATCTATTTGGTTTGATCGGATTTATGAATAAAAACAACAGTTTTTGTTCTAAGTAAAAAAGGATATGAAAAACTCTTGAATGAAAATGGGAAAACTGATTTATAGTATTATTTTTGAGTGACAAGTTATTTTTATTTGATTGAAATTGAGAATGACCAGAGCAAGATAATGAACTGAGATCCATGGTAAAATGAAAATGTTCTCTTTGAGGAATTGGTTATTCCATTGGAAGATGGTAAAATTCTGTGGGAGGATGAAGGAAGGAAAAGTGTGCTGATGTAATAACTTGCCGTCGGGCTCGAGTGTCACTGTTACCGCTGTTACCCGACTTGAGACCAGTTGAGAATGTTGAGATTTGTTGCATCAGCAATTGGAAAGGACGGTCCAGTGGAAGTTAAACGGTGACCTTGAGACGCCTCCGCTTCCTCTCCAGGATCCCCAGACTCATCGTCTGGGGATGAACAAAATGTGGATCCCTGTGCTTTTGGCGAATGTGAGTGCGGAGGGTGTCGATTCTGCTGTAGGTCGCTGGACAGTAGGGGCAGGACGACCTTTGGGCAGTGTGAATGTGAAAGTGGTGCCAGCGGTTGGTCACTTGTTTCCCGCAAGCTCGACACTTCCAAAGTGCCGGACTGCCCAGTGACACGGCAAACATCTGGTGATATGAAAGTCCAACTGGCACACTCGGCATTGTACCTGTAAACCCAAATGCCTTCATGCATTCTTCCTGTCTGCTTTTCCACCGGAAGCTCCTTGCCACTTGGCCGAGCCTCCGTCAACATTCTATTTAACATTCTATTAACTTTATCAGTCGCCACCGTCGCCACGATGACAACACATTCACCATAATTCTATGGTTATATCATTCTCTTCTCCATCAGAATCAAAAAAGAAGCATCATCAAGCAATATACTTACTTAAATTCGAGTTTCAACCTTTTCTACAGTTTGCAAAATTTCTTTCATTTTTTATCATTTTAACATATTGTGCTCTCTATTCATTGCTCAAACTAGGTCCGTAAATCCCGTAAAGGTCCCTAAATTTACTCCAAGTTCGTAAAAGTCCGTTTTTTCAAAAAGGTCCGTAAAGTCCATAATTTTATTAAGAAAAGACAAAACGTTTGTAAATTGCACGATATAATTTGGAGAATTTTCAAAAAATTACAAATGATTGCAGAAATTCAACTATGTTCAAAAACTTTTGAAAATATTTCAATTCTTGGGAATTAATTAAGATTTTTATTATTTCACGAAAATATTTAAATTCTTGAGGAAAAATTTTATTAAGCTTTCTGAAAGTAATAATTGAAGGTCTGCTAAGAATTTATTAAAATTTTTAAAAATAATATTGTATTGCTGTTAATTTTTTACATGAATTTAATGATTTTTGAAAATTTTAATAAAATTTCTTGAAAAATGAAATTATTGTTAAAAATTTTATTAAAAATTTGCCGAAAGAATACAATTATTTAAAAATTTGTTGATAAAAATCTTTATGAGAATTCAATTTTAAGAAACATTCAATTATTAAATAAATTATTTATTTTTGTATTTATAAATAATTGAATTCTCGTAAAATTTTGTAAGAAAAACAGTTTTAAAAATGAATTTCAGTTACAATTTTAGATAATAATTGAATATTAAAAGCATTACAGCTTGAATTTTCAAAAATTCGGTAGAATTAATTTTTTTGAAAAAGTTTAATTGCAAATTTTTTTTTTCTGCTCATTATTTGAAGTTTTTTTTCTAATATATATATTTAATTGAAGAATTTACGAATGATTGAAATATTGTAAAATTCAATTGTAAAGAAATGAATTTGAAAATTGTCAAAGAACTTTTTCAAAAATTATAAAAAAAATGCATTGAAAGAAGAATTTTAGTTGAAAATACGAAAAAAAATTTTATTTTCGAAAAGTTACAAATTATTGCAGAAATTCAATTATTTTTCAAGAGTAATAATATTCTTCGCAAAAATTAAATATTGTTCAAAAATAATAAAATTCTTCTTAGGGATTTAATTATTTGCACAAATAACAAAACTCATTGCAGAATTTCAATTATTTTTAATATAAATTTAAATCGAATTTCTCGAAAAATGTAAATTATTCTCAAAAACTTTATTAAAATTCGTTGATAGAATTCAATTATTTGAAAGTTTGTTGATAACGATTCTTTATGGGAATTGAATTTTAAGAAACATTCAATTATTCAATAAATTATTTATTTTGCATTTAAATATTTGAATTCTAGTAGAATTTTCTAATAAAAATTGATTTAAAAATTAATTTCTGTTAAAATTTTTGATGATATTTGAATTTTATCCCTCGGTCATCTTTAATTATTATAAAACATGAAGAAACGATCACTTATCACATATCTTTATGTTTTGTAGTTATGAAAAATTTTATTTGTAGTTTTAAGTAAAATGTTCTCTTATTTGATTTGGTATTTTTAAAAAATATAGTAATTTTTTTACAATTTACTTAGCACAAAAATTGATTTTTTCTCTTTTCTACTAGCTACTATTTGGATTAAAATCAAGAATGTAAAGTTTATATTAGAATAATAATATTTAAGGAAACGAATAAATATTCGGAAATTTTCTAAAACGATTACATAATTCAACAAGTTCCGGAAGCAATTTCCTTATTATCAAAAGTATATTGAGATTTAAATTCGTCATCGCAGAATCACTGTGTCTTGTGGCAAATTTCCAAATCTGGTATACCAACATATTTATATGCCGCAGCATATAAAGAAACAAATTTATAGTGTCTCACAAATCTCACTTTCACAATAACACATTTTCCACAACATTAAAAAAAAAAAGAATGAGGAAAGTTTATAAAAAATATAAAAATAATATTTAAAAATTGAAAATGAATAAGAAGCAGAATCATTTATTCCCATTCATCGAGTCCACAAACTTCATGTATATAGAGGTGCTGGAAACTTCAATTTGGAAAAAAAATCTAAGATCCAAATTATATATGTATGCATGTTCGTGTTTATGTCGTGTATTCATGGAGACAAAATAATAGATGATTTTTCAAAGAAACAAAAATGCTTAGCACATTTTTAAAACTAAATTTAGTACTGAAAGTAGTTAAAATTTTAATTCACACAAATTACACTTTATTTTATTCAACAGATTCAACTTTTTAATAGGTAATGAAACAAGACTGGAAATTTCAAATTTATTCTCTGAAATTCGGTTTTCAGATGTTATTTACTCCTTTTCATATGAATTTTCACTGAATTGGAAATAAATTCAGTAAAATTCGAGACAATCATAAAAGGATGTAGCAATTAATGACATTAAAGTTGTTAGCGTTGATCCATAGCGTTTATTAATATATTACATTTGTCAAATAGTGTACACGATAATTTTTCAAGTCCCGTTATTACAACGAGTGTTTTAGACTTTTCGAAACTAAAAAATCGTTGGTGCCTTCTAAATCGGACGTAGTACATATAAAAAAGTATATAGGAATGAAAATCTCCCAATTCAAACATAGACTCTCATCTTGATGTTTCGTGTTTATCATTATTCGCTTTCTCTCTCTCTCTCTCTCTAACATTATTACACTACATAGCATCAACAGTGTAAAAAATTTGTAATTCACTCAGAATCTCACAAAGATAAAGACAAATGATTTTTATTTAGCTTACAGAGGATTTTTAGCACAAACTTGATTAGAAAGAGAAGAAAAATAATCTAAGCTGCTTCTTACTTTCAGTAATTTTTGAGCCTCCTTTCATTATAAAGCTTAACTTTAAGCAAAGAAAAATCATTTGACTTGACTCGTTCTATATTTATATTCTTATAAGATTTTTACATGACATGCTAACAAACACTCACACTTTAATTTGCACTTTTGCATTCGTTAAAAAGAACACATAATAGTGTCTGGTCTTAAGAGTCTACGCTCGTCTATATGGAAGCTCGATCAAAAATTCTTATACGATATTTACAATATTGGTATGGTGTTGTCTCCTGTTTTTTTTTCAAAACAACAATCGATCTAGTTTGCAATTCACTTTCATATATTGTAGAGACAGTAATAAGATATTAGTTTTATGGAAAAAATATTTTCAGATATTGGTAAAAATTCTTTTATATTTCAAAATACATTGACAGTTAAATAAGATTGCTATATTATGATTTGAGCGATATTTTTTATCAATTTTTATATTTTTATATATATATATATATATAAAGTAAAGAATTAGAGAAAATAGAAAGAGAAAGAGAGACACAAGATTCACATATTAATTATCAACATGTTTGTCAAAATTATTTCTTTCGCAATTAAATCGTTTTTAATTTTTTAAATCGTTAAAGCATAGATTTTACTATATTTTCAGTTATTTCAAATTAATAAAAAATCAATTTCAGTAAAATAACGTTAATTTCCTACTTAAATCTACATATTTGAATAGAAAGAAATTTTCCAAATATCATATATATATGTTTGATGCAAGAAAGATTGTATCTAATTTATTCATATTCTTTTCTTGTTTTTATTATTAATTTATTACATTTTTAAAACAGGACTTTTGACAAAAAACTCCTTAAAAAGGTCACAGCCAAATTTCGATATAAAATTTTAAGAGTACTAAAATTTAATCTAATATTACTTATAAATATATATAGGTATATAATAAACAGAGATTTATTTCTTTGAAAAATAATTCTTTCAACGAAAATTGATAACAGATTATTATTATTATTAAATCTTTATACATCATACACAACGCTTATGAAAATTGTTTCATAATATCTTATTGAATAATATAGTTGAATTTTTAGTTTTGAGAAAATACCTTCATTTGTTTGATGAAATATTTCATTGAAATTTTGATATCGTCATGTACCTATACGACTTTTTTGTCAAGAAATCACTGATTTTATTGATTTTATTCTTAAATTGAGATTTAAATGATATTCTCCTAAATCTTGAAGTTGATTTCAAAATGTGTAATTTAATCTTAAATTTAGCGTATTCTATATTCTTAAATTTAAGCTGATTGTAAAATTTAAGAAAACATGAAATTAAAAATATTTATGAGAGAAGAAACTGCGAATTAAAGAATATAAGTGCATCAATTGGTACGGGTGCTTCAAGCACAGTTTTCCTGCAGATATCAAATTGAGAAAAAAAAACGAATCAAAATGTAGCAACGTTTTGATTCGTTTTTTGTCTCAATTTGATATCTGCAGGAAAATTGTGAGTATTTTATATTCAAACTGTAATTAATTTAATTATTGAACTTTGGATTTTTGCTTACCGCAGTAGTTGAAACGTGCATGTGCTTCAATTACTGCGAGCAACATAACCGAAGTAGTAGGCCGAAAACCTTATTTTTATAAACGAATAAGTTTTTGGATTTATTATATAATTTAAAAGCCATGAATTTTTGTAAACATTTCTCAATAACACAAACTATTTATTTTTTACTATGTAGAAGAGAACTTGGCTGGAATACCGCAGCAATTGATACATTTACTTGGTAAAATTAATTTTAGTCTTAATTTCAGAATACTCTCCTTTTAGCGGTGTGTAGATACATTTTTTAAAACTATTATTATAGAATAAATTAATTCGCAACATAGGATACGATATTTAAAGCAATTGAATTAAAGTGAAATTGGTAAAAGAGAATGTTTTCTTAAAAGTACTTGAAATTTATTAAAGAGAGTAAACTCGTTTATTGAATAACCTAATACATATATAGAATGAAATTTGAATTAAAAGTAAAATTGAACTTTGACACGTAGATTTTGAAAGTTGAAATTTAGTTGAAATGAAAAACCTTGAGCTCTAATTGAAAAGGAAATTTCACATTTGCTAGACCGGAAAGTTGCAATTAAATTGAGATCGAGAAAATTGAATAGGTTGCTGTTGAAGATTCGCATGCTTCGTACGCGTATGCGTGAGAAGGGTGTCACTGCGCGTGTAAACGGCGGGACAGAGTGGACAGGCATATTTTCCGGGAAAGTGCACGTAATAATGATTTCTCACATTGGTAACGACCTTACCACACAAAGAACACCGCCTCCTCTCGTCTGAATTACTCTGTCTCTCAAAAATCTGAGAAATCCGCCAATTTTTCAGGTCTGTAACAACAGAAACCACAAGAAAATTCAGCATATGGACTTTTTTCTTTTAAAAACACCAAATGTCCGGTGGTTTTGACGATTATTTGCATGGGTGTTGAGCGTGCGGCGCAACGCGGCGGCTCTCCTCTTAAATTCTACTTTCATTCTAAATTGCTAGTACATGAAATATTTTTTTTATAAAGATTATATAGAGCGAAATATTGCGTGTAACTATTGATCCGCACAGTTCCTGCAGGAAGAAAACGGGGACAACGCGACCGACCATCTATCTCTTTAAAAGCGTTGCCATCTTTTTTACTTCGTTTCATTTATAATTGTAATATGAACTCGTTGAAAGTGTGATAATTGTATAAGTTGGGAGTAAGAAATAATATAATAAGGGCTCTTTCACTTTGGCATTCCGACTTCTTCGACTTATTCAAAGGAAAAAGATTTACATTCAATAAAGTGCAAAAAAAAAGAAGTGAGAAAATTTATTTCTTATACTTACTTCATATTAAAAATATCGAATCGTTCAAATATTTCATTTTCACAAAATTAATTAAAGTTAGAATAAAAGTAATATTCTTTTTCAATTATCTATTTTAAATCTTTTTAACCATATGTATTTAATTTTTAATATAAAAATATTATTCGATATCAATCAATAAAGAAAATTTCCCATCAGAATTTACTGCGTTAGAACGGAGAATTGGAGAAATGCAAACATTTAATTTTCTCTCATAAGACAGAGTAAAGATTTGGGGTTTATCACTTTGTCTTCAAGTATATATCACATACAGTAAATAATATAGAAATTTTTCTAAATGCAATTTTTAATTAGTAGGTATGCTTTACTGATATGATTTGAAAAAAATACTAATTCACAATTTCAGGACAATTATTTGTACAGTTTCCTTAAAGTATGCTTGATTGAATCGAAGAAAACGATTGAATTGAATGCTTCAGCAACCAAGAGGAAGTTTAGGCAGGTAATTAAAACTTGTAGAATCATTGCACACAAGAAAAGTTTCTAATACTCTTGGAAGCCGTCCTTAAGATCAAAAAGTTTATAAGTGAACTTGTAAATTCTAAGTGTGCTACGACAATTATTCAGTGTGAGTGGGTGAAAATATTTTATATATTTCTTTTCGAATTTAATTAACACTGAAATGATTGCAAATTCTTTTAACAAAAAACCAAAATTTAATATTAAAACAGCAATAAATGAATTAATTATTGTGAAGGGAAAAAGAAGATTTTTCCTTTTTTTAAAAACAGTCTACTTTTCGATTGTGCATCTTGTGAATATTGTCAAGAACGGGCGTAACCCATTTATGAGCTTAACTGGTCAAATCGATCGATTCTAGTACGAATTATGGTGGCGTGGCATTGAAGCAGGTCGAGATGTCACTTGTTGCAGGGCAGTTTTTCACAAATTCTTGCAGGCGCTTGCGCCTTTAACTCGGGATTGTGCAAAGCAAAGGAATAGCGGATCAGTTGAATCAGTTTCGTCAAAGAGGTCGTCGTCAAGACAGTCAAGACTATCAGCTCACATCGCTTATTTTAATACTTTTATTTCAAAATTAACGCTTTTCCTTCTGACAATTATATTTTGCACACATCTTTCTCTTTCTATCTCTCCATTAAATGATAATATTATATCTAATTTCTAGTTTGTTAAAGTGATCTGGAAATAAAAGCGAAGGCCAGTCGGTTAACACACAATTATGTTTAATCAAAAAATTAGTACGAAATACATTAAATGCACATATGATTAATTCTTGCAATAATTTTTTTTGTTTTCTTTAAAACTTTTCATTGTCCGCATATTATAATGTCTATACATTAAATGTAAAAAGACACGTGTATAATAATAATAATAATAATAATAATAAACTATATTAATAACATAAGAATATAATAGTGTAGTAATAATAATAATAATAATAATAATAATAATAATAATAATAAGGTATACAATTATAATCATAATGCAATCATAAACTAAAAACCTTCGTGTTAGACAATATAATTAAGGAATAATAATAATAATAATAAACTCAAAATTAGATGTAATAATTGGTAAAACTGTAAATTTAAAACCTTTTTTGTATATATATGTATTTCCCTTTCAAAATGAAAAGTCATCTTTTTCTTTAAATATAATATATATATACTATGTTTCAAAGTATGAAAAACAATTTCCAATTGGTTGCAATATTATCCTCGTTGATTCTGAATAAAAACTCAGAATTCACGAGCTACTATCCGATTAATAACAATTGAATCAATGATTCATTTATTTTATACTAGACCAAGAGATCTTTCATTTTCTCTTTTTCATTCCCTTTCTTTCTCGCTTACAATAAAGTCCCTAAAGTTCACCAGTTTTTTTTACAATGTTTTGGTACAAACGTATCGTTATATTCATAAGACTCTAATAGTTGGATTATGAATTACCATACATAGTGCCGCAGTTTACTCTGTGTGATTGTAACAACAGTAAAAGGAAAAAAAATATAACAATTATAGGGTAAACAATAAATTAAGAGCGGCGTATAAGAAACGCATAAGTATCTGTACGTGTATAAAGGATGAAAGGAGACTAAATGGGAGAAGTGAAAAAAAGAGTTAAAACTTTGAAAACAAAATTATCAGCAACAACTGCTTAAATTATATTCTAAAGGGAAGAGAGAAGAAATTCAAGGAAGAAGCTCTTAAGGAAAATAGTGTGCGTGATTTCAAAAGATGCAAAAAAATATTTAATTTATTTTGAAAAATGTAGTAGTGACTATTTTCTTACTATTTATAGTATTTACACACATACTCAAGTATATGCATACGAATAGATTTTTTAAATATATGTATGTACCAAATTTAGATAGGCAATTGATATTTCGTATTATTTATAAATCACACAACTTCAGTCTAATGCGCCCGCTGATGAAAAAACTTTTTTTTTGAAATACATATTTTTTAGAGAACACACCATTACATTTCCATACGTATAATGTCGCAGGAATAGACCCTTACAATGACACATACATATAGACTTCCCCCACCCAAAAATAACAAAATTTTTTTATATATATATATTTATTTAAATATATGAAGATAGATATATACATATATGTTAAAGTATATACATATATATCCATAATGAAACCGCATTTGCTATACTTTTTATATAAAGAGATATTAATATTACATCTTTTAAATTTATTTAGTTTAATAATATACAAATAGTGGGACGTTATCAATCAGTGGAATATTTAGTATAAGAAAGAAACGTCTGAAAAAACATGCTCTTATTTCTATCAGCTAAGCCTATTCCTTAGGTAACACCTACGTCTATCTAACTACTCTCATAATGTTCTCTTGCACAGCCATAGTTTCTTCTTTAACTTCATTCGATTGCGTTTCTTTTCTATCATTTTTCCTTCAGTCGCTTAAAAAGTTATTTTCTTTTTACTTTTATTATCTAAATTTCGGTTTAAAAAAATCCTTCGCTTATAATAGGTAAGAAAGAACATATTTATATATGTATATATATTGAGCTCAGTGCGAATTCAAATTGACTAATTTCCATCAGAGACTTCATCTTTCTAAGTACCTTAAACGAATCTTTGGAGAAAGATTAATGGTTCAACAAAATTTGTTCATTGGCAAAAAATATACATTTAATTTTATTTACTTTATTTATTTTATTTATTTTGTTAACCACATACCTATTTTGTTAAAACTCAACTTTTTTCAAATATATATGGTAAAATGCAAACTGTTTTATTAATTATCGAAAAAAAGTTTTATGAAAACTTTATTAAAAAAATTTATTGGAATTATTTTGTTTAAAATTTCACTAAATGCTAATTAATTCCTATAAGACTTTCCCGAACACGCACAGTTTAAATTTGAAAAAAAAAATATTTTATAAAAGGTGTATAACTTTAACAGTATATATGTAATCAAAAAAAGGCACAGAAATTTACTCAAACAAATTCTCAAAGATTCAATTTTTACATAAACTAATTTGGACCATATATATATTATATATATATATTTTTTTTTAAGAAAAAGCCTACATTTAAGGGCATGAAGCCATAACGCACATATCTCACAATTGAAAATTCTAATGTTTAAAAAATTTACTCAAAAAAAGGTTGATTATAAAAGACAATCAAAAATAGCAGAAATTTCTCTCGCGCTCTTCTTTTATTTTTACAGCATTCATAGGCAAACGCAACTCATCCACTGAATGATAACGCCTCATTTCATTACTATCGCGATATTGCACAATTTTTATTTTTAAATTCTTCTCAATTTCAATAAGGTGTTAGCACCAATCTATTATATCACAATGTTCCACTCCACACCACGCAATTGTAAATATATAAATACTTATACGCAGGTAGTAGTAATAGTAGTAGTCATAGTAATTAATAATAATAATAATAATAGTAATAATAATAATGATAATAATAATAATAATAATTTTTGCAATATATAGTAATTGATGTAGTATTAATCATTTTAATTAAGGAAAAAAATTCAATATAACAGCCTGACGACAAAACTCCACCAGTGTGAAGCAAGGTGTTCTTATTACACTTTGTGAAATCTGTGTGCCGAGTATTTCTCTCTTTTTCTCTTCCTCCTTACTTTCCTCCCTCCCTCTTTCTCCGCCTTTTCTTTCTTATAAAATTTTCTCTCGTTTCGCACCCTCGAATTCACCTACCTACATATTCCACTCATTACTCGCTCATCCAACACTCTTGTGACAAGTATTTGCCTTAAGATCTATTGAACTTGCCAATTCTTTCTTTGCAGATAAATATTAAGTGAAAATCCGTACAATAGTATTATTATTAAGTTAAAATTTCAAAATTGTTAAAACGTTCCTATAATTATCACAAATTGTGTTCAACTGATACACATTTCGTCTCGATTGTCAGGAGCAATAAAAATGCAAAAAAATTTTTATTTTTTTAATCAATTAACAAATATACACAAATTTATTTAAAATATTAACACATCTGCCTTTATCAAAATTTTAAACATTTTTTTGCCTCAATTTGATATCCCTAGAAAAACTCTGATATTTGAATATTAGTTTAAGTAAGTTGTGATTCAGAAAAATTTATGTAATAGATAAAAATATTTAAAAGTTTGAGTTGAGATAAATATTATTTTAATTAAAATAATTTTTAACGATAGAATAAACATTTTAAGTCAGAGAAACGAGGATTGTAATCTAAAATTTGTATATTTATTAATTATTACTTTGGCAAGTTTAGGCATGTGGGCGAAAAAAGTGTTAAGTAGACAACAAGTTGTAGGGTGAAGCTATGTAGTCACAGCTTTTACATTTTTTAAAAATGATCTATTTAAAATAAAATAGATACTTAAATTTTTTGTAAATACAACTTCCAAACAACAAATTAAAAAGAGAATAATTACATTATCATCGCTTTTAGTTTATTTACTAAACTTGACTCACTTTTCAACAAATTCTTTTCAAAAGAAAGTAAATTTTTTCGATTTTATCACTCCATCAACGAGATGTTTTCTCTCTTTATCACAAAAAAGATAAAAAAACAAAAACAAAAAACAATAATAATGTGAGAGATATCTTTCAAAACCACTAGTGAAATTATTTTGCAGCACAACCTATACTTCACAGCATTAAGCAAGATTTTTCAAAATCTTTAAGCATAATAAAGTAAATCAATCTTCGCAAGGAAAGGGTTATATTTAAAAAAAATAGACAATATTTTATATTATCGGTAATGTCACAAATACATTATCAATTTTGTATTAAAAACTAACTTTAAAGAAATAAAATTTTTAATTAAAAAAAAGACCTTTTGCATTTGGACCATTTAAAGTTGAATTACAATATTCAGAGAATTTCATTAATGTATTTATGACAGCTTTGTGGAGAAAAATGAATCACATCAATAATAATATCAATATTATAAAACCAAATGAATTAAAAATTCCATGTAACAATTTGAAAATTACATATTAGAATAAAAAATGGAATAGACTTTTTACGATGTATACATTTAATAATTTTAGATCAAAACATTAAATAACGATAATAATTAAAGAAAAGAAGAAAAATTGATTGATAATTTTAGAGAAAAATCGTATTTAATATAAATGACAAAAGTTATTTAAAAATTTTGCAATGCACAATATTCTTAATTGCAAAAAGATGGGATTTGAATCTTAGAGATAAATTTTATTAGCATCATTCAAATAAAACTTGTTTCTTCTAATGGATTTTAAAAGAATTCATTTTTCCCCTCGTAGACATATACAAATTTCAAATTTGTTGGACTAATGATAAAAGTGCACAATTTAAAAGACTTATAGATTGATTCAGAACAATAAAATAAAATAACATGTTCTCGCGGTTAACTCAAATTCCTAGAAATAAAATTGAGTGAAAGAGATGCGAGCGTATAATATAAGAAAGTATATTACGATAATTCTAATTGCGTTTGAACAGAATTCCTGACTTGCATGCGTTTTTACCGCTTAAAAAATGCCAATAGAATAATTAATTAATTTAGCCACCTGTTGAGTTTGACTTTGTTTCAAGAAGAAATGTAAAAATGAAATTTATTTCCAATAATATTTTCCGTTTGCTACAAGCATACAATTTCTCGACAGAGAAATTCATTAGAGTTATCCAAAGGATCAACGAAAGCCGCACGGTTGTCATAGAGGTTTACTGGGATGTGGTAAACAGCGTGGCTTGACGTTTGACTGGACAATTCCGGAAATTGGCAGTGGTTAAAATCAACTCACGTTGAACCAATGTGTGCGATTCTGCGCGAACATGAACTCGACCACTTCATTAAAATCAGCGGTAGAAACGCAATTGGAACACATGTCCAACGCAAAATCAGTAAAGAATATGGGACTATCATATTTGGTAAGTTTCTAGGATTGTATAGATTTTAAGAAAGATTCCAGTTTCTTAAAAAAAGAAAAAAAAACACAGAAAAAAAGAAAAATGAAAATAAAACAGAGAGACAAAATTGGCAAAACGATCTACTCGGGCTAGGCTTGCATCTTAATTCTTTGTTTAGTACAATAAATAATTATATATATGCGCGCATCGCTGAATAGTGCTTTTCTTTTCCTCTGGTGAAACAGTAACAACACATATATAAAATCAGAAAAACGGTAAAACAAAATAAATTATCCAATATATTATATGTAGGTACCTCGAATCAATATTAATAAGAATATAATAATAATAATATTTATAATAATAATAATAATAATAATAATAATAATAATAATAATTAATAAGAATCTGAATCAGCAGTATATATTAATATTTCTGATTATATATTATTAAATTAGGTATGTATATGATTGTTTGGGTATAGTCATAACTATGCAAAGGGCCCCTTCCTTCGAAGTAAAAGGAAACGTAAAAAGGCGGTAATATCATGTGATCACAATTCAGCGTGATTTGGCTCTTTGAATAGCTAGCAAACTCGTTACTATAAATTGTGTTCTTGAATCTGTATATCTGTTAAAAAAAACATCTCTATATGCAAGTGTGATTATACTTTTGTTTCCACTTAGAGAAAAAAGAAATTAAAAAAAAAAAAACACACTAGTGAAACAATAAACAATGGATTGCACCCCAACCAATCAAGTATCCATGTGCAACGACGTAAAAAATATCTTAAACCATCCCTTGAATAAAATTGTTTTTTAAACATAACTATCTCCAACCAATATAGAATATAACTGTAGAATATATAAAGTATAAAATATAGTACTATAAATCATCCTCATGAGTACAGTACTTTTAGTACAGTATTCGATCTTATATTGCGTTGCCTATGCATTTTAAGTCCCGATCGTGGAATGTCTCTTGAAATTTCCACCAATTAATTTTTGTTTGCTTATTACATATGCGGTGTGCAGTTTAATTGTAATAATTATAGACTTTAAGTGTTCTGTAACAAGTAACAGGCGTTTCATATAGTTCGATTTCATATTAGAGATGATGCATTATAAAATAATAACACATGGAATAGGGTTCGTTGTCAATCGATCGTATCCTCGATACTAAACTGCTAAAATCTCTGCTAAAATTTCGTTCAATTTTAACAGTTTTCATTTCGCGTAATGCAACACAAGAAACATTGACAAGTTGACAAGTTGACATTAAATGAGTTGACTTTCGATGTTGCATCTTCTCGGTTAATGTATACATAAAATTCTGGGTAACAATATAAAATCCATAAACACATTTGAAGAGAAAACAAAGGTCTAATATGAAGTAAAACTATAAACTTTCAACAACTATACGACTCACCCTGAATTACTTCCATTTATGCAATGTTAATGTTACTTAATAATTAATGTTTCCTGTTGCTTGTAAGCTCGCCACTCTGCAGCAACAGCGGGAGGAATTGGCACCACGTTTGCTCCCATTTTGTGTAAAATTCCGTGAAAATCTTTTACATTAAGTCCCATTTATATTTGACACCTTGCTAAACTTTATTATACATAGGATCCTCTTACAACACTGCGCTCGACAACCATTGGAAAAAATAAGGCTGCCTACCATATCCTTTCGCTCACTATATCTCTTTTGTTTTTTAAGCGTAGATCGATTTGGTGTTCATTAAAAACTGATTAAGTGACTGGCCGCGCGTCGCACTCTCGCTCGAGGCTACACAGGAGGCTGAACGACGACGTCGACGTCGAGACAACGGAGATGACTTGGTTCGCGATCGAGCGAGGGGGCGAGCCGGCTGCCGACCCTTTAGGAGAGCGTGTTCATTGTATCGTTATTCGAGGCGGACAGGGCCAAGGAGCTGGCCATGAAATCGTTAAGATCGATCTTTCTTGCTTCGGGGTGTTTGAATTTAAAGTGTGTGCGCAGGTTGTCGCTACGCGTGTACGTGGCGCGACAGAGAGGACATTCAAACCTGCCAGGAAAGTGGACGTGATAGTGGTTCCTGATGTGCGTCACGACCTTGCCGCACAGCTTGCACCTGTGAAGGTTGCAGCCGCCTGGCACCCGGTCAAAGGTCAGCCGCATGTGCCAGGCTCTTGAACCTGCAACATCAACACAAGACAAGTCACTCAACACTGTTGCCTCGAGACCTAACGAGTCCGAGTCGTCGGCTCGCTTTTTTCTCTCTTTACGGCGCACCGACGTCCGATACAGAGAGCCACAGAGAAAAGAGAAACAGAGAGAGAAAGGCAGAGCAAATTTGCAAATTTTACATATTTATCATTTCATTAACTTGTTTCTTTTTCTTAATATTATCATTTATCAATACGCGCTTACAAGCTCTTTTCAAGCTGTCGAGTACGCCGAGGATATGGAAGAAAAGATAGCAGCTCGAATGGTAGCGCTAAAGCTGGCACTAAAATACTGCGTGCCGGTTCTCGTCGCTCTACCTCACATCCAGTCAAATAACACATTACAAAGTCCAATCATGTTTTTTTGTCAATTATTTTATCAAAATTTTTATTTTTTATTTTTCATAGCCTTAATATGACTGGGCGAAGGTACCAGCGACGACCCTGTCAACTTTGTACACTTTTATATACACAAATTGGGAACGATTATATCAAGAGTACCATTTGTTAGAAAGGAATTATTGGTTAGGTTCGTTAGATTCTCGCACGAGAAAAAAGAGATGAAGATAGAGAAACAGATAGATAAAGAAATAGAAAAAGAGTGTGTTTGTCAGTTGCATGTGATTACTTTTAGTGAGAGCAACACAGGCGTGGTTGATGCGCAGGAGTGGAAAAAAATAAAAATAAGGAGAAATGAATAAAACATATATATAAAGAGTTTTGAGAAAAAAAAGAAAAAAAAAGGATGGCATGTTATGGATGATGTCATTTGAATCTCGATCGTCTAGAATTTCTCGCGTGAAAGATATTCACAAGACCATTGACAATGACCCTTGCAAGTGTGTACAAAAGCCAAAAACCAGACACACACATACGCATACTCCCACACAAACACAGGTACACACACAAACACGCTACATCGCAAATCAAAATTAGCTTCATTATTTTCATTTATTTCTTTAAAATCTGACAGTACAAAAATATTACATTTTTCTTTTACGTCGTCTTAAATCTTAAAGTGTCATTATACCTAGGCACTATTATAAACCTAATATAAATATATTTTTATTTATATGTATATATTTAATTTTTCAAGTTAAAGTTGAAAATTAAAATTAAATACTTATGTCACCATTATCTATAGATAATTTATGTTATGTGTTACTGGTGTGTATGGCACATTACGAACTTATAAAGAAATTGCTCTGTGATTTGTCAAACGACAAAGGCAGAGATCATTAATGAAGCATAGAGACAATTTTTTTCCACAGTTCAAAGTAAATAATTTTAATTATGTTATGTTGGTCCAGCCAAATTTTAAACCATTTTATAATTGTTTCAATTTTTCATTCCCGCACTAAATGTCTTTTTACACTAAACAAAAATAGGTTTGAAATTCGGCAATGGTTTATCAACACAGTACAGTAAATGCACGAAAGTTATCCATTGCTTAAAAAGTTGACATTGTTATAAATTTCGTACATTTCTATTTCTATCGTTACTATTAGTTTAATTTTAAAAGATAATAATAATAATAATAATAATAATAATAATAATAATTGTATACAATGAAAATGAAATGTTAAGTATCCCCTTAAATAAAAATTGACTGACTCCATAAAAATGGAAAAGGAAACTCAACCCTTTTGCTTCTCTTCTGTTAAACAGATTTTAAACCATCAACCTTGAGGAGAATATGTATGGATTAAAAGAATAAAATATTGAAAGAGATTATTAGACACAAATTTAATAAAGTCATAATAAAAAAGAAATTATATGATGCATGTACGTGAAAAAAATACAGCAGAAGAGTGTTTCTCAATCTTCCAAAAGAATATTTTTAATAAAGATAAGAGACTGTTCAATGAATCGACAAAGGTAATCGAAAAGAAATTTCCAAAGTCTATCTAAATTCTAAAACAAAAATACACATGTATGGAACGTATACTACTGATCAGATAAAAATAACTTATTACCTAAGGAAATAACGAGCGTTCTATTGTAGAATAATTTTTGAAAAAAATTCCATTCTCTAACAAATTCTATTAATATTTGAATATTTCTTTTTCAATGATAGTCATCGATATATCAATTTTTAGAATCTACGATAATTAAATGAATCTAAACCAAGACAAATTTACCTCGTAGAAGTATTGATTGAATTAGTCTAGAAACTATTGAAAATGGAACAAGTGGGATAGTTTGAAGAACTAAAATGGATATATACAAGCGGCCTGTGGTGACAAGTTTAAACTGGCTTCTAGTTCAACTTGAAGGAAGTATAGAATCAGTAGTGAAACTTGACGCTCAATAGTATCACTAGACTCTTAAGAAGTAATAGAAAATTCCAACTAGATTTAATTCTCTAGTGCAAAACAAAGGAAAAATTTCGGGCAAAGGACAGCTTTTAAACCTAATAAAAGACAACTTTCGCTGTGGCAATAAAAATAATTTGTTATCTTAAAACGAAACTAAACTTGTCTATAATAAATTGTAAAATTTTTAATTCTACTGTAAATTATAAAGAAAAATAATCTGTAAAACAAAAAGACGTCACACACGGAAAAATATTTTGGAACATAAATCGGTGTGTGTTCCCTTATGGTTTTCAGATTAAAGATTTTTTATTACAACTGTAAATTTTTGCTAAATATCACACATAAATCTTTGGTTGATCAAAACCTTCAAATTTTAATTACAATATGAAGCTGTGAAGAGTTAAACGTATGGTATGAAATTATGCATAATTGACTTGACATATCTTATTCTATGTTTATTTTCTTGAGCTTTAAAATATAAATTTTATTGGACTCCAAGCTCCTCAGTTTAGAGTTGAATATTTTCAAGGACAGTTTGCAGCAATAAATTATTACATAATTCTACGATTAATTTTTGGATGTGTGCTCGTAATATGGGCATTAAAAAGGTTTCACTGTATTCGAAAAAGTTATCGCAATAAAGGCATTGTTTGATCTGATACCGGCTTGCCACAATGGAAACACAAATACAGCTTCCGACGGCAACAAAATGAAATCTTTGCTGATACAAATAATATGTCGTAAAAAACTGAAGAAAACACAATATTGAAAAGGAATATAGAAGAAATGTGAAAAGAAGAGGAAATTTTCGAAACTTTAACTTTAACTTCCCAACAGATTTTCAACAGATTGTAAGAAATATTTTATTACACAGTAAACATTGAGATTAATTTCTTGTAAAAACTCTCTGAAAGAATTGTCTGAGCACTTTGCGAAAAAAAGTAAAAGCAATAGGATTATATTGTTATTATATGTAGTTGAGAGAGTGAAGACTGGCTTTAGACTTTTAGAGTAGAATGGAGTTTTTCGGGTGAAATGAAAAGTATGGCTACGCGACTTCAGAGTGCTTTGTGCGAATGTGGGCCTTAAGGTTGTCGCTGCGAGTGAAGACGTTATTGCAGTAAGGACATTGGCAGTTCTGCGGCTGATGGGATCTGATGTGGTGCCATCGGTTACTGACCGACTTGCCACAATGGAGACAACTGTACAGCTGAGGGCGGCAACTGTCTCCCTGCACTCGGACGAACTTATCGTACTGATTCCCCACAGTCAATCCCCGAGCATCCCTTGGCTCTTGGGGTTGCAACGCTCGAGGCATCCAGCAGGACAGCTGGAGCTCTGTCGCGTGACCTTGTGGGGTATCCCCCTCTCTCTTTAGTGAGACACCACTGGCCAACACTGTAACAGAGAGAGAGAAAGAGAGAGAGGGATGAGGATAGAAAAGAGAAGCGCCCCTTTCAACCCTTGGCAATGCAACTATTCACATTCACGCACCAATCGATCATTCTACAACTTTACATTTTCCACCTTATCTCAGTGTTATCTCAGAAAGAGAGCTTCATTTTTTCGTTTTCTCAACTTTTTAACCGCATCTTAATCTGTTTGTTAGCACTCAATTAATTTGGAAATGGATTATTTTTTAGACCTTATCGAATTAAAGTAAAAGCCTTTTTCGACAGTTTCAGTGACAAAGCTTTCAGTTAGGAGGGTTCAACTAACAAAAAGATTGTAATGAGACACCTGGTATAAATACGAGGAGGGTCAGAAAGGAGGTAGACTCGTATCCCTTGTTCCTGCCCCTCTCCTTCTCTCCTTCTCCTCTTACTTCCTCTTTCCCTCATTCTCTTCCTTTCTCTCTCTCTCTCTCGTGCCCGTAAACTAGTCTACGAAGCATCCAATAAAGTACATGCTTGTTGCGTCATATGAGGAGAGAAAAGAACCGTTGCAGCAACTGTTTGAGATGTAAATATCCAGACACAGCTTCTAAACATTGGCGATTTCCATTTTACAACTGAATTCCACTTTTCAAAGTTTAAACCAGTGAATCTCAAAATTTGATTTTCAAATATGGCTTTTACGTATTCTACTAAAATTAAAATTGAAAAATGTTCCCTCTACTTTATTGCAGTAAATATAACTGAAAATCAATTGTAAATCAGTGGACTTTCAAAAAATAATTATAAAACTTTTTAGCAAAAGAAATTAAATGAAACTTAAATCGAAATGCCTATTTCGGTCCTACTTGACTAGATGACTTTTTGAATATAGAAGAATCCGAAAAGAAACTTTTCCCCCATAGAGCATAATCGAGACGGCAGAACTGACTCTTTGTAGATTTTAAGCACAAGGCACATAGTAATGTTCTAATCCTCTTATCGAGGTAGAAGAGGTTGCGGTAGTTAATAAGAGTGGATTATTTACGTCGACCTGCATCGCAACATAGGCTGTTTCACTCCCGAAACTTTTTCGTCATCGAATCAAGGTGCGCTGCTCTTTTTCAACTAAATTCATCTTTGTAGGTCTATAAAGCTTCTGAGCGAATAAGAAATGCGCGGCAGGAAACTAAAGCCTCCAAGTCTCTATTAAGTAATGTAAAAGCAACCCTTGCTTCCACAAAGAAGACTTTAAGCGATAAGAGCATGAACATTGATCAGAAATTTACCAGATTGAAAAAATGAACAAGACCAACTTAACTTGCCTTGGCAGATTTTGGCAACAACTCAACAAAAAAAAGAAGATTATAAAAAGAAAAGTGAAGGAAAAATAGAGAAAATTTAAAACTCCAACTGAGACTCGTAACGAATCTGAAGTGGAACGTGCAAACTGTCAAGTTTTTTCTTTTTTCTTATAAAAATCAGACTTGAAAGTGAAAATGTGAGAAAATAAAGAGAAGCAAGATTTAAGCGAAAGGGTTGAGTGAACGAGAGCCGAGTTTCCTCCGAGTTGATGGAAAATGCAATTAAAATATTTGCTAGCTAGCTGCATTTACATTTGATTTCTTTTTTCAAGACTGATAGCTAGCATTGCACTTTTGGTGATGTATATATTTTTATTTTCTAAATTAAGTCATAAATATTCACTGGCACCGAGAACGATATTACGCTTTTGTCTCTATTGAGCGAGACGAAAAAGCGGGACCATGATGCCCAATGTTTTCAAAATACAAATAACTTATATAAATATAGAAAAAAGTACAACTCTACAACTCTACAAATATATATATATATATATTAAAATACAATAAATATGGCATTAGTTTAAAAAAAAACTTACAATTTGCACCGTTGGTAAACAATGGTTTTAAATCATGTCGCATTTGGAATGAACAATATTCTTCAATACAATTTAAGTATAATACTAAGCTAAGCTACTTCCATCGTCGATTTCATAAATTGATGACAGAACATAATTTCACAGAAACCCATAAACGACTCCATCAATGAAAATGATATCGTATGCAAAGTTTAGTTCCGTTTGGCCTAAATTTCTCGCACTTGTGAAAAATTCTTTACTCGACAAGGGAATGAGAGTCATATTTTTTGAAATCGAAAATATTTCTCATCAAGGCAGGCGAGAAACTTTCACACTCGTATGATAAATAATTTTAAAATTATAAAAACATATTTTACTCAGTGTAGTGATAGAAAAATTACATTTTAGAAATATATCCTTTTCGGAGGAAACTTTCTTGGCGGAAAAAATTTACTCCGTGTTGGAAAAATGCAAGTGACTGTAAATAGAAAAAAGACTAACGTTTCGATAAAATTCACTACATTCAGCTCAATAACATGTTACACTGGGCGTGTTTGTACTCTATCACTAAATCAGGATGTTTCTGTTTAATGTGAACTTTTAAATTGTCCAATCTCGTCCTACGGCAACCGCATATGGGACAAACAAAATTTCCTGGATTATGTGTCAAATAATGATTTTTAACATTCGACACGATTCTTCCACAAATTTTGCATTTGCTAGTATAAGTGTGCGGCAACTTTTCAAAAAAGTCCGACACATTCACTCTGTCCATGTCCGATATCGGCACGGATTCAATGCTTGGAGAAGTAAAAAATGTCGAATCTGCAAAAATAGAGAAAATGCGAAGATAATAAAGGCCTCACTCGAAATAGCTAAATTTCACCAAGTCAGGGACACGTGTTTGGAGGTCCAAGAGGCCAGAGTTTACAGTGTGTGATGCAGAATATGGAATATCGACGAAACTTTCCTCGAAAATTCCGTCGATATGATAGCTTTTCTACTTTTGATTATTCATGCACACATTATCATTAGGGTTTGTTTTCACTCTATAATAAATATGTTTCACTATTCTACTATTTTAATTCTTTAAAATTTATCGTCATTATAATAATAATAATTATCAATATTACTATTGATTTAGTCTTGTACTTCAGAAAGGCACCACAGAAAGCCTAAAACCTGGTTTATATCAGCCTATGGGCACAGGGACTAGTTTCTCATGACTACTTCGAGCTGGTATTTCGTAGCTCGAGAATCCTTATTCAGTCTTCGGCGTGTTTCACAACCAGCAATATTGCCATCGACACACGTGCAGTTATAAAATAGATTGCTGACTGTTTTGTAAATCCGCTGTCGAAGGAAAAACAATTCAACATAAAATTACACCTGTTTCAACAACACAATATTACACTTGTCAAAACTCGAAATCATAAGCATCGTTTTTTATTTCTTTCCTCTAGACGTTGCAATTACTTGAAAAACGGTAATTAATACTAAAACTATTTTAGTTAGAGTTATAGTTGTCAAATTTGAACGTTTAAATTGTTTTACTTTCAATAAAAAAAAGTCAGTAACCTACTTTGGGCATTAGTATTAGAATCTTGTATCTAAAACTCAAAATCGAAAAAAAAAGTTTGAGAAACAAGAGATGTTTACTAATGGAACACGAATGTCGATGGATACTATAGATTTAATACTGATATAATATGATACTAAAATTGTGGTAGGGGGAGGCTGAATTAATTTAATAAAATAAGTGTGAATAAAACACTTGGAAGAGAATTAAATAAAAGAGAGAACAGGTGACATTCTAAACGAATAGAAACTGTGGTCATCTTGAATAGGGAAACATTCAGTCTCTTGTTGTAAGAGACTCAGCAAATGCACTTAAAAATACATCCAATAGGGACAATAAATAATTTAGAATTAGAAATTATGATAAACTACCACTTCGAAGAATAATAATTGTAAGTTACGTACGCTTCTAAAAATTAATTATAAATTAAAGTACCTCGCGCCACGACCTTAGCCTATCAGGAAATAAATATAAAACCTCTCGTACGTTTTGCAAAAAATACAAAAAACCAAAAAGAAGAAATGTCGAGAAAGCATTTCAAGTGAATGCTTTGCTCCTTGAGCGTAAAGTATACACAGTCAATCAATTAATGGATTATTTTCTCAACAGCCTAGGTGAGGTAAGACGCTTCCGATTTGGCTAGGAAGTGTTTGGCCTCCAAGCGCATAAATGGTGACATCAGGGATCCCTCTCGTATCCCATGCTTCAGCTTAATATGCCTTTTGAGATTGTCAGACCTGGTTAAAGATATCATACAGATGTGGCACTGATACTTGTCGGGGAAATGAGATTTCATGTGTTTTTTTATGTTGGCTACACTCTTCCCACAAAGCTTGCAGCTTTCAGAGCTGAGCTGTGCGGTCTCTAACTTATTGTGACTGTCTTTACTTATGTCCTTTTCTTTTTTGTAAGTCCCTGCCGTTCCTGGAATACAAGGATCCCATTTCAATCATGGATGCAATTCAATCACTCTGCTTTGGCACAAAAGAATCTACGTCATAATATAATAATTTCACTAAAAAGTCTCAACAAAATCGAAGGAATTAAACGCAAATAAAACTAAAAATACGTTTCAACGTTTCAATAATAATGCACGCTCTACGTCAAAAAGACAGTCAGAGTAGAATAATACAGAAGTGGAGGGTATCTTCTTGAAGGACACGCTCCTTGAAAGGAGATGCGCAAAACGACAAAATACCACACTTGTTAAATTTTCTTGTCTTACCTACTTTCATCAACAAAATATAACGATGAAAAAGGAAACGTTAAGGAAAAATATGTTCATTATATATAGAGAGTTAGAGAGAGAGAGAAAGAGAAACAAAGAAAAGCATACACCTCTACTTAAAAAATAACAAACGCAACAAGTGACAGTAACGAGCATGAGAAAGTAGTAGAAAAGTCATATTAATCAACAACTCGTATCGAATGCGAACAGCGAATACTCCTTTTCGTATACTGTGCTTTATTCCTTGCTGGGTAAAAAATAAAAAAGAAAACGTCAATCAAATTTCTAGTTTTTTGAAAATCCGTGCTTCTTCTCGATAGATAATAAAAAAAGAAACAAAAACAACAAGTACACGACAGTGTGCTCTCGGTTCTCTTCACTCGTTTTTGCTCATTTTGCTCAGCGCGAGAAACGTTGACCAAGACAACTGTTTGCGAGCTCTTTGCGAGCTCTTTGCGATAACACCATGCAGCAAAATGAAGTAAAGAGATACTTGAAAGTGGAAGATCAAGATCACATTAGATAAAGTGTTTTAAACGCGTAAAGGGTATTATAGGACAGAAAAAACAGTAAAAGAGACATGCAAAAAGAGATCCCTGTTGTGAGAAGTAAATATTTTCATGTATACAAAGTGCACGGCGCTCGAATGTTTTTTTCAGTATCTACGTTCAAGAAAAAAAGCACAACACTTTTCATTTAAAAATAGTAGCAAGAATCGTGTAAACAAAAAAAAATCTCTCTCTTCTTCAAAAACATAAAACTTTCAATGATTTTCCATGCACAAAAATATTCGGGTGGTTCAAATCACAAGTAAACAAGATTTAATTAGCAGTACTTAGCACTTTATGGAAAGATGTTTTTGTTTTATGGTTTTAAAAAATAAACGAGCACTTTGTATTTAAAATTCGTTAAAAAAAACCGTAGATACAATGTGTAAAACAACGAGAGAACTCGACAGAATCAACAACCGCACGCATCAACAACCCACACACCATCCTCAAACACAACGGAGTACACGCATGTATGGTCCATTTGCTTGTACCGATTCCCAAACCATCGCGTGTTAAGTGCTCAATATTAACACACTGATATAATTACTACCACAATGACATAGCAAATGCACGATACCATCACCAAGAACACCAAAATCTTATCTAAAAAATTTACAATTATATACATTTTTATATATAAATGTATATTCTTCGTTCTTCAGACTTAACACTCGACTACGCTTGCCAGAATTGGAAATAGAGGGATGCCCGTCTTGGACGGGTAGAATACCAATTTTCACTTTGAGGTCTCATCGCAAAAGTTCATGCATTTCTCCCTCGATTTCTTGGAACTAACTTACGTTCCTCTCTATCTCTCTCGTTCTTTTTTTTTCTTTCTTTCTTTCTTTCTTTCTTTTGCGTCTTTTTCGACTCTTCAAATAATTTTTATCAACATTTTTTCAAAAATTAACCAGAGAACATTTAGGAATATATGTTAGTTCCAAAACAAATTTTAATCAAGTATTTAAAAAGTCTTACCATCAAGACCGTCGAGCATTTCTGGTGGGTTGTGGTGTTCTGAAGATTCGGTTTCCGGCAAACTGTCATTTTGCGTTCCTGTCGTTGGACCTCCATCCTGATTTAATAATCCGATCGGATGACCCTGCACACGGCAAATAATGTAAATTTAAAAATTGGTTAATACCGACTGCTTTCGTTTCCGTAATCAATTTATTGAATCCTCCCTTATTAATGGGAAAAACGACATTATTAACATTTATTTTTTCATTAAACTTGACAATTTAAATTAAAAATTACGCATTCATTTTTATTTACTACTTAGGTATTATCTATTAAACTCGAGAAATATAAAAATTCTCTAATATTGCTGTCGTTTTAAGAACCTTAATAAAATTTAAATAATACCTATGTGATACTGATAATCTAGTCACCTGGATCTTATTTAAAGATAAACTGTTTAGAAAAATTTAAGGTCTCTTAAGCACCACAACTTAATTTTTAAATATTTGACTATTTTCGTAGCTATTTATCTACAAATAATTATTTTCTACTAATAACTAACGTTAAGCAAGCACCAACTTTTTTTAAATACGGGACGATAGATTTTTTATTTTGGGCGAAAATTAGACTTAAATTATAGCACAATGAATATTTACACAAATATCAAAGTTTTGGTGCCAGCTTAACAACACCTAGAAATTTATCATGATTTAAAATTTTGTTTAAAATTTTTTATTCCACATTTGTAAACCTAGATTTTACTAAAATGTAAAAAAAAAATCTTCTGATTCATCATACACAACAAATGAAATCACAATCAACGCCATTGTCACAAGTATACGTCATTCATATTGTTAAATACTCGGAGTTTTGTTTGGTGACCGACAATAAAATATTGGACTTTGAAATTGGATTTTGTTTCTAAGTTAAAAATTTTCTTTTTCATTTGTTGTGTTGTTGAATACGAATATGATATTAAAATAATAGAAATTAGTTTCAATTTTTAGTGTTTGTAAAAGTGTGCAGTGCAAAAAATACATAATTCTTTTGCAAAAGGTTTCAATATTTTCTTATTTTTTGCACTTGTTCTTATATTGAAGAATAGTTCAGTACTAACTTAGTTTCTAATTTTAATATTGGATTTGAATATACGTGTCTTATTTTTAAATATTTAGCGAGAAAGAAGTGATAACTTAAGAAGAATAGATTTAGATAAACATGTGTCAAAAAAATTGTAACGATATAATTATTTTTCTATTTGTTTATTAATTATATTAATGTCATGAGATGACGTTTTTTCTAACAATTGTAAATAATAAACTATATATGGTAACAAAATGGAAAATCTGCATGACACTCTAAGACATTACATCACAGTTTAAAATCACTTGAAAAAATTCCTTCTTTGGTTTTCAACCAGAGGTTTTCTACATGCATCTCCCTGTGAAGAAAATATTTAAAAACTTTTTTCATTGCACATTGAATGAAAGATGTTGGACGATAGAAAAAAATTTGTAAATGTAATTCATCTAGCAAAGTTTTTAAAAAATGGAAATTAAAAGTTCTCGTAATCAAATGTCGTGATATTTTCACTTTCCTTAGCAACACAAATATTGTGAGCTTTGCATTTATCATGATGATTTATAATTTCGAGTCTAAAGTTACCATTGCCAGCAGCAAATGAAGTACGAATTTCAGGAATCGTATCACTCCATTTTCTGCAATATTTACAAAACATTAGATTTAACCGATTGTCATACTGAAGCCACGAGTATAATTCCAACCAATTAGATCTAAATCTTCCTACTTTACGAGCCTGTGCAGGTCGCTGTAACAATGTGGATTGAATTACTGAAATTTCCTGACTCATTGCATTCGAATCATTGTTTGATGATTTTAAACTACTTCTACTTTGAGATAAAGAATTTGGAGAAGGTTCGAAATTACTCCTAGAATGATTGTCTAGAGATTTATATAAAGTTTTCTGGTACTCCGGCAAAGCCGATGTCTTATTGATATGTAACAAGCCTCCTGACATGATAAGGTTCTCTCGAGACACTTGTACAGCCATACTTGGTTGAATGGGATGAGCCAAATTCTGATTCTGATTCTGATTATCCATAGTTTCGTCAATCTTCCTATCTCTTTGAATCTCCCACTCGAAATTGGTCTGTCAACAGAGAAGGAAAGGATATGTGTTTAATCAACACATTTCAATTTTGTTCTTTAATTATCGAAGGCCAATTCTTTACATCAATATAGATAATCCCTTCCTTTTCGGTTTTCATTCAATTCAACAGTAGATGTGGATGAGAGTCTCCTTTTTAGCGGAAGAATAACGAAACCATGTTTTAAAAATAATCGCCACATGTTTATTATTATAACATATAGAATTAGGTGGAAATCTTTTCTAAATCTTTAAGCAAAATCAAGTGTCTATCTAGACATTTCTAAAGATGATTCTCTTAAAACGGAATTAGTCTCTTGATTACAAGGAGAGAATAAGCTTCACAGCCGAAATTGCTGAAATCAATAGATAGAGAACAATTTTTTTTCTTCTTTCTTAGTAGAAATAGAAACAAGACAAAATGCTAATCAATAAATTCAACTCATGCAAATATTTCTAACAACCTCACTTCTAACGACTTGACGTATCATTAGAAACAGAAGGTACTATTATTTTGTTTACAAAAATAAGTTTATATACAATTTTCTACTTTTATCACTTTCAAATCTTCTATGAACCGAAACAGTTTTTAATAAATGTGACGCGCTCCGAAGAACATACAATTTTAGGTTATGATCTTAATTTTAGGAATAAAAATGCACAAAAGGGAGCAATTCTCAATATAAACCACTGAAGTCTTCATTACAATGATTAATAAAAACTGATTTTAGAAACAGAAATTTAATTAAGGTAAAAATAGCAAACATAACCTAAAAATGATTTGCTTCTTAGATACAATTCTTCGGAGCGCGTCACAAATATCAAGTTAATTTCATATGTTGAATGTAAACAAATAGACTACAAGTAATTTTTAACTGTTTTACAATACATTTTAAATACAATTATAAATTGTATATTAAGAAATTCAAATTATTAGGAAAGCTTTAAAAATGAAAAAACATTCTTACAAACTGATACAATTATCGTTTGCTCGAAATGATTTTTTATCAAGGGACTTATCTGACCTATTATGTATATTTAAATATCTATTGCTTTTACCATAATGCCAAGAAACAGGCATTATGTCTAACCTCCATAGTTTCTTTTCAAAACAAAATTGAAACTTTAATTTACTTACATGCAATGAAAAATCTAGTTACTCATTTAATGAACTACATTACTCAAAAAAAATTCCTTTTATCACACATTTAAGAATCGACAAATGAGAAATATTAAGATTAAGATCTAAAAAATTACGAAACAAACTTAAAATTTAAGATTATAAAGAATATCAATTTCTTACTGGGAGGGAAATGTTTTCATGGAAGTCAGGCATATGATGATCCACTTCCTGTTTAATTGGGGCTTGAGGTTGAGACGCAGGAGATATAGGTCGACTACCATCTTCCACATCACCTCCTATAGCGTTATTTAACTTTGGAATCACCGTAGGACTTGATTTGTAACTACATTGAGAAGATGCCTGTAATAAACAAGACGATTGTTAAAAAAACTGTAACATTACATTGGTTATATTATAGCATTAATAATAATTTTACAAACAATGAAGAATCCTTCAACGATTTTTTTTATATATCTTTCAATTTTTGTTTATCAAACTTTTTTCTCTAATATGTAGGCATGTATGTATTACATTGACGATCAAGTTTGCAGGTTCAAGGAACGATGAAAAATGAGGTCAAGGTTACAAAGAGAAAGCGTAAATACTAAAAATAAAATATATTATCTATGAGGGCAAAACATTTAAGAAAATTTTAGTAATATAAAAAAAATTTTCACATTTTAATTTTTCATATAGAAAAAAATCTTAACAATTCTGGGAAGATAACCTTAATTTCATTTACTCCGTTTTTTCTAATGCTAAATGCAAATTCATCTCAATTGGATGAGAATGAAAACTTATAGATAATTTAAGTATGTAATTTTAATTTTTTCAGGAAAATACTCTATATTTTAATACTTTACAAACATGAACAATATTTTTTCTCAACTGTAAATTGATCCACTATTTCTATTTCATTATCACTGAAGATGAATTTATTAAACTTATTTATTGTTTATAAACGTAAAAAATAATTATTACTTTTTCATTTGGTTGTGTAAACTACAATATATATTTAATGACTAAAGATTATGCAACAGCCTATAATTTAGAAAAAGAAAACTGAAGTTCGCATTCTCGTTTAAAGCTAGAAATACCGTTTCAAACAACAAACGCATATTGTGACATACATTTCCTGCTTAAATTATCGTATACGTTGTCACAGCAAAATATTTTAATATATTTTTATATAAAGCAATAATAAAATTTGCCTTTAATAATAAATTATAGAAAAAAAAAAAAAAAAGAAAAACAATGAATCAACTAAATGATTTTTTTTCTATAATCATAATAAACTTAAAGTACCAAGTTTTCATAGAATTGTAAAAAATAAGTTTTTATTAATAAATTGAATATTTTATTCCAGTGGTAATCACAAGAAGCTTAAGCGAAAATTAAAAAGTAATTAAATTGCTGAGAATGACGTATGTAACGAACAGTCACACACATACACATTAACGTTAATTTGTACAGCTGCTTTTAGAATTTAATAATAGTATAAAAAATTTCTTTTTTATGCAAAAAATTCCTTGAATTTTGTCTCTTTATTCAAAAATTAATGATAAAAAGACAAAAGTTGAAAAAACTATATCACAATTTATTCAAATGTAAATATCATAGGTAAGTAAATAATGTGTCTTTCTTGAAATAAATTTGAAATATAGAATAGAAATCTGAACATTAATATAATGTGTAAACTTTAACAAAAGACTAATGTATTAAGATTTTAATGGACGCTGTAAAGTAAAATGAGGTAAAAGATAAGAGATAAAGGAACTCGTTCTTCCTTGCTATTATGTAATCAAAAATTGTATGTATATAGCTAGATCACTTTAATTATTCATTTTATGATTTGAAAAAAAATCACAGAAATTTTATGAAAATGAAGAAGCAAAATATCAAGATAGAATTAAATGAGCAATTTATTAAAGGGTTCAAAAGGACAATGTTGAAATGGATTATTTTTCAAAAATATGTATTATTTCTCCTAAAAATAGGGTCAGGCTGGAATATTTTATTTTATTTCTCTTTCTTTAAATGATTCTGAAAATATTTTCTTATTCATTCATTTTTGTGTCAACTTATTTTCTTTAATAGTTTAGCGCTTCTGAATCTCAGCTGATTAAAACTTTTGGGTTGACAGTGCAGAAAAAATAATTTTTTAATTGTAAAACAGTAAATTTTTTTTAATGGATATTAGATTTTTAAAGGGCGAATTTGATTAAAATACTTTTGGTATAGAACATTTTTGAAATTGTATAAATAAAAAATGTACTGTTTGGAAAAATTGGAAAATAAAATATATGACTTTTACTGGAAAGGAATAGAAGAGACTAGACTAGACAGTAAAATAATTATGGAAAAATGAGAATATCAGTAATTAAGGAAATCCGAAATAAATAATGAAAGATAAAATTCCTACCTGAGAATCTGACAAGAACCGTTCACTGGGTGGTCCAGTGAGAGATACATCGTAGCTGCCCGAGACCTTTCGTTTCCTTTTCTCAGGATGAGCCTGAAGACTCGGGGAATCGGTGTGCCTGACACTAGATTGAATTTCAGGCTCTGGCGAGGGACTTTTTTCTTCCGATTTATTATTTACACTATTATCCGTGAGACCTCTGATCTGTAACGCTTCTGCGGTCTTGAGGAACATGGGCAGCAGATGCTGACTCACGTTAACCTCGCCTTTGTACATAAAGTGTAATAATGCTTTCATCTCCGTGTCGTTGACATCCTTGAGGAATATGATGGGATGAGGATGTGTGTTTTGGAGGAAAATGTTTTCAAAATACGGACTGCATGCAGATAGTATTGTTTGGTGCGCCTTGAAAGTCTCGCCGACACAGGCCAGGGTAACGTCGCAGAGTGCTTCACGCGCTAGCAATGAGCTGAGGACGTCGGTGAGGTTGGCCGGATGATTATTCCACCGGAGGCAATACTGCTGGTCCATCTTGTCTATCTCCAATCCCGACCCTACAACCAAACTATCTGTCCTGAGGAATTTGCAACGTAACCCAGCCACCGTGATGCTGCTCTTGGCTAACCCTTAAACTTTTAAATCCAAATTCAGCACTCCTCACTCGTTCTCAACATGCACTCTCTACCACGAGGGTGTCCCACCTTAAACTCTATCACGATCCTAGGCCCACACTACGTCCTCCGCGAATCTGCAAATGTGCCACATTGCAGTATAACTGTAAAACCCTTCAGGGTTCACGGGCTGCTACTACACGTGTCAAAAACATTTTTTTGCATAACCTCGGCAAACACCACGAGCCGTCGCGAGAATTTTCTATGCGTTAAGCGCTCAAAACAAATCTGGATAAGGTTAGAACTAGAAATTGCGTCGCAGCAACTACCACCCACGTATGCGCGAAAACCCGAATTTTGAGGGAAATGTTTTCGGTAACGTCAATATTCGCGAGGCTTGGGCGCCATTGTCGAGCGAGCTGTACACGAACACGAACCTTCTCCTCGAAACTACTACTGCTACTACATACTACCACTACTCATGCCCAATAGAGATGTATAAACCTCTACCTCTCTTTCTTCTCAACTACAATGTTCCCAAATGTTCCCGTCGAAATTTCAAGCTAGACACCCTCACCATTCTTCCTATTCTCCACATTCACTGCTCACGGTTTCTTTATAATTAAATATTACTCACCTTTTGCAAACTTTTTGCCATTACAACGCCACCGTCCCTTAACGTTCACTACCATGCGAATCTGCCAATGCCTATACGGACTTATTTTTAAAATACTTTTGACCTTCGTGCATCTGTCGTCTGTCGCGAGCAGACGTAAAAAGGGCGCCTACTTTCAAATCTCCAACATCGATTAAACTTTCATTCATACAACTTTCATTCATAATTGACTTTCTATATTTCTTATTTCAAATTGTCAATTTAATTCAAATTAGCTATATCAAAATATCAATTGTCCTATATGCAAAACAACTCATGAGCCTCACGAGTGAAATGTATTATTCTACGGAAAAACATAACCTCAACAAGCACTGTTTTGTTTGCTGCACTGCTTGGCATTCGACGACGCGGTTTACATTTGCCACGTTCTCACGTTGCGATGAAACGTTTTAGGCATGCGTCAAATTCAAGGGATTCAGATCACACAGTAATATTTTCTGTTTTGTACACATACATAAAATTATCACTTGCAAAATCAAAACAAATCTGTGTACGGCCTAACAATGTGATGAAACGAAACTTTATGCCAATTTATAAAGGTTAGGAAATTCTTCAAGTTTTTTGTAAGTTTGCTTTTTGTTTTCAAATTCCTCTAAAATATTAAACAAAACTTTTGTATTTTTATTTAAAAATTAGTCTTTTTCGTTGAATATGACATGCGACTCAAGTAGTCTGTACTCTGTAGAGATGGAGAAAATATATCGACTAAATTCCTCACGAAATGCACTGATTAATGATTATGCATACATTTATATTGTTCCCAATTTAATATAATGGCAAATCTTAATTTTAGTCTTGAACAAAAATATAATCATGGAACTTTTTTTTATTTTTGCAATATTCATTTTGTCATTTAAATTTTATTGTTCAAACTTGTGTTTAATTTAGATATTTTGTAAAAACAAAGGAAAATAACTTAAAAATTTTGTAATATACATTACATTCTCATTCAATTTTGTATGAATTTTTAAGGAATTTATAATCAAAAAAATATAAAAGTAACTAAATTTATTTATTAGTGCACAACAGAATTTATAATTATATAAAAGTATTTCTTGTGAAAAATTATGTTAAGCAAGATAATTTTTCTTGTTTGGTCACAGCTGGATTTATTGATTTTTTGTAATTTCCATCACTTTCCACATATTAAGTTTACCCTTCCATAATGTTATCTCTTTTAAGCCTTTTTTTTATTCTCTTGCTCGAATTGTGAGGAAAATTTACCTACAAAACGACAGGGTTACTGTCTTTTTTTTTATTAGTGCAAAAAATTTTCATTCCGTTTCATTAAACGAAAAGGCTTATTATTTATCTTTTTAATCACTTATACATTTAGATGAACACTTTGATTTTTCATTTACAGATTAATTTGATGATAAAAAATTTTCTACAACTATGTATAGGTATATTTAAAATTATTTATGAAATTTCTTATTTTCAGTTTATAAACAACGGATGTGTGAATTTTTAAAACTGAGAGAAAATGTATAGTTTAGGCATTTCTCTATTTATATTAAAATTATAATTTACAAAATTTTCTAGACTACAATTATTAAAATAATAAATTATTATAATAATAAAATACTCATGAGATGCAATAAAAAGTTTGAAATACATACCGAATTCTAAGAGATAGAAATTATTCTGCATCCTCGTAGAGGAAGGATTGTATTTTTCATCTAGTAGTTAATGAAAAACTTTTTCTAATATAACTTTAATTTGGAAAATTCTAATTATGCACATTAATTAATTATAGTTGCTTTAAATTTCAAAAATAAATAAAATACTATATTAAATTGGAAAAATGATTATTTTTAGTGAATAAAACATGTTCTGAAAATACCTATTTAAAAAAATTCATCTTGAATTAAATTTAATTACGCGATTATCTTTGAGTTGGTAAACAAAAAATTAAAATTATAATATTATTAAAAAAGTTAGTGTATACCTTTTAAAAGGATATTTATTTCAATTTTTATAGTGACAGTTAAACTATAAAAAATTTAACAGATATCTTTAATTTTGGTTCTTAAATATCGACGAAAAGAAAAATATAATTCTTTTTAGACAATCTACACCGAGTTTAAATGATTCAAAATAAATGCATATATTTTAGATTCTTAATATTCTTTTTAATTTTTTAATTTAATTTAATTTAATTTAATTTTTTTAAATTTATTATATTTTAGATTTCTAATTTCGAGGGTTAAACGCGTTTTTCTCGAAATATGCTGAACTGATTTAAAAAAATCGAAGACCATTCAATTCTTCATGTGAAAAACTAGACTTATTTTCTAAAAAACCTTTAAAATTTCACATTTCTAACGCCTGTTCTTTTTAACAGAGGTAAATTGCCCCCCAAAAAACATTTTTGTTTTTTTTTTTTTTGAGAAAAAAATATAAACATAAAATTTTTAAAAACATTTTAAAATCGTTTATTACATTTATTGTTTAGAATAGACTTTTTCCCTGATTTTCAGTAAGAATTTTTCCACAGACACTAAAATTTTCAAAAGTTTCAAATTTCGAACTTTCGAAATTCATTAATATTTATAAGAATTGTTGTATTCTCGCGAAAATTAATTTCAATATTTAATATTCAATTATTTTCTAGAATTTTTTACCTAAATTCTTCTCTAAATCAATTATTTTTAATAATTTTTGAGAAAGTTCTTTGAGAATCCAATTATTCAAGAAAAAAAGTTATTATTCGAAAAAAAAGTTTTGATTATTCGAAAATTTTTCAATTAAATAATTATTTAAAAATTCAACTAATTTCTAAAAAAAAACTTGATTAAAATATTTCAAAAACTATAGCTTTTTCAAAATTTTTAATTAAAATTGATTAAAAATCAATTTTTCAAAAATTTAAAGATTTAAAACCTTTTAAAATTTAATTATTTATAGAAAAATTGTAAAATTAACCTTTCTAAAATTCATATTTTTAAAAATTTTGAAGCAAAATTCTATAATAATTCTTCAAGAATTGAATTATTTTAAATCAATTCGATTTCAAATTTTTTAAAGTTCAATTACATATTGCAAAAAATAGAAAAAATTAATGGGTTTGTTCTAAAATTAAAATTTTTTGTCATTTCAAAGTTTATATAAGGCAGAGAAAAAGAAATTCAAAAATTAAATTTTTAATATTTTTAAATATTGTTGGACACCAATGTCCAAAATTTTCTTACGAATTTTAAAGATTTAATATTTTTCTAGTACTTTTATTAGAATTTCCTGACCTATGGCAAACCTGTAACCATTTTTTTAAAACAAAATTATTTACTTTGTGAAAAAATTTATCGACTAAAAGTATATCACCACATAGAAAAAATAAATAAAGTAATTTTTACTATTTTCAAAGTAAAACTTCCACTGTCAGAAACTTTTGCGCATTTTTGGCAATTTTGACTATTTTCGAAGTAAAAGTTGCTACGATCGAAGTACATTTTTGTAAAAATTAGTCCAAGCGTAGCAAAATTCATTTTGAAAATAGTAAAAACTAACAGAAATGCACAAAAGTTTCTGAAAGTTTTAATTTTACTGAAATAAATAATAAAAGTTACTCTATATTTTTATCGTTTTAATAAATATAACAATAACATTAGATATCTGAAAAATGCAATAAATATCCTACAGACTGATCATATTATGATAAAGTTTCCTTGAAAATTGAAGATTGAAATTGGTACACATTTTTTAGAAACTTTATTTTTATTGTAAAGAGGCACTCGGCGCACTTTTATCTTTTTAAATTATACCTTGGTAATGGAAAAATTTGATTAATATCTGAGAATTGGAAACTTGTCGCTAAGTACAGTCCAACTGCAATTACTACTGTTTAAAGCAGAACACGAAACTTAAATGCCAGCAGAATCTTTCAGTATGGTTAATCGCTATTTCTCAACTTTATTTTTATGAAAAATCCAACAAACTTGGAATTACTTTTCACTTTCAAGTTTCTTTCTTTTTAAAAGAATCTGTGCATTTAACGCATGTACAATGCCTGTGCAGAAATTAAAACATGTATAGAAATCTCATGCGAGTTTTCAACATTTTTGTGCACAAAAAAATTATTTCTTAAATTTTACTAAACTTTTTGTAATCTTTGGATTCAAGTCTATTGTATTTAAAGAAAATTCAGATTTGTGTAATTTACAGATTTACAGTTGTAAATTAATCACAGTTTTTCTAAGGATATCAAAAAAGTTTTTTTTGTCTCAATTTGCTATCCTTATTGGAAAAACTGTGAATGTATCCGTGAGAATATAAAATGTTTTGTAAAAAGTACATTACAAAATTTTTTTTTCATGTGGCGAACAATAGAAAAACTGCTTAATGTTTGGCTGGAAAGGCTATATTTCTATATAAATTTCCTTAAGTATTATTATATAAAAAAAAATGATAAATTTCTTGTCCCTTAACAAAAAGCGTTGGAGCTAAAATTAATACCAAAAAAGATTAAATTAATCAAGTTATGGATTAATATTTTCCAGGAAAAAAATGTGTCTAAATGAAAACCAAATCATTTTTAAAACATATTTTAAGACAATAATCAATAATTAAGGATTATCGTAATCCTTAATAGATTATCTTAATCCTTGATAGATTAAAGCGTTGCAGGTTATTTTAATCCATTCTAGTGTTAAAATAATACCTCACAATTTTCTGCGTTAAAATTATTTTAATCCAGTTTGGCATTAAAATAATACCAAATAATTTTCTATTTGAATTTTTCAAAACTATTTTTTCAACAATCTATTTTTATTGTAAACTAAATTAATTATTATTCTGAAATAAAGGTTTATCCGTCTCCGATGAGGTAACAATTTTTCATTTATATTATTATTTTTCTTTCGTTATTAAATTCTTTGAAATTATTTATTTGTCAACACAGAAAATTATTATAATAATTTTAAAATCAAAGATGGTTAAAATAACTTGTAATTCTTTATTCCATTAAGGATTAAAATAACCCTGGATTATTTTTTAATAATGATTTGGATTTTAGACACATTTTTGGCTTAGAAAGAATTAATCCAAAAATGTATTATTTTAATCTCTTTTGTTGCAAATTTAAGCTGTAACACTTTTTAATTACCCTAAGTGTACTGCTTATGTTTAAATGATTGATAGTTTAAATTGTAAAAAAGTTATTAAGATTAATGACAAACTTTTATATGTTTTTAAAGATTTTGAAAATTGTACTTTTAATATTATTGACATATTCATGTATCTTTGAGAAGTTTTTGGAATCAACACAAGTACCGGTACCGTACAAAATCTACAAAGTTGCGTTGGTTCCAAAAACTTTTCAAAGATATGTATTATAGTGGAACCTAGATTATTCGAACTTTCATTATCCGAAATTTTTCGTTACATTAAACCCAAAATTTCATTTTTAAATTTATCGGTACAAAACTCTGATAAAAATAAGGAAATGTTATTGTCTATTTTCTGATTTATAATGCAGTCTAAAAAGAACATGAATACCACTTAAAAGTGTAAAATAAAAAAATATTTATCTTATAAAATTGAAAATTTTTGACCGGAAATGTCAAAAACAGAAATTAACAAATCCGATTTGAGGTGAACGGATTGATTTCTAAATAAGTACTTGATTGTAAAGTATCAGGCATTTGCAGAAACGAAACAATGTTAATTTTACAGTTTTAAGAATAAATTTTATATTTTATTCCGTTTCATATATTGATAAGGGAAATTACTTAAAAATAAATATATTTTGTTTTGAAACAATAATACATGAGCAAAAAGCGAAACTCTTGAAATACAATGAAACTATTAAATTTTTTTAGGGTAAAATAAATTTTCGTGAAACTGATAACTTACCATGGAAACTTTAGAAACTGTTGACAACTAGCCTGTAAACATGTTTGTGCAGTTTGTCAATTGTTCGCCACTGTTTGGTGGTTTGTTTTTACGTGTATAGAGGAATGCACTAAAACTTATTTCTATATTTCAACGTATTTATGATTATTTCTAAAAGAAAACCATTTATTCCCTGTGGTAGAGAGCTTGTTGTAACTTGTAATAAAGAATTAATTCTAAAATTATGTAAAGTTCGTTTTCCAAAGGGAAAGCCAAGAGTTTTGTTTCGCTTAAAAGTAAATTTGGTGTTTCGATTTTGGTACTATTTTTCTGACTGCATTAAAAATTCCCTTTTGATCTAAACGATATTATCGAGGTTTATAAATTTTGGTAGAAACGTACCTTCATGTGAAGAGCTGATACATATATGCATAGATCTTCGGAGTGTGATAATAGTGTCTGGGATTATTATTGATAGACAAACCATTTTTATTAGACAGCTAAATGTTTTCGCCTTCACGAAAAATGGAGCATTGCAAGAAAAGTCTTGCGTGTTTTGGTATCTGATTCTTTTTTTTGTTTTTGTTTTGAATCTTCAAAGTCGATCTTCAGTTGAAGCGCGTTTTATCTTTTATGCAAGCGTACTCACGGATTAACCGTGTTTCCAAACAAGTTTTAAAAACTTAATATAGACTCTTTAATTTCTATTGCAAATAGAGTGTTGATCTAAAACTCTCTTCTTGACGAGAATTAGAGATATTTTTATTTATTTTACAGACACTCTATTTAAGAGCGCAAAATCATGTCTTTCATGAAATTAAGACTTGTAAACAAACTTGTTTTCCAAAAAAAAGATAAGGACTTAAAAATGTATTTAAAAAAATGTTTTCGTTAATACAGAATACATGTGAGGAAGGGCTGACAATTCTGTTAAATTGAAAAAATAGAAAAGTTTCCTGACGGAAAACAGTATTGTCGTGAGTGCACAAGAAATATTGACTCTGCATGCTATACCAAACGAGGGAACACGAAATTCGATTCGAGTGAATGTAATCACCACGAGGACGTCTAAATTGAGGTTCGACATGCGATCTGCACGAGGAAACTGAAGGAAAACATCCGATTTTTTTAGTAAAATTGACGCTGTCAAGAATTGTTTTTCAACTCGTAGGTTTGTGATACATTCACTGCGAATATTGCATGTCAATGTTAGGACCATTGTAAACTGAAAAATTTTTTTGTTTCTACATTTTCAGGAGCTGACATTTGAAAATGAAACTTTTCAGAGGTATCGTATGTACCTATTTTACTCTCACAAAACAGTAAATGCATTTCGGAATAGGATCACGTTTTTCAACTGATGCGATTCCGAAAGCTTCGCTCTGAAAAGTCAAGAGGGAAAAGTAATTTTGTTTGACAACATATTTCTGCTTGTTTAATTTGTCTTGAACGGAAAGAGGAAAACATGATTTTAAATGAAGAAATCTTTTTCTCAAGTTGACTTGAATATTTTATAGAAAACATCTCGTTTTCCCTTGAATAATTGGAATCGAATGTTTTCTATTCATGCGTTACGTAGGATCGCAACAATCATTCAGTAACTTATCTACAAGTCTTTTGATAAATGTATTCTTTGGCAGAGCGCTTGAAGAAGTGTGCAGAAACATTTCCTTTGAAAAGGTGTCATGAAACATGCTATAAAAGAGATTTCGCATCTTAAGTAACTGTTACATAAGAACTGCAAGTGTTGAAAAATCGAAGTTAGCGGGTTTCCCGCGCGTTTGTATCTGCGTAAATGTAGCCCTTCCTCTAATTTCAAAGTAAATTGAGAAAAATAGTTAAATCAACACACATCGACAGCGTGTCGTGTGCATCGTTACCTGGCCGACAATAATTCATCAACATGAAATCCGGCGGCCCCGAAGCCGGCGCCGCAGGCCAAGAGTCCTCTTCCCTGCGAGGTGTAGATCTTCGTAGGAGGTGATCTTCGCGATGACCGATCAATCGATGAATAGTCACTGGCGAATAACAGTCTTTGACCACGACCAAAGTCGCCGGAAAGTCACGAAACGAGTGAAATTCCGAACAAGTGTCTGATTTACGAAAAGTACAATGATTGTGGTAATGATTGTCAAAGTGGAGGACTCATTTGTAACACGTTTCCGTTGCGTCGCTCGAGTGAGAGTTTAGCGAGTGCCGTCGCGAAACGCGGTTACAGCGTGAGGGATGACACTGCAACTGGAGGGTTGCGAGCGAGGATGATGCAGGTCGACGTGTACGCTACACGGGCACATCCCCCCTAATGAATGCACCAGGCATGTGCGAGGGATTTTATGTTCACCACCTCCACTGCCACCGCCGCCGCCACTGCTGCCTCCTCCACCGGGCGGTCGTGAATCGGTTGCTTCGCTTCCACCCCCGGGTCGCGTCGTCACCACCCTCCCTCCTTACCGAGCTTGAAGAACACCCTTGTCGACCAATCGCCCCTCTCAACACCCCAGCCCCCACCCCCGACACCTGCCGCCACACCTGGTTCACGAGGGGCGCGCGGAACTGGGCTCGCGTTCGCCTGTTCCCGTGGATGCTTGCGGGCCCCCTGGACCACGCGAATGCCATAACCTAGGAGTCAGCGCATGTTCTAGCACGTTACCATCATCTTGGCGTCTGCGGTTGGGGTCGTCACAGGATCCGCCGCGTTCCTGGCATTAGAAACGCGCACCCTCTCATCCATGCCAGAAATTCATCTTTGAATGCCCATGCCAAAGCATTGCCTTTGCTGTTTGCCCTGCACATTATGAGCACACCTCACCGCGAGCATTGTAATTGGAACGTATACTGGTTTGTTTGCCCCAAGTTTCGGTCTCTTCAATATCTGTGATATCTGTACAGTCAACCGAATTCCATTGTCACCATTGTCATCTGCATAATACTTACAACTTTTCCGTTTTTTCGTTCGATGACTCCAATCGGACTCCAACTTTTCACCGAAAGATTCAACATTATATACTTTCAAAAACTTTGCGAGATTGAAATAACATCATTTTAATCTTTTTGGTGTAAAGTTGGAGTCAAATTGATAACAAAAATTTAGATCAGTTTATACTTTGGATCCATATTTTTGGTATCAGTTTGTTGTAGTTTGAAATTATCCTCAAAAATTCTCTGTAGTTTTTGGCTTAAAATGCCAATATGAAGTAATTTTTTTTTAGTTAATCTAACATTCTTAGTTTTTTTAACAACCTTTTGGTGATGCAATTATTTAATTTGGTTGGGGACTTATTAAAACTTAGTAATTAAAAAGTAGACAAATCTTCTAAGAATTATTTTGAGAGTGCGTAACCCAACTGTTTGCCCGTATCATATCCGCACCAACTAGTATTAGCCTAAATAATTATACCAGTAACAGATACCTTTTTTGCAGCATAGTAAAGTGAATTTTGATAAAAAGTATCCTCATGACACTCAGTCTGAATTATCCTCAGTTATAATTTATAAATGAACTTTTCTGTTTTATGAAAAATAACTCATCTTATAAATATCAACTTGAAGAAGTTGCGAGACATTACACCAACTTTCACCAAGGTTTTCATTTCAAAGCACTAAGTTTAGGCTTTTAAATAATTCGATAGTGCGAAAGTTCTTGATTTTTTATTATTAATTTAAAACTTTCCCAAACTTTTCAAAACTTTTCGACTATTTCACTTTCCCTGCACCAGGATAGTGACAATTTGCTTTTTTCCCCAAATAAAAGTTTATTTTTATTAATTCCTTTTTTTACATATTAAAAATCAAGTTTGTACCAAAATTGAAAATTTTAAAAACTATATTAAATCATAAATTAGTTAGGTATACAAAAGTTAGTAGAACACTTAGTGCAAAATATGAACATGGTTTATGAATTTAGTTTTGTATAGTCAGGATGAATCGATTATAAAACAGCCTCTACATCCGGGATTTCAGTAAAAGATAATCTGTTAAAAGTTATTGTGCTCTTTTCGACATTAATTTTACCTCTGCTTTTTGCAAAATATAAAATATTTTTCGGTGGTTATATGGAAAAACGATAGTTCCAATGTTTGTGAAGCAAAAAAAAAAAAAAGTATATTCTTGGAAATGTATAAAATTCGTTTTTTCATAAAATATTTCGCTTAATATATTTTGTAGTTACACCGTTACAGATTTGTAAGGATGTTAAAAAATGAATACGACGAAATAGATATCGACGCCTTTCATTAATGGACCTAAGTGATAAGAGACTTGAAACTTATCTTTCCATTAGTCTCTATATTGTTTAAAGCCTTAAAATAGTAAATGTACATTAAAAATGTAAAGAGTTAGAGGACTGAGTTGAACAAAACACTTTGAGGGTGCACATTAAGTATTTTCTATGCTGTCGGTTTTCGGAATAAATCCTTTGGAAAACCTCGAATGTCAGAATGTCTTATTTAAATAGGCGAGTTACGATGTTGCGGCTGGTTTGTTGAAAGAGGATAAGAAAATAGGAGTTGGTACTATATCCGTAAAAATGAAAGAAAGCTCTTTTATGTAAATTTTTAAAACTTGATAATGTATAGTAAAGTTTAAATGATTTACCAACATTATATAATCTTAAAGAAAATGTATATATAGATAATTGAAACAAATAATTCGGTTAGAATCAGAGTTTTTCTGCGGATATCAAATTCCTTTTTTGTCTCAATTTGATATCCGCAGAAGAGTTGCACTATAGACAATAAGTTGTACTTTAAGGGATTTTTCTAATTTTACGTATGACATTTTATGAAAAAAGCGGTCACCCTGAATAATTATCGTTAAAAAATAAAAAAATCATCTTGGATTTGACTCTTACAAAGTGTGTTTAATATGATTAAAAATCTCATTTCTAACCTTAAGACTAGACTCAGAATGGAAGTGCCATTTAAATATTCAACTAGCTCTTTCTATTTAATTGCAAAGTAATATCTAAGTGTGATCTATTATAAATCCTGGTTCATATTCCTGATAACTGCTTTCGCAATTTAAAACACTCTTGTACTTGGAGCAAGTTTACAATTTCTCAAAAACTTAATCTTTAATCTTTCAAAGTGTGTTGTACATTTTTGTTTGTTTGCAGCTTTTGTGCGCAAAAAATAAGTGTTTTATAAAAAAATAGGTATTTTAGTAAGATACTTGAATTTAAAAAATGGCTATATGTAAAAAAATGAATGTTCGTGAATTCATGTATACAATAGCCATACTTTTCACCCCTCCTCCATATATTTCTTTTTGATATTGCTCTGGACAATTAACCCCCTAGCAATTCCATACCTGTTTCATTGTATCGGCTTGATGGAAAATCAGTTCCATGGTATATTTCTATGCGTTCTCTGTGCGTTCTAGACAGTAGAAAAGAATGCAGTTATAACTGGCGTGAAAGAGTAAAAGCAGGACAGAGAATTGGTTTGCAGAAATGAGAAAACTGCGCTATATTGAGGGTGAAGCGAGACGGGGGGAACTATAAAAATAGGTCACTCGTTTTTCTCGCTTCCACATGATGCAGGATGCGACATTCTGTTTTTCCAAATAAATAGTGGATACAAAAAGCAAGCTGAGAATTGTGGTTGATTGAATTCATGCACGTCAGGAATTTTTTTTTCTGTTTTTATGAAAAATAAAATACCCTTTTGCTTTAAGCTATGGCAGACGATTTTATTCAGTTAAACAAATATATACAGTACTGCATGCTGTAGTATTATTTCCCTTTTTAAAAATATCAATACTTTTTTTTCGAATTGCGTAAGATTATGATTTTCAGTTATATTTTGTATGATTTATTTTGCGGACATTTTACAGTATCTACATTATCTACAATATTTACAAAGAAACTCCGCATCTGATAGCAAATAATTTCTTTTCTTCGATAGAATCAAGTTCTTGTATTTGAGGAAGAAATCTTTCATTGGGATTGATACAGCTTCAGCGAACGAGATGTAAACAGTTTATTGATAGAAGGGTCTCTATTGCGCTATATCGTACGGTTGCACCGATGGCTCTCGCGTGAAGCCATATGTTAAGAAAAAGAAACAATCTCGTTAAACTATATATATACATAGACCGAGACTTTTTTTCAAAAAAGACAACGATTATAGAAAAAGCAGTTAAAGAGTTGTCTTCAAAAATGACACCTACTTTTTAGTCACTTTTAATAATGATGATAATGATGTGAAGATTTTAACTTATCGACTTTTATTTGAAATAAGTTTATAAAAAACCGTCTTATTGTGGACGAGGCAATTTTTATTTACTTTTTTATCGTTATATACAAGCAGAACTGTATGTGAAAAACTGAAAAATTAGTATTTATAAAATAAAAACCTTTGAGTAATAAAACTTTCTGTTCTTTCTGTTTATTTTTTTTATCGAATTATGTGCCTTGTTGCCTGTTCCGTGTTCGACAATAAGTGCAATAGAAGTATAGCAGCAAAAAAAGAAAGTTGAAGAAAAACTGTAAAGAGAGGAAAAAAAGTGAAATTCAAGGAAAAAGAAATGAATTTTTTAAGGGTGCATTTACACCTAAGGTATTTGAGAAAAGAAAAGAGGAGAGGAGAAATTCATCTATAAGTTTATAAAGAGACGCGGAGGTATGAGAAGCATAAAATTAAGAAAGTAATTTCTACAGAATTTTTATTTATAAATGCGAGTTGAAAAATTGTGAATAATGATAATGATGTTGTAGCTAAAAACTGAAAATTCAAATTGACCCTAAAATTTTAGCTCATAATCCAGAATGCTTGTATGATATATCGGTAAATTCGAAATATTCTATTCGAGTTCGTGCTTGAACGAGGAAACGCGTTGAATATACACGGCTTCTGAGGATTATATTGAGATAGATATACCCTGCACCAGTAATCTTACGAAACAACGCTTTGTTGCTTTGGAACTATATATGATAATAATTATGCTCGAGATCTAAAGATTGTTACTTTGTCTCAAGAAATACTGATACTGCGAGAATCGATAAGTTCTGATTAGAGGTAATCAATATTGCATTCTTTCCATAGCCGAAATCTTTCTTTATTAATTTCATTCTTTTCCTTTGACTTGAAATCTTAAAAAGAAACGCTATTTATAATCTTTGTGTCTAAATGTTTGAATTCAATCAGATCTTATACTCATTAGTAAAAAGTAAATCTTTTAAAAGATGTCTGCAATTAAACCAATGCTGAAAATTCTCTCTTCAATTTAACTTTCTTTAATTTATATTAAAATAATTCTTTGTGCTTTTAGAGAAGGAATTGAAAAATTGAAACTATATTGAAATAGTTTTAAAAATTCTGAAATAATTTTTTCACATCAATATACATATATAGTATAGGCACAACATGCAGGATAGACCTTCAATATAAATAGCTCATCTTGTCCTTTTTAGTTTAACGTTGGTGAAAACCAATTATTCATTTTAAACAGCAGACGAATTTAATTACTCGATAATTTCCCTCTATTATTTGTCTGTTAAATCAATCATTATTTTTATAATTAGATTTTGAATGACCATTAACTGACATAAAAAATAATTGAACCAGTCTATTATATTTATAATATATATATATCAGTGGAAAGCTGTATAATACAATTTATTTTTAAACTTTGCCAGTTCATCATAGAAAATAATTGTATTACGCAATGCTCTTATTTTTATTATATTTATTATGTAAATTGATTTTGTCCTATTGCAACTACAATTTTCTCCATAAGTTTATTATAATTTTTGAAATTACTAACGGAAAATGGAAAAAAAATAAGTATGTACACGCGTGTCGTGCAACTATATGGGCAAGTGTATAGACGAGGAGAGGTTGGAATGGGGTTGGAATGGGGTTGGAATGGGGTAGGTGAGCTACAAGTGGTGATAAACGAGGCCGAATTCTCATTATTATCCATTTGGGAAAGCAAAACAACACCGTCGAAAGAGTTTCCGGTCCATACCGCATCGTCCCAGAGGGAGATGAAAGGTCTGTTCTGGGATTTAACAAATGGAAAAAGACGTTTAAAAATAAGTGTTGTTTCCCAGAGTTGACATAAAATATGTAAACCCGCTTTCTTGCTTTATATTTTCTTCAATAAAACGTAGTTTTCTCTATATAAAATTTTCCGCTTGCATTAAGATTAGTTTTCATTTATTAAAAACTTTTTTTTAACGTCACCCCTGATAAATTATTTTATATTTGACTACATCAGGTCCTGATGTTTCCGAAATGGACCACTTCCCTCGTCAGAATTCATTTACCAAAAAACATAAAAGTGCGATTAAGCTTTACTTCAGTATGCTATTTAAATTAATTGTTGATTTTTTAGCCGAAATGCGGAATCAATAGTGACAAATTTACTTTTTGTGCTTCCTTTGCTTTTGGAGAAATGCTAAAAAATTTAAGTTTTTTTACTGACTGATATTTTGGAAAATGCAAATTTTGAATTTCAATTACAAGAAAAGTACATAGCGTTTTGTGACAACGAGCTGAGATTGCACGTGCACATATTATAATTATTGATCCAACCAAAATCATAATGAACTTTATGCTCTATGCTCACAAGATTTACTTTAGTTGAGATTATAGAGATAATTAATCTCTCTAATCCAAACATACAATTTGCACTTGAAACATGACATGCGTATTTTTTTTTGATCCGGACAAAAATTTATCATTTAAGCGTATTTATGGAATACACGTTTTACAAAAATAATATAATTATTCCCTCATAAGGATTATTCAAGTTTGAAATGTATTTTACCCCATAAAATTTGCAATAATGAAATGGTTTCTAGTAACTCATGCAACGATAATCGATAATACAAAATCGAGAGCTCTTGATTGCCGAACATTTGTCGAAAATTGGATAACATTCGTTCGTCATGATTCGTATTTCGCTGAGTAGCTTGTATACAATACATGAAAGCATCATACCGGGTATTTAATTGCACAACTTCGTAGAACAAATATTTTGAATGCATTCAAAAAATTTGTCGACAAATAAAAGGAATAAACTATAATTAAAAAGTGCCGGGTTTTTAATAAAAATGCAACTATCTACTATATCTATAACAAATATAAAAAATGTTGTTTCCCAGTTTTCTTATTCATAATAAATTGATAATAAATTGATAATAAATTCATAATAAATGATATGATTAATGGAGCGACAAAAGTTTGCGCCTGACCAGCACTGACCAGAAATGTCTACTCGAATAAAAGAGGGATGAGAGAGATTTTGACCATGTTTTTCATTTAGCGGTAAAAAGCGGGCAATGGACGAGGAGGCATCGCTTTTTCGTTTTTCCCGTTTTTCCGTTTTCCGTCTGCTCGATGGTTCGCGGCATCGTGAATAAATAATCATACGAGCACGCGCGAAAGCCGATGAAAATTTAAGCCGATGGCTTTTCGCTCGGCCACTTCTCGCTTATTATTAATCGATCGAGCTTAACTACTAGGACCGAATAAAACGGATTCTCAGGACTGTCTGCCGTTTGAATAACGAGGAGACTGTTTTGATTTCAATTACTGTTTATATACATGTATCCAACAAATTCAAGTACATTATTATAGATTTAAATATAATACGTGATGGCAGTATGGCACACAGCGCAATAATTTGTGTGTTTCAGGAATTTAATTTATTCCCCTCTCTAATTACTTATTTTATATCTATACATATTTTTAATCCCGATTAAACAGTAAAATTAAACGAAAGAATATTAAATGTTTATATTTTAATTCGTTAATTATAAATACGTATATGTATGTGCATAAATTTTCCAAAAACAAATGGACAAATTCACACTCGTATTAATCTTTTAGTGCATTTCCATCGCTAAAAATCAATTTTTAATATTATTTCACTTTCAAATTATTCATTATATTATTTTTACACTTTACGGTGTGCTAAACAATTTTATTAATATTGATAATTGCATATCATTATTCATCAAATGTATGCTTCCGTTTATGCTTTAAATTATCTGTTAAATATAATTTAAGAAGCAAAAATTCACTCACTGATTCAAATATAGTTAATACTGATTATTTTCTTAAAAATAACTTTTTGTCACTTAAAAATAATTAATACCTAGTAATAAATTTTTAACAACAGGCTTCGCACTCATCTAAAACCTACTATTTGGACATTTTTTTACAACCCGTGTAGAAATCACCATGCTATGCCTAAAATGATTATTGGCCCTAGCTTGGACCTAACTTGGCAACCCCTTTTTATATATCCTAGGCTGGTCCTAACTTGGTACTAGCTAGGAGATCCAGTTATGACTTAGAAAAATTTTTAGGAAAATGAAGTGTCAAAATTGATACATGAAAAACATGTAAAAATTGATAAATATTCTCAATTAATATTTATAAAATTAATTTATAATCATATTTGTTTAAACAATTTATTGTTTGACATAAATCAGAAAATTATACAAATACTATAAAATAAAGTTAATTTATTAATTTATTAATTCAGCAGTTGTTTAAACAAATAATTGTTATTTACTAACTTTTTACACAATCAACCTAGAAACTAGCAGTTTTTTCTAATTTTGCAATAAGTAAATACTCAGATTAGTTAATTGCAAAATTTTAAAAGACTACAAGTGTCTAGACGCTTTATTGTCTTAAGAATTAATAAATAACAACCATTTTTTGTTTAAACAAATGCTGAATTGTTAAAATTATAAATTATCTTCATATTTCACTACTCAAGTGTAATAATCGCGAAGTTAGATAGAAACTGCAAATTTTTAAGTAATTTGTTACAAAAGTTAATATAACAGCAAAATTTATTTATTTATTTAAACAGATACAGACTGCAATATAATTATCATTAGTAAAATATATTTCTAATTTCGTTCGCTGATTTTCAGTTTCGTTTAAGTTGGTGCTAAACACTAAGAGATATTGCAATTCGAATGTGGGCTGACCCACCCAGGTCCAACCCAGGACCTACCTGGGCTTCCTAGTTTCATTAGTAAAAATTTCTAAGTCCAAGTCTAAAAAATTTTTTGCAACAAAAAATTAATGCTTAAAATGATTTAGAATAATGAAAAACGTGTTTTTAACATAATTTTTTTTTACATTTTTTTAAAAAGTGGATCACCCGCTTAATTAATTAGGAAAAATTTCCAAGTCCAAAAGACGAATATTTTTTTTAGACCAAGAAATTAATGTTGAAAATGATTGAGAACAATGAAAAACCTGTTTTTAACGAAAATGTACAGATATTTTTTTCTTGATATAATATAAAAATATTAATTTTTGAATTTTTATATTTTGATATTATTTTATTATTATTGTTGTTGTTAAACTATTTTTTTATTTATTATCGTGTATTAGTGTCAATAATTACTATATTGAATCATCAAAAGCAAGTTCACAAGTCACTGACAATAAAAATTTTGATCTCAACTAGTTTCATTAGCATAGTGGTTAGGGCGTTAGTCTCGTAGTCCGTAGGTCGTAGGTTCGATTCCCGCGTGCGTTAGATTTTATTTACTTCTTAGGTATGCGTTTATTCCGATTTTTCTGCGTTGTATTCGTATAAGTAAGCAATTTAATGATTATATATACTGTAAAATAATTTAATTAACAAGTTTCTAATTTTTTTTATAATTTTTAATGTATATATTAGAGGAATATATATTAATCTCTACATATACTAACATTATTTATGAATTCGCTTTTGGTCATCACTTAATTGAAAAAAATAATAATTAATTAAAACTAATACTTATTATTAATAATTTAGGTTATTTCTTTAACAAATATTATTAACTAATTAAAATTATAATGAAATAGAAAATACTGTCTGAGATGGTCCTTTCTAGGTCCTAAAATGGACCCATAAACTGGTCCTAACTAGGCTCCCAAGTTAGGACCAGACTAGAATCGCATCACCACCCATTGTTGGTCCAACCTACACTGCCAACCTAGGACCAAGCTATTAACAGGGCAAAATAGGTAGGACCTGGCTAGGACCAATTTTCATTTTCCACACGGGTAATGAAAAAAAATTTATTTGATTCAAATAACCGATTACTTGTCTATCAAATAAATATTTATTTGACTGAAATAATCTTTATTTAAGGTAATTAAATTCTATTTGAACCAATAATTTCAGTATTTCAAGTTTAATAAAATTCTTTCAAACGATTGAATTATTATTTTCAAAAAATTTTCCAAGTTCAATTATTTTCGCAATGTCTACTATTTTAATATAAAATTTCCCAAAAGTATTTAAATGTTTTAAAAAAATTGATAAAATTCTTTGCAAACAATCAAAAACTTTCACGCGAATTTAATTATTTAAAACACAATTTTTATAAAAATTTTCGAAAAAAAATCAATTGTGTTTTAAAAGATTTTTATAAAATTCTTTACAAGAATTCTATTATTTTTATAAACACAGGGATTCAATTTTTTTAAAAAATGTAATAAAATTTGTTGCAAGAATACTATTCCTAATTTCATAAATAATAAAACTCATCGCGGAATTTCAATTATTTTTAATATATACAATAATTTTAAATGAATTCCTCAAAAAATGCAATTATTCTAAAAAATTATATTAAAATTCTTCGAAAGAATTCAATTATTTAAAAAATATTCAATTATTCAATAAATTATTTATTTTTGTATTTAAATAATTGAATTCTAGTAGAACTTTCAAAATAAGAATTGATACAAAATTGAATTATAGTTAACATTTTAGATAATAATTGAATATTAGAACCTTTATACTGCACTATAACTATTTAATTATATCTAATAATTCACATGTGAATTATTAAAAATAATTAAATTTCAAAACATTTTTCAATAATAATACTTTATGATAATAATACTTTCAATAATAATGATACTTTAATAATATTAAAACTTTTATTTTGAAATAAAATGATTATAGTTTTGAATCATTGATTTTGAACTGATTTAAAATGGGGAAAAAAATATTTGTGTAATTTTTAAATTGTTATAGGTATACCCATATTGAAATGTAAATTTAAAAGAGTCTTTGTTTTTGAAAATTTGGATTAAAATTAGTTTGCCATTAAGTTTTTTATTTCGAAAATGACTAATTAAAACCCCTTTATTTATTTACCTTTTTGCTTATTTTCTAATCAGTCAATTTTCTATGCATCAGCTCTTTTGAGAATATTAGAAATCAGTTTTGCCCTTTTACCAGAGGCAGTTGGTGCATAACTTGATGTAGGTCAAAGTAAAGTTACTGCAGTTCAGTACAAAGTTAGATTACTGAAGATAAGAGAAAAATTAAACATGTAAAATAAATCTGTACTATAAAGAATAACATGCTATTTTTTAACAGAATATCAGAGTAATTTTTTTCAATCCAATTTTCAACTTTTGTTTTAAATATAAAAATAAATTTTGCTCTAGATAACCTTATATACTTTAGGATTGAACGTAAATAAGAATTAAATTTTTCATTAAGTGTTTTGCAAAATATTTTTGAAATAATGTATAAAATGAAGTAAAGAGGAAAAAAATATTAAAAGGTAAAGAGGGTATTTATTAATCTTACAATGCCAATCGCCAATCTATAAGTTGAGATACCGAAAGCAGTGGTTTTAATATTTGATTTTTCCATTAAAGACACCCTCAATGTATGCCAAAATGCATTCGCGTTTAGAGATTTTCTCTCATATTGATAAAAAGTGCATACTATTTTTTCTGAGCAAGAGAATTGTTTACCATTAAATCAAATGATTTTATTAACAAAACAAATGCACTATGTGATAATTATTGTTGGTTCCCTGTTGAACTGACTTTCTAAATCTTGATTTATAAATTAGAAACTAATTTTTATTTGAAAATAGTTGAGAACCAATCGTGGTAGTTGTAGGTACTATAAACATTAAGAGAAGAAAGCGTAGCTGTATTAATTTTTTTCCTTTCTTCAGTTCATCTTGTTTTAAATAAATTGTATAAAAAATTTTGAATCACAACTGAATTCGAAAGTCAAAATTTGTAGGTATAATTTGAAATGTAAAACTTTTCAACAATATGATTTAGAACTCTCTCATATAGCATATCGCATATTTTTAATAATTTAAAAATAATAGTGTTGTCTCATTTCGAAAATGATAAAGTTGTTTTGTTCTTAAATGCGTACTTTATAAGAGAGCAAGATTCCGGATCTTAAAAGGCTTTCATTGCGAGAATTAAAGTAAGAATATAAGAAAAAGTAAAGTACAAAATGGAGTAAAAAGAGATACATAGTATATAGTAATATAAAATATATAGAAAAAGGATTTGGAAAAAATGTGAAAAAAAGAGAAGAAGGTGAATGAAGAATCCGCTACTTCTGCCCATTGTGGTCTTGATTCTCTTTCTAAGAAGATTGCACAGCGAATGACAGCGAATCTGGGAGCAGCCGATGAAGCCCGGGCAGGAAGTAATAGCAAAGTGATGCAAGGGGGGAATTTTTATGGGTAAATCGATGTTGCACTTGGCGTCAGTACGAGAAAGAGTGAGACGGAAAATTAAAGTAGAGAAGGGTTAGGGGGATGAGTTAGTAGTGTGTTGTGAAAAGAGAGAGAGAGAGAGAGAGAGAAGAATGCAAAGGGCGTGGGGATAGATCCGGACTTTGCGCTCTGCACGCGACCTTGAATGTTGTTAGCCTAGACCTTGGTACCTGTACCTATACTGCAGAGCTCAACTTAAACTTTTGCCTGCTTTTGCCTTGAGTCCACTGGCGAACTGGTCGCTTGCTTGCTTGCTTGGGCGGGATTATAACGGGCCTCTAAACCGCACCTAGACCTAGATCTAACTCATGTTTTCGCTATCCAGACGAAGAAAATATGAAAACTCGCAGCCGAGGAGAGATATTTAAAAGACCCGAAGCATAGCTAATGATTTATCAACATTTTCAAGCAGTGACATCACTGAAAAAAATAGGCGCCTCGAGGAGACATTTTTGGTATCTAGTTTTTACTTATTTGCGATAAAAACTCCATTGTTAATTATTCTTAAGCTTTTTACTTTTTCAATTCAATTTCATTTCTACTCTCTATCGTCTATCGAATTCTTTATAATTCTAAAAATTTTCAGTTTTTCTAAGGATATTATGTGTTGCGAACATTTTTAGAGTAAATGACAAAGTTATACCTATAAAGAATTAATTTTTGTCTTCAGTTTTTTAAGATGTAAAGATTCCAGAAACTAACTTATAATAATTCATGCTCAACTACTTAGTTTATAATACATATACATACGGCAATGGTATTTTATTAGTTGGGATAACTATTTTATTACCTGAAGCTAATGTTAAGTTTCATAGAATATATTCATGTGGAATTCCTTACGGAATTTCAACGTAAGATTCCTTCTTACCTTCATTCCCTATTTTCTTATTTCATTGTTTAAATGTTCCAAATCGGTACAGTGCATACTGATATATATGCGCTGTTGAAAAATATATTATGCTTTCCTCTCATCTATATAAATTATAATGTTACAAATTAAGGGATTCATTTAACCACAATTTTGGAGATGAATTCAATGGTCATAAAATAAAATCAGTCAGAAAATATTATGATCCTTTTAGAACTTTTATTTTTCTAATTTCATATTTTTTTAAATTCGTCCGTAATTTTGTAGAAAATAGGTTCTTGTACTTATGAACAACAAAAATTACCGAGTGAAAAAATTAATTTTTGTTATTTTTGAAGCATTTTTTTGGAAAAAAGCATTGTTTCTAAGTTAAAAATGCCAAGAAAATACAATTGTCATTCAATTTTTTTAATTGGATATTCGTTTGTTTATTTTTCTAACCAATTTCAAATCATAATTTTTTGTTTTTTTTAAAATTATGATTTTAAATTAGTTAGAAAAATAAACGAATTTCCATAAAAAAATATTTTCTGACCGAGTTTAATTTATGACCATTGAATTCTTCTCGAAAAAAATTACTACAAAAAAATGTTATCAAAGATTTAAATCTTTTTCTTGATACTGTTAAAAATGTAGGCGAACCCTTCCCTTAAAATGCAAGAATTAGTCATTTATAATATTATTTTAATAGAAATAAATGTTTATAAAAAAAATTGCAATTAAAATTGTTTGAAAACATTTTATGCTATTTTTTTCAATATATTTAATGCGCAGAGAATAAAAATTGAGCTACCGTAGCTTAATAATATGTAATTAATAACAATTATTGCTGAATAACTATGTGTAATAATTACCGTGTTATTAAAAATATTGTTAATGTTTAGAAAACATATTATACAATTTATAAAATCTCCACTAAGTAAAATTGTAAAAAAATGTTCCAAAACAAAAATTAATCAGTTGAGAAAAATTCATAATTGACTTACCGGAAATTTAAAAGGTGTCACGTGAGATATTTGAAATTTCATTTCCTGCAAATAGTCGAAAATACAAATTACATTAGTTTTTTAACCATATCAATAAATTAATAGATATAAGTAAGTAATTTTTAAATTAGAACCAACTTTTATAAAATAATAGCACAATTACTGATTATTAATTAATATTTAATTAATTTATTTAATGAAAAAGAAGATGACAATTTCTTTTACCTATAGCACGTGGTGGCTCTTGTATCTCAGGAACGAATTCATACAATAAAATTAAAAACATTTATTTACTTTACTTTATCCGAGCTTTATCTCAAATATTTTAAAACGATTTGTAAATTTTTTATACAAGCAATCTGTGTACAAAAATTGTAATTAATTTAATATAATTTTACTTTATATCAATTAAATTATTATTTTAAACAATTAAATATTGTACATTAATTCAAGGGGGTTTTGCTTTCAGTTGATACGCTACTGAGCCGACATCTTTGATTTATTTGTCCAACCAATACAAGAAGAGCTCACCAGTAGTGCAGAGTGCGCATATTCTCCGTGCGATTCTTCACATCGTTCACATCATTTGCCATCTTCGACTGATCAGTAAGTTGTTCATTATAGTGAATCAAGACAATTTCGTACTTTTTTAATTTAGTGGATGAATTCTCGTGAAAATAAATATGAAGGGGAGTCGGATCGAGAAGAATGAGAAACCGATCGTCTTCTCATATCCAGAGATAAAGACGAAAAACTTCTCATGTGTTCAGTGCAAGCATCAGTTCTCTTCAAAAGGTAAGATTCTTTGTTCTTAACCACATGTCTTTAATCGTTAATTGTATATTAATAATACTTTCTTGCAATTATTCATTAACTTATGTAGTTTAGTCACATTTCTTTACTTTCTTTATTCTAATTTTTGTGAATTCAAAAAATAACCTCAAAAGTTAGTCTTTCAATGTTATTTTTTTATGTAAATTTTACCGGCTTTTTTCAATTGTAAAAGCAAATCAAAAAGCAAAGTTAAAATAATGATACAGTATTACAATTGATTCCTATTTTGTCATTTTTGAGAAAATTTATTTCACCTGTTTCGTTTGATTACGATGACAATTATTTTTACATTCTCTCACCGGTGACTTGATCACATTTTTCTGTCACACAATATCGCGATAAATTACTATTACAATAAATTACTAATTCTTACAACAGCTTATTTTATAGAATTCTAAACAGAATTTCATTCATTTTCTATTTAATTTTGAATAAATTTTGGTTATTTATTCTTAAATAGTTGATTTAAAAATGACTGAAGAAAAGATAACCGAAAATTTCTGTTGCTGTAAAAAATAAATATGTATTTTTTTATATTTACAGAGAATAATTTCTACAAAAAGGAATCACGTGTTCCTTTACTGCTACCATGTGGACACACAGTGTGCGATTATTGTCATCAAACAAATTCTAACCTGACTTGCAATGCTTGTGAACAACCTCAACTAAAAACAGAGAATTCAGAAAAACCCAATCTTTTTATTGATGTTTACACATTGGGTGCGATTAATCTTTCTCAGAATCGCTCTGGCAATATAAATGATCCAGATCTTCACTTTTATCAGTCGACAGGATCGAAAATTCGACAAACACTTGCTCAAGGTTGGCATATTATTTACTTGAAATAAATAAAATATAGTGAATTTTTAAATATAATTAAAATAACAAAGTTGTTTCCTAAAAAATAAATTCTCTTTCTTTTTCAGATCTCTGCAGTGAATGTATGCATAGAGCTGTATTAAAATGTGTGGAATGCAATGTTCTACTCTGCGATTCTTGTTTTGCAAAGGTAAATAAGAATATTTGAAATAGATTAGAATTTATTGATTGTAAAAAAAATTTCTATTCAACAGCTTCATGGACGAGCATTGGAGAATCATTGCAAAGTGACGATTTCCAATAAGCAGGACACTTTCGATATATCTTCATACACGAAGTGTGCACAGCATGACCAGAAGCCTTTTTTTACGTACTGTCAAGAATGTTGTGTAGTTTCGTGCTCAGTATGCTTACTTGAACTACACAATGGACACACATTCGAATCAATTGCGGCAAGGGTAAGACCAAAATTCTTCAAAATTTATTTTCCTCTTTAACATTCTGCTGTTCGTTATTTTAATTGGAAATCATTATTACAGAACGAGAGCTTGAAGGAGGATTTCGACCAGGCGTACAAAAAAATCGCAGAGACGTTACAGCGAGTACATCATACACAAAAGGTAAGATTTCATTTTCTTTGCGGAAATTAAAAAATTTTAAAACCCAAATTTAAAGTTTTAGGAATCTTTTTCTTAAAGATAAAGAAACGTTAAGTAATAAATAAGTTTATTCAACAGTTTTTATAACAAAATTACAAAATGTTATTTACATGCTCATAGAACAAGACTATCTTGCTCAGTCACGTTAGTTATATTTATTTAGAAATTAGAAAATTTTATAAATCACGATCAAAATTGAAAGAAGGAACTATTTTGTTAAATTTGATTATTAATTCAATTTCAAATAACTCTGAACCACCATTATCGCATTCTTCAGAATTTCACTTGTTTTAAATATCGCCACAAACAACAATGAAATTGCAGTCTTGTATAAATAAGTGTACATTACTAAAGTAGTATGACTAGAACTTCAGAAAACCAGTGCGGCAACCGTATTTAATACAAACTAAAAAAGAAAGCTTTTTTCAAATTTATATGAAAATTAATTCTGTCTATAATTATTGGCAAATTTTTTAAGTCTGTTTTAAAAGTCCTGTTTTTTTTTTTTAAGGGCATTTGAACCTTGATGACGTTACAGATTGTGCAAAGCATGTGTGACGTCATCAAGGTTCAAATGCCCTTAAGTACAATTATCAATTTTGTTTACTAATTTGTAAACTATTTTAGTAAAATTTGACAAAACTTTCTTTTTTAAGTGTACACATAACATTGATAGTAGTTTAAAAATTTGAAGATCTTGCCTGTTGTATACAGTAATGGCAGCTTATTTCATTTAATTTTACCTATAGAAATTGTTTCTCATACTGAAATCATAGTAGCTGATTTAAAAGGCACATTATTCCGAGCTATTTTCTGACAACATTTCGTCCTTAATGCTTTCTTGTGTCTTGTCTTTCTCTTCTTGTTCTTTCTTCAATTTTTTCTCCTGTAATTTGGCTTCAATTTCCTTGAATTTTTGTTCCAAGTATCTGTCCACTTCCGGTCCGGTGAAATCCTCAGGAAATTTAGGCATTACTGGCAAAATATATTTATAGAGTCGTTCATTTAATACATATAGTTGTGTAGTAGATTCACATTTTACATTGAACCACCAATCACAGGTTAGAGCCACTTGATTGAAAATCGTTCCATTTGGACATAAAAACGATGATTTCCCACCATTCAGGTCGCAGTAGTGCCAGACCTACAAAAAAATATAATAAAACAATCGGTATACTCAATATTAAATTATATAAATTATATTTTAAATTACCTCTTTTCTTTTGTTTTTTTTAAGGAATTTTGACTTACAATGTAAACAAAATTTTAGAATTTGGGAAAAATGGCCCAGAAATTTCTTTTATCAATTTCTGGGATCACAATAAGTCCCTTTTTGCCTAATCTATTTTTTTATTCCTTCAAATGAAAAAAATCCCCTAAGACAGCTAAAATGATGCATATTATAAAATTTACTCTCGAAAAAATTATTTTTTATAGCAAAATGTGACCCTCAAGTTTTTAAAGTTCAAATGAGCGAAATATTCGTTATTAAAAATATTTTCATAAATTACTGATTACAAGAAAAATTAAAAACTCAGATTTTACATTTAGAAACTTTAAAATTAATTTTTTTCGATAATAACTCAAAATTATTATAATAAATGTTTAATTTGAAGAAGGAAAAAATAAATTTCGTTCAAAAAATAGATGATTTTCAATTATAATTTTTGTATAAAAATGATTTAAATTGACCTGGAAAACAATAAGATGTTAAAAATTCTTATTTTTAGAGTAAATTTTTCTAATTTTTATTTTAAAAAAATTGTCTTAGAAAATAGTAAAAGTTATTCTGAAAATGACAATTTTTAATAATAAATTTGATTAGTTTTGAAAATGTTTTACTAACTCCATAGTAAATATAAGAAATTTAAAAACAAAAGTTGTAATGAAGATTAAAAAATAAAAAAATCTTTAATATAATAAATTGTACACGTTGTGGTAAAAGAAGGTTTTACTTAATTTGGAAATTGTTCTTTTTTATACTAAATTCCTTTTTTGAAAATTAAAATCTCTTTTTTTCAACTAATATTACATGAAAAAGTCACTGATTTCTAAAATTGAAACTATAATATTTACTAACTTTTATTAACCCCTTTACTGTTTGAGGAAAATACAACATGATTGTCCCAAAATGCCCAGCGGAATCTGATACTTTTTCAAATAGTATAATATATTTAAATTCTAACTAATTATTCAATTATTTTCTAAAATATCATTAATGACCCTTATAATTTCTTATAATATTGATGTAAAGAAAGATATCTATAAATTTATATACAAATTATATTTATTTTGAGTGACAGTGAACACGACCCACGGGTGGGTCGGAAACAGGCAACGGGTTAAAATTTACCTGTTTTTTCAAATTTAATTTTTGTATAGAAATTTTTCAAAATTTCTTTAGAACTTTAGAACTTTAGAAATAAATTTTTCTGACTTTTTAAAAGAAACTTTCATCAGAAATAACAAAACTTATTCTGGAAAAAACAAATTTTAATAGGAAATTTTACTAATTTTTACTGCTATTTACTTCGGATATAGTAAAATTTACGGAATTTAAAAAAAACTGTCGTAACAAAAAGTTTGATTCAAAATTTTTAATAGTAAATTTTATTATTTTTAGAGTAAACTTTTGTAACTTTGAAGCAAATTTTACTTATTTTTACAGATATTTACTTCGGGTATAGTAAAATTCATGGAATTTAAAAAAAAGAAGCGTTGCAAAAAGAATTTTGATTCAAAATTTTTAATAGAAATTTTATTATTTTGGGAGTAAATTTTAGTAACTCAGAAGTACATTTTACTAATTTTTATTGCAATTTACTTAAGATGTAGTAAAATTTATCGAATTTTAAAATAAAAGTAACGTTGTAATAAAAAATTTGACTTAAAATATAGAAAAATTGCAGACTGAGAAAAAAGATAAAGAAAAATATCAATAACTAACAGAAAAAATTAAACGAAAAATTGAATTTAAAAAAAGTTGTAACTAAGTGAAAAAAATAAATTATTTTAAATGAATTACATAAAAAGAATTCCCTTTTAATTATTAAAATTGTTTTTTCTCATCTAATATTACAGAGACAAAATTACTTTTTACGATCCCTGAAATTTATAATTTAAAAAGAGCTTGTAAGCAAATTTGTACAGTCACGTATGAAAAATATATTTAGTCTTGCTAAATAATTCTAAACTTTATTATATAGATTAGAGTAAGGTTCTCTAAAGTTTGCCAATTTAGTTTCTTTTCTTTTTGTGTAGTATAAACATAATTGATAAACAGGTTGTGCTAATATTACCTGACATCTTGTCGCAGGGTCTCCAAAAAAACCTTTGTACCTCTGCTGTTTGCAATTAAAATTCGTGAGCGGTATGGTCGAATAAGCTGGATAATCCACATGTGGTTTCCCTCTTGTAGCTCCGTACTTTAAGGACGGTGGTATATTTTGTGTATTATCTTTGGGCACATTATTCACTACAGGGTAATTGTTGGTAATCGTTGGTTTCTCGGTATTAATTGGATACCTAAATCTGTCATTTTCCAAAGTATTTTCCGAATGTAGATTAACTTTATATGGTTGATTTTCGATATTTTCTTGAGGTGCGATTTGTGAAAAAGTTTCCTTGTACCTATTATCTATTTCCAGTTCTTCGGGATGGTAGTATTGAGTTACCTTGTCGCTCTTCAGATTGGAATTTTGTATTTTCAAATCGTTTGGAATGTGCTGTGTTTGAAAATTCACTAATTCCTTTGCTATTTCCGGAGGTCTATCAATGACGTTTGGTGTAACGTAGTAATTAGTTTCCAACACTTGGGGTCTTGGGGAGTCTTCATGGAAGCCATAATCAGGTGGCTTGGATTTGAGCTTAGGGTTTGTAATTTGATGTTGTAGTTGAGGTTGTCGGCTTCTTGCGTTGTGGAGAATATTGAGAATTTCTACAAGTGTTCTTATGCTACTGTCGATATTATCCTTGTTGAGCATTTCTGGCAATTGGTTACTTAACTGTAAAGTTTTCACTATGTGATCAAGTTCAGAGACTGGGACTTTCAGAGGTTGATTATTCAAGTCGTTGGGTCTGGAGATTGGAGGTTTGAAAACGTTAACTCTATCGGGTGCAGGAGTTGCATAGCGAAAAGATTCAAATTCCTCGTAAGGTTGTTCGTAATCGTAGGATGTTGGTTGTAGATTTCCAAGTGATTGAGTTTCGTAATCGAGAAAGTAGTCGTCGATGGTCGAAGGAGGTGTTTTAACCGTTTGCCTAAACGGAAGATAATTCACCATCTTGGGAAGAGTCTGTAATTTCCTAGGTGCTTCTGTTTTGTAGAGCTTAGTTTCGGAGACGATATTTCCCAGAGTGGGTCTGGAATGAACTGGCCTTGTATTTTGGTTGGGTGAAAATGGAGAGTAATCCCTTTGGTTTAGTTTCATCCCGTAACGTATGGGAGTGAAGTAGGCTTTGTTTGGACCGACATCTTTGGGATTGTACTGCACTGAAGGTAGAAACTTTTCGGTTTGTTTTGTGTATTGCTGTCTGTTTCTTTCTCTCGGGTCTGAACTTGGTCTAATGTTGAACTGGGGTTTTCTAGGAATAATTCTGTCCCGAATTTTTTCATACTTGTCAGTTCTTGGAGGTTGATTTTCTACATTGTTCCCCACTAGGTAGTAGGCCATGTAGGGCACCAGTCTTCGGTATCGTTCCTTAAGTCTCGTAAAATTGCCTTGCGGTTCAAAATTTTCGATTTCTACATGTGTCTTGTTATTTCTGTGCAATGATCCATCGCAATGTTGAATACTTGTTCCTGAAACAAAGAGGCTTATGTTACTTTTTAGCATTTTTTTAGTTCTAAAATATCTTGAGTTATAAAACTAAAGATTAAGGAAATTACTTTATAAAATGTGAATTCGATAACTTGAATAGATTTTTCAATAGATTTCAATAGATTTTTTAGCATTGCTTTATTAAAGGAAGAAAAAGTAAATAGTACTGTTACCCAGAAGGCTTTAACAACTCTTTTGCAAAAAATGAAATTAGAATAAAAAATATGGGAGAGCTGTATCTCTATAAATTTTTCGCGGACATGTAAAGGATAAAAGTGTGAGCACGAACTTGGTGGAAATTCGCACAAGCACAAGCGTGTAGTGAGTATATTAAAAACATCTCATCCCCCGCATCTCTCAATTTTTCCTCTATCCGTGGGATTCTCTGCCCGCTGGCTCGTCACATCGTCACCACAGAAACAGATATATGTGTGTACACAGGACTATCCGTTTATATTCGTGATATAAACTCGCTTCACTAGGCTTGCCATGAATTTTTATAAACCGATTATTTAACGCGTTGTAACAAAGTGTATTCGCGCACGTTCTCGACCCAAAACATCAAAGGGATATTTCATTGTTCATTACATACACAAGCTAGTCCGGAAATCCAATTCGATTCTGCATGAAATGAGACTTGAAACTCCGGAGCCAGAGCGGAGCGCTTTATTAAACGCTTGCCAGTGACGGAGGAGCATGATTGAAAAATCCGCAAAACATTGTGTGCATAAAGATTCACAAAGATTCACAAAGATTCACAAAGAACGTCTTATCTGAGTGTTAAGATTATCTTTTGGACTAGATAAATTTCGCCTTTTTAGTAAGTTAATGTCGTTACTTGGATCCTGAGGGTAGGTCGTCGTAAACGTTTAATCGTGCATCCATCATAGTTTCAACTCAATTCCTCTTTATCTCTCGTTTGCTACGCTTGATTATCCTAATGGGAAATCTCCAACATTATATTAAATGCAACCGTCCTTCTCCCTCTCTGGGACTGGCAATCCTCTTGTCGGACATAAAACCAAGTCTTGTTGTTCGTAATAAAGTGAAGGAAATGTCTTTATCTTGCAACAAGGACATAAATATACCATTTTCCCATCCCTTCCAACCCTGTATTATTATTTTTTTTAAACATACTTTTTCCATTTTTTCAAAGCGCTACCAATTTTTCTGGAATTAATCCCCCACTGTTTTTTTATCGTCTACTCGTTGAGTTGCAAATAAATTATCATTCTCCTGTCAGATTTTCACATTTTGTCCAGATTACTTTCGGTTTCTGTCGTTTTGTACTTGTGCGTTGTCATAAATTTCTTTGCAAAATATTACACTCGACACTCGTGTATGTACTTGTCAAGAGAACGTCAAAGAATTGCACTCTTTAATGTGTCACTCTGGGTCAAATGCATCAAATGTTATTTTATTTATTTTTCAAATCAGTGTCGCATTGAATGTGTAGATGAATTTGCCAATATTACTTCGGATTTCCAAAGCTAATTTCAAATCAACTTTCTATATTTGAGTATCTGGGTTTATAAATATCCTTGGACCTTTTCAGTTGCACTACCTGACAGAAATGAAAATTTGAGCGTACGTACATTCTAATTGTAAGTGAATTTGTTGCAGTTAACATCTCTGTGAAATTAACAAATATAATTATTATGTATTCCTGCATTCGACGTAGAGCGCGGTTACAATTTACTGGAATTTTCATTTTCAAGCAAGGTATTCTCTGAATCAAGTTGATTTAACTGTCATTAAATCAATTTGACTGGATAATTATTTCGACCAATATCGTTACACATTATTATGCGAATTATATAAATGTTTGTACTTTGTAAATTGAGGTTAATTGATTACACGAAAGAAATTGGATTTATTATTCATTAGGAGGTTCCATCGTGTAATCATGCAAATACATAATGGTTTTCTCTTGTTAAAATGAAATTCATTCGTTTTTGGTTAAGATTGAAAAGATTTAATGCAGAACAATGGGAATATTTGAATGTACGCTTATCTTAACTTGAAAAGGTTACTGCAGACGTGCACAACCAAGTTTGGTGATATTTGGTCGACAAACATGAGTCAGCTATAGAATATGAGACAAAAGATAGGTTGCGAGGACTATTATAATTGACGAGTTATCGTCGTAACGTTGTTAGAGGTGCAATTCATTCAACAGTGCACCGGTCGTACAGGAATAATATGCGACCCCTCTATTTCAACTTCTAATTAAACATTAAATGTTACTGCCAGCCAGTGTCTTTCGACAGAATGGGCAACCTATTCAAATTAAAGGAAACTTTACTTTTACACACAATTATATATGAGTATGCGTTTTATAATATGCGAAAATATTTATTGGTCCTGTTTTTATTGTATTATGTTATTTTATGAATTTATATTGTACTTGAATGTGGCGGCGCTAAACTGAAAACAGGGAAATATTGGCCAGATTTCCACACGGGAAGTTTCCAATAATTAAACTTGAATTGATATTTGGCTAATAACATACAAAATATTTTAATAGAAATTTAATCAATGCCGCGTTTTCTTTTGGCTTATAATAATTATCGAATCCACCAAATTCAATTTCAATTTTCAGGACTTAACTGCGCTTTTAATTATACGTACATATACGTAGGTCCTGAACATAATATTAAAACAGGGAAACTGGTTCGGTTTATGTGGTAATATTCTACTTAATGTGTTATACTAAACTCGTGTATTTCTCTTACTCATACACCTTACTTTAATAACCATAAATAATCCGCGTAATTGATTCTGTTTATTAAAATTTAATACTTGTCAAAGTAACTAAATCAAGTGTAAAAAATTTGTGGATATATTGGGTAACATAAATCTCAATAGAAATTTTAGAATATAATATTATTGCGTAAAGTTGAGGTTACTCTTGTTCAGGCCTCGGGTAATGTGACTTTTTCGACTGTTATCAAAAAATACATTTTTTTTTATTAAAAAAATGTCTTAATTTACTACTAATTTTAATTAAAGTGCGACTATTTCGACTTTTCTTCCACATATTTCAAAAAAATATACCACTTTTTTCTGTAAATTGACAATTATCTTAATTTTCAAAGTGTGAAAAATAACTATATAGGTATAGTAAAAACTTTTTCTATCAAAGTGTCTTATTTTTCTTAAAAACTGATAGATTTTAAAATCCAACCGTAATTTTGTAGGAAATATGTTTTTATATCCACAACAAAATTGACGAATGAAAAAATTGATTCTTACTATTTTTGAAGCATTTTTATTGGAAAAAAATATAGTTGTTTAGTTTGAAAACGCTAAAAAAAATACCATTATTATTCCATTTTATTTTTATGGAAATATTATTTTATTTTTCTAATTAATTTTAAATCATAATTTTAAAAAAATATAAAAACATTGATTTGGAATTAGTTAGAAAAATAAACAAATCGATTTCTAAATAAAAAAATTGAATAACAATGCTATTTTTTTATCATTTTCAACCTGAAAACAATGTCTTTCCAAAAAAATGCTTCAAAGAAAGTAAAAATCAATTTTTTTATTCGGAAGATTTAAATCATGTTCTTAATATAGTTAAAAATATAGGTAAAACCTCCCCTTAATAATTTAATTGTCACAGAAATTTCTGAAAATATTAAAAGATAATTAATTAGAGAAGAAAATGTTTAAGTTAAAAATTCTGGAAAATAATTGAATAGGTATAGGGAGAGTTATGAATTTTTTGTAAAAAATTAAATTCGAGAAAGTTTCAACTTATTAAACTTTCAAATAATTTTAGCTAAATGCTATTCTAGAAAATAATTAAATGTTGGAAAAATTACTGCAGCAATTTTTAAAAGTATCTAATACAATTTCAGAATAGGTTTGCTATTGAAATTTTTTTAACTTTTCTGGGGATTGGAATAAAATGAACGACTTTTTCCGTACTTTGAATCGACTAAAATAACTTTTTTGATTCTCAAAGTCAATCCGAGGCCTGCTTATTAAAAATATAATATTCTTTGTAGATTAACTTTGAAAAAATTGACAAAACCTGGCTTCATTGATTAGGCAGTAAAAATGTTAAATTGATACTTTTCCATTGAAACTTGGAATCTTTCTTCTACATGTTCTCCCTGTACACTTCTTTGTTATTCTTACAACCAAAAGGGTGGAAAGGGAGTTGTACGCTTGTCGAATTTTAAGTCCTTCTTTCTTATCTTAAATTGCGTGAGTCTCTGTACATTGCACGTGATTTGAACATTTACTTTGTATGTCTCTATAGAGAAACCTTTAGCTTTGTGAAAATAATGTTTTTCTTCAACGATTGAAGAAAAAAGAAAAATTCAAAAATTTGCATATTTATGTATCTAACATTGTTGCATTACAACATTTTATCTATGATCAAATTAATGGATCTAATTTTTCAACTTTGTTTTTGAGACCATGAAAAGATTAAATTAACACAAATTCCTCTTATAGAGGAACCCGAATCTCTTTTAATAAATAAATGACCTGTTTTAAAATACCTTCAGCTTATACTGGCAAAAATATTGTTAAAAACGCATACTATTATAGAAATATAAATATTCATTCTTATTTATTATGTAGAGCTGTTTAAATTAGTTTTCACGATTTGGGTCTTCTTGGAACTTAAAATAGAACATTTTATTGTCAGACGCTCGTTATTGGATCTAATTTATTGCGACTGGAATTTCGGGTAGCGTTTTAGGAAAATCACTATTCAAAAATGTCAAGAACGATATTATTAACATAAAAATGTGTGTTTTTTTTTGCGCAAATATAATTTCTCTTGGTAAAGAGTTAAAAAAATTAATCTTTTAGAGAAGAAAATGAAGCTTTTAAATAATACGAATATACGGTTATTTTATGTAGGAGTATACATTTTCCGTAATTAAAATTAAAATTACTTCAATATTAGAAACATTTCTCTAGGCTTTAATATGCGAGGTTAACAATCTAGTTTTTTCTACAGGTATGTTTTTTAAATTCAAAAGCAGAATACGTTACCTTGCGTAGACTACACTTTCTTTTTTGTGTACACAAGAAACAATTTAATTTCTACGTTTGTACTTAGCAGAAGCGGCGTTCGGAAACAGAAATCCGACGTTCTGGAAACGATAGAAGAGCAACGTGCTTCGGGGCATGTTGTATGTTTTTACACGCTTATAGTCAGCCCATTATTTTTGTGGACGTTTTTTCAAAAACCTTTTGTTTTTGTTTTTGTTTTTTTGTTTTTTTTATTTTGGCCTTTACTTTCAATTCTCTCATAAATTGTTTTTTAATTTATTATATTTATCAACAAATAGAGAAACTCGGGTTTAATCGTATAATATTTTCAGTCCAATGATTGCTTCCCCTCACATTTTGCAAATTAACTGCTAATTATGGTAAATTAATTCTTCCCGTCGGCGCTTGCAATAATCGAAATTACATAAAATCATAGGCTTAAAATGATATAAATATGTTTTTGGCACATAACGCACATAACTGAAATTTGCCATATTTTAAAATTCTCCAATTGCATAAAATACCTGTGAAATTATATTGATTTAGCGATATTAATTAGTGTTTTTATTTGTAGAAAAAAATATAATTCTATTGTTTTCTATCAGTTGTATTTTATCTCATTTGAATAAAAGGATAGGAAAGAAATGTGGTTTAGCAAAGCCGTACTTGGCTTTTTTCGTTTGGTGAAAGAGATTGATGAAAAGCTGCAATCTGGTGTCGCGCAGTAGTTACGCGCGTTTGTAAATTCGAGACTTATTTAAATTTTACGCGTTCCCGACGAAGGTAAACAAATTAACGCTATACTCGGATCTACTAGGTGCGAATTCAGTAACTACAGTTTTCATGTATAGTTTATGCTTGACCTATCTCAGTGAGTTTACTGTGTATAATAGAAGTATATAATTTAATTAAATTCAGAAAAATACCATCCTTGTTTGTAATTATAATCTTTTTCTTCTTCAACTTTTTCTCTGATGATGCAGAGACAGCGGGAATAAGTTTTTTATAATTTGCAAGGATTAAAACAATTTAAGTCGTTATTCTAACATACAAATACTACTATTTTTGATATATCTTTAGAAGAACTTATTTATAAAATAAAACTTGAAAAGAGTAGATATTTTTTGATAGAATCAAATTTTCATATGCATCACTTCACAAACAAACTAGTTTTATGCGATATGAGTAAACAATACAATATACAGATCATTGTTTTCTTTTCCCACCTACAGTTTGATTTCGCACGATTGTACTAGTAGACAATACTTTTCGATTAAACAACGATAGGGTCCTATGGCAACACAAATTAATACGTGTTCATCCGACTTTGTTTTCTTTCTCTGTGAAATTTATTTTCCAAGACAATCATTTTTATCCTTATGGATTATTAGAAAATCCGTCTCAATAATTTATTTTTCTAAAGTCGTATAATTACATTTTTAACTGGTGGTTTAATAAGAATCAAACTTTTTATTTAATTTTTTTCAGTTCTGCAGTTTTTTATTGCATTTTTTACTGAATAAAGTTAGAAACCTTTGAAATTTATTTTTTAAGTTATTTTTCGTGAAATGCTTTTGTATGGGATAGTATTACTTTGACATAATCAAATAATTTGCTTAATTATTTTTTACTTTCTATTCTGACAATAAGTGTCGTCACTTTCTTTTTAATTATGAAATTATCCTTCTACATAGATGGCGATTTTATCAAGTTTATGATTCTAATTTTCATGTTGTATTCAAAGTCGACATTTTAGTAGTCATTAATAGAATCAGTGAAACTAAATAATGTGGTTTGACTTTTTTAAGTGAATTTCTTTAAAACTTTAAATTAAAAATTAAAATTAATCTTACGATTAAAAATTAATGTTAGAAGATAAATAAACTTTTTAACATGTTTCACTAAAATTTAAACAGGTCCAAAAATTGTTATTTTGATTCATTTTTATTACATTTTTTTTAAATAATTCGATACCTCCATGTATTACAATCCTATCTTATGGTGAAGGTTAATACAGTCCTATCTTGTGGTAACGTTCTATACAGTTCTATCTTGAAGTGACCGTTTATACCATTCTATCTCAAATTTGCCAATTTTGCGTAAGAGCCAAATTAAAAGTAAATTCCATATTAAAAATATTAATGACAGTTTGATATTCATAAGATAATTTTTATGTAATTCTTTAAAGATTTTTCTATCATAATATACATAAATAAAACACAATTATATAAAATCAAGCCAAGAAAATGCATTCTTAATACGTCTACAAAGGTTAATTAACCTAATTTTATGACAGGTTAATATTTCACGGGATAGTGGAATGATAAAAATAATGTTGTTAGTTTTCTTGTTTAATTTTAATTATCAATTATTATTAGTTAAAATAAACGTATCATTTTTATGAGTTATAAGTATAGATACAAATATTTAAATAAGTAAGTAAACGAGGTTTTGATTGTAGAAAATTTTTACACAAGTGAGAATACAAATAGAATAATAATAAAATAATTTAAAAATCTACATTATTTTACTGTAACAAACGTTGAAAACGTCACTCCAATATAGAATTTATAAGTATGTTTCAAGGATTATATTATACTAGTATTTTATTATATATTTCACAAACGATAACAAAATTATAAATTACAATATAATTATAATAATAAAAGTATCTGTAATATTAGTCAAAATAGTCAATCCGAGTCTGAATTCGAATGATCTCAATTTCTACGTCAGAACAAGTCTCTCCTGGTGTAAGAAAAGTTAAAATAAAGCAAAATTAACAGATAAAATAATCACTTTATAAATTTATATATTTTTATTATTATTCAGTAAAGAATTTTTTTCTTGATGGCATACTTAAATCCAAAGGGATATCCATTTTCTAGCTTTTGTTCTTTTTTGCTTTTCTAACACGATTATACGAATCACATGTGTATATTTTTTTTGACAGATACAAAAACAAAAGAAAGATAGAACACTTTTACTTGGAAGATAAAACTTGTTATTATTTCTAATTACTGTTTTTTATAAATATCCTAATTAATATAACTATTTTAGGTGTTACCATCTAATACAGAATATTTTCTTCTATAATTTTAGCAAAAAACTGAAAAATTGAAAATTTTGAGATAGAATGGTATAAACCGTCACTTCAAGATAGAACTGTATAAAACGTTACCGCAAGATAGGACTGTATTAACCTTCACCGTAAGATAGGATTGTAATACATGGAGGTATCGAATTGAAATCAGGTGAAAAACATTATTATTTATGAAAAATTATTTAATGAATAATTTTACTTAAATATTTCAAAAATTAGTTGAATTTTAAAAGATGCGTTTACAAGTTTTATAAATTGAACTTAAAAATGTTTTAATTTGAAATTTATTTTTAATTTTGAATCCATTTAATTAAACATTTTAAAGAACTGAGATTTTTGAAAAATTTTAATAATAACCTTTCTCAATAATAAATTTCTTTGCAATAATTTAATTATTTTCATGAATAACAAAAAATTTCACACGAATTCAAACAATTTAATTTTTTTTTATAAATTTCTTCGTAATAATTTAATTATTTTCATAAATAATCAAATTTTTTACAGGGATTTAGATAATAATTGAAAAAAGTATATTTGAATTTCTTTTTAAAATTATTTAAACGTTTTTATTTTCTAATTTATTTAATTGAGGAATTTCCGAATAATCGAAATTTCACGTAAAATTGAATTGTAATCAAATGGATTTAAAAATCACAAAACAGAACTTTGTCGAAAATAATTATTAAAAATAATTGATTTAAAGAAGAATTTTAGTTTAAAATTCTAGAAAATAGAATTGAAATGATGAAAATAATTTTGAAGAAGTTGGAGTAACAATATTGTTATAAAATAAAATAATTATTTTATTACTCGGTGATCACAGTAAAAAGTAAATCTTAATTTAAGAGCTGCCTTAAATTCAACACTGTCTGCTATAATGTTGAAGGATACGAAAAACGTGCGTAAATTCAACATTGACTGTTTTAAAAATGTTGCATCTTAATTTAAGGCAGCTTTCGTGCCTTAAAATAAGATTTTCTTTTTACTGTGATCTTTAATTATAAAGTATAAAGAAATCGATCACTCCAAGTCTTTGACTCGGAATGATCCATTTCTTCATGTTTTATAATAATATTCTCAAAAGTTGTTGAATTTCAAAAAGATTTGAATTTGAATCTTTTGAAGAATTTTAATTCCTATGGAAAAATAATAGGTAATTAAATATTTATTTAAAAAAGAAGTTTTTGATGGTTTCGAATAATTATACTTTTCAAGAAATTTGCAAATAAATGTAATAGAACATTTTTTTATTTAATAATTTTTAGAGTGAATCAGGAATATTCTTTAGGGAAAAAGTCGAAATTTTCTTTGTAAATTAGGGAAACATTGGGGGAGAAAGAAAATAAAATTTTTGTGGCAACCCTGAGTTTATTATTTTCTAATTTCTTTTGGTTCGTGTGTATCGGCACTTGCTATGTCCATATTTCTTAATACACAGCAGAGGCTGATTGGTTGATAGTGACATTTAACGCCTGCCATGTCTATTATTTATGTTGACACACGTGTTGTAGTCATTTCCGATAGGAACGAGTATAATCTATGTGCCGAGTAAAATAGAAAGTGCGAGAACGCACGTACTCCTTGTCAGATCCTGGCGTTAAGTGTCCGTTCACAATAGCAGGCTTTTACATCTCGTTTACAGATAACTTCCGACTAGCATTCACTATACTGTAAAGTTTTGTTCAGGTATTTATTTGTAATGTTTTTGATGCTTTTCACTCAAATTGGATGTAGAAAAGTATAATCGATTTAATATTGTAAAAGTGGAAATATCGTAAACATGCAACAAGAAGAAGTGTATGTAAGTGTGTTTCTCTTTCTTGTATCTCATCGCTACGAGTACTTACGCTCGAATGAGCGTTTCCACTTGGCAGGAGGTAGAGAACCTCGTTCAAGTTGAAATTACAAACGCGACAACCGGTTGCCTTTCCTCGATTTTATGTGCAGGTTGTATACTTGTATATTAGGAAGGAAGTAAGGTACTAAAGGACTCCTTTTGCCGTCTCCTTTTTCGAATCCACACCCAGTACTAGTTCCTTCTCTTTGTTCTTCTTCCAGATACATCACGAACCTGCAAAATTTTCGTCCTTGTACATCTTCGCATCGAGGAAGAAGCGAGGCGTAAGGATAAATGGCTCGAATCCATTAACTTACGGTAAATTCAGAAGTTTTCTTCATGATTTTACAGAGTTTCTTTCTCCTCTTTCTCCTCTTTCTCCTGTTTCTAGCCATTTTCCATTAAAACAACTTTTCACCCTCGACTGAAATTGAAGATGAAACACATTTATTTATTTTTTTATTTTTTTTTATTTATTGTTTATACTCCTGCCCTATTGGCCTTACGCACTTCGACAAGAGTCCCAGAGAAGTACTTTTTTGGATTAAGCATAACCATTCTACATCTGAAAATTCTATATATTAACCTAATTTTGCGTCTACAGCCGACTTTATTAGGAGTACTCGCATTCGCCTGGACCGGTTTATCGACAGTCGAGTTCTAATGGTGTGTACCGGACAATAATCGCTCAGATTTTCTCACGTGCCGGAAAAATACCAAGCCAAACGACCGCCAAGCGAGGCATCTATCCGACTGAGCTAATCCGTCGGTGAAACACAGTTATTAATGCTAATAATATCAGAAATCCAGACAAGTTGTTTATTCCATTTAATGAAATTTGTTGATAGCATTAGGAGATATTACGTAAATTGTAATATTAAATTTCTATTATTATTTAAATCGTTTGTGTTTCAATCGGAAATACAAAAGTTAAAGCTTTGCTTAGACTTGAGAATTCAGTGCACAAGGATAAACACGAGTAACTCGGTGAAGCGTGAAGTTGGGCGAAACAATTGGGAGATGTTTGTGTTTGCAGTGAGTGCGTCTGGACCAGTCTGGACTCTGGACATTGGTGGCGTTCGATAGAATTGTTTTTAATTAGTCTATTGCTATTTCTGCCGATGAACAATGCGTCCCTAGGATGGCTCTACTTCCGGGTTGTAGTTTCCGATGGGGAGAAGAACAAGTTTGTGGGAGTACAATGATGACAGAGGTAATATGCTTAACTTAATACCTGCTTGGGGATTTTCCTTGGCTGGTATTACGCACAGGTTTCTACTTGCTTCGAATTAATAATCAATGCTTACTAACGGCATAAGCATAACGGCTCTTGCCAAAGTAGCTTGTCCTCCAACTAAGTTAGTTCAATCCCCGTGTGATCTAAGCCTCTATGTTTTAAAGATGTTAAATTTCACTTATTGTGTTAGAAACAGCTCCTTTTATTTATTGCTTCATCTTATAAACAGTCAAGTTCCATCTCAATAATAATCTCTGGAAATTACTATTTCAAAGTAATTTAGAACACTCCGAGTTATACCATTTGACAATAGTAATTTAAACCTTAATTAACGGATTATTATTAAATTTCCTCTAAATTAAAGTTTTAATAGGGTATTCAAAACATAAAAAGTAGAGTTGACATTTATTTTATTAAAATTATTTACATGGAAATAATATAATATAACCAGTTTCAATAACTTTTTGATTAGGATTCCGGTTGAATTGTTAATTTGTTAACAACAGCATGCATGTAGCATGCACTACACATTGTTTCGATATTCCAGAATTCAGACTATTCGACAGTGATACGTTGTCGTTAATTCTCCGCAATTATCAGCAGTAAATTCCTCTCTGTGGGGATTCATAGTATGAGATTGAGATAGAGAGAGAGAGAGAGAGAGAGAGAGAGAGAGAGAGAGAGAGAGAGATTAGTTACAGCAATCCATGTTGCATCTACAGCAGATACGCATACGTATGCATAAAAAATACATCCGTTAAAATTTACAACACTCTTCAGCCCTTTTGCTTTCGATTTCAAGTTATTAAATAATTTTAGACAAAGTTCGATTTATGTTACAAAGAACTCAACTTTTGACTATAACTAGATACTTTCTTGAAATATTTATTTATTATTTATAATAAACTTTATTATTCTTCATGATTTGATATTACATTATAATGAATGGATATTTAATCATGACAATTAACAATGGCTTGTACTAAAAATGAATAGTACTTATTCCAATTAATGAAAATAATTAAAATATGTTAGAGAAATAGAATATCTCGAAATATTCATTGTTGTCTGCAAAACATAGGTTGCAAACAGTCAACAACTTCTTACTAGGTTAATTGCATATCTAATTAATAACATTTGACAGATTCGTAATTTCAGTTTGCTTTATCTTCCTCGACTCTGGCTTTTGTAGAAAATTCTATCGTTCCTTTTCCTTAGAGTCGCACATTTTCCATACAGATCCATTGAATACCGAGCTACGTTAAGCACGCTTCAGAGCGTTAATTAGTTTTGTGATGTGGCTTTTCTTATTGCTAAGTTATAACTGTAGATTTAGATAAAAAAAAAAAAAAAAATGTTGAAAAAAAATACTTTTACACATTAAATTATCTTTTTTAACAACAAGACATGTTTTCATCTTTTTATACGCCAAAATTATGATGATGATGATGATTCTCCTTTCAATCACTCCATGAAATTATCTGCGAAAGAAGAACCCTTAACGATGCAGAGTGTAATCATGTTGCTTACACTAGAGAATTAGAGATAACTGAATTTGTTTTTGTTATCCGCATAGAAACACTGTCTGATTCGGAGGCTTTTGAAGGTAGAATATTCGTATCTCAAATTTAACTTGAGCATTCGTTGACAACTTTTATATAATTCAACTTTCAGAGAATTAAAGCACTTTTTTAAAAATGTTTTAAAATTAAAATTCTTTTTAATTTTCCAACAAATTTAAATATTCAGTTTAAAGAGTTTATATTGAATTTTTAATGACATTTTCCTGGAAACATGTTGAGCATTTACGGTTTGAAATATTTATCACAGAGCGTTAATTTTATTTCATATCTGCGAATATAGAGTGTAGCTCACAAGTTAGAGTATGTATGTGAAAATGTACCACAACGAATGCATTGAAAAGTTTTATCATTTATGAGAAGAGCGTAAGCAGAGAAAGTGCGAAGAGCTATTAAGTGATTCTTTGCAAAGCATATTGATCTTATCATGAAAGCCATTGTGACAAATTTTTATTGTTTCATTCTCGTTTAACTCTTTATTTATTTTAACTGCTTTAACATATTACATTTTTCATGTTTCATATAATTCTAGAACACTCTAATCTATTCTGTATTCATAAAACTGGAAAAGCTTTTTTAGGGACTCAATTTAAATACAGAACAAATGAGGAAATTAATTTTTTTTAATAATAAAAGTACAATGTTGATAATAACATTTTTTTTTATTTTTCCTTACAACTTGATCTTTATCATGGAATCTTGGACTGATATTGACATTTTTCGATTCCTTCTGAAAGGCATAAAAAATAAATAAAAGTAGAGCGTGAAAGACACTTTGACGGAGGGTGAGACCCTTTGATTTTCGAAAGTTTTGGTTTCTACCTTCAGCATCTGTTATCACCTGGAGCCTTCCATTCCGATGTGAATGTAAACCTACGAACTGTTTTCTGCTTGAAACTATTAACTAGTGTACAGTGGTTTCTCTCCAACTACCAATTACTAATATCCACACTTCCATCAGAAATTGCTAATTAATCCTTCCCCTTTGAAGCTCACTGTAATTCGTTTCAATTAAGGAAATAAGATACTCTTACTTTTAATTGTAAATGACAACCAATCCTTAACTTTTCAAGCAATGTATTAATATTATCAATTTTCCAAGATAACAATTTCATAAAATTTATATAATATGCTGTCGTACTGAAAAATTTCATTTAATATTTGAATCAACTGATATTCTCTGACTCAGTGCAACAACTGCGATACTTTATTTCTTCACTTAACTGCTTCTTTTTTTCAATTTTTTCAATTTTTCTCAGCGTCACTTGGGTTCTTCTTTTGCTACTCTCACTCCACTTGGTTGTTACTATTTAAAAAATGTCATGACAACTTTCTCTAATTTGAATACTTCTTCAGTTGGAACAGTTTGCAACCTTTTCTTTCATCCGTGCGAGAGAGTTCCGATTCATATTCAATTCTTATTGCTTTTCTCATTTTCTTGAGAAAGAAATTAGTCATCATAATATTAGTTAATTTTAATTTATTTTAACTTTTATTTTAAAGTTGTAGTAAAATTTTGCCAAAAAGGATTTGATAATGACATGAATAGTTTCGTTATTCTAGGGAAGAGGCGGGAAGAGCATTTACGCAATTGCTGTTAACCTATCATATTAAATGCGTAAGGACACAATCCTCTTGTATTCTCAATTGTCGAAGAGACAAAACATGGTCTGAAGCGTATGGGTTTTAATGGATTAACTGTCAAATCGATTTGTCTAGTTGAATAGAAATAGAAATACAGTGCTTTCACATTCGAATTTCACTTAATATAATTGAAGTATATTCATGATTTTTGAAGAAATATATCCATCTTAAATCATTTAAATAATCATTCCTGATTATGTATTTTGATTTTCCTGAAGGAACTTTTGCCACCAATGATTTCGAACAAGTTATAGGTTCACTTTTCAGGGCAAGAATTTTATACCCCATTTCGCACGCGACTTGGATATTTCTTTCTTATCCGATACCCCTTCATTCCTTTCTAGTCGAACGAATTCAATTTCACTCACTCTATTTCCAACAAGACCCCTTCCTCTCCACATTTCCTCCTCCACCAGGCATTCTTTTTTATCGCTACGTCTTTTCTTTCCTAACTTGATTCTTCTTATCCTTTATCGAATAATCGTCTTGTTAAACTCTTGCGGTCTCGTTTTGTATGACTTTTTAATCCAAGTGTCTGCTGAATTCTTTTTCAGTTCTAAAGCTTATTTTATAATTTAACATTTTTAGTCAAATATTGTATTAGGTACCGACGAATCAGTATTTGGTTTAAAAAAAATATACCAATTTGAACATTTTTCGTGTCATAATTTATTTTTAATGAAAATCTCTTTGAATTTTAAGTTTCTTTTCTGCATGTATATTAAACATTATTATTATTAGACTTTTACGTATGTATGAGTGTGAGAAGTTGGACTTTTTTTCCTGAAGATCAAACATAATTTTTTCGGGAATTTCACTTGGAGCAATTATATTCATTCACTGAATCAATAGATGATTCAGCTTCTTCCCCTGAGAACTTCTTTAATGTTGTCGTAGTTGAAAGCGATTTGGCACGAGCAACAGGTAAGCATGGCTACGGGCCAGATAGCACTTCCATTAGGTATGCGTAATTGTTTATGGTCCGTGCCTATTTGATAGCGTACCCTTTTATCCACGCTTTTTCTTTTTCTAAACAATTAAATTTCTCTTCTTCATAGTTGTTAATCGTCGGATGATTAACACATTCCATTTTCAGAATTCATCTTTTTAAATACTATTCAAACTGGTCTGTGGTTGTTGATTGAAGTTTTTTTTGTAAAAATTGAAAAAAGTTATCAAATGTAATTAAATTTAAATACTAATTGCGTGATTGCAATAATGGTTACCCACAAATGGATGCAAATGGTCTGAAATGAATGTATGTAAATGATTGCAAGTAACCGCAAATGAATTGCAAATGATAGCAAGTGTCTGCAAAGGAATGCAAATGTAAGTAATTGCAATAAAAGTTGAGAGTAATTATACAGTGACAAGTAAATAGTTTCGAGACACTAATATGAAATTAATTAATTTGGTGGTTTGGTAAAAATGAACAGTAAAGTTAACCCCTATTTCTTTAATACGCCCAAACAGAATAGACCTTAAGTCTAAACCTCTGTTTAGAAATAAATCAGCAAAAATAATTCAAGACGGAAAAACAAAGGAGCGAATGAAGTTGTTGAGATCCAATAATTGAGTGGAGCCACCAAGATGATCTTGAACTGAAACACGTACGGACGGAAAGATTAGAGACATTTCTCCTGTCGTGGCTCGTCATTCGGAGGAAAAGGGTTGATCTGCCTCAGGCGACTTAAAGTTTACGAGGGAATATCGAACAGGTCCCCAATGCAGAATCGTAAAACTTAATTGCTGTTGCAATCCAGATCGAGTTGTCCGTCTATACAAGTTTATAGGGGTCTGTACTATGCATGTATGTGTGTCCACTACTTTTTTAGTTTAGAGAGAAATTGCCAGGGGTTCTGTTCTGTGCAGCACGTGCACTGCTTCCTAATTCTCTTATGGGCGAGTAGAGATTTTCAAATACACACTAGTTGTTAAAAATTTCAACATATTTGCATAAGTGTCTTTAAATAAAAATATGAAATTACAAAAAATTTAATTGCAAAACATATTGTTTGAAGATATAAATGTGAAAAAATCGTTCCTTTTGGTGAATACAAATAGAAGTTTGAATATTATACAAGTCTTCTCGTAAACACCCCTGAGCGTTCCACTATCATTATGTATTCTACAATATTCTGCTTTCGTATGTATTTTTTGCAATATCTTTTCAACATGTAGGAAGTGCTCTAGAAAAGGCAAACATGTTTCTAAATTTAAAAGTACATATTAATACATCACGTGTACGTTTATGAGTGTGTGTAACGTTTTACATTTAATTAAGAATTCTAATTATAACCGAAACATTCTTCTTGGTTCGAGTAATTTTTAGACATTTATTTATTTGAGAAATATTGATTTAATTGAAAAATCGAGCAACTAAAACTTATTTCAAGGGGTCAGAATTTTCAGAATTGTCAGAATTGTCAGTACCTATATCTATCGATCACTTAGTTAAAGTTGCAAGTTAATTGCGGACTTTAACACCTGTTAATAGGGGTTTGTCAGGTATTTTGTACACACGAAGTAAGCAGGGTGCAACAGACGTCGGTGGCAGGCATGCAACTGGAAAAGGGGTAGGTAAAAGAGGGATGTTGATGAGAATTAGAGGGTGGGGGGAAGGTTGGATGGGTTGAAACCCAAAAGAGGGTTCTGGTGGTAGAGAGTTGCAATCTGTTCTGGATGGCTCCCATACCGAGCAGTGTGGTTACCACTTTACAGTCCTTTCCCTGTAAATTCGACCTCAATTTCACCCACTTCGTTCCTCTTTCTCCTGCTGTACTGATACTATTCTATTTTCTCTTGTCAAACGGTCTTTTCCCATAAAACAACAACAATTTACCTATCAATGTCAGAACAATTTCATCAATCCATCTGTCTGCTGAAAATTATCATCTCCAACATGATTTTTAAATGACCTTTAGTTTATGAAATTAGAGGAGTATAACGATATTTAATTAATTATTATCGCGATATTGCATGTGTGTAATCTTTTAGCAAGATGTGATGTGATGTGAAGTGAAAATGTTTTGACTTTGTTTTCTGAAGCGTATTTTCCTCTCATATTGAATGTAATAAGGTTTGCCAGGAAAATTTCATTCTTTTTTCGATTTCAGTCATTCCATTGGTAAACAATTTTCATCTTCCACCGCTGTTTTGCCAAGTGCTTTTATCACCCCTGAAATTACGCGAGTGATTGGTTTGCAAGGCGCACATAACCGGAACCAGTACACGTCGAATCTATCGCATTTTTATGGTACGTGGTAAAATTTGCGACGGTACAAAGTTATGAATTTGCCCCTCTCTCTTTTCATGATATTTTACCATTTCTCCCGTCGCGTCGATTCTGTACCTCCGTGCAACTCCTCACCGCCCCCTACGACCCCAACAGTCTCGGCTCGGTGATTACGGCTTTATGACACGCGATACCCTTCATCCAAAATATGCTTTTCTGAATACTGGACGTGTTAGCCGCGGCTGGTCACTCGTGCAGCTTGGATATATGAGATATGAGATTAAATTGAATTGTAGGGTAGAAGGTTGTCAACTTATATTTGCCGGATCCGGGTTGCGTAGCAAAAAAGAGAGAAATGAACGAATCACGGCTCGCTCACCACCTTTGCGTGAAATTCAAGATGAAAAGAAGGCTTAACGTGTTATTAAAAACGTTTTCATATCTCTTCAATTCAAAGGATACATTTTTTAAAATGAAAAACTCATTCATATTTTTATGCCGATTTATTCGCAATGACATAGACGGATTATGATTATGAAATTTGACAATAAGTCTATGCAGAAAATATATATTTATCTTGAATTCTTGACTGACATGTTTCTAGCATGTTCTAGCATGTTTTTGTCTTGAGCGAAAGAGTTTTATACTAATAAAATCTTTCGCCATGATCACAGAATCAGTTCATTTCAATCGTTTTAACGTGCTTCTGAAAACTCGTATCTAACAGTCGCTTTATGCAGGTGTATTAATAACAGGCGAACGTTTCGTTTTGCGTTTCGTTCACTCTAGTAAATAAAACCTGTGTTCACATGGTTGAAACGAGAGAGTTCGTTCGAATGTTATTTACTCGATCTGTTTTACCCCCTATGTGTACCATTATGTGCCTTTGCGATTTTTTTCACGCTGATGTTTATTGCAGTCCTTACCGAGAAATTTGTCAATTTTTTATTTACATTCTATTTTATACCGAAATTTACAAAAACAATTAAATTCAAGATCAAATTGTTAATTTCAATATATCTCGATATCGAATTATTTTTTAATTTTTACTCTTACAATAGAACTGACGTTATTTTGTTCATTTGCATACTATTTTATTTTTATAAAAGAAATTGTGCATAAAAAATTGAAAGTTCGTTTTTCATAAACTTGGTTTGCAACTTTCATGTTTTGAACATATGTGATTTCTTCATTGATTGGTCAAATTCGACCACTTTCACATTTCATGGCACGAGAAAGTGTCAGCCACACTGAAATCAAATATATATCGAAAGTTTTTATTGTCAAATAACAAAGTGTTTAATTTAAGTTCCTGATATTTTCTTCATGCAGTTACTATTAATTTAAAAAATAAAAATTAAGTTGATTGTCATTTCTTTTGAATTTGCATACTCGTTTAGTACAAGTAGCACCAGGTTTCTCAATTTAATTACATGGGGTTTTATTTCTTTTTCTGTAAAAGGCAAACGGCACGTGCCATTTACTTCTCTATTTGTGGACAACGCATTATCAATTTGGGTGTGTATTTTGATGAAATTATTGCAGATTGTCGGTCTGCATAAATGTGATATTAAGCAGACATGCAAAACAAGTATGTTTGCATATCGAATAATGTGTGTCAGGTTCGTTGCTGTCCAAATGCAGTCACCATCTGCCGACTCTCAAGCAAATGCTGGCTAATTTGCTTAATCTCAATTAATCGTACCACACTTGTGAATTGTATGCAATAAGTATGCGAAAAGAGACGGAAAGATTTATTTTTCTTGACAATTTATTCGCCATCGAATACTTATGATATTTAGGTTGGAAGTTTTTCTCAACATTTGTTTATATCATCTGTTTTCTTTGGTAGAAAGTCTTTAGAGATTAAGGAAGCACAAATACTGAAAATTTTAATAATCTTCAATATATAACACTATCATTAGGAGTTTTAATTATATTCGCTATTCTTATTCTTCAATTATATACAAATAAAGTGCTATTAACTTTCTATACAATAATATTTTAATTAGTAAATTCGGCTTATGTAAATGCTTTTATTCTATTTCTCGATTTACTTTCATGTTATTGTACATTTTAAAGAGTATTTAATTCTCTAAATTTAAAAAAAGAATATCTCTTTAAAGAAAGATAATTATAAATTTTAAGGTCAAAGCAGATTTCATGAAAGTTTAATTTTTGTTCAAATCCAATACTAAATGTATAAATTTGAAAAATTTAATTTCTCCAAAGTGGAAACATCTATCGGAGACTTATTTAAATTGATTAAAAATCTTTGAAAATGAACTTGATTAATTAAAAATGATTCGGGCTATTATAATTAGTACAATTATAATTATTAGTGCGGAAATTATGTTTTCTAATACGATCTGTGAATAATTATATAGTTTAAAACAAACTTCTAAATCTAAATTCAATTTTACCTCGTGGGGACTGTATTTAATTTAATTATATGTTTTGCAAATTACAAAAGCTAATGCGAACATTGTTCTTTTTGAATTAAATTCATAGGAATGAATAGAGCGAATTTCTAGTGGAAATGTTAAGGAAGCTGGTATTAATTAAACTATAGAGTTATGTTTACTATTTTATCGTCATTGTTGTTATTCAATAATATGCGAAAACATGATAACTTTCGGTGTTTTAGATATATTTGCAGAATACTTATTATAACCTTCCGCAGATTTGACTTTGATATGTGACCTTATACTTTTTATTGTCTTATTCTCTTGATAATCTTCTATCTATATTGTAAGATACTTTTGCATGGTAACACACAACACGTGTTTCCATTTCCATCTCGTTATACTATTTTCTTGCTACTTTATACTCCTACCCTTTTTCCTTTTATTTCAATGTATATTTTTATCCACAAGCATCTTTCAGATTTCATGAAGAGCACGTGTGCTTTCTTTCATTGCTTTTCTTTTGAATTTAAATTGGCGCAGGCTTTCTTCGACTTCTAAGTGGACTAGCTTAGCATCATGTGAGTGGATATAAATCGATTTAAACATGTTTATTCGAAACTAACCTAAACTTGTATGGCTAATGAATTTGTTTATTTGAATATTGCACGTATTTGTTTTCCGAAGAAACGGTAAAATACAATCGTTTTAAAGATCCGATTTACTTTTAAAAATATTCAATCTCTTTCGGTTTCCCTCGCCGCTCTCTATCGAGGTTATCGCTGCAGCGGGAGTGGGGGTTGATTTTAAAACCCTGCCCATTCCAAAGCAAGGCAGAGCAGAGGGTGGCAGTTCAAAGAGGGTCCGGGTGGTTGAGAGGATATGGACGCGATGGAATATGCGCTTCGATAATACAATTTACGGTCGCCAACGAGAGTCTATAAATTTTTATGGTGATCAGGTATGTAGTATACTGGTTGATATACCATACTCTGCACGGATGCTGCCGAATGCATTGAGAATTGCGTGAGCTCCCCTGTGCACATGATGTAGGTGGGATCAATTGAGAAGGTTGGGCGCAGGTGCTGGACGTGGTTAGAATGTGACGAACAATCTTCGTGTGAACATGAACATTGTGGCGTACATCAATCGCAGATAGCGACGATAGCGTTCGTCTACCTGTTTGCAACTTCACTACCCTGTCCACAGAGGAAAAAACTGTATTAGCGCAAAGCTCGCCTGTCACTGTTTTTCTCTCTTTCCTCTTTTTCGGAAAAAAAAAAATTCGAGTAATGATGGGGAATTCGCAAAAGGGATTCTTTTTATACATACATGTTCACACGAATGAACCGCGAAGCTGTACCAGAGTCAGCAATGAAAAGAGTTTTCAAGAGCTTCATGTTGTAGACGACGTGTTACGTGAACCACTAGATTTTCCTTCTGCATTAACGCCTGTGCCTCGGAATTTTCCCACATACATTTTTTCCACATTTGCATTAGCCGATTGAAAGTACATTACTTTAATCGACAATTTTTGAATATTGAAAGAAATAGAGGGGAAATCATGTCCAAAATTTTAATATTTATTTAAAGGTACGTTTCGAAGAGAGTTTCTTCACAAGTAACACACAGCGAGCATTTCACGATGTGCTCTTTTAGTGATGAGACGGGGTGAGCGATAAAAAGTTTCGGAAGAAAACTCTACATCAGCTTTTATATCCAAGCAAGAGTTACGGAATTGTGCGCTTTATATCTCACTTATAGTATCACGTTTATAACGTTCATCACGTGTTGGTAGATTCTGTGCCGATAAGAGGCGTTTCCCATTCTATACACACTTGTTCCCCTGTAAATTAATCAACATTTTCATAAAGAAATCTTGACTATTTCTTGAAAGGCTAACACTCTCGATTTATATTCATTAGCTGAGTTTTTAATAATTACAAGGAAATTTCTTTTCGTAGATTGTAGATTACACATAGACTAGAGTTTTTAAATTTTAATTTTTTAATTTCGCCTAGAGGATAATTATATTTTTATCGCATTCACATGCAACTGGTGTCACAGTGAGTCTTGATCTGGAAAATAACTAAAATGCCAAAAAGTAGGAGACACCAAGGACCTGACATAGCTGCACGTGATGTGCTAGTTCCATCACTTTATGCAAATAAAATTGGAGAACGCTTGATTTCCCCTGGTGTTCTCGCGCAGTGGTCGAGAGTCAACTATGTTTAACTGGATTGGGTTAGCTATTCGAGATGACCAAAATGTCAATAGGTTTCCACGTGGAAGAGATACATTTTTCCGATTCGTTTACTTTGTCTCAAAACTTACTTTCTGACTACACTGTCTAGATTGTCTAGATTTTTGAATATTTCTATTTTCTCATTTTTATTTAAACAATTTAATTCATCAATTGATAAAAGGGTAGAACCAAGTAAAGATTTGGTGATTGGAGCACTTACCTAATGCGACACAAAGAATAACCGCGAAGCACGAGATCCGCATATTGCCTTGCACAATGAAAGAACCACTTTTTAAGAACCAGTTCCGAACTTGGCCAAGTGGTGTCTACGCGGAAACTGGCTCTTTTCGAAGGGAGACGTTAGTAGACTTGGTACCTGGAGCAGAACGCTAGAGTGTTGGCTTTTGCTTTTGCATCGTCTCATATTTCCTATGTGGGGGAACTGAAAGGACTGACTGTGAATTGAGGTTCACTTACAAACATATAACGATCATCGGTAGTTAACATGTTATAGCTTATCACGGAGTGAGACTCATCTCACTTATGCAACAATGCAACCAACAACCTTGTCAGCAATCAACTTCCGCCATTTGACTAGTTACTGGCAAATCCTTAGGTATCGAGAATTATTGCTAGCAATTATTTATTAAAATGTTTCTCAATTTAAGGTATCTTATCTTAATTTTAGGAAATTAAATAACGTTAAGGACTCTAACGGTTGATTGATTTTATTTTTTGACATTTAAATGTCAAAATATGTCCATTACTTCGACCAGTTTCGAACATGTTTATGTTATTGTTTATATTTTATGTTAATATTTTTAAATCTTTAAAATTAGTTTTCACAGACGTTTTTATTCATTTTTTGTCTCAATTTGATATCTTTAGAAAAACTTGATGATTTCACCCTTTTTTCAACAAATTTTTAATTTCAATAATAAGGTCTACAACATCCACTATAAATTTTAATTTATGTTATTAATGTGGACAATTTTGCAGGATATTGTGAAACCTTGGATTTTCTAATTTTTTTTAGTATTTCCCAAAACATGTAACATCAAGTTTACAAACAATACGCTGCCTGTATGAAGCGTAAGTTAGGATCACATCTGATTGTTTCAAGAGTAAAGGGCTGTTATGTGAATGTAAAAGTTGCCGCACCCACTTTACAACAAAAAAAAAAGGAGAAAAAAAATTGAATATACGTCCAAGTGACGAACAGTATCAGTAGCATTGTTCTTTGACTGACAATTAAAATTCTTTGTCTTAAAAATTTCATCATGAAGTACGTGGGAAATTGATGTTGCATATTTGATATGACACGAAAATTGCAAATACACGAATTTCATATTTTTATTTATCACTCGTTGTCTTTTAAAGTTGCATTATATATATATTTAATTTCTAATTTGAAATGAGAAACGAAAAGAGTTTTTTTTAACAATTGTTTTTTTCAATCTCTATTTACGGAAAAGTACATTTTCTATAAAATGACAAATGTTATAGAAGAATGTTCATCAGGTTCACTTCAAGTCGAAATGATGGACATTATCAGATTTAACGGAAATTGTTTTTCGCTTCAAATTACTGATTGAGTCGGGAGAATTCATTTCTTGACTGCGACTTCAATCTGAATAATTCAAATCTCTATCGGATTGAGTATTCTTTAAAATACAAATCTTAAGGAAAGTAGTAAAATGTCTTCTACCTTACGCGACGGATAAGATTTAATTCTTAAGCTTACCTCGACGAAACGTTTTTATATTCCCAATGGAATTTTGTTCATACACTTTTAAAATAATCGTTAGCGAACGAAAATCCACTAACGATTCTTTTGACAATCTTTAGAAAAGAAACGTCCGAGAATAGATGAATGTGTACCAGCTTGGAAATTGTCATTTCCATTTGGAGTCAAACATAGAAAGTGTCGAAGGAACTGTCGTCGGTCGTTCCTCGATCCCTGGTGAGGATAATAAAGAAAGACGTCTCGTGGAAACGTTGCTGAGAAAGAAGGTTATATAGGTTCCTTTTTTCATTTTTCGCATGAGATTCGGAATAAGGACATGTTTTTATCTTGGGGAGAAATTCTATGCGCATTTTATATTCAAGTATATGGATGAGTTCATTTTCCAAATGAGATGGTTTCTTTCATTTTGAAATGTAAAAAAGTAAAAATTATATAAAAATGCATACAAAATCTCAATGTTGTATCTATATTTGAACCAATGGCGTGAAGAAGCAACAGGGTCTATTCATATAGAACCCTTTCAGGCAGGACTATGATATTCTCTATTCACTCCTCAAATACGGATAGAATTCTAGAATTCCAGAACTTCCGGAAAGTAGTTGTTGCGCAAAAACAATTTCAATTTTTGTTTGTGTATCTCAAAAAACAAGATTCTTGTATAATACTTAAATATTATAGAGAGCAGTTTATAACTAATGTACATAAGTTGAATTTGATGTTTCATAAATATCTAGACATCTTTTTGTAATAGAATAATTGCGTTTATATAAGTGTTATTACTCTACCTACATTCTCTTTTCCATCTTCTGAGTAGTAGAGCATTCATTTTCAATATTAGTCGAATTGAAAATTAACAAAATTATTTTTTTCAAATATTATTTCTTTGAATTCTATAAATGATGCAAAAGAACTTTAATTTGACTTTTACTGAGCGACAATTCTTTTGAATTATAATGTCAATATCAAATATTTTAACGCCAAATCTGCTTCATTACTCCAGATGGTGATGCCTTTGATTTTATTTGACGCATCAGAGTAATTCATTATTTTACGTAAAACACTAATGTCAACCGATTTATCAAAATTAATGTTGATTGATGTGTGCTTGAGATATTCTGATACTCGGAGTAATTAATATACTAGCTAAAATTTATATATTCGACCATCATTCTTCAATATCAAATTATTATTTTTTATAGTACGTATGTGTAAAAGTATATTTTTAAAAATTTACTCTATTTTTACTTGTTTCTTGAAAGAGTTTCTTCTTCATATAGATTGAGAATATTAATTTCTTAAATACCGAATTTCCACAATCGTAGTTCAATGACAAAATCAAGAAGATAGAATCTCCTCTTTTCTGAAATTGCTTATTCTGTTACATTTCCTTAGAAGATACTAAGAATCAAAATTATACCAGAGAGATTTCTCACGATAGTTCATATACGAGAGTGAATGATAGAAATCACTACCTCGTGCAGTAAATCAATCATTCAGTTTCGTTATGCTTCTCCTGCCGGGTGCTTGAATTTTTAATCAGGCGTGTCACTCATTAGTCTTGAAAATACAGTTTCGAAATTTTCCTGTACGCAGTCTTAGAAAAAATTTAAAACAACTAAATTTTGATTAAAATAAGCTGTCTTATTACTTTGTTAGGTATTAGAGATAAGATAGTCGATTACTTAAAAAAAACTTTTTTTTTCTGTTTCAGGTGAGTTTGAGATCCATATAATTATTAATAGTTTCCTGAAAGGTAAGTGTGATAGCAAATGATAGAGAATATGATAAATTTTAAATTTTATAATTATTTTCTACTGATGATATAAGTAACATGAAATTCACTGCTTTAAAATAAGTTTGTAAGCTGATATAATTGCAAATTGCGCATATTTTAAAACGTAAGATGAAACCAACATTGCAGTACATTCTAAATAGAATTTCTCCTTGAATGAAACTTTAAAAAATATATATATAAAGCATTTTGCAAGAAACAATTTCACGCTATTAAAGTTTGAAAGCTCTCGTGCTGTGATCCAGTTAAGGGCACTCTTATAAACTCGTGTATCCATTCTCATGAGACTCGGGATTATTTATTGAGCAAATCGTCCAGGAAAGTGAAAGGACTGAGGTCTTATCAAACAGCGTTTAACGTTTCTATACTTGTCCCTTTGCATCTTGTAATATAAATGGCGAGTCAGAACTTGGCAGAGTGTAGAAACTTTATGTGGAAATCTATTGCATTGATTTGTTGCGGAAAAAAACCTTAATTCTTATTTTATTCCAATTATATTTTTTTTTAATTTGAGTTAGTGTATGAGTAGTGAATTACTGTTTCATTAATATTTTTTGTTTTACTGTATAGCTAAAAAGTAAACTAAAAAGTAAATTTAATTTTTTACTGCTCTTCAGATCGTGTTTATTTTTGATATAATTTAATTTTGTTTTGATGTTTTCCCTCGTTCTGATATTCAACTATCAAAAGTTGACTCCAATGAGAGTGGATTTTCAACGTATTGAATTTATCATCTCACCGTGAACTCATTAGTTGTAACGTCTCGTTCACTTTAATGGAAAGCTAGTTTATTCGACATTGTAACTTAATTAGAGCATTATTTTTATTGTCAATGAAAATCATGATGTATTAGGAAAATTTTCAGTTTTTACGAGTTTTTTAGAGAATAAATATTATTTATATTCATTAGGCAGTAGATATTGCAATTTAATCGTAGATGAAAATAATTTATTCGCGACAATTATTTTGACTTTGTGAAATACATCTTTTGTTGCAAGCTTTTGTAAAAATTTTAACATTTACACCAGGAAATAATGGAAATTAGTAGAAAAGTTGTGCGATGAATGGTTATAAAAAATTAACACGGTTTTTGTAGGTAATTTTTTTATTTGATACTTTACTATGATTTTTAATAACGAAACAATTAATCAATCTTTGGTTTATCTTTACTGTACCTTTTATGATCATTAATATTATGCGCTACGTGAGAGCATAGATATTTGAGACATATGAGAGGAAAATCCCTTCGATTTCGCGGCCATCAGTGAATTTATTCGATATCCTATACTCTCGAGTTCGGAAACAATTATATACGCGAAAATATTCGATAATAAATTGTACATGAATTCTTCTCGATATGATAACGAAACGATTAAATTGCAATATCGTATTTTTTTAATAACGCAACATATACAACATTTTTCATTAAAATTTAATGAAACTTTACCACCTAAACGACCTGTTAATTAATAATCCATTTATTGATACAGTCGAGATAATAGTATTCAATACAATAGTGAATAATAATAATAATAATAATAATAATAATAATAATAATTCTTGGATACTTTATGATGATTGCAAACACTATATGTATAGTGTTTGTTGTCGAGTCGAGATTTAAGTTCCTGCTTTTGAATAGAGAGACATTAATTAATGTTATAATCAATCAGTACACAAATAACATTCGACTACGAATTATCGTTATGCATTCGGGATGTGCTCGTTTTTACTGAGCTTTTGTTTCGCAAACTCAATGTAAACTCGCGCATTTAAATCTAGAACAAGTATTGACCGCAACGGTGATCAAACAAATGCACTCAAATGAAGATTTTGTAACACGAGCCCCTGATGCGTGAGAGAAACGAGACATGAATCCTTTCAAACATGTTGGGGTGAAATTAAATTTCAAATTCGGATCATATTTGAATTCAGCGAAACATAAATTAGTGGTTAAAATTCGAGTATTTTCCCTCATCGTGATTCACACACTTCAGAAACACTGAAAACTTGAAGTATAATCAAATATGAATTTTCCTATTAATATCAAATGGGAATCAAGTGCATATTTTGTTACTGTATTTATTCAATATGTCTGTATATGGGACAAGTATGTGAAATTCAATTTTCTAGATGGTTGTGAGTGAATATTTTTAATTCTACGCCGAAATAATGTTACAAAAAATAATGATGAGAAGAATAGAAATCACATATATATTAGGTGAAGAAAATTAAAAGAAAAGAAAGTTAATGGGAGAAACTTGATCTATTATAAAATTATCGTTCTACATTTTTGTACATTGTCATTCTTTTGGATACAAAATGTTTTGTCAGTATAAAAAATTATAATTTGAGCAATACTACTTCATTTTAGTGTAAATTATATGAGGTGTTAAAATTATGCTGTAGAATTTGAAAAAAATTCTTTTGGTTTCGTTTTTTATTGAGTTTAATTTACATCTAATTACATGTCGAAAATGGAAGTAGAATTGAGGGAACTTACTATACTAAATCGAAGAAAGTTTTTTTATTAATGAAGGTTTTTTTACTAGAAAAAGTATTATCATAGGACCCTTTGTTAGACTGTTGCGAAATAGATATAATTTGTTATTAACTTAGAAATTTCATTGTCAAAGCATTTTGGCGCATTATTTGCGGTTCGGAATTTTATTGTACAGTTAGGCCGCAGTAAAATAGTACAACAAATAGCTTCAAGGAGCTTTTATGATCATTCTTAAAATCTCAAGAGAAATAACAATTGTGAATTTTCTCCGATCTAGTGATAGCAAATCATTTTTCTAGTGGCTGTTTCATAAAATTCATAAAAAGAACATATCTACAGGGACCTTTTAGTGTCAATTATGAAAATAAAAGTCCTCCGGAAGTTACTGCCTATAAAGAATCGTGCAATAAACGGTCGCATTTAATGAAATGAATTATGTTTAGTAAACAGTAAACCATATGATTTATTTTATTCTTTAATATATCGCGAAAATAAAAATACGGAGATATTCATTTTCACTAATCGAAAAATATTCTGCAATTAAAATTAACAGAGGAGAAAAAAAGGGGGAATGTTATCGGGAATTTTATTAAAATTTCCAGTCTTGTTGTTTATTAATGCAATAATATTTAGCAAATGAGTTTTAATTAAAATGTTTGTGTATTTTAAAATTATTTGAGCTTGATAATAGAATATGAATTTCTGATTTTAGAAAATGGGAAATAATTTAGTTTGTTTAATTTAGAATTGTTTTTGGGATTTTTTATTTTTGAATTTTTGATAAATGAAAATATTTTGATGAATGGAAAATTGTCTTTGAAATCGACTTGAGTGATAGTCACACATATGCAAACGCATAAGCATAAAACTGTGGAGTATCGTGTGACAGACGGGCATGCTTTTTGCAGGATTCGAGCAAGTCCTTGCTGTTGAAATTTGTAAGTGCTCAGACTGACGTCTGCCCATATATTCGTGTCCATCACGAGCTCGAGCCAGCTCAAGCACTCGTGTAGGTGTGTCACTTCTCTCTGCTTCTCTCTGGCTGTGTGTGTTCATTTCCCAAGCAAGATAGATAAAACGTACGTATGCGAACGGTTGCCCGATGCCATGAAACTTAAATTTCCTTCGAAACAACCTGGAGTTACGGTGGTGAATTACGGTTCAGAAATTCCTAAGATATCTCTGGGTCCCGCGCGATACTCCAGGTCCGTGTCGAAATTACCAGTTTGCTCCCTCTCTCTCTCTCTCTTTAGTGGAAATTCGCGTAGGAAATAGAGGAGCGAATGACGTAAAACTCGCAAGGGATCGTTGGCGTTGAAGGTAGTTGAAGGTAGGTTGATACCGTGGAAGAGAGTTTATGTAGAGGCGAGGTGGTACCTAAATTTGCCGTTTAAATCCCCACCTTGCACGACCCCGCCGCGAAATGGCGGCCGTTCGTTCTCGCCTGGAGAGATAGGTGCATCCTGGAAGGGGGGTTGGGATGCTTGTGGGTGATGATGGGGTGGAAAAGCGAAAGAGAGAAACAGCTGGAATTGTCGAGAGTGAGGGAATATCCCTTTGTATGTTTATTACACCCAGACACAAGTCAATTTCGAAGAAGACCATTAAACGTGATATAATTTGGTTCCCAGTGTTACCAACGAGAAAACGTCTCTAAACGAAGTCTAATTTTCACTGTAATTGACTTTTTTTTTTAAAAATCATTCTAGAGGCAATTTATTCCTAATTAGTTGTTTCATTTCGCAGTACGGGAAAGACGGGAAAGATAAAACAAAATAGAAACTAAAGATGTTATAATTATATTTAATGCGAGCTCGATATTGCTAACTCGACTCTTATTTTTATAATAATGTTTAATTATAATCTGATGGAATTTCTTGACTTTTGCTAACTTGCTTTCATAATGATGCACTTACACTTACACTTACACGCTGCAGAGTCGAGTCGAGTCGAGTGACATTTAATTTTTGCGTATGGAGAATAAAAAAGCTGACTAATGTCGTAGTTGCAGCAGAAACATGTGCGGTTAGATTTGAGTGCAGAATACAAATAGCGTACAAAGTGCCAAGAAGAAAAGCAAATGTTAAGTTTGTATAATCATTATAACAGTTCCTAGCATGTTCCTAGTTGAAATGATAAGAGAAAAAAGAAACTGCCAAATACAGAGTATACAGAGTTGAAGAAAAAAGTGAAAATCTTTTCTCACTATTTTTCACGTCAGAGAGTATTTTCCTCGAGGCAAATTACGCGGTGTTACGCGGGGAAAACAACTTGGAGTATTCATAAAGTTGTTTGATATGGGTAAGTTCGTGACGTTTGATTCCAGTGAAGCGTTATCAACTGCAGGTTTTGTGTTTAAAAATTTTAAGCGAGAGTGGGTTTGATCCCATCCCTACCAATATTGCTGCTCACTCTCCCGTAGAAATAAACCCTACACCGCCGCTAATAACCCGCTATTATTGTGCCCGTTTTCTCGATGCTCGTGCCTATACGAGGTTCAATCAGTGCGAGGTTTATTGGCTTTTAATTGATTACAAATGACGGTTTGATTGGCTCCCTATCGTGGTACACCAGTTGTGCTTCGGGATTCTCGAATCAGAATTTAGGCGTTTAAATATTTCCATTCATTTTCTGCATAACTAAAGTATCAAAAGCTTACTTGTTATTCCACTCTAATTCACTTATGAGTGCTGAGTAAAAATAAATAACAATTACTTGAAAAAAATTGCATACACAGTACACAATATGGAATTAAATGCGAGCGTGGAAAAAACTTTTCAATAAATAGTTGCTTATAAATGCATTCCAAAAAAGAGGTAAATTTAATACATTTATTTTGATGAAAAATTAAAAATAAATTTCGTTAATTTCTGAAAATATCAACTTACATGGCACATAAATAGAGAGCGAATGTACATAATGCGAGTGTATAGTCCTTTCACTGTTCTAAATCTAATGAGACGAGAAGAAAAGGAGAGTGAAAACTTTTCATTAGTTCAATTTTTAATTGCAGAGTTTATAAAAATTGAATTATCTTATTCTTATTCATAGGTACTCCAGAAGAAACAAACATGTAAAATTTTTGGAAGTTTGAACAAAACGCTCCACATAGTAGATAATCGTGGCATTAAAATGCATGGCACATATCTGGGCGACTTTCCTTCCTGAAAACCAGTTGCCGAAGAAGTTTCCTGGTCGGTTTCTCTCGTCTTGTAACTGTATGTATATGACACGGTCCGAAGGATCGCGACCTTCGTTTTGCAAGATAAACCAGAAACGACCTTTCTCACGATTTACTTAACCGACTATGAAGGGAATATCCAGTTAAATTATCAAGAGACCGTTAGAAGCAGCGCGATCACGGAAATTACGTGATTCCAATTCCAAGAGAAAGGGAGAATGTGCAGAGAAAGATCAAGGTCGTTGCAGCTGTAATGTGTACAGCTGTAGGTTAATTCAATCCCATTGATTTAAATTGTTTTCAAGGTCAATTTTCCATTTAAACATTGCACTTTAAATGAATTTACTGCCGTTGTCTCTCATACATCCCACTCATTCCCTTTATCAACCCCAGTTTTTCTAAGGATATCAAATTGAGACATCTTTCATTCAGGGTGAAAGTGATTTATTCTTCAAATATTTCATTTTTCTCGTTCAGGGGTTTTTCTGAGTTTTATAATAAAAGTTAATAAAATTTTCATTTAAAAGTGAATCATTATATTCTTTAGGAGCAGGCGAAAAGTCAAAATTCAGTCTGGAAATCAGGGAAATACACGGAAAGACTTTGTGTTTCAAAATTTAACATGATCATGTCAAACAGGGGAAAACGATGTTTTTATGTTATTTAATCGTATTAACGTATCAACTATTAATATGGTTTATACTAAAGATTGGCACGGATCATACTAATTTTTTGTATTACTACTTTGTTAAAAGCTGATACGTTCGTACGCTTAAATAACATAAAAACATCGTTTTCCCCTGTTTCAAATGCATCATTGGTCTCCGTAATTAGAGTTTTTGAACGATATGTATATAATTTTTAATGATAAAAGTCGTTTTTGATTATCAACCTTCAATAAATAGTATTAGGTGGTTTATGGCGCATTATGTGGAATTTAAAAAAATGTGCATTGCATTAAAATAGTGATGAAAGTATAGGGATTATTTTTCTTAGATAGTGAGGAGAGTTATATTAGTGAAGGTCGTGGAGTTTCGAAGAACATTCCGTAGGTTCCGTTTTGAAATGTGTTGGAGCGGATACCTGCTTTCTGGTTCAAAGGCGTCGCTAATGCAGCCGCTCCGGTAACTATCTACCTAGCGTAATTGAATCGACGGGGCTATTAATGTCGCCATGCGTTGCACTTATGACGCGGGTTGTACAGCGCTTAACACGAACCCGTTTTCCTCTTCTCCTTCTATGCAACTTGTGCATCCCGAAACTGTTAATGATTTAGTTCGAACGTAATTATTTATGTTTATTCATATTTATCCTGGATTTAAAAAGGTCATTTAATCAGCAATATTTCATTTTCCTCTTTCTCTAGGTACATTTCTATCTCGAATAGTTCTATCTCCAAAAATTGGAAAGATTAAATTTTGATAAAACAATATAATCAGGGTTGTCAGTTGTCACAGGTCAGGGAATTTAGGGAAATTAGAAAAAACTCAGGAATTTGTATTAAAACTACTGGAAAAAATTAAATTTTTAGAATTAATAAGAATATTCTGAATTATGGTGTCTTTTTTGTTTGCCTCATAAATTATGAAATTGACAAGAATTCTAATACAAAACTTTCAATTTTTTCTATTTCTGACAATAATTTCTTTCTAAATATAACTTAACTCTTGAAGAACTATCATAAAATTATTACTTATAAATTATTTGATAAATAATTTTAATTAAAAATTTCAAAATTAATTAAATTTCAAAAGAGTTGCGTTTACAATCTTTATTTTAATTTTAGAAAATATCTAATTTTAATGGATTTAAATAGGAATTTTTTAAGAACAACTGAATACATAAATTTAATTATTTTCAAAAGTTATTAACTTATTCGCATAAATTCAATTGTGTTCAAAAATTAAAGAAAATTCTCGAAAAATTATCTAAATAAAAGTGATTAAAAAGTGAATTTCACTTAAAATTTTAAATTATAATTGAATATTAAAAGCATTATAGGGTGAATTTTAGAAATAATTGAATTTTGAAAAGGGTTTAAATTAAAATCTTTGAAAATTTGAATTTATAGTTACAATATTCTTACGATTATAAAATAATGATTTTATTTGTCATCTTAAATTTATTATAAATCATGAAGAAATTGATCATTCGAAATCGATCACTCCGAGTCGAAAACTCAAAATTCAATTATTTCTAAAATTCACCCTATAATGCTTTTAATATTATAAAAAGTAAAAAAAAAAAAAATAAACTTAAAAAGTTTAAATAAACTTAAAATAAACTTTAAAAATAAACACTTAAAATAAATTTTAAGTGAAATTCATTTTTTAATCACTTTTATTTAGAAAATTGTTCGAGAATTCATTATATAAAAATTTATCGAAAACGATCGATTTCGAGTGATTAAATATTTATTTAAAATCAGAATATTTTTCAAGGTCAGGGAAAAAGTGAAAATTTTGTCTCAAAATCAGGGAAAAGTCAGGGGAAAAAATTTAGTTTTTGTGGCAACCCTGAATTAATTTTTAGTTTTATTTCTTGGGTGCAGTTTTTTTGAGCTTATTTTGTGATGTTCTATATGATTGGCAAATTTTGAAAACAAATTTCAGTAAATTAATAATCTACCAAAGTTGTGCTATTCTATAATCCAATCTGTACGTTCTTTGTAAAAAAAATGATGAAAAAACGTCGTGCTCGGGTTTTGAAATCTGAATTACTAATACATTAACATAGTGCATTTGAGAAAGTTATGAGTTAGACTCTTGTATTAAAATCCGTAGTGATGAAGAGAATTTAAAATAATCCTCTTTCACACTTGCTCTGTTTGAACAAACGTTTAAAACCATTAAATCCTCACCAGCCATTCAACTTTCTTGAAATGGGAAACATGCGGGAGGACTAGCGAGTCCATAGCTCATTTCGTTGACGATTTATCTATCTAAAAAGGTGGGTCATATTCTGCATTGAAACAAATTGATAAAGATAATTAAATTTATAATCCTCTTTTGGTTTGTACTCTACTACCTCTCTACTCTCTCTCGTCTCAAAAGGGAATTAGCGTGTGGGATTTAGCGGTGCGTTTTAAATACGGCTAAAATCGTTGAACGTGCTGGTCGGAGAGAAAAGCAGAATATTGTCGAAGATTATTTCTGATAAACAAGCTGTATGTGTGGTGAGAGAGCGCAAGCACGATTGTCAGAAGGGGTGAAGGTCGTTTCAGGTTTGTCGAGGTTGGTCGAGGATGGTCGAGGGTTGAAGGGACACAAGGCGTCATATAATCAACGAGATACGGTATTTACGGTGAGAGATATCCACCATACCTGGTCTGCTCTGGTCTGGTCTCGACTGGCATGGTTTGAGCCCGGCTGATGTCCATTCCTCATTCCTGCTTTCTGCACTGCACAGGGCTATTAAATTTGGAAACTGTATACCAACCCATGCTAGCAGCCACCATCGCTCCATGTCACCCGGGTTTTATAAACGCATCAAAGTTGATGGTAGAACAGTAAAACAGACGAGCCATCCACACACGACACACTCTTGTAATTCAACAAAGGTCGATGACTTCCTCTCCTCTTACCTTCATTTTCTATTCATATTCCAAAATTTAACAAGTTGCAACTTGTTTATTTATTTAAAACCAACACATCATTCAAACACACAAATCAACCGATTTCAAATTGCACATTAGAAACTACACCAAAAGATTTAAAAAGAACGTAAATGAGATTTTAATCAAAATTGCAAATGGCTTCATGTTGATTCCAATTTTCTTGTTTGTTTGTTTGTTTGTTTTTTTGTTTTTTTTTTAATGTAATTGGCTTCTTAAAAATCAAAAAGTACAACTTCTCTCTCGTGATTGTTTGTATGGTTTCTTACTTGCGCTGCTGTTGAGAAAAACTTAATTTTTGAGATGAATGCTCTCTTCTTGTAATATTGTTTATTAAAAAAATATTCTGCGTTTCGTATTAAATTTCTTAAGGAGAAAAAGTATATAATGAATTATCGAATTGAATTAGTTCCAGGAAAAGTACATGCAAAGAAGAATTCATACATTACTTCCAGATATCTGATTCATGTAAATTTTTATCGCCGTAAGTGCAAAAATTACGCAATAGTTTGCGAAAATAATCGTCGAAAGGGTGTAACTTTGAAAGTTTATCCCTTTTTAGAAGTCATTATTACAGCTTAATTTCTTCCATGTGCAATTTTCAATGTTCGTGTACTCGATTTGCGTGTCAGAACGTGCGTGTGTAAATGTCACAAACTTTCGACAACTAAAAACCTGCATTTATTTATTGTATATGCATACTTTTTAGATTCCGATTAAACACATGCATAGTTTGAATACAATAAATGCAAGACTTGGATATTGTTTTTTTTTTTTGTTTTTTTTGTTTTGACTTTTTTCGACTATATTTTCAAAAAATGCGCCTTTTTCGACTTTCAAAATTTGTGACACTTTCGACTTTTCTTTCAAATATTTCAACAAAATACGAGTTTTAATATAAAATATTGGAGCTTATTTCGATTTTTATAATGTGAAAAATAACTATAGACAAAAATCTTTCAAAATTATTTTTTAATAATAACTTTTACAGTTAGTTAAAAGTATTATAAAAAATTGAATTTTTGTATTTAAATAATTGAATTCTCGAAGAACTTTCGGAACATTATTAAAAATAATTGATTTTAAGATGAAGGTTTTTAGTTAAAAATTGTAGAAAATAATTGGATTTTCGAAGGGTTGTAGCTGTAATTTTCAGAAATTATTAAATTTCAGGTTTCATATTGAAATTTTTTTATTGTAATTTTTTGACTTTAACACTCGGTATAGTTTTATTTTTAATGAATTTTTTTTTAATTTTATTTTCTGTGAAAAAACAAATAAGTACCTATTTAAATATTTATATTACATTATATTACAAAATTATTCAAGTTTTGAATAATTAAATTTGGAAATCAGTGCAAGGTCAGGGAAGAAGCAAAATAAAATTGTTGTATAGCAACATTGAATGAAGTAAACGACTTTTTTTGTGCATTAATGTCGATCCGAGGCCTATAAATGGATTTCGCAAAACGCAATTCGAAATAAGTAGCTTTGTTTATTTTTTCCGTCAAAAATTTTACTGTACTCTACTCTCTAAATTTAAATTCGTAAAATTTCACTAATTGTCAGTCATTTTTATTGTTGGTTAATATTATGTTTTATTTCTAATCTGTGGGCAGAAGTTATAGTTTGATTAACAGAAAACAAGTGTTTTCGAATGCATCATGTTCGATGTTTGGAATTTTGATGAAATTCATTTTTTGAGAATGATTTTTCCGTGGAATATATTTTTATAAGTGAAACGTTGTTTATTCTGTAAAATTGGGAATTGTGAATACAATCGAATATTTGCAAATATATATGTATATACCTACATTTATTCAGTTGATATGAATTTATGTCAGCATTCCCTGCTGTGTATATGATATTGCGGCAGGCATTGATCCAAAGTCACGTAATTTTAGGATTCGCTCTCCAGTGATTTGGAATCGTCACGAGTTGGCATAAATTTCATTGTTCTCTCTCGTCCGTTTATGTCGGTCTTAAAATACCATGCCGTTAATCCCTTCCATGTCCCTTTATCCATTTCCCCAAGTTTTCACTCACTTTTTAATGGCTGCAGTGCAATATTTGATTTTGCTTTTTAAATGAACGCAGTCAGGTTCAAATGTGATGGATATGTATATAAATATACGTTTCTGTGTCTGTGCAAATTCGATGTTTCACATATCTCTGTCTCTTTCTCTGCTCTGTAGGTTAAAGTTGAAAAAATTGACTGGAGAGCGGGGTTTTTTCAATTTATTCGGTGAAAAATGAAAATAATTGTAATCTCATAAAGTTAAGAAATCTCTTATTATATTAAGTTGAAGAACGACCGACCGACCGACCGACCGACCGACCCTAGCCGTATATATATGTATATCTTTTAAAAATAATATTAACACAAATGTATACATATTCACAATGTCACGCATGCGCAGTAGTGTTCTGTCAATGTCACGCATGCGCAGTAGTGTTCTGTCAATGTCACGCATGCGCAGTAGTGTTCTGTCAATGTCACGCATGCGCAGTAGTGTTCTGTCAATGTCACGCATGCGCAGTAGTGTTCTGTCAATGTCACGCATGCGCAGTAGTGTTCTGTCAATGTCACGCATGCGCAGTAGTGTTCTGTCAATGTCACGCATGCGCAGTAGTGTTCTGTCAATGTCACGCATGCGCAGTAGTGTTCTGTCAATGTCACGCATGCGCAGTAGTGTTCTGTCACTGTTACGCATGCGCAGTAGTGTTCTATCACTGTCACGCATGCGCAGTAGTGTTCTGTCAATGTTACGCATGCGCAGTAGTGTTCTGTCACTGTTACGCATGCGCAGTAGTGTTCTGTCAATGTCACGCATGCGCAGTAGTGTTCTGTCACTGTTACGCATGCGCAGTAGTGTTCTATCACTGTTACGCATGCGCAGTAGTGTTCTATCACTGTTACGCATGCGCAGTAGTGTTCTGTCAATATTACACATGCGCAGTAGTGTTCTGTCAATATTACACATGCGCAGTAGTGTTCTATCACTGTTACGCATGCGCAGTAGTGTTCTGTCAATATTACACATGCGCAGTAGTGTTCTGTCAATATTACACATGCGCAGTAGTGTTCTGTCAATATTACACATGCGCAGTAGTGCTCTGACAATATTACACATGCGCAGTAGCGTTCTGTCAATATTACACATGCGCAGTAGTGTTCTGTCAATATTACACATGCGCAGTAGTGTTCTGTCAATATTACGCATGCGCAGTAGTGTTCTGTCAATATTACGCATGCGCAGTAGTGTTCTGTCAATATTACACATGCGCAGTAGTGTTCTGTCAATATTACACATGCGCAGTAGTGTTCTGTCAATATTACGCATGCGCAGTAGTGTTCTGTCAATATTACACATGCGCAGTAGTGCTCTGACAATATTACACATGCGCAGTAGCGTTCTGTCAATATTACACATGCGCAGTAGTGTTCTGTCAATATTAGGCATGCGCAGTAGTGTTCTGTCAATATTACGCATGCGCAGTAGTGTTCTGTCAATATTACACATGCGCAGTAGTGTTCTGTCAATATTACACATGCGCAGTAGTGTTCTGTCAATATTAGGCATGCGCAGTAGTGTTCTGTCAATATTACGCATGCGCAGTAGTGTTCTTTAAATATCAGGCATGCGCAGTAGTGTTCTATCAATGTCAGGCATGCGCACTATTTTCTATAAATGTCAGGCATGCGCAGTAGTGTTCTATCAATGTGAGGAATGCGCAGTAGTGTTCTATGAATATCAGGCATGCGCAGTAGTGTTCTATGAATATCAAGCATGCGCACATAACACCCACACAAGTATACTCACACATATACACTAATCACATGTACATGTATACTCACACATGTTCATAAATTACATACACATGTATACTGCTCATATGCAGATATAAACTCCTACATATACACAAATCACATATATGTATAGATTTAATAAACGATTGATAATATAAATTGTTGAATTTTTTAAGGTTCGTTGATGCACGTAGTGTCTGTTGAAATTTCTTTAAATATACGTAAATACCTCACTCGCTAATGCTGCGCTGTCTGTGTTGTAATGAAACTTATTTATTTACTTGTGTATTTACTTATTTATTTCAGGGTTGCCACAAGACATCGATTTTAAAATTCCATGACTTTTCCAGGTTTTCCAGACCATTTCTTCAAAAATTCTAAACCAGAAATAAAATTGTTTTGGTATGTTTTTAGCTAATTACGACAAAAAGTATAAAATCCTTTAAGTAAATTGTTAACAAAATAAGTTATTAATTTTTAATTTCATTATTAACAAAAAATTAAGTTAAAATTTGTAAGGTTATTTGAGATACGCTCCGAAGAAAGATGAGGAGCAAATCTTTTTAAATTTAAAAATTTAGTTAAGTTTAGAATTTTTCACAATTATTAAACCAGTATTTTAAAAAGCATTTTAATAACATTTTATGAAACTGAAGTTACCTACGTTTATTCAATGACAATTTTTTCTTTGCTAATTATTTATTTTAATGTTAGAAGCCTTTTAAAAAATTTTAAAAGATCGAAGTCGGGGAAATTATTAATTTTGATTTTTTACACAGATTTTCGAAAAATCCATATATTATTTAAACAAAATTATTATTTCCTCACCTCATAAGCAATTTTTTCTTTTACAAATTATTTATTTTAATGTGACAAGTCATTTAAAAAAATTGTAAGAGGATCTAAGGAAGGCAAGGAAATTAGTGATTTTTAATTATTTTTTCGTAGATTTTCCAAATATCCCGAAATTTTAACTAAATTATTATTTCCTTGCTTCAGAAGCAATTTTTTAAAGGGCTTCTTACATTAAAAAACAATTAGCAAAAGAAAAAATTTTCATTGCATAAAAGTTGGTAGCTTCAGTTTCATAACATTTTGGGGTTTCTAAAATGTATTAATTTAAAAATTATTTAAAGGAAGATAGAGACCAAAAGAAACTAAAATTTAGAAATGCCATATTGATTTCAATTGTAAGCACTAAATTTAAAATCAAAAAGTTGTATGTCAACTTGAAAACTTGAAATTTTTACGACTCAAATACAAAAAATAGAGCTTTTAGTATCAGGCTTTATAAAATTCCCTGACAATTCCAGATTTTTCAGGTTTTCCATGACTGAAAAAAAATTCCATGACAATTCCGGGTTTCCCAGGTTTTCCAGGTCCGTGGCAACCCTGTATTTGTTTGGCAGACATCAACAATAATTTTTTAAATGGATAATCAGTGAAAAATGACTTATATTTCTGTAAGTTAGTGTTTCACTTCGATCTGAGAATTTCATTTTTTCGAGCGATTATTTGGTTATCGTCTTTGGTTTTCAAACGATCATCTTGTTTATTCTTTTGTTAATTGTCAAATCGTATCGTCTATTTTTCTAATTGTCATCGACCGAACTTCTCGACTGCTTCTCGACTTTCCCATAACTGACAACTAAAAATAATACAATAATAACCTATTTTTTGAAAAAAATCGATATCCAAAAACATTTAAATTCTTTTTTATTAATTCTATTAAAAACTAAAATTAAATTCATTTTAGTGAATTAAAATTATTATATCAAGTTAAAAATTAATTCAAGGTGTCTAGTGAATTATTATTTTTAAATTCCCGGACCAAAAATAAATATTCCCGGATTGATTTTTTAAAACAGCAATAACTATAAAATTTAAATATTAATACTTTTAATAAAGAAATTTTTAAGAAAATCAATTTTAAAAAGTCAATAGACATCTTTATTTAGAGAAATATATATAATATTACTTGTTATATATTACTTAATAAATCTATAACATTGTAATAGTTGGATCTAAATTTAAAATTAACCTACTTTTTTATTTTTCTATTAGTTGGGCTTTTTTGCGGAGTATTATTATTTTTTTTAATTGTGTATTTAAATAATAAAAATTAAAATAATTATTTTTAATTTTTATTATTAAAAAAAAAAAGTTGTCTGTTCATTAAACAAGACCTACATGTCTTATAATATATTGGCCCCCTGAATACGAATATGAAGTCAGAATTGCTCCATCACCCTCTGTTTTCTTTTAAATCGAAAAAACTACCCTTAAGTCTAAAATTCAAGAATTAAAGTAAAAAAAAATAAAAACACGGTTTTCTTCGGAGTAGAAGAATATATTTATGCGTTTTCTTCTTTTAAAAACTCAGAAATAATGTCAAAATTGCTCCACCACCCCTGTTTTTTTTTAAATCGAAGAAACTACCCTTAAATCTAAAATTCAAGAACTAAAGTAAAAAAAAATGAAATAACCGGTTTTCTTCGGAGTAGAAGAATATATTTATGCGTTTTTTTCTTTCAACAACTCAGAAATAATGTCAAAATTGCTCCACCACCCCTACTTTTTTTTAAATCGAAGAAAGTACCCTTAAATCTAAAATTCAAGAACTAAAGTGAAAAAAAATGAAATAACCGGTTTTCTTCGGAGTAGAAGAATATATTTATGAGTTTTCTTCTTTCAACAACAAATAATGATAAATTAACTCTGATTCTGCTTTTTAGTTATGAGAACAAAAATAAAGGAACGTATGCTTTTGTCTAAAACTAATTGTTTTTATTGTTGTTAGTATACTCTGGGTTCATACTTAAAGGGGTAGTTTTTTCAATATAAATCAATAAGAGGGTGATGAAGCAATGCTGATGCTTTTTTAAAAAGTACATAAATATATTCTTCTACTTTGGAAAAAACCTGTTATATCATTTTTTACTATAATTCTTGAATTTTAGATGTAAGGGCAGGGGGTGATGGAGCAATTTCGTCATTATTTCTAAATTGTTGAAAGAAAAAAACGCATAAATATATTTTTCGACTTCGCAAAAAAACTGGTTATTTCATTCTTTGACTTTAGTTCTTGAATTTTAGATTTAAGGGTAGTTTCTCACATTTAAAAGAAACAGGGGTGGTGGAGCAATTTTGACATTATTTCTGAGAGGTTAAAGGAAGAAAACGCATAAATATATTCTTCTACTCCTAAGAAAACCGGTTATTTCATATTTTTTTTACTTTAGTTCTTGAATTTTAGATTTAAGGGTAGTTTCTCCCATTTAAAAAAACAGGGGTGGTGGAGCAATTTTGACATTATTTGAGTTGTTGAAAGAAGAAAACGCATAAATATATTCTTCTACTCCGAAGAAAGCCGTGTTTTTATTTTTTTTTACTTTAATTCTTGAATTTTAGACTTAAGGGTAGTTTTTTCGATTTAAAAAAAACAGAGGGTGCTGGAGCAATTCTGACTTCATATTCGTATTCAGGGGGCCAAAATACTATAAGACATGTAGGTCTTGTTCAATGAACAGACAACTTTTTTTTTGTGTGCCTGTGATTGTAATCATGCCTAAATTAAAAAAATTTAACATTTTTAGGTATAAAATAATTTTTTAATAAACATTAATAAAAATTTAGTTTTCTAAACATTATTCAAAAGTAGACGAAAGAACAAAGTTTTGTCCTCTTGATGTAATTTTTCTAAATTCAATAGATTAAGTTATAGATAATTAAAAATAAGTATACTTAGATTTCTTTGAATAATTTTTTAACATAATTAAATTTTTTAAATATGTCTACAATAGAAACCTTTTTGAATAGTTGAAATTGTGCTAAATTTAATTGAAAATAATTAATTTATTTCAAGTATTTTGTTACAATTTTTTGAAGAATTTTAATTGCAAATTTTGAAAATAATTGAATTACCAAAAATTTAAAAAAAATTTTTAAAGGTAAGTTAGGATATAAGAATTATTTTAAGAAATTCAATTATTTTCGAAAAATAACATTATAATATTTTTAAAAACTAATATTATTAGAATTTTTTTATAGTAATTTTTTAAGATTTAATTATCTTCGAATAATGTAAATAAACATTTATGAAAATTTACTTCAATAAGACGAGCGAACATGACAGCTTGGTTATCAAAACAAAAAGAAAATCGTTTTTTGTTCGTTTCTCGGATCGTGTTGCTCGAATGAAACACTACTGTAAGTGTAATTTTCAACTGACTTTTAGTAAAATTATTTGTTTGACAGAAATTTACAATATTAATAAATAAATCACAATAAAATAATAATCAGTGAAGAATGACTGATATTTTAGTACTTTTCAACTGATTTTCAGTAAAATTCCCCTGATTATGAATCCAAAGTCACTTTTTAAAAATACAAAATGGCGAATCCAGGATAGCGGACGAAAATGAAAGATTTAGTAAGAGAATACGTAAAAATAACATTTCGTATAATGTACAATGACATTTTTTGTAAATGTCACTTCATAATTTTTGTCTTATTACACAATGATTTTAAATAAAATAATTTATATTTTTATAAATATTAATAATTTTTTACATTTTCTAACCACTATAAGGTTTTAATTTTGTAAATGTTCAAATTCTGGTTTAGAAAGAAAAATTTATATTATTATACAACTATATTGTCTAGACTTGCAAAAACCCAAAGTCTAGACTTTGTTGTAACAATATTGTTACAATATATATTGTAACAATATTGGTGACGGTGACATGCGTAAGAATAGTGCAGTAAAAATTTCAAAAAAACACCCTGATCATTACCTACAGAAAATCCTATTAGTAAGAAAAGAATGGACGTATCTTCGCCCTTTTCTTACTAATTATTCAGAGAATCAGGCTAACATTCAAAATCTAACCTTCTAAGTTTAGTTATTTCAAAAAAAATTATTTTATTGATGCAAATAAATATTTATTTTAATTAAAAACTATGCATTATTTAATCAAGTAATTTTTATAATTGATTTAAAGCAATATTTATTAAATTAAATTATTCTATTTAATTGACTTAAGTAATTTGTATTTGGTTCAAATAACTATTTAATAGATACCATAAATTAAAATATTTATGTCCAGTAAATATTTACTTAGTTCAAATAAAAAAAAAAAAAATAAGTAAAAACTAATAAGTTTAAATACAACCGAACGAGCGTTAGCGAGTGAGGTATATGTTGCTAGTAGAAATTATTTTCTGCAAATACTGGAACACAATTATAAATATCATCGGTTTATTAGAAAACCATTTGCAATCTTAATGTAAAGAATTAAGAAAGTGAGAGACGGAAAATTAAATATGCTCGTAGAAATTACTGACAATCAGATGGACAAGATGCGTAATAGTATTATATCTGATTGAAAATTGAACTCGAAGCTGTTATTGAGAAAGTTTAGCAGCAATAAGAATAAATTATTGTAAAGTAAACGTCGTTTTCACGACATAAAAAAGTTTCCTTCCTGTTGCAAGTGGATATCTTTTTAAAGAAATAATTATAAATCAAATTTTATTAAATTAAAGAACGGAATGTTTTTGTTTGTAAATAAGCAATTAGTTTTTGAAAAGGTGTTTTTAAAAAAGCATAATAAGAATTGAATTTTATTTATGTATTTATCTTGAGTTCTTCTTTTAAGTAAGTAGAGCATCGCCTTTCGCACATTTACACATACCACCTTGACTTTAGTGTGTACTTGTTTAATAGCGGTACTTTAGCGAGTTCATACTTTGCCTCTGTGAACGAAAAAAGATAAGTAGCTAGTTGCTGGTTACGTCACGGAACATGTTGCACTCGACTCAGCTCATTGCGCCGAGTTCAACCTTACCTTCTCTTTTGGTAAGAGGCTGATTCAGATCTTTTTTAAATGAGTGGGAGTTTGTTTTTTCTTTGCCAGCGCAATCCTATTTTGTAGATGTTGTTGATTAAACGTGGCAATTTTATGGTATTAACGTTTATTATTTCATTTTATTCCCAGTGGTGTCGACAGTCGACGAAATAATACATAAATTCTGTAGGTTTACTTTTTTCTACAAAATTCTTTTTTTTTCATGAGTAAAAAGTAAACTTTTATTAAAACTAAAAGCCGCATGGTGTAAACTTTACAGTAAATGAAAAAGATTAATGCGTTTAGTAATACTAAAGAGATAATCTAAATAGTAATTTTCATCTCACTGCGAGGAGAGTGTAAGCTCATTACGCTTATAAGCAGCTTTTACAGCAAGTACCGCGGAAAATAAACAGTCACGGTTTGCACTTGAAGTATCTTTGAACCCGAAATATTTGAAATTTAAAAAAAACCATACTTTTATTTAATGGCCCCAAAGGCATAAATTTCATCTATTTCATCTATATTATCAAAGGAGTGTCAGAAAAACACAGATTCAAATAAAGAGCATGTTTCCGTTCAACAAAGCTCTCCCGTTTATTTCATTTGCCTTTTTTAGTTTTATATGTCGAAATAAAAAAATGTAATTTCAATCTGATATTTGAGGAAAAAAGTCTGTAAAGAATAGAAGACAATAATTAAATATATATATTTACTGGAAAATTTAGTTAAAAAAAAGTATAAATCTATCATAAAATGCTTCTTGTTTATTGTCTGAGACGTAATTATGAAGCTTTGCTTTCATGCAAAAACCGCGAATAATGTGAATTATTGTTTGCCACTGCGGATACGCAAGATAAGGAATACGTAACGTTTTACTTTTACTCCCAGGGGAAATTTTTTTCATTCATAATCAAACATTTGAAAGAAATGTTTTCAATGTTGTTTTCAAAAGCATCATAATAAAAGGGTATTCAAAATATGGAATAATTTTTAGTCATCAAATATCTATGAAATATTATTTCACACGCGATGCACTAACCGTGAAGAAAATCGTGTGCGGTCATTTTTTTTCAAGAGAAATGTAATTTTATTGTTAAAACTTAAAATACAGTACTTTTGTTACAATTTGGAAAGAATTCTCAGAAGTAAGTTGTCTAATTAAATTAATATAATTTATATCTAAGGAAATATGCAACAAGACAAGTGCTATCGCAATAGCGCACTTCTTTCAATTTTTGATGTCTTGTTGCCTATTTTTTCTATTGAAAATGAATACTTTTTTTGTGCATTATTTTATGCAGTTAAGAAGGTACACTCATTTAGCTGCACCATTAAAATTGCTACATGACGAACCATAATTTTAGTCGATTAAATTTGCATGGGATTTAAGCGTGTCGCCGACCGTTATGTGTCATCGCCTATGTTCTTCGTATTTGCTTCGATTCATTGTTTATTCGTTAAATGTATAATAAACACTGAATACCATGAGCTGTCGAGATCAATTCCATTGCAAGCATTATGCAATGGTTTAAATATTCCTATATGTACACGCATGCTTGCACTTGTTATATTTTAAAAGCATCAAGTTTCCAATTTTTTCTATATTTTCGGAACAAATTCACTCGAAGGATTATTTGCGAAGGTTAAATTTCTTATCCACTTGTAATTAGAATTTCTTGTGAGTGCTGAAATTAGCAGTGGGCAAAATGACTTCCCTAAGCTCTTGGAGTTTTCTTGCTGTTGCTGTGTGTGAAATAGCGTAGTCAGTCGACTGGGGGCATCTATTCAGAGAAAGAGAGACGTGACTCAACTATATTGAGTAGAATTTCTACTTATGTAAATTGGAATCAGGAACATCTTTTAGTCGATTGGATGGTCAGCAGACATTATGGTAGCGTCCTTGAAAATGAATCAACTATTTTCCAAAGAAATGTTTGCTTAAAACACTTCTTTGGAACGTTATTTCAAAATTATTTTTATTTCAAACAAGAGTATACCTATTCCTTTTTCAATTTCGAAATTGCATTAAAATAAAAAACATCTTAATATGTTCTCTTCAAAATTGAATCAATGAAAACAGGCTTTGCACTCCTCTACAAAAACCTACTATTTACTACTTTTTTTACGATTAGCTATACTATTTGGATACTTTTTTTTAACTTTGTGACACTAAAAGATATTTTTTTCTTTTTTTAAAATTTGCACTACTTCAAATCCGCTAATAGGTGAAATAAAAAAATTATTCTCAACAATTTTAATAAAATTCGTTGAAACAATTTAGTTATTTAAAAGAAACTTTAGTAATAATTAAATGTATTAAAAAATTGTTGTTTACCCAAAGAGTTAAGACAAGCAAAAAAGAAGGTAAAGTGTTTTTAAAGAGCCCAAAAACAATCAAGCTGAATGCTATAAAAGAAAAGAAAAAATGTTGAATTTTAACTTTTCAGAATTTTGGTTTTTCGTATTTTTGATAATTGAAGTGGTTCCAGAAAATTCAAAAGCTGGGTAGACATTATTTAAAATCAATTTTATACTATATTTTTGAAACTACTTGGAAGAAGTGAAATTATATAGTGAATTTGTTGAAAAGTTTTTGAATGAAACGCGTCGCACGAGAGGAGAGTCTCCTTTTGAATTTAATTTCAACACCAAAATTCTCTAATTAAGCGTCCATCAGTAAAAGAGAAAATTCAAAGATGTACCTTACAGTCTTACACGTCTAGGTGAGAACTGGTGAGAACTTATAATTTGAGTTATCTCCGTTCCTTCTCTCAACCTCAGAGAGATTATGAGACTGTGAGCGACTTGTAACGCTGTAAACGAAGCTTTACATCCTACGTAAAACCCGACGAAACGAGTCGCACGTACCAACTTTACAGCTTTGACGAGGCACTCGTATAAGAATTTACTACCTTCCCTGAAGTTTATACTTCCTCTGCGATTTAATTAAACGAATCAGTAAAATTTTAAAGCAGTAATAAAAACGAGAAACTCGGCAAGACTGGCAAAAAATTGTGGGCGGGAAATATCTTTATTAGAATGCAGTATCACCTGAATGAGAAACTTTCAATGTTGGATCATTTCATCAGGAAGTGTATTATATTTTTTGACATTTTCCTTTTTATGGGAGAGAGAGAGAGAATTTTAATTAAATATTAGGGCATTTGCGACTTTTTTCTTTTTTTTCCTTTTTTTCTAATCGTGTCTTGTCGAAAGTTGTACGTGAATCTCTCTCTAAAGTGAAGTTAAAAGTGTTTTTCCAGGCAGGGTTGAAGGATATAAGATGAAGGAAACTTGTTCTGGGCTGTTATAGTCTCTGGAGCACGCATTATATACTCACGCAAACGTTTACTCTATAAATCCTGTAGTTTCCTCGCCCGGCAGGCTTTGCAGCGTTTACTCCGCACTTTTTTTCCTTCTTGTCACACTACGTGCCTGTAAACACTACCGGGAGGCTTACTTCCAGGTGACCATCGAATATTCCTGCAAACAAGGCCCAAGATTTCCAATAAATAATCACTGATACATTCTCTCGTTTCGCCGTGTCTCGTTTCGTTAGCTTAGCATCGTGGAGATAGTGTTAAGATTAATAATCAAAATTCTTCAATTTCAACTTTGTCTACAAAAGCTATTTCCCTGTCAGAGACTATTCATTGACAAACAACAGCTAAAAGAAATCATAAAAAGAAGAAAGAGAAAAATACATATTTTATGATGCATTTCTTTTCACAGTCAATTATTATGAATGCTATCAATATTTAACAATCAAATTGCTATAATTGAATGGAACTTGTTTGCTGAAATCGCTGTTAATTGAACATAACCGCAGATATTTCATCTGAGACACACTGCAGTATTTACTTGATACTGTAAATCTGCAATTTACTTTATGACCAGTATTTTATAAAGGGTAGTATTTCAAGTAGAAATGATTATAAGTCAGCAGTATATACGTGTTTTAACTTTTAAAGAAAATCTGTTTAGAAACGCGCACAGTGTTATGTATATGCATTGTAGCCGGAAATGTCGATTTTCTATTAAATATGGTTATTGGCCAATCTGCAATAAATAAAGTCTGACATTTAATACTTTCTTCTTTAGGGGTATTTCTTTTTGCTGATGATGAAATTATTTTCCTTCAGGCTTCAATATTTATATTCTACACGTCAAGTAATAAAAAAAGTGTGTGTGTGTGTGTGTGTGTGTTTGGAAAAAAAGAATATTTTTCATTTTTTACATAATTTGTAAGCTCATATTGACTTGAATTTCTTTTGATTTAGACACATTTTTTTCGTGGAAAAAATTAATCTAAAAATGATATGATGCTAGATGGAAGTTTTTATTTAAATAATTTGAATTTTGATGTGTGGCATATGATTTTTAAATTCAATGCAGTTATCTTAGGGTGTAGTGCTAAACTATAGGTAACAGGCGAATTCAACAGAGCGGAAGGTTTCGATAAAACAATCCTTCGCATGGTATTTCTTGTGTAATGTATAACGAAATAATGCATTCGTACCTCTTATTGTACCTACAACGCGGTGACATTATTGCGGTTAACAGTCAGCTCTGCTTTTCCTGTATAAAATACCTAAGCAATTTTATTTTCTATACATGTTTTTATTATATAAGAAATTGGAATTCAAAGTTTACTGTCTGTTGGAAAATTACTATTTAGCATTTGTATAATTTTTTCCATAACCTTTAAAAATCGTACCATTTCTCTTTTACGAGTTTCAAGTGTGGCATTAAAAATAGCACTACATTTGGTAATTCCAGACTTCACACTCGATAATTAATTTTAAAAAAGTAGCTTTCAAACTATTTTATTTTCCTAACTTTTTCCTAATTTTCATTAAACATATTTACTTCTTTCTTATCCTGACAATAAATTAAATTCCTGCAACGAATTTTTATTAGTCATGAAAGAATTTAAATATTTATAAAAATAATTTAATTCTTGCGAAGAATTTTATAAAAATTTTCTAAATAATTGATTTCTTTCAACTTATTTTATGCGAATTCTAATTTAAATAATTCAATTCTTGAGAAATTTTTATTATTCATCAAAAGAATCGAATTCTTATGAAGATGTTTACAAAATTTTTTTTAAATAATTCAATTCTGTTTGGAAATTTTATGAAAATAGTAGATATTGAAAATCATTGAATTGTAAAAAGTTTTTCAAAATAATTCAATTTTACAAAGAATTCTATGAAACTTTTTGACAATAATTGAATGTCTGTGTCATATTTTATTGAATATTTTTTTAAATAATTGAATTCCTAAAAATGATTTAATAGCTGAAACTGGCACCCAGTTATCAGCACCCACTTCCTTTTCGAAATTAAATTTTAAAGTTAAATATTTATTTGTTTAAAACTAATATCATATTTTGGAAAATTAAGTTCCTGCTGATAACTGGGTGCAAAGTGCAGCTCTATAAAAAATATTCAATGTTAAAATTTAATTTTTAAAATAAGTGGGTGCTGATAATTAGTGCCAGTTTCAGCTTCATAAAATGATTTTATTATTTATAAAAATAATTGAATTCTTGTGAACGAATTCATCAGAATTTTTAAAAATAATTGAATTTCCTACACTGAAAAAAAAAAAGTATTGAACCAAGAAAATTTTTCTTGGTTGAAGAAAATCGTGGGATTGAATACGGCCAAGACTATTAAAGTATTGATTCAAGAAAACGATTTTCTTGACATAGGATATTTGGGAGAAGAACATATATTCTTGATCCAAGAAAATATGGAATTCGACCAAGAAGTTAGTCTTCTTATACGAAGTATGAAATGTATTAAATGAATAAAATATTTTCTTGTTCTAAGAATATATATAGATGATTGAATTATTTTATTCGATTCATTCAATGTTTTGTAACGTTCGTTCAAGTAATTCAAGATTAAATGAAGAAAACATTTATTTTGTGAGAAGAACAGATATTCTTGATCCAAGAAAATATGGAATTCTACCAAGAAATTAAGTAGCATGTAAGAAATGCAGAATATATTAATTCAAAATCATTTATGTATCAAATCAAGAAAGTATGTTCTCTGTCCGAGAAAATATTTTCTTGATTTGAGAAAATTTATAGTTTTCAATCAAAAAAATACTTTCTCAATACAAGTAAATTATTTACTTAAATTACCCCCCCCCCCCCCTTACCTCCATCCCATCTTTTCTAATACTTAGGTCAAACATTTTTATTATTTAATTAATTAACATTTATATTTTTTATTTAAATAATTAAATAATTATTATTTTACATATATATTTACATTTAATTAATACTTAACACAAATACAACAAATATACCTTGAAAGAAAATTTTCCACGGTCGGAGGAATTGAACTCGGGTTGCACGCACCAGAAGCCGTCACGCTACCACTATGCCATCCTAGCCTCAATGGACAGTTTTCAAAAACTGATATTTAAGTTGCATATACATTTGAAGAAAAATATTTTCTTGGATCAAGAACACCGGCATTGTGTTAAGTAAAAAAAAGTTTCAAAGCAAATAAATAAAATGATTCGATTCAAGAAACATGAATTCTCCACACAATACTTTATTATTTCGCTTAAGAACATATATTCTAGATTCAATACTTTTTGGTACTTCGGAAAAGTAAAATATTTGGTTGAAATAATTACATATTTAGTTCCGCCAAATACTACATTCTTAATTCAAGAATTCTGTTCAATGCTAATAATTACTTGACACAAGAAAATGAATTTCTTTCTTCAAATAAATATGGGATTAATTGAATATAATTTTTAATCGACTTGAAACAAATATTTACTTATATTAAGATCTTACACTTAATTGAATTGAATAAATAAAATATTTCATTCCAGAAAATATAACATTCTCGCAAGAAATTAATGATTTTGAAACATGAGAATATAGAAATGCTTCAAGTAAAAGAAATGCTTAGATTAATTAATATTTCTTTGAAACAAAATAATTTTTAATTGAGTTGAAACAATTATTAACTTGTATTAATCTTCCCATTTTCTTGGCTCAAGACTATGGGTGTTGGATGAAATAAATAGTTGCTTTAAAGGAAATAAAAAAATTATTTGACTCAAGATACCAAATGACTCAAGGTAAATTACTTGACGTGAGAACATGATATTCTTGATTCAATACTTTTTCGAGACTTGGCGCATGTAAAACAGTTCGTTTGAAACAGTAAGATATTTACTTATGTCAAACCCATATTTTCTTATTCCAATAACTTTGATCAATGCTCAAAATTACTTGACACAAGAAAATAAATTTCTTCCAATAAGAAAATATGGGTTTGTTTCAAGTAAATCAGGTCAAGAAAATGCATTTACTTGATTCAATGAACTTTTTTTTTCAGTGTACATATAAGAAAATAATTACTTTTAAAAATAATTGAATTCTTGTGATGAATATTGTTATTTATATGAAAATAATTGAATATTGGAAAGAATTTTATTAAAATGTTACAAAATAATTGAATTTTCGGGAATAATTTTGTTATTTATGGACATAATTGAATTTCTTTTGAAGAATTATTTAAATGTAAATACCTAATTGAATTCTCAAGGAAGAATTTTATTAAAATCTAAAGAAATAATTGAATTTTTACAAAAAAAATCTAATTAAAATTGCATTTTAAATAATTGATTTCTTTTTAACAATTTTATTAAAATATTTGAAAATAATTGAATTCCTGTGAAATATTTTAATATTGTTGTAAATAATTGAATTCTTCCAAAGAATTGAAAAAAACATTTTTTTAAATATAATTAATTTTTCGAGAAATTGAAATTCAATTTTTAAGAATAAGTGCATTTTTTGATCAATTCGTGTAAAATTTTATTAAAAATAATTGAAATTCTTGGATGAGTTTTATTATTTATGAAAATAATTTAGAATTTTATCAAAAATGAATTGAAAATGAATTGAATTTCAGTGGAAATTTTATCAATTTGTTTTAAATAATTGAATTCTTTTTCGAAATTTTATGAAAATACTAGATATTGAAAATAATTGAAACGTTTTAAAGAATTTGATTATAATTTTTGAGAATAGTTTTTTGAATTCTAGTATTAGCAAATTTCAAGTAGTGGAAATTCTAAAAAAAATAGCTTTTAGTGGCTTGAATCTAAGAAAGTACCCAAATAGTAGCATAACGTAAAAAAAGTAGTAAATAGTAGGTTTTAGTAGAAGAGTGCGAAGCCTTTAATTTTCACATTAAAATTAACTAGAAAAGTTAGACGTGTAATTATTGTATTATGAACATGTTTTTAATATTCGCAGTTTTCTCTTTTTAGAAAATATAATTTTCGAAATCGAAAATCGAATCTGAATGGAAAACTTTTTTCCTTTTTTCAGAGGAAAGTATATATGCGGCGCTCAAGAGCGTTGAATCGCAATGTCAGTATTGAGCAGGAAACTCAAAACATGTGTTTACTTGATTCTGAACTATCGATATTTCGTTTTGCTATCACCCTTTATTCGCCCGTCGGGTAGATATAGATACCGCTGTTAGTGGATCAGGAACAGTTAGATTCTCACTTGATGCCTTCACTAAAGGATACGTCGACGTGCGCGCGTTTCAGATGCCCCGGCAAACAGTTCTGTTTCTGCTCGAGGGAATGGGAAACTCAATTGGAATGGATATTCACATATGTAAATAAGGCCTGGCCAACCATTCCGTTTTCACATTAGCGCCGCGAATTGACCTCAACCCTAGCTGCCAATGAACAAGGAGGTATATTTGCAAAATTATGCGATTAATATACCCTCAAAGCGAAATCCTCAATTGATTATTGGAACCATTTTGGTTCAACTGCAAAATGAACAATATTGTGTGTGTACTTTGTGGACAAAGGTAATTTCCAGTTCTTAATTTTCTGAAAGAGAGGACAATTTGTTTGCAATTTTTTATTTTTCAAATTTTAAATAATTTCGGCTAAATAAATTTGAAATTTATAGAAACAAATGTAGGATGAAAATCGAAATGCTGCAATAATAGTTGTTGTCTTTTTTTTAATTCCAAATGGTCTATGAAGCGTGTAATAGCTGTAGATCAGGAAGCTCGAAAATCCAATTAAAAGGAATTGTAGTATTTACTTTTCCCTTGTGTGTAATGATACGTGGTGGCCTTGACCGCGAAATCTACATTGTGAACTCAAATGTGGAATGCCGTATAAACAGTATATAATCTGTCACACAGAAGCGATGAGAAACTGAGTTGTCATCTCTGTTCTCTAGACAGCATTAATGCTGTCACGAAAGAAGAGTACACTTGTCAACAATGTAATACTACTTTCACCTGTTTCTAAAGATGTTTTCATAATATATTTCATCGACAACTTTCAAGTATCACTTTTTTTCAACCTGTATGCTTTCTTTTAAGAGTTTCCTCTTCTCGTTTTCAAAGTCGTTAAAATATCTCTTACTACACTTTCTGTGACAAGTTTGTTGATCCGACACGTAATGTTTGTGTTATTCAAAAATAGCCGTTCTTTTCACTTTTTAGCTAATTAAAAGCAAAAAACAAAAAAAAATTGGCTAAAAAGTGAAATTTTATAAAAATCGTGCGTAAAGTAATATCCTTTCAAAACTTACATTGCTTTATAATTTATAGGCTAATAATAACATGATTATAAGCGTAACTTCCGACAAAAGAGTGTTAGATCATAAATACTCGTGAAAGTTAAACGCGATGAGTCGGAACATTGGATGATGTATCTACTTAGAAAATAATTAAAATGATGGTATTAGTTTTCTTAAATGATAATTTTTCAGGGAAATAAAGAAATGTTTTTGCACAATGTTTGGAGAGAATAAATATTATATTAAAAATTAAAAATTAACGAGAGTCAAGTTAGAGTTATGATGTTATGAACATATTATACTCAAGAGATAAGAGTTGTGTTTTCTAGGAAAGGGGAATTGAATTTAAAAAAGTAATTTTAAAATACATAATATAAATTGTCATGTTTAATTACACTTCTTATTTTGAAAAGTGAAAAGTTAACTTGGAGAAAATGAATATTATTTTCAAACTATTTTAATTTAGCAATGAGACAGAGAGGAAAAAGTGAGATAAAAATTGTGCGTTCTCCTGAATCTGACTGGTGGAAATAGTGAAGTGAAATAATTTTTTTGCCTGGCAGAAATATTCTCATTTAAAAAATTCCATTAAAATTGTACATTGAGAGATTTAAATTTTAGAGTGGCTTTTGTTTAATTTCATACATAATACTTTACAAATTTGTAGACCTATTTGATCGCATCAAATACCTTGAGGCAAATTGCCAAACGTGGATTTGGATGCCACACTGTCAGAAAAAAATTAACCTCGAAGCATTTCACTCTTTTATTTTTAATCTCATTCACTGTTCTGCCTCTCCATTTTTTAATTTTTTTTTTGTTTTTTGTTTTTTGGTATTTCACGATCGTTTGCATGTTAATTTTCAACGACCAGTGACGCTGCACGCCCTCAAGGTACAGACATCGATGATATTCAGACCAATAACCCAATACATATGTGTACACGTCAACAAAATTAAACTAGCCAAATTTCCATCTCTTCACCCAAATTCCAATTTTTTCTATATTAATTGTATTAAAAAGAACATTTCTTTCAACTCGTTATGCGCTTCACGAAACTCGGCGGAATATTTCCAATTTCAGTGACGTATTTTCAAATTTTCAATCATGATAATATCACTCAGAAACTCATAATAAACGAATGGATAAAAGAATTCAAAATAAACTAAGAGGTATTAAAAAGCGTTGCAGTTTAAATAAATACCAAAAAAAGATTAAACATTTTTAAATAATAATCCTTTGGTGAATTATTATAATCCTTGTTGGATTAAAAACTTACAGATTAATCAATTTTTGTGTTAAAATAATAATTCTGTGAATTTAATTTAATTGGATTTAAAGTATAAAGTTAACGTCATAAATGTTTTTTTATCAAATACGTATTAAAATTTATTTTTTGTGAAAAAATAAGACAATTTTTTTTCTATTTTATGTTGGAAATATTTTTTCTCTGAAAATGTAAATCTTTTCAACAAATTGAACGAGACAACATCGTTTTGATTTGAACATTGTTTGTGTTATATGATTGATGGAAAGAGTCCATTTTCCATTTGCAATTAAGAAAGCAATCCATCACACATGAACAAATTAATGGAATGTGATTGGTAATAAAGAATAACATGGTTGTTCAGAATGTCGATATTGTGCATTCAAAACTTCCATATAACCGTTAAAATATTCTTGTAGTTTAATAAACCGATTTTTTATATGGTTTTCATCAACAAGTACATACAGGAGAGTTTGTCTGATAATAATTCGCGTGTTTTTTTCTCTCAATAATGCTTTTAATTAAACGTCATATTGTTCTCAATTTTACTAAGTGAATTAATTATCAGGAAAATGGATTTTTCTCTAGTGGTAATGATTATAAAATTATAGTAAATCTTCTTTTTGGTGGATAATTCGTATTGTTGATATTATTATGCTGGCATCGTACTCTTCTACTAAGAACTCCTATTTACTGTTTTATTAACGATTTCCTACTATTTGGATATTTTTTTTAGATTTTTGACACTAAAAGCTAGTATTTTCTATGTTTGAGAATTTGCACTGTATTTTAAATTCGCTAATTAAATAAAAAAATTATTATCAAAAATTTTATTGAAATTTTTAGAAACAAATCAAAAAATTTTAATAAAATTCTTTCTAGCCATTCAATTATTTTCAAAACTTTTTCGAAATTCAATTATTTTTACTACTTTTTTCAATTTTAAATCTTTTAGTCTTATTTTTGCTACTTTTTCAAAAGTAATTATAGAATACTTTTTTTACATTCTCATTTGAAATAAAAAATTTTTCTACACTGGGGAAAAGGATACTTTTGAATCAAACACAATTTCTTTGATATGCAGTCAAGAAAAAACTATATTTGAATTAAATATAATAGATTTGATTCAATGCAAAATTTAAATCAGAATTTTTGATTTGATCCACAGTCTTAGGACCAAATTATTACAATTTGTTGGATGAAAATTTTCGGTATGGATTTTTTTTTATGACTATTTATGTTTGTGTTAAACAAATTGTTTCCCCAGTGCATCTACCTAAAGCTTTCAATAACCACTTTTGAAATAAAGAGAGAAATTTATAAAAATAATTTAAAAAAAAAGTATAATTATAGTTTTTTACGATAGCAGTTGCAGTTCAGTAGTTGGACGAAGCCAACGGCGGCTGCTGTCCATCATGAAAGATTCTGTACTGCGTGCGCTTGAAGCGCATTGATTAACCGTTGTCTAGTGGATGCATCACGCCCGGGGGTTACGTTTATGAAAACTTTTTGCAACGATCGACCCTCTTTTTCCGGCGTGAAATTCAGATAGAGGGAAAAGCGAAGCGCATTGCGTAAAATAATACTCGATTGTTTCGGAAGTTACGTGTTGGTTGTACCGGAAACGTACAACAAAAGGAGGAAATCATATCATAGGTTCTTATTTGTTATTGTTTGACTAGAATTTATTTTCTCAAAAAGGAATTTTAAATTAAAAAGTTGAAAGAAAACATGTCGATAAAAGAAATTGATACATATGAAGATATTATGCATCAATAGACAAATAGTTTTATTTGTTTGTATCTTTATTTCTAGTTTGATAATTAAGAAAGAAAGAGGCGCTAAGAATATCGATAAAGTAGTGAGCGGCATTTATTATATCGCGTTGAGAGTCGCTTTCTATTGGTATTAACACCAACTAGGAATCGATCTCTGAGAAATCGCCTGGAAATCGAGGAGATCGATAAAATAGTTTGAAATTTTCGAAAAGCGACATTTGACGTTTTCTTTGTGAGTATTATCAGTGTGAAATTAATGGAAAAAGTGATGGGTAGGTTGATTTTCAGTGCAGCTGGAAAATAAGGTACTTGTACTTTTCATTGGCGTTCGCGACGCGTCTTAGTTCACTCGGAAGACTGAACTTTTAGCGCTCGTAAACGGGCTACCGACGGCTTCAGGGTTTTACGACTCATTTGCATCCGCCTTTAAAGGCTGAGTCCCACAATTAAACCCGTCGAGCGCTGTCGAGCGCAGCTGTACCTTTCCTGGTGTGCGCCTTCTCGCTCGTATATTCAATATCCAAGATATGAGCTCCCTGGAGATCGATCGTGCCAGGATATCTCGCAGAGGATGTCTGTTCGTAAAAGCTTGCAGGAGTAAAGGGCTCTCCAAAACGGAAGTAGCCGTTAAACTAGGTTTCCGTTTCATAAACTCGAGCATATCGCGGCTAACTCCATCTCACCCTCGTAAGACACCACATTTTTCACTTGAAAATGCACTTTCCACTTTTTATCATTCGACACTTGTCTAATCACTTCTTAAGATATCATTCTTTAATCAAAATTCTTTTCTATTCAAACTTTTATCTTCTAGAAAAGCTTCCTCATAAAGGAAAATTTCATCCTTTTGTTTATTAAATTAATACCAAATTGAAAGATTTGAAATTTTTTCTTGATATCCAAACAGAAAAGATTTTATTTCATTGTACGTGTCTGCAGTAATGCTCTCTTATACTAGTATGAGAATTTCACGATAGAATTTTTTTTATAAGGTTTGTTACGTTTTTATTGCGTTTCTGCTTTCGAAGGTTTGAACTTATTTCGTCGTCAGCGGCATTTCGATGTGGAAAATAATTTTCTATCGTTGGCTCGACAGTCAGCCAGGAAGCAAGTTCGACATTTCCTGTTACGGTGAACTTGCCCCGTGCTCGAAGAATGGAAAGGAAAGTCCGCCAAATATAAGGCAAAAATGTCCGTCGAAATTGGATTTCTGAAAGTGCTCCAGTATAGTCGGAGCTGCTCCACCTGATTACCCGTTTCGCTGATGGATTCTTAGACTAACCTCGCACTTGCAACCTCTTCCTCTGCTTTGGTTGCCTTTAGCAACCCTCTTTTCTAGCTCACCCCTTCAGTTCACTCCAACTAACTCCCAGTTTCGTCGCCCACAGTCGCCCACCGATCGGATTTTATAGCCATTTTGTATAAACGCTTTCGTTTACTCCGCAGGTATAAAAGGGTGGCTTCGAGAAACTGGAACCACTGAAAGTTGATACCAAGCCACGCCGGAGGCATCTTCGATCAAGAAGGCACAAAGATGAATTCCTGATAGATATCTTTTTTCTCCTCCTCTTCCTCCTCCTCCTCTACTTCTTAAACTACTTATCTCCGCCTTACTCACTGAAATATCAATTTACAACTCTCTAATTTCATTCTTTACCTTAGTTCGCTTTATTTGAAAATCTCTAAACAAAATATACACCCACTTACCTAATTCGTATCCAATTATAAAATGATAACTTTTTAAAAAAGTCCGTTTGTAACAGGACGGTGAAAATTGGTTCTTTTGTAAATTTTCCCTCCCTGTCACTAGTCTAGGTACTATTACAGAATTCTAGATATTGCATTTTTACATAAGGAATATGACATTTGCCGATTTTTAATTTTCTTTCGTTATGAAGAGTGGATTAAAAAAATTTTCAATATATCGCTTCTCAATATGTCAGTGAACTAAATATTCGTATTACTATTGAAAATAACATCTCCTGAATCACTGCGAGATTGAAGATTTAGTTTTATTTTTTATCATATATATATATATATATTCTCTTTTCCAAATTGTACAAGTTTTCTTTGGAAATATCAATAACAGATACAAACTTTGATAGAATTGGTTTGCTGCGACCAACTGAAAATCTAGAATTACATTGAAAAAAGTTGATAACCACAAATCAAAAAATGAAGATTGTTTTTCGAAAATGTGCAATTCCACGTGAACTGATCCAATCAATAAAATTAAATCGTAAGGGACTTTGTTATTTTCAAATTGATATCATTTATACGAAAATCTAAGGATTTCAATTTTTATTTTTTATATAATGAATTTTTTAAGTATTTTTACTTTACAATGCCAAAAATGTTTTTAAAGAATTTTTTTAACCAGGCTTTTTCAAAAATAAACCTAACCCTCTCTAAATTTAAATTAGTAAAAATGTCTGATAAATTGAAATAGTGACTGACTTTATGCTTTTGAATTAGTACATTTTACTTAATAAAGAGTAATTTATAATAATTTATTAGTTAAATTGACTAATTCAAAAGCAAAAAGTTAGTCACTAACTTATTCTTATTTCTTACTGCCTCTTTTAAATAAAATTAGCAATTTTCAAAATAATAGAATTTAAAAATTTTCTAATTTAAAGTTTTGTTGAAAACACAAAAAAAATTCAATTTTGGAGAAATTACAAATAACAGCAGAAATTCAATTATTTAAAAAAAAAAAAATAAAATTCTTATAAAATTCAACTATGTTCAAAATTTGAAAAAAATTCTCATAAAAATCCCAATTATCTTTATAAATAACAAATTTCTTCTCCAATGATCAATTATTTTCATGAATAAAAAAAAATTGTTGTCCTAATTTCAATTATTTTCAAAAAATTTTCTGATTTCAATAATTTTCAATATTTAAGAGTTTAATAAAATTTCCCAAAAGGAATTCAATTATTAAAAAAAAATTTTAATAAAATTGTATGCAAACATTTAATTATTTTCAAAAATAATAAATTCAATTATTATTTTCATAAAAAATAATTTAAAATTCTAGAAAATAATAATTGAATTAAAATGATGAAAATAATTTTGATGTTATAATATAAAATAATGATTTTATTTCTCGGTCATCTTTAGTTATTAGAAAACATGAAGAAATCGATAACTCCGATTCGAAGTTATCGAAGTTATCGATATCTTCATTTTAGTCTTTTAATGAAAAGAAGTGAAAAAAATTCTAATGATTTCTATTTGTCATTACAATTTTCAAATAATTATTTAAAAAAATTAATTGTAACATAAGAATGTAATATACAATCTATCTAAAGTTAACAAAAAACAAAAGTACAAACAAAAGACAACTTCAGAGTGTGATGGACAGAAAAAGTGAATAAATGAAAAAAAATTCAAATTATTATAGTTAATTTTTACAAATTCAAATTAAGGGAGCACGGAGAGAAAATCTCTCCCTATTTCTTTTCAATTTTTACAAAAACTACCTTTAGTAGTATTTAAATAAATACCAGCAAAAACAAACATTATTCTGCATTTTTTCATTACCTCTTTTAATTTATTATTAAATCACTTTTATTAGAAATCTGAGATTTCTTCCAATAAAATATGTAAAAATGAAAGTGGTACAATAATGTATTGAAAATAAAAAAAATCAACCGAATCAAAACACTTTATTGATTTTCTTAAAGACTCATTATTGTTGTCACATTTTTAAACTTTACATATAATTTATTGGAAAAAACCTCAGGCTTACAATGAAAATAATTAAAAAAGCAGTTTTTGTAAAAATTGTAAAATGTTTAATTTTCTAAACCTTGGGGAACAATTTACCAGAGTTTCAAACCATTCCCAGAAAATAAAATTTTTTCGATTCCTGTCAATTTCCCGAATTAAATTTCACGTGTAATTGCTTAAATACAACATCGACGGTTCAGTAAAGAAATATTGATTTGGGAAAACATTGTTAACCATCAATTTTTTTTGGGTGTATAGTATATTTTTTTGTTAAATATGAGTTTCATTGACAAACTTTTACATTGCAGTCTATTATTACTATATGGCTAAGAATTAAAAATCTATAAATTGTAAATATTTACAAGTGTAAAATATTTTTAGCAGACTTTAATATAAATTTCAAAAGAAAAATCACTCTTTAGATAAAATTAATCATCTGTCTTGGTAAACAATGTTCTAAATTTCAACAAGTTTGGAAAGTATAGGTATCTTTTAATTCCTACTTAAGTATAAAATCTATAAAATATACAAGCGATCTTCTTCTTCTTACTTACAATTAGAAGCTGAGAATATATTCTTCTTAATTTAAAATACCATTCGTTCGTTATGAACCTTATTTCGTATAATACGTAGTTGTGTATTCTTAATAGTAAAATTATTTGATAATATAAAACAGTTAATGCATTTATTTAGAAAAGAACATTTTTCGAAGCTGTTGTAAAAAAGATTACTCTATTTCTTAAAAATAGTTTGTCTGCATTTGATAATTTCGCAAGGTTCCAAATTAGGAATAATATGAAGAATAACAATAATTTTAAACGTGCGAAATTTTTAAGCAAAAGTTACATTACGACAGTGATAATTTTTTTTTCTTTAATTTATTGAATAAATTGTGTTCTGTATTTCTGCATCATTCATTCAATTCTAAATTTTTGTTTTCTGATTTCAGTTTAATTCAATTTTTCCATTTCAATAAATAACACTATTTGGACAAACGTATGGTACATGAGATTTTTATTGCAAAAAAATTTGTTGATCTCTTAGTTTTATATTATTGTAGGAATAAACTTTTGGTTCTATATGAATATCAATTTATCGACGCAAATTTATCATTTTAAATATAGGAAAAAATTTCCATCAACACTTGCACCACTGTCAAATATAATAATTTTGATAACTATCATAATTATTTAGAGCAGTTTCTATAGAGTTTTAACTCTATCAGAAGCTGAGGTTCTAAATAAAATTTATGTTTGCGAAAAACTTGGATAAAATTTGCTTTGACTTTTGTTTCTTTTTCGGGAATTTTTACTTATTCACATATTTCTTTATCTCCCTGAAAGTAAAATCTAGAGCCTTTCATGTATCCACTTTTAAAAAGATCTCTTTATCTGTTAGAAAGGGAATCAGAAATAAGTTAAACCGTTAGATAGTAATTTATGCAAATGCATTTGACTGATCGAGTTGCAGCGTGGGAAAGAAATATTTGAAAAGCAAACATTGAGAAATAATGAGCTCACTCACAATAGGAATAAATTGCAGTTATTACAAGACGCGAACACTTATTAAGTTAGAAGACGACTTTGTCTTTTTTTAATTAACATTATTTTTATTCCCTCGCTATTAATGTATATACTCTAATGTTTGAAATGTGTGTTTTACATGGAATCGTATTATCATCGTCAATTGGTGAAAATGTAATCAAGAAAATTTTAATCTATTTTGTTACTTATTTTGTTTTTATTACTATTAGGTACTATTAGTATATCTAACTTTTGTATTATTAGTTCGCGGGCTTTACAACAAGAAAACTATTTTAGTTTTATGAAAAAGTATTATAGTTTTATTCATTTTTTTTTGTTTTGTTTTGTGTATCTTACTTTGACTTATTTTATTACAACTGAGAGGAGTTTTTGCACACAACTTAAAATCTACATTACAATAGTTGGATGTTTCTTAGAAAATATGAGCATACTATGATAGAAAAAGAAAATGAAAAAGAATCACACAAATGGCATTAAACGTTTAAAAATGGTAATCCTCATTTCACGGTTTTATCTCATCCCTCAGTTCACACGCATCTAAACTTCTGAAATTCCATACGCAATTAATCACCAGCACACTGACCTTTTAATTTTCTATTCTATTATTAAAAACTAATTACAGTTTATTAATTACGTGGGTAATTTTTATCATCTATAGAATAGTTATTCCGAATCTAATACTAGAAATTTGAGTTGTAAAAAGTGTTTGTTGTCCATGGCTATTATTTTCGCTTGACGAAAATATTTTCTAAAAGCTCCTTTGTGATTACGCGATGAGGTCTGGTTGGGCTTTCGGTCGTCCTCTGATAGAGCCTACTGTTAATAGCATAAAGTTTTGGACTGAGCGCACATCTCACGTTGAACCACCAATCGCAGACGAAGACTGCTTGACTAAATTGAGTTCCATTTGGACAGAGGAAAGTTGCTTGCCGTCCGTCTATGTCGCAATAGTGCCAAGCTTGACACCTCGTCTCGACGTCGGCGAAAAATCCAGGATAAGGCTGGTCATCACAGTAGAAGTTTGTATAAGGCACCTTTCCCAAAACCGGGTAGTCGGTTCCTGGCCGACCTAAAAAAACAGCATTCATTAGATTTTCGTTTATAATTAAAAAATTAATTTAGAGTCAAAAAGTAATTTTTTTATCTTGAAAAGTTCAAGTTTTATCAGTTTCGTTTAAAAGTTTAGGAATTTGTTTTGAATGTTCTCATCATCCAAGTAAAGCCGGCGGCTAGCTGCTCGTATCGACGTTCGTCGCCTGCCAAATGCACAAGGCCTTTTCTGTACAAATAAATCTATGTGTGTGTACAACTATCCAGCTTAGATGAGGCATTAGAGCTAAAGTTCTAGCGGAACTTTGAATTAGCGATCGCGTTATCTTGGATGCGAGAATACCTTGCGTAAGTCTGCAGGTAATTACATGTCTCACCTTGCAAAGGGTTAATCAACCTCGATGTTTGCTAAACTGTTTTGCGTACAGACACATGTCGAACTGTGTACGAGCGCTAAGTAAGTGCGAGAGCTAGTGCGAACAAACAGTTCATGACTCAGTGTCGATAATTTAATTGAACTTGATTGAACATTGTACCCTTTTAATCATAGCTCCTACTGTGCATAGAGTTATAACTTTCCAACGTTTATATACTTTATTAAAGAAGCGTGTTTCAAACAACAAATATAATTTTATACACATCAAATTATACATCTTGCTTCTATAATCGAGACTCGAGTTTTCATACCATAAACAGAAAAATTTGTTAGAAAGTTTTTTTTTTTATGAATTTTAAAAATAACTTTAAATTTAACCCTTACTTATCACAGCACTCTTTTCTTGAAAGTTCTTGAAATCGATACTAAACTGGATCAAATTGATACCAAAAATTTAGATCAATTTTTTATTTGATCCACAATTTTGGATCAATTCGTTGCAATTTCATACTTTTCAGTTAACAGTGAGGTACTCATCTATTAAAACCTATTATTTACTACTTTTTTTTCAATTTGTGACACTAAAAAGCTACTTTTTTCTATGTTTGAGAATTTCCACTATACTTTAAATTCACTAATAGTTGGAATAAAAATTTATTCTCAAAAATTTATTAAAACTCTTTCAAACAATTCAATTATTTTCAGAAATAGAATTCTTTGCAAACATTCAACTATTTCCATCAATAATAAAATTTAATTATTTTTAAAAATTTTAATAAATTTTGTTGTAAGAATTCAATTACTTTAATAAATAATAAAACTTGTTGCAGGACTTGAATTATTTTTAATACAAGTTTTAATTAATTCCTTGAAAAATGCAATTATTCTTAAAAATTTTATTAAATTCTTCAACGGAATTCAATTATTTTAAAATGTTAAGATATTTATTGATTAGAATTTAATAAATATTTTCAATACATATTTAATTAATTTGATTTTTTAATAATGTTATTTAAAAATTTAAACAAAAAATGATTGAATTTTGGAAGAATTAGGATTGTAATTTTTATAAATAATATCTAGTTAAATTTCAAAAAGGCCTTACATCAAAATCATTAAACGTGTTTTAATTCCTGTGTACAAATAAATAGGTATTTATATAATTAAAAATATTTTATTATGGAATGTAATTTAATTCAGAAATTGCGAAAATGTGATTATGCTAAGAAAGAAGAAAAAATACGCTTGGTTTAAAGAACCGATGAGAGGTAAAGAAAGGGTTAAAAAAATCGATTAACTCCATAGCATGTAATCGGTGCGGTTTAAATTTGGAGTCCATTAAAGTTTTTGCACACCTCTAAAAATATCTGAAAGTTTTTCTTTTTTTGAAAAAAAAGCTTTTAGAAAAAAATTACGGAAATTAACAATTCGATATTTTAATTGGATTTTTTTTTATCATTCGTTGCAATTATTTGGATTTAATAAAGTTTCTAAAAAAAAATACTATTTCTCAAATTATTTTATATATAGGTGATTTTCTATTTATAATTTAAAAGTTTAATAAATAGATTTTCTCCCTACTTGTCAGACATAAACTAAAAAAGTTGTATATTTAACACTTTATACTTTTTATAATAAAAGCAAGTAAAATTTGTGAAAAATTTTTAATTTAAAAAATCAAGTTATAATTCTAATGGACCATGAATATTTTATCTCTCATGTGCGCGCATGACAGAGTGGCAATATACAGCCTTTGAAGCTAGAATTTCAGAGGAGTTCACTTTTCAGAAATGGTAAAAACATTCATGGTACATTTCAAAATTTAATATTTATGTCTTTTATTAATGTTCAATATTTCCAGGGAAGTAGTGTGGTGAAAAAAAAATGAAATTCATGTTGTAAAAGAAATTTAGCGAAATTGGTAATATGATGAAGATTTAATTCATGTTTTGCTTAAAATATAAAGTATTGAAACTTTTCTAACACGACGGAGCAATGTGAGCAATACTGAGAATGAAATTTGTGCTGCATAATTACGAGGAAACATATAATTTCTTTCAGTGATTTTAATACTTTTTTATAACTAGTTTAATTGATGATGATAATAATAACTGCTGACAGGAAAGGAGAAATATGTTTGATACACCATGAAACTTGTTAGAAGGATTCGAACTCGGTTCGAGAAGAAGCAAGAAGTACCAGGGAATGGGGGATGGTTTGAAAGCAAATTGAGAGATAGAATCATGGGAAACGTGCTCTGATTTACGTACGCCGCTTACTTATTTATTCCACTTGAAGAATTCGCGATCGTAGACTTATACTAACTATTTTCGCGCATGACTATAATGCATCATCTCAGTGCGACTTTTCCATTCAACGCCGTGTACAGTAGAGTACTCTTGGCGAACTTATAATACTTGTTAGTAAAATTGACTTTTTATTTTTCCCGCCATCAATAAGTTGTAATAGAATCATTAGTATTGCAGTGCAACCATAATAAAACAAAGCACTTCCGATACTTTCTTTTGTGTCATTTTTCGAGACTGTTGAATTATATTTTACTAAGTGCAGAGCTTTGCAGAGTCTTAGTCGTCTCGAGAATTATAATGGTAGCATAAGGAAGTGTATCTCGTGACAGCGTACCTGTCTAAACAACTTTGCACCGGTACGATGCTTCGGATGCTTGCAACGTCAGTGTTTGTAGTCTCTCGAATCTCATTGGATGACAAGTATAGTTTCATGCTTTATGCGCTTTGGTATAAGTTATACGACATTGGTAGGTAGGTACCTGCGACACAGTTCAGAACTTGTACGGACAACAGACATCCATACCAAATGTACTACGTGTGCGTCGTGTCCGACCCGTTTTGTCTACCAGGAAGAAGAGAGTTTCTCTTCTCGACCAATGTTAGCCCATAAACTTTGCCGGTCGCGCCAAGTCAGCCGAAAATCTCAGGAAAAACAAAATCTTACTGACATATAAAGCAAGATATGAGCAACTTTCAAAATATCCTTTTTCTCTTCCTCAACTCGACAAATTCCATCTCTATTCTCAAAAGACAAAACTAGTTGACAAAATGTATTTATATAACACACATTATTTAGAGAGCAAGAGGAGAAATCTATGCATACGGGCAGGGTTAATTGCTCGTGACAAATAATGCTTGAGTACTCCAATTTGCCAATTACAATTAGTTACGGTGACCGTCGCGTCGCGCTGGCAAAGCAAACAGATCCATCGACTTTTTTTTTTTCTTCAAGTTGCGTACAAAATTCCGAAACTTATTAGCCAGTCTTATTGTAAGTATTGTAAGTCCATTGTGCTACTCGAAAGACCACTTGATCAACTCTTGAAAGCAATTGTCTTTGGCAGAAAAATACACGCTCTACCAGATAAATCTCATCCCTTAAAACTTTATTTTTTGTACATACGGAGAGCTGCTAAACTGGTACAATAAAATGAGAACAATAAAATGCCTCACTTTTGTTCAGTTTTCAAAGGCATTGTACTGAGAATTCCGTCTCCGAGTTTTCACATTGCATGGCGCGATTGAATTGTTTCCTTATTTTTTCCTCTTGAAGAACCAACAACTTGAGTGTTAATCCCTTTAATTACTCATCTTCTTATAAATTGTTTGCCACAGGCGGTTTCTTTTTATCCACTTTAGCTAATTTTTGTAATTGCGGAAATTTCGTTTGATTGAAAGAAATTTAAAAAAAAACCCCACTTTGTTTACATATTTATGCGAAATATTAAGCTCGATACTATGGAAAGGAATTTACTGATTTTCAAACAATGGATTTACACACGAGCATAAATATGAAGAGAGCACTTACTGTCAATCAATTAATCGAGACTAACTCTCAAGTTGACGCATTATTATTAATGGAAAAAAGTAAATTTAAAAATTTGCAAATCATGAATTGTTTGGAATTTTCAATTTTGAGAGTACTTTGCACTCAAAGTGAGCTTAGTGACAATAAATATTTGTGGGTATTTGTATAATTTTTCGAGAAGGAAAAATGATGACGACAGTAGTTAACCCTTGTGGGGGATGGCGATTACGTGGGTATTTAACGGTGGCTTTTAGGGTGAGGAAGGGAACAAAGGAAAACTTGTGGAGTGAACGGGAGAATAGTGTTGTGTCAGGCTTTGACGGGTGGGTCGCGGAGTATATACATACATACATATAGAGGTAGGTGGTGGTTGCATTGAATCAATATGGAAGCGTAAACTTATCTCATTGATTTAACGGTTCTCAATCTCTGGAAGAGTCGCGCCACTGCAGTGGGAAGCCGTCTCGTGGCATGGCACTCGGATCGGATAATGAAATACCCGTGACCCGGACGACCGAGCCCGGAATCCAGGAGCTCGAAGCTCCGGAGTCTCTCCTTGCGAATAGAGAGAATCATCTGCCTCTCTTTCTCCCTCAACCCCCTGGTATCTCTCTCACCCTTTCTTTTCCAACGCCTCCCCTCTGCACACAAACCTAACCTAGCCTACGCGCTTCCACATCCCACACCGAAGAGAAACAGCAGTTTCATCCCGTGCACTCGGCTGACTTTATGACGATGCAATGGCTGGCTGAGGAACGTAAAACCGACAGAGACGGACGATGCGACGGCGGAGAAAGAGTGAAAGAGCGGATGAGCGGATGGTGTCTCGGGAGCTCCGTCCTTCATTTGCCAAACATCAGCAGGATAGATTCTCAAATGATGTGGGGCGAATCCGGCGCCGCGCCGCGCCACGCCGAGCAGTGCCACTCTCGGCAACTACGGGGTCCGAATTCTGTGGCCTGGATTCGAGCTGATACCAATCTGCTTTAAGGGAAGATTGAAAAACAAGCTATGTATGCTTTGCTTTGCTTTTGTGGATTACCCATTTCCATGTAGTTTGGTAGCCACACTGAAAGAAAAAGTGGAGGGTACAGAAATAATTTGGGTCATAGTCCATACCCCTATAGTATTACCGAAACCTTATGTCAAATTTTACGTTTCCTCATTTTTAAGGGCCCGGCCGGTTTCACCAACACTGATTAAAAGTTAATCAATGATTAAATTAAATCCTTAACCGACCAATCATAAATATACATTAAATTAAATTAAATTCTCCTAATACTACAATTATTGATGACAATGAATACATAATTCATAGAAATAAAATTATGCTTCTATAATGTTATAGAAGCGTATTTAGAATATGCGATAAAAATTCGCATCAAGATCCACTATTTCACATATTATTCAGAGGCTGAAGATATTTTTGCAATCAATGCAAGCTGTGGAGAACTCGTATACGTCGAGTACACATTGCTGGTATTCTAGAGGTAAAGAGGCAACTCGAGGGAGCGAAGGTTGAGTAAATTTGCGGAAAAGCCGAGCAATTAGATTCCCGCGAAAGCACGCAGTGCAGGACGTGCGGGTTTACTGCGCGATTCTCGCATCCCAAGAGGTAGAGAATCGAAAAGGAATTTTGTTCGAAATTTCCAAAGAAAACGTGTCAACTTATTTTATCATATATATCATGTCTCCTTTTTTCTCCTATATATGATTAAGTAATGTCCAAGTTAATCATTTTTTATTTTCCCTTTAAAGGATACAACTTGTTAATTATCTATAAGGTATTCTTAATTATCATTGGGATGTTAGTCGATAATTATAAAATAGCGACGATTTCTCAATATGATTTCGCAGTATTAATGACTTATTTATCAGTAATTTTCATCAATTCCGTTATCATTGACAACCAATCTACACGAATATCAATTTTAATAGCGTGACGCTTCTCCATTGTGAATCACTTCCATTGGCATTGATCCCATCTTGATGTTGTAACAAAAATTGAACAGATATCTACTTCTTTTCCATTGGTTTCCTGATATTCTTTTCCAACCGCACACTTATAACTTTTCCTCAACTTTTGTACAATCGATCAAAGCTCTTTCCGCTCTGAATGATCTTACAAAGAGTTTAACTCTGAAGGCGTGCAAGTAACTTCTGTCTTAGAATATGCTTAAATTTCTTGAGAAAAGTTGAGACTTTTCTCTCAATAATTGAGAAGTCATAGTCTCATAGAGAAAGAAGGCTAACAATAATAGATCTGCTTGAATTAGATTTTCGATATTTTATGCATTTATTTGTAAAGAGGGTTTTTTAATTTTAATAATTTGCGATCTTTAAAAGGTTGGGGGGGGGGGGGTGCATTTTGTTGGAGTAAAGTTAGAGTTAGAATGCTGCTGGAGGGGAATGTGACACTTGCTTCGAGAAATTTCTCAAGAAAAGCTTTGGAATTTTGCTTTACTTCTTTTCCTTGTACTAGCACTTGGTAAGCTGGCGCGCACTTTATCGCTGAGGAGAGGTTCTCACTTGATTCCAAAACCGTATTTCAGGAAAAAGAGGGAGTGAGGTGGAAGGAGGGAGAGAATGAGAAAATGTGGAGAAAATGCAAGGAGGTTGAGGGGACGTTCAAAGGCAAGACTTTGCAGAAGAGATGATCTTGTTTACGTACCGGGTATCGATTTACCGAGATCCAAATACTCTCGTACCGACGGACTCAAGAATCCGGGTGGTACCACTGGCGCCTCATTCGTAGGATTGTTCCTTTGACCTACGTCGTCATCATAGTAATAGTCATCTTCGTCTGGATCCAGAGGTTTCGCCCTCTTGGACACCTTATTACCACTCCGCTCCTCGACTCCGACTGAAAACAAATCAATTTTCAAATTCAAGTAATAATGAAATAACGCAAACAATGAAAAGTTTTTGTCTTCTTTGAAAAGTCTATTGCGCAATAATAATCAGTAATTAAATATTAGTAGAGGAAAAGAGAATACAGTTAATTATCTGAAAGAGAAAAGGCGGATGAAAAATAAATTCATCTTCGTAACGAAGCTCGATGAACGAATCGATTAATTATTTAATCAAGTTTCATCTCTGTCTGCTTAGCTTCGACGTGAATCCGTCCACTTGTTTTAACAAGTCTTTTGCGTTTTCCTTTTGCGTTTGGGATCATGGAAGGCAATGGAAGGTTTTCCGCGAGGTCGATCGCTCCGACCGTACACACCAGCCCGTAAGTTGGGTATAACGAATACCTGCGTAATTAGTTGGTCTTTGATGAGAAAACTCGCTGGTACTCGGAGCTTGATTCGCGCACGGTAAAGAGAGAATGAGTGAGAGAACAAGACGCAGAAACAGATTTAGTCAGTTGCAACGCGAGTGCGAGTGGAACGGCGAAAGAGAAGAGAAAATGAGGAAAATGAGAAGACGATAGAGAGACTATGTAAACTTTGCACAAAGGAACAGATCGTTTTCTGTGCTGTTAAAAGGCGAAGGCCTTTTTAACCTGCTGCGAAAGAAGATTCTTCCTCAACACTCTCGCCTTCTCTGTAAAAGTGAAGACAACGATTTATTCTTTCAACAAGAATTTCACTTGATTTCCGCGAAAAACGAGCTCTCTTCCGTTCTGACGTGACTTTTCTTTGCCAGTTGAACTTTATTTTATGAAGCAAGGCTCACCTTTCAGAAATTAACTAATCTAAACTGAAAACGGATTTCTCTCTGAGACTGAGACGTTCAAAAATAAAGTACATTTCAAGAGAACATGTTCAAAGGTTTTCGTAATATGTATTTCCTTAACTATCTTGTCAAACTCAATGAGATTCATTAATTCAATTTTCCTTCTCGAACAATACATAAAAAAAAATTCTTTTGGAATTCATCGAATCATTTGACGTTCCCCTTTTTTACGTATTCAGGGTTTTCATATATAAATATTCTATTAGCTGAAATGAAAATTACGGTGAACCAACGGTTGTGAACTACACAAAAATTTCCAGGACTTCGGCGTGTAGATATCTCTGATTTTCTCTATCGCGTACGTGTGAAAAGCTGCAGAAGCCGATATAAATATGATTCGCTAATTTGAAATTATTCGCGCGTAACTATGATTATGCACACTTCAATATCAGTTTGCACAAATGTATTAAAACAAACGCTTTTTACCATAAATAATATTCAAAACGAAAACACAATTTCCATAATACTAATATCGAATTCACGAGCATGAAAATTTTAAAAGCTTGAAAATATTTGTTTCTCTTATTCAGAAAATAAATTTCTAAAAAAAAATCAACTGTGAATGATGGAATATAATTATTAAACAAAATCACTAGTGTTTTTTCATTTTTTAATTTTTAATTACGAAGGAATCGAAAATATTTCCGTTGAGATTTAAAAGAATTAAAAAAATCAATGTCTTTATTGATAAAAATATAGGCTTCGTACTTTTACCTACCTTTTCACTATCACAGTTTTTCTGCGGATCTCGGCGGATATCAAATTGAGACAAAAAAAAGTATCAAAACGTTAATTCGCAACTATTTTGATACGTTTTTTGAATGTAATTTAATTAGAAATTATGAAAAAATTAGGTCATCGAATTGAAATTTTCGATAGCTTCATTATACCTCTTTTTGAGTCTCAAACTTCTTTTTGCCACTTTTGTAAAATTAATTATCGAGTACGAAGCCTGAAAAATATATGTATATAGAAAATACAGCAAAGAGAAAAAAAACGAGAATTTTTTTTCTGGTGTAATAATTATGAATTAATCTATCAAAGTAGAATTTAAAATTAATATATATATAAGTTTATGAAGGAAGTTTCATGGTTATTTTTAATTTTCTAAAGATGGGTTAAATTTATTCTTTTTAATTTAGTGGGTTTAAGAAATTCACATTTTTATTTGATTTTTTAAACGCGTTTATGCGCAAAAGAAGGTTGATGCTGTAAGTAAGCGATTGAGGATCATCTTTAAATCTCACTGACAAGCTTGACAAGCTTTCTAAAGCAAAAATGTAAGCGAAAGATTGAAGCACTGAATTTAACTTTGAGCTTACTTTAATCGAACTGCGTATATTTTTTTTTAAATTTAGTTTCACTGAGAAATCTCTATATAATATCATCATGTCTAAAGTTCCCAAGAGGAAGATTCAAACTGAATCTTGGTGGATTTTGAAAAAAAAATACTTATTATTTTTTGATAAAAGGAATTGATTATTGGAATAATGACGATTTTCATACCTCTTGCGGGTGTCGTAGGAAAATTACGCTCTTGAGAAAATGCAACTTATCTACATTAGCGAATATGTCTTGCATGTTAAGTGCTTGAATTTCGCCATGTAAAATGTAATAATAAGGCACACGAGATGCTCCGAAGGTGTTTCGAAAATGACAGTGTCATGCACTCGCCATAGTAATTGATGCGATGCGATGCGTGTGTATCAAAAGACGCCAATGTACGTCAAGTTACACGACCTAGAATAACAAACCTGATGACCAATTACCACTCAACAATCCTTTCTCTACTTCACAATAACTGCATGAATCACCCAGAAAATTCTAAACTATTTTCAATTTCGCAAGCGTAGCACTCTTATTTAACTTTTTTATCATATTAAAATCTTCTGAAAATTATTTTCACTACACACACATACACACACACACACATACACACTTGTGGATTCCCTGATGAATTTTAGTCTACAACAACAAAAAACCAAATTTTCGACTAATGAAACAAAAGATAGTGAACAAAAATAATAAAAAGAAACAAATGCGAATGAATCATTTTATCAGGTATTGAATTTTTTTCATACACACGACTCTAAAAAATTTCAACTTGCAACTAAAAAAACAGAGGTATATTATGAAACAAGAGTACGATAGCGTGCCAATTAGTAAGAGAACTGGTGAAATGGCGAGATTGAGAATTATTTTCCCCATACTGGATGGTGGAAATGAACAAAAGTCGGGAGTAATCAACCTGTAAGTCGACAATCTAGTCTATCTAAATTCGAACTCTAAAGGATATATAGTCGCATGCCTAAAAGTCGGATGAGCTATTTTGTTGACAGAACTAAGGCAGTTCTTGCGCAAACTGTTGAGCACTATTGAGTAATCGCACTCCTTGTACTGGGCGATCTTCGATTCTCAACCTAAATTCTTTCAAGTCTCCGAGAGTACTCCATCAATCAATTACTCTTTTAGTTCTCACATTCAAAATTGAACAAACATCTTAATTTTGAAAAAAAAATTCAATACAAATTTATTTATTCAAAGTTAATGTAACAGTACCTAATAAAAAATAATTGAAGTGCGGATAAAATTACGCATCTGTAATTACCGGGAAAAAGCATTAAACTGGTTCAAGTTCGCCTCTAGACATTCATTTTAAGCCTTCTTACTTATTCAGATACTGTAAATAATTATGTGGTAGCAAAAACTAGCTTAACTCATAGTATGGAAATAATCCTCTACTGCGTCGTCACTAATAAGAGATAATGGGAACCGTAAATTTTCTAATTATCCGCATAAATAAAAATAAATAAAAATAAATAAAGTTATTATACTTTTAAAAAAATGTTAAGACTTGATGATTTGACAAGTTTCGGAAATAAAAAAGAGGATTCTTTCCCTTGCGGTTGCCTGAGGTGGTCTGAGGTTGCCTACTGCGGTGGAAGTAGAGATTAATTATTAAGCCATTTTTATCATCGAAGCTTATGACTATTCGCAATAGAAGCTTATTTTATAGCTGTTTCAACAAAATAATTACCTCTAATCTTTTTTTTCACGTACAAAAGAACTCCAGTTTACCAGATTAAAACTAATTACTCACTCGACCGACTTGCCGTTAAAAACCGGTTAGAAGAAAGCCTTAGTTTTTATGTACTTCCTAACGGCCCAGTTATTGCAGTGCGAACACGAATACTATAAGTCTATAATAAAGAGCCTGGCACTGGCATGTGTAGTTTCATCCTACAACTGACATTGCGAACTAGAATATGTATATTAATTTTCTTCCTTTATCATTCAACAAAATATGTTTCATTGTAAATAGGACAATTTGAGTAATTTAAATATAATTTAGAAAGAGGTGTCAAAATTGGGCTGTCTGAAGCTCACTTGTGAAAGCACAATTTTTCTAAGGATATCAAATTGAGACGAAAAACGAATCAAAAGTGTTGCGATTTTATTTGTATTTAAAAAAGTTGTTGAATTTCAAAAAGGTTTGAATTTGAATCTTTTGAAGAATTTTAATTCCTATGGAAAAATAATAATTAAATATTTAGAAGCTATTGATGGTTTCGAATAATTTCACTTCTGGAGAAATTTGTAAATGCAATAAAACTTTTTTTAAAAAAAGTATTTAATAATTTTTAGAGTGAATCAGAATATTTTTTAGGGTTAGGGAAAAAGTGAAAATTATGTCTGGAAATCAGGGAAAACCAAAATTAAATTTTGAATTTGAGCGCGAGATGGTTAAATTACAATGACTTTAATCGACTACACAATTCTTTACATTTAGCATCGATAGTCACACACTAAAAAAAAAGTTTTACTTTCAGCCTATTTTTGAGGCTGAATTTAAGATGTAAACGGAGTCAGTCCCGTTAAACAAGGACAGACTTATGTGAAATACATGGGCTGAATTTAAGGTGTAAACGGAGTCAGACTTTTTTTTTCCTGTGCATGATACATCACGTGCTCGTGATTTTAATTAAAAGAATTCCGCTTAAAAATGAGAGTTTTAAAAAGAAAAATAAAGTTGAAAAATATTTCCCATTAAAGTTTGCAAAAAAACAGCTTCTTTAAAGATAATATGTTAGGTCAGCTTTGTCCGTTGACGTGTCAATGTTGAGGAATTCCTTTGGGACGAAGGAGGTGGCATAGGAAAACAGTAATCACGGAGTAACTCTGGGACCGGAACCTCGCTCTCGAAGAGGATCGAGTTGGTTGTAGTGTAATATAGTCTGCAATGCATACAAATGCCATTTTCACCTCGAACTCTCTGTTCGATTCTCCGTCTCTTTCTCTCTATCGGGCGCAATCTTGTTATCGTTGTCTCTCTCTATTTTCCTATCCTCCACATCCCATTCGAATTCCATCTCTGGCACGTGGACCATCTCCACGGTGCTCATCCTTCAGTATCCCTGGTTTCATCTCATCTCTCGTCGTGGAATCGAAGCAGGTAACAATGAGACTTAATACCTTCCACCAAATTATGCGAACTGACACCACTGGGAATAACACAATTTCCTTAATCTAATGATAAAATTAAATCATTCTTTTTTCCATATGATATGAATAATTTCTCGAGGAATCGTAAACAAATCATGCTGTCGCAATCCAATGATTTTGAATTACTTTTCAATATGCATAAAATCTTGCGATACTTACATAAAATTATCATGTCCTTATGTAATATGACGTTTATTCTCTTTAAATTTCATATTATAAAAAGTTTCACATTTACGTAAGACTGATGAGCCAGTAATTTGATCGGTCTCAGTGTCTTCCCTGACCCATATCTACCGCATGTGTAAAACATTGTAAAAGTTATCGTAAACATTTCATTCAAACAACTACTACAATTTCAAAAACTCTCCTCGACGATTATTAAAAAAAGAGCTGGATGCCGTATTTTTTCTACACTTTTTTCCTTTACTGCACACTTTTCGTCTACGCTGCTTTCCTTTCAAAATATCACAACTCAGCACACATGATTTTTCGCACGTTCTGCCTAGCTCACTATGCTCCCGCAAAAAATAATTGAGAAATCCCCATTACCTTTAAGTGTAGAAAAAACTGCAAAATAATAAGAAGAAGAAGATTTGTTTTCAATTAACAATAATTACGTTAAATTTCCCATTGAAAACAAACAATAATAACCGAAAGTAAGAGAATTTGTTCGTAAAAAAGAGATTTTAATAATGTCAACTTGCAGCTAGCAGAGACGGGACAAATACCTCAAAGCAATCCTAAAGTTATCAAGTTAATGTTTATTGTTCGTTTTGCATTTACTTGGACAATTGACGCGTCGCGTCGCGTCTCGTCGCACAAAAGTGTCTTAACGCCGCGCCGGAAGAACTAAATGAATGGCATCAGCGAATCAAGTGAACATTGCCAGCGTGTTTCAGAAGTTGTTTATTTGTCAACAACAAAGAGCGCTCATTAGTAAAGTATTGTGTTACCGTGTATAATGTATGGGAAGAGCTTTCGCAAATATTATTTGCTGCTTCTAATTGGCAACGTAGCGAAAGTCCTCATTCAACTACAACTACCCAGATCATCGTGTTCATTAGCATATTTATCCCCCGAGCTGACCGCCAACACACAATTCTAGCGGCGATGTGGATAAACGAGTATTTAATACATGGAGATTAGGTACCACTCACACGGTGAATATGCACAAGCTTAAACGACTAAATCCATCTATATGCCTCATCACCCGTTTCTCACGAATCTAGGAAAAAGTGGAAAAAAAACATCTCACCCACTTGACTTGTGATCATTAACACCTGTTAATGTGTCAACTTGTTTTTCCCTCTTCCTCGCAACGCAGTTCACTTGTTTTCATTCTTATTCGTAACACTTTTCCGTAATTGTGTCCCAATGGAATGAAGGAGATTAATTGCTCTCTTCTAATAACTTATTACATCAAGCGACATTCCGTGAAAAAAATTTATATCCAACAGAAACTTATTTGTCATCATTTTTCTACGGGAAACTAGTAAGAACACAATACACGGTTGCCACAAAAATTTAATTTTGTTATCCTGATTTCTAGACATAATTTTCACTTTTTCCCTGATCCTAAATAATAGGTATTCTGATTCACTCTAAAAATTATTAAATACCCAAAACAAAGTTTTATTACATTTTCAAATTTCTTCAAATGTAAAATTATTCGAAACCATCAATAACTTCTAAATATTTAGGTAAATATTATTTTTCCATATCAAAAGATTCAAATTCAAACCTTTTTGAAATTTAACTACTGAAAATTATTATATTTAAGAATTTTATATAACAATTTTTGAAAATAGTTTAAATTTTTTCAAAAGAATTTAAATAATAATTTATGAATATAAAGGAATTCATGCGAAGAATTTTATTCAATTTTGTTTAAATAATTTAAATTCTCGCCAAGAATTTTATTAAAATTTTTGACAATAATTTAATTCTTGGGATGAATTTCGCTATCTATTTATAAAAATAATTTAATTCTGGACGAGAATTTTTTAAAAATAATTTAATTTCTGCAAAGTATTTTATTACTTTTCAAAAGAATTGAATTCATGTGTTGAATTTTGATATTTATCAAAATAATTGAATTTTGGAAATAAATTTTATTAAAATTCCTTAACATAATTGATTTTATGGAAAGAATTTTGTTGATTATCAAGATAATTGAATTCTTTTGCAGAATTACTTGAAATTTTTGAGAATATTTGATTTTCTGCGACGAATTAAAATCTTTTTATGAAAATAATTCAATTATTGCAACGAATTTGATTATTTTATTGAATAATTTTATGTTATTTAAAATCGAATTCTTTCGTCAAATTTTAATCAAAGTTTTATGATTAATTGCATTTTTCGAGGAATTTATTTAAAATTGGATTAAAAATATTTGAAATTCTGTTATGAAAATAATTGGATTCCTAAATAAAAGTGTATTATTTATGAAAATAATTGAATGTTTTCGTAGAATTGTATCAACAATTTTTTCCAATAATTAAATCTTTTCATAAATTTTATGAAAATAAAATATTGAAAAATATTGAATTGCGAAAAACTTAAAAATAATTGAAATTTTGCAAAGAATTTCATTAAAATTTTTGAAAATAATGCTATAAATTTTTTCTATTTATGAAAAAATTGAATCATTACGAAAAAATTTGTAAACAATTGAATTTTTGTGAAATTTTTATTATTTTATGAAAATAATTAAATGTTTGCGTAGAATAAATTTTATTAAAATTTGTTTTAAATAATTGAATTCTTTTGGAAAATTTTATTAAAATAGTAGATATTTAAAAATTATTGAACTGTTGAAGATTTGTGAAAATAATTAAAATTTTGACAAGAATTATATTAAAATTTTTGAAAATAATTGAATTTCGTAGTAGAATTTTATTATTTACAAAGATAATTGAAATTGTTTTGAGGATTTAAAAACAAATTTTGAACATAATTGAATTTTTGCGAAGAATGTTAATAATATTTTTTGAAAATAATTGGATTTCTGCAATCATTTGTAACTTTTCTAAAGTTCAATTTTTTTTACTGTTTTTAACAAAAATTCTTCTATAATTCCATTATTTTTTAATAATTAATTGAATAATTGTGTAACAAGATTATAATTTTTGACTAATCAACAAAGTTTTGAATTTACATACATCTAACAACGAAGAATTTTTCTATTTATTAAAAAAAAATATTTCAACGCAATATATTTTTTATTGTAGCTATTATTTACTGAGCTAAAATTTGCTGGGCTCAATTATAAAATGCTTTTGTTAGCACTTTCTTCTCTGATTTGGGCTATATGAGATTCTGTACTATGAAAAATATTGGAATAAAACAAACAAAAAGATTTATTGTTCAACAATAACATCTATGTATATATTTTGTTTTCTAAATTTTAATTAGTTGAAAATAATCTAATTCAATTTTTTTTAATTAGTTACTTACTAATTTTTCTACTACTACTACTATTACAATTTTTTTTTTTTACTTATTTTAGTCAAAATTTTACTAAAAATGAGTTATTTTCAACAAAATTGTATTTATAGAACGGCTACGGAAAATGTAAAAAGTATATATATACAGTTTTTGTAAAAATGAAAAATACTCGCTTCTGTCAAGAAGATGTCATGTATGGCTCAAGGAAGACCACTTGAAATAAAGTGTACAAAAAGTAAATAGAGACAGGTTTCTTTAAGGAGACGCACCTGTTTAAAGAAGCGAAAGACCGGTTTCATTTGGATCATCTTAAACTTGTTAAGATTTAACCTTCTTGAAAATTTCTCCGATAATATTAATATTATACTAAAGAGAAGATGAGTTTTTGCTACTAACAGGTCAGCAATTATAGCTGATATATGAAAGTGTCAAAATTTCCAATTAAAACCGATAATTTGCAAGTTTTCAAACTTCTTCTCAATTTAAAGCAATTACTTTTTAAAGACGTATCACTTTTCCCTCTTAGGGCAAATATACAAGTAATTTATATTACATTAATTGCATTTTTGCTCTTAAAAATCATGCAGACAATTTTTTTTGAAAATTTCTTTCTTAATTCTAAGGAATTTTTGTTCTAAAAATTTAAATAGTTTTTTTAAAATTAAACCAAATTATTTATTACTTGATTGATTGCAAAATTTAGTTTTGCTTATCAAAGCGAAGCGAAGAAAGAAAGTTTAAGAAACTAGATCGTCCTAAATATATGTTGAGAACTTGGAAAGTTAAGAGGAAAAGATCGATTTTGGTCAGACGCAGATATGCCTGATAGAAATTGGACTAATCTACTTGCGAGAGACTCGATAATTTGTTTTAAAGTGGAAAAAGTCGCGCATAGTCGGACCTAACGTGCATTCAATTAAATCTACTTGAAATTGTACTTTATTTCCTAATTAGTATAAATAATTTACTATAATTAACATTTGGAATAGAATATTTATAAACTCTTATTTCTTTTTAAAAAATATATTTAATTTATAAATTTTCGCTTAAGGCTGACTATTTGAAATTGTATACTTCTTGGTTAATAAATACATCATTATCAATATGTGTAGACAATTTGCAAATTACAGCAAAACAAAAAACGAAAATACACTACAATGCCGATTAATTGAAACGGCTTCTATATAAAATAAATTATTTTCACGAGTATGCTTTAGTCCATTTACAATTATTATTCCTCATTTTGCTCTCGAAATTGCAGGTGGATTTATTAAATCGGGGCTTTCAAATTTTCAATGACTAATAATTGTTATTTGCTCTGTTTACTTTAATCCCTTTATTTAGTTAGATAATCAGCTTACATTTTTATTTTCGTTTTTTTTATCTCTTAAGAAGACCATTACATTAGTAGAAATTAAATTGATATGTTTAATTTATCCGGAAAATATCGTTTTTTAATATTAATCCAGGTTCCGAAATATAAAAAAAATAGAAATGAGAGAATATTAAAGTAAAAGTGCATCATAATAACTTAAAGTCAGGTAAATTTTAAATTCATTTTAAAAATATAGACTATAAAATAAATGAAATCTAATTTTCATTAAGATTGACTGCGAATCAATTGGAAGATTCCACACATAAGTAGAAAATAATGAAAGGAAGCTTTTGCAATATCTATAGGTAGTTGATAGTTGTGGACGTTTCTCGATCTCCTGTAACCTGTTGCTTCATTCTTGCATTTGCCTACGTAAGCACTTCCAACCCAGCTTACTGCACAGCGTAAGTTCATTAACTCGTAAATTAATTCCCGCCGCTTCAGAGATTAGCGTCACCTTATACAAAACTCTTCCAATTCAATGAAACTATTACATTTTTTTAAGATAAATTCAGTTCAAAGGTATGTTTGGACAGCAAACAAAACCCTTATCTAAAATTGTTTACTTTGTCAATATTACACTTTATTATTTATTACTCTCATTTACGCGGAATGAAAATATAAACGTTCTTCAATTGCCGAATTGAATTTTTGACAAGAATCACTGGAGAAAGTAAATCTTAGTTTATGAAAAAAGGTCCGTAATTTCATAGAAAAAGGACAAAAAGTTGGTAAATTTTATGATATAATTTGGAGAATTTTAGAGAAATTACAAATGTTTGCAGAAATTTAATTGTTTTCAAAAGTAATAAAATTAATTCTTCGCAGGAATTCAATTATGTTCACAAATTTAAAAAAAAGGCTCGTCAAAATTTCAATTATTTTTAAAAATCATAAAATTCTTCTACAAAATTCAATTATTTACAAAAATTTTAATAAAATTCTAGGCAAAATTTCAACTATTTTCTATTTCAAAAATTTTCCTCAATTCAATGATTTTCAATATCTACTATTTCAATCAAATTTTCCAAAAGAATTCAATTATTTAAAAATTCTAAAATAATAAAAATTTCATAAGAATTCAATTATTAAAAATAAAATTTACATACATTTTTTCTAAAAAAAATCAATTCTTTGAAGCTTACACGGAAAAAATAAGTCGCGGAAATTTTCCTCGACTTTGTTGAAGACTCTCGGATTTAGTGGAAAGTGTTTTAAAAATCATATTCACAGTTTTTGAAGAAATAGACTACATTTGAAGAAATTTTCCGCGACTGTCGAAGAAAATGAAGACTCCACGCGCATGTAACCGATTCCGCCACAGTCGCGGAAAATTACAAACCTGAATTTACTCTACAGCGTTCTAATTTTTAATTGACAGTCGCGGAAATTATTTAGAATTTTTTAATGTATATATTAATATCGACACATTGAATAATAAAAATAATAATAATCTTGACAATCAATTGTCATAAATTGTTAAAAAAAAATGTTAAAAAAACAGTGTTTATTGGTTTTATCGCGCGCAACTTTTGTGCGCACCATTTTCCGCGACTCGTCGACGAAACCTTCTATGAAGTGTTAGAATAATTCCGAGACTGTTTTCCGCTACTAGGTTTCTAGAAAGTCCTCGACTTTTTTTGGAGAATTTCTGCTAAAATCGTAGAACATTTCTAAAAGTCTATAAATGATTCGTTCATATCCGAGAGTCTTCGATTAGTCGCTGAAAATTTCTGCGACTATTTTTTTCCGTGTATTTATAAAATTCTTCCCAATAATTTAATTATTTTCATAAATAATAAAATTCATTGCAGAATTTTAGATATTTTTAATACAATTTTAATCGAATTTCTCGAAAAATGTAATTATTCTTGAAAATGTTATTGAAATTCATGAAAATGAAAGTACAAAATTCAATTTTTATTGAATATCGTAAACAATTGAACCTCAGAATTGTCAAAGAACTTTGTCGAAAATCATTGAAAATAATTGATTTAAAGAAGAATTTTTATTGAAAATTCTAGAAAATAATGATTGAATTGAAATTATGAAAATAATTTTGAAGAAGTGAGAGTAACAATATATATAGTAATGATGCTATCACTCGGTCGATAAATTGTTAAGATGATGAAAAAAATCGATTACTCCGAGTCAGGATAATCCTGACTCGGAGTGATCGATTTTTTTCATCATTTTAATAATTAGAGTAACAATATTCTCATAATATAATAAAAATAATTATTTTATCTCTCGATCATTTTTAATTATTATAAAACATGAAGATTATCGATATCTTCATGTTTTATAGTTATGAAAAAATTTAATTTCTAGTTTTAAGTAAAATTTTCTCTTACTTAATTCGGAATGACGAGCGAACTGGTTATAAATTTTTGTCCGTAAATGGTCCGTAATTTTTCATTTTTGGTCCGTAAAGTCTCTATTTAAAATTTTTAAAGTACTTTCAATAGTTCGAGCCGTTTTTTGTCTCAATTTGCTTTCCTTAGAAAAACTGTGAAGGTACATTCGGAACATGTGTGAGAATTATTGTTTCACTGCGCACATAAGAATTGGAATCATATGGCGATATATGATATTTTTTTATAAAAAGTAAAATTTTTTTCACTCCGATACATTATTAGAAGAGGGTGTGTTAGCAATTGAAATTATGCGATCATATGTAGGCGGCGGACTTGCAATTCACGACGACGCGATAGCCTTGCTCGCGTGTGTACAATCTGCGTATAACACCACAAAAGTGAAAGTTGGAGACTTAACTGACGAACGGTATCATACTCTATTATGGTACGAAACTTCCATTAACAAATTTCTATACAAGCACCACTACAACTGCCATATATATAATGAATACATTACGCATTTAATGATAAATCGTCCAAACGCCCGTCCTGCCGGAAGGACGTTCCCAAAAAAAGGCTTTTAAAAAAAGGGAATTCAACTTTTCTTTTCTGGCACTCCTTGGGATTAAAATAGACGAAAAGACGAAAAAATCCATATTTTTGACTTTTTAAAATAATGATTTAAACCATTTTTCAAAGCCTTCAAACTTGCTATGTTTTTAAACAGTAAAAAAAACATTTTTTCGTAAATTTAATGTAAAATCCCCAAAAATCAATATTTTTTGACCGGACAAGTCTCTTTCTCTTCAGAAACGTTCAAAGAATGAAACCTAATTGTTCAATTAAAAAAAATTCATTTTTAATATTGTTCAGTATATCTGAGTAATACTCAGGCGCGAGTCCCTTCGAAATTGCTCTATAAAATTAATATGGAAGCAGATAAATATAAAACTAAATATATCGTTGGAAAGGTAATGAAACAAGCTTTCAAATGATGTAAATATCGAGTCTTTAAATTTATAAACCTGGGCTAGGCAGTCTCTTAAATAAAGCGAAAAGCGTCCTGCCGGCAGGACCGGGCTTCGTCATTCTGCGACTAAAAATTATGTGAATTTTTGGAACATGTAACTTCTTCAAACTACCCAGCCCTTAGTTTTGAACTTACAAGCTCGATATTTATATGCGCTGAAAGCTTGTTTCGTTACCTTTCCAATAATATATTTCATTTTTTATTTATCTGAATCCATGTTAGTTTTCTTTAGTGATTTCGGAGGGACTCACCTGAGTCTTTTTCGTCCTGCCGGAAGGACGTTGGACGATTTATCATTAATAAACAAAAATATAACGGCTTATCAATTTTTATTCTCTTTCAAAATCCCTATTATCGTTAATCATAGTTGCTGATTATCATTTCATTATTAAGAGATAATAAACAATTACGACAAATGAAATAATTAATTTAAATTTATGAGAGCGTAACCCTATTAATTCACTGAACCGTCAAAAGAAGAGAGCCACAATTTCGATCATTAATTAAATGATTAATTATAGAACTAATTGAATCGTTGAAAATTATTTTTCATTTGTTTTCCTTTCTTTTTTCAAATGGAGACTAAATAGAAAGTTAATCTTATCGAGTACTTTTTACAATACGTTTCACTATTTGTTTTATTTATTAATATTCGAAAACTGATTTTTTCGAATAGAAATAAATTATTGTTCTACTTTGTAAATGGAAGATTTTCATGTTTGAAAATTTCATGACAAAGAGTATTTTTGATTTCGAAATATAAAAACTGATTTACATTACGATACTTTAAGTCGCGGAAAGGCATTTGATGATCAACTTTGATAAATATGTAACAGTTTGTCTGGTCTGTCTTGTTCAAGTCGCATTGCATAATGACTCAATGCTTCGAGTCCGAACGAGTGGGGAAAATTCTCTGGTACGACATTGACCTCTTTGTCGAATGTTTCGTGTTTGGGCGCTCGACATGTTTACACTTATTGCTTATCTTGTCCACAGTTTTGTCCATTCATGCATAAAGTGTACTTTATTAAAAAAAACCAACCACCATAAATGCGTCTGCAAAATTTAATATTTATAATTTATGTAATTTAGTTAATTACTTTCGGCTTCGTACTCATCTACTAAAATCTACTGTTTTCTACTTTTCTTACGATTTACTTTTTGGACACCAAAATTGAGAATTTTATTATGAATTCTAAAAATGTTTCCAGTACTTCGCTGACCTGTGCGGCATGGCACCTCTGAAAATTGAATAGTTAATTCTTCGCAGAATAAATTTTTAACAGTCGGGCAGCATAAAAAAATGTGCTTATTTTCCCGAAAGCAGTTTTTCAAAGAAAAATTCTCAAGTGCACATTAATCTCGAATAGTATAATGGGTCGTAAAAAACGGCGTAATAGGAAAAGTGAATAGTCCAGCTGCGCCGTTTTTTTTTTTTTTTTTTTTTTTTCTTTCTTTGGAGAGGGAAAGTCCATGCGATAATGCAATAATAAAAGTGAAGCACCGGTTTAAAGCAAACTATCCATCTGCAATTTCGAACGAATCCAGACTTCGTCTGCTCCAAAACGGAAGAGCATCTTTTCCTTCGTCTGTCGTACGCAGTCCAAGTTTTATTGTATTAACTGAAATTGCAACTGCGCCCGTAAAGGTAGAGGTTTTACTATCATACTGTAAACGTAGACAGTCTGCGCGAGGGGAAAAAGAAATGAGGGGGCAGAGAGGGCAGAGGGGGGAGAAAAAGGGGTTTGAGTTTTCCAGGGTTTTTCAACTGCAGAGAAGGATCAGGGAAGAGCGCGCTACTAAAATCGAAATTGTCAGAGCTCACGCTTAGTTTTATGGCACCCCTTTTTTCTGCCTGCGACACCTCTTTTTTTATCTTTCTTCTCAACTTTTACAGCAGCTCTTTTCAGAGTTATCTGCCTTGACAGGAAGCGTGGTTTTAAATAATTCTGTAATTAAAAGTAATTGCTTTTTAAATTAAATACACAGCTGCTATCGACGTAAATTAGTTTCAGTCTTTCTTTATACTAAAGTCGTTGAAATAGAAGTAAAAAAATGCTTTTAAACTTCCCTATCGTTATTTTGCAGTTAACTGATTACACTGTGACTGGTCAACGAAATGTCGAATCAATTTGATGTGTGCAGAAAAACTGTGATAACTATTTTATTTTTTGTTTTCAAAAAATGGTATTGTGTGTCAAATGTACTTTTTAATATATGCGCGAAAAGTAGGAATTCTATTCCAAGTGTAAATTATGAATTGGCGAGTTTTTCATTTCGCTCACACATTACGTGGGTTTATAATATTTTTCCTTGGCGCATCTAGGTTTCTATTACACGCCACAAACGTAATGTGTTACATAAGATTAATTACACTTGAGGCAGGTGTATGAGCCGTTTTTACGCTACATGACTGATAAATATTTCTCGCGTACTGCATTATCTCGTGTCGAATTATTATCTCACACTTCCGGTTCTTCCGTTGCAAAAAGTCGACAAATCGTTCGACACCACTGATATCAATGATGCAACCAGTGAATGCGGAATCGACTTCAGATGTACACCAACTTTCTAACGCTTTTCTCCTTTCGATCTCGATCCTCGCCTCAGTGTCTTCGCCACACAATTTGACTAGAAATTTTAAGAACTATTATTCTATTTGTCTAATTTTGTACTAAAGGAGTTGAAATCTTGCAAAATTTTATTTCTTCCACCAAGTTTATCAGTATACAGACTTCACACTCTATAATTTTCAAAAAGTAGCTTTCAAACTAAAAAGAAGTAGGAAACAAGTAGTTATCGAAAAATTAAACTTGACGACCAAAAGAAACTCGTTTTAGACATGCTTTACAAAACTGACAAAAATTCCATTCTATATTTTATTTTCCTGACTTTTTTCTAATTTTCGTCAAAAATATTTACTTCTTTCTTATCCTGCTAATAAATTGAATTTCTGCAAAAAATTTTATTATTCATAAAAGTATTTAAATATTTATAAAAATAATTTAATTCTTGCGAAGAATTTTATAAAAAACTTTAATAATTCATTTTTTTCGACTAATTTTATGCAAATTCTAATTTAAATAATTGTATTCCTAAAAATTTTTTATTATTTATAAAAAGAATTGAATTCTTACAAATATTTTTACAAAAAAATGTTGAAATAATTTAATTCTGTTTAGAAATTTTATAAAAATAGTATTTAAATTTTTGACAATAATTGAATGTCTGTGTGGTAGTTTTTAAATTTTTTTTGAAAATAATTGAAATTTTGAAAATAATTTTATTAAAACTTTTGAAAATAATTGAATTCTTGTGATGAATATTGTTATTTATGGAAATAATTGACTTACTGCGAAGAAGTTACTGACAAATTTTAAAACATTTGATTTTTTCGAAAAAATTTATGCAAATGATATTTGAAATGATTGACTTCCTGTGAAATTTTTATTTTCTTGGTAAATAATTGAATGTTTGTGTAGAATATTATGAAAATTTTTGTATTTTCATTTTTGGTCCGTAACGTCCGTATTTTAATTTTAAAATACTTTCATTGGTTCGAGCCCTAAAAGCATTATTTCTTTTACAATTCTTTTTTAAAATTATAACAATAATATTAATAATCGAACTAATATTTATTGGCAATTTTGTAGATAGGAAAATCGATTTTCGACAATAATCGAAGATCAAACGATCATTTGATCGTATCATTTTAATTAAAATGAGTTTTTTTGGAAAACTATTGAAATATTAATTTTTAAAATTTTAACAAGACGTCCTTAGTTTAATAAACTTATCTACTTAATATTTTGATCTGCAATAAAATAATTTTTATTATACGGAGAGGAATTAATTTTCTGAATAAACGAAGAAGAAATTGAATTCCGAAAGAGTGGATGCCATTATAATATGGGGATAAATTATTATATATTTTAGTTGAATATCTTGAACATGTTGAAAGTTTTTGATTGAAAGACGATTTTGAGTTGATTTTCTCAAAGTCTCAAAGTCACGTCTTCTTTGGGAAATTTCGTAAGAGCCCGTCATGTCGGGATAATTTCATTGACCCTGGCAGTATCGACGGAAGCAGGGAGTGTCTTATGAGATTTATCAAACGCTTTTGCCGAACGACGTGCCAATGTTGGGTGCATTCTACGTCGCTAGGAGGCAATGCGATAAAAACTTAAATTACGGTTCTAACAAATGTCAGTGTAGGATTTTCAAAGATGTTATTTATTTTATCCGCGCGAAATGCGCGCCTTCATACGGCGATCAACCAGTTACGGAAGGTCTCAAAGAAAGTATAAAATGTGCAGGCTTCACAAGAGAGACTATAAACGTTACAACTTGGAATCTCTATTGATAAAACGTTAAAGAGGATTTCTCTGTTTATACATTTAAATGTTTCTAAAATTATTACATCACGAAATTACCATAATATAATTTACACAGATTCTCGTGTATGTCAAATTATTTCTTGGATACTCTCGCGGTAATTTATAATGTCATCCACTTCGATATTATATTTCTTGGTGTTTTCCTCATATTTCTAAAACCGATTAAAATTTTACCTGTTCATTAAAATCTTTCATGCATACCTCTAGAAACATGTCTGGAATTCCAATGAGAGACAAGAATACAGTATTTCATAATGTATTACAAGGAACAAGTGACAACAAATATTTTCATTGAAATTTTACATATATAAAATATGTAAATGATTCAGGAAAGATGTAAAAAGTTTTCGGAATTTTTCATCAAGGAAGCGATAATCTTATTTCGAAACATAAAAAACTGATGAAAGTTATGTTAATTTTCAATATTAAGAATATTAGGAAAATTGTTGAGAGAGTTTCGCACGATGGGTGTTGATTCTGTGATTAGAATCGCAAGTGATCGCAAGAGAGAAGTGCGCGACAGCGACACTATCTGAATCGAGAAATAGTCCCGATTGCTATTAAAAAAAGCACGTTAGTCAGCTCCGAGTCATTAAGTCGTGTCTATCGGTTCAAGGTAATTCCAGACCGCCGCGCCCTGATCCCACGATCTCACGTTTATTTCTCCACTTTAAAAGACTTTAACCCAGCCCACCCTTTTCTATAACGTATTACATATCTTATTGACGGCCAAACATTATAACCACGTGCTCAGAAGAAATCATCAGGAACCCTTTCCCTTTCATTGTTGTGAAAATTGCCACCTTTCTATATAATAGAGAACTTTCTCTTCCTTCTACATTTAGGTAAAAAACAGCCTACACGAAATGACCTGGGCACAATTTTTCAAATCAATATTCCTCCATTAGAGTACAAATTGGAAAAGAAGTAGAGTCAGAGTTATGCAATAGTGTAATTTTGATTTAAAATCAAATTTTTGTTCAATGTAAGAATGATGACGATACAGAATCACGAATGCGGATGTACATACATTATAATAATGAAACATATTCTTTATTCTATTCAACAAGGTCAAAAGACAATCAAGTTTTCGGCTGTCTTGAGTAAGAGAAAGAGATTACGAAACACGAGACATGTAGGCCGGCATAAAGAGGCACGAACCATAAATCGACACTGATCTTGGAGATTCACGCCCTTGACACAACGTCACGAGTCAAATACAGAATCAGGATTGCTAAAAATTTCATTTTCTTATTTGACTTCTCCCTGATTTCCAGACAAAATTTTCACATTTTCTTTGATCCTAAAGCTATAAGGCTTCGTACTCATCTACTAAAACCTACTATTCACTACTTTTTTTTACGTTATACTGCTATTTGATTACTTTTTTAGAATAGCATTTTCAAACGAATTTTGATAAAATCAATTATTTAACAAAATTTTTATACAACTCTTCAATTACTTTTACTAATAATAACATTTTTCATGGAAATTCAATTTTTTGAAAAAGTTTTTGATTAAATTCTCAGCAAGAATTCAATTATTTTCACACGGAGAGAAATATAAAGTAACTTTTACTACTTTTATAGTAAAATATTTCTGGTAACATTTACTACTTTCGGAGTAAATTTTGCTACGTTCGAAGTAAATTTTACTACGTTCAAAGAACATATTTGTTCTCATAAAGAATTTTATCAACAAATTTTTAAATAATTTAATCCTTTTAACTAATTTTAATAACATTTTTAAGAGTAATTACGTTTTTGGACAAATTTGATTAAAATTGTATTAAAAATAATTGAAATTCTGCAATGAATTTTATTATTTATGAAAATAATTGAATTCTTTCGAGAACTTTTATTAAAATAGTAGATATTAAAAATCATTGAATTGAGGAAAATTTTTTTCAAGTAATTGAAATTTTGCCAAGAATTGACGAGAATTTAAAAAAATTTTTGAACAGAATTGAATTTCTGCAAACATTTCTCTAAAATTCTCCAAATTATATCGTAAAATTTACGAACTTTTCGTATTTTTCTATCAAATTCCGGACTTTATGGACCTTTTTTTAAAAAAAAGGAGTTTTACGGACCTAGTTCGAGCCATGTACTTTTAGAAATCTAAAGAATATGTAAAATCCATGACATTGCATAGTATTATATTATCAATCGTTTGTATTTGTAGTTTCTCTTCATAAGATGATTTTATTTGAAATAATAGAAAAAGAACATTTAATAATACCAGATTGCAAGTTAAAACGCTTTTTATCGACTTTCCCTTTAAGTAGGGAAATAAAATATCAGTTTTCTCTGTCATTCATTTTAATACAATTTGTGAGTAGAGAAGATTAGTGTTTACCGATAAACATTTGCAGAATAAAAGCGGAATATAGAACACAAAAAGATTTGATATTGTTGACTGCGTTTAATTATTTACTTCGCTCGTTATTTACAGAAGAATAATTTATTTCATTTACATTTATAAGATTTTTTTCATAAGCGAAGAGCTACTCAATTTCCACAACGGCAACGCAATGTGATATAAGCTTAATAATTTTTCAGGCAAGTTTTTAACTGCATTTTAATTTTGTACATTAATAAAGAAAAATTTCTTCCTTAATAGAAAGAAAGTCAATCAACAAAAACACCCTTTCACCTTTTCTTTTCTCTGTTTTCTATTTTTTTGCAACAATCATTTTTACATCTGACAGTCGCATATTTGAGGAAAAAGTAGATAAAATAGAACATTTTCTTTGTATATCAATTATCAATTAATGAATTTCATTGAGGAAATTGTATATTTCGTATAACAAGTTTATTTTCCATTTTTAGCTTTTTCAATAGGAATTTCTTGACAAAAAGATTGTGCAATATTTTATAAATGCAATTTGTCATTTTTAAAAAGTTGCACGAAAGTGTGCAGTAATTGATAATTCTAAATGAATATAAATTAACATTCATTACGTAAATTGTTCATTTTTCAAAATTCTATTTAATTTTATTTATCGCATACTTGGAAGAATATTTTAATGACTCTCTTAATTAGATAGATTTTCACCTCCCGTATGACTTGCGCGCATTTTATTTTTATGAGATTTCACAATTTTATTAAAAAATTCTGATACTCTGAAAATGTTTTTGACTAATATTTGATAAAAATTACGAAAATGAAAAAATTTCTATTTGATCTGACACTTTTCCCTTGTCTATCTACCTGATTGATATAAAATTTCTAATCGGAACATTTACGTTCCATCAAATTATACTTTCCTTTGAATTTCAATTATAAGGACTGTTCTAATTGATTTACCGCTATCGTTTCTCAGATATAGGAAATAGCATAGATAGGTGCGTAAGTTTGCTATCTCTTATATACATTTAATTATACTTGACGCAATCGGTTTTATAACAATAATAAACGATGAAAAATGTTTTATAAGTTGTTTATTTTAAAAAGAAAATACTTATTAATTTATATACCGGAAATGTAAAAATTGAATCATTTTGCCATTTGTCTAGAGCTACTAAAGTAGCTCCGGGCTAAATTTAAATTTACAATTGATTTTAGATCATTCAACTTACATTACAGATGACGGATGTTCAAAATAACAGCGCAAATTAATGGCTTCCTTCTGATATATTGAAATCCTGTCATTACTATTCACTGACAAGTTTATTTAAAGTCTTTTATACAATATAACCAAACACTATTACACAATAATGTCCTTGACATTTTCATAAATAAATTCCAAATATTAAATTGAGAATAAATCTATTATTGATTCAAGGTTTTTTTTATCTAAACCACGTAGCAATTAGAACTGTTTTATTTATTTTTCTTTTTTTAAAGAAAAGAAGTTTATATTTTTATTTATTTTCGTCGATAAACGAAATAAACGAAATAATTGAATAAAATTGAAAATTCTAGTTTGCTGCCGTGTAATTTTCTTTTTAAAATACCAATAATTTTTTCCATGTTGTTCTATGTTGTTTAGTCGATTAAAGACCATTATTAAGTAATAATAGTATGTAATGAGAGGTATTTTGTGCAATCGTAATGCTGAGTGTGTGTGAGTGTGAGTGTGAGTGCAGTGAAAAGAGAGGAAGCGAGCAGTAAATCACATGAAGATAGGAGATTGGAAAGTTATTCTATCTATTGCCCTTAGGTGGTACCATAACTGTTATTAACGTAGGGTTAAAAAAAATTACCCATTTTAATACCTATTTCCTCGTATTACTATTATCAATTCAGAATTTAACTCGCCAGAATAAAATACAAACAGCGAGATTATTTATACGTATATATGTGTATAATATAACAGGGAGATATTTCATACAAGGACTTTCATGTTGGCACCACTGACTCATTGTACTTTCCAACAAATGAAAGCCAATTGTAAGTACTCGTGACACACCATTGTTTAATTTTAAAGCCTCTGACAGTCATTATGGTTTTTTTTCAGAATTTCTCTCCCTTATATTTTTTCACATGTAGATATCATCAGTAAATTAGTGAAAATTTGTACAATTGCACTGGAAATAAATAATGAATTTATGAATTTCACAAATTTACAGTTCAATGTCTGTTCAACTATGATGCTTATGTTATTATTTTATAACTGAAAAGTACAGCCCACAATATAAATATTTTCTTTTTTGTTACAGGTAAGCATTCAACTTCTGTATCAATGAAATTCATTTTGATTCGACACAATTAGTGAGTATACTTTTCTTTTGAATTACTATTTTATTCAAGTTAAAAAAAAAGTTTGCCTAAATTTAAGACTTCTTTATACCATGGAGCAGTTTGATTTTATTTTTATGAAAAAACCCATTTACTTCATTTAAATTTGACAATTTCCAAATAAATGTAAATTGAAAGTAGTGTATCTAAAAAAAAGTAGTAGACGAGTGCGAAGCCTGCGTGACAATTCGGTTGCCTTCTTGTTTTCTACCATTATCAACGTTATAACGCGTTCTCGTTCTCAATGTCTCGCTTAATTTTAATGAGATAAATTTAAAAGTGTATGAAAGTGTCGGAGGTGTAATTAAAGTGGAAAAAATGCAATTTAGAAGCGCGTGATTAGAAATTAAAGGACTTAGGAATATTGAGATTAACTTTGTGTCGGTCTCTGTGTGGTTGCTCTCTAAAATTGCACGAGATGTGTTATTCGAGATAATTAACAAGCACACAACTTAAATAATATATCGGAGTATATAGTGGGCACGCAGGACTGACTCCTTTATGGGAGTGAACTCAAAGTTTGCGTCGTTGTGAATTTTCCCATATATGAGGTAGGTAGGTAGGTAGGTAGGTAGGCCCGTCCTCGTTTTCGTACCGTCGCGTTGACTAGCGTCGAGCAGGTGACATCGACGACAATGAAGTCGGCGACGAAGACTCGAGAAAGTTTGTTATACTCACAAGGATAATGCGATTCGCAATTTAATTATTGTTTATTTCACAGGAGGCTAGATGACGTTACTGTCGAGGGAGAAACTTAAACCAAAAGAAAACTTATGTTGTGGTGATGATACAATTGTACCGCTATCATAGACTCTCCAAAGAATTTACATCACAGTCAAAGGATGTTTAAGTTGATCCTAATGAAATTAAAGTCAATATCCGGAATCAAAACTTAATAATTCCACTGTTAACCTTACCTATAGTATCAAATTGCAACGAATACCAAAAATTGATTTTAATTTTTCGCTTTAATTATCAAATTGAGACAAAACACGAATTGCAAACGAATCAAAAGATTCGTGTTTTGTCTCAATTTGATATCTGCAGAAAAACTGTGGATCCACTTTAGTATCAATTTGATACTTTTAAGAAATCTGTGTCGAGTTTCATTTTATATTAATTATTTCTTTTTTCATTTTTAGTCACTTTTGTAAGAAATAAATTCACTAATGTGGCTTGGACAATTTTTCCTTTTCGAAATAAATTTTTAACATTCTCAAAGTCTCTTCAAAGCCTGACAACGAATATCTTTCTAGAAGAAAATCTAGTTTGGAGGAAATTTCCCAAAGAAAAGAAACTGAATTAGTACATTTCCTTTGTGTTTCAAAAGAAACATTATTCAATCAATATTTAATTAAATAACGCATTTCATATTTTATTATTTCTTTTATCAATTATATCAACATTTAAATTAAAATCATTAGTTTCTGTCGCACTGGATCAAACATGTTACTTTCCTTTATGATATATGAGAGTGAAATTTATTAAATATTAAGTTTTTAAAAGAAGGACTAAAGGAAAATAAATAATAGATTTGTGAGTCATCGATATTTAATGAAATGCGAATACATAATGTTTATAAGCGCGATATAACTGGTTTGTTAATTTTTAAATACTTGTGTGCAAATAGCCTAGATAGCTTTGGCGAGGTTAAATTTCTTTTGGCTGAAAATTCTATACAAGTTTATCTATCTCTATTTGAAAACTCTACAAGATTAGTGGCGAACAGTAATAGTGTATTATTGCTAATTTATTATTAAAATTGAATTTTCCATTTTATTGACTTATAATCATGACATTCAGTAACTACTCGCGATAGATTTATGATTACGGCAATCAGAAGCATATAAATGATCTTGCTGTACAGAATTTTATTTTTATAGATATCTTACATAAACTGGGGAATATCTTTTAAATGTGTGAACTCACATCCAATTAAGATATGATAAAGATTATTAATTGAATAATAATTAAAAGGAAAAAATTTGTTTTTATTTTTGTATAACCGTAATGACTTTAATGACTTGTTTTTAATATAAATTTTCTGTATAGTTTCTTTTTTCTTTGTTTAATATAAAGTAAACTATAAGAATACATTCAAGTTTTATGGTTTTGTAAGTAGAAAAACAGATATGGCATTCTGCGTATAGAAAACATCGACGCAAAAAGATAATCTCCAGGAAGATAATAAAACTAAGAAACCTGTCAGCTTCATGACTGTTTGCTCTGTTTTTGAGCTGAGGAATGTCTGATCCGTACGATAATTAATCGCTTCACTGTTCATTGCTGGCAAGTCTCAAATATTTTTAATATTATTTTACGCCTTGTAAACGCTTTATCAAGTGCCAATGATTACGGCTTGGAATACCTACCTTGAAAATCTTTAATAAAAGCAGAAAACCTGCTTCAGGTAAAAGAAAAATTTATGCGCGAAAATCAATACTCAAGGCTAAATCATCAGGGTTGCCACAGGTCAGGAAAGTCAGGGAAAAGTTAGGGATATTCATTAAAATTATAATAATATTCTTATAATTAATATTTGGGGTGATCGATAATCTAAACTCTATTATAAGTTACTGAATTTCAAAAAGGTTTGAATTTAAATCTTTTGAAGAATTTATTTTAATTCCCATCGAAAAATAATGGTTAAATATTTGTTTAAAAAAGAAGTTATTCATGCGTTTTCGAATACAATTAAAGAACTGGGTAAAGAAATGTAATAGAACATTTTTTGAGTATCTAATAAAATTTTGTTTGAAAATGAGAGAAAAATAAAATTTTTGTAGCAACCCTGATTATACTGTTTGGAAATAATAGTTATAATTGGGTAATATTAATATTTTTTCGTACAATTTGATATTATAAAATATAAAGCAGATTTGTTCTCATATATTTTATACTATTTACCAAAAAGCATTGATCAGTTTTAGTCAATATGTATCATTCTATTTCTTTTGCTCTCAATTTGTGACGAATTTCTCTTGAAAATCAATTGAAAATCGTGTTTACATTGCTGCGAGAGATGGTGCATCATATTTTAATTAAATGTGCTGTTTATAACAGGATTATCAAAAGTGACACTCACATATCCACTCTGATAATGTAAAAATATTGTGTGTGAAAGGAAGTGTAGAAAAAAGCGCGAATCCTGTTTTATAATAAAGCAGCAAGCAGGATGATTTGGTTATTACGTCAATTTGTTATTTCTGAAATCGTCATCGAATGATACAAAAAAGTGATGATCGAAACGATTTGGGAGAGTAGAGTTTACAAGAAAATGCAGGTTCCGTCGACTTTTCTCGTCGGCAGTTTCCCACATGGAAATGGAAACTGGTTGATGGTGTGCGCGGGAGCTAATTCATAACTCCGTTCACGCCTCTCTGATTTCTCCTCGGGTTCATATTGTCATGCTCGATCTCCCGACGTGCCACGACGAGACGCAAACTACCGCAATACCGCATCGACATGTATGCTCGTACGTGCACGAATAGGTACACGCGCGAAGGGGGTTTATACCCACGCGAGGAATGTTCGCGCACAGAATGCAATGTGAACATGCATTATTATCGTTATTCCTCCATCCGTCCCCGGCCACAAAGCGTGCAAGCACAGGGTCGCAATCGCACAAACAATCCAAGACAATCCTTTGTCATCAAAATCATCACCAAGTATTTAATTCTCCAATTGTCACTGAATTACATTTCATTTGTATTATTCAAAATGCTTCTCAGGTTTTTTTTTCCTTTTTTCCATTTTATATATGCGGAGAGAAAGAATATTGGTTTCTCTCGTAAAACCCTTTCGATGCCTTTTCATCTTTTTACCTCTATCACTCTCGCATCAGAGAAACGGAGAATGGCTTCTATATCTTGCGACGTAGAAACTGGAAACAATGGGGCAAAAAGAAGAGATGAACGACAAACAGTATCAGCAACTGGATGCGCGTATTACGAACGCCTCTTTATTTTATGTCCGATATTATTATGTCGATTGATCGTAAAAAAACTCAAAGGAGAACAAGAGCTAGTTTATTCTTTTGTACAACTTCAAGGAAGACAAAAAGCAGAAAAGCACAACAAATCAATAGAGCAAGACATGAGGCAGCAGTTGATTCAATGAAAATATAAATATAAACTGAGGAAACCAAGCAAATTATTAATAATATTCTATATACCTGTAATACACTTTACGCTCGGCAAAAATAATCTCATATTAATGTTATCCTTAAATAAATGTCATCCTTTTAAAAAGGACGAAAAACAGGAGGTTTAAATTTGTTCTATTCAAAATTGAGTTTAGATTTATTTTTTTAAATTTAATATCACGAGTATAAAATGTTCGATAAATAATTTTTAGAACAACAGGGTTGCCACAGGTCAGGGAAATAAAGGACTTTAGGGAAAAGTCAGGAATTTTTATTAAAAGTACTGGAAAAAATTAAATGTTTAGTATTTATAAGAATATTCGGAATTTTTTTCCTTTTTTGTTTGCCTCATAAACTATGAAATTACGAATTCTAAAAAAACCTTCAATTTTTTCTATTTCTGACAATAATTTATTTTTAATAACTTAATTCTATTGAAGAACTTCCATAAAGTTATATTACTTATAAATCATTTAATGAAGTATTTTTTTAAACTTTCAATTTCAATTCTGTTAAAATAAGTTTTAGTTTTAAAAATTTTAACGCAATTCTTTGAAAAAATTTAACTGTCTTAATAAATTTTAAAATTCTTTCCAAAAAATCAATTATTTTCAAAAATTAAAATAAAAAATTCTCGTCAACATTTCAATTATCTTTATAACTAGCAAAATTCTTTGCCGAAATCCAATTATATTCATGAATTTTTATAAAATTAAATGTAAAATTAAATTATTTTCTTAAATAACAATATTCATCACAAGAATTCAATTATTTTCAAAATTAATAAAATTCTTCTCAGAAATTCAATTATTTTCAAAAACCAAAAAAAAATTGTCAACATTTCAATTATCTTTATAAATTATTTTCATAAATAACAATATTCATCACAAGAATTCAATTATTTTCAAAATTAATAAAATTCTTCGCAAAATTTCAATTATTTTCAAAAAATCTAAAAAAAATTGTCAATATTTCAATTATCTTTATAAATACAACTATCAAGACAAAATTAAATTATTTTAAGGAATTTTAATAAAATTCATTGCAATATTCAATTATTTTCATAAATAACAATATTCGTCACAAGAATTCAATTATTTTCAAAAAATTTTCTTAATTCAATTATTTTCAATACTCTTCTATTTTAATAAAATTTCCCAAATAAATTCAATTATTAAACAAAAATTTTGATAATATTATACACGAACATTAAATTATTTTCCAAAAAAATGAAAATTTCACAGGAAATCAATTATTTAAAATAGAATTAAAATAAAGTTTTCTTACTTCAATAATTTGTATATTATTTTAATAATAATATATTTTAATAAAATTTCCCAAAAGAATTCAATTATTTAAAAATTTATTGATAAAATTATTTATAATTGAATTCTCGTAGAATTTTCTAATAAAAATTGATTTTAAAATTAATTTCAGTTCAAGTTATTGATAATCATATTGAATTTTGGAGAAGTTACTATAATAATTGTAATTTTTAGAAATAATTGAATTTTGTAAAGGTTTCAAAATTAAAATATTTAAAAATTTCAAGTTTTCATACTTTTTATTAAAAATTCTATGAAACTAATTTTTCCCAAAGAGCTTAATCCAAATTTTTTAAAATTATTTCAAGTTTTTATTTACTAATTTATATTTAATTGAAGAATTTTCGAATAATTGACATTTCTCGTGAAATGAAATTGTTAAGAAATGGATTTATAAAAATTCTCAAAACAGAACTTTCTCGAAAATTATTAAAAATAATTGATTTAAAGAAGAATTTTAGTTAAAAATTCTAGAAAATAATAATTATATTGAAATATGGAAAATAATTTTGAAGAAGTTACAGTAACAATATTCTTCTAATATAATAAAAATAGTGATTTTATCACTCATACATCTTTAATTATTAGAAAACATGAAGAAAGCCATCACTCCGAGTCGAAGACTCGGATTTATCGATATCTTCATGTTTTATAATAATATTCTTATAAGTTACTGAATTTCAAAAAGGTTTGAATTTGAATCTTTTTAAGAATTTTAACTCCTATGGAAAAAAAAATTAAATATTTATTAAAAATTTTTTGAGTATCAGCTAATAATTTTGAGAGTGAATAATCAGAATATTCTTTAGGGTCAGGGAAAAAGTGAAAATTTTCTCTGGAAATCAGGGGATTTAAATTTAAAAAATTAAATTTTTGTGGCAAACCCTGAACAATCTTTTAAGGTCAGGAAAAAGTGAAATGTGTCTGCGTCTGGAAATGGGAAGTGAAGATCTTTTAATCTTTGAGTGAAAATCAATTAAAAATAAAATGAAGTAATTGAAATTTTCATCTTTGAGTATTTTTTAATTTGAGCACATCAAGTTAGTTGGCTTAATACGCCGCGCCGCGCCGCGCCAGTCGATTTGCAAGCAAGTATATTGTTTATTGCCGATTTAGCAACGTCGAGGATCCTCTCCGCTGAATTCGCAATATTATTTTGCTCTCACCCTTCAACCGGAATCCCTCATGAATCCACACACAGAGGGAAATATTTTTCCAGAGTAAAAAACACAAAAATTCACGATCAACATGACTCTCGCTCTCTCGCGTGAACCGATTCGAAAGGCTTGATCGTTCGATGCGAACTATTTGCAATTGCACTCGATCTGGTTCTGGAACTGGAGAGAATAATTCAACTTCAAGGATCTCTCAACCTCGTCCTCCTTAAGTCCCTCATTGATATCGAGCGATTTGATCCCAGCCTCAGATTAGCATAAGGCACGTTTCGCAATAAGGATGCTTTATGTGTACCTTGTCGGGGATAGAAAAGCAGTTTAAGAGACAAAACTCTGGAAAATTCTCATTTCAATTTTATTTTCTCATTTTTTTCTTTTTTTTCTTTTTTTTCTTTTTTTTTAAGAGAAAATTTAATTAAAATCCATCTAATTGCACTTTATATGAGTCATTGACAAAGTTGACAAAGTTAACAAAGTGCGACAATAGAATTTTTGTAAAATTGCAAAATTCCATTGATTCTGATTTGAATTCTCATTTGTTAGTTAAATTATATCGACATTCTTGATAGATTAAGCAATTGTTGATAATTTCTTGAATTGAATTAATATTAAATAATGAATAACTGAAATAAAAGATATAATTTAATTCATTTGTATGTAGAAGTGACATTACTTTTTTATGATTAATTTAGAATTTTCTCGACAATGCTTTGTCCGTTGACTAACTAAATATTAGAGGACACCATCAGGCAGATTATTAAACATAATCGCAGTAGCGATGAGTCCAAAAGCGGGTGGTGTGTTTGATGGCAAACAAACCCTTACCTTATTAAGCAAAGCTTTCTCGCATTCATTTAGTTTACTAACCAGTCGGACAATATTACTATACATTATTGCTCCCTTTTACGTGCACTTGACACAAAATCAAAATTAAATTCGCTCGTATAATTTCAATATTTATTGAAAAGCAAGATTCAAATATATCCGCCAAAAAAACAAGCTGAAAAGCCCCGTTTGTTCTTTAGTTATAAATGTTTATGCATATTAATGTATATTAGAAGCGGAAAATTATGAAATGGAAGTTGAGCGTCTTTATAAACAAGTGCAGCCTTGTATTTCTAGAGGCAGACTCCTTTTTCCCCTTTTCTTTCTTTGCCTTTAATAATCATCCATTTCCTTCTAGTGCCGCGTAAAATCCACTGAGATGGAAAGAAACTAAAGAGCCGTAGAGGCAGAAACTATGATTTGCTGAAATAGTAAAACAACTACCACAGAAAGACGGTTGAGTTGTAGAAAGAAAATCAAAATACACGGCAATTCGTTTGACAGAATTTTCCACTTTTTTTCTCTTTTTTTATTTTTTTTTCTTTTTTCTCACACACACACACACACACACGTCTTCCATCTTCTCTCTGCTTTGAACACAAGATTACCTACTAAAGTCGACAAATAATTCACTAATAGAATTCAATTCTTCAAATATTCTTCTTCTTCTTCTTCTTCTTGAAAAATTCATTTACACTATAACTTATTTTCGAAAAATTAAATGTCGTTTTGAAGGGGAAAAATAATAGCAATTCCGTTTGTGTAACGCAAATTAAATTCGTGCATTTTGCTTAAAAGTCTCACATTATGAAAAAATGTAATTTGATGTTCGCGCATAATGATTTTTCCATTAGCCATTGAAAATTACAAGATCTAATAAGTCTATTTCCTAAGCTTGCGGTTTTCGCGGTTAAACGCGGTTTTCTTTCTCTTTGCATGAGAAAAGTTCTAAACACTCGGCAGGAGAAAGATTGGCTCTTCAAAAAAGTTATTCTGTGCGTATTTTAAAGAATTTCTTCTATTTTTCTTTAATTTTAAAAATTATTGTTTACTTTTCACATCTCAATTTTATAGAAACAAGTTTAGTGGTCAAAATCTAAGTGTCTTTGATAAAAAAAAAACTTGTTCCGCACGTAAGTAAAAATATTGTTTCAGTTATAAAATTATAAAATACGAAATATTATAGCTACTTTCTAAATTTGAATTTGTAAAAATGTTTGCTAATTTGAATTATTGACTTTTTCTATTGAATTAGTAATTTTACTGATAAATAGTAATTTCTACTACATTTAAAATTTACTAATTGTAAACTACTGCTATACCTAATTATTATAACTATTATACCTAATTTTTGGAAACTTGGTCTAAAGCTATCATTTAATTTTAAGATCACATTTCGTTCCTATTTTTCCTCTCTCTCACTTTTACATCCCCTTAAATTAATAAAATTTTCTAAAATACCAAAAATCATAAAAATCGTCTCCTTTTTTCTAAGAAAATTGTCATTTTTTTGTAACTTTGGAAAAATATTAGTATCTTGAAATTTATTAATCTTTTTGTATTATTTCCTCAGGGTTTTTAAACTTAAATATTATAAAAAACTTAAAAAAAACTTAAACAAATTTTATACGAGGTAACAAACAGTAATTTTCACTATTTACGAGATGAAACTAAAACTATTTTGAATTTACGTAAACTTGTACTAATTCCAAAATAAATTTTATTGAAAATATATTTTCCTAATTTTTATTGAAATGTCCTTTTCGGGTATTACGAAATTTTCTCCCGAAATAACGATTTTTAATAGCAAATTTTACAGTTTTAAATGTTTATTTTTATATAAAAAATTTTTTAATTTTCCTCGAACATTAAAATGTTATTAAAAAAATTAAAATGCTAATTCCAATTAACAAATTTTACTATTTCTCAAGAAAATCTTTACAATTTCTATAAAGAAATTTTTATCGGGAATTGTAAAAGTTTTCTTTGGAAATAACAATTTTTAATAGTAAATTTGACTATTTTTTAAGGAAATTTTACCAAGTCCGAAGTAAATTTTACTAATTTTTTACTGAAATTCACTTATCGTACACTGAAAACAATTTATCTTAGTCAAATAATCAATTACTTGTCAATTATCAAAATAAATATTTATTTTTGCCAATTAATTATTCTTTGAATCAGTTAAATAGTATTTGTTTCAAGAATTGTTTGTTCAAATAAGATTCATTTGGAAATAATAATTAACCAAATAATAATTAATTGATACAACCAAATATTTACTTAATAATAGACAAGTAACCGATTATTTGAATCAAATACACTTTTTTCAGTGTAAATTAAGAATAACGGAAAATTTACGGAATTATAAAACAAAAGTAACGTTGTAACAAAAATCTTGATTAAAAATTTAAAGAAAAATTACCGAATCTGGAAAAAAAATGTCAACAAGAAGAAGAAAAAATTTGATTTAAAAAAACTAATTAGAATAAAAAGTAAAAAAATCTTTAAAATAAATTTTATACCCTGTTGTACTAATTTATTACTAAAAATTCCCAAACTTACTTTTTGAAAATTAAAATACCCTTATTATTTACCTAATATTTAGAGAAAAAATCCTCTAATTTAAGAAAGTAATAATTAACAAAAACTAAAAAGAAACAAATAGACAATTTATTTATTTTTTTTTTTTTGAACAGTTATTGGCACCTGTTTGTTTTATGAGCTTAGATTTAATTAAACTTCGTTCCTTTTGCGTGAAATTCAATTGGTTTACATTACAGCTTGTTATTTTAAATCAGTTGTTATTTATCAGACCTCAATCAGTCTTGTTATTTCGTAAAATCTTTTTTATAAACAGATAGAAATTGAAGCATTTTGAAAGTTTCATTACCCAAAAAGAAGAGAAAAGAAAATTCCAAATGATTTATGTATAGAAAAATAATAATATTACCGAGAGGGTAAATTAGATTTTCTTCAATGTAATAAATCACAATGAAGATGATTACTATGTGTGAATACTTTTGAGTTAAAGATAAAATCTCGTACGTTAAATCTGCTAAAAGTTAATCTATTGTTTTAGCGATTTCAACCTTCAGAGAACCTGTAATTTCTGTTCATCTAGGAAGACGATGGTTACAACGATTCCTAACAGATTTTGAAAAAGTTAGTCAGGGGCTACGAAACGAGTAAGTATAGTTAAATAAAAAATTCTCTAATAATAATTATGATTCTTTCGCGATACAGGTATCGTGAAAGAATCATAATTATTATTAGAGAATTTTTTATGACGCGAATCCATTGTTCTTTTAGAAGAAAAAATATAATTGAAAATACGATTGTTTTTGTTGAGAGTGAATTGTTTTGATGCTAAGAATTAATTTGTTGATAAATTTCGGAGAGTAATATTTTCTTTGAATTGCAGATGAGAATGGGGTGGAGTGTCAATAACTGGAGCGATAACCTCTGAACCGGAAGATCGGATTTGAAGAATATATCTCACCAGCGAGAGGTAGAAGAACTTGAGCGCTGACGAGGATGAATACAGACCAGAGGAACTTCATCTTCCTCTCCTAGTTCTCAGGTGAACTTCTCGACTCTTCTCTTTTCTTTTCTTCTCTGGGGAAGAAGACTCGCTGCTGCTAAATGAGAGCGTGACACAACGTCATTGTCCCGGTGTGACAATGACCAAGGAACCGGCAATAATCGGCAAAAATCGGCACTAGATCGGGAGTGGCTTTTGCGCGAGCAGTCTCGGTAGCCGCGTGGTTACCGGTCGTTGCAGCAAGAAAGACTGAGTATCGGCTCTGCTATTCCATTCCAATTCACTGTCTTTTAGTTGGTAAGGCAATGGTAAGGCAACCTTCTTACTTGAAGCAAGAAGTCTCGGGAGGAGAGCCACCGCACCGCACCGCACCGGGAAGGATGAGGTTGTTCCCGTTTAACTTGTGAGAGGCTCATGCCTCTCACCTACTGCACGATCTGATCGTTGAGTAACTACAATCAGCCGAGATTCGCCTCGAGAGATTTTCACACCAGATACTGCAGAATCATTCTTTAGGCCTTACAAATTTTACAAACAAAACTAATTCTTTTTCTTTCTTTTTCTTTTTCTTTATCGTCTCTCTCCCCATTCAAACTGTCATGGTTCAAGTTTTGCTCTCAAGGTTACAAGAGGCAAGGTTACATTTTCAAGACGTCAAAGAGGTCTTTCATTCATTTTTTAATTAAGTGAATACACTTTTCTGTAGAATTACTTACATATCCTAGGTCCTAGTCACATTTGGAATTTTCGCCCCAAAAACATTCGTGGGCAGGGAAGTCAGGGAAAAGTCAGAAATTTTCATTAAAAGTAGTGGAAAAAATTTAAATTTTAGAATTCAGAAGAAAATTTTGAATGTTTGTCTTTTTTCTTTGCCTTATAAACAATTAAATTACCACGAATTCTAATACAAAACAAAAGCCTTCAATTTTTTCTCTTTCTGATAATAATTTCTTTTTAAATAACTTAATTCTTCAACAACTATGATAAAATTATTACTTACACGGAGAAAAATGTAAAGTAACTTTTACTATTTGCATAGTAAAATCTAAACTGTCAGAAACTTCTGCGCATTTCTGGTAACTTTTTACTACTTTCGGAGTAAATTGTAGAATTATTAAAAATAATGGAGAAGTTACGAATGAATGCAGAAATTCAATTAAGTATATTCAAAAATTAAAAAAAAAGTTCTCTTCTAAAAGAATTCAATTATTCAAAAGGAATTCAATTATTTTCAAAAATAATAAAACTCATCTCAGAATATCAATTACTTTTAATACAATTTTAACCGAATTCCTCGAAAAATGTAATTATTCATAAAAATTTTATTAAAAATCGTCCAAAAAATTGAATTTTAAGGAACATGAAGAAATTCAATAAATTATTTATTTGCATTTTATTTGTATTTAAATAATTGGATTCTCGTAGAATTTTCTAATAAAAATTGATTTAAAAATGAATTTCAGTTAAAATTTTAGATAATAATTGAATATTAAAAGCATTCTTACGTGAATTTTTGGAGACAATTGAATTTTGTTTTAAATAACTTAATTCTTGAAGAGCTACCATACAATTATTACATATAAATCATTTAATGAATAATTTTACTTGTAAATTTCAAATATAATTTAATTCTATAAGTGTTGCGACTATACAATTTTTATAAATAGATGAACTTCAAAAGGTTTTAATTGAAAATTTTAGAAAATTTCATGAGAAATTTATTTATGTTCAAAAATTTATAAAAATTCTCTTCAAATTTCAATTATCTTTGTAAATAATAAAATTCTTCTTCAAAATTCAAACTATTATAAGATCTCTAATTCCTCGAAAAATGTAATTATTCTTGAAAATTTTATTAGAATTCGTTAAAAGAATTCAATGATTTAAAAAATTACGGAAGTTAAGATTTTTTTAAATTTAACGTTTTCAGAAGCAGTGGACTTTTAAAACACTACAAAAAATAATAGAATTAAAAAGAATTTAATTTAAACGTATTAAATTTTATAATTTTAAAATTCCATTAATTAGGAATAGTTCTAGCCACAGTTTGGGATTAGTAAACAATTTTTTATAAACAATTGTTAATAAACAAAAGATAAAGTTCGATCAAAAAATAATTTTTTAACCCCTTTTTTTTTGTCTTCATGCTTTTTCGTTCTCATTCTTGATTATTTAAAAAATTATACAACAATAGTGTTTAATTGTTGATAAAAATTTGACAGGGCCATTTTATAAAATTGACCGGGAAAAACCGGAAATTTAAATTAAAAAAAAACTCGCCACCCTGTTTACTTATTTTTCATATAGAATAAAAACTTTATTTACATGCAAAATTCACAATTTATTTAAATTCTTGTATTTTTTAATATGTCACTTCTGATTGTTACTTTTTCGTTGATAGTCTGTTGTTGAAGAAGAATAAATTGTTGTAGTTGGACCTCTCGTTGTTGAATACGGAGGTGTTGTAAAAATTGGATAATCAGTTGTAGATGGACGTCTCGTTGTTGAGAAAGGAGGATAAGTTGATGTAGGATACGTTGGATAATCTGTTGTAGATGGACGTCTCGTTGTTGAAAAAGGAGGATAAGTTGGTGTAGAATACGGAGTTGTTGTATATATTGGATAATGAGTTGTAGATGGACGTCTCGTTGTTGAGAAAGGAGGATAAGTTGGTGTAGAATACGGAGTTGTTGTATATATTGGATAATGAGTTGTAGATGGACGTCTCGTTGTTGAATAAGGAGGAGAAGTTGGCGTAGGTGGTTTTGCTGTTGTAGAATTTGTACAATTTGTACCACTAATCTGTAATCCAGTCTTTTGAAAGTCCTCAAGTTTCACAGGAATAACTGTATTGTTTGTATTATTTAAGTTAATAGTAATAAAAACTTGATTTATTATATTTCTCGAAGTCTCCAAATTTTGATTGTCTAAAGCAGGTTGAAAGGGAAGCAACGGATTTGTCGTTACTAGACACACTGCCATCATAAAGATGAAAAAAGTCCACATTTCCTTCATTCTGAAAATTATTTTTAATAATTAAACATTTAAATATCTAAATTTCAATTCTTAAAATAGTAATAAAATTAGCATCGGAAGGATTTTTAATAAAAGCTTTCATCAACATATTACAAATATATTTTTTCAACAGTCATAATTCATACAAACACTGAGAAACTTTATATACCACTTTCAAATAATTAGTAAAGTTTTTACAAAACAGAATAAATTACTTACTTTGATTTTACTTAATTCTTCCTGAGAAATTATATGCAGTCACTTTTCAACGCTGGAACATTTTATAGGTTTTGATATAAAAGTTGCTGATTACTGTTGCTATGTGTCGTAACGTTTAATCAGGAAGTGATTCATGAATTTCTTGAAAATAAAACAATTGATTACATTTTATATATTTGTTATCAAGAAAAAAAATTGATATACAGAGTAAATATATTTTTTAAATGTAAGTTTCTTTTTTTGATCGATTGTATGTACTTTGAAAGACTTATATTTAATAATAGTTCCATACTTATTGAAAAAGTAGAACAAATATACATTTGTTATGAAAGTTACAAAGACCATTACTTTAAAAGACTTTGGTATTCTGCTCTAATTATTTTCGAAGAGCTATGTAAATTTTTAAAAAGTAATATAAATGTACAAGTATATATTTTTTGTAAAGTTGCTTTTTAATTTAATTCAAGTTTCCATTGCAGAAAATTTTATTATTCTGTTCTTGTAATTTTTCTAACTTTGAAATTCATTCAGAACTTAAACTTTGTCATTTTCAGTAGAGAACGATTCTTATCACGTCTTGAAGATACTATTTCAACTAATCATAAGACAAAAGGACTCTTACTCGTTTCTAACTTGACAAGAACAGAGTCGAATGGAAATTACATAGGACACATTCGCAAACGTGCAGTACGTGTGAATTCAGTACAGAATATCATACCTTTATCACATTTCTCAATTTTACTCATCTATATTATTTACGAATAATTATGAATTTCATTTTTATTTTTATTTATTAAGGAAATTGGAATTAAAAATTATTATTGATATTTTTTTTGAAAATATAATACTTGCATTGTTTTTCTTTTTTTTCGGGGGGAGGAAAATCCTTTCTTAACGTTTATAAGCTTCATCAAATATGTCTTGTTAAGACGAGTAGTTTATTAAGACTTTATTATTGCGGTAAAAGGTGCATTATTTTTAAGGAGAGTCTTGAAAAAGTTTAAAATACTAATCAGCTACGGTCGAAACAATTTGCCGAGAGTGCTCTTCTTGGAGTGCAGGGTTAATAATGTCTGGAGGCGTGAAAACTTAATCACAAGAAAGTCGACATCGTTTTCTCAAAAAGGTTTTGAGTGAGAGTACAAACTCTATAAATTAACAAATGAGATCCTTGAAATCAGTACATCTTATGTACTTTATTTGAGGAAAATGAATAGCAACTTTTTTTTCTTTTGTACCAAAAATCCATATTGTATATAATGAAAATAAATGTTATGAAAAACTAGTTTTACTTTTTTTATTCATGCAAATCTTTTCTTTAAAATCAATTTTAATACATACTGCAATGTGTAGCGCAATTTAGTTTGGAATTTACTTTGTATATTTACTTTCAATACATTTGTATTAAAAAATCTATTTTTTTGTTTCAGAAAACACAAAGATACATCAATTTTCCAGACCAGCTACAAAATAGTGAATTGGAAGAGGCAAATGTGAATCAATATTTTTCTCAAATACACGGCGTTCTTCAACTCATTGAAAGAGAGCTGCTCGAAAAAGTGAAATCACAACGGACCGCATTAAGAAATCATATGGAAAACATCAAAACACAATTATATGACTATGAAAAACTATTAGAAAACGGCTTAATGGTGGGTTGAATTTGAAAATAATAATTTTATTTTTTATGATTGCAAATGATTTCATTGGTTTTATTTTTTCACAGATGGCAGCGTCGGTCAGGAACTCGCTATCAGACATTGACTTGTCCAGCCTTATTAAGAAAATGAACAATATTGCAAATTTGCCTTGTCACTTATATAAGGAGACTGTAACTACTGACCAAAGAGTCAGGTAATTTTACAATTTTTAATAAATTTATACACTTATTTTTTTTTTTTAACTTTACATCTTATTTTTAATTTTTGCTGTCCATAATTTTTTAAACTTCTAAAATCTTTTATTTTTTCTAGGCCAAGTCGGTCGGTAAATTTCTTATTTTTTTATTATTATTTCTTAAAAAAACTAATGCTTTTTTTCTTTGAGTCCTAAAGATTTTCATAGAAATAAAAAACATTGTCTTCTACATAATAAAAAATTCCTATCTCATAATTATTTTACAATAATTTTTAATTCAAAAAAGAAACACTGATTTCAAAAATAAAATTTTTTTTGGTAAATTCTCTTAATTGTTGAAACGAATATTAAAATTAATATGTTTTATTGTTTTTCAGATTTGAAGCTGACAAAACAATTTTAGATGTTTTAAAAAATCACTGCTCGATTCATGTTCCAGACATCGTGCCATTCACATTACTCAAAAGTGAAAACTTACCACCCAATTATACTTTAGAACCAATAAATCTACAAGACATTCCAAGTAGGTTTAGAGTACAATTGAATTTTTGAGAGACATATAGAAAAAGTTTTAATCAAAATTTGAATTTATAAAAGTTTATTTCATTTTAAATGATGAGTTATCATTATCTGAGTTCTTCATTTGGAAATCATTAATTAATATAGAAGTGGAAAAATTTTTTTTAAAATTATTTTTTACCATTAAATAAAATTGAATTAAACTATTAAAATGATTTGTAATTAAAGAAAATAATGAGATAATATTAACCTTTTTCACATTCAAATTTTTCTAATGACAATTGTTACATTTAATTATGTTCGGATAAGTATTTTAATACAAATTCATGTTGAATCTTTGTTTTTATTATATTTTTCTATTTTTCAAGGTTTATGGACAGAAGTAAAAACACGGCCTCCATCACCGACGCCTTCGGTAGCTATGTCGACTTGTTCAACAATGAACAATCCGGACGATACACTAGTAAAAGGTTGCATATTAGTAGAATTTTTTGTAATTCATTTTTAAAATAATATTTTATTTTCAAATGTGTTTTGCAGGAGGACGTGTAATGGTGCATGTAACACACATAGCGGATCCTTTTTGTTTCTACGTTCGACAAGTGTGTCTAAATGACAAACTAAAGGCTCTGGATGAAAAATTATCTGCCGCTGCTATGAAAAATGATCAATGGCCTACCGACATTTTATTAGGTAAGTTTTTATCTTAAAAGTGTTTTTTTAATTCTAAATTTTATATTAATAATGACTTAAATTCAGGTTCATTGTACATCGTGAAATACCTGGATCGTTGGTATCGTGGTCGAGTTCAAAGTATAAAAAAGAATCAACAGGATCAAGAAACATATGAGATATTTTTTATCGACTATGGAAACACAAGTACTGTTTTGATTCACGAGATACGATATATTTCTCAGCATTTCTCAACTCCACCTGCCTTCGCCATTAAATGCTCTTTGCATGATATTGAGCCGAAAGATGAGAAATGGCAATCTTCGGCAACCAAGACAGTTATGATGGACTTGATTAAAAACAAGTATTTAAAATCAACTTTTTTATGAGTAAGAAAAAGTAGTTTTAACAATATTTTACAATCTCTATTTATTTTGTTCTAGCATTAAACCAGTGATAATGTATATATACGACATTAGTGAGAATACCTATTTCGTCGATCTATGCAGCAACAATATTGATAGGCAAATATCTTTAAGAGATAATCTTCTAGTTTTGGGATTTGGTACTTTCATATCTTCGAGAACACTTAGGGTACGTTGCTTTTTATAACTTGAAAAAGAAGTGAATAATTTGGAAAATTTGTCATTTTGTTTTAAAATAAAATAAGATTAATTTTTATTTATTTAACAATAATTAGGTATATTAAAAAATTTCTCAAGTTTGGAATAATTCTTTTTAACTAACAGAAAACAAATCCAAGTGCAGTAAGAAAGTTCTTCCTTCAAGACTTGAAAATTTCAAAATTCACGTCCGTAAGATGTTCACACGTAGAATCACCTGATTCCATCTACATCGTAAAAGTAAGAATTATTTTTTAACTTTTTAAGATACTCGAATGTCAATTTTTGAAACTAATCACATATTATTCGCAGATAAACGGTAACGCTGAAAGCTTCGAAAGACTGAAAGATGAAATGAAAAGAGAGTATAAAAAAGGAAAACCTAAAAGCCAGGTTATATATGAACCTGATGTAGGTACGTACGGTACTCGTAGGAGTTATTTGTAAATATTACATTTACATAATATAATATTGAATGTACATCTTATAATAAGTAAATTATTATAATTTACAGGAATGATTTGTGCTGCTCAAAACATTGATAGCTACTGGTACAGAGCTGTCATCTGTGATATCCCCTGCATACAAACGGCCGAAGTTTTCTTCGTCGATATTGGAAAAAAAGAAATATTGAACTTTTCAAAACTTCGTAAAATGCAACAAAAATTCATGATTCTTACAACTCAAGTAATTTTTCTTTTACTTTCAATATTATATATTAATGATTAGATATAATTAAAATTACTTTCCTATAGGCTGTACGTGTCAGTTTGAGAGACGTAGTCCCGAGTCCAGTTGGTAGCTCAAAGTGGGATTCTTCATCAATAGAATTTCTCAAAGAAACCTTATTGCATGGCAGATTAAAAGTTTTTCCTCACAATGAAATTGGAAGCAATCACTTTTATAAATCGTACAGTGTTAGTTTGTATACGGATGAGACGAACATTAATACTTTACTTGTCTCATCAAATCACGCAATCAGCACAGGAGTAAGGTAAGTAAGCATAATCGAATTTACCGAACAAAATTTTCTACATTGTAAATTAATGAATTTATAAACTATTTTAGTTCAGAGATTACAACTGAAACAGTAAAAGACAAACAGTGCTTGCCGACAAACAAAAAGATTTTCAAATCTTTAAATTCTTTTCACGGTGGATCTACATTATCGATCTCACCAAAAAATAAAAAGGCCGTTGATGAATTGGAAGATTACAGATTGCGAGTTGTTGTGTTAAATGCAAAATCACCCGACTGCATCTACGTTGCTGATCCAACGAAAGAAGCAGCACACAATGCTCTTCAAATAAAAATGCAAAAATTTTATAATAGACACGTGGCTGCTATTTCAGAAATTGAGTGGCAAAAAGACCAAATGTGTGCAGTGTATTCAAGAATAGATAAAGCATTTTTCCGTGGGAAAATATTGAACGTCTTATCTGAAACAGAACTCAGCGTGCTTCTAATTGATTTAGGTTTAGAAGAAACATTTCCATTGGATGACGTACAACCTTTAGATAAAGACTTCCTGTCTACCCCGCGATATCAATTCAAAATCAACCTGGCAGATATCATTGCACCTGGCGGAACAGCTTCATGGCCTTCTTCTTCGTGTCAAAAATTACGTGAAATTATCAACGAAAATGATAACTTTAAATTCTACATCACAAAAGTGGTAAATATTTTACGTAATTTAAACATTATTTCCGAAACAGTTGACTTAGAATGCACTTTTTCATAAATTATTATTATTCAGTCGGAAACAGTGGACGAAACAATTCCTGCCGAACTTTGGGTTAAAGTGTCCATACTTGATGGACCATTTGCTTCAGATAAAATTGAATATCGTTCTGTCAGCCGACTATTAGCAGAAGCTGGATTTGCAATTCCACTTAAAGGGTAATTATTATTATTTATTATTTACTTTTAATATTTTAACAAATTCTCTTTTTGTGCAGTTTTTCTCGAGATGTCACCAGAGCCCTCGCTCTGGAAGTCAAGAAACAATTGGATAAAGGTGAATACAACGGTGGATTAAACTTGAGTGAAATAATGTGGTCAAAAAAAAATAGTGAAGATGGAACTTTAGTCAACTCGGACACTTCTACCGAATGCACCGATAATGATGATCAATCCGATTCTGATAATTTTAGTGAATCTGCCAGCCAACATATGAATTCGAAATGGATTCCAGCTGATCCAATTGAAACAAATTCATTTCGTGCTACTGCAACCTATGTAGATCACAAATGCTTTGTCTATCTGCACGCAGTAAATCAAAGTAAGGTTTTTCCTTTTATTTTCTTTATTGCATAAATCAATCTCCTTTAATAAAAAAAATCAACTATTTTTAATTTCTTATCAATTTTAAATATTACTTCTTTCCTTAGATGAGGTATTAAAATATATTGAAACTAATTTGGATGAGAAATACAGTAGAAAAGCAATTAAACCATGCGGTCAAAAGTGGAAAATCGGTGATATATGCATAGCTCAATATCATAATAATAAAAAATGGTATAGAGCACAAATTAAAAGGATTATTGACCACGAAAATGTTCAGGTAATCTATATTAATAATCGTATTCCGGTAATCTGTTCGCAGTTTGAAGTTAGATGTTGTTTGTTTTTTTGTTTCATAACTTTTTTAATAATTATTCTTTTTAAATTTCCATTTTTAAAATTAATTTATTGAAAATCATCGAATTTTTGCAAAGAATTTTATCAAAAAATTTAATAATAGAATTCCTTCGAAAAATTTTATTATTAATTTAGGAAAATAATTGAATTCTCGAGAGGAGTTTTGTTGACATTTTTGAAAATTTTAATTAAATTCTTGTTTGAAGAATTTCTTTGATTTTTTTAAATGGAGTTTCTTTAATAATTTTAAATAAAAATTTGAAAAATGATTTAATTTTATGAATAATTCCTTTCAAGTTTTTAAAATAATCGTGTTTGTTAATAATTGAAATTAAACATTTGATATTGAATGTTATTAAGAGTTTAGAAAATATTTGAATTTTCGCAAAGAATTTCACTATTTATAATAATCATGGTTGCCACAGAGCCTGAAAAAAATTTTTAAAAAATTGAATTCTTTCATGAAATGTTATTAAAATTGTATTAAAAATAATTAGATTTTTGCAAAGAATTTATTAAAATTTTACAAGATAATCGAATTCTATTGAAATTTTTTATAACGAATTAAGATAAAAATTAAATTCTTTCGTGAAATTGTTTTGAATATAATTGATTTTTTGCAAAAAATTTTACTATTTTCAAATATTATTAAAATTTTTTTGAAAATTGAATTCTTTCATGAAATTTTTTTTGAAAATAATTGAATTTCGTAAAGATTTACTATTTAAAAAAATAATTGAATTGTTTCGAAAGATTTATTAAAATTTTAGAAAATAATTGTTTTCGTTCGTGAAATGTCATTAAAATTTTGTTTAAAAATAATTGAGTTTTTGTAAACATTTTTACTGTTTATAAAAATAATTGAATTCTTACGAAGAATGTTATTATTTATGAAAATAATTGAATTCTTGCGAAGAATTTTATTAAAATTTTCGAAATTAATAAACTAGAATAATTAATTAGTAAATTAGTTAATAATTGAATTTTTTTTAAGTTTGTATCTGAAATTATTATTCACTGGCTGACTTCAGAATTTTATAAATAAATAGATAAAAAGTTATTTATTACTCAGGAATACAAGTATAAGTTTTGTCATTTAAAAACTAAAAAAAAATGTAAAACAATTAAGGGCATTTGAACCATTATGACGTCACAATGTGTGCAAAGCATGAGTTTTAAAATTGTGACGTCATAATGGTTCAAATGCCCTTAAGAAATCAGTTTCATAATATATTGGTATTAACATTAGTGTTCTCTTCAGCTAATTTACATTAATATAATTTATTTATTTGTTTATTTATTTATTAATAATATACCTAAAAATATTAGAATTATTATTATTATTAAAGTAATCATATGAAGAATAATAATAAATGTTATATGGTTTTTTATGATTACTGATTTAATTACATAATTTTAGGTTGAATTCGTTGATTATGGCAATACCGAAGATTGTGAAATCGGAACAATAAAGAAAAGGGTTATTCTTCAAAATATTCCGATCCAGTGTACAAAATGTGTCATACAGGGTCTTCGTACAGTAGGTTTTTTTTTATTAAATAATATTGAATTGAAAAGTGTAACATAAATGAAATACTAATGTTAATGTAATTTTTTGTTTTGTAGAACACTTTAGATGGAACTTGGTCTACATCCGACTTAGATAAGATACACTGCCATTTGGTTGACAAAGAATTTGATGTGAATGTGATAAAAAGAACAGGCAATTTTTCACAAATTCTACATGTAATTATCAACATAGTAAATTAAAAGTACGTATAAGTTCAATTTATTGAAATTCATTTATACTCTTATTAATTTCAGGTCTCAATTACCTTACTGCAACCAAAATATTGCGATTTTGTTACTTATGCTTCGAAAGAAACGACTATGAACATTCTAGATCCTAGAGAATGTTACTCTGATCCAGAATCATCAGATGATTCGATAGAGGAGACAACCATGAAAAGAGTTGATATCACAGATAATAATACACATATAGAAAAATACATTTCTGATTGTCAAGCTAATCCTAATATGGGTGTAGACTACGAGACTGAATTTCCAGCGTTAAATTCTTCCACAAAAGTTGAGGAAGAGAAACATGAGGAACCAATTAGTAAAGCAGTGGACAAGGCGAGTAGTATTGAAAGTGTTTCATGGAATAATCTGGAGAGAAACGCAAATAGAATGATTACTTCCACACCGCAATTGAAATTAGATACTTCAGAGCCCAACACTAACAGCACTTCTACAACCACCACTGTTTCCTCATCAGTAGAAGATCCTTGTGAAGGAATTGATATTCCAGATCTTCTAAACAGATTCAAAAACGATGATTTGGTTGAAATCGAAATGTCTAATATTGCCAAAAAAGGCCTAAAGCAACAAGAATTAGAATTTATAGGCCATGTCACAGGAGGCAACAAGGTATTATTTTTTGTCATTTTAGTTTTAGGTATTCATATTTGATGAATAATTAACTTTAATTAATCTTTAATCTACATTAGTAATCGTTGTATTTCGGTAATCTTTTTTTTTTTTTTTTCTTTTCCTGTTTTTTTGTTGACAATTTTTCTTTTTATGTTTTGAATTCTAAAATTAATGAGATTCTAATTTAATGCTCTGAAGATTAAGAAACATCAAAAAGTAATTAAACTAAAATGTTTTCAATTAAGAATATTTATTTTATATTATTTTTTTTAATCTGAAATAATTGAATTCTTATAAAGAAATTTATACAAATTTTCCAAAATATTTAAATTTCTTGTGAAAAATTTAAGTAAAATCTTTAAAAATAAGTTAATTATTACGAAAAATTTAAATAAAATATGTAATATTAAAAATATTTAAATTCTTTTAGTTTTATCAAAATTTTTGAAAATATTTGTATTTCTCCGAAGAATGTTATAATTAACAGTTTTTTTAAAAATAAGCTTCAATTCTTTCGAGAAATGTTATTAAATATGAAAATAATTGAAATCTTGGTAAGAATTTTATTAAATTTGTATTAATAATAAGTGAATTCTTATAAAGAATTCAACAATCAAATTCCTGTGGGGAATTTGATTAATTATGAAAATAATTCAATTCTCAAAATAATTGTATCAAAATTTTTCAAAGTAATTGAGTTTCAGTGGAGAATTTTATTAAAGTTCTTTAAAATGATTAAATTCCTGCGAAAAGTTTCACAAATTATGAAAAAAATTTAAATCTCGGTAAGAATTTGTATCAAATTTGTATTAAAAATAAGTGAATTCCTATAAAGAATTCAACAATAATTTTTTAAATACATAATTCAATTTCTGCGAAGAATTCCATTGTTTAGAAAAAGAATTAAATTTTGTTCTTATAGGTAAAGAATTTTATTTAAATTTTTTAAAATAATCAAATTTTTGCAAAGAATTTTATTCATATTCTTTAAAATAATTAAATTCCTGTAAGTAATTTGAATAATTTTAAAAACAATTCAATTCTCAAAATAATTGTATCAAAAATTTTCAAAGTAATTGAGTTTCTGTGGAAATTTTCGAAAATAATTAAAGGTTTTAAAAGAATTTAATTAAAATTGTATTGGGAATATTTTAATTCTCTTAAAGTATTGAATCAAAATTTTTCAAAATAATTGAATTCTTTTGAGAAATTTAATTGAAATTTTATTGAAAATAATTGAATTCCTGCGAAGAATTTTATTAAACTTTTTGAAAACAATAAATAATTAGTTAATAATTGAATTCTCTTAAATATTGAATATGAAATTATTTAAAAATTGAAATTAATATTTGAAAATAAAAATAAATGAAATACCGCGTTTCTTCTGCCAGTTAATAATATTTATTTTTTTGTTTTATAGAGTATTAAGAAAGTTGTCAAGAGATATAGTGAAATGGATAGCGATATACAGATAATAGCTCCAAGACAACCATTAATTAAAGATCCAAAGATTAGTAAGTTTATTTTCTTATATATACACTTTCAAAGGATTATTTTCCTTTGCTTTGTTGACAATCATTAATTAATTTTTCCCCATTACAGACATGCTCTGTTATGCATTATACACAGACGGTAAATGGTACAGAGGTGTAATAAAAAAATACGAAAGAAATTCCGAAAAATTACTAATTACCGTGAGATATATAGACTATGGAAATAATCGAGTTGCAGATATTTCTGAGTATGTGTATTAAATAATTATATATTTTATGATAATATTTAAAATAATTTAAAAAAATGTTATTCTCATTGTTTTTAGAATCAGAGAAATGGATGCAGAATTTCGCTCTGTACCCAGCATGGCAGTAAATTGTAAAGCCTACGGTATCGTTCCAAAATATGGATTTTCAAAAACTGAATTCTCAAAAATAGTAATTCGCTATTATGAAGATAAAACGCTATTCGCTAAGATTAAGGTAAGTCTTTGATTTGTTGTTGAATCTAACATTTTTTGTAAATATGACTTTATTTTTCAGGAATGTAATCTCGACAGCCGTACGATCACTGTTGATCTGTATTTAGATAGTGGATGTACCCAACCAGCAGTATCGTCTCTCATAGAACAAGGTCTATTTCAACCAAAAAATTAAAAAGCTAGTCTTTACAGTTTAAGACTTAGAAATCTTATATAATTTTACGAAATCAAAAAATTAAAAGTATTTTTTATTTGAAGTAACGTTCAGTAAATAAGTAAGGTTTTTAGTTTATAGTAATGTTTATTTCAATTCGAATAATTAAAAAAGAATGTTTTTGTTGTAAACTAAATTACAATATTTTTTTTTTATTTTTCGCAAGGTGAAATATTCGCACATCCTTGTTTCGAATTGTTCATCGTTGTGTACTTTTAGCAATTTGTTCTTTTAATACTAAAATACTTTGTCTCTGTTCCGGGGGAAGCATTGCGATTTGCTCGTCCGATAATTGCAGAACTTGCATTATTAACGCAGCCTAAAAAAACAAGAGTCGTGTTACAAAATGTGATTAAAAAGATATATTTTTCTAATAGTAGTAACTACGAAGTAATTTTTATATTTTTATATCGTTTTATATGCTTTATGAAACAGCGTGTAATATAACAAAAATTGTTTATATTTTTAAGAATAAATAAAAGCATATTTTCTACAAAAAAAACTTACTTTTTCTTGATCGGATGCTCCACTTGGAATATTTCCTGCCGGCGACATTCCTGACATAATTCTATTTGTACTGTTGCTATTGCTGCTGGTGGACGTGGTAAGATTGTTGGATGGTACTGTAGAATTAACCGAATTAGCGGGAGCCGGTCCTGTAGGTGGAGCAACTGAACGAGGAGGAGCAACTGGTCCTGGTGGAGCTGAATAAATCATTTCGATGAATTTAAATTATGTTGTAATTTTTTGAAAAATATTCTTTGGAAGAAAATCATGAACACTTACGAACTGGTTTTGTCATTCTCGGATCAACTGGCATTCGAGCATCTCGTGGATCGCGAGGATCACGTCCAAATCTATCAGCTCTTGGGTCTCTTGTAAAGCTAAAAAGAATAAAATATTAGAAATTTTAGAAACACATGAGAATATTTTAATTATTAAATTAATAAATTTATTTAACCTTTCGATCCCTTCCATAGGAAGAACGCTGCATTAGAAATAAGAATATCAGTAATAAATCGGTAATTAATAATAAATTTACTAAAACACTTACGTTTCTGGTATATTAAACGGTGCGGGTGCCCTCGTGTCAGTTGGAGGTGCAACAGGTGTGGGGTTTACAGCCGGAACAGGTGGAGGGCCTCTTAAATCCTGATCCATTCTGGCCATGCGAGGATCGATTTGTCTGTCTAAAGTTCGTAAATCCACGTCTTGACCACCTGAGAAACAATAATAATAATAATAATAATAATAATAAGTTTTGCTGATTTAATATAATTTGCAGAAAATTAACAACTTACTAGCAAAAATAGAAGCAGGTGGATTTGGTGCTGGTGTTGGTCTAGGTGGAGCCCAGGGTTCTTCAATTCTGGGAGGCGCTTGATGTACTGGTGGTTTGTCGGTCGGTGTCAGTGATCCAGGAATTGGATTTGCTTTATGTAGCATGCCAACTGCAGTTTGAGGATCGACTATTCTCATGACAACTTGAGCTTGCAATAAAGCGTAGGCTAGTTGAGGATTGAGCAACAGCATCTGACGAGCCTCAACAGGATTATTTTGAACACAGAGTTTCATTTGTTTCATTAACTCAAACATTTGCTCTGGAGGAAGCGAAGCGACTGCTTTACTTATTGCTTCTGGCGCTTTATCAGATTGTACTGCTTCTCCATAAGGATTTTCAGTGTTTTGACCCTGCAAAAGACTTTGCATTTCCATACGAGATTTTTCTGTGCAAGCATTATCCACACGAAGAGTTCTGCCACCAATTTCATAGCCATTTAAATTTCTCATAGCACTGAGTGCAGTCTCTTGGTCTTTATATTCACAAAATCCATAGCCTTTCGGTTTACCAGTTTCTCGATCAAAGACTAATCTGTTTATAAAAACTGTTCTTTATTCAAAATACTTTAAAATCTTCTTTTTTAACTTCTGTTTAAATTTGCTTCACTTATTTGTTTAAATAAATTAAACAAATAAGTGAAAAAAATTCAAAATATAATAAAATCAATAAATGTAAGGTTATGTTTATTATGAAAATACTTTATCCGCAGGTAAATCAAATATTACTCACTTAAAAGATAGAACAGGTCCGACTTCACTAAAAATGTCTTTTAAATTTTCTTCTGTTGCTTCGTAGGGTATATTTCCCACTATAAAAATAATTAAATATTTACTTGTTTTGTTTGAAATTGTTTGTAAAATATTCCCTCTTTGGGAAAACACAATTAAATACTCACCGAAAACACTTCGCATGGATTTATCCATGAGGGATTGATCAGAAAGACCTGAATTACTCATTTTTGCAATTGTTTTCGTTACTACTTTGTTTTTTTATATATCTCTCATATAAATAATAAATAATTAAAAACTGAATTTTGACATAAAACACAAATCAGTCATGAACCATAGGCATAACAATAGAGAAAACAGTTGGTGAAAATCGTATCACAGGGTGCGGTATGTATCAAGAAAATTGCATTGTGAATTCCCCTTTAGGACTCTAGTTTTTGAAATAAAAAATATTTTGCAATTTACAAATAAGACTTTTCTGAATGAAATGTAAATAATTAAGTTTAAATATAACTGGATGTTGTTTATTGTAACAAGTGAGACATTTACATTTGTATACATAAAACTGTTATATAAAATCTATAAAATTTACTCGTTCTGTACTACAGATAACATGATGAATAGTTTCAGTCTTTGATCAGAATCTCATAAAAATTGTGGTAGAAAAATATATTTGGACCCAGTTGTATAATTACTAGTAGCCTGTATTATAAAGGCTTTTGGAATAAAATTTAATGATGGAATAATCGGAAATTGGTATGAGCCAAAGTGATATTGTGTTCATTACAAGCTGCAATCACTGCCTCATCATTTGTTGATCCTGCTGGACTTGCTATGAATCCAACTCCGCTCTTTGAAAATAAAAATTATGCAATTTATATGTGTAAACTTAGGTTTAAAGAATTTTCTAAATTCAATAAGTAATATAAAAGTATCCATAATTATTATAAAATGAACTTCTTACCAATCGTGCTCTGTCGACGTTGTCTCTGAATGGGAAAAATGCGTCACTGCTTAAAGCTACATTATTCAATTGCTTCAACCACTCAGTTTTATCTTCAACGGTTAATTTTTCAGGCACAATTTCATACATTGAAGCCCAGAGTTTTTCGTCCATATCCTTTCCCACGGTACCATTAACATAATTGTCAATGGCATTCGAAATTTCGGCTCTCTTGACTCCTTTCTTGAATTTCATGCCAGTTACTTTGGGATGTTGACGTAGCCACCTATCAAGTTGAAAATTGTGTTATTTACAAATCTCTAATCAATACAATATTCATGCATATATGTATTTAACATATTTTATTTTTACCAGTTATCAGCTTTATCACCAGCAAGTCTTGTGCAATGAATTCGAGATTGTTGACCAGCTCCAATTCCAACAACTTGTCCATCTTTTGCGTAACAAACGGAATTACTCTGCGTGTACTTGACCGCAATTGTTGCTACAATTAAATCTCTTACTGCAGAATCAGATAAAGTTTTAGTCTTGGTGACCAAATTGGCAAATGTAGTCTTGTCAATTACAGCGTCATTACGCAATTGTTCCAGAGTCAATCCATAAAGGACTTTACGCTCCATAGGTGCCGGTTCGTAATTTGGATCAATTTGCAAAATACAATAACCACCGTTCTTTTTCTTCTTCAGAATTTGAAGAGCCTCTTCAGAATATCCAGGGGCGATAATACCGTCCGAAACTTCTCTAAAAAGGATAAAGAAAACTATTTTTAGAAAATTCGACAAAAATATGATTTTTGATTTAATATTTCAGTTTCTAAACAAATACCTTGAAATTATCTTTGCTGTCGGCGTATCACAAGGATCGGATAAAGCAACAAAATCACCGAAACTGGACATTCTGTCAGCGCCTCTAGCTCGAGCGTAAGCCGTTGCTAGCGGCGTTAATTGATCAACAATATCGTCAACTTGACACAATTTAGCGTTAACGGTATCCAAAGGAACACCAACGGCGGCTCCAGCTGGACTCACGTGTTTAAACGAAGTTGCAGCTGGTAAATTAAGAGCTGCCTTTAATTCCTTGACCAGTTGATAGCCATTCAATGCGTCGCAAAGGTTTATGAATCCCGGAGAACCATTCACTACAGTTAGTGGTAAATTTTCCAAAGTAGTGAAAATTTGAGCAGGTTTTTGATGAGGATTCATTCCATACCTAAGAGTCATTTGCGAAACACCAGCGCTATATTGTTTTCGAAAATAATCAGAAATCGCATTATCGTACTCGGCAGTGTGAGTGAATGCTTTGAGTGCTAAGGTTTGCCTGAAAATACATAAAATTTAAAAAATAATATTTTTTTCATTTTCTAACTGTAAACAGAATTTATAAATTTGCACATAAATTAAGTTTTGAAGAAAAAAATACCTTGTCTCAGGCTTGGTATCGTTGTCAGAGGTATTTTGTAATTCATTGATAATTTTATCGTAATCGTTTGGGTCACAGATAACAGTTACCCTTGAGTGATTCTTGGCTGCTGCTCTTAAGAGAGTAACGCCTCCGATATCAATGTTTTCGACTGCATCTTCCAACGTCACGTCAGATTTTGATGTTGTTTTCACAAATGGATACAAGTTGCAAACAACAACACGAATCAATTCATAGTTTTGATTTTGCAAGTCTTTTTGATCTGAATCTGTCAATCTTGACAATATTCCTTGAAAATTAAAATTAAAGTTAGCATATCAGAAGTATTTTCTTTTACTTATTTTATTATCATTTAGATAAAATAGAAGCTTTGGAAAATTTCTAATAATAACTTACCAGCATGAACGGCAGGGTGAAGAGTTTTCACACGCCCACCAAGCATTTCAGGTGCTCCCGTAATATCGGAAACATCTTTAACAGGAAGACCAGCATCTCTTAAGGATTTCGCCGTTCCACCTGATGCAACTAATGTCAATCCTAATTCATGTAATTTTTTGCTGAACGGCAATAGATTTGTCTTATCCGAAACACTCAGGAGAGCTGAAATAGAATTTAATCAATTTATTTAGCCAATAAAATTAACATTTTTGAAAAATTTTTCTAAAAATATTCCTATTTTTATACATGAATACTAAAAATGCGAGATATTTTATTTTTAATTTTTTAAATAACTACTTTTCTTACATTCGGCAAAAAATATCAAATTGCCACGTGCGTCAAAAAAATAATATTTTAATTCAAAAAACAATTAAAAAGTAAATTAATTTCTTACCAATTTTTCCACCACTCATTTTTTTGTTGAAAAAATGTTCTAAATGTTCAGATGAAACTTTTATAAAAGCAATAAATGTTGCTCAAAGATACAACAAAAGAGATGGACCGTGCTTCCTTCTCCGGCTTCAATAAGTCTTTGTGACCCTGAGGCAATTTTTGTATTATATATCAGTGTCGTGACGTTACATTGTTGGCAGGGAGAGTTTTTAATTGTATAGGTGTATTTTAGAACTAATACATACATGCGTCTCACCAACGAAATTATTTAATTATAATATTATTTACATAAATTAACATAGATTTTAGGTAAAAAGACCAATGATATTGTAAATAATAAATAAATATTCGTGGAACATATATACAATCCACATATAATTTAATATTATATTTAAATTTAATGTGTCCGATTGTAATAAAAATATGTAAATAAAAACCAGTGTATATACAATATTATAGGTTATAATCGGTTTTTATTTACATATTATATTTATCTAGAATGAACTTTTGTTACAATAAATATAATAATTTATAATATTTATTCAATTTTTATTACTTATCGTCTAGAAATAAGGAAAAATTTTAATAATATTAAAAAAATCAATATATGTGACGCTCCACGAGAAAAGGGACCTTATTTACTCTTGTCATAAGGTCCCTTTTCTCGTGGAGCGTCACATATGATTGAAAATTTCCGAATGACAGACAAAAATTGACAAATTTTCTAAATTTATATATATAGGTTTTCGAAACTAAAAAGTTATTAATGTTTTGCAAATATTTGAATAAGTAATTGAATAAATTGTTTGACTATTCAAAACCAAATAATTCGGTTTGAAAAAAAGTTAATATATTATTTCAATATTTCTAAAAAACAGTTACTTTGTTTAACAATATATAACTAATATTTTATTACTTTTGAATTTCCCTCCATTTAATGCCTCTCTCGAATGTGGCGCGAATTTCAATTTTCAATTAACTTCTTTTAAAGTACAATTCACTCCTACTATAAATTATAAAAATTACTAGTTTTACTATATTCTGTAAGAAAATATAATATTACGGGATAAAATAAATAGTCATTAATCAATAGAATTATTTACCAAATAAATAGATTTGAAAGAAAGAAAATAATTGGTTTAGAATTATTTTATTCAACATGACTGGATTGGCTAGTTCATGTTGACACCGATATGTAGGAAACTTCATTGTGTTAGTTTCGTGTCCTGCAGTATCCCGTGTGATTTCTAAAAGGACAGCGTTTCTTGTGCTTTTTTCAGAAAATAATATCTTGTGAATCATGAGTGACCCAAAAAGGTAAGAGAAATTTCACAATCACATATATGTTAGTAAATATAAGAATTGATAATTTCCCCGTTTATTTTGCTATTTAACAAACATTTTAAATGCCTCTTTGAAATGTACGCCAGGTCCGCCTCTATCAATTTCACGTTGTCATCATGTCGACGCCGCGCGTTCTTTCACAAATTTTGCGTCAAATCTCTACAAGTTTTATCTTTAAAAAAAATTTCATTTATTATTCAATATCTTTAATAAATCATATATTTAAATCTTTTTGTTCGACCTAAATTCAATTTAATTAGACGTGGCATAGAATTAATTATGTTTCAGACTTTATCCAGTGTCAAATCAACAAACGAATCATCAAAAATGTCAGTCATATGTTAATACATTTTCTTGAAATGAAAATGTGTCTAATAATTATAAAAAGAATTTAATTAAATGTTATACTGTTTTATATAATTGTCCCTAACCTAACAACTTGGAACAAATCCAGATTTTAGTTTTAGAAATAATGATTATTTTTTAATTAATTGAAAATTTGTTTTTTTTCTTGAAAGAAAAGAATTTTTATTAAGTTATTATATTTTCTATAGGATGACTAATTTTTTTGTTTTGAAATATAAAATGTATTCACTGGACAATGATTCAGTGCGATTGAAAGAACTACACTTGCGCTCTTCTGATTGGCCATTGTGTTGAATAATTTTTAGGAACTAATATTTAATTTTAAATAAAATATCCTAAGAAATAAATTAATTCTAAATTGGACTATTTAAGAAAAGAATATTGATGAAAAATATTTTATTTATTTTATTGAAAAATGTATTTTTTTCTTTGTTCTCATTGTCCAATTTCTGTCAAATGTTACATTTGAAATTTTATTTCAGTGGTGAAGATCTAGCTACAGCAATTTTGCGCAAAAAGGACAGGCCAAACAGATTAATCGTCGATGAAGCGACCAATGATGACAATTCAGTCGTGGGATTATCTCAGGCTAAAATGGACGAACTGCAACTCTTTCGAGGAGACACTGTTTTGCTGAAAGGAAAACGCAGGAAAGAGACAGTTTGCATTGTCCTCTCCGATGATACATGCCCGGATGAGAAAATCAGAATGAATCGAGTTGTTCGTACAAACTTGAGAGTTCGACTAAGTGACGTTGTCTCCGTGCAAGCAGTACCTGATGTAAAGTACGGTAAACGTATACACGTTCTACCCATGGACGACACAGTTGAAGGCTTGACTGGAAACCTCTTCGAAGTTTACTTAAAGCCATACTTTTTGGAAGCCTATCGACCAATTCATAAAGATGACAACTTTATTGTTCGCGGAGGAATGCGCGCTGTAGAATTCAAAGTTGTGGAGACTGATCCCGGTCCCTACTGCATTGTCGCACCAGATACAGTAATTCACTGCGAGGGCGATCCTATAAAGCGCGAGGAGGAGGAGGAAGCCTTGAACGCTGTTGGTTATGACGATATTGGAGGTGTTCGGAAGCAGTTAGCACAAATTAAGGAAATGGTGGAGCTACCTCTACGTCATCCTTCTTTATTCAAAGCTATTGGTGTGAAGCCACCTCGTGGTATTCTCCTCTATGGACCGCCGGGAACAGGAAAAACTCTCATTGCCAGAGCAGTTGCAAACGAGACTGGAGCTTTCTTCTTCTTAATCAACGGACCTGAAATTATGAGCAAATTGGCTGGCGAATCGGAGAGTAATTTACGAAAAGCTTTCGAGGAAGCTGAGAAAAATTCACCCGCTATCATTTTCATTGACGAATTGGACGCTATTGCACCAAAAAGAGAAAAAACTCATGGAGAAGTAGAAAGGCGTATCGTATCCCAACTTCTTACTTTGATGGATGGCATGAAACAAAGTGCTCATGTCATTGTCATGGCTGCCACAAATAGGCCTAACAGCATCGATGGAGCCCTACGTCGCTTCGGTCGTTTCGACCGGGAAATTGACATTGGTATTCCAGACGCTACCGGACGTCTAGAAATTTTGCGGATTCACACGAAAAACATGAAACTCGCTGATGATGTCGAATTGGAAGAGGTTTGGAATTAATATCTATTTTTTTTGTCCTTGAAAATAAAATTTTAAACAAAATATTTTTTATAGATTGCCGCTGAAACTCACGGTCACGTTGGTGCAGATTTAGCTTCTCTTTGCTCAGAGGCCGCTCTTCAACAAATTCGCGAGAAAATGGATTTGATCGATTTGGAAGATGACGTTGTAGACGCTGAAGTATTAAATTCTCTCGCAGTGACAATGGAGAACTTCAAGGTAATTTCTTATTCTCGACAATAAGACTACTAAAATAATAACTTTGTTAATTATTTTTGAGATTATCAAGATATAAATAAAATAAACAAATATTGAGTTTAATTTTAATAAAAATTATTTTTCCAGTACGCAATGACGAAAAGCAGTCCTAGTGCTCTTCGCGAGACGATTGTCGAAGTGCCGACTGTATCCTGGGATGACATTGGTGGTTTGCAGAATGTTAAAATGGAACTTCAGGAATTGGTGCAATATCCAGTGGAACATCCAGACAAGTTCTTGAAATTCGGCATGCAACCATCCCGAGGTGTTCTGTTCTATGGACCTCCGGGTTGTGGTAAAACACTCTTGGCCAAGGCGATTGCAAATGAATGTCAGGCAAATTTCATATCGGTGAAGGGTCCTGAACTATTGACAATGTGGTTTGGTGAGTCAGAAGCCAACGTTAGGGACGTTTTTGATAAAGCCAGATCTGCAGCACCATGTGTACTCTTTTTCGACGAGTTGGATTCCATTGCAAAATCACGAGGTGGAACTGTCGGCGATGCTGGCGGTGCTGCAGACCGAGTCATCAATCAGATTTTAACCGAAATGGACGGAATGGGCGCAAAGAAGAATGTCTTCATCATTGGAGCAACTAATCGTCCCGACATCATCGACCCTGCTATTCTTCGTCCAGGAAGATTGGATCAACTGATTTATATTCCTCTTCCTGATGAAAAATCTCGCGAAGCTATTTTCAAAGCAAATCTACGCAAATCTCCTGTAGCACAAGTAAGATTTTGTTTATTTATATATTTTTTACGTGACTCCTTTATTTCCTTTCTTACTTTGAATTTGAAACTTTTTTAGGATGTTGATTTGTGCTACATAGCCAAAGTAACACACGGATTCTCCGGTGCCGATTTAACAGAAATTTGTCAACGTGCTTGTAAACTGGCAATTAGACAATGCATTGAAACGGAAATTCGAAGGGAAAAAGATCGGGCTGCTAATCCTTCAGTTTGTATGGATGTAAGTAGCGAAACGTTAGAATTTAAAATAAAAAAAACTCGAATATTTGAAGAAAACTATTATTAATTATTATTAACCTAGATGGATGAGGAGGATCCTGTGCCAGAAATTACAAGAGCCCACTTTGAAGAAGCAATGAGGTTTGCCCGTCGTTCAGTTTCCGACAACGATATTCGCAAATATGAAATGTTTGCACAAACTCTTCAACAGTCTCGAGGTTTTGGAACAAATTTCAGGTATGTAATAAAATTTTATTTGAAAACTTATCAAAGATTTGACTTATCAAAGAATGGGAGTAATGTGAAAATTTTCCCGACAGATTTCCACAAAGTGGAGGAGCACCAGGTACTCAAGGAGACCTTACACAAGGAGATCAACCGTTCCAAGATGATGGCGATGATGATCTCTATAGTTAAGTTTTCAGTTTTCTGTACTTGATTGCAGTGAAGCATTCGACAAAAGGGCCTGTCTATTAACGTGTGAATATTGCACGGTCACGATTTTTAATGGTTCATGAAAAAATTGGAAATAAATAAATTGCGTAACAAACTTTTTATATAAAAGGGCGTATGATGTATGTCTGAAGTTTGAGTACTTTTTTTTAGCCTTACGATCGTACATATTTTGTGAACAACTAATTCGACTGATATCAAGTGCATAAACTGTTTGTGATACAAGTAGTAATTTTTCAACTTTTTCTATTTCAATATCAAATTGTTTGTATACAAGGATTATTAAATAGCGTCGAGTTAATTTTTTTTATGCGCCATACATTTAAAGATAGACCCTTTTGCTCCGGCGGCACTAGCATCATCATTATTATTATTTTTATTGTTGGCGCTCTAAAACTAAAAAGTGCTAAAAACGCATGCATTACTTGTAGAAAAACTTGAAATATGTACGCGTAAAAACAAGTATAGCTGCGCCAGACAAACATAGGAAATAAGATAATAGAAATTACTTTGGTTTCCATCCTGTAAAATTCGTTTTTGTAAAGATTTCCCGTTCATGTGAACGTTGTGTGATTACGTTTTTTTACCTTTCGGGGCACTCATGCCGTTAAACGGTTTGAAATGTCAAATACATTTTCCTTAAATTGAATTCTTCATCTAATCTATCTAAGAAGCATAATTAAATGAAACTAAAAATTTTAAGTCATCTACAGTTTTTTTTATCTACATTAAATTAGAATGGAAATTTTTATTGAAATTATTTATATAATATTAAGAATTTTACAGATTAGAAATTGCTATTTAAACAAATTACATAAAAAAAAACATGTGCAGCATTAATTTTATCTGTAATAAATGTCATAACGTTCATCGATTTTCTTTTGGTGCACGATTCTTTTTCAAATTGGACCACGTCGATGTAAAGATCTTGTGGGTAAAAAAATACTGTAAACTGAATAAAAGGAGTTACAAAATTTAATCTGAGTATGCCTACTTTTAAATAAAATTCAAAATCTATATTAAATTGAAAATTTAATTTCATATAAGATATTTAAAATTGACGAAATGAAAAATTGCTTATATTGTATCTATATAAAATTTTTCTTTATTCAAGATTTAAAATTGATAACATTATGAAATTTTGAAGTAGTTTGGTAAATTATAAAAATTTGAAGCAAGTAATTAGAGAAAAGTGAATTTTTATTAGACAAAAAGTTGACTTCCTACTTTGAGATGTTGATAAACAAGTAATCGTTTGATAATATCTGTACATTCTATCATCACATTTTTCCACTTATGGGTAGTCATATTGAGAATCTAAGAGTGGAAGTTTTTAGGAAAGCATTATCTTAATGTATGAGAGCCTAAATCATACAATTGATGTATGTATTAATGATAATATGATAATAAAAATAATAATCTTACGAGTACTGACATCAATGTGTTAACAATTTTATGTATGTACATTTGTCATCAGAGTTTTATTATTTATATATATACTAAACAAGGTTCGTTAGTATAAAACCGAAGAACATATTATGGATATATGTGTGACACTGGCCTAGCATATGCGAGTCGTACACTCCATTCAGTAATTTCTACGGTAACTCGAATACATGCTCATTTGGTTACATATTATTACACAGACAAGAGTTACGACAAATACAGTGTGTTCTACCATACTTAGGATAATGGTATTAATCAAATAATAATAATAATAATAATGTACAAACAATTCGCTCGGAAGCGTATAATTAATGTCGGTCAAGTCCCAACCGGTCTACGAATTGGCACCGATGATTTTAAATTAATAAATTAGATACAAATAATCTAACGCCATAATCTATGAACACTGGAAATATTCATTTCCTGTCCTTTTGTTTTGTGTACTCCATCTCAGCTTCAAAAGTAATTGCATTTAACAACTAAATTTGAAAAGAAATATTGTCGCAAATGAATTTCCCATTTTTTTAATATGTAAACTGCAAATTTTCGTACTATCTTGGTGTTGAGAAATCACAGAGGAAATTTTTTATGATCACAAAGCACTTTCTATCCTCTGGAAAATTTTTTTTCGTCTTTTGATATGCGGAATATGTTCCCTTCATTCCGTTCTTTGTGTAACTGGTGGAAATTCTGTGTCGTCGTCTAAACGAAAAGGTCCACCTCCTTTCGGTGGACTCTCCGTTGCTGCTATCCATTCGTGATACTTTTCCGATTCTAGAAAAATAAATACATATATCAAAGATTCCACAAATATTTGACAATTTAAAATGTCAAGCCGATCAGCATTTATGTATTTTCAAAATTCTTCCAAAGCTACTTGTTCTAATTATCAAATTATTTTAACACTTTAAAAAAATCATCCAATTATTTCGATAAAAGCGTTTAGAAAAACGTTTAAAAAATGAAATCTAGGTATCATTAAATTAAACCATTTTAAAAATATTTTTATTGTAAATGTTTTTGCGAATAATTTCTCTTCGTTTTTGTTTTTATGAGATAACAAAGTTTTATTGTTACAAAAACAATTAATAAAAATTATGTAAATTAGAACATTTACCCAGTAAAGTTCCGATCCCACTCAAGGTTTAAGCAAAAAAAAAAATATTGATTAGTTTTTAATAAATAATATTCAAAGTGAAAAATTTATGTATTTTTTTAGTAATGAAGTTCCAAATATAACTGTTTTTTATTGATCGGAAAAGTAATAATAAAAAAAATTATATCCATTACAATGTAATTTATCTATGTAAAGGTTAATTTCTAAATACCATTTACCAATTGACTAATTCAAAACCCACATTCACCATCTTTGAATAAAAAAATTTTTACTTAAAAAAATCAATATTTTATTCCCTGTTGAAAATCATTTTCGTGCAATCTAGGTTTATAAGAAAGATGCAACTTTTTACTATAAAATATTGTTAAGTTTTGCTCTAAGATGGTTTATCAGTTAATTAAATATTTATAATTTACAATTAGTTTTACGAAAAAAAAATTACCCCTATTTTACTTTTAATTTTTTCCAAAAACAAAATTTTTTAATCAATATTTGTACCTACCTTTTTATAAAATTATATAATGTGAAAATTGAAAAGCATTAGATTTACCAAATTTTAAAATTTATAATATGAAAGTGTTAACCGTTTTATTTAAATAATTTTGAATTCGATCGACTTGACATAAGCTGATAATGATGCGTCGCAAACAAGTTATGCATTTCACACTTAATGTAAATTTAAAATTCTACATTAATGTGAACTTTGCATCAATTTATTTGCAAATCAAGGTTTTTAAAATACAGTGAATCAATGGTTGCTGTGAAAATAATGACGTGGGTTTAATGAGTGCCTTTGAAGCAATGCTTATAAGCGAATTTACGATAGTCTAACTTGAAAATATTAATATTCATATTAAGAACTAATTTATCTGTAAATTTTTTATTCCGAAAAAACTAAATGTGCAATATAAAGGAAAATAAGTTTTTAAACTTAAATTCTCTTTCATTCGACAATAAGTTAAATGAATTTCGATTCATTTTCAGCAATGTTAATAATATTGTACGACTTACTTTAGAAGATAACTAGGTACAATAATAATGTGGTTGAAAAGAAAAGAAAAGAAAAGAAAAAAGAAACCTTTTGTTCCAGTTTTATACAAACATGCGAACACTTAGTTTTTATAATTCGTAAATTATACAAAAGAAAAATTAATTAAAATTTCATGCTTTTTACAAAACAAAGAAAACATTTGCTTTTAGAAAACTGAATTAGCATGCAATGAGATGAAATAAATAATTTCGAAATTCGTGGGAAATCACTGAAATTGGAAATTTTGGAAGAAAATAAAAAAAGTTTTTCTCGTGAAAATAATGGAATTAATAAAATTGATAGAATCCTCTCGACATGCTTTTATATAGAAAATGTAAGAGAAGAGAAAAATCTTTTTTATTCAATTTCCAGGCTAATTACACGTTGTGACTCTATTTCAATAAATTATAGCAGATAAAGAGTTCTTTGTTATATTATCCTGTGCTAGAAAAGCAGATTTCATTTTAATAGTTAATTTTAGTAGAGATTAAATAATTAGAAGCGTATATTAATCGTGAGTTAATAAAACAATGTACGCATAAAAACAATATTCATGTACTGTAAATATTTTGATTATTTAAAAAAGAACGATTTGTTTCTATGCGTCTAGAGAAGCGAAATTAGTTAACAATATTTACGTATTAATTGTTAATAAAGTGATCGGTTAAAGAATAGAGTAAATGAGTGTGAATATGATTGTACAGTGTCTCTCATTAAGTGATTGAATGCTTTTATTTGATGAAGCGAAGAGAAAGGCGATCCAAGGGCCCAATGTGTTTGAAAATGAGAGCAAGAAAAGGGGGAGAATAGAGGACATACCAGTACCTGACATGGAGTCTGGCGAGCGGCCACGCAACGCACCCGCGTAGCTATTTATGCAGGCTTCAGCGAATAAAAAGAAAAAAATACATCAAGTGAGGTCAACTATTGGGGCCCCCAATTCCCCAAGAAAATTCATCTAGCAATTTTACATTGGGGGGATCACAAGAAGCGAAAAAAAAGAACAAGCAATCAAAAAGGCCTCTAATAAAATCTCTAACTTTATTCCGCACCATTCACTCGTTTTTTAAATTCTTGTGCATGGTATATCTCTTTATATTTCTAATACAATAACTAAATTCATCAAATCTACTAAAATCTTAATAAATTAAGAGAAAATATATTGTGAAAAGTCATACAACGAATTGAAAATAGAAAAAATAATCACTAGTTAATTTTGAATATTTAAGTTTACTTTAATTTCAAAATTCAAATACAAAACTAAAAGCTTCTCCTGAAAAGAATTAAAAATGAATACAAACAATATTCCTCTAACCTGTTCTTGTGTTTTTTCATTCAAAACTGTTAATCGTGTAATTAGCCTACTGTATAGTAAATGTATGTACATTAAGTTGAAAATATGTAATGACATAATACTTGAATATTACATTAGTAATAATTTCAAAACATTTTTACACAAAAAAATATTATTACAAAACAAAACTAGTTGAAACAACATTTTGCAAATAAAGTTTCGATTTCCGACAAATTTTTGAAATCATAATACAAGTGTTAACTTGACACGCAATCCTGATGATTTCAAGTAGCCATGCACAAATTTAAAGAAACAGAAATATTTTTGTTATTCAGAAACGAACAATGATAATTAATATTTCCAACCACGAACGCTCAAGTCTTTATATAGAATAAATATTAAAATTGTAATATTTGCTTACAATTTCATTCATTTTAATTAATTATTTTTAATCTTCAAACGCACTCTGTCATGCAGAATAAAATTACTTAACGTCTAACAGATATAAAACTATTTTTAAGCTGAATTATTCAGATCATAGAAATATTTTTGTCACAAATGACAGTATTCTTTTCTTAAATCAATAATTGAAAAACCTAAGATTTGTTTAAATTGAAAACAAAATTCATTTCAATAAACAAAGTTCAAATACCTGAATTTGGAACAGCCTGATTGGCCGTTACGGAACTCTCTCCCGATCCAGTTGTCGAAACAGTAGCACAGTCTACTTCGTCTTGTTTACCATCCAATCTATATAAACAGTTTGATAATGTAGTGATTGTAAATTATACCCTGAACAATTGAAATTTAAGATTAAAAATAACCTGTGTTGTTTTAAAAGAGTACAGTCACCCCCTTCATTCGTGTCCAAATTGTATACGTAAAGGTAACCGTCAGCACTGGCGACGAGAAGCCTCAACACTTTTTGTATGCTGCAGAAAATTGTTTTGTAAGTATTTTATATTCATTTCTATAAATTGATTAATGAATTTCTCTAAACAACGCAATTTAGTTACTTACGTAGTGATGGCACAAACATTTTTTAACCCTTGAAAAGGTAAATGAACACTTGCAAAGGCACGACCTTGATTAAACACATCGGTGACTTGAGAAGGTAAGTAATTCGCCGACGCGGAAACTGCCTTCGTTAAGTAGCCCATCCAACTCTGGGCCTCTTCTGGCTGTTGCTGAGGCCTTTGGAAACATTTTATTCGTCTCAATTAATAAAGTGTTGCAAGTATTATTAAAATTTCTTCAAGCTAATTAAACAAAATATTTCTATTTCTTACACACTTGTTATATTATAATTTCTAAATCATGGACTCACGCTTCCTTGGGTTCCTCCAGCTTAAAAATATGCACAGTCTCCGTGTTGCTGGAACAACAAAGGAACATTGAATCCATACTAAAAGCAAGACTACTTATCGAGACGCATCTTTTCACCCCTCGCCGAAACTCAAACAGTTTAGTGCCATCATTAACCTGAAAATCATAACTTTGTGAAATTTGTCAGTTTTATTTTATTGATGAAAATAGATTTGAGAACTTACGTTAAAGACCCTGATGACAGTGCCCTTCTCGGATGCAGTTGCAACTTTTGTTCCATTAGGACTGAAAGCAAGAGCTGCCAAAGGACTATCGTGAGCTGGAATCATTGTTTTGGCTTGCTGGAAAAACGAAAGAGGAAAGAAACTGTTAGAACTCTTATTTATAATTGCAAGAAATTAAAAAAAAGAACATTTAAATTTACCAGGTTAGTCGCATCAAAAATTTGAACTTCTCCAATGGTATTCGAACCAGGGTAGGCCAAATAACAGTTGTCGCTGTTTATAGAAAGTGTACAAAGTCCAGCTAGGTTTGGTGGTGTTTCTCGAATTGTGTGCAGCACCTTCATATCTCGAATATTGTGAATGTATAAAGATTCTTCCAGACATACTACCAATCTCTAAAAAGCAATATTAATCATAGACTTTTCAGTCCAATGCAAATTGTTTGTAAATAATCAAAGGCTTGTAATTATTACCGCTCTATTGAGTTTCACAGCCAAAATTGTGTTTGAGTAACTGTAGTTACATATTTCAGTTCCTTTTTTAAAATGGCAAACTTTGAGTTTGCGGGGGGAAGATAGGCTAACCATTGCCAAAAGACTGCTGTTGAACAACCTTTCGACAATAAATACATCTTCTGTGTCTGTAAAAAACAAAAACAGAATTTAGAAAAACAGATGTTTAGAAACTATTGTAGTAATAAATGCTTTTTATTAAATTACCATTTTCGAATATTTTTCCTAGATGGTCCACAGAACTAAGAGAAAATATTTTATATCCAGACTTGGATCCAACTGCTAATGATCTGCAATCATGAATAAAAGGAAAATCATTATCAATTTCTTTGCGACGTTATTGTGTTTAATTTCTAATGACTAAACGTTTTAAATAACATTTATACATGTTCTCTTATTCTTCGAGATTAGATAAAATGTTATCTAATCTTGAAGAATAAGAGAACATGTATGAATGTTAAAAAACGAATGTCAGTCCTTTAAAAGAAAACAATTCTTATTGTAAAAAAAAAAATTAAAAAACATTGACTTAATTATATCTTTCCTGCTAAAAACAAAAGTTGTTTTAATCAGAAATTTTCACGTAAACAAAATATGTACTCAAAACAACTCTGCATGAATTTGAGAATTCACTACTCATTCCAGAATAAATCAAATATTTGTCAATTCTCATCCTTTATTTAGGTATTTAATTATTAAATAAATTTTTGAAAGATAAATAATAAAAATGTGCAAGTGGAAATTGCATTGTTAATGAAATTCTGTAAAAGACCAATCAAACCGATATAAGTAAGCTTAGTCAGAATAGTCAGATTTTCATTGGTTATTAGGCAGCAACGTCAAGGTGACAAAAGAATCAAACTGACACACGTTAATTTTTCATACAATCATGAAATGCATGAAATGTTTACAAGAATGAAAAAGAAGATCGTCGCGAGAGAGGCAATAAAGGAATTGTGCATACGAGAAATAAAAAAGGATATTAAAGAAGAATGACAAGGACAATTATTGCGATACAGCTGATCGACGTAAACACTACAGTATTTACGATTATAGCCTAATGTTTGTTCTTGATACGCAATTAATTAGTGAAAGGGGGAAACCAAGAAGATGACGCAAAAAAATTAAAACATAAGTGACCAGTTGCGCGAGAAGAAACGCGCAAGCACGGGGTGACGCCATGCGTGAATAAAAAACTTTTATCCTCGTTTACGCGGGTGACAAAAGGGGTTAAACAACTCGATAGAAAAAAAATGTCAAATCATAACGAATTGCCGAGTAATTAAAAACTAATTACTGTCCTTGTAATACGATGCATGTTTACTTATGTTCACTTACGTGCAATCTTGGTTGAAATTGACAAAAAAAACACCATTCTGAGAATCAGAAGTCTGATTTGCGAGGTTCATGAGGCCGGATATACCGTACTTGAGACCTTGTGTCAACACATCCACGTTACGAGCGAAATTTTGCATAAATTGCACGAGACGGATTGCACTCAACGATCTGCTTGTGTTTATCTCGTTCCAAAGTCTTTATAACAAAGCAATTGCAACTACCAACACTTCCATATTGAACTGAACTGAACAGCTGACAAACGCAATCTAAACTAAGGAACGGGAAATACTGAAACACTGTGAAACACTACCATCCATCCATTCCTTTATTCTGTTTCCATGGAAACGGAGTTTAAATACATCACGCGATACTCGACCACAGCCTTTAATTATTATCATAATTATTTGCGATAAACATTTATTAACGCAATGGACAAATTACAAAAAAAGATGACAAAAAAAATATTTCAATAAACAAATCGGAGTAATATTACGTTAGCTTTCGGAAAATTTGTACTTATTCTAAACAATTACACTTGTTTCTTTGTTTCCAAATAATGGAGTAATTTTATCAAATCTTTCTGCTTAAAATTTATATCCTAATACTTTATAATACCTATTTTTTAATAATAATTTACTTTATTTACATATTTAACTTGACATTTTTATTTTGTGTTTTCCTAAAAACAAATTGTTGAATGATATAGTGAAAAATTTCTTAATTTACATTTTTTTGTATCGTCTACAACAGATTAGAAAATAAAAAGTATAGGTAGATGTAAAGAAGAATAGAAAAAAATATTTTGAACATATATTTGGCTTTTGAAAACATTTCTAAAGAATCAAGGTTGTACTTTCACGATTTAAAGAAGTACAAGGTTGATACCTGAACTGAACGTTCACTCAATTCATGCAAAATTTAATATCAATTTATTGATTCATTAAATTCTATACATAAAATTAATACCTCTTACATTTATTGCATCACAGTTTTTGTTAATTTATTTATTATCTGTCAAAAGTAGTAATAATAATTAACAATACTGTCAAAAATAAATATTTTATTTAAAAGCATTTTTTCGAATTGTTCATTTGAGACTAAAAATTACTCTAAACAAACCACTTCTTTGTTTACAGTGATTTAATAATTATATTAATAGTCATAAAATATAATTCTAATAATTAACAACAAATAATATTTACCTAATATAATAGAGCCATCGATTTTCTTAATTTTTTTTCGAAATGAATTGTAAATAAAACTACAAAGTTTTTTTAAAATTGTCACTTTCTGAATCTTTTTATAATTATTTTACAAAAAAAAGTCGAAAAAAACGAAAAAAACTCAAAATAATATTTTAACCCCTAAACTCGAGTTATTTGAGCATTTGAAATTTGGTATTCCTGATAGTCATTTTAAAAAATGGATACAAATTAAAATTTTCCTTTCCAAGGGTTTCAAGGTTTCGAGCGTATTTGTTAAATATCAATGAATGTAATAATATCTTAGCTATTTAAATCACCATTCCGATATATCTTGCTTTTATTAAAAGCAGGAAGAATCGATTTATTGGGTTTCATATTCTAGGGGAATTGAGAGCTTGCCAGCCTGTTCAGAATGGTCGTCGGACGTCGAGAGAGCAAGGGAGCGAGAGGAGGAGAGAAAAAAGACTTGAAGAAGATATAGAGACCAGCTGGGCTTTTCGTCTGCTTTGCTTTACGTCAAACAATTCTCTACATTAGTTGTACTTTGACAGGCAACTCGTTGCAGTAACTCGTAAAGGGGTTTTGTCAATTATAATCAGTGATTACAAGCAACTTGAAGAAGAAAATTATGGTTAGTTGATACAGACTTTTTAAAATTGACTTATTATATGAATCATGATTTGTTGCAAGATTGTCGCAAAACAATAATATTGTTCGCATCATTTATTATTCTTTTCAGTCTTTTATTAGACTTTCTTATATATAGCACACTGAACCTGTTCAACTCAAAATTATTTTTCTAATCAATGTTCTAAGTTTCTAATTTAATAAAATTACGAGTAAAATTACTTCAAAATAAAACAAGTTGTAGCTGAAATTTCCAAAAGTATTAAATATTTATCGAAGAAGAAAAGATATCTTTTAAAACAATCTAAATGATTTTATTGATACTTTTAATTTCGTTAAAAAGAACTTTTATTTGTTATTCGACCAAAAATGACTTTTCTTTCAAATTCAAAAATTCAAAAATCAAAGAGTTTCAAAAAAAAAAACATTAAAATAAATGCAATAAATTAGATATTTGAATATACTCACTAAACGAGAATGAAGAATGTCGATGTCCATCAGGATGCAGTTCTGGAGGTGTGTAAGGTGTATCCATTTAGCGAGGATAAATAATCCGTTCGTCAGCTGAAAGGTAGCCTTTCGTTAATTCCGAGCAAATTAACATAACAATGGATGGACCGTTTTTACATCAATTGATTACAGCACCTGTAAAAAATGTTCTCAAATTACAGCGAATCAAGAAGTGAGTCTAAATTAAATTTATGAAATATTAATATTTCAAAGTTAAGCATGTTAATTTTTACTCAGAAAATTAACATTTTAATTCAGCATTTGTTTTTTCGTGTGTAATCTTTTTTTTCCATAATAAACATTACAATAGTTAGTGCATGCCCTAATTGTTTCTCTCTAATTTAGAAATCATTTAAATTCAATCACAGTTTTAACATTTTAGCCTTTGCTAAAATGACATTAACATTTGCTAATATTTTCAATAATAATATTATAGTAACTTTTTTAACCTTTGATACTTTGTACAAAATTTAAAAACAGATAAACTATTGTTATCATTGTATCTTGATTCAAGATGAATTTTTTTTCTGAAACAAGAAAATACTTAATTTTCAAGTTTCATCATCATTGAATGATTTCAAAAGATGCGTGAGGTGCATGCTTCAGGGGAATTTTTATTGATGTGGACAGGATTCACTGAATGGCTAAGTACACGACTGACATTAATAATTTTGCTCAGAGTCACGGATGTATTTATCTGCAATGATTTGAGAAATGGAATATTTTTCGTCTGCGAATGATATATAAGCAAAATCTGCAAGTATTCATATGCATATATCTATACATATAAGTATATACTGTATTGATTGACCACTTGACCACTGCCTATTGGACTCAGAAATTAATAGAATGCAAATTCCATCTTAAATTGCATTTGGAAATATTTTATTCTCGAAACTTTATAATTCAATAATTAATAATTAATAATTTCAAAAGCTTTGTTTAAGTAAAAATATTATATTTTTTGAATGGAAACAAAAAAAGTAAAGAATTCGTATGAAATAAATAAAACTAGATAGAAGCAGAAGGTTGTATCAAGTTTGTTAAACTTTGCTCCTTGGATCGGTTTAAATATAATACCACAATACCACAATAAAAAAAATTAGATTTGAATTTTGTTGCTGAAATTGAGATTTCTTATCTATAGACTGATTTCTAGTCATACGAGTTTTGAAGCTTCTTATCTTATATAAGAAAAGCCGTGCAATTCTTTATATAACATAATCCAGATCCTTATATATATATAGAATTAAAAAAATTTGCATACGTCTAGTAGTTCCAATTGAAAATATAAATTTACAGTCTCAGTTTTAATAAATCATGAAAGATGAATATTAATACAATTTTCAGAAAAAAATATTGCTGACTGACATTTAAAAAAATTTAAGCATTTAATGTTCTTGAAGCATTATAGAATGTTTCCCTAACGCTTTATCGCATAATTTTCATTTCCTTTTTATATGTATGTATGTATTCATCGTAACAACACGCACAAAATGATTTGAATGCAACTGGATAAGTAGAATATGTAATTGTGAGTTTAAGATGAACAAATTTATACCAATACTTTTAGTTTTTAAAATTCCAACCACCATTGTTGAATGTTACAAAAAATTACATTTTAACTAGTCAGGGTTGCCACAAAAATTTAACTTTATTTTTCCCTGACTTAATGACTTTTCCCTAATTTCCAGACAGAATTTTGTCTTTTTCCCTGTCCCTAAAGAATATTCTGATGCACTCTAAAAATTATTAGACACTCAAAAAAAAAAGGTTCTATTCAATTTATTTACAAATTTCTTCAAAAGTAAAATTATTCGAAAACATCAATAGTTTTATTTTAAATAAATATTTAATCATTATTATTATTCCATAGAAATTAAGATAATTACAAAAAAATTCAAATTCAAACCTTTTTGCAATTTAACAACTTCATAAGAATCTTCGACTCGCAGTGATCGATTTCTTTATGTTTTATAATATAATTAAAGATGATCGAGTGATAAAATCATTATTTTATTATTATAAGAATCTTGTTACTAAATTTTTTCAAAATTATTTTCATCATTTCAATTCAATTATTATTTTCTACAATTTTCAAATAAAATTCTTATTTCTTTAAATCCAGGAGAATTCAATTATTTAAATACAAAAGTAAATAATTTATTCAATAATTGAATGTTTCTTAAAATTTAATTTTTACTTAACAACTTTTGAAAATATGTAATTTCTATTAAGGAATTTAAAATTTTTTAATTAAAATTTTAATAAAATTTATTACATTAAAGAATTTTATGACAATTTTTGAAAATAATTGAAAACTTTTTGAAGAATTTTATTACAATTTTTTTTTAAATAATTGAATTTCTGAGAAGAATTTAAATAATAATTTTTGAAAACAATTGAATTCATGAGAAGAATTTTATTAAAGTTTTTGACAATGTAATTTAATTCTTGAGAAGAATTTCGCTATCTATGAAATTATTTCCAGTACTTTTAATAAAAATACCTGACTTTTCCCTGAACTCTCAGATTTCCCTGACTTGTGGCAACTCTGCTACTTTAAGATATAAAAATTAAATTAATGTATTAATATTTAATATTAATAAACTACTAATTTAGACGAAAATTATAGAAATAAATTGTTTTTAGTGTACAATGGAAGAACCCAAGATCTTGTACGAACGAGGCTTACACTCCCACATTTGTGGAGCATGTGGCAAATGTAATCACCCATGGAATTTGGATCATACCTTCATTGATTGCAGCAATAGAATTGTTACAACGTTCCATGACATGGACACAATTTTTGTCTGCTACTATTTATGGAACATCTTTGCTTCTTGTCTTCACTGTGTCAACCTTTTTCCATTGTGTCCATTATCATAAGCAAAATGGGTAAGTTTCGATATAATTTCAGTCCATTTTCTGAAAGCAGATTAACAGAATTAATAATATATTTAATTTCATAAACTGTCGAAAAAATAGAAATAAATTTTTACACGCATTTTCAGACAATTAAAAGACGCGCTTCATCGATTTGATCGTGCGATGATCTACATTTTTATAGCTGCCACATATTTTCCCTGGTTAAACAATGAGCGCTTCCAAACGCATGTAACTTTGTCTACAATGAGAATTTTAATATGGATCATGGCAAGTCTCGGTATTCTCTATCAACAAATATTCCACGAGCGATATAAAAAGCTTGAAACTGTTTTTTACTTAGTTATGGGTGTAGGACCCAGTATAGCAATTGTCGATATTGTAAGTACAATAACTATTTTTTTGAAAAAATATTTAAAAAATAATAATTAAATTATTTATATTTGAATTTATATTTTCAGAATGAATATAACGATATAATAGAGCTCAAAATGGGAGGATTAATGTATATAATAGGAATAATATTTTTTAAATCTGATGGACGAATTCCTTGTGCCCATGCTATTTGGCATATGTTTGTTGCCTCAGGAGCTGCTTTTCATTATTTTGCAATTTTAAATAATCTTTATCCAATGGCTGACGATGATAAAGGCTCCAAAACTCTGACAAATCCTATTTTAACCAATTTTATAGAATCTCATTTAGAACTTTAAAATTTCTAGGTGTCTTAAAATCTCCAATTTTAAATCAATTTACAAATCAATATCGATTGATATTTTAAATTTTATATATTTTATAAGCATGATATTAAAATTTTTGAGAATAAACGCAGTAGAATTCTCAAAAACTATATAAGAAAAAAAAAAAAAAAAAAAAGAAAGAAACATCACTGCTAAATAAAGTGCCACTGATAATACCAATGACTAAGACAAAATTTAGCGCAATTTGAATATCTAAAAAGAAAGACAAATTAATTTGTCTCATAAAATACTCCAATGAATTTATTGGTACCTGATGAGTATAATGAATTAAAAATGATTTTAAAAAAACGACTTCTAAACTAAAGTATTAGTAAAATTGTGTGGTAAATATTGGAGAAAATTTTCATCTTTTTGATATAGATGCGAAAAAATAGGAGTAGAGAGTGGAAATAACTTGTATTTTGTGAGTTTTTACTTTCTTCAAATTATCAATTTTTCATTTAGAATATCTAAATAGGTACAATGTTTGAAAAAATCTATTATTAAATAATTTTTGATCTCAAAATATTGTTGAAAATGATTTATAGAGAAAATTAAATTAGAATATTTTTGTATTTTAGAAATAATAGTAATAATCTAAGACTTGAGATTAAGTTGAGAAAATTGTGTAAGATATGTTAAATTATTTTTTTGTAAAACAGTGCCAAAATCAGAAAATAATTTTTAGTCTCATTATAGAACATTTTTTATATATATTTGAAAAAAACAAATAAAAGCGCCAAAATACATAGTAAAAAGGAAAAAAAACATTTTTTCACTTTAAATAAAAACAACTAAAGCAGTAATTACTGCTCTTATAGGCCTAAAGAGTGACAAAATTCAGTTATATATATTTCAAATAATTGTCTAAATTTAAAAAAATTTTAATTCTTAATTGTTAATTAATAAAAATGCTATACGATTGAAATACGTATTTCATATGTTAATTAATTTTCTTAAAAAATCAACTGAATCAACGTTTTGCTCAGTTCGCTTGAGATTAAAAGTTTCAAATAGATATTATGAGTATACTGATAATGATAAGCAATCTTGTTACCCTTACTCTTCTTCAATAAAAAATAATATAAATCAATATAAAATTATTTCACTTATTGCAATTTTCATAAAAATTTTATTTTTATTTTTCCTTTCACACAATTTTTACACTTTTTGTTTAAATTAATTTTGATTCTTTGTATGTAATCGTAATTATTTAATTTAATCATTTTTACAGGCAAAAAGGTCCTGTAAATAAGAAAACAATTTTTAAAAAATTATTTGGTTTCTATATTTTAAAATTTTTAAAGAATTAAAAATACAAAATTGTTTGGGAGCAATGACATTTCAATCATTTCATGTATATAGGCGTGAAATGCAAGTGAAATGAAGCACATGTATTGTTTTGATCTTAAAGTAACCATGGCGACCATGACAACAATGAAGAATTTTTATCAAGTTCTGTCAATTTAGTATTCGTGCACCTCGTGCACTTTGAAGTGTCCACACACAAAATTATTAATATCGATGTGAAATGATTTTCGAAATTTTTCTCAAATCATGTATAATTTTAGTCGAGACAAATGCATCACGATCTTAATGTAATTTTGTTTATCTATCTAACATCTGATTACAATTCGTCAACAATATTTCATAACCTAGGAAATTATTTAGTGTACAAATTTATTTAACCATTCAGAGCAAATTGACAATTTTGCCAATTATTTTCAATGAGAAAAACAACTCTTAAATTTTAATGAATTTTTGGTTTGGAGAATATGGATAGAATCACTAACGAAGAAGACTTGAATTATGTGGGAATCTCCAACAAATTGCCTCCTTGGTTGTTGGAAATGACAGAGTATGTAAAATTATATATTATTTACTATGAAGTTAATAGTAATAAATAGAAATAAAATAATAAATTAACAATAAATGAATACAAATCCATTGGTTTTTACAGAACAGTGAAAAGGTTAAATCTACAAGAAACCAGTGGAATTGAACCAAATGCAGATTTATTAATCAAACCAGATTTTCAACCTTTTGTTGAAAATAAATTCAATGCAGAAAAGTCAGTAAAAGAGTAAGTAAATTTTTACAATTTTCACATTTTATAATAAATAATAGTTCAGAAAATGTGATGTTTATTTTCCTTTAAGAAAAGAGGAGTTTTTTACCTCAACGCACAAACTTAAGAATTCGGATTGTAATGTAATTTTACAATCCACTGCCAAATCGCTTCCAAATTCTCCACGTCAGGAAATTAGTCGTGAATCAAATGAAGTGAATCGGACATTTTTCACTTTAAACGATATTTACCAAGCTGAGCAAAAAGATAGATTAGGAAAATTGGATAAGTACTTGGATGAAAAAAAAGCAAAGTACACAGTTTCAGATTCTCCCTTCAGAATATCAAAACGAGTCTCCTATCAGGAGAAAGAAAAACATAGATACGCACCAAATAAAGAACAAATTGCTCATTCTGATATACATCGAAAAAGTGAATCGGAAGTCACACCATATTTACCGACAGGTTCTTTATTATTATATTAAACAATTTTTAGCTTTACTATAGAGATATTAAACTACTTTTAAACTGCTCTCAATTTTTTCTCCCAGGAGTTATTAAAAGAAAACTGGATTACTTAGCAGGATTCGCGCCAAAAATTCCAATCCAAGAAGAAAGTACAAAAGTTTTAGTCGAATGTGATGTTAAAAGTAAAGATTTGTACGAGAGGAAATTTCAAGATCCTACTGTAGGAGAAAATAAAGTTGATTTTATCTATCGTCATGAAGAAGGATCAGCGGAAGGTTCGTTATTTTTTCTATTTTAAATTTTGTGTTTTGAAAATATTTTTTTAAAAAATGATGATAAAGAAAGAATACAATTAGATAAAGACAAGTTATTGAGAAAAAAATCCCACGCGATGTATGAAAATATTAGTTTTGATTGTTAATTTCCTCTATAGTGAAGAAAAATTCTCAGGTTAGTGTTTTTCTAACTACATAATAATGATTAATTTTTATTAAGCAATATATAGAAGAATACTTTACTTTCAGTGGAGCAATCAGAGACGGATTTTATAATTCCAGAATTACCATTTGGTAAATCATTGATGATTAATATTTTAAGTACCTGGGGAGACAAACAATTCGTTGGCCTAAATGGAGTAGAAATATTTTCTGAATTGGGTAAACCTATAATTATAGAGAAGGTAATATCTTATTCTTAAGAAGTTTTTCGCCTTTCAAGATTTTTAGAATCTTTATTTCTTATTCTTTTTTATAATTAGATTTATGTTGAACCGTCTGAAATGCTTGAAGATAAAAATGATCCTCGAGGTATTAGCAATCTGATTAATGGGATTAATCGAACTAGAGATGATACTAATATATGGTTATCTCCTTTTATAAGTGGAAATGATCATTTGATTCATGTACATTTTGAAGAATCTACTCGAGTTGCAATGATACGAATTTGGGTATGTAAACAAATATGACGCGAAGCATTACAAATTCTTAAAAAAAATTGTATGCTTATTGTTTTTCAGAATTACAATAAATCGAGAATACACTCTTATAGAGGAGCAAAAGATATAATTATTTTACTGGATGAAATCAAGATATTTGACGGTGAAATTGCAAGAGCTTGTGGTGATATCGTTGGCAGTATCGACTCATTCGGTGACGTGGGTAACAAAAATGAAATAATATTTCAATTATTATTTTTTGCAATGTTAATCGAATATTTTTTATTGCAGACTATTTTGTTTACAACTGACGAAAATATTCTGGAGTTAATAGCAGAAAATGATTTAAGTTTTGGGGAATGTAATTATGACGTTGATACAGAAGCTGATAGACCCAAAACTGGCACTGTAATTTTAAAAATTAATTAAATAACAAATATGTTAAATAACGAATATTTTAATTAATTTGTTTAATTTGAAACTATATAAACACTTTGATTTTTTAATCCTTACAGGAAGTTGATTCATTTTCATGTCATGCTAAAAGGTCTGAGATTCTCGGCGAAAATGAAAATGGAATGTCAATATCGTGCAAAGAAATTCAACTTGTATTCATTTCTAACTGGGGTCTCTTTAATATGATAGGTAAGATAAACAATTAATAATGATTAATAGAACAAATAGATAAATTTCAAAAAACTATTTCAGGATTAACAGGAATAGAACTTTTCACTGACCAAGATACACAAATTTCTTTCGCTCATGCAAAAATAACCTGCAACATTGGTAATGACAATTTAATGAGACTTATAGATGGACGTAATTTAACAATTGATGAAAATCATATGTGGGCGACTCGATTTTCAATCGACACTACAGTCATAGTAACGATTAAATTTGATAAAGAAATTTTTGTCACTGGAATTAAAATTTGGAATTACAATGCTTCGTTAGATCTTTCTTATTGTGGGGTAATTAATTTACAAAGAAGGAAATTTCTTTGTTCTTTAGTAAACAATTTCTAATTTCCTATCGATGAAAAATAATAAAAATTATTTTATACTTTTAAGGTAAAACAAATGGTTGTGAAATTGGATGGAAAACCGGTTTTCGATCTCATCGATGGATTTATTTTAAGAAGAGCCCCTGGATGTTGTCATTATGATTTTGTGCAAAAAATTAGCCTGATAAATCCTCCAACAACTGAAATGACGGTTCCAAATCAGCCGGGATTGCATCATTCCATAACACCTGAAGGTTATTCTAAAAATATGTAAATTTAATTAAAAACAAGAAAATATTTGTAACAACATTTTTTATATTTTGTAATATTGGTAGATTCGAGCGAAGATCTGGATTATGAAGCAACATCAGTGCCTTTTGGATTTGTTTATCAAATAGTAATATTTTCAACTTGGGGAGATCCTTATTATGTTGGTCTTAATAGTATTGAAATGTACGACGCAGAAGGTCAAAAGATTTTACTCACGGAAGAAAGTAATATTAAATTAATACATTTAAAGAAAAAAAATTTTAAGCAAAAATTTGATTCAAACGAAATAAGTTCATTTTATTTATTTTTTTCTTTCAGATATTGCAGCTTATCCAGAAAGCGTAAATGTCTTAGAGGGAATGGATAACGATATAAGAACTCCAGATAAACTTATTGATAACGTTCACGACTCCTGTGACGGTCAACATTCTTGGTTAGCACCAATCTTTCCAGGACAGGTGCGCATTGCATAGAATTTAATTTATCATCGAGAAATTTCAATAGTTCAATAATAATATTAATTTTCCACAAGACAGAAAGCTTAATATTTGAAACATATAATAACATACTTTCATTTCAGATTAATAGAATTTATATAATTTTTTACCATCCAGTTGCTGTGTCTGAAATAAAATTTTGGAATTACGGAAAAACTCCACAAAGAAAAGTTAAAGAATTCGGTGTATGTAGGTCTTATACAAGTCTTTCTATTTTTCCTACTATTTATTTGTGCAATATATTTTTTTGGTTTTCAGATTTTGGTAGACGACTTATTAATATATAATGGAACATTGAATAAAGATAGTCCGACGGGAGTTTATTTTAAAAATGCCAAAGACAATATCGCGTACAAAAAAAATTCTTCAAAGTATATTTTTCTCTTTCTATAAATTTTTATTCACAAATCAAATTATAAATATAGAAGTGCAGGTCACGTATATATATTTTTACATTTCAGATCTCAAGACGAAATTCAACTTGTAAATTTAGGGAAGAAAACAACTTTTGGCGGAAATTTTTTGCCAGATCCATCTCTTCGACCACACACATCTTTAATTCAAAAGAATTTTTAAAGAAAAAAACTAAACTAATAAAAATAATTGTATACGCAATCTATTCTTTTAAATTTTGTAAAATAGAATATAATTCATTAAACATATAAGTAGTGCTTAATAATTATTTAATTTAGCAGTTATTTGAAAAAAACCCAATAGTAGAATTGAGAAAAATTTTTATGATTTTTATCATTTTTATAAATACGTTTACGTACCATGCATGCCTACTTGATTTCCATTATATTTTGAGGGTTTTAATAAGCGTTGACCGCGTTGACCGCGTTGACTTTCAAAGATCATTGTTTTAAATAATTTTAAAAATCACTTTTGGTCACTATAATTCAGTGATCTTGGTTTTTTGTTTTAAATAAACTGAATAAGTATAATATTTTTATATTAGCCGGCTTTTAGGTTAGGTTCTCTTTTTAAATTAAATTATCGTTAGTAAAGATTATAACTTCTCAGTATAGTTTTTTCTTAACTGTAACATAACTTTTAACACTAGAATACCTAAATTGAGTAAAACGTAATAAATGAAACTTTTCTACGTTATTATTATTAAACAATGAAAAACAATAACGACAATATTCGAACCGTTAAAATAATAATTTATTTCACTTTCACTGTAGTTCACTATTTTTAAATTGTCTACATTCAATTCTGCACTTTCTTCAGAAATTAGATTTTAGAGTTATTACTTTATTAAAATTAGTGCATCATTTTCAAAATTACTTTACAATTTATAAAAGTATTAATAAGATGTGATATTAGTGAATAAAGAAATTATTTCATCTATAAGGAAAAGAGAAATTTAAGTTAGTTTTTGACCAAGTGGTGCCATCTTTATAATTTATATCAATCAATTTACTAGATAATCAACCTTACCAACAGTTCTTTCCAAATTTCAAGCTAATTTTTTTTGTCAAACTATAATTTCAAAACTATGCGCAATTTATTTAAACTTACCCTTTTATACTTGAATTATTCAGTAAAATAAAACAATTTTTCAACGTTTTAATATTATTATTTTCAGTGATTGAGAGTTTGAGTCGCTTATTTGAATTTGGTTGTTGTATGCGGAGCGCCACCTGGATGTCTTTTCCGATTTGTCAAAATGGTAAGAGGATACATATTTCCGAATTCGTCGATTAAATCCAGAAACATCTTTTATTCTTGTGCAAATAATAAATTTATGTAAAAACAATATAGTGCAGAAGAAATTTATCTGTTGGAATTACTAAAAAGTTTTATTTTTAGGGTATCGACATCAATCATAAACATGACCGAAAGGTGCGTCGAACAGAACCAAGATCACAGGATGTTTATTTGCGACTTCTTGTCAAGGTATTTAGTTTTTTTATATTTTGTATGTTAGTTTAGATCCCTTTTTTAGATAAAATCGATAAAATATTAAAACAATTTTAACTTTTTTGTCAAAAATTGTATTTTTCGTACTTGCAATACTTAACCTGTTTTGAGGTTATGTTCTCCTTTGTATTATGTTGAACTCGTGGCTTACTTTATCCATTTTATCAAATTGCAATTAATAGTTTATTTTTAATAAAAAGGGGAATTATTTGCGAACTGCACTCTGTGTTAGTCTGAATTTAAGAGACTAGTCCAATTTGAATGTTCGCTAGAGTAATTTCAGCTATCCTATTCCGGATTTTATGTTTATTTAAAAGACGATTATTCTAGCTGATACACTTTTAAAATGGCTATAAAATAAATAGTTTGCGTTGTTTGTAGAACGATTTATAATTTTTGATTGCTTTCAGCTTTACCGCTTCTTGGCAAGAAGAACGAACGCCAAGTTCAATAAAATCGTTCTCAAGAGACTGTTTATGAGTAAAATTCATAGGCCACCGATTTCTCTAGCACGAGTTGTACGATTGATGAAAAAGCCAGGTCGTGAAAACTGCATTGCAGTTATCGTTGGCACAGTGACGGATGATGCTAGAATTTTTGATGTTCCAAAACTTACGGTATGTTTAGTTTTATTAAATATTTGAAAGATCAAATAGAAATTCATAGTATAATTAAATTTCCAACAAACTGAAATGAAAAAGAAAACTATACGAATAGTTCGATTTGAGAAAATTACCTTATTTTGAATGGTCTTTAAAAACAAGTTTTTAATCCTAATTTTTTCATCTTTTTCGCAGGTGTGTGCCCTGCGAGTGACAGAAAAGGCACGAGGCAGAATTTTGAAAGCAGGAGGTGAAATTATCACTTTCGATCAACTTGCTCTGCGCTCTCCTACTGGCCGTAAAACTGTTATGCTTCAAGGAAGACGTAATGCTCGTGAAGCCGTCAAACACTTTGGATTAGCTCCTGGTGTACCACACTCACACACCAAACCCCTTGTCAGATCTAAGGGACGCAAGTTTGAAAGAGCCAGAGGCCGCAGGCGTAGCTGTGGCTACAAGAAGTAATTTAATCCATCGCCGAAATTTATTGTACAACAAACCTCTTACAAGGCAATTTTTGTCTTTATGTTCTCTTTGTATAAGGTTAGTGGAAAATAAATATTGGCACAATGTGTTACAATTTCTTTCAAAAATCAGACTTTTAATTAATTAAACTTTCTTTTTATCTCACAACATAGTAAAATATGAATTTTGATGAAACAAATATCGAAATTCTTTTGATAATTCCTAGATTATTTTAGTGTCCTTTCGTATCTTCGTTTTTCTAAAATAGTTGCAAAAATGAGAAAAAGTTTATGTTCAACAAATTGACTTAAATTTAATTATTAAAATTAATTACCGTCTCTGAATCTGATTTTCCATCCGGGGCTAATTCAGCGTCCTCTAACTTTTCTTCGTCATCAGATGGTAGATCCTCCGTGAATGTTACAGTCGGGAAATATAATTTTGATTCCTCGATAGCCTTTTCTGGATTTTCGCTTACATGATAAGGACCAATACCAGCAAAAGCTAGAAATGCCTCAGAACCGACTTTCTTCACAGCACAAACAAAAGTTTCGAAGCTAAATAATTAGAAAATTTTTTTAAATTGTATTAAATTAACAATAAGTCAATTTATCAAAGTATTACCTGGTCCTCTCAAAAGTCATCGATTCAAATTCTTCAATATTTGTGGCAATTAATTTTGCTTCAGGTGGTTTGTCTCGTTCAAATACTCCAAAGTGGACAATTTCCGAATTATAAATTTCCAAAACTACTTTTAGTTCGTTTTTCCTTGTACTATCATATTTGAATACAATTATGGGAACTTTGTAAGTCTTATCTTCATACTAAGATATAAAATTATTTGAATACTCGACATTTTATTGAAATGTGAAAAAACAGAGTTTGATTGTGTAAATTATTCTAGGAGTGAAACAGTAGTCAAATAAAATATTTCTTTATATTCAGATAAAAAAGGGAAAATAGTTTCTCCTTGAAAAAAATAGAAATTGTGACAAAATTATTTCTCACAGGGTATGTAGAATCCAAATATTTGCGGAAAATTAATTTGAACACTAGTGCTTTATTTCGAGGATTTAGAGGAGTCCATACTAGGGGAAAATTGCGATTTTCTCTGTCACTTGGTATTGCGGTTGGTTGATGTTTATGAACATAACTGAAAATATAGAAATGAACATTTTTCAAGATTTGGAAATAGGAACATTAATTAAAAAGATATTACTCACGATCCTTCAATTAATTCTTGATCTGATTTGGGAAAATTCGGTTCTCCGAACAAAAGGCTAATTAAGTGTTTTTCGACATCAAGTTCGGCCTTTTTTCCACTGATTTTCAGACGCATGAAAATACATTTTCCGTCTAATAATAATTCTTCGTCTTCCTTCGGTATTTTATAGTCCGACTGCACAATACAAAAAAGATATTTAATAAAACAGGTTTAATCATTTAAAATCGAAGAATAATTTTTTATCAATTAGGTATTGAAAATATTTACTTCTTTGAACATTTCGATCAGCATATTTTCATCAATAGACTTTCTAAATTCTTGTTCAATGCTGAAGTTTTCAGGAAAAATTTCATCAACAAGATTAATGTAAGGTGGACTGGATTTTTTGTCACGTTTGTGCCCTTCTTCATCTTTCAAAATCCATGGATATAGTAAAAGACAAGTTTCCGCTTTTAACGATGCTGTCAAATGATTTATTTCATCTTCGTATTTAGCTTTTGCTTCAGCTTCTATGGAATTAAAAAAAAATTATTTTCAAAAATTAAAATTTTCCTTGATTAAATAATTAATCTTTAATTCGATTATTTTGATAAATAATTAAACTTTGATAAATTGTAAATTTTCTAATTTTCTACCTCTTTGTGCTTTTTTCGCAGTCTCTTTCGCTAATCTAGATTCTTCGATTATTTTTAATCTATTTTCTTCCTCTGGACTTCGCTGAGAAACGGGAATGCTAAAACTGAATTTTTTTTTGAAGATTAAAGTTGGAAAAATTGTTATAAATTTATACGTACTCGTGCGGTTCTCCTTTTAGTACTCTTTCCAATTCAATATTCAAAACTCTCAGTAGTTCCGGACAGTTGGCACCGAATACAAGGTTCACCATTTGACCCTTCTGAATTAAAATGCAAAAAACTAATAAAAATATTCAAAAACTTTTTTAATTATAACTGAGTTGTATTTACATGAATTATCATCCAGGTGGGTTCACTTTTGCCTCTGAAACGTTCTAAAGAAGCGATATTATCACACTTGACCTGAAAGAATAATATTCTCTTTTTAAAAATATTATTTCACTGCTATAAGTTGAAAAAAATTTATCGCGCGCTCCGAAGAAAAAAATGGAGATTATGATTGCAATTTTACTTCACAAAGAAAATTGTCTTTCGATATAAATTTAAAAACGATAGGTTTAAATTGCCATTAGATCTGAAATAATCAACCAAACTGATTTTGGTTTTAAACTAAACACAGAAAATTTTAAAGGTAAAAATGACGAGTTCTTAGATAGTTTTCTTCGAAGCGCGTTTCATATTTGTAATTTTATTTATTCGATTCATTACGATAGCATAGTTGAGTGTGTCGCCTCCTATTTCCATTTTTATTTTCTTCAAAATGCTCACCATTCCAGTGCAGGGACCACTCCACTCGGAATAAATGTCAGCAACTATGTCGATGGAAAAATTACGTATGCAATTCAATTACAATATATTTATATAGCTAATAAATAAAATAAGAAAGCAGAAAGCAGAAAGATGAATAGTGAATAATTACATTTTTATCGAAATAAGCATTTACATACCTAGTAAACCATTCTTTTCTAAAATTTTTTCCCACTCTTCATCAGTAGAAACTTCAGCCTGAAGAGCTGCTGGCTGAGATTTCTTTGCCATTTTCCGAGTGGTGGTTAGTCCTCCCTTGAAATAAATATTTAAATTAATCACTCGCTACTATTAACACATCAAATAATTATCTAATAATTTTATTTTATTTAATATTAATTAGTACTCTTTTTCGTCGAAACATTTTGATTCGAGATTTTATTACTTTCGTCGTATTCAAGAATAAATAAAATAAAATAAAATTTATAATTAGAAAAATGGATAATATATTGACAATATTGCTCTTTATTCGCCAAAGCCCGACAATAAACTAAATATCATTTGTCAAAAAATTGCTCTTATAATTTCTTCTCAGTTAGTCTTGGAGATGTCGCTGATATATTGAAGGCACGCGAATTCTTATAGTTAAATATTAGTATGTAGCTACATAATTATAGAGAAGTTTTGAAAATATAAAAGAAAGGAGAAACTTAATATTAAATAAATTCACGACAAATTAAGACAATCAGTTTCTAAAGAAAGTTATTTAAAACTTGACAATTTCTTGGAATTTAAATTTTACTAATCTGGAAAAAATCTAAGAAGTTGTAAAAACTATTTTAGTAAACGAAGTTTAAAAAAGAAATGTAAATCAAGGACATGTTTCAAAAATACAGCATTGAAAATAATGAAAACATATTTGATGTAAATATGTCATTTTTATTTATTGTCAAATAATTAAAAATAATAATAGTGACTTTGGACTGGATGTAAACTCTCATTTAATTTATTTCTTTAAAACTATAGCGATTAGCTGCACGCTATCATATAGTACCTTAATAAAATTTATGACAATTTTATCGGATTAGTATAAAAATAACGAAAGGAAACAAATGCGTATATAATCGCGTATTGATTATTGCGGAGGAAGAAGAATATTTCAAATTATTTACAATTTACAATAAATCAAAGTATTAAATCTAGTAAAATAATTTTTAAAAAATAGTAAAAATTGTTTACTTTTTCACGATTGTTAAAATAATTTGTTGTTACTTACTTGTTTGTTTTGTTGATTTCTCTAAAACACGCTCATAACACTTGATATCGTTGCCTTGGAAACTGTTCTAAAAGGTGCATATTTTAAAATATTTTTTCAAATTTCAAATATTAAGGAAGTAATAATGATTTTATAAAAAGCGTTATACATGTGAATAAAACATTTGTAAATAGGATTTTTTTTAGTTTTCGTTTATTTATATAGCAAACTATTTTTCTGGAAGTTTGCAACAATTTTGCTGCCAAGTTTCCTTTGTGGGTAAGTTTAAATATTATCAACTTATTTTAAAAAGAAAATAGTATTATTTTAATGACTAAATGTTACTTTTCTCTTAATTGGTAATTTTTATTTTCTAACACCAATTCTAGTAACACTTTTTAAATTTCGCGCTTTGAAATCGATAGTCGAAGAAGAAAGTGTATCGAAACCAAGAGCGAATATTGAAAATTTGAAATTTGGAGAATAAAATATCTCTTCACTAAATCCACTAAATCTTTTCAAAAAAATATTCTTTTGAGAATTAATGAAGTTAAAATTGTAATGACGGATTTAAATAAAAAAAGATAACATACGAGTCTGTTTTGAATATTTTTTTTGTAAAAGAAATATTTAGAAGCTAATTTGCAACTACATTTGCAACATGATTGAATGCGAATATGAATTTTATGAAAATTAAATGAAAAATAGTGATTGAAAGTTATTTCATAATTGGTTTGAAAGCAATTTTCATGAAATGTACAGTTGATACAGTTTGTAATTCTCCGTATTGACATGACGGAACAAAATTGGATTCTATGTTTTATAAGGTTTCCATAAATGAATAGTGAAACCTTTTAAGAGTCACCTCTCTTCAGAATTACTCCATCTCTCAAGAAAGTAAGTAAAGTGATTATTTTACATTATTTAATACAAAAATCTTTTAGTTATTTTTTCTTTGCAAAATCTATCAATTTCCCTTAACACTTAAAAATTGAAACTGAAACTGAAACTAAACCAAAAGTTTGTAAAAATTCCCAAGTATTTTAAAATCTGAAGTAAATTTAATTATGTAATGCATAAAAGAAATAATATATATAGAAATACAGTTAAATACAGAAAGTGGTTTAATTTTGATATTAAAATTTAAGAAGATGTAATTTTAATTTTAAAATTAAAATTGCGTAATTTTAAAAATAACTAATCTCAATACGTTATCTTTGAAATGAGTACACAGTGAAAATAAACTAATTACTGCGGCCCTGTAGCTAATGTCAACAGAAAATTTTCTTGAATACGAATTCATAAACAGTCTTCTTCGGTGAATAGGTGTTTGTAACACCTGTATCTGTATATTAAAAAAAAAAAAAAAAAACAGGAAAGGAAAACGATTTGTGATACCTAGTTGATTTGTGACGTATATGTAGTTGCATTTATTTCGAAAGGGAAGGAAAGTGTTTTTGCCCTGCGGAACTTCGCGAATAGTTGTTTGGAATTTAATAATTTTTTTCTTTTTTTACGACAGTCACATGAATCATAGATAAGGAAATTCTATATCTAAGTTTTTAAAAGCTTGAAAACAATTTTGAATTTACCAGGTACAAATAAATATATAACTTTTTCAATGTAATTATATTTATTAAATTATATTTTATTCGCAACTTTTACATTTAAAATTTTAAAATCATTATCATTAATCTATTATACATTACGTCACTTGGAGATAAAGATAAATAATAATTCGATATGATTCACCTGAATAAATAATTTTTTTAGTAAAGGGAATATATGAACCCATCTGAATAAATTGTTTATGTATTTGTTTGTTTCTTTGACGAAAATCAATTTTTTGATCAATTTTGTCGTCTATTTTTCTAATTCAACTTTTTCAATCGATCAATTTTATCAAATTTTTCCCAGAATTTTGAATCTATAATATATATAATGGAAGTTACCCAAGATGTATTAAAAGTTTTAAAAGTCTTCTTGCCCTCTTTATTAAATGCCGCAAATGTAACTCTATAGAGGGTTGCATGACTTTTTCAAATGCAATTTATTGAAATAAATATACCTTGTAAAAACACGCGACAAAGGTAAAGTGTAAAATATTTTAAAATATTTAAAACGTGAAGCAAAAATATATTTTTTTAAATTCATTAATTACAGTTTTTTCCAAAACTAAGTAGTATAATTTATTATAAAGGGTTTATAGTGAGATATGCTCCGAAAAAAATATTCTTCATTAACATATAAACTGAAATCAAAAATTCATCCTACTACGAAAGAAAGAAAAGATTTTCTTCTTTCGTATAGTATTAAGAATTTTTTTCAGACGATATTCAAGTCCACATCGTCGATCAACGAAAAAAACTTATTAACGTATTCAAATATTATTTCTGAGAAATTACAATTTTCACTAAAAAAGAAATGTATATTTGATTCAAAAAACCGATTACTTAAAAATTATCAAATAAATATTTACTTGAATCAAATAATTTTTATTTGAATCAACTCTCTAAATCTGAATTAGTAGAAAGTTACTAATTAAATTACGAAAAATCGTCCATCAAATGATTTTACTAACAATTAGTGGAGTTTTACTAATTGTTTGTAAAATTTTACAAATTGCTGTGTAGAATTCTACAATTATTAATTCTATTTAAATTTAATTAAATTTAATTCTAATTGTGTAATAATTAGTAGAACTGTTATTAATTTTATTAATAACAGTTACATTCAATTTTTAATTAATTTCACTAATTCATTTGGTGAAATAGTAAAATTAGTGAAATTCTACTACTCTCTAAATGTGAATTAGTAAAAATGTTTACTAATTTGAATTAGTGACTGACTTTTTGCTTTTGAATTAGTAAATTTTACTAATAAATTAGTAAAAGTTACTATTTATTAGTGAAGTTTACTATTTCAAAAGCAAAAAGTCAGTCACTAATTGAAATTAGTAAACATTTTTACCAATTCAAATTTAGAAAGTAAAAAAGTAGTAAAATTCTACTAATTGAAAAGAGGAAGAGTCGTCTATGAAAACTATTAACAATTAGTAAAATTTTACTATTTTTTAGTAAAATTCTACGAGTTCAGATATGTGAACCAAATATTTCAGTATCAGATTTTTCTTGAAACCATATCAAATTGATACAAAAAATTTAGATCAATTTTTTATTTGATCCGCATTTTTGGTATCAAATCGTTAACAGTGATTTGAAGTAAATATCGTTTAATTGACTCAAATAAATATTATTTGATTCAAAAAAATATTTAATTGATTGTAGTCAAGTAATCGATTATTTGAATCAAATAAATTTTTTTCAGTGTGAGAATCTTTTTTATATATTTTTGTGACAACATTGTTGCGTTATTTTTAACTTATAATTGTATATAAAAAATTATATATTTTGAGTTATTATTGAAAATAATTTTTCGTTAATCAACGTTTTGGAGTACAACTTCGATCTTTTAGAGGGGAGCAGAAGGGGAGGCAAAGATGAATGAATTTCGTTGTCTTTTATGCATTACATTAAATATGCAATAAAAATATTTATCAACAATCAAGCTGTATATTATTTAATTTGAAAAATATTATTTTTTGGAACAGTTGTATAATTATAATTATTTCTAATTAAAAGCGTCACGTAGAGACTGTTTTGTATTTTCTGTTAAAACCACCCTCGGTAGTGATACAAATTTTTCCGTACAAAATTATACTTTTTTCTAAAGAAACTAATGACTATTGAGATTCTAATTATTAATTCCCCAAAAAGTAGTTTGTATAAAATAAGAGTTTGCAACAAAAATGTGGTATTTATTTTCTTCCTAAATCTTTGAATATGTACTATGTTATTGATTTTTTCAATAGGCGCAAGCGCTACGTGATTCTTGGCTAAAACAGGGGGGTGCGGTTGTTACCATGGATCCCAGTATTCTCGCCAACATGGATAAGGACGCACTGAAGAAGCAAATTGAGAACATGAAATATCAAGCGACTATGGAGAGATGGCCCTTATCAAAAAGTATTGCAGCGTAAGTTTCTTTCAAAATTACTTTTAACATTAAAAACAAATTTTTTGGGCCTTAAATTCTATGATAATTCATTGTTTTTTAAATTTTGTATTTTTGTATATCCATCTGATGTTTTTATGGGATGATAATGTGTCATCAGCAGCAGCGGCATTGATTTTAAAAAATAGGATTTTAGTTTCGAATTTTTTTAGTTAAACAACTCCTCAGAACTCTTCTTTTTTTAATTATTTATTTTTCTAATTTTTTAAATTCGTTTTATTTATTTTTCTGTTGTATTAAGAATTAAGAAAATGGAGCAAAATCTAGAGAGTATTTTGAGGGAAAAGAAAAGTGATCTGTGCAACAATAATTAGACAGCATTTTTTTTTTATTAACAATATAAATAGACTAACTTTTTGCTTTTGAATAGGTAAATTTTACGAATTTGAATGAATTAGTAGAAATTACTATTTATTAGTAAAATTAATTGAATTTACTAATTCAAAAGCAAAATGTCAGTAACTAATTCAAATTTAGAGAGTTCTAATAAATTTAACAAATTTTGATCGTTAATCGAACGTTGTGACTTCAATTTCGTTTTAATGATGAATTTGGTAATATTCTACAAAATTTTTACTTATCAATACAATCTTATGAAGATAAACAATTTTGATTATATAACTATAAACTTTTATTTATTTTAGTAATTCAAGACAGAAAATTAAAAATCTAGGTAGTCCTTTAACCTTCGGATGATACTTTAAAAAAATAAAATTATTCACAATCTGTTTTTAAAAAAATCAAATAAAGCTATATACATATAATAAAAATACACGAAAAGTACATTGTTTCAAAACGGACTCTTAGTAAGAATTGATGATTTTCAATTGTCTTCAACAATCTGAATTTATTCTGAAGAGAAAATCAATTCCATACGGACGCATTAGAAATAATTAAATTATCTTTTATTATTTTCCACAATAAAGTAATAGAAATATTTGAATGTAATAAATAAGATGTTTATAATTGCATATATGCAAAACCGCAAAATGCGGTTAAATTGCCATTGAACATCAGTTTAAAAAAAATATCGAAGGCAATACTTACAGTAAAGGATAATGAACATTTATATTATGATTATGATATAATACTATATGCTGACATAATCGTGTAAGACGTAATAATTATTGAATTAATGCATCAAGTTTGAACCTGATCTCTTTTCGAGTTTGTGGGACTGAATGACATTCTCACAAATATGCGAATTGATCGCAGAACTGATCTGGTGTGGCCACCGGTCGATGATCTAACGCAACTTATGTATGCCATTGACTGAAAATGAAATAACCTAAACGTTCAACTCGATTTTATATAACGAGAAAGCGGAGAGGGAGTCTTCTCGTTGATCTCAATTCAACCACGAAAAATTTATCATACACTGTTCAGCTGCATCATTCGGACTCTGTAGCAAAGCACTTTTCTTTTTAGTAGAAAAAGAAATCTCTTAATTTGAAAATGTAAATTAACTAACAATTCAAGTAATATTAAAATTATGCTCGCATATGGGACACTCCAAAAGTTCATTTCACTCTTTATTCGAAAGTATCGAACTACAACGAATTGACGCCAAAAATGTGGATCAAATCAAAAATCGATCCAAATTCTTGGCATCAGTTTGGTATCAATTTAGACACTTTTATATCAATTTTATTTTTTTAAGCCAATTATTTCCTAGTACAATAAATATTTTCAAAATGATGAACCTTTTAAAATAAGTTCACATTTATTTTCTTATTTCAACTGAGGATTAAAAAAAGATTATTCTAAATTCTAATTAACTTCTCAATATGCAAATTTTATGCATTACTACCGTAAATTTTACTATTTCTGAGGAATAATGAAAATTCCCCTAAACAAATTAAATTAAAACTAGAAATTGATTTTCTGCCACCAATTTATTGATATTTGATAGTATAGCGGCAAAATTTTACAATTCCAGGAGTAAAATTGTAGTTGGAGCATAACGAGGCTTTATTTTCCATCGCCATAGTTTGTTTCAATACTTATTGCGGATGTTAACGAATTGGCGAATCAAAGCAAAAGCAAAAACTTTCGCTGTCGTCGAGAGCAGAGTGAAAGGCGCTCAAAGCCTAGTGCCTCTGGTTTTTCAGAATCAGGCTCTTAGAGCGAATTATGATTAGGAAAAAAAACAGTTTTAATTACAATTAAAAACTAATAAATATTTCAGAAAAAAAATTTCCTTTTTTTCACCATTTTCACCATATAATTTCAATTATACTTTAAAGTGCGATCATTGGACTTTGATTCATTTAATTAATTTTAATCACTGATTTTTCGATGGAAAAAAACTCAATTGGACTCGACGACTCAATTATAAAATTATAGTCAAAAATAGGTGGCTGATTACTAAACACTAATTAGTGGCTAATTTTTATCGACAACTTTCTTTTACTAGGGGTGGACATTTTAATTAAATCAAATTTGTAATTTAGAATTTTTAAGTACATTTTAATTTATTTTCTGAGTAAAAAAACTACGTTCTAAATTTGAATTAGTAAAAATGTATGCTAAGTTGATTTTTGCTTTTAAAGTCAGAATAAATTCAATTATGTTCAACAATTAAAAAAAATTCTCTTCAAAATTTCAATTATCTTTATAAATAATAAAATTTTTCTCTGAAAATCAATTATTTTCAAAAATTTTCCTCATTTCAATTATTTTTATTATCTAGTATTTTTATTAAATTTTTCAAAAGAACTCTATTATTTAAACAAAATTTTAATCAAAATTTCACAGGAGTTCAATTACTTACCAATTTTTTATAAATTTCTTCGCACCAATTCAATTATTTTTAATAAAATAATAGAAAATATTATTTATTATTATTTTATTATTTGAATTCTTAAGAAGAGTTGTATTGAAAATAATTGAATTGCATAGGAAAATTTGATTAACTAAATCTTGTAAAGAATTTTGTCAAAATGTTTTCAAATAATAGAATTTTTAAAAGAGTTTTATTTATAAATTTTTTGAAATAATTGAATTTCTCAGAACTATTTTTTTCCCCAAGAATTCAATTTTTTTTCAAAAATAAACATTTTCACAGAAATTCAGAAAAAAAATTTAATAAAATTCTTCATCAGATTTCAATTATTTAAAAAAATTTTGATGAAATTCTTCATAAAAATTCAATTTTAAGAAGTATTCAATTATTTATTTTTGTATTTAAATAATTGAATTCTCGGAAAATTTTCTAAAAAAAAAGTGATTAAACAATGAATTTCACTTAAAATTTTAAATCATAATTGAATATTAAAAGCATTATAGAGTGAATTTTAGAAATAATTGAATTTTGAAAAAGGGTTTAAATTAAAATCTTTGAAAAATTGAATTTATGAATCGTGAAGAAATTGATCGATTTCTTCGTGATTAAATATTTATTTAAAATTAGATTCAAATTTAGAGAGTGAGTACAATAATTGAAAAAAATACTTGAACATAAAAACAACTTATTGAGAATATATTATAATTTTTAAAATACACACACGCAGGAGCTAAAGTTAAAAGAAAATTTATTATTATGCGTGTATAAAATCGAACTGAAATATATTTTACTTAATCCTTAAATATTTTTGTCGAAGATTTCTTCTCACAAGTTTTAATGAAAATTTCATTGTATGAATATAAAGTGTATGTACATATACACAGGTAGAATGTGTAGTGAGCTGTCAAGATAGTGAAAGGAAATTGCGCTAAGCGAGGATTTGCGTTCAAGGCGATGCTCAGGAAGCTTTCCTACTTTGTTCCTGACATGATTTTATTTATACATTTTTTAAAATACTTACTCTCAACGAATGATTTCTTGGGTACTCTCATTTCGCAGGAGATCACGAGTTATGTAGGTTACTTCTGTAATCTCTTTTATAATATATATATATATAGTTAATTGGAAACACATTGCTTATACAGCGAGAACTATAATTATTATTATTATTATACCGATCTCGAAATGTCAATAAATATTTCCAATGATTATTTGTAATTTACTTGCCACGATTCCAATTTTCTTGAAATATTGTGAAAAGTTTTTTGGTTTCATTCCCCAGAATTTCATGGATTAAAAAGTAATAAAAAATGACTAAATGAGTATGGAATTTTCACCATAGAAAAGCTAGTCTAGCTATTCCAAAAATTCGGTATTTTTATAATATTTTTATGATATTTTTATGACTCCATATTGTTCGGTCGTACAAATACAGTAGGTGTGTGATTTACATTTGAGAACAGGAAATGAACCAGTCACTTCGTTCTTTTAAAGAAAGGCTCAATTTCCAGTTTTAAATGACAGCTTCACAAATCTAGCACAAAACCGGTCTTTATTTCGGTATTTCGGCATTTTGTCACATTATTCAAAATTTTATTTTATCTGATGTAATATAGCTCACTTTTGTTGTATATGTATTCCAAGAATAATATTTTGATCAGACAAATATATTTAAAGTGCCATTAATTTTATTTTTCTATTCTGGATTATTTTAAGTAAAAAGGGATAATGTACACAGTTTCATTGAGTGGCATGAATGAAATTTTTAAAAAAACGTGTACGAAATATGTTTCGGGGACAGAAAAAGTCGGACCTTGAATCTATTTTTCATTTTTGAGCACCTTGATTTTAATAAGCAATAAGTGTTAAAGTGCTGTCGCAGAGTTGCGTATATTAATGGACTTATGTGTATATATGCATAATATACCTACTAATAAAGAAAATAAAAATGGAACAATTTTTTTTAAGTGATGGTAAAATAGGGAAAAATTCTAGTGTAGATATTTTAAATTTTAGTAATAAATATGATATTTTTTCACAACAAATTAATAATTTTTTCGTATTTTCTTGTAGGATGCGCGAGTACGTGGAAGAAAATGAAAAGAATGACCCTTTGATTCACGCACCCGATAAGAAGAACAATCCTTGGGCCGAAAAGGGCAAGTGCATAATCATGTAAATTCTAAAGGGCGAAATGATAAATCTCTACATGGCCAGAGTCACACAGAAAAGTCTCCGTGTCATCAGATCGTGGATCGACAATTAAGAAAAATGAAAAAAAAAAATGAAAAAAAAATTCTAAAGGAATTATCCCTCGTCTAGTTCGACGACCAAGTGCCAAAGATCGCAAACCAAAGATAGAAAAGAGAAGAGAACTGCTACGATTTTGGAACTGTGTGGCTTCGACCTTTTTCGATTTTATACTTCCACCTCATCAATCTTTAAATCACTCTCATTTTTTTCATTCATATGGATAAATATGCTGGAAACAGTGCCATAAAACATATTCAATTCCAAACTTAAATATTGCACCAAAAAAAGAATGATTGAAATTTAGTTTTACAATTATTGTGGTGTGCCACAAATTTTCCCATTAAACGAAAAATGTGAATATAAAAAGATTCCTTCTGAAATAAGGAAGCAATTTGAGGGTAAAGATGATTTTTGCCAGACCAAACTATTATCACTATTCAAAGAACTCGTGAGAAATATACTTTTTTCCAAACGCAACTTTTACAATCTTGTATACAAAAATATAAAATCCGTCTTATATAACATAATTTTGCTTCGACATTTGTCGCAGTAAATTGCAATCTTAACACTGAGGAATGAAAAATTTTTTTTTCTTCTTTTCAAAAAAAAAATTGTTTATTCTTTATTGTGATAACATTATTTTGATTAAAGAAGCAATTTGCCAACAATTGTTTGAAATTACATAATAAAATGCTTCGTTTTTCATTCCTCAATGAATGAAACCTTAGAATAAACGACAATAGGTACTGTTTTCTGCAAAAATTTGTGTATTTATTGTTATTATTATGAATCGCCACACCATTTAGCTGTACTTATTTACTTAAAACAAGAAATTGTACTTAATAGTTAGCAAATGGTATTTAATATGTAATTATGAAAAAAAAAGTTTATTTATTGTAATTGGGATAAATGAGACTGCCCAAGCGAATAATAATCATTTTTCCCAAGAGTACTTTTATTGCTAATGCGCGATGCAATATTAAACTGATTTTCGATATTCTGATACGTGTACGTCAATCATTATAAGTTGTTAATTCTATGTAATATGTATATTCAAACGATTTCTTACGAAAATACAAACGTCGTATTTAAAAATTACAAGTGTTGTTTAAAAGTACTTTGTTCATTTAATTACTTTAATTTAATTCTAATTGGATGTCTTTTGACACTTTTGCTGCCAGAATTTACAACTGATTTAATAGATCAATTTCTAATTTATTCATTATTCATTTAAAAATATCTATTAAAAAAAAGTTTTTCTCTTATACTGACTGGAATTATTTCTCGATTTTATTCAAAGGAGAAAAATTAATCTGATGTTAAACAACGATAGACAAGTCTTTCGAACATTTTTTTTGTATAATTTTTTTAACTAAATTTTTGAAACATACCTACAATTAAACATTTGTTGAATAATTGAAATTTTTGTAAAATTTAAATGAAAATAATTGATTCTTTTCAAGTATTTTATTAAAATTTTTGTAAATCAACTTTCGAAGAATTTCAGTTATGCAAATTTTTAAATTAATTTAGTTCTCAAAAATTTTAATAAAAAATCTGCAAGTGCAAATTTTTATGAAAATGAAAATTAGTGAAAATTATATTAAAATATTTTTAAACAATAATTCTTAAAATTTTCTTCTAATTTTTCGAAATTCAATTATTTTCAATATTTTCAATTACATATTTCCAAAAATCAAAATACATTGAAAAAATACCTAATAACAATTAAAATTTTGTATAGTCAAGTTTACGATTTTGGAGAAAACAGTCATTTTCAAAATTTTTAATTACAGTTTTACAAGAAATTGGATTTTTTTAAATATATACCTACAAAAATTCTTTAAAGAAATTCAATTATTTTGAAAAATTACATTAGAATATTTTTAACAATTCTTAGAATTGTTTTATTATAATTTTTCAAGTTTCAAATTATCTTCGAATAAAGTAAAATAAAATTTTTAAAAATTTACTTTTTTAGATGACTTGTTACGGAGAAATCATGTTCATAAATTAAAATTCTTCATAAATTAAATTTTTTTATATCTTTCAAAAATTCAATTATTTTTTACAAATCTTTTAAAAATTATTTAAAATCTATTTAAAATATTAATTTCCACAATTTCTTTATTATAATTTTTTTGTTATTATACCTTAATAACTTTTATAGTTACAGTTACAATTATTATATAAAAAAATTTTTTATATTTAAATAATCAAATTCTCGAAGAATTTTCGGCAAATTTAAAATTATTAAAAATAATAATTGTTTTTTAAATATGAAGTTTAGTTAAAAATTGTAGAAAATAATTTAATTTTGAAAGATGCTGCGAATGTCAAATGCAAAGTCCCAAAAATGTTTCTAAACGATCTTCTTTCAAACGATTTGAGTCTTTCTTTTAAAATTGAAAAATTTTTTGTGTCAAAGACACTAAAAATAATAATAGATTTCTCTTTATTTCACATTGTGATTCATTTTCATGTATGCAATTTCTTTCATACCAAGGAGAATACTTATTCTTGTCATCATTCAATTTTTATAAAATATATTCATAAAGATAAATATTCTCGAATGATAAAATGTTATAATTTAAGCTTTGATTTATTGATAGAATTGTTTGCCTGTGTTTTAATTTTATTAATTGCAATTAGGTAACGTTGTTATGAAAGAAAACTTGAATAAAAGTTTAGAAACATAATGAAATGAACCAAAGAGAATTTTGTAAAAAGATTTAGAGTTAAGTGAATGCATTAGTTTTAATTGACCTATAAAAAACATTCTTTATCATTTTTTACATGTACAGACGTTTACATTTACAAGGATGCGAATTAAATTTTAATATTATGCAATTTATTTACAAACAGTGCGAAAATTATAAATAGACAGAGATATTCAAAATATTTTTGTTCCATGGATTGCAAAACAAGTCTCATATTGAGATATTGGCAAATTTGAATTCTTCACGCATTTATTTTGTGACAGTTTTCTTGAAAGTATCAAATTTATACTAAAGTAGATCGATACTAAAAATTTGGATCATTTTCTTTGATATACAATTTTGGTATCAATTCGTTAATTATTGCAATTTGGTGCTTTTCTTAAAGTAAATTAATTTTAATAAATTGAAGATTTATCTCCTGTCTTCCATTATATAAAAATTCATATTCTAAATATGAAGAAGAAAACCAAAATGTACATTTAAAGAAAATTGACTGCGAGACAAATTTTAATTCATCATAAGTCTGGGGACTTATCTTACGATAGGAGAAGAAAAAGAAAAAAAGAAATTTTACCTTTATAATTATATTCGCGATTGGTGAATAATATTCAGTGATCTTAAAATAATACAGACTATAAGTGAATGCGGAAGCCAGTGTCAATCTCGTAAAATACAATGGCCAATCTTACCATGGTTAATGGTATAAGATAAAAAAAAAGTGGTGAAGAAAAGACAGTAGAAAAGACTGTCTGCCCCTACTGTCCTTTCTTCACCACTTTTTTTTTATTATTTTAATTTCTGGTTCAAATATCCTTAGTGATGTATAGTCCTCGGCTGGTCACTGCATGAATTCTAACAAACCTCGGTTTCTTTCAGCCAGGATTGGCGTTTCACTCTCGCGTTCCCATTTAACTCCATCGGGATTGGACATGTGCTCGCGACGAACGAACGGGCATCGTGCATAGCAGTGTCGCCACTATAGTTAAAATGAAAGGCGCTTAATTGTTGTCTATAATATTGCCGCGGCAAACGTACTAAATTTAAGAATGATAGTTTCAGTATTTCCTGAACAGCTGTCAGTGCTAGACAACTGAATACACGCGACGACCGCTATCATGAGGCGAGAATGATCCTCAATTATTGAATGCCCTTAAAACTAAAGGTTTTCTCACCTTCGTGTAATCCACTTTTTTTTCTATTCTTATTTTTTTTCTTTTATAACGTAAATTATTATTACAAAAATTTAGTGTAGTGCGATTTTTGGTTTTCTGCTGCATCGTCAGGAACGTTCTTTGGATTTACGAAAATGGTAAGATTGGAAATTATTTTCTTTTTACATTCTTATTTAACGTAAAACAGTGTCGAAGAAAATTAGAAGACGAATGATTTCGACGGGCAATTGTTATTGTCAACTTCAATTGAATACACAGTTTTCTTGAATGTATTCAATTTTTTATTTGATCTTCATTTTTGGTATTCGTTGCAATTTGGTACTTTTAGAACAGTGTAAATAAAAAACGAGGGTAAGAATTTACAAGATTTTCAACTGTCACATAGACGAGTTTTGGAATAATTTTTTGAATATTAAAAATCAAATTTATTTTTTGGGTTCGTTCGTGCCTGCTACTCTTTTATCCTCAATTTGGGTCATATTTAATATTTCTGCAGAAATACACGCGGGAAAGTATCAATCAAAGTCATCGTTTTTATAGAAGGCAGAAAATACTTATTAATGTAATTTTTTCCTATAATTATGGACATTATGAAAAAATTCTGAAATACAATTAGAAAAACATTTTTTGTGCATTAATTTAATTTACATTCTTGAGCACTTGTATTGAGAGATTGTAATTTTCAATTATAAAGTGATTCATTAGGCAGATTAGTGACAAAATTTTTAGGTGAAAAAATGGTTTTGGAGCGAGGACATTATGTAAAAAAGGCACCTTTCGCTACGTGAAATCCGAGAAAACACGAAGTGCAATCTCGCGAGATCTCGTACCTTCTTTGAGTTTGATGGTTGTTTCTTTATGGAAAGTAGTTCGCAAGAGAAACAACTAGAAAAAGAATTCAAAATCAAGGAAATATCTAGTCACTAATCTTGAATTTCATTCTGAATTCATCTCTTGTTTACATGTAAAAGTTTAAGAAATCTTACGAAAAGATTGAAAAGTTTTTAAACTTTGTATTGTACTCGCATTAAAACGAATTTTAAAAATTAATAAGTGAATTTAAAAAAAAATATATTTTTGAATTTATTAATTCTAAATAAGCAACATTGAAGAAATTAATCTTCTTTTGCGAATGAAACACTTAACTTAAAAGTATCAAATTGCAAAACGAATTGATACCAATAATAAAAATTCGTCCCAAATTTTTGACATGTCAATTTGATTTTGTATCTACTTTAATATCAATTTGATAATTTGAAGAAAACTGTAAAACTTACTTTCTAAAGTAAATATTTGAAAACAAATTCAATTTCAGCTTCTGTTTAAATCGAATGAATTAAATGAATAAAATGAATGAAATAAATGAAATGAATTTGATGGCAGCATTAGCAATTATTATTGAAAATTTGTCGGACTATTGAAGAAAAAAAGATAGTTCTGCGACCCTTTAAAGTTTCATTATGCGCATCGCAGTAGTCATAGGCGATATCAGTCAGACATAGTTTACAAATACATATGTATACATATAACGTTTGCGAAAAAATTAAGCAATTCGCTTACAATAAAGAAACACTTTGACATATTAAATAGCTTTCTTAATATTACAAATTTCAGACTCAAAAATATTCATGTAAATTATAAATATTCATCATCTCATAGTCGCATAACTTTTGCGCAGACATTCTAAAACCTGGCAAAATTTCTTTTTTCATTATATCTTTTTCATTATATTTTAAATGAATCACGACAATAAGTTTTACAAAAAACAAAAATTTTCCATAATTTCTTCAGAATTTAGATTTTTGATAATCATCATTTATAAAGAATTCGAAAATTGATTTTTCATATCCGCAAAAAATAACAGAATTGTAATAAATGAATGTTCCTTGAAAATTTGAAATTAAAATAAATTAAAATGCAATTTATAATAAAAAATAAACTATAATGTTAATTTTGTCTACTAATTACTTCAAGATTTGAATTGTTCATCAAATTTTGCATATATTAATTGATTACATATTCAACCTGTATTTGAAATATTGCCGCAGGTATATACAGAATCCGTCCGCTAAAGTACATATTTTTATTTATCTCTTTTTTTCAACTTAGGTCTGTCCTCTCACTTTCATCGTTCAATAACCTCGTGTGTAATTTCGACAAAAAGGCGTTGTCTCGCAGACAATATATACTTTTTATTCTTTAAAACAATATTTTCAATAAGTTTTGTAGCATTTTACTCTCTTAATCGGCACAAGTTGCTCTACATTTTGTTTCGCCTTATATAACATGAAAATTAAAGTGTATGAAACAATTATTGTGAAAAAAAATATAAATCATTTTCATTTTATTTGGAATACCTACTATTCTATATCATACGGAAAAATTATTTAACTCAAATTTATTATCAAATAAATATTTACTTGAATGGAATAATTTTTATTCAAATCAAATTCTCTTTGCAGCGAATTGCCGCCAGAAATGTGGATTGAATCAAAAATTGATCCAAATTTTTGGCATCAATTGATCAATTTAGACACTTTGATATCAAATTGATACTTTCAAGAAAACTGTGTAAATAAAAATTACTTGCGAAACAAATGAATATTTTTCCAGTGCAGATGGTTTTGAAAATAATAATATTAATTAGAAAGTAAATAATTTTTAAAATTTCAGAAATTGTTGACCTTGGTCTGAGCACTGCTTCCTTGGGCTAATTTAAACCTTTTTATTCAATTTGTTGTTTTTAATGTTTACATAGAAGTTCTATAAAAAAATTGAGAAAATCTATAAAAATTGTCTATTTTTACCCTTTTATGGGATTGTTATAAACTTCTTTGCAATTTACATTTTATTTTCTACTCTCTCTGAGTAGAAGTGACTTTCTCGAAGTTTCGAGTAATGGAATTCTGAATGACAACAATTATCGAATATAAAAGTAGTGTCAAAATATGAATTCTGAAAGTAATTTATCAAGTTTTACAAATTTTCGCGAAAATAGAAAAAATTGAGTATAGAGTTAATTTTTCAAAAAGGTTTTTCAAACCTTAATCACGATACTCACATTTTCCGAGTTTCGCAGGTAAATATATCATATCAAATTTGCAATGAATTGATACCAAAAATATGGATCAAATCAAAAATTGACTTTCAGCAACAATTTGATTCACTTTAGTATCAATTTGATACTTTTTGATAGTTTTTGATATTTTCGGGAAAACTGCAATCTCGAAGTTTCTGCAAAATCTCGCGAAGAAAATTTTTCTTTTTCCTTTTCTTCTATGTTCTTTATATTGAGAAAGAATGTCATTTTTCTTGTGATTTTCCGTTTTTTTTCCCATCATATCTAATGAAAAAATAGCGACTAATTAAAAAACTGCAATTGTGTTTCATTCTTACAACAGAGATAAAAAGGACGAAGTCGTTACACCGGAACGTTGAGCGCCGGAAGTGGAGAAAACGGAGAACGTGCGTCGCTTAAAAAGTTATTCGTGTTCGATTAGTCTTTAAGATCTCTCGAGTTAACGAATTATTGAGTCTAATTGAGTCTTTTTTTTAAATCATTGATTCGACAATTCGTCTTTAGGCTAGTGTATTATTTATACCTTATAGCTCACCAACGCTTATGTAAGTCTAAGTCAAGCGCGTCGCCACTGAAAAGGAAAGACACCTGAAGTCTACTGTTTCATAAAACTACTATAACTGACAAGTATCAAGTGAATTCGCTTCATTCGGACAATATTTATAGACACAATTGTTTCCGCTTTCATATAAATTACTGTAAATGAGATTTATTACGTGTTTCGACCAAACTAAGAGTTCTTCTGCTCTTTCTTCTTCATTAATTCTTTTTCATCCTTTCATCAGCTTACTTCATTCTTTCTTCGTCTTTATTCTTTCTTCATCTTCATTCTTTCTTCAGCTTCATCCTTTCTTCGTCTTCATTCTTTCTTCATCTTTATTCTTTCTTCGTCTTTATTATTTCTTCATCTTCATTCTTTTTTCATCTTTATTTTTTCTTCATCCTTTGAGATCGAGACAAAAAACGTATCAAAATTGTTGCATCGCAAGAATTTTGATAGTTTTTTGTCTCGATTTCATATCCTAAGACAAAGTTCCTTGAATGATTATATTTATAGTCTCCATTCCTCAAAGAATCGAAAAAACGTCAATAAATATCTTTTGATCTTATTCAAAGTCATTACCTCTACCGCATATAATTTATCATCTCAAAAAATGATAGTCGCGTTGTTCGAAATATGAAGACAAAGAATGTAACATAAGTCCGGTTGGATATTCGATAATAAAATCTATAAATTATAAAAATTCTTGAAACTTTTTGAAATATTTTATTTGTATACACACATATATATATACAATCTGAATTACAAGGTTCGCGCTGTGAAGGTCGATATTTTATTTATCTTGAGGATATATAAGATGAAAGGACAATAAGATAAGAAAAAAAGTCGGCCCTACAAATGAAATGAAGTCAAAGAACGACGATGAAAGCAAGTTTGTTTTCAATGTCAGAGAGTGGCAGTATCATGTCCGTGTCCAATCGCGGGCGCTTTACAGCGTTTATTAGAAAGTGACCTCTTATCCACACTAATACAACAACCACTTTTATTCAATTTTTTACCCAAAAAATGTATCATTTCTTTTTTCTACAATCTTTATATATGTATCAGTAAAGCAATATTCTTTAATTCCTACAATTATGAATTATTATTATTATTATTTCTACAATTAATTATCAATTTCTGCAAGATTGACTATTGATTCAGTAGTTTTTTATTATTTGACCTAATTTAAAAACACTTCCTCAAGAAATTTTACTTATTACAGAAATTATATCCGTAAAAATAAGAAAAGTTTTAATGAGCGCATTAGAAGAGGCATGTATGTTTATGGAGAACAATCGGGAAATGTGCATTTTAAGTAAAAAAAAAAGGAAAAAATTATATACGAGGTGTGTTAATGAGAGTAATTACGTATAGTGTATAGCAATGCGTTATACATAGAATGAAATTATAGGTTAACAGTGCTCATCACGATTACGAGGATGCGTAGCTTTCTAGAAAATTATTTGGATTTCTAACATCTGTCATCCCTTCTTTGATCCACGCTGACAGAACATCATTATAATAAAATATTATTGGTCTCATTTTTAAACTAGATTATAACTATCCTCCCGTCAGAAAAGGTCTATTACAAAAGAAAAAAACTAATTTTTCGAGAAATGTAAATTGAGGTGTACGGGACTTTATGGAAAAATGAGAAAGTTTATGTATATAGGTTTAGGAAGAAGTTTAAAATTAATAAAAAAACAAGTTTACCACATAAGTAGAAGAAAAAACGTAAATAAATAAAAGTAGGTTCCAGGTATCAATCTTTCTTAGGTACGTACTCTAATCAATCAGTTATGAACTTTTTTAATTCCATTTTAATCTTTTCGATTTTTAACTCTTAATTCACAGCTTTCTTCAAAGTATCAAATTGATACTAAGTTGATGTCAAAAATTTAGATCAATTTTACTCTTTTAAATCTTTAGCTCTTCTTTCTTCAAACTATCAAATTGATACTAAGTTGATACCAAAAATTTAGATCAATTTTTGATTTGGTATTCGTTGAAATTTGATATCAATTTAACACTAATTTTCACATTAGAAAGAAAAAGTAGAAGTTGAAGCAAAAGATGAAAATTAATACCAGCCATTTATTTTCTTTCAACTCCAAAAGAGTAGGATTGTTAGTTTCGAGTGTTTTTGCACGATTCGAATGTAAAATTTTAATAGTTGTTTGTTTGCATAAGAAACACTACATTTGTTAAATCAAAGGGATAGAATGTCTTGTGAAAGAAAGACATTGAAAAGTGATTTGTATGAATTGTGCCGGCATGTATAATTCACTGTTCTCACAGCTTGGGTGGAGGTGCACGTTTCTTCGTCACTCGACCTTGAAGTTTACAGACAGTCGGACTATTTGTCATCTTGGTGTTGCTTTTAACTTAAGGGGAGTGCAAAGAAAAGGTATTATTCTTCTTAAGATTTGAGTCTTTAAATTTAAACAAATACTATATTCTTTCGAAATATCCGTTCGTGCCCTTCTGTTTATTATTTCTTCAGTACAGGATTTTTCAATTTAAATCAGTTAGATTATTCTAATTTTAACTTTGAGGAAAAAAACTTTTAATTAATGAGAAATCAAAAATGTGTTGATAATAAAATGTTTGAATCAAAAATAATATTCGTGTAAGTAGATATTATCTACAAACGTAAATTTTTTTAAATCCTTTATTAACGATAAATAGTAATAGGTACATACACTAAAAGTGTGCACCTAGTGATAGCTATCACAAATATAATATTTATCGTTAATAAAGGATTTTAAACAATTTACGTCCAAAGCGTGTTTTGCTGATAATTTATTACATTATAGAAGAAAATTTCAGAAATTCTTTAGTGAAGCGAATTAAAAGAGAAAACTGAACATAAAATTGTAGACGCGAGTTTTCCACGAGTCGCACGCCAACTTTTTTTTTCTTCTATTCTCTTGTTATACTTTGTAATCATTGAAGTGTTAAGAATCACATCTTGTATGCTATATAGCACACCCCTCAGATCCTTGAGCCGCAACAACCCTTTCCCTCATCTTATTGCCATGAACAGTGAGCAACAAATCTAAACACAATCTACTTCTCGCACCACAGAAACTTGTGTAGCTCTCTTGTAAAGTTGCGCAAGGGAATTTATGAATAAGTATTATGAGTAACCGAGCGACCATAAAAGAGGCAAAGTAAAGAAAAAAGTGAAGGTAAGACAGAGAGTCATTACACTGCAAAAATTCGGACTCTTTTTTTTTTTTTTTTTTTTTTTTTTTTTTTTTTTTTTTTTTTTTTCTCAAAAGAATATCTTTTTAAGAAGACTTTGTTTCTCACATGAATAATCCGGTTTTCGCAATATATACAGTATGTAACTTGCAAATGAAAATCTTACTTCAAAATGCACTAGCGTTAATTCTTTTTCATCCTTTCTTCATCTACATTCTTTCTTCAGCTTCATTCTTTCTTCATCTTTATTCTTTCTTCATCCTTAGAAAAATATGAAAAGAAGAAGAATTGATGAATAAAGAGAAAAATTTATATTTTTTTATTAAAATAGTAAAAAAAGATACTTATCCGAAGGCGAAACAAACGAATTACTGCGAGAGGAAATTAATAAAAAAAATGAATTGAAGTGTAGGTTTCTCGGGCATTAATGCAAATCTGAAAATGAGTGCACACTTGGAGGATAATAAGTAATAAGAGGACCACGCCTTTATACTATGTTTTATATTGTATACATATATCTATATATATATGTATATAAACGCTTTTATGTTCGACTCGAAAGTACCGTAAACCGCGACTCGTTTCCCACTACATGCATTCAAGCTTAGCTTTCCTTTTGACGATCGCTCTGCTTCTTACTTTCGACTGAATATATCTTTTTTGTTTGTGTATATGGTCGGAAATCGAGAATAGGATACTTACATTCACCCTCCGGAGGATCGGCAGTTTATACTTTTGCTTTACAATTTCAATTGCGAGCAAAAAAGGTGATAAATTAGCAGAAATTATTTAACAGCGCAAAAAAGTTAAAACGGAAATAGAAATGGACTCTTGTTTTACTGAAAAAAACATAAGTGTCTAAAAAGAAGATAATTTTCTATTCTAAAAGAACTACCCATATACTTTCAACTATGAAAAACCTAAAAAATCTAGTTTTCTACAAAAAAAATTCAATTATAAATTGTATATAAACTTCTTTATAAATCGTGGTTAATATATTTATGTAGTATACGTTTCAAGTTCATTTACCGCATTTAATTTTAGATTGTCATAAAAAATTGTAATTATAATTCGTTATAATTTAATGTATATAAAATGTCTGGAGTGTCTAGACTAATCGGTAAATTTATTGAATACTCAAAAGTGTATGCTTCTAAGCATGATTGACAAGTATTAGTATTAATTTTTTTAGTGTTTTAAAATCAATAAAAATCTGATAAATTTTCGTGAGAAAATTAAAACTTAAATCCGGATAGTATTAGTCGGTCAAGCATCCGTCTACAGATGACTTTCTAACGATAATTCTATCACTAAAACTCTGCATTGATACATAAATATATAATATGCTTGGAAAGGAATTTGTCTCACATTACATGAATAAATATGTAAAAGTAATAGCCTATCATTTATTCCCCAAGATGAAAGTTATCAACTTTTTTAAAATTTTATCTCTAAAATTTTTATTATTTTCATTTTTACCAGAATTTGATAGATTTTTCTCGATTATAATATTTATGAACTCTCTAAAAGTTTATGTTTGAAGTCAGACAAAAAGTTGGGAGTAAAAGTGGTAATAAAGTGCCAAATAACAAAAGCAGGTTTTTGATTAACAATTAATTTGAAATTGCTAATGGTTGCATTTAATTGACCGCAATTTGCATATATTTGGCGGCTAATAAACTTTATAATTATCTTAATTAAAGATATCATCACATGGATGAAACGGACAGAATTGAATCTGAAAGTGAAATTGTTACGGATGGTCACTCAAAAAAATCTAATGTGCGTAATTTAAAATTTCTTTTTAGAAAGAAATAGTTAATTTTTTTAAATAAATGCAAACTTTATCTCATTAAAATATCGACGAAGAATAAGGAATAACTTGTTTAAAGAGCGCATTTACTATTTTAATTGAAAGTAAAAATATGATCGAGACTAGTTTCTTTAATAATTGTGTCATCTTGAGAGTAATCGCTTTCAAGTCGCGCACATGAACTGCAAACTTGTTTACATAATATTCACATAAGTGAACACGAATATCGTGACTTTTTATCATCACATGACCCAGCAGTTACAAATCGATTACATCACCTTTTTGTCCTACACGAAAATTACGTAAAGTGCAATGTAACCACCAAAACTCGCGTTGGGTAAATAAAAAGGAAAAACTAACCCTTTCTATCTTAAAGAGTATAGCTACTGATGATGAGAAAATGAATGTTTATGTGAGTCTCGGCAATTTACATGCGACACACAAAGTGTCCTCCGGAGCACTCTGCAGTAGATCGACGTTGCATCGTGCACCCACGTTGCTCAAATAGTGAGTGTAGAGAGAGGCTCCTGAGATTTCTAATATATTGGTTATGGCGTTCTTGACTCGATTACAAGTTCTCCTTCTCATTTTAGAAAAGATTAGCTTCAACTCTATTGCAATGATCATTTTAAATAAAAATCGAAACAAACAATGGAAATAAAATTTGGAATTTAGTGATACGACGTATGATCCTTAAAAGCGTTGAAGAGTTGAAAAATATAGGTACAAAGTGATAAGTTATAAATTTTTAAACTTACAGTTGGTAGTCGACCTCCATCCTAGAATTGCACTCGTGTTGCATTCGAGAATCTCTCCTTTCGCAGAAGAAGAAAGACGAAACTTGGGTATTTCGAACCACGTGTTTGTTGATAAAATGGCAACTATTTTAGTTTAGAGTAATCTTATGGTTCTACTGTTAAAACTTAAAAGTATATCAAATTGCAACGAATTGATATTCTTTCTTCATCTTCATTCTTTCTTCATCTTCATTCTTTCTTCAACTTTATTCCTTCTTCATCTTCATCCTTTTTAAGTATATTAAATTGAGACAAAAAACGATCAAAATTGTTGCATCACAAATTGTTGCGATGCAAAAATTTTGATCGTTTTTTGTCTCAATTTAATATACTTAAAAAGGATGAAGAAAGAATGAAGATGAAGAAGGAATGAAGAAAGAGAAAAAGGAGAAGAAAAAGCACAAGTATTTGAAATTGCATAGAAAAATTTAAGATTGAATACAGAGTAAGAGAGATTGGTCCACTTGGCCCTAATCGAAATAAAGACGTCACTCCTCATGGAAATTTTAATCTCTAATTTTAATTCTGTTTACACACCAAATTATATAGGAAGAGAGAACAAAGGTTGACCGACTTGACTCGAATTATTGCCTTTTTCACCACATCATCGCATAAATATAACGGATATGTTCTTTGCATATATTAAAGTACTCTCAAAAAATAAGGTTGTACGACAATTTTCAAAGTCATATTTTTATAGCGCATCAATATCAAACCAGAAACCAGAAACACTTTCATTTTAAGGCCGAAATCGCGTCGACCAGTAGTGCAATTGAACAGTTTTCTTATTAGCAATAACTTTATTTATATAATAGAAAGTGTTCACTTATTTATACAGATTTGCAATTCTACTTCTTCCTTAATGTGAATAACTTTGTAAGTGTAGTAGAAAGTCTTCCTCTTCATTAACAGGAAATGGTTTAAATTACACTTGAAATTCCTCTTGCTTGAGATATTCTTCAGAGCACACAGCGGATCACTCGCGAGGCTAAATTAAATATGAGTTTAATTTCGAAAAATAATTTCACACCTACCTTTGAGTTTTCTTTGGTTGAATTTGAATTTTTTCCTTTAAAACAAAATTATTTTTAAAAAATCTTTTTTTTTCAAAATGACGGAATTTTCTAAAAACACTTGAAAATTTCGTAATGTACCGGAAGATAAGGAATGCGTGCAAATTAACTATAATATGCATTCTATGCAAAAGGTAGTGGATCGTAAAAAAATTACATGAATTTCTGAAAAAAGGAATAAATTAGAGATGTTTTTACGTCATATATAGGTCGAAGTAGCTGGAGAATTCTTTGAGTGATTGATTTTTATCTTTAAAGCGATATATATCTATTGGTTATCTTGTTGCTTGTAAATATAATCTTCTTACATGCCGGTTATGAACTCGGATTGCAAAACGGATTGTTTACTATTCAACACTTTTATCCTGTGCGCAGAAACATTGAAACACGTGTGATGGCATTTTAAAGAAGAGTCTGTATATCTTCTATAATTCTCCCTATAAGATAAGAAATTATTACGTAACTTCATATATATTTTGCTAGTCTATTCAATTTATAACTATTTTTTTAGATAATAGATAAATTAACGTTCACTTACCTACCGTATATTTCATATTTTAGTATAAAATTGTTAGTACAAAAAAAACGATTTTTTTCTACATATTTTTTTAACGAATAATGATGAATAAATTAGAAATTGATCTATTAAATTGGTAAAATCGGCGTTGAAAAATTGATCCTCGAAGAAGATAATTAGACACATATATTGTAAACTCCATTATTGTTTAGAAGGTATTTAAATAATAATTGTGGGAAATTGTGGGAAGTCTAAAATTGAACACCTTCATTACATTGTTTTCTCAGGAAACTGCTTTTTTGTTTAATCACTTTGAAAGTTTTGCAGAAATAATTAAAATCATCTTTTATAATATTGAGAGAGGTAAAGGAGAAAAGGAGAGTCTGCTTTTTGTGTAAACAATAATTGCTCATTTTTCTCTTCATTTTCACTTTCAGGTGACGAGAATTTCAACGACAGTTTTACTATGTTTCTTCGTACTGTGGATTGGATGCACCGAAAATGCAGAAGGTATAATTTTTTTCTTTAGTTCAATTATGAAAAATGATGATATTTCTGAGCTCTAAATATTATGAGAAAGTTTTTATTAATTAAAATAAAAAATAGGTGCAAGAAAAAGATTTCGACGGCCAACAACATCGAGTCCTTCGCTGACAAATGATCAAGAAGTTTCTGCGAGTGTTAATAGGCCAAAATTAACTCGAAATCGCGTCAGCACGAAGAACACGAAAAATGAATTGCAGCCTGGAAAGCCGATAGACGATTACAAGGTGATTGTGAAAAAAAGACAATCAGCATACTAGAAATTGTAGAAAAATATAATAAATGCTCAGCTTTAGCGGAGTAATCGATTGTAAATTATTCAGTATACGCAATAATATCTTTGTATCTTGGAATTTAATTATCCTAGTGCACTTATTTTCCGTTCCATGGTATTAATTATTTATTGACGTTTGAAAAAATTCTTCTTTTCTTTTAAAAATGAAATTGTGTGTGAAAGAAAAAGGATAGAAGAGTGTCAACAGTCGAGAATATAATTTTTAGTAATACGTAGAATATTTTTTTATAGATTGTGTGTTATTACACAAATTGGTCGCAGTATCGGACAAAGGTGGGGAAATTCATGCCTGAAGATATCCAGCCAGATTTATGTACACATATTATCTTCTCTTTTGGTTGGCTCAAGAAAAATAAGTTGACCAGCTTTGAATCGAACGATGAGACAAAAGATGGAAAAGTTGGTCTTTACGAAAGGATAATGACACTGAAAAAAGCGAATCCCTCGCTCAAGATTCTTCTAGCTATTGGTACACATATTTTCAATCATCAATTTTTCTAATAATTTCCTCTTGATCCATAAACGTATTTAAGAAAATATGGCAAATTTTCAGGTGGATGGTCTTTCGGTACACAAAAATTCAAGGACATGTCTGCGACTCGATATGCGAGACAAACCTTTATTTACAGTGCCATACCTTATTTAAGGGACAGAGATTTCGACGGATTGGATATTGATTGGGAGTATCCGAAAGGCGGGGATGATAAGAAAAATTACGTCTTAATGTTAAAAGGTAAACATTTAATTTTTATTTACAATCCGAATATATTTTTATTAAATCGATTTTTATTGAATTGTAGAACTTAGAGAAGCTTTTGAGGCCGAAGCTCAAGAGAAGAAGAAACCGCGATTATTGCTGACTGCCGCTGTACCCGTTGGACCCGATAATGTTAAAGCTGGTTACGACGTTCCAGCAGTCGCCAGGTAATTAAGCAACAATATAAATAACCATATAAGATAAGCGAGAGATTTTCCATATTTTACAAAAACATAAATTTTAATTTACATCTTCATTAGTTGTAATAATTATCGTTTCACAGGGTCAACTACTTATTTTCTTGTAAGCTTTATACAAAGGTTTTCAAAGGTTTCCAACCTTTGAGATTAAATTCAGTTGTTCAGACTCTCAATCCTTTTAAGTTCGCTTTGTTCTCTTTAAAAACATACGAGAATGTTGAATGTTATGACGAGAAGACTAATAAATAACGTTCATAGCATCAACGGTTCTAATAAATAAGAGTAATTTATTGATGATTTATAATGACAAGTAATAAATTAGAGAATCATTACATAGGAAAGGTCAAAAGCAAATATTAAACCAAATATTAAATTTAAATAATTATTAACTTAGTTAATTAACATAGTTTACTTTAAACTAAATTTTATACACAAGGAAATTGGAAATAGCGCGTTAAATTTTTTTCCAAGTAAAAACCGGTAATGTTCTATTAAATATTGAGCAATATTCTACTTGACATTTCGAATATTGCGTTGACATCAAGTTTTCTGACGTAGTTTTCCATTTTAAAATATCTAATATTTTAAAAATATATAAAATTTACATGAAAAACTTTAGGCAATTCAGGTAATTCCCGTAAACTTACAATAAAATTTTTCACAAATTAAATTTGAAATTAATATTTATGGGCGATTCTCTGAAAAAGGACAAATCATCCGTTCACGGTGTTTTTGTTGAAAGAAAAATTAAATTCATTTAAATTATTAAAACTTCTGCCAGGCGGACGTCTGTTCTTCAACTTAAAGTTATAGTTGTTTTTGTTTGCTTTTCTGTTTTATAATTTTATTGATAATTCTTCTTTCTAGATGTTTTGGATTTCAAAATTAATAAAATTCTAATTAATTGTTTTGAAGATTAAATAATATCAAAAATTACTAAGACAAAATTATTTTTAATTGCTAACTTCTTTCACCTTTGATAAATTCCTAGAGTAATAAATTCTTTTTTTAATTAAAATTATTTTGAATTACAGATCATGCTCCTAAAGTTCTGAACGTTCAATTGAACGAAATTTATTCATTTCTTACAGAAAACAAAATTGTGGGGATTATTACAGATCAGAATTTTATTTGTAAATTAAATTTAACATTTTAGAGTATAAAATTAGTTATTGTATAAAAACTATCATTCTCATTTATGCAAAATATGATTAAGGTTATTAATTTAAATGTTTTGTTCCATGTTTAAAAATAATTAAATTTCTTCGAGGAATTTTAATTAAAATTGTTTTGGAAATTATTGATTTCTTACACTGAAAAAAATGTATTTAATTTAAATAATCGCTAACTTTACTATTATCAAATAAATATTTATCATTTTTATTTGAGTCCAAAGTTTTTCAAAAGATATCAAATTGAGACAAAAAACGAATCAAAACGTTGCTTCGCAACATTTTAGATTCTTTTTTTTGACTTAATTTGATATCCTTTGAAAAACAGTGTCATTAAAATGGTAATTGCTTAAAATATTGAAATTACTGATTCAAATAATTAAATCAAGTAAAAATTATTTGATTAAAGTAAATATTTATATGATAATAAAGAAATCGATTAAAATCTTTGAAAAGAATTACATTTTTGACAAGAATTTTATTAAAATTATATTTAAAATGGTCGAATTCTTTCGAACTTTCTTTAAAACTTTTTTTAAAATAATAGAATTTCTGTAAAGAACTTAATTGCTTATAAAAAGAATTTTATTAAACAATTTAATTTAGTACTTGTGTTCTTTGACAGAATCACTCTTTTATATTGAACATCGACTTACTTCGAAATTAGACCTAATTTTGCCTAAAAGTGAAATAAAAATAATTAAAGAGAAATGTATTTTCCAGTTATCTTGATTTTATAAATCTGATGGCGTACGATTTTCACGGCAAATGGGAGAGGGAAACTGGACACAATGCCCCGCTTTATTCATCATCACTGGACTCAGAATGGCAGAAGCAATTGAGCGTCGATAACGCGGCATCAATGTGGGTTCGATTGGGAGCACCGAAAGAAAAACTTATTATTGGAATGCCCACATATGGACGTTCTTTCACTTTATCTAATCCCACCAACTTCAGAGTTCATGCCCCAGCCAGTGGCGGTGGAAAGGCTGGAGAATATACAAAGGAATCTGGATTCCTTGCCTATTACGAGGTCAATTAATTACTTTTTCTACATAAAGTATTTTTTTCTTCATGAGTTATTCATAAGTATTTTTTACTTGAAAAAGTGTTATAAACTGTTTTGAAATTTAACGTTTAACTACTGAATTTTTAAGATAGTCGCAAAAAAGTCACTCAATAGTCCATAAGACTAATTTCTGAAAAAATTTTAATTATCTTTTCTAAAAATAAGATTCTAAAAATAAGATTTTAAAAACTGTTTTAAAATGTAAAGTATAATTTTTGAAAGAAAGTTTAAAAACGTCTGACAGAAAATTAGTTTATCACTTGATTTTCTACTTGAAGGCGACTATATCACTGGGTCTGGATAAAATAATTGAGTCTTCGCTCTGACCAAAGTTGGTAATTGCACCAAATTTAAGAAATTTTTTTTCGTCAAAGACTTCTTTTACATAATATAAAACTCGAACAAGAATATTATTTGATTAAAGTATAGAAATTTTGCCTTCAATTCTCGTGTGACTTTCACAACTTTTAACAAGTGTTATGGTATTTGATGTCTTTTCTTCGCTAACAACTTCTTTCAAAAATATATTTAAGGAATTGAACTTCTGTTGAAATTACGCTGAAATTACATAAATAATAATAACATTACTTAATGCTCACTGTGTCAGAACAAATAATTATTTATCTATAAATTGACTAAAATCTTGAAACTTTGTACAAAACAGATATGCGAGTTGTTGCAAAATGGTGCAGCCTATGTCTGGGACGAGGAGATGAAAGTGCCTTACTTAGTGGATCACGATCAATGGGTAGGTTTCGATGACGAAAGATCCATCAGACACAAGATGCATTGGATCAAGGACAAAGGATATGGTGGAGCCATGGTGTGGACTGTCGACATGGACGACTTCAATGGTACAGTTTGCGTGGGAAATGTCAAATATCCCTTAATTGGTGCTATGAGGGAGGAATTGCGGGGCGTTTCTCGCGGCGTCAATACCAAAGATGTGGACTGGAGTGCAGTCGCCACTACAATCACTGAGACAATAGTGAAAAAACCCGAACCTTACAAGATTTCACTTGCCGAGGTTCTCAGTAAGTCAAAGAAAGTCCAAAAGCCCACGCAATTGGTCATCAGTACTCCAAGTCGAGGTAATTTTTCAATAACAAATATCAATTTTATGATCAAATTCTTTGCAAGAATTCAATGATTTTCAATACATTAATTTTAAAATTGAAAATATTCAAGATATTTTAGAAGAAAAATTATTTAAAAAGTTAGGAAACAAAAAATCAAATAACTAACTTTAAATTGCGAACAGATTACCGGAATACAAAGATTATTAATATAGAAGATTTAATTAGATATTCAATTTTTCAGAAAGGGAAGCTCAAACCATTTGTTATTTGACAAATTGGTCTCATAAACGACCAGGAATGGGAAAATTCCTACCTGAGGATATTGATCCCACTCTATGTACCCACGTAATTTACGCCTTTGCTACTTTGAAAAATCATTTGCTCTCCGAAGGCAACGACAAAGATGTGGAAATGTATAAACGTTTGATTGAACTGCGCGAAAAGAATCCCGACATCAAGGCAAGAATATTTCATTAAAATAGTTTACTTGATCATTAATCCATTGATCAATATTCCCGTTTTATCGCCGACGTCAAAAAAATGCAACTGTCCTTTCATTCTGAAGAAAAATTTAAACTTTCTAAACACTCGCATTATTTTACTTTTGAATTATCAAGTTCAATGATTTGATGCACCTCGTCTTCATTGATCCAAGCTTAATTTTATTGTTACGTCTCATTTAACGTCTTTAATTAACGAGTAATTTTCAGCTGAAAACTTTCTTTTGTTATAGATTCTTCTGGCAATCGGCGGCTGGGCTTTCGGTTCCACTCCATTTAAGGAACTCACTGGCAACACTTTCCGCATGAATCAATTCGTCTACGAAGCCATTGAATTTCTCAGAGAATACAAATTTGATGGTTTAGACGTTGACTGGGAATATCCGCGGTATGGAAAATGCATTTAGTTACATCATAAAATTGGCATTTCAACACTGAAATAAAATTACAAAATTAAAACACAGTTTCCGCAAATTCAATTCAATTTTTTATTGAAAGATAATAATTGAACTCACCGTTTAATTTTCAGTGGCGCTGACGACCGAACAGCGTACGTGAATTTATTAAAGGAATTAAGAATGGCTTTTGAGGGAGAGGCGAAAAGTTCTGGAGAACCGAAACTTATTCTTTCTGCTGCTGTGCCTGCTAGTTTTGAAGCAATTGCCGCGGGGTATGATCCACTTTTTTTAATTACCATTTTTTTTTTAATATTATTTAAACTTTCTAATTGGATGATTTTTCAAAATTTTGTTTGCAGATATGACGTTCCGGAAATATCCAAGTATTTGGACTTCATTAACGTCATGACGTACGACTTTCATGGTCAATGGGAAAGGCAAGTTGGACACAATAGTCCACTGTTTCCACTTGAAAGTGCCACGAGCTATCAGAAGAAACTAACTGTGGTAATTGTCATTATTTCAATTTCATTTACAGTTTCTCTTTGAACGAGTCTTTGATCAAGTTTTACACAATTTTAAATTTTAGACATAGTCTAACTGCGACTGCTGGGAAAGACTATGTACCTATTAATGTTTAAAATAAATTAAAAATTATTCCAAAATTATTAATATTTTTTTTTAGAATTTTTTTTATTAATTATTTGCAAATGAAATGATTGTAGAAATGAATTTCAGGACTTTAGTGCTCGTGAATGGGTTAAACAAGGAGCTCCGAAAGAAAAATTAATGATTGGTATGCCAACCTATGGTAGATCGTTCACACTAGTCGATAAGGATAAATTTGACATTGGTGCTCCAGCTTCGGGTGGTGGAACTGCAGGAAACTTTACCAACGAACCTGGCTTCTTGTCTTACTATGAGGTGAACTTCTTTGACAATTCACTACTATTTACAAAATAATAAAAATCTTTCACAATTTTAATTTTATCTTTTTAAAATTTTCCCACAATTTTTCACAAAACAATTTTCAATTCATTTAATTTTATCATTTTGCAAAACTAGGTTTGCAGCTTCTTGAACGAAGATAATACAACTTTGGTATGGGATAGCGAACAGCAAGTACCGTTTGCTTACCGAGACGATCAGTGGGTCGGATTCGATGACGAAAGAAGTCTTGTAAATAAGGTAATCTCTACTTTTCTAAAATTCTGTTTTTAATCTTGCGAAAAGTAAATCTATGGTATTTATGAAATATTTATTCGTCAGATGACATGGTTGAAAGAAGAAGGCTTCGGCGGTATTATGATCTGGTCAGTAGACATGGATGATTTTAGAGGAAGTTGCGGAACTGGCAAATATCCTTTAATCAAGGCCATGAAGAAGGAACTTTCAGATTATAACGTTAAATTGGAGTACGACGGTCCCTACGAGGCAAATATCAGAAGCGGAAAATACACAACAAAGGATCGTAAGAACCTTTTTGCCACTTTTACTTTTCTTTTCTTTTACTATCCTTTTTTTGAATTTACTTTTGAATAATAATAATAAATTAACTAATTATCATCGATATTGAAAAATAATATTTGAATTCTAGCGAATGAAGTCACTTGTGATGAAGAAGACAATCATATTTCCTATCACAAGGACAAGAACGACTGCACTATGTACTACATGTGTGAGGGAGAACGGAAGCATCACATGCCCTGTCCGGCAAATTTGGTCTTCAATCCCAATGAGAACGTCTGCGATTGGCCCGAAAATGTAGAAGGTTGTCTTGAACACACTCAGGCCCCTCCGGTCTGATTGCTCCTTTCTCAAAGAACACCGTAAAATAAGAAAATAAAGAGCCAGCTTCCATCTTTTGTAAAACAAACTCAAACTAAAATTCACTACTCAGAAAATAAAAGTCAAACTTTGAGATTGAAAATCGAAAATAAAAAATCGAAATTATTGGAAATCGAGTAGTTTGGTTCTTTCATTCAACAGAAGCAGTTAGCCAGTTTCTCTTTTCTTTTTATTAATGCGCTCATTAATGGATCCTACAACGTGCTCGCATTAATTGGCTATGAGTATTAAAATGAAAAACTCGACGATGGTCAGCCAGGTTCGAGCCATTCGCTCGTAATTTCCGGAACTGAGAGCAGATGCCTGACAGGCTGTGTGTGGTATTCCCAAAGTGAGAAGAACTTTATCTGACGACGACGAAGGTGTTGTTTCGGTGCAAACAGCTCGGCCTGCGATTGTCCGCAGTTGTCTTGCGTCTGACTGTGAAGCTGTGTGAATTTGTCGCGATTCGCGAAGCCAACGCCTCAGCCACAAACTCAGCCAGGCGATTTCGCAATCACACTCCAACGGATTTCCGGAAACTTGCAGACCACCTGCAATTAAACAGAAACAAGATTAATATTAAGTCAACACATTTTTTTGTCTTTTTATTTACATCAAATCTCGACGAAAAGAGATGCTGATAATGTGATTACATTTTATATTGAAATTTTCGTGAAGGAAATAGAATTTAAGAGAAACTTTATCAAACTATATCTATAATTATAAATGATTTTTAAATCATTTCTCTAAATCTGAATTAATCTAGACTGATTTCAAATCAATCAGTAATTCGATCACTGGATTTACTGAAATTAAAAAAAAAAGATTTGACGAAATTTTTTATCGATTCAGATTAAGAGAGATCATTATATATTTATCTAAATTATATATTCTAGCTATTTCTCAATTGCTTATAAACTACTTCCTACACATAATTTTATAATTATAAGTTTATTTTTAAAATATTCCTATTACATGTAGTTTAGAACATCCATTTTTTTTAATGAATATATTAATTTTTAATGGAAAAGTTAATTTTTCAAAAATGTTTGCCTAAACATTTGTCGCATTTAAATCAATAAAATTCGTGATTTAAATTATATAATTTAAATTTAAAATTTTGCATTTTGAAAAATTATGCATATTGTTATTAATGTTATTATTTTTAATGTATATATATACATAAATAAATTTAACGTTTTAAGATTATCATCAACATCTCATCAGTTTAGTGACTAAGACCTTTATAAGTGTAAGTTTTAAATTATCCAAGTGTGCTGACTTTGGCAATTTTTGGTGATTATGTATAAACGAACAATGATTATAAGATTAGATATAGTATTTCACAAAACTATTCCCTTAGGAATAAATGTTTTCTACAAAATTTCTTAATAAATTTTATAAATACTCTCGAAATATATACTTATTCAAGAAAAAATGTAAAGGATTTTTAATGAAATAAATGTTGTATATAAAAATTGCAGAAATCTTACCAGCAACCATGTTGGTTCCCACTGCCTCCCATGATAAATTTCCATAGATTGCAGAAGGACTTAATTCGTTAATATGATTGTTTCGAAGGTCAAGAGTGAGCTGGGAGAGATGTTTGGTTAGTGATAAAAAAATATCAGACTGCAATCTTCGGACGGAAGTGTCCTTGATTCTAAGAATGAGATCACCTCCTTCTATGGATGAAAAGGCATCGGGCGAAATTTTTTCAAGATTATAGCCTGTAATTGTTAACTCTCGTAACTGTTTCGTAAAAGTGTTGTAAATCTGATCCTTCAGATAGTGTTCCATCATTTGAATTTCTACTGTTTTTAGAGGCAAACCCTGGAGAACGTGACGGAGGTGAAATTCTGCCACATCGGGCCAAGATTGGACTCTTAGATGCTTCAAGTACTTGAGACTTCGTAGGCAATCTTTTTCAACTCGCCTCGTCTTATTCAAATTTTTCAAGTTTAACTTCTCCAAACGTGATAGGCCCAAGAAGGTGTCTCTCGTCAGTTCCTGAAAAAATGCATCAAGTTTTACAAAAATATTAAATATAAATTACTGTATTATTAAAATAATTAATGTACCTCAACTGGATTGCCCGATACGTCCAATTCTCTCAGCAGACCCAATCTAATTCGGCTGATGGAAGTCAGAGAATTGTTGACCATTAGCAAAGTCTTCAATGATCCTAAACTTTCAAAGTCCTTATCCGATACACTTTTGATATGATTCAAGGACAAATCAAGAGTACTTAGTGTTGGCAAGGGAAGAACTGGTATTTTTCGTAATCCACAATTTGCCAGATACAATTGTCTCAAATCCGGAAGATAGTGAAACAGCTCCTTAAAGTTAGCCTGAAGACTATTCTGAGACATGTTCAATGTCAAGAGTTTTCCCAGAGAGACAAAAGCATTGTCAGGAAGAATGGTCATGCGATTCTTGCTAAGATTCAACCAAGTCAACTGAGAAATTGGAAACACCATCGAGTCCAAGTGATCAATCAAATTATCCGCTAAATTAAGATGTCGAAGTGTATAACCAACTTCCAAAAATGAAGGCGAAGGTACCACGGTGAATTTATTATTACTCATGTCCAAAATTTCCAGTCTCGTTGCTTCAAAAACATCTCGAGACAATGAACGAAGTTTATTGTGCGACAAATTCAAAACTCGAAGTCTTTTTAGATATCGAAATTGTTCAGTGGACAGTTGAAAAATTTCATTCTTACTCAAATCTAATTCCTGAAGTGATTCAAGACCGTAAAAAGATTGCTTTCTCAATATTTCCAGACGATTCTCGCGAAGATTCAAAATCTCCAGTTGTTTTAGTGAAAATACACCTGAAATGGAAAAAACGATAAAATCTTTTTCTAATTTTTTGTAAATAAATATTTACCTGAATCCAGAGACGCTATGAAATTATTCCTCACGTCCAGAGACTTCAAATTTGGCATATTTTTAAAGACTTCAGCCGAGAAATGGGTAAAATTGTTGAAACCAAGATCAAGACGAGTCAAATTGTCCATTAGGAAAACGGAATGTATACTTGATATTGAATTATACGAGGCGTTTAGGGCAAATTCAAAATCTCCACTTTCGAAAATTGAATCGAAATCCAGAGAAGTCAGTCTGTTGAATTCCAGATGAAGAAACCTTAGACTTCGAAGTCCACAAAAGGAATATTTATCTATTTTCGATATTCTGTTGTAAGCTAGTGATATTGTTAAAAGTTTCGGACAATCTTCAACTGAATTGGCGGTGACGTGTCGAATACGATTCCCGGACAAGTCAATCGATCTCAATTCGGTAAAATTGTGAAATGTAACATCAGGAATAGCTTCAATGAAGTTGTAACCCAATTTGATGTCTCTTAATTCCGGATGAACGTCCGACAGGAAAATCATTTCTGGCAAATAGTGGAGCCTGGAGAAAAATACATATGTATACTCAATTTTCGGAATAAAATAATATTAATAAATTATTAAGCACCTTACCTGTTAGATTCGAGATTGACATATCTCAATAAGCGCAGTGAATAAAACGAAGTTGGATCAATGGTATGAAAATTATTGTTATCTAAAACAAGCCACATCAGATTCACAAGCGGTCTCAGAGCCTTTTGTGGGAAAACATCAGTGGCAAATGCAAAGCTCAATTCCAGAATTTCCAAAGTTTCACCTATTCCTAAAAATGTGTCATCCTCCAACTCCGTCAAATGATTAAACGAAAGACTCAATTCTTTTAATTTCGTTGCACCTTTAAAAGCCTCGGCTTCCAATTTTGAAATTATATTATTTCTCAAAAGAAGAATTTCCAAATTCTCCGCCCAATCAAAGCTCCCAGGTTCGACGCTGGAAATTTTATTGTATCCCAAATTCAAGTGTAAAATATTTGTACATTTCAATAACGCAGTGACTGGTATTGAAGTAAGATGATTGGTTTGCAACGAAAGTGCTTTCAAATTCTCCGAGAATTCAAGGAAACTATCATTTCTCACTAAACGAATGTCATTATTAGCTATATAGAGATATGAAAGTCTTTTTAAATTCATTACAGCCTCTGGAACTTGATTTATATCATTATTTTCAAGGTTCAAATATTCGAGACTTTCTTCCAAGCCACGAAATGCATATTCATTAATTGTATGAATTCCATTGGAAGACAAATAAATTCTTTTCACCTCCATGTACTGGAATATATCAGCGGGAAGATATTGAAGTTTATTGTTCGACAAATTAAAATCTTTGATAAATAGTGTTCGATTGGGATAACCCATAAATTTTATCATCTCTATGGAGTTCTCGCTTACGTCTATCAACTCCAAACTGGAGCTTTGAAAATAGGGCAATTCCAGTGTTTTCATGTCGTTTCCTCCCAAGTAGAGGAACGATAATTCTTTTAAAATTCTCACACTCGCTGGAAATGATTTCAATAGATTGTTATTCAGACTTACGGTGTGAATGTTTGGAGGTAGTGATGATTCAGAAATTTCTTCCAAATTATTGTTGTCCAAGTTGAGCCATACTAGAAACTCAAAATCCCCGAAGCATAAGGGTAATTCTTTTATTGAATTGTCTCCAAAGAAAGCACTGACTAGAGTATTTTTCACTAAACCCCAATCTCCATCTAATGACGTTAAATGATTGCTGAAAGAAAGCTTCTTTTATTAAAATATTTGAATATTAATGCTGAATGTTTGAATAAAAAAAATCAATACCTGTGCATATTTAGCCAATTTAATTTTTTTAAATTATAAAGAGCTTTGAATGGAACCTCTTCTAGGGCATTGTAACTCAAATCCAACGAACGAAGACTGTCGACTACTCCACTAAAATAAAAAATAGACTAAATTATCTTTTGAATTCTTAAATTTTATTTATTACTTTTATTCACTACCTGTTTTTAATTTTATTTCTCATTTATATTTAAAAGTAATGAAAATATCTTACTGCAATGCTTTGTCACTAATACTCATTAATTGACTGCTCATTAGACCAAGAGCTTCAACACTCGTCGAACTCGCCAAAGCATCATTATCCAAAATTTGGATTCCTGAGCCAACTACATCCAATTGTGCTATATAGCTTACGGAGACATCTGAAATAACAAGTAAATATATTTATAAGAGAAAAATATGTGCATAAACTTTTTGAAAAGAGAAAAAATTCCTATAAATTCAACCTGGAAATCTAGCGAATGGAACTCCTAAACAATTAATGTCCATTTTCGTAAAATCTGAATCATCTTGAACCCAACACAGGCACATGGAATTGAAGTCGCAGGGTACACTGTGACTCTCAAGAATACTTGCTCCCCAAATAAGAAAAAATAAAACATAGGAAATAGATTTGAGCCCCATCTGTAAATTTTATTCATTATTAGTGAATTAATTAATTTTAGATTTTAATAATTAATTTCTAGCGGTATAAAATATTAAATCTCTCTTTGCTATAGTGACTCTAAAAAAATTTTAAAACCCGCTTTTTAAAAACTGATAGTAAATTGATATAACACATAGAATTTTCTTTTCATTGCAAGAAAAAATAAATAATAGAATTGTTATAAAAAATAATAATTATTTTGATTGACCACAAAGCATAAACATGATATATTGATTAAAGTTCACTGACACCAGTTTCCAAAATATTTACCAAAAAACAGCGATATAAATAAATCAATTTTTCACAAACCTTTTTAAGGAGCTAATTTAAAAATGATTCTTCCATTGCATTTTATTTGTAAATTCAAGGTTGATTTAAACTGTTTTTTAGCCATTTTTTCATTCAATTCACATGTTTGCTGTGTCGAATATCACCCTTCATTATTATCTCACAGATATTGCAAGGGGCGCATGTTCTGAGCGCAAGCGCTTCATCTCTTCAAACAAGTGCATTATTTGCTGTGCGAATTAAAACGTTTGAAATATTCTGAAAAAATAGTAACTACAATTAAAAAATGTAACAATTTTAAGATAGAAAATTTAAAGTTAGAGAAACTAAAATTTCAAGATAGAAATTAACAGTAACAATTAATAAAGAAATTAAAATTAAATTCATTTAAAAGAAAAAAGAGTAGTTTATAAAAAGTTAACTCAATTACAAAAAAATAATCAATTTGAATTGTTAACTTTAATTTATTGAGTGTCTATATTTCATGATTTTAAATATTTATCTTTATTGTCTTTTATTATCACTGTTAACTTAATAGTATCAAATTGCAACGAATTGATACCAAAAAAGTGGATTAAATAAAAAATTGATCCAAATTTTCAACATTAATTTGATCCACTTTTGTACCAATTTGATACTTTCCAAAAAAAAAACTGTAATATTATTATATTTATGTAAATATATTTATTAATAAATAAATAAATATCATCAAATTCAACTATATAAATAAAATAACTTTATTATAGAAAGAATCTTTAAATAATATTTCTTGAAAGAAATTATTTTCATAAACAACATTTCTTTGTTCATTTGAAAATGTACAAAATGTAAAAATTTTCTACCCTAATTATAATACTACAAAAGCTCATCATTTCTGATAAAAGCACTGAAAAGACAGTAAAGGTTACTTGGAACAATTAGAATGCCAATAATTTTTTATTTTAAAAATTTGTTAATGCCATTAAATAGATAAAGTCTAACATGTGTCTTTGTTTAAAACAAAAAACTAACTATTTTGCAATACGCAATTGTGAACAAGAATATTTTTTAAATAATAAAAATTTGATATTTATTTATATTATAAAATGAGAAAAGTTGCATTCTTCATTGCAATATTATCAGTAAATTCCATTGGTAAGTTATTGCTTGTAATAAATTACAAAACTACGTGTATTAACATTGCTGTTTTTCTATTAAATATATCTTTATTAATTCTTTTAAATATTTATTTAGTAATAAATAGAAAAAAAGTAATAATATTTTCAAATTTTTATTTCAATATTTAATATTGAGCAATAAATTGAATATCATCGCGGCTAATTGAATATTTTTATATTAAAAGTTTTATTGTAAATGTGTTTTCAGTTCATAGTTTCAATCTTCAAAAAACTATCCAGAATGCCGTAGGACTTGGACCTCTGATAAATAATTGGAAAAGTATTTTATTTGTCAATAAATGAAAAAATAAAACTCGAAAATTTAATGAAGGATAATTGTTAAAATTTCTAATTTGTAGGTACAAATAACGTCAACAAGAGCAGTAATAATGTAAATGATAAGAATAATAACAAGGGTGATAACTCGATTAATATCACCAATAATAGAGAACTTAATAAAAATGATATTGGAAATGGTTTTGGAAACAACAATTATGATGCAGCCAGCAATAATGGAAACGACAGTAATAAAAATGATTTTACTTTGAACAACAGTAGCAAAAATCCCTCATCTGATAAAAATGGAAATTCAAATGGCAATACTGATGAACTAAGTGGGACCAATGACACCAAAAACTACAATAATGATACTAAATCAAACGGAAGTAATGACAAAGATGTTGATATTAACAAAAATGATACTGTATCAAATGGAAGTAATGACAAAGATGTTGATATTAACAAAAATGATACTGTATCAAATGGAAGTAATGACAAAGATGTTGATATTAACAAAAATGATACTGTATCAAATGGAAGTAATGACAAAGATGTTGATATTAACAAAAATTATACTGTATCAAATGGAAGTAATGACAAAGATGTTGATATTAACAAAAATTATACTGTATCAAATGGAAGTAATGACAAAGATGTTGATATTAACAAAAATTATACTGTATCAAATGGAAGTAATGACAAAGATGTTGATATTAACAAAAATTATACTGTATCAAATGGAAGTAATGACAAAGATGTTGATATTAACAAAAATTATACTGTATCAAATGGAAGTAATGCCACTAATGATAACACTAACAGTGATGATACTGTATCAAATGGAAGTAATGACAAAGATGTTGATATTAACAAAAATGATTCTGTATCAAATGGAAGTAGTGGTACAGATGGTGATATGAATAATAGAAATGGTAGCACCGAAGAAACAAATGGTACAAATGATCTAAAGAATAGTAACTATAATAATAATAATTTAGCCAGTGATCTTATGAATTCAGAAGACAATAATAATAACACTAACGTTACCGAAAATTCAAATATTGAAACTGGCGAAAATAGTAGTAATAATAATAATGCAACCGGTACTGGTGGTGCAGAAGACGATAGTGGTGAGTTATCAAATGATGATAATAAATTAAAAAATAGTAGCAATGGGGACATTTATAATGAAACAAACAATAACTCAAATAACGAAGAAAGTAATAACACAAATTCGACAGTTGATTCAAACGGAACAGAAAATAACAATGACGATGATAATAATGAAATAAATAGCAGAAACAGTGATGATACAAATTATAATCAAAATAGCGGTAATAATACTGACAAAGGTGGAAGTGATATTATTCAGTCAGCAGATATGAATGCATCAACAAATTTTCTTGATGATGATGATAATAGCAGTACTAATGATTATGATGGTGACAATGATAGCAGTACTAATGATTATGATGACGATGATAATAATGGCAGTACTAATGGTTATGACGATGATGATGATAGTAGCAGTCCTAATGATTATGACGATGATGATGATGATGATAGTAGCAGTACTAATGATTATGACGATAATGATGATAATAACAGTACTAATGATTATGACGATGATAATTATGATGATGAAGATGATAATATCGGTATTTATAATTATGCCGATGATGCGGATGATGATGAAGATGAAGATGATGATAAAGATGATAATATCGGTATTTATAATTATGGCGATAATGATTATGATGATGAAGATGATAATATCAGTATTTATAATTATGGCGATGATGATTATGATGATAATATTGGTATTTATAATTATGGCGATGATGATTATGATGATGAAGATGATAATATCAGTATTTACAATTATAATAATGATAATAATTATGATGATGGTAAAAGCAGTACTAATGATAGTAACAACAATAAAGATGCAGGTTCCTCAAAAATTGCTTTTGCTGAAGTTAATAATAATACAAATATTAGAACTACAAATGATAAAATTTCTGTCATTCAATTCCCTAATACAATCGATACTACAGAAAATAATATCGAAGACACTGATTCAAGTACTTTAACAAATGTTCTTGATGATAATAACAATTCTAATGTCAACACAATTGAAGTCATCAGTATTACCGAAAATTACATCGATGATTCTGCTAATAGTCCTCCACCATTGGTTCCAAGTGACGGATCTTTCATACCCATTATTTTCAAAAAAGTAAAAAAAAATAAAGGTAAAGAAATTACCAAAATTAAACTCAAAAGAGTAAAAGCTTCCAATAAGGCAGAAGACACTCCAATTCAAATAAAGAAGGGTCGCATAGCAGATCCTTACCAAAAAAAACCAGGTCTCTTTCGGCGGCTATCAAATAGAGTTAAAAGCTTCTTTGGATTTAGAAAAACAAATAAAAGAAATAAAACACCAATGGGTGAAAACTCTTCAGACTCTAAGAAATCAAAACCTGGTCTATTTCGACGTTTCATAAATAGAGTCAAACGTATTTTTGGATTTGGAAAGAAAAAGAAGACCACTGAAGAATCTAACAATAATAAAAATTCTAAACCAGGTTTCTTTCGACGACTTACAAATAGAATAAAACACATTTTCGGATTTGGAAAAAATAAAAATTCTAAAAGTGATAATCGGAGTTCTAAAGTTCAAACTGATAAGAATGATCCAAATGATGAAATTCAAGTTGTTAGTGCTATGAATTTCAAAGACGCAAGTAATAATAAAGATGAAGAACCAACAATTTTCTTCGATCTCACGAGAGTAAATAAAGAAATTTTAAAAGATGTTCTCGATATAGAAATAAAGAAATGGAACAATGAGACTTTCTACATTTTTAATGATGATCAGAAACCAGTTAAACTAAATTTAGACATGCCTGACTTGTATGCATTGAATTTAACACAGGATTTAGACGAATCTACCGTTCTTTTTCAACTTTATACTAAAAACAATAAATTTAGTTATGATCCCTTGGAAGTTGGTAATGATGGAAAATTCAATATGAGCCATTTTGATCCGTCAGTACCAACTGTTTTTATAACTCATGGATATATGTGCTCTAGCGAAGGACCCTCTGTAACCATGATTCGAGACGGTTTGTTTTTCGTTTTTACATTTTTCTGTTTTATTAATGTACCTAAATAATTTGAAATTCTAATTTAAATAAAATTTTGAACACAGCTTATATAAATACCAGAGACGTTAATGTCATTACTGTTGACTGGAGTAAAATATCCCATGAACCTTATATAACTGCGAGACTTTTAATACCTTCGATTGGAAAATATATTGGAAGAATGGTAAATTTTCTGGTCAAAAATCATGGCATGAAATCTAATAGAACAACTCTAATTGGTCATTCATTGGGTGCTCAAATTATGGGCTTTGTTGGACAATTTACTTCAGAAAAAATAAACCACACAATTGGTATGTATAATCGAATACAGAAATATAATTGCTATCTATAATAATTATTGTCCATAAAATACAATCCGTAATCGGTACTTCATATCTTATATAATCATTAATCAATAGATTGTTAAAGAATCATTATACAAAGCAAATAATAATTTCTAGGATTAGATCCTGCAAGAATGCTTTTCAGTATGGTTGACAAGGATCAAAGACTTTCAAGTGACGATGCGAACTATGTTGAAATTACTCACACCAATGCGGGTGTATACGGTTTTTCTACACCAATCGGTACTTATGATTTTTATCCGAATGGAGGCACACTTCAAAACGGCTGCATTGATCCAGAATTACGTGATGCATGCTCTCATAATCGTTCTTTTAGATATTTAGCCGAACAATTGTTAAGATTAGGTCCCGAGTATTACGGACTTGAGTGTGAATCGTATGAAAAATTTATGACTAAACAGTGCACTAATAATAATATAACAATAATGGGCGAATTAGATCGTGTTCCAGCAGCAAACGGAAAATATTTTCTTCAAACAAGAGCAAATTCTCCGTACGGTGTTGGGCCTAATTTTAGAAGACTTACACATAACTATTTTCCATAAAACATTTCTTTTACTATAAAAATAAACGAGAGAGAATTGTAGAATTTAGAAATATTGACAATGTTTAAGGTGGTGGAACATTAATAAAATTAAAAAATATCATATGCGATGAAAAATAAGTGCAATTGCTATAACTGCGTAAAAATTAGTTTTTGTTACTCCTAAAAATAAATTTTTGTGAGTTGTATAAATGATTACATTTTTCTGTTAATACTAATTTCATATAAAATACAAATAAGTTTTTTCTTGAGAAAATTCCTTTCTTTTTACGCAAATAAAATAAAAATACACGTCAGACAGTTATCAATTCAAATTAAGCACTTGCCAAAATAAAGCAATGGATTAAATTCTATTCAATATGTTTATCTCATTTTTTTTATTAAAGAAGACAAAAGAAATTTACTCGATAAACCCTAATAAAAGACAAGAAATCTTACTTATTTTTCGAAGTTTCCAATTTCCATTTCACATTTTTCATTAATTATTACGATTTGATAATATTTGGATACTTTTTTTTAGATTTGTGACACTGAAAGCTACTTTTTTCTACGTATGAAAATTTGCAATACTTTAAATTCGCTAATGGAATAGAAAAAATTATTTTCAAAAATTTTAATAAAATTCTTTCAAACGATTCAATTATTTTCAATATCTACTCTTTTACTAAAAAAATTTCCCAAAATAATTCAATTATTCAAAACAAATTTTTATAAAATTCTTTGCAAACATTTGCAATTTTTCGAAAACATTAATTATTTAATTCATTTAAAAAATTCTTTAAGAATTACATTATATTTATTTTATTTAAATAAAATTCGTTGCAGGAATTCAATTATTTTTACAAGTAAATAAATTTATTCACATGAATTAATTATAAAAGAATGTATGTATGTAATAAAATTCGTTGTAAGAATTCAATTATTTTCATAAAGTATAAAATCTTTTATGGAGGATTTCAATTATTTTTAATACAATTTTAAATGAATTTCTCATCAAATGCAATTATTAAAAATTATAATATAAATATTTATAAAATATTTTATAAAATAAAAAAGAGAATGCAGTAATTTTATTTATTAAAAATAAAACTTGACCTCGTCAATAAATAATTAATAAATATGAAATTAACTGATACATTAGTTGGCAGCCTTTTGTGCATTAGATTAAGATTTAAAAAATGATTAGCATATAATTGCATTTCTAGATAACAGGAGTCATGGAGCTCGGATGTTTATCGATTGATTTATTCATTTTCTATTACATGCAATGTTCGTTTATAATTGAAGATCACTTTAACTATAAATTATTTGAAACAAAAATATACAAACTATTATTGTTTTTACTCAATAATAACAGTAATACAGATAAATAGTGTGTACTTTACGTTAATTGTTAATACAGGACATTATTTTTTATGAACGTGAAAAAATGTAAGTATATATATTTGTCACAAATAATATGGCACAGATAAGAGACGTTTAGTTTTACATTTAAATAAATGCACGCACTCTATTGTTAGTGAACTACTTTCAATTAAATTACGACTGATAATAAAAATTTTCTTTTAAAAAGAAGTTTATTATAAAAGGTTTCAAAGCGCATTAAGTTAGTTTAAACTGTAACGTTTCATCTCTAAAATTGAAAAGTTGAAGTAAATTAATGAATTTTTTATTTGCATTTTAGTGAGAAATTATAGTAAAAATTTTGATTTTATTTAAACAAAACGATTTAAAAATTGAATTGAGTCAAAAACAAGATGAGGACAAAGTTACTGGTATTCCTTCTGGTAGTATGCGTATTGACTGCTGGTAAGTTTATTTTACCTATTTAACAATTTGTTATTAAAAAAATAGACAAGTTCATCGAATTATATTTATAATTAATTAAATTAAATTAATTAATTATTAATATTTTAGTAGTGGAAAGTAGGCGTTATCGTTACGGACGTCGAAATAATCGTTACAGAGGAAGAGGTTTATTCTGGAGACTAAGACGTAACTTGATTTAATAATTATTAATATAAAATTAATGAATTCTTATTCATTTTGTAAAATATTTTCTTGAATTTCTGTCCTTATGTAGATGGTTGGGGTTGGCGCTTTTGGAGAAATCCTTTTGCTTTCAGAAGAAAAAGCATAATTCCACCAACTATAATAGGAGTGGGTACAGGGGGTATTAACAAATTACAAGACATAAATCTATTGAGTGGACTTAATATGAGTATTATAAATGGAATGCTTAGCATGGACAATATACAAAGTGATGGATTTATTAAATTCGACCCCTTAACTCTCACCTTGTTCCTCACAAAGCAAATCAACTTTTTCAAAGATAAGATTCTCTTCATGTACGATGATTTTGAGAAACCATTTAAACTCAAGTTGGAACTTCCTGATATTAATTTGCTCAACATTCGACCGAATTTAGATGAGAAGGTGACATTTGCTTTGTTCGATAAAACAGATGGAAATAATAGTTTTGATGTGCTGAAAGTTGATAATGAGGATGTTTTGAGTAAAAGTCGATTCGATAAAAATCGACCTACCGTTTTTATTACTCATGGATTTATGGCATCCGCCAATGGCACATCAGTAACACTGGTTAGAGACGGTAAAAATATTGCATTCTCTGATGAACTTTGAACATCTAAAAGTTTTTTAATATTTTTTATACCAAGCAATATCCAATATTCCATTTCTGTATTATTTTTTTCTATAACTTTTTTTTAAGATAAAAACTAAATTATATGTTTAGCTACTTTGAAAGAATAATTCCTAGATGAATGGAATTATTATGATTAAAGTTTTGCAGTTTTAATTTATTTTAGTGTTAAATAATACCCCCAAAATTTTCTGTGTATGGATAAAGTATATTTATAACAGTAATCTTCATATTTATTAAAATGTTCAACTAATAAAATTTATAGTTTAAGGCTTATCTTCAAAACCTTGAATTAAATTAGACCGGTAATTAAGACTGTCATTGCAAAACATGAACATTTCTATAAATTTAGTTTAAGGTTTCTTTATTACTACAGAAAAAATTGCAAATTAAGACATTTTAACTGCACTAAAAACTCGAAAAAGCAAACAAAAGAAAAAAAACAAATATACAGAAAATTGTGGTAACTTCTCCAAAATTCAATTTTTTCCTGATTTCCCTGACCAATTTTACTTTCCCTGACTTTTCCCTGACCTGTGGTAACACTGATTGAACTCAATAATAAAACTTATATTTGATAATGTAAAAAAAGTCAACTTCTATTTGAATCAAATTTTCTAAAAACTAGTTTGTAATAAATTATAGCTTATTTGAATAAACAAGACTATAATGTCATCACCGTCAACTGGAGTCCTCTGTCAGTTGGGTCCTACACGATAGCAAGACTAATGGTCATTTCAGTTGGGAACCATTTGGGAAAATTAATCAACTTCTTATACAAACATGGAATGAATCCGAATACAACAATTTTGGTTGGTCACTCTCTGGGTTCGCATGTCATGGGATTCGCGGGTCAAACTGCGACTCCGAATGTCAATCATACGATAGGTAAAAAAGAATTTCAATTTAAGTTTAATTTTAAGAAATTAAATTCTTTTTATCATAATGATGGAGGAGATCATCATTTCTAATGATCTAAAATTTTTACTATAATTATAATTATATATATCGATGAACTATATTCGATTTTGGAATTCCCCTCAAGGATTAGATCCAGCTTGGCCTCTCTTCGTGGGGCTGACCAATAATCAAAGAATTTCTAATGATGATGCTCATAATGTGGAAATAATTCATACCAATGGTGGCCTACTGGGAACTCCAACAGTGACAGGTGACTATGATTTCTACCCAAATGGTGGATCCTTCCAAAATGGTTGCAGTGGCGAATATTTCACAGCGTGCTCGCATGGTCGATCTTACAAATATTTATCCGAACAAATACAAGGCGAAGGTAAAAATTTTCTTGCCGTGCAATGTGATTCCTATAAAAAGTTTAAGAAAGGCGAATGTTCAAATAATACAAATACAGCAATTATGGGTGCTTTGGATATAATGAACAATCAAAGAGGATCTTATTACCTCAACACAAATGACAAATCACCATTTGGTTTGGGTTTTTTGCTCAGAGGTTAAATATTAATTAATTCATAATTTTAATTCTTATTCTTATTCTCTTAATTCTATTGTTAGAAGAGTTGCTAATAAATGAAAAGATAAATAAAAAAAAATGTGGAAATGTAAAAATAAAAAAATGGAAATGTAAAAATTAAAAAAAATGTTCCTGTTTTGTAAAATAAGGTTAAAAATTGAGAAATACTGAAAATTACTTGAAAATGCGATCCTCGGGGGATCGCATTTGCGAGTAGCTAATGTATCATTTGTCCTTCAATTGAAATCAAGTGATTGAATCTCGAATGAGTCAACTCATATAAGACAAACCCTCAGGGTATTCCCCTATAATAGAAGACATGATAGTATTTACAATAAGTAATCTTTTAGTTACGTATTTTTTCTTCAATGAATATGAGAATTTTTTTCTTTAATATTAATATTATCATCTTCTATTATCAGTTTATCACTATATTATTTTGTGTAGAAGAAATAAAATATTTAATTATCAGATTTGGTCTTTAAACCTTTCTAAAAATTGCGGTTCTTAAATTCGACCTTCACGTCGTCTTGGCTGGAAATTCATTAAATGATGAATAAATTAGCATAAAAATTCAAAAGAAACGTGTATACTTTTGAAAGAATAAAATTTTTATTTTCGGAAGTGATTTTCAAGGCAAAACTAAACTAATTTTTTTCTTCTCTGTTTTTTGAAAATTGAAAGAAATTTCCTAAAATTGATGAAAAAGTCATCTTCATTCTAGATTAGAACTGCAATTTTCATAAATAAAGCAACAAAACAAAGTCCAATTAAGATTAACTGAAAAAACGTCGCTATAATCTAAACTTTAATGTATCAATAAAAATTTACCTTGAATAGATTAATTTTTTTAGACAGACAACAAAATATTAATTTTTAGTGTATAAATTATTCCTCGGCTGGCAGAGTGTTTGTTTATGGTCTGAACTATAAAATTGAGAGCAATCATCTCCTTTTAGTTTGTCCCATTTTTTTCCATCATGAAACATGTAATTCGAAAAATTTTTATACTGAATTGGGAAAAGATAATTTGTACCGACATTCATTTCCCAATGAAATAACTTGTTGATCGGTTGGCACGTCCTCCGAAGCGATCGAAAGTGACATGATCAACGCGTTTCGTGAAGGAAAGAGACGCGATCAGGACGAAGAGGTCGATGCTGCTGTCAAAAAGTGAAAGGTTGCCTCGATCCTCACGCAATCTAAATTCCCTTTAGTTACAAACTGATCTCTCCCCCTTGAAGTTCATATACCACCGGCCCATCGACGAGAGTGACAGTGTTTTTTATATTCTAATTTTAATATAACGAAATAGCACCTTCAAAACTAAAACAAAGAAATTAAATTAATCAAACGAGTAGGAGTAGTCAAAAATGTCCCAAAAATCCTAATAGACTAATAAAAAAATAACCTAAAAGTAAATATTTAAATTAAATTTAATACAAAACTAAATTTCCCATAGTATAAATTTTTTCAAATAAAATTTTTTTCTTTTTGGAATTTTTGCTTCTCGAAATACAAAAAAAGTCTGGAAACATGAAACAAAAGCCATTTTCAAAGAATCCGAGTTTAAGAAATAAAAATAACGGAGCAAATGTGTAAAAGTGAGAGAATTATTTAATAACAGTGAACTGGAATATTTTTAATATCCATTTGCAAACTGTTTTTCTTTGGATTTATTGCAATTAAATTGAAAACTGAAAAATCAATGAACAAATGGCATCGACAATGGCTGCAGAATGTGCAGAGACGAAGAAAAATTGTATGATGAAGATGAGTTCCATGGAAGAGGAGTGTATGATTGAGAGAAGAAGATGTGCAACACTTAAGGAAATCTCAAATATTCTTCAAAATGAACAAACTTCTAGATACAATAAGGAGGTTTTCAAAAAACTCTTTCAAGAAGAGGTATTTTTAATTTATAATTTATGATCCTAGAATTCTGAACGTATCTTTTTCTTCGCAATCACAATTTTTCGATAAGGATATCACAAATTAAGACAAAAAACGAATTCGCAACACTTTTGATTCGTTTTTTGTCTCCATTTGTGATATCCTTAGGAAAAATGTATAAAATTTTTTATTATAATAATTTTGCATTACTAATTACTATACAAAGAAAAATTAATTATAACATTTCTAAATATTTGAATTTTATATTTAGAAACTTTGGAATTAATTTTTAATTTTTATTACAAGCAGTAATTAATGAAAACATTTTTAACAAAAAATATTTTGTTCATTTGAACATTCAAAACTTTTGGATAATTATCTTTAATTACCTACTCTTAAAATTAGGCACCTATCTGAAAAACAGAAAATATTTTTTTAAATTCTTATCTATTTAAATTTATCATTTTTAAATTTTTACATTTCACATTTTTACTTTTTGTATTAAACATTTTTTTTTTAATGTTTTTACTTTACAATTTTTACTTTTATAATTATTTTTATCATTCATTATTAATTTTCTACACAGTTACAGAAAGAATTTTTATATTATTATTTATGAGAATAATTGAATTCTTGCGAAGAATTTTATTACAATTTTAAAAAAGACTAATTACATTTTTTTGAAGAATTTCTTTGAATTTCATTAAAATAATGGAATTTCTTTAATATTTTTAGTTGAAAATTTTGAAAGTAATTAAATTTGACGAACAATTTCTTTCTAGTTTTTAAAAGTAATTGTATTTCTTAATAATTGAAAATAAAAAATTTAATATTATTGAATTTTATTAATATTTTTAAAAAATAATTAAATTCTTCACAGAATTATATTATAATTTTCTAAAATAATTTAATTCATTCAAGGAATTTTATTAAAATATAGAAAATAATTAAATTCTTTCGAAGAATGCGGATATTATTAAAAATTTTGACAATATAATTGAATTTTTTCAAAAAATTTCTTTGATTTATTGAATATAATCGATTTTGTAAATAATTGTAATTACTAATTAATAATTTTACTATTAAAATTTCATTTATGGAAAATTAAACTCTTTTAAAAATTTTAATAGATTTTTTGTAAATAATTAATGTCTTTTAAAGAATTTCTTTAACTTTTTTGAAAATAATGTAGTTTTTTGAATAATTTTAATTGAAAATTTTGAAAATAATTACATTAAACAAAGAACTTTTTTCAACTTTTTAAATTAATCGTATCTGTTAATAATTGTAACTAAATCTTTGATTTTTGAAGTTTATTAAAATTGTTTTGAAAATAATTGAATCATTCCTGAAAAGAATTTTACTATTTTTAAAAATAATTGAATTTTGCAAGAAATTTTACTATTTATAAGAATAATTGAATTCTTCAAAAGAATGTTATTATATATATAACAATAATAAATAATTATGTACTTAATAAGTGAATTTCAAAAATTTTAATTGTAAAATTGTTCAAAAATTTATATTTGAAAATGAAAAATTTTCTATTTAATTAAATTTTCTTAGTATGTGAATGAACTTTTAAGTTTAAATGAAACATACAATTTTTAAACGTATATTTTCAGAATGTACTTTAAATTTAAATTTAAACAGAATCTATTTTTGAATTAAATATATTAAATTATTCAAACAAATATAATTATTTAAATCGAGACTTTTTCTGTATTTTGGAATTAAGCTCATAAACTATGACCTTAATTGAACGAAAGCATTAAAAACTATTTTTATATTTAAATTAAATATAATATTTTCTTAGTGCAAATGTAAAAAAACTTAATTTAATCTGTTTCACAGATTAAATTTTATAGCTTTTCTTAGGATTAATATATGCATATTTATAATCCACGAAAATTTTTTTATACTCTTTCTACCTAAATCCAGTGAATTATTTGGAAAGTTAAGTCAACAAAACTTATTAAGAATATAAATGCAAAATGAAAAAACGTTTTAAAAAAATTCTTTTATTTATAACTTTAACAAATACCTAAATAAAACAGAAAAAAAACGAAACTCAATTTGCATGAAATAAAATGTTTTTAAATGTAAAATTTTTTATTGCATTAATTTCTATAGACGAAAAAAATTGAAAGTAAAATTAACTAACATATTTTTTTCATCGTATATATCCGCATTCTTAACTTTAATTTAAAATAAGGTATATTTTGTGTCGTAATTGTTTCTCTTCCGCTTTAAAAAAAAAATCATTATTTTCATCAAGGTTAATTATTACTGGGCCTTTTTATGATTTAAAAAATGGTTTATATTTCATGGAATTTGTATTAAAATTATTAACAATTGAAAATATATAGCATATTTAAAATCGTATTTTCTACTTTGCTTCAAAGTGTTTGCAGATTTCACGTTATAAAGTATAAGCAATTTAAAATTGTTAAATTTCAAGTTTTCAAATTTTTCTTTTTATTAAGGTGAAAATTGAATAAAAGTGAAAATTTAGAGTGAAATATAAAATTTGTTAACGAAAGGGCAGTTTTCTTTGCGAGAAAATTGTAAGTAAATTTGAATTGACGTGGGATTTTCGTTACAATATGCCATTGATTTGCCGAGGATGTTGCAAGGGAAATCAAGGTGCGATCTATTCAGGGTATTTTCTTTAATTAAGGTATTCGATTGCCCGAGGCCCAAGACCTTGTATCGCCTCGAGTATTTTCAAATAAAGTGGGGAGAGCCTCCAAGCAAACAGATTTCTTTTAAAACTTTTTCTATTTTAATTAGCAAATGTGATGGGATAACATTGAGGGTTTATGGAAGCTTCGAAATTCCGCGCACTTGAGCGTTACATTTTTACTTTTATATTTATATATAATTAACGCAGAAGTCAGATAGGCATAACTCATGAATCTGTCATTTGATCTAGATTCTGAATCAACGTTTTATATGTTAATGAAACTGCAAGATATCTGATCCAATTTAACCACTGATTCCTTAATAGAAAGATAATGAGATAATTCGACAAGAATAATTTCATTTATAATTTAAATTGAAAAACCTTTTCAATTTGAAAAATTTAATTTCTTTTCAAGTAATCTAATAGGATTTTACTCATTAAATAACTTATTTACTTAACTAATTAAGTCGCAATTAATTAATTGACTTAAAATATTTATTTGTATGTAGTAATTAATTTTGAAAATTAAAAGTTGTTTCTTTACTAATTCAAGAATGAATATATTATCTGTAATGTTATTTTGAAAAAGGATTAACACATAAGAAGAATTTTGATGAGTTTTTGTTTTCAGTAACGCCTCAATTTAAACATTTAAATGTATAACGTTTCTTTAAATCGAACTTTATCAAGAAAAAATCTCATTAAAATGAGAGAGAAATGGGTAATAAATGTTACTCGAGTGCAATAATTTGAAAAGGCCAGCAAGTAATAAAATTTGCAACAGACGTTCCAAAAGTCTCTGATAAAAGTGAGAACAGATATTCAAACACCAAGATTGGCTTCTTGTATACATGACATTGACCCATTTTTTCAATAATATCGAGAGCAATAATAAACCGGATGTAAATTGTAAATTACAATTACACACGTGTCTCAATGTTATTTTCCTCTCTTTTTGATAATATAAATTTCTATTAATTTGTATTAATTTGTAGATATATTCAACAATTGTTATAAATATAATTATATAAAAAATAATTTTAGAGTTCATATTTCCAACTTCAGGTATTCTTGGGTAAATTATTCACTCTCTTTGATCAAAATCAAGATGAGCAACTCAATCAGGACGAATGGATTAATTTTTTGAAAGGAAGACTTACGTAAGTTTATATTTATCAAAAATTTCTTTTTCTTCACTCAACTTGAAAGAAAGTATTTCAAGACGAATTATATTTTACTATAAGTAATCAATTAAAAACATTAATTTTGCAAAATTAAGCATTTTTTTAAACGGACGTTGCGTTGTCTGTGCGTCATCACATACTTTTTTTAATTATAAAAGCAAACATTTTTTTTAAGAGAAATATAAAAGGATAAGATAATGTCCAATTTAGTTTTAAAGCATATAATTTACGAAAGATATACCTTTTCTTAATATCGTGACGCACGGACAAAAATCCAATTGTTCTTGTGGAAATACCCTATTGAACATAAATAAAATTTTTATATTTTTATTATTTCAATCTTTACCGTATATTTTTCTTAGATGTAAAAAAAATAAAACTTTATTAATAATCATCAATAATCTATTGGCAGTTTGAAGTTAGTTTTTGTTTGCCTCTTTATTTCCTAACATTTTGAATAATTTTTTTCCTTTTAAGCGTATTGAATTTTAAAATTAATGTATTGAAAATCATTTCATTCTTACGAAGTACTTATCAAAAAAATGTTAAAAGAATTGAATTCCTTTGAAGGATTTTATCAAAATTTTTGAAAATCGTTGAATATTTTCGAGAAAATTTACTCAAATTATAATTATTTATTTATTTCAATCTTACACGGGTTTGAAAGAAACCTGTAAAAGAAAATTTATTGAAAATAATTTAATTCTCGCGAAGAATTTTATTATTTATGAAAATAATTTAATTCCTCAGAAGAATGAATTATTATTTATAAACACAATTTAATTCTTGCGAAGAATTTTACAATTTATAAAAATAATTGAATATTATTTCGAAGAATTTTTTAAAATAATTGAATCCTTCGGTGAAATTTTATAAAAATTGTTTTGAAAATAATTGAATTGTCTTGAAGAAATTATTTGAATTTTTTGGAAATAATTGAATTTTTTTTACTAATTTTTATAGAAAATTTTGAAAACAATAGAATTTTATGAAGAATTAAAAAATTTTTTTAAAATAATTGTGTCTATTAATAATAAAATGTAATTAATATTATTATTAGATTTTATCAAAATTATTTGATAAAAAATTTAAATTCTTTTAAACAATTTTATTAGATTTAGTAGAAAATTAAATTGTTTTACAGAATTTTTTTTAAATTTACTGAAAATAATGTAATTTTTAAAATAATTTTAACTGAAAATTTTTAAAATAGTTGAAATTTACAAAGAATTTTATCAAAACTTTTGAGAATAATTTAATTTTTTAGAAGAATTTTATTACAATTTTTAAAAATAATTGAACCCTTTCGAGAAACTTTTTTAAAATTGCATTGAAAATGATTGAATTCTTCAGAAGAATTTATTATATTTTAAAAACAAAATTTAATTCTTGCGAAGAATTTTACAATTTATAAAAATAATTGAATACCTATTGTTTCGAAGAATTTTATCAAAATTTTAGGAAATAATTCATTTTTTTCGACAAATTTGATAAAAATTGTTAAAAATAATTTAATTTTTTCTTGATAAAATTTTCTTTCAAAATAATTGAATTACTGCGAAGAATTTTACTATTCATAAAAAATTGAATTCTTCCAAAGAATTTGATTATTTATTTGAAAATAGAATAATAAATTTTGTACTTAAAAAGTGAATTTTAGCATGTGAACATAAAAAATATAAACATCATTTAAAAAAGCAATGATTTTTAATATTTTAGCACAATTCAAACGATTTATCGAATGCAAAATAAAAATTTTCCAATTCGTAAATTCAGTAATCAGTATTGTCTTTTTCAGAATTGAATTGAGAATTTAATTGGAAATTCCATAAGATTCCTTTTAAGGAATCTTTGCACGTGGATGACCTATTATCTATACGGGTTATTAAAATAAGTCATTAATAATGTTTTGAAATAGTAATAATAGAGAAGTAAAAATATTTATTTCGTCAATTTACTTTTTTCTACGAGGAATCACTTATCCTTTTCTATATTCATCCGTCTTTGTCAAATTCATTGATGGCAATTAATAAATAGTTAATGTATTAATGTATATTTCAGGAACGATAAACAAAATGAGTTCGTCGATCAAATTGAAAGTGTCGCTTACGCTTTAATAGGAGATAGACCTGTAACTCCCACGTCTTTTTGTCAAATATTTCGAACAAAAGGGGTATTTAATTATCTTTATCTTAATTAATCTTTCAATGGGGAAACATTATTTTTACTTCCAACTTTACTTTTTTATTTTCAGGTGGTCGACAAATTATTTCGATTGATCGATCAAGAAAATACTGGCTATGTAACGAGACAGCAAATTATGGAAGTACTTTCAAACGTTAGCAGTATGAGGTACTATTGAGAAATATCAGATATAAAAAGAGAAAATTAACACAACACATTTTTTTTAATCATTCCATTTTTTTCAATCTAGTTCACCTCTTTGCATTGATCCAAAGAATCTTGTTTGGTTGGAGACTTTGTTTAAAGCAACTGTCGGCAATGAACGAGAAATTCATCGGGAGGAATTTAAAAAAATAATGGTCTCTAAAAATGTAAGTCGCAACTTAATAAATAAATTTTTAAATTTTATTATTAGAATAAAAATACCATACATTTCCCTGTAGGTATATTTATGAATCTTATTGAATATTGAAATATGTAGTTCTCTTAATTGCTTGCGCCTTTTTTCGGAGGGTAAAAGAATTTCGTCTCGTCAAATTAATTAGTTACTTTAATGAGCTGGCACTGATTTTCAACTTTCTCTCGTCTTTACAGCCTTTCTTCACGGAAAGGGTCTTTCAAATTTTTGATACTGATAATTCTGGTTCGATATCCTTACAAGAATTTCTTGATGCGATAAACCAGTTCGCCGGAAAAACACCAGATGACAAAATCAGATTTCTATTTAAGGTGTATGACATCGATGGTGAGCTACTATTTTAAAGTCCATAAACGAGATCACGTAATGAGAAATTACAATTAATACAAACTATTCACATAAATGGGATCACTTTGATTAGAAAAAAAAATAAGTCGATTTCACTTTTTTCTAAATATTCGAAATATTTTTAAGACTAAAATAAAGAGCCGTTTATTCCAAAATCCAAATAGCATAATCAAAAAAACATTTTTACAAAAACATTAAAAATTTTTGAAAATGATTGAGAATTGATTTTTATGAAAAGGGGACGGTCTGATTCAGCTTCGAGAATTGGAGCATGTCATGAGAGCTTGCATGGAAGAAAATGGAATGAAATTTAGCGATGAACAAATAACAGACCTGACGATGGCTCTTTTTGAGGACTCTGATCAAGGAAATCGTGGGGCAATTACCTTTGAAGCATTAAAAATGCAACTGGAAAAACATGATGGACTTTTGGAAAATCTATCAATTAGGCAAGTAGCTGATTTTAATTTATTATTTTTACAGGGTTACCACCAAAATTTTATTTTATTTTTCCCTGACTTTTCCCAGATTTCCAGACAAAATTTTATCTTTTTCCCTGACTCTAAAGATATTTTTATTGAGCTCTTGTTGAAATTTGAATATTTATGAAGATAGTAGGATAAAAATAATAAGAAAACACAAAATTTGTAAAAATACAAATTCAATTGTTTAGATAAGAAAAATTAAGTTCTTACGAGGAATTTAAATAAAATTGATCTAAAAATAATTCTTTTAAAGAATTTTAATAAAATTTTTAAGAATAATTGCATTTTTCTAAGAATTCATTAAAAGTTGTATTAAAAATAAATGAATTTTTTCGATGAATTTTAATAAAATTATCAAGAATAATTACATTTTTCCGAGGAATTTGATTAAAATTGTTATTAAATATATACTCAAAAATTTAAATAAATTTAGACGAACATGAATTATTAAAATTTTTCAGAAATCTATAAATTTTTTAATATTTCTAATAAAATTAATTGAAAATTGAAATTTGATAAAATTTGTAATTAAAACCTTTTGAAGATGACTTTTCCCTGAATTCCCTGATCTGTGGCAACTTTGTTAAGCATCATTTTACAAGATATGCAGAATATTATTTAAATATTCTAATCAAGGTTTAATTAACAGTATAGACAGATGGATGGTGCCTCCGAAACCAGAGCCAAAGAGAAAATCCTTCTTAGCGTTTCTATTATCTTTACGTCCGTATCAATTGACAAAACCGTACATCAAGAATAATTATGTGTACATTGCATTTTTGTTACTATTCATTCTAATAAATTGTATTCTATTTGTGTCGAAACTTTATGAATACATGAATAAAAATGGTTTTGTTATGTTTGCTCGAGCTTGCGGTGAGTTCATTTTTACCATTTGTCACTCACTCATTTATTAACTGATCAGATAGAAAATAGATAAAAAAAACTTTGATAAATTTTGTAAAAACCAATCGTTTTGTCCACAGGTCAATGCTTGAATTTTGATTTTACATTTAGTTTAATTCTAATGCTTCGACAGTGCATTACATTTCTACGAACGCATGGATTCAATTCGATACTTCCATTGGATCACCATATATATCTCCATAAAGTGACTGGAATATGTATTGTGATGTTTAGCTTTTTTCATGCCCTAATGCATCTTCTTAATTATGGTAAGAAACAGCAATTTAGAAAGATAGAGTAATTAGTTTTATAATTAAAATGTGTAAAATTTGATTTTAGGTATAATGGTGGTAAATGACGATCAATTGAATAGTTTGAATTATACAATGACAGAGTGGCTCTTAACAACTAGACCAAAGTTGTATGGATTAATACCTGGAGCGGCAAATCCAACTGGTTTAATTCTTCTCATTCTTTTAGTCATCCTAGCTGTTTGCTCAATGCCTTTCGTTAGAAGAGGAGGTTGCTTTGAGGCAAGTTTATAATTAATTGGCTAATTACTTCTTTCAAAATCAAACTAATTCCAATCAAACTAATTGTCGTTAAAACTTGTTTTCATTTTCTCGTATCAAGTTTAAATTGATTCATTCATTTATATCATTTATATGTAACACAAATTATGTTAATTTTTCTAATTTGCAGATATTTTACTGGACACATTTATTGTACATACCTATATGGTTCCTCACAATTTTCCATGCGCCCAATTTTTGGAAATGGATGTTTATTCCCGGTGCCATTTATCTTATGGAAAGAATTCATCGTCTGATGTGGTTGCGATCTCAGCGTGGAAAAACGTACATTAGCTCTGGTCTTCTTTTACCCTCGAAGGTCACTCACCTAGTCATTAAGAGACCACCGCATCTTGATTTTCACCCTGGAGATTATGTCTTCGTTAATATTCCAGTGATTGCAAAATATGAGTGGCATCCCTTCACGATCAGCAGTGCACCAGAGCAAGAAGGTAAACAAAGGCCTGAAAATGAAAATTATTTCATTATTAATTATTTAAATACTAAGAAAGAAAATTCAATTAATTATTTCTTTGACAAGTTTTTGAAAAATTAATTTTTCCATCTACTAGATTACATGTGGCTTCATATTAGAGCAGTAGGCGAATGGACAAGTAGATTGTATTCTTATTTTGAAAAAGAACAATTAAAGCTTCATCGAGGAGGCGTTATTCCCGATGGTTGCAGCAACGTCAGAAAACTTTCGTAAGTTTTGTTATTAGCACATATTACTTTTAAAAATGATGAATAGGCATTTGTGAATTGTGACGCGAGAAGAAAGAGACAATAACAAAATCTTATAGGTTATGTTTTGAGCGAAATAAAATCGTGCGAAAATGCAAAAAGTGGGTTAACTTTCAATTTAAACTACATAATTATATTTAAGTATTCATCACATTTAAATGTTCAATAACATTTTTTTTGTTTTACAAACATACAAGATTTTGACTCTTAAAACGCTTAAAACCGTTTCTTCGCAAATAAAATAACAAATGACATTTCTGCCATTTAACTCACTTTGACACTAGGGTGACATTAATTCTACCGGTTCGGCCAAAATCTACTTTACCGACAAAGTAACTTAACTAGTTTATGTTTCTTACCGGACAGATGTATATTAATTAAAACTTATTTATTTAATTTCTAATAATTAAACTTTATTTCACAGCTATCAAAATGTTATGAAAAAGAGAGCTGCTCTTTGCGACAAGAAGTTTTCACTAGATTCATTGGATGATCCTCGAGGACTTGATAATCCACTTTTTGTCTCGGATGAAAAAACATCCAATTCGAGTCCAACAATTAATTCTCCTGCAACTTTAACTTCATCAGCGGAAAGTATGAAAAATACATAATTTAATAATAATAAACTTTTAAATTCTTTAAAAGCTGGTTTAATATTAATATTATAATGAAGTATTATTATTATCTTTCGAGAAAATAAGTTAACGTACTGAATTATAAATATTTACAATTTAAAAAAAACTGAAGTTATTATTTAATTATAGTTTTCAATTAAATCTTATCTGCCACTTTAGAGAAAACGTCTCGAGAGCGAAAATTGCACCAATTGATGCATATCAATAAAATGCCCCTTGAAAAATCACATTCTGTACCTGATATGCAAATCAAGATCAAGAAACGAGCCCGACTTATTGCGTAAGTTCGATTTCTCATTAAAAGCACGAAATTTGGATCAAGTCTAATTTATTAAAATGAACTCTGTATTTCACACAAAGCTGCTTCATTATTTTGTAATTGGTTAGTTAATTAAAAAAGAATTAATTAATAATAATGTTAATAATACCACATTCCTCAATGATGTTGTGATTCATTATTGCAGTAATTGTAATTAATTGTCTCGTGTAACTGACCAATTACAAAATTTAATACACAGTCATTACTTTACTAAATATTCATTTTTTATTTTGAATTATTAATTTATTATTAGTTATGTAATTAAGGAAAATATTAACGATTTCCAGACTTCGCGATTATACGAGATCTGAATCGGAGAAGAGTTTCGACGAATGCAAAATCCGACGAGCACGACTTAAATCTTTGGGTTTAGCCTATTTAAGTCCACAAAATAAATCGCTCGCACAAAGTTTTCGTTACATGAGAACAAAACCGACAATAATTGCATTTAAAACACCAAGTTTGGAAAGTTGTGATAATGACAATTTCCTCATCAACGAATGTAAGTTTAAACTTTAAAAATTGAATTTTTATCCGAATAATATTTGAATCTTATAGCAATTTTTGAAAATGATTCTTTTTATTTTTTAAGCCACCTCAAATAACCAATCTACGATAGAATTGAATAATTCCAAAGAGATACCGGAAATAGCGGCAGAAGAAGGTCGAGTTGTAAAGTCTCCGGAAAAAGAAGTTAGACGAAAAACGTTACAGGATATAAATTACGAAGAACTAGCTTGTCAATCATCTATTACTTATCCAGTTGGGAAACCACTCGACGTAAGATGACATTTTTTTGTGAATTGAAAATACCGAAGAATTGTCAAGTTTATAATATGAATAATAAAATATTTTTGCAGATTTACATTGATGGGCCTTATGGAGCACCTTCCAGTCATATATTCCAGGCTCAGCATGCGGTGTTGATAGGAGCAGGCATCGGGGTCACTCCGTTCGCGTCAATTCTTCAGTCAATTATGCATAGATACTGGAAAGTCAGACACACGTGTCCGAAATGCTCCTTTTCTTGGGCCAGCGAAATACCGCCTACGGTCATGAACCTGCGAAAGGTATAAAGATATTTATACAATTATTTTTTCTAAATTTATGTTAAAAATTGTTTTAATTTTTATTTCTATTTTATTAAGATAGTAATTAATTTTAATTAAACTGTTTTAAATTTTATTTTATTTTTTTTTTGAAAATAGAAATTAAAAATAATTTACGAGTAAAATGAAATAAATTTTCAATCTTGATGGATTATAAATAACATAAATAATTCAAGATGCTTGTTGGCAATAAATATTCTGGAAAATGTTCTTCAATTAAGTGTTTTCTTAACGTGACAAGTTTCCAATTTCTTGTGATTTTTACACAAGGTCAACGTCATATTGCGTTAGAGTTAATTCCTTTTATTTGCTGAAAGGTGGATTTCTTTTGGATAAATCGAGATCAACGATCGTTTGAATGGTTTGTTAACTTGCTCTCACAACTTGAAATAGAGCAAGCCGAACTTGGAGCTACTATGGAGCGCTTTCTTGAAATGCACATGTACATTACAAGTGCTTTGCAGAAAAATGATATGAAAGCAATCGGTCTTCAACTCGCTATGGACCTTCTACATGAAAAGGTAATCATACTTTTTATAAATTAACAAATTAGTAAAAAAAATCAAAATGATATTTTTGTTGTTTTTAATTATTTTTTAACAACCGCAAGTCGACTTTTCTTCACTGCTTCACACATTATGATACTCTTAGTCTGTAATTTCTCACCTCTCGTTAACTCTTATTACCTCCAGGAAAAAAGGGATCTCATTACTGGATTGAAGACTAGAACCAATGCGGGACGTCCAAACTGGGACAAGGTCTTCAAACAGCTTCAGGAACGAAAAAAAGGAAAGGTGACGGTATTTTATTGCGGCCCACCGCAGCTAGCGAGAGTCTTGAGGTACAAGTGTGATCAGATTGGTTTTAGTTTCCGAAAGGAATCCTTCTAAGGGAGACATAATGCCACTATGGAATTAAAGCAAATTTTTCGATAATTTCCGGTAATTACTGATATTGAAATTAATTATCTACAAAAAATAAATCCTCGTTACCAAATTTTCACACATAATTATAAAAATTGAATTATTATTTTCAATATTAGTGACATATTTTTTACTATTAAACTAAAACATTTTCTATAAAAAAAACACAGACAAAATAATTTTAATATCATTTTAATATTAATTGTAAATAAGACTTTTTAATAGAATTTGACTATTAACAAATATTATTTTACTTTACACAAGTATTATTTACATTTTGTAAAAGTTTGATTGTAATTTTAATGTAATAATAAGATACCATCTTTGTTAAGTAGCAATTTTTATATTGTACATTGAAAAGTTTACTAAGTTTTTATGATGTAAAAACTGTTTTATAATAAACTTATTTTCGAAAGTATAAGAGAAGAATTTATACCAATTAAATATTATTTGTAACTCTTGAAATTTCGTGAATTAGCCAAAGTACAAGTAAATACGCGAGTATATCAATTTGACGATCTGTCATAGTAAAAATAAATTCAAATAAATTATAACTGAAAAATTTTGATTTGACAGAAATAAACCAAAACTGACCAAAACTAAAAAATAGCTCAGTGAATGTTGCTTCAAGTTTGTAACATTCATTTTTTTCCTTTTGTTATTATTAATTAAGTAAGTAGACTGCTTTAAATAGTAAAATCAGTATTATATTTAGATTTTATAATTTGAAATACAAGTACCTAAACTTAATTTGACTAGAAAATAAGTACCTCTCTTTTTCTTATTAACTAATTAGATTCATCAGAGTAGAAACTAGTTTATTTTTAAATAGGAATCTTCATGTATCACTTTATATTATAAAAGATAAAAAATGGTTAAACTATATTAAAATAAATATAAAAACTCTTACCTAAATTTAAATATTTAAAAATGCTATTTCTGATAACGTAAAGTGATGTATAAAAATTTGATTTTTATCTTTCAATGAATAATCAATCTTCCGAATTAAAAGAAGAATTCATAAGCATTGAAGCTTGATTACAGTAAGTAACATTAAATTCGCAAGGTTGTTGGCACCAAGGTTCACCGTCAACTTGCATCGCACAGGACTCTAAAAGTTTTATCTGTAAAAGTTAATTTTATTAATTGCAATTCTAATAAGTAAAGACCGAATGGAAAAAAATTGTTATTGTCTTTATTTAAGTTTACCTTAACTTTACTAGCCTGACCAAGTCGCAACGGTTGGGAAAGTCCCATTTGCAACTGCGCTATATGGAATGACGAAAAAATAGCAACAACTTCTAGTTTGCCATCGTTTATACTCTGCCTATCTACACTGTCATCTTGAAAGAAATGTATAATTAAAAATGTTACAATTTTTTATAAATTAAATTAATTCATAAAAAATTCCTTTCATAAAGGAACAAATTATAAACATACCTTCAACACCCATATTCCAGAGATCGACACCAGCTCCCCAGGAATTAATGTTTAAAATCACAATACTTTCTATTGAAGGTAACTCGACTCGTTTACCGTCCAGGAAAACCTCGATTCTTCGATCCAAATCTTTATATTCTCTTTCCACTACTTGTTGAGTACCGAAACATAAATAGAGAAGCTACATCAAAAGAAATTGTCATTTGGATTTTTAAATGTAATTTTTTATTTTCTAATAATAAGATAATTAATAATATTCACCTTATTAAATATTCTATGGCTGAAGAAGTAGAAACGACTTTCTCGAGTTTTGTGAAAATTTAACGTCACCTGAGCATCCACGCCGATACTTAAGTAATTATACATGAATAAATGCTTTTCAGACCCAATGAATCCAAGACTGCTCCCGGAAGGTTTTACTGCAACATTCCATCTGATAAATAAAGAAATTAGAATTATCTTCTTTACCTATTATTACTTTTTGTATTATGAATTATTTTTATTTACCTATCAAGTTTTACCGAACTCGCCGTTTGAAGATTCTGTAAAATTTCAGCTGGATCTAAATTCGAATCGTGTTCTTTTCCCCAGCCAAGAACTCGAGATAGATCATTACCGGTTCCTAAAGGTAAAATTGCCACAGACGGAACAGGCTATTAAAAATATAAGTATCAAAAATATCTGCTTTTACAAACTCACAAATTTGTTTTAATAAAAAATTTAATTACTTCAAGTTTAAGTTTATGAATTGCATTTAAAAGCCATGCGATTGTACCATCTCCTCCTGCGACAAGCACTTTGCAAGGATTCTTTCCCAGTAAACGACACCATTCAAGGGCTGCGACTGGATCTCGATCAGCCAGATCAACAACTTGTGCGGGATTAAGAAATCTTCTGAATAAAGATAAGATTTCTCCGCCATCATTATTGCCTGACTTTCTGTTAGCTGAAACGTAAATTAATTTTAGAATATATTTTAAACTTTAATTATTAATTTCTTTAAATACAATTTACCAACGACAATAAGAGGATTCCACTTCTCCCACAAAGGCGGAATTATAGAACGAAGACGCATACGACTTTTCATTGTACTTCGTTTATTAATTACTTGTAAACTTATCGGTGGAATTATCATCAGTTTAAATCTGCCAAAATCGCAAATCTGAAAACGAATAATTTAGTTATTTGCGAATCAATTTTAATTATTTTTTAAATATTTGTATCATTTTTTTCTTGGTGAATAATAATTTTAATTGAAGAATAATTTAATTTTGGGAGAAGAAATACTTTTTGTTAATATTTACCTCATTTAATGAACTTTTACAAACGTCGTGTACACATCGTTGACACCAACAACACCACCAGTCCTTTAAACCAGGTTCTGTGTCGCACTCCTCAGAACAAATATTGCAAATCGCAACAAGTGGTAAATTCCCTGGAATAATTTTTTATTTCAAGAAAAAAATTACTACTCGATTTTCGATAAAATTTATAAATTTTTACCTCTAATCCAATGATGTTTCATTGGTTCATCACTGGATATAGTTATAGCTTTGCATTTCAGAGTTTTATCTGCTACTTTAACACAACTATGATCTGCACAGACGCCGCAAGAATCGCAAATAAACCCATTCATATTCAGTAACAATGCTTCACAAATTGTACAATAAACTACCTAGTGAAATAAAATAAAATAACAATTACAGGACACAAATTAGAATTATGTTTCACTTAAATTACAATAATAGTAAAATATAAAAAAAAATAAACCTTTGATGCGCTACTAATCATTTTCCAACTGTGCTTCTTAGTCGAATCCCTTATTTGAAGATAACGATCTTCAGCAGAATAATATCTAACAATATTATAAGTGAATATAAAAAATATCATAGTCGATATTGTTTGAAATACAACCGTATTTACTTCTACATCCCACATGATGAATATTATCTGCAACAAAATATTATTCAAAATAATTATCACACAAAATTAATAATAACAATAAATTAAATGAATTTTCAACCAATATTATTTTGGTTGAAAAATTAAAATTGCTTTCAGAAATAAATATTTTAAATTAATTAATTTAAATTGATACTAACCTAAAGTCAAAATTCGAGATAAATAGAGACGACGTGTATGTAATACACTAATTATCAAATTATAAAACCAATCTCTCAATTCGTACAATAACTATCAAAATTTAACACTTTATCAAGTATTGATTCTCACCGCATTACCTATACAAGTTATTTGAATAAAATGCAAACATGAACACAACAAGCGTTAATGTTTAAAAAAAAACTATTCATCTTTCTTCATTTCAAAGAAATATATTTTCATTTTACTGACTATTTCTCATGTTAATTATTATTTTATTATTCTTTTAGTAATATCAATATGTAGTAGCATTGCAGTGTATAAACTGTTTTGACAATTTTGACAGATGACCTTGAGAACTAGCAGACGATATTTCTAAGCCACTAGTCTGAAGTTAATTCTTATTCATTTAAAATTTATTTGAAAATACATTCTACGTATCCTTACTGATAAATACATTTTATAATATAATACTTTTTTGAAAATTAAATTAATTCATATAATTAAGAGGATTATAAAAGTTTGTTAGACTTACAATATTATTGAAATGAAATAATTTAAAATTTTCATACGTTTTTCATGATTGCCAACTTGAATTTTATTAATAGTCTCTAAAAATGACTAACTTCACGAATTAATTTAAGTTGTATAAAAAAGTTCAAGTTCATATATGGACATTACGAATTTTATTTTGTAAACTATTTTGAAGTGATGTAAACTGTCTTACTGGAAATAACACTCAATTCGAATTTATTTAATAATAAATTTTATGTAGAACATAAAATAATAAACTTTTATTGCTAACGTGTACAAATAAATTTAGGTATCTCAAAATTAACCTAAAAAACGTATATACATATATATACTTTGGCAACTAAATAATCCGGGTTCTTTCGTTGATTGGGTGAAAAACATGTGTCAAAAGTGAATTTCCTGTGAATCTCAAATTTTGTTGATACTTGATTTTTAAAAAATTATAAACATGGCCTTGAGGCGACCGAAGAAGAATTTGAAACTTCAAGTTTCTACAGAAGCTCCTGTCCCTTTGTAAGTTTATCTTTTATTTTTCAATGTTATACTTGAAATTTTGTATTTATTTCATTTATTTTATATGCATAGAGATTAAAAATTTAGCCCTTAGAGGATCTTTTGGAAAAATGCTAATGATTGATTATTAAACTAATTTTAATCGAAAATGTAAACAATGCTTTTTCAAAGAAATTTGAATTATGAATTTTAGAAATTAAAAATATAGACTCGAATAACGTTTAAATTGACTGAATTATATTTTTTATTAACAGGACGCCACCAAGAAATCTAGATAAGAGAACAACAATAACAATAGATGAAAAGACATTTGTTGTTGAAGCTGATGACCTCGAAACGTTATGTACTTTGGGCAGAGGGGCCTATGGAGTCGTGGATAAAATGAAGCATAAACAGAGTGGCACTATCATGGCCGTAAAGGTGATTTTCAAATTCAGTAATTTCAAAGTTAGTAAAAACTTTGCTTATTGACAGAAAGTGTAATAAATTTCCTATTTAGAGAATTGCAGCTACTGTGAACACACAAGAACAGAAACGACTATTAATGGATCTAGATATTTCAATGAGGAGTTCGGCTTGTCCTTACACTGTTCAATTTTATGGAGCACTGTTTCGAGAAGGTGATGTATGGATTTGTATGGAAGTGATGGATATGAGTCTTGACAAATTCTACATGAAAGTCTACCAAAATGGACGATCAATTCCAGAAGATATCTTAGGAAATATTGCCTTTGCAGTGAGATTTATATCATTTTAATTTTCGACTGCTAACAATAATTGATTAACAAGAGGGATTTTACAACCTGTAATTCAGGTATTTCGGAACTATTTTTGATAATTTATCTTTAATTTAAAAAAAGAGGACTTGCTGTATTTTCGGAATATTTCATTCTATTTTAAGGAATATTTCAGAATAATTCAAGATCAGGGTTGCCACGCAATCTGAAAACCTGGAAAAGTCAGGGAATTTTAATTAGAATCCTGGAAAATTGTTGTTTTCTAAAGTTATTGTGTTTATTCTTGAAATGTAATTACTTAAATATTTCAAAATTAATTTAATTTTAAAAGAATTGCGTTTACAATTTTCATAAACAGATGAACTTCAAAAGATTTTGATTTGAAATTTTGTCAAATTTCAATTTTAAATAAATTTAATTAGAAATATTAAAAAACTTCAATTTAAAAATTCAAATTTAAAGTAAAATTCTTGGCAAAATTTTAATTATTTTCAAAAACTTGACTCAATTAAATGATTTTTAATATCTACTACTTTAATAAAAATTCCTAAATGAATTCAATTAGTCAATGCCGAATTTCAATTATCTTTAAGACAATTTTAATGAAATTCCTCGAAAAATGTAATTATTCTTATTGATGTTTTCGAATAATTTTCGTTTTAAAAACCTGGAATTCCGTTTTTTAACCTGGAAAACCTGGAAAAGTCAGGGAATTTGAAAAGAGCAAAAGCGTGGCAACCCTGAAGATGAATCTACACCTTAATTTACGAGTTGTTTACCCCTCGTATTAATGTTAGTTTGTGTTATACATAAATAATATTTTAATGATCTTTTTTAGGTAGTAAGTGCACTACATTATTTGTATTCACAATTAAGAGTTATTCACAGAGATGTAAAACCTAGTAATATATTAATAAATAGAAAGGGAGAAGTGAAAATCTGTGACTTTGGAATTTCTGGATATCTAGTTGACTCCGTAGCAAAAACAATTGACGCTGGTTGTAAACCTTACATGGCTGTAAGTATTGACAGAATAAGTTTTTAAAACACAAAACATTCTTTTTTTAATATTAATTGTTTTTTTAGCCAGAGAGGATAGATCCGTCAGGAAATCCTTCACAGTACGATATTAGATCTGATGTCTGGTCTCTAGGAATATCACTTGTGGAATTGGCGACTGGGAAATTCCCTTACAAAACTTGGGGAACTCCTTTTGAACAACTTAAACAGGTCGTGAAGGACGATGCACCTAAATTACCCGAAGGACAATTTTCCGACAGTTTTGAGGAATTAATTAACAAATGGTGAGGATAAACATTTAATACAATTTCATCAAATTTTAATAAAGAATAAAGAATTTCAATTTCCACATGAATGAAATTATAATAATTTTAATTTAATTTTATTTAATTTGAATTTTCGTTTCAGTTTAATGAAAGATTATAAATCACGACCGAATTATGATCAATTACTGCAACAGAGTTTTATAATAAATCACGCCGAGAAGGAGACGGATGTTGCAACATTCGTTGCGGAGATCATTGATTTACCTGAAAAAAATGAGACTAAATAGTAAAATATTGTAATAATTTTCACCTACGTACGTTGAATTTACATCACCACATTGTCACCTCATTTGATTCTCACCTAAATTAAAGTTTTATTTGCATCAGTCAAATTTACGTAGCATTAGAGATCGCCAAGAAGATCAAATCAAATTCTGATCCTGTAATCAAAATATTTAATTATTCGTTATATATGTATGTAGTTAATTTTCTTTTGTGAAGAAAGAGTTTTCTCCCCGGTTATATTACATATTTAACCCGAGAGAAAAATTTAAAAATGCATGACCTAAATTATTTTGATACTGCCAACAGGAAAAAACTTAATTTTCTGCTCAAAATGGCCTCCGAAAGACAGAGAAAGAGTCTTGAGAAAATTTTAATGAAGAATATTTTATCAATAATTTTTGTCTTATATTCTGTAAGCTGCGTAGACATTTATAATTTTTTGTAGATATAGCATATTTACAATCTTTGATATACAAATATGTAATACCTTGATTTCAATAAACGAAAAATCAAAAATCGAATCTCTTCTAGTAAATAGTAATTTATAAAACAAGACAACAAGTTTGTGATTTGTCCCGATTGCTTCTAGGGAAATTTTAGAAGCAACTAGTCTTCACTATATAGTTTCTGCTACATTCAATTCATTCAATTTAAGATAATTTTGATCTATATACTTTTATTTCTTTTTTGTTTGTGCCGGTCGAATTTATCAAATTGATTATTAAAACTGGGCGTTGTCGAAATTGCATACGATTGTTCAACATTAGGTTGACATTTAATAATGGAAAGCAGCATAAAAGATAGTTTATTAAAATCTTTATCACAGCTCGAAATGAATAAAGAATCAACGGTTTCTGTCAAACTTGAAAATGTAATGTATACAATTATAATTTGTTTCAAATATCTTATGAATTTTATAAGTTTAGTTTAAATATTTGTTTAATTTATTGATTCAATTATAGATCATTCCTCCACTGAAAGATCGTGACTCACAAGGAAATCAAGTTGAGGATTTTATCAAAATGTAAGATAATTAAGATAATAATAATTATTATAATTATAATACTATATTATATGTAATATTTAAATTTTTCTTCATATTTTTCAGACTAAAGCACATTGTCGCGTGCATTGAACGAAATAGCAAAAATTTCACAGCTCTTAATCCTCCAAGTAAATATTTTTCGGAAGACCCACAAACAAGAATAACAAATTTGAGAGATTATTGCTTTTTTTTTATTCGAGCTATTCGTGAAAATATACTTTGGAAATATGCAAACGTTGGTAAGTATGAACATTTTTTTTTTGTAAAAAATATAAAAATATAAAATTGGAATTTTTTTTACAGAATATGGTCTGTGGCCATCGAACGGCATGTTTTGTGCCTGGAAAACATTATGTTTTGCTCTATTTGACAATCCAACTTTCTGCGATACTCTTCTTCATGATAAACTGTAATTATACTGTAAAATACTGTAAATATTATAATCAGTATAAATGTCTTTAAACTTTAAATTCATTTTAGGTATTATCCAACAATAGTTCAAGATTATATTACCGAAAAAGTCCCACTAGTAATGAGTGAGTAGACTAAAAAGTTAAAAAATAATATTCTTTTTTGTTAATAAGTATTTAATTGATTCCTTATTAATTACTTTTTCAGAGACTGTTGTAATTATTCTGTCAGATTCGGACTTGGATACAGTTGTTTCATTTTTAGCATCAGTTACTGAAAGACCTTGTGTTTGGAAAATATCCGCTGTTTATATCCAAGAGTCGATTGAAAAAAAATTCGCACAACTCTACAAAGAAAAAAAGACAAAAGATTCAGTAAATATTGATAAAATTCTGACAATATTTCGATTCAAGGAGGAGATTTCTTCGAAAATCAAAGACAATCATTGGGACGCGATTTCAATTTGGACTGAAAATGTTTTATCTGCAAAACATTACGTTATGAATATGATGGTATGTAGATAAAATATTAAACTTTTAGAAATGAGAAATAATATTTTAATTCTTTCGTTTATTTTCCAGGTTTCTCTTGTTTGGATAAATTCATTCGGTGAACTTGGTCCAGGAGTTGCGCTTCGAACTGATTCTAAACTCAAATGTCCAAACGTTAGCAGATTTGAATTGAAATCGGGATTTTTCACAGGATCCGGAAAGAAATTTGATCTTTTCTACGATGGTTTATGGAAAGAACCGAAGAATGGAAAATACTGGACTGACTGTAATGGAAATTCTTGGGCCTCTGCGTCACAGTATGTAAACAAAAAGTAAACTCAAATGGGAATAATATAAATTTTTAAATATTATTTCTTATTTATATTTCAGAGAAGATGTTGATAGTTGTGTGCAATCCGCGAAACGTGGTTTTGAGAAATGGCATTTAACACCTTTCAGTAAAAGGAAAACAATTCTGCAAAAGTTTGCCGATAGAATTCACGCAGATGGGTAGGTTGATAAATTATGTTTTAGTTATCAAATTGAAATGATGGTATGTAATTTAATAATATCAATGAATATAAATTTAAAACTGGAAAAATGTTTACAGAAATAGACCACTTGCTAAGTTAGTGAGATCCCAACTTGATAATCCAATTCTATACGGAAGTTCATCAACAATTATTCGGGATGGAACTGTTGAAGTTTTGACAGTCAGAGATCCAAAAGGAGTCATTGCAATTGGTAGAAAAGACAGTAACGATCTGTTTCTTCGCGTGATAAATGCTTGCATCGCTGGAAATGCGGTCATAGTGATGTATGGTGGAGTTTTATCTCCGATCAATGAGTACTGTGATATGATGATTACTAGTGGAATTCCACCTGGAGTTATAAACTTTTTAAGTTTCGAAAATCTCTTTAGCGGATTCAAGGAAGTCTACAATAATTCTGCAGTCGCTCATGGATGTTCTCCAGCTTTCGAAGAATTTGACGTTTTTATGCTCGACTTTTTCAAGTACTGGATCGATCTCGTAACTGATGACAATGATTGCCGATTTAAAGAAATGCTGTACACAAAGTACACTCAGCCAAAATCTATTTGGCTCCCTTTTAAATAACCACCAATTTTTACGATCAAGAGAAATATAAAATCTCAAACACAAATTCTGAAAAACTTCAACAGAAGTATATTTTGATCTATTTCAATAAAATACATTTCTTTATTTGAATCGTCAAGACTGACATAAAAGCATTTATTGTATTTTTATAAATTTTCTTCATCTTAAAAATATTTTATATGACAAAAAAATAAAGAAATTTACATTTTGACACATTCCTTGCGTTTTTACTTTTTGTAAATAGTCACTATTGATAAACAATAAAAAAATGTAGATATAAATGTAAATGTGATAAAATATTCGAATATGCTTTATAGAATAACAATCGCATAAAAATATAATTACAAGAAATTACTTAATTTTGTATTAACTTTTTCGTTATAAGCTTTCTTTTTTCATTGTGTTATTGTGTTTTGTACTGCAAGTTTCCTTTAAACATTAACTTCTATTCGATATAAGCACAGCTTTATCTTTTAAATATTTCCTTAGACATTAAGCAAAAAAAATATAATGGACATTTTTTGTTCTGTGATATAATTGTAAAATGACATAAAGTAAACTTGTGCGTGTAATAAATACTATTTGAACAGAGATAAAATTAAAAATTAAAAATTTTTAAAATATAGTTTCAGTCATTGTATAAACGGAAAATATTCTTTTTTCTATCTAAACATTAAAAAACAAATTTCCCCCTGCGAACGTAAATATGTACTCATTTCACAGAGTTAAATTTCATGGAATGTATAAGAGTGGAATTTCTCCTGATTATCCTTAACAATATTGTCACACATATAGCAGTCGCGCAGCATTTCACTATTAAACATTAATAACAATAATAACTTATTTCATTTCATCTAAAATATTACTCCAAATTCAGGAGAATAAATGCTTTTGATAAAGTCACATCAAACATGATACATATGAGGCATTCCATGTCAAGTGATCCGGGTGGAGAAAAATTTTTCTCCAATCGTAGCAAAACTTGGGGCTTTTGTAGTACTAATAGATAGTAATTTTTCGTGAAAATATTTTTTTACCTAGTCCAATATTTTCCGAGGGGGAGGGGGTTAAATTTTTGGGTTTTTCAGTACAATGCTTATTTCGATAATTTTTTACTCTTAAACTATTAAACATAAAAATTTGGCAAGGTACATTTTGGAAAGGTTTTTTCATGCTCTTTCGATTGAAAATAAGCATTTAAAAAAAAAAAATTTTTTTGACCCAAAAAAATCAAAATTAAAAATAAATTTTAATTTTTTGGAAAAAAGGTCCCATTTTTTTTTTTTTTTTTTTTTTTTAAACGAAAGCTGAGGTTTTTTCCTAAAAGGACATATAAATGAAAAAGTGGGACAAGAATGTTTAAACATTGAAAAAATGAAGTTTCTCGTAAACAGAGCTAAAAACCGGGTTTAGAGAGTAGAAACCTCTGTTTTTCAATGTTTAAACATTCTTGTCCCACTTTTTCATTTATATGTCCTTTTAGGAAAAAACCTCAGCTTTCGTTTAAAAAAAAAAAAAAAAAAAAAAATGGGACCTTTTTTCCAAAAAATTAAAATTTATTTTTAATTTTGATTTTTTTGGGTCAAAAATTTTTTTTTTTTTTAAATGCTTATTTTCAATCGAAAGAGCATGAAAAAACCTTTCCAAAATGTACCTTGCCAAATTTTTATGTTTAATAGTTTAAGAGTAAAAAATTATCGAAATAAGCATTACACCGTAAGACACCTGGATCACTTGACATGGAATGCCTCATATTTGCTAGTTATGAAGAATAATTTTTTCCCTAGAGATTATCCATAAAAATTGTCCTGTACTTAATAAAAAATGGCAAATTTTGAAAAAAATTCCATTTTTAAGTCGATTTTATGCTTTGTGGCAGAAAACCGAAATTTGTTCTAAGTTGCTCCAAGAAAACAAATGTTAAAATTGTCTGTGGTGCTAGACGCACAAACGCAGGTACGTAACCCTGAAAACAATTTCAAAATTGTACGTGATATAATTAAAAGCAAATATTTATGACTTATTTTAAAAATATCTCACCTTGAAGAAACCTAGTGGACCTAATTTGGCAGTGTAGAGAATCAGTTGTCCCATACTCTATAAAAGTACGAAATTATTTTTCTATTTTCTTAATATTTCAATTCGAAAATGTATTTTATTACCTTAAATTCTCCAGGTTTAGCATTCATTGCACGTGTTTTAAGTACATCTAAAGGTTGTGTTAAAGTTGTTGCAATAGCTCCCTATTTTCAAGAAAAGGAATAAAATTTATTTTTAAAAATAAACATTATTAGGAGCATTTGTTACAAAAAAAAAGTGAATATAAAGATCGCTTACTGCGAACAAACTGGAGAGAAAATGCGTTGTTGGATTATCTTCAAACATCTGACTTTGTAAGAGAATTATTTTAATTTGATCATAAAAACTTAATTGTCCGATAGTCATAAGTACCGCTCGTCCCGTGGCAGTTGAACAGCCATTAAAAAGTCTTAAGAAACCTTCTTCCCTCCAAACACGAACCAAACCATCAAGAGCGTGCTTATAACTGTAGATTACAAAAATATTAGACTAAAGAAAAAATAATTTACATAGAAAAAAAATCACTGAATTTTGCACTTACTTTCTTCTTAGTTCAGGTGCAATTTTGACATCGTTTTGCATTCGTACATTAATTAAATCTCCGGGCGTTCCAACGACACCGCCAGCGGCACCGGATACTCCAGCCAGTACTAACTTTTGATAAAATGGCATATTTTGCCCAGGAGATTCAAAATTTTGTTTTCCAACCTGTTCAGGAAAATTAAACAAATGAACAATTATGACAATTCATTAAAAAAAAACAAACGTGAACAACAACTAATAAGGGTTTCTTCTATTTTTTAATACCTCATAGAATGCAAATCGAGTTGTTGAGTATGTTAATTGCCGAAGAAGAGAAGCTGAAAGTCCATTATATAATGCAAGAACACCTTGTTTCTTCACCACCCGTACAACGAGTTTTGACATTGATAGTTTCCCTTCTTGTTGTGTTTGCAAAAGAACCTAAATAAAACATTTTATATATAATATGAAAGAAATTATAAATTCTACAGTAATTTTCTTTTTTACTTTTTAATAATAAATTTCGAGATTTTAAATATGTAGTTTGTATCAATTGAAATAATTCGATAAAAAAGGAAAGATAAGGATTAAGAATAAAATGAAGCCAATAAATAGTTGCATAATCCGCTTTAGTTGAAATAGAAGAGAAGCAGATAAAGTACGTTGTTTATTACACATTTTAAATGGTCACTAAATTTATAGTGCAAATTGTCATTCTAAAATGTTAACAAAAAAAATTAGCAGAAAGTAAAATAATTTTGTCGCACCGATTAACTTTTACACCGCTTGCGAAAAATCCTTGAGACTTTACGCAAATGTTTATTTATTCTGAATAATTTAAGTGTGCAAGGTTCAATCAAATTATTATTCTTAAAACTTCCAATATACGAATCTTCAAAGACAAAAATAAAAATGTACCGAACAATAAAGATTTGACGTTTTTGATAAATTGCCGCATTTAGAAATCTAAAAAACTAATTCAAAATTTTATATTTACAATAATTACGAGAAAAACCCTTTACGCAATTCTTACATATTGAACTTAAATATAGACGTTCTATTTTTAAGACTATTGATTTGTGAAAATTAGAGAACTTTTATTGGAATAGTAAATGAGATTCAAAATAGAAACTGTTATGTATTAAGAAAAGTGTTTCTAAAAGTAGGAAAATAATCACTATTGCACTTGATTTAGAGTAGAGGTTAATGTTTCTAGTAGATTAATTTGTTTTACTCTTCGTTTAATCTTCTTACTTATAAAAAAAGATTATTAACTTCAATGTTAAGCTGTAAATAAGGGATAATAATTATACAAACCTTCAGCAAGTCAAGAGGATGAGTGACACATGCAGCACCAGCCGATGCTAAACCCCCAAAGTACCATCGAGAAAGTTTCTTATTCTTATCAGTCATCTTCGATTTTTTGTTTGGGAATTTTTAAAGCAGAAAACGAATCTAAAAAAGAAAAACCTAATTAATTTCATTTAGAAAAATAAATTCATCTGCGACCAATAATTTGGCTAATTAATTATTATTAATTCATAAATTATAGCAAAAATACCTGTGTAGATTTTTTTGAAGCCCAATAATTGATATGATTTGTTTATTCTGAGTTATCTGTTTGAAGATTCCATTGCTGTTACCTTAAACTGGAATATAACAAAATTATTGTAATTATTATAATTATATTTTCATATCTATAATAAAAATTAAAGAAGTAAAATGAAAGAGCTAAATTTGCGTCAAATAAATATAATTTTCATATCTAACTTAATTGATTAAAGACGAGAAAAAGCTATAAAAATATTTTCAGAATTTACAATATATATATGAAAAGATAAATGAAAGATATGTCAGGAATTGCGAAATAAATTTCTAAACTTGATTCAATTTACGAAGGAAATCATGCCAACATTTTATTACATGAATATAAACTATTTCCTGAACATATGTTACTCTGTTATTTTTTAATAAATAATACTTTTCATCTAACATGGCATATTAAAAATTAATAAAAGAATCCGATTTTTAAAAATATTTTTTATACTTGAGTAATAATCAAAAAAGAGAAGAAAAAAAATGAAAATGTAATATCAAGTTAATTTTCCTGTTATATAAAAAAACTATTATTTTTAAAAAATAATGCTTTAATTCATTTTTCAACTTATTTCAAGAATAATTTAATTTAACTTAAATTTCCAAATATTAAAATTGAAGAATAGAAGAATTTAATTAATGCTTAAATCAGAACTTTCGGAGTATATTTGTAAAAAAAAATTAATAGAGAAAAGATTAGTGAAGGAAGTAAAAATTTTAATGATTAAATAAACTCACATTTCAGTGACGCTGGTCTGTCTCTGCGATTCGACTCCATCTCAAACACTGACAGTGGTTGATAAGTATTGCTAACGGAAAATTCTTTTATTGGGATTTCGAGGAGCATCCATAATAGCGCACCCTTGAGTGTCAGCTGACTTTACACGTGTTATTTTTCTCTTTAAAAATGTTAAAAATCGGCTATTTAATTCTTCATCCATTGCTCAGTTTAAAACAGAAGTAATCATTTTGTCTTGAAAATATTGTATAAATTCTTTCTCTTTTCGAGTAGAATCGATTGTATGATATTCCTTTGTAATAATACCCTATATACATAAAAATGAGAAAAATCATAATTTTCTATGATAAATATAGGTTATGTTTGATCTAATAAATTTCTTGACTTATACTTATTAGATACGTAGGGTATTATTTTTCATTTATAATGTATTTAACTGAAATGTGATAAAAATTAAAATTTATAATTTAAATATACAATATTCTAAAAAGTAACAATCAATAACAAAACAAGTCTTTGACATCTTTCATAAAACGTCAAAAGCACATTTTTAAGATGGAGCCACTTGCCAGTGTATCTTTTACCTGTATTGATTGATATATACATATATATATATTACTGAACCGATATAGAATTTGGTAGCAAAATTTACTTTTAATTTTTATGTGCTGTAATAAAATTAACAGCATTGTTCTAAAAAGAAAGTATTGGAAAGCATAAATTATACAATAAGTTGTCAAAAATAGCTTTTTATCGGTAAGTATAAAAATGATAAAATTTATTTATACATATTTACTATTGATTATTTTAATATTTAATACCTTTAATACTTATTTATACCATGATTTTTACTTTAAAACATATTATTTCTTGATTGTGAATCTTGTAAATAGCTTAAATTTCTTGCACACATATATTATACTGTGTCGCGCATATAAAAAACATTTTTTTGAGGTTAGAATTCTTTGTTTTCATCGTTTTCATTATTAATAATAATTTCTCTGAATTTAATTTATAAACTCAGTTTTTTAAAATAAATTAATAAATTAAAATTGTATTAAAAAACGGAGTTTTGAGTGAATTAAGCATTTTTCTATTATTATTATTATTATTATTATTATTATCATTGTTATATTATAAATATATTTATTCTTTTACGATGTTTTTAGATTTCCACGATGACGGACGCTGTTTGCAGTGCACTTGGAATTGACAGAGTCGATTTGCGAGGAAAATTGACTTTAATTGAAGAACAACATGGAAGCGATGCTAACTTTCTTGTAAACACTTTCATTTCATCTTCTTTACAAAAAAGCCAAGGAATATGTCTCGTATTGTTTCATAATAACTTCGGTCACTATCATAATATAGGTATGAAATTGGGTTACAATTTAAATGTTTTACGAGAAAGAGGTCAAGTTTCAGTTTTAGAACCCATGAAGCTAATAAGAAAAAATATTCACGATCTTGGCCATGACTCTGTGGATGCTGCAAATGCTGAATTCGATGAAACTAATTCGGAGGATGATATTAGTGGTCTCAGTATTATGGAACGTGGACCAACGATTGTACGTAAATTGATTGATCCATTGAAGAAGCAAATTTACGAATTACTCAAAAATCAAGATTCTGTTATGGTGATTATTGATGATTTGAGTCATCTTTTTGATCTTCAAATGAATATCAGAGACGTGTGGTTTTTTGTGAGATACATAAGGAGTTTCGTTGAATTCGAACAATCGCTTTCAATGTGCATTTTAACACACACCTATAAAGCTGATCCTGATTCTTGTCAACCGGATCTTATTGCAGTTGGTTTAAAACATATAGCACAATTGATTATTGTTGTCGAACCTTTGAGTACCGGTCTTGCGAAAGATGTGTCTGGAAAAATGAATGTTCGATGGAAAATGGATTCTATTAGAACAAAATATAATTGGCCTGAGAAGCTTTCGTATCTTTTCAAATTGTTGGATCGTCAAGTTAAAGTTTTCCCTCCCGGTAGTTCAACTCTTCTTTTCTAAAAATTACGGTTAATTATGAAAATAATTTCCTGTTTTGATTAATGAAAGAACGAGTGACTATTAAACAGGTATTTTAAAAAAATTAAATCGTATGCTGGATCAGCGTATAAGAAATTAAAAGAAATGCTTTTATAAGAACTTTTGAGATAATTCGAGTTTTAAAGACTGCGATATTTTTGTATATAATTATTTTTATAATAAATACTAATGTTAATACACTTTTAATATTAATGTTTAATAAATACTTATACAATAATAAATTTTTAAAGCATTATTAAGAAAGAATTATCAGTTATTTTTCTTTTTCGTCAAAGAGAAAAAGAACCAAAAAATCCAGGCATTGATAATTTTGTTTCAGACAAAAAATACAGTTTAAATGGAATAAATTTGTACCACAATTTGCTTAATTAACTGAAATAATTTATTTATAACAAAAAGAAGTCTATGTACAAAACGTGTGCTTGATCTTATTTTAAAGAATATTAAAGTATTCGTAAAACCGAAATTGATAAATATTTTCAGAAGCCTTAATTAAATAAAAACTGAAAGAAAATTTTAGGATCATCACACAGTGCAACTAGTTAAAGAACAGCTCAGTCATTTTTATCTTGTTTGCAATTTTTTTTCATGCCTTAGATTGGTATTTTACGACTGTTATGTCTTCTTATTGTGCCCTTGACATATTTCGGCGAGACCAGGTTTTCATCGCTAGCTATGCGTCGAAGTCTTTTATCTCTAGGTCAAAGATATTAAACATTTTATAATTATTGTTGTAGCATTGTCCTCTATTATTAAAAGAAAGTAAACTTTTTTTTCAAATATTCCGAGTTGTAAATCCACAGTAGTGTATATTTACATTCTGTATTTTTAAAATTGAAAGCAACTTACTTACTGGCTTTTTTTATTCGAAGGAGGAATTGGTGGAAATAATTCTGAAGGACTCAAAATTGGGTGGACAATCGGTCCCATTATTTTCTCTATTTCCGGTGGTTCTTGAATTGGTGGAAGTGGCGATTGTTCCCAGTCTGATTCTGCGGAACTAATTTAATATTATATATTATATAATAATTGATAGAAACGAAAAATTAGAATTAATCATGCTTTACTGTTATTCCAGCAAAAGAATATAATTAGATCTCTATAATAAAATATTAATATTCAAGGAGTAAATAAAAATCAAAATATTATCAAGACTTATAATTACGATTTTTACTTGTTAAATTAAAAAACAGTGAATACTTTACCTGCTGGTCGCCCTTAAATCGGAATTAAAATTGTCGAAACTAAATCTATTCGAAATTGGAGGTAGTTTGCCAACATATTCTAAAGTGGCGGATAAATCTGACATATTGTCCGTATAAGTTGCGGAATGTATTTCTTGCTGATACATGGCGTATAAATTTTGAAGATCAGGAGGAAGGGACAATTGACCGTCTGGAATTAATTTATTTTCATTCGATTATTATTTTCTGTGTTTAAAAATTGAAATATTTAATTGAGTTTTTACCTTCCATTATTCGTCTCTGACGTGTAATAATTTCGTCCGAAATTTGCCGCTGTCTATCGTATCGAAGCAGCATTAACTCTCGTCTCCTTAGTTCGTGTTGCTTGACTAATCTTTCACTCTGCAGCATCATTTTATCAGCCTCAAGCTCATGGACCCTCAACATTAGAGCCAACAACTCTCTTTCTTCATCGGAATTAATCCGCGATGGTAATTCCTGAAAATTAGTAGAAATTTTTAAATAAATAGACAGTTTATTAATTTCTTTGAGTCTTACATCCTCTAAAGTTGCTCCGCGTTTTCTGCAAGATTCGAGCTCTCGTTCAGTGGCCATTCGCATTTCGGAATATCTTTCTCTTTCTCTGCTGATTTCGGATAATTCCGCCCAAGCTTGTTCCACAGCCATGTCATCCTCCTTACCATCCTCGATGAAATCTGAATATATTTTTAATCAGAAATTGAATTTGAATCAAAAAAATGTCTAAATTTTGTCGAGAAAAAATAATTATTTAAATCCAATTTTTCAGAATAACAATATCGAGACATTGGGAAATGACAGCAGTTAAATTCATCATCAGGGTTACAACAAAAATTTAATTTTCTTTTTCCCTGACTTTTCCCTGATTTCCAGACAAAATAAAAGAATATTTTGATTCACTCTCAAAATATAATTGTACAATTATTCGAAAACATGAATAGTTTTATTTAAAATAATTAATTTTTAACCGCATTATTATTTTTCTATAGGAATTAAAATTCTTCAAAAGATTCAAATTCAAACCTTTTTGAAATTCAACAACTTTTGAGAATATTTATTATAAAACATAAAGAAATCGATAACTCCAAGTCTTCGACTCGGAGTGATCGATATCTTCATGTTTTATAGGTGACCAAATGATCATTCTTTTATAAAATCATTGTTTCTCTAACTTCTTCAAAATTATTTTCATCAGTTCAATTCAATTATTAATTTTTTCAAAAAGTTCATCTTTGAGAATTTTTAAATTTATTTCTTTACAATTCACTTTTACGTGAAATTAATTTTTTAATTAATTTAATTGAAACCTTTTCAAAATTCAATTATTTCTAAAAATTCACGCTATGCTTTAAATATTGAATTATCTAAAATTTTAACTGAAATTCATTTTTAAATCATTTCTTTTAGAAAATTCTACGAAAATTAAATTATTTAAATACAAATAAAATGCAAATAAATAATTTATTGAATAATTGAATGTTTTTTAAAATTGAATTCACACAGAGAAATTAAATTTTTTCCAGTACTTTTAATAAAAATCCCTGACTTTTCTGACCAATTCTACTTTCCCTGATTTTTCCCTGAGCATATATATTCGGTCGATTATGATTACAATCGGTGCGGTATTTTTTTATCGACAATATACGATATTTACAATCGATAATATTACAATAAAGAATTTATAAGAATATAAATTCTAATAATATTTGCAATTTAATTTTATTCAATATGAGATCGATTAATCAAGCTCTAAACTTGCACGAGGCTGAAATGTGGGTTAATAGCTTTCGAGCATACCCTACATTTCCATAATTATAGAAAATTTGAGTTTGAAATTAACTACTCGATGAAATATGGTGTCCATAGCATAGAAAAGTTGAAAGAAATGTGAGAATAAATATAAAGTTTTTTGACAATGAAAACTACAATTAAAAATAGTTTTGAGAATTTGAATGAAAGTAATATTGTCGCTTGTGTATACTATGTAAATCTAGTCTAAAGACGTTGAGCACGCGATTTCTGTCACGCTCTATCACTACTTGCCTGCGTCATCGACCTCTTCTATTTGTGAGACAGTTCCAGGGCGAGAGGATGTTGATTCCCGGTTGGCTTTATACAGTTTATTGTTCCTCGATTCCCAGTGAGATATGACCTGATGTTGTTGTTCAGCAGCAATATTTAAACTCAATAAATGACTGTCCATTTCCATCAACTTTCGTCTGTTTCAAACAGAAACAACAGAAAAAAGGAAAATCTTTTTAGACACTTGTGGATTTCTACTCTAGTAATTAATCTTATAGACATTAGTTCGTAGCCTCTAAAGTTTAAAAATAGGTTTCAATTATAGAAAAATTAGTATATCAATGAAAATAGACTTAAAGTTTGTTTATTTATTGAAACCTTGAATATTGTTCGAGTCAGGGTCTGAATTGATAAATTTCCAATAATGCTTCTTTTAAGAATTATAGGTATAAATACAAAAATAAAGAAATTCTAATTCTAATTCTAATTACCTCAGTCTCATTTGCTCCTTAAAAACGGATACTATTTTCTCTCGAAGTGTTTTGAAATCCGTTCCCCTCTGATTGTTTGTCTTTAATTCATCGAATCTTGGCCTATCGTCTGTCATCTTGGTTCTCAGTCTTGAAATTTCGTTTTTAAGATCGCTAATGATGTCTCGATATTGGGAAACGTGGTAGGAAACGTCAAGCACATTTCTTTCGACTTTATTCGAAATTCGATTGGCGCGGTCTGCGTAGATAAGAGTGTTTCGACTTTCGTCTCGATGGATTGTTGCCGGTGAGACGTGAGCAATCATTACAGTTCGACAGTTTCCACTTAGAGCATCTTTGAGTAGTCTTGTAAGTTTCGAGTCCCGGTAATTGACATATCGAGCTCCGCCGGATAATGCGTTTATACAATTTCCCAAGGCCAGGAGCGATCTGTTGATGTGAGCTCCTTCCTGAAGTCTCTTGCCCTGATTCTGAGGAAAAGTTTCATAATCTTATTATTTCATAGAAAATTAAAATTGCAAACAGAACCTAAAATTGTATCTTTCTTCAATTCTTTTTCCTACCTTTGTTTGTTTGGCCCGCTCGGATCCGGCCAAATCGATCATAAAAAGTCTCCCCTGGGTTATTCGGACCCTGTGTCGACTATCCCTGTCAACTGGTTTTGCGGACTGTTTTACGATGACACTCAAAAGAGCATGACTCCTAGAAGAAGTTTCATTTGCCGCTGTTGGTTCCACCGTTCGCGCTCTGTTCCCTTTGTGTAAAAGTTGCATCACCTGTAAAACCCAGTTTCTTCATTGATTATCATTATCTTTCTTCAACGTTACTTTTTTAGTTTTGAAATTTAAATATGGTTATTCACCTCGTCTGTGGAAGTTGTGGATACTTCCGTGAGACCTGCTACTTGACTGTAGCGACCTCGAGACTCATCACGCAATTCCAAGTAACCCGAGGAAGGATTCAACAGGTCTCGAATATTCTCATTATAAATTTCCATATAGGACATTGTTACCTTGGATAAGTATAAATCTCATTAGACAATAAATACTATTCATTAAGTCAAGTTTCTTCAATAAATAGATCTAAATATTTACCGAATGTTCAACATTTTCAGGAAGCCGACGAGTTGCAAGGAAGATATCGTTGAGGGCTCGAACCATGATTCCACGATTCGACGGACTGCCAACCATTGTGTGAGTTTTTCCTGCTCCAGTCGCTCCATAGGCAAACACTGTCGCATTATACCCGAGCAGTACATTTTGAACTAGAGATCTTGTTGTTCCTTCATAAACCGCTTCCTTTGAATTTTTCATCAAATGTTTAGTATAAAAATTCTATCGGTAAGTATTTGTTTTTCTGAGTTTATTTTAATATAGGAAAAAATCACTACCTCAAAGTCAATGCAATACTGTTACTTTATTCAAAAAGCGAATCGTTGCTGATGTTGAGAAGGTTTTTCTAAGGATGCAACAATTTTGATATTCTAACAATATGAAGTCAAAAGTGACTATAATTCACTTTTAGAAAATAAATTCAATTTTGACAAAATATGGGACTAATTAAAAAATTAAAGTCCCATTTTGTAGGCGACAATTGATTGAAAATATTTTGTTTATCAAATATTGAGAAAATTTATAATTTAGTTTACAGAAACTAATATTCATCATCCTTGTGCAATAATAGCGATATTCAAACATTTGAAGAAGGGCTCACGTGTAAAAAATCGATCAAGATTCCCTATAGCTTCACCTTGGTTGCCGTATATATGTGTTGAAATAAACTTCACTCGGAAAAATAAACAAACAGCAATTGATCTAATTTAATATAATGCAGTACAATATTATACTGACTGCGGAAAATTAGTTTTTGTACTACATTCAATTTAAGGAACAAAAGTGAATTTTTCTGTTTATCGTTCTTTTTATCAATATCGCTGTGTAGAGATAATAAGAAATGACAATATTGTTATTGTAATAATAGAATCGATATTTTATTATTAATATACCTGAGTGGAATCTTCTCCGAAAACCACGTCGAATAAATATTGTCGAGGAAAAGATCGCTTTTGTTTCTCGACATCCACATCTTCTATCATCACCATCTAAAAATTGGTTTTATCACAGATTAAATAGAATTAAAGGTAATTAGTTCTAATTTACTATTCTGTTTAAATATTTCGTTCAATTGAAACTGAACTTTAATTAATTTGATTTTAGTTTACTGTTATTGATTGTTATTGATTAAAATCTTTGTTATTTAACTGATTTTACTTCGTCAGAAGAGTCATTAGTCAAAGAGAGCGCAATTAAGTGTCTTATTCAGTAACACAAGCGTTGTTTGGTCAGACCGAACGACTCGGTTTTTTCTACTTGGAAATTTAACGTTTAAAATGCGCTAAAAGCGAAACCATCATTAAGATATTTTTTGTCACGATTAAAGTATTTCTATAAAATCCACAAAAAATTTCTTTATAATAAATTGTCCAATGTACCTTTTCATTAATGGCGTGAAGAGATCTTCCCGATTCAGCTCGACTGAGAGGTTTAATACGAACTGCAACCTATTAAAAGCATTTTGTAGTAATATTTCTGCATGTACTATTATTTATTATTTATTATTCTTTATTGTTATTTTCTATTTTTTATTTTTCAATATTATAATAATTATTATCTCAATATTCTTTTGATTCGGAATTTTAAGAAAATATTTTTTTTAAAATGAAAAACAATTTTGAAAATAGGTACGTTTTTTTTTAAAATATTTTCTCTTAAAAGTAAGAGAATAACAAGTTTGAAATAAGTGTAAGTGTTACTGACTCATGTTTCATTTTAACTATTGTGCATCATTCACCAAGCTTTTATGACTTTAACATTCTATCAGTGTCATCAATCGATTTTCACCAACGTCCTCGACTTTTACATATTTTTATTGCACCTTGTCTCCTTTTCATTACCGTTTTTCCAAAACAATTACCTAATATTATTATGATTGTCTCTAGTAAGATAAATTCATTTTTTACGTTTACCTTTTACTGCTATAAACAACAAATAATATTTGCTTTTTTCAAAAACTGTTCTTAGTCATTATTGTTTAATAAAAAGGCCTAAATACCGATTTTAGTCTCGACTAATATAGTTTCAAATCTTTACAATTCGTGCAAATAATAATAATTTAATCACAGTTTAATATTCTTATTTTTGACCATTTTCTATAAATTTCAAACATTTGTACCATTTTTTATGTTTACTAACAAATTAAAAACACAAACTTAAGGGTATCAAAAAGCGTTGCAGCTTAATTAGTAAATTAACACCAAAAATTATTAAAAGAATCAATTTTTGGTTTAATTTTTTCCATGAATAAAAATGTATCTAAATCAAAACCAAATTATTTTTAAAATCTTTTTAAAAAACAATCCTTCGATGGATTAATTTATTAATCTCTAATGGATAGCGTCACAGATTATTTTAATCCACTTTTGGTGTTAAAATAACACCCCACAATTTTTTGTTAAGAATCTACAATAGTTTGAAACAAATTTTTTTAACGCGCAGTTTTTAGGTAATAATTAAGAAATATTTAATTTTATTATATTAAAACAGAAATTTAATTCTTGATGGTAAACAATGATAAAATTAAAATTGATGAAAAAATAATGAATAATGATGAAATGAAATTAATTGATTAATAAATTAACATTATTTACTTGTTTAATATTCACTTATTACCATTAATTTTTCTTCAATAGGCCGCATCGATTGATCCTTAAAATCACGACCATTACTGCTAGTGCTAGTGCTACTGCTACTGCCACTACTACTACTGCACTGCGTCATCTTCTTGCAAATTTGATGAAAATCTTCAAAAATTAATTTTTATCGCTTCAATTTCAATCCCGGATTTTGTTCATTGAACCTTTTTACAATCATGTCATTGATTTTCAGTTGCTCTTGACATTGAAAATTATTAACATGATATTGAATTTATTTCACTATCAGTAGGTATATAATACGCTTTATCTATTATAATCATCATCATCTCTCTATAATTCACACTATACATTTTCTTTACTGTTCTTAACATTTTCAAATAACACAACTGCACTGTAATTTATTACTTTAATCGCTACGAAAAGTCTTCTTCGATAAAAACGTTCCTTTATTATAATTTATAAATGCATTTTTAAAAGAAAAGAAATTGCAAATTTTCACGCACACATTTCAAAAAACGCTTCTTTTATTTCACAGAGAATAAAATTCAAAATAAATTTCAATGTAAAATTTGGAATATAAAATACTTTAACTAAGGTACTCTAAAAGTCTAAAAAATCAAATTTTCGTACTGGACAAAATGTAATATTTTTACAGGAAAACGAATAACTATAGGTATATAAATATTTTAAGTTTCGATTAAGTCAGGTGAAAGCGGGAGATTAATTATAAATTATATTCCTAATAATTTAATATACTATTTACATGATAAATTAGCAATTATATATTTAATTATTTATTTTGAAATTAATTTTTAGGAAGAAAATTGAAGTTCACAAGTGAAAAGAAGAAACACGACTGACACAGCGGCGGAACCACTGACATAAGGGGAGAAAATTTCCCTTCGCAGGTTCACGATGGAATACCTGCGTAGTTCGTACACCTGCGCAACACTCTCTTTTTCGATCTTGGATTTATGGCAAAATTTAATTCACCTGTTTGCACAAGTCATTACTGCGGTTCCTGAAATTGTAGTCTGCAAAAATTTTTCCATTTTTTAATAGTCTTTCAACACGCAAAAAAAAATTCTATTTGTATATTGAAAGCAAGAAACACGTGTGTGAGTACAAAAATTATTTTTCTGCAAAATTCATTTTCTCTTTTCCTCATTTCGCATAAATTTTAAAACACTAAACTTATTTAAAATTTTTTCCTCAAATGTTAAATTTTTATTTTAACATTCTTTTTTAAAAATAATTTCTAATTTCTCTTTTTGAAAAATAATTTTAAAAATTATAAATAAGATTCATTTTATCGGTTTATCGTTTAAATAATTTGTTTGAATTCTTAGCTGACTCAATAACGAAGATCGTATCGTATATACAATCCGATTGCTCGTAAAAAAGGATTTTTTTTACGATCACTCAGAAGCTCGTGTACTGTAATTTTTGTTATATTTGCAATATTATGCTGCAGTGTGAAAGAAACATATTATTTTTATCTAGAGCCAATTACGAATTTAAATGAATTCTTGAAAGTGAAAAATAAAAATTGATTTTTTGATTTCGCATCTTGTGAATTTAAATAAGAGAAATTAGCATTATATTATTAAACAAGGTAATATTTTTTAGTAATAAATAGTCGTACATTGTACCTATATTTATGTGCACATTAATCATTGCAGATTAATTTTTAAATAGCTCCTTCAAAAATGATAGAAAGCATTTTGAAAATTATTATTATTTTCTATAATCACTTGCTCACTTAAATATAAATGAACATTATCAAATATTAATGAATGTTATAGAAAACGATCATTAATCGTCTTTCTGATTCAAGAATTTTTTCCCATCAGCATAAAAATTTGTTCAGAAAAGTTAGACCATAATTTTGTATTTTAAAAGAAAAAGGTGAATTAAATTATAAACTTTAGTTTTAGAGGAAGCGTAAGGAATATAATTTCCAAATTTAAACAAAAATTCCATTTAAATAAAAATTATAATTTTCCGTTATTAAGAAATAGTTTTTAATTTTCGTGTTTAAAATGTTGAAAATTAAATTCGTCAAAACTCCACTAAATAGAATTTAAAATTTAATGTCCCCTGCTTTCATATAAAATACGAAACTTTTTCAATTCTTTGTCAGAAATTAAAAAAGTATTAATATACTTCGTATGATTATTTTTCCGAACGAAATTGTTCCTATAATTAAACTATAAAGTACATAAAAATAACTTTTGCTATTAAGAGAAATTAAACAAAAGTTTTTTCTTTTAAAGCATCTATTAATAATTATTATTTATTTTTCTTCTGTAAATTATTCGGAGAAAGAAAAAATAGTCGAAAACTGAGTTATGAAATAGTTTCCTTTTAAGTATTCTTTTCTTGAATACTAAAAAGAAAGTTTGAAAGTATCACTTCCTGACTTTTACAATCAGAAAGATTAAAAGCTCCGTTAAACTTTAAGCGATGGAAAATTTACAAAATTTCCAATGACCCTAATGTCTATTTTTAAATTTTAAGCTCAGTCACTTAATTAAAACAAAGATTGTAGATATTTATCAAGATTTTTTCTAATGTTAAAAGTAAGAAAGCTGCTCGTTGAGTAGAGAATTTTATGGGGTCTGGTTGCGTGAGACACGGAACATTCGTTCAACCCTAATATTCGAGGTCGACCTTCAATACACACAGTTCCTTTGGAATTTTCGACTTAATCATGGGCTTTTTTTCTAAGGTCACTCAGATTATTACAATTTGATATATTCCTAACACGCAGAAAATTCAAATCAAATTTCGTAGGCATTGCTTGCCTTTAAATAAAATTAACTGTTGTGTTCACCGTTTTTTGTTTGACATACATTTTTTTTAAATTAGCATATTTTTATTTTAATTATCATATAATATTGCTTTTAGATATGTATAGATAGTTCTCTTTAGTTTGTCTTTTTCGAAGCTAATACTAATGACAAAGTGCGTTCAACGTCCTATTATTTTTTATTAGTTCGCTTTACTTGATTGTCCGATAAGACAAAAAAAAGAGCATACTAATATTAGTGAAGGGTCTATTTTTCTAATTTCTTTCTGATGAAATGAAATTCTCTAATCTTTTATTAATAAATAAATTTTTAAATTAAATTTTCTTTCGAATCAATAAACTATTTTAGGAATATATCCAATTGTTGTTTGCAGAATTTCAAATTTCCCTCATGATTTAGAGAAAGTGTACCTAATAATAAAAATTTCCTAAAAAAATATTTCAAAATTGATTGAAAATAATTCAAATTTCTCTTAATTCTTTTAATTCTCTTAATCCCAGGGGGCAATTCACCTGAAGCAACTAAATACTTTACAGGTCCTAAACTTATTGATGAAATAACGAGGTCACTTTATCGATCCTTACACGATAGTTTCTAATCAAGTTCAAGTGGTTTTGAGCACACTATATCTAATTTTAGTAAAAAGTCATTTAAATACAATTTTTCATCAAAAATAATACATATTGTTACTTTTCGTTATTTTCAAATATTTATTTCCTTTTCGACATGACTAAAAAAAGTAATGCAAATAAGTAAACGTGAATAAATATTTGTTTATGTATTTTTTTAGTGCACTTAGTATAGATACTTTAATAGTAGATCGTTTACAATAATTGCAGATCAATTTTATTAACATTACCACATTACCTAACGCAATTACTTATCTAATCGAAATGTTCTTTTTTAAATTTTCTAAAAATATTTTTTTAGTGCCAAACAGGAAATTTACTTCCTACTTTTATTGCAAACTATTAATTCGCAATTTCTTTTTAAATAGAAAAATGTATTAAAAGTTAAAAAATTTACACAAATATATTTATAAAAAAATTCTATCTAATCATGTTTTAAAAAAATTATTTATTTTTTTATAAATTAATTAATTCTACACAGGTGTGTACTCAAAAAATTCTATTTTCTCGATAAGAATAATTCGAATTACGAGTTTTTCTACACCTCTAATTAATGATAATTGAATAATTGAATTATATTCGCAATAAATGAAAACTTGAGTTCCCATCATCGAATTTAAATATACAACTTTAAATATATTGTTAAATTAAGAGAATTATTTTTCTAGTTTTGATCGTATGTGAATCATTGAAAAAGAAATATTTGAAATATTTGAAATATTTTACAATATTTGTTTGAAAATAAAATGATTAAATTTTTAGTTAATGAAACAATGTAATTGAAAATGAGAGAATTTTTTCTTTCTTTCTCAAGTGTGCTTAATGAGAAATCAAATCCAAATAAAAGACCAGTAAAGAATATTAAATACGAGAAAGGCAACAGGAAAAAGTATTCTGCTCCGTTTATCAATCCATTGTGCAATTTCTTGTGGTGTCATTGTTGTAAAATTATGAAGTCGAGCTAACGTTGGCCTTCTGCCCGCAGGTTTCGGTGGTGGTGGTGGTGGAGGAGATGCTGCAGTACTGTTAATTGTTACTATACTGCCCGCCGAACCGTCCGGTTGTTTTTCATCGTCTATTTTCACTGAAGGAACATTTATCGTGCTTGGGAAGCTCTGAAATTTATAGTAAATTAAAATTCAATTTAAATTAAAAATTAAAATAAACGTAATTGATTAAAATATTTTGATAAGTCAGAGAAAACTCACATGAACAGTTAGATAATTTGTACTTGTGTAATCATGTTCACCAAAGGCGTCATTATCTAATGACGACCAAGACCTGGATCTTTCCAAACCAGTAGTATTCTTTTGAAATTGTTTTCTCGCTAGTCTAGGCGTCAATGTTGATTTTAGGATGTACTTGCTGTTTACTTTTTTCAGAGGCACATTTTTCCTGAAAGAATACGTATCATCAACACGTTAATCGTGAATCATCAAAAACAATATTTTCTGAATTAACATTTTCCTTACTTACTTTCTTCTATAAATTGTGTTGACAAAAGCAAATTCCACCATTGCAGCAAACAAGAAGATTGTACAGCCAAGGAACCAAATTTCACTTGCTTTTATGTATGAAACTTTTGGCAAGGAATTCTCCACTTTTGACGCGAGAGTCATAAACGCCAAAATTGTATTTGTTCCTAGAAAAATAATTTTCATCATTTAATTTTTTAGTATATTATTCGATTAGAATGTGAACAAAAGTAAATAGACAAAAACAAATCCATATTAATATTAATTTATTCATCAATAGTCAATACATATTACTGAAAAAAGGAATTTTTCACAATTTTTTTACCTAAAACAATTCTTGGAGGACTTGCGTCCATGTGCAACCAGAAAGAAACCCAAGAAATGACGACAATTAAAATTGATGGTATGTAATAGTCCATCATAAAGAAACCCATTTCTCGAGCTAATTTGAATGTCACTCTAATTGTACTGAAATTTCCAGCTGAAAATTTTAAATAATAGAATTCTTTCGGAATTGAAAATCTTGTGTGGAAGTGTATTAATAAATTATTTACAATCGTATATTGATATTTTAAAAATAAAAAATCGAATTTACCAAAGTGTCCATAATGTTGTTCGGCTGGGGTGTAGGAAACTTTTGATGTATTTACCCACTTATCGACAAGTCTGTATTCTGTTAAATGTAATTCATCGGCAAGAATTATTGGATTTTCGTCCCAGACAATTATCATTTCTTGAACATTATTTGTCCCTGAAAAATTATTATTGTAAATACATTATTTATTTAGTATTTATCATTTAAATAAAGCAAGGTTGACACAAAAATCTAATTTCTATTTTCCCTGATTTCCAGACAGAATTTAAATTTTTTTCGATTCCTTCAAAAAAAAATTTAAATGAACTTCAATTGTAAAAAAAAGATTATTTTCAGAAGCAATAATTTAATTTAAAACTTTAAGAGTGTGGAAAACTTTCATTCATTATTTTCAAAAATTTCAGTAAAATTTGTTTAAGATTCAAACATTTTTAATTGAATTCTTGTAAATTTTCATTAATTTAAAATTTTATAATTATAACGAATGGTATCATTTATAAAAATTCAATAATATTTGGAAAATAGAACTGAAATATTTTAAGAATATAATTTTTTTAGAATTTGAAATAAACTTTGTGAAAAATTCAATTTTTGAGAAAAATTTAAATTTAAATCTTTTTAAAATTCAATAATATATTAAATATTAAATTAAAATTGTTCTGAAAATTCATTGTTGTTTATATTGGTAAAGAAATTCTTTAACTAATTCAATTAATTTTCAATTTTCAAATCAATTTCTCAAAATTTTAATTAATCTGATAATTCTTTAATAAGATTTTTTAAATTTGAGTATTTAAAAAAATTGAAATAATATTTCTCAGAAACCTTTTTTTTTCACAATTTCAGATAAAATTATTTAAAAAGCTTCTGAAATTGAAAGGGAATTGAAGATTGTCAAATATTTCAAAAATGTGCTTTGGACACAAAAAATGTATAATTTTTGTAGTAATTTTTGAAATTTGATATTTTTCCAGTACTTTTTATAAAATTCCCTGATTTCTCTGATTCCCCTAACATGTGACAACCTTGTAAAGTTATTTTAATTTTTAACATACAGCTTTCGAATACAAGTGGGCACTCTTGAACATCAAAAGGAAATTTTTCCAAACGAAGACCACAATTTAGAATTGCCTCCAATCTGTAAAACAAACGTATCCTTTTAATAAAAAAAAATAACACTTTACAAATAAATAAATAACATTTTTTAATTTTTAACATTAAATAAAATTTTGTTGAGTAAATTAATTTTCTTTTCTGAAATTCACCTTGTATTTAAAATAACCATTCCCGAAGGATCAATGGAGATTAGGAGATCTTTAACACCACTGCCCATAATTGCAGAACTTCTTTCATTTGCAACATAAACCGATGGTGTCCACATTAAGTCGTGTGCGGATTTTCCTCCAAAAATTTGACTCTGATAAGGCGCAATATTTTCAAAACTCAATCGTTTGTCCAGATAGCGAAATTGTAACATCATGTGAACATCGAACTCCTAGTAAAATTACAAAGCTAATATTTGAGACTTTTATGCATTTTCTTCTGCCGAGATTTTTAATTAAGAAAAAATGTCTCTACTTACCAAAGTCTTTGCCATATTAGACTTAATTGTATAAATATAAGCTCTGCAAGAAACTTTCACTGGATCATTAGGGGAAATTTCTCCCGGCGGCCTCTGTAATTTATCATATCGACAATCTTTTGTTAATTCTTGAAGTAAGTCCGTCTGTGTTATTGTTGGTGTTACATTTAACGCTTTACAAGTTTCTGTTCTGTGAAATAAAAAATTAATCATCTTTCAATGCCAATTTAAAAATTTATACCTCTATTAGAATCATTTTTAATCAAGATTTTTCTAATTAATATTTTTCATCTTTTTCAATTATTCTCCATTTATTCTCAGAAAACTAATTTTAGTAAAAGATGATAAATTTAATTGTCTTGAATAAAAATGTATATTAGTTTTATTCAGTTTATTTTATAATGCACTCCAGGAAAAGTGCTTATCGAAATAACGTGAATCACGAGTTTTATTATATGAAAAAGGCCATAGAAGAGTAAAGACATTTTTTTCATGATTCCTCATTTTTTCTTCGTCTTGTCGCGCTCGCTTGTAAAATATCAGGAAAAATTATTATGTCTGTATTTTAAAAACTAAATTAATATTCTTTTCTTGAAACAATTGTATATTATTTCTTGTGTAAGATACAAAGCGCAGATGCTAAACTTCATCACAAGACTCCAGCTATTATTTCAAATTTATTACTTCTCTTAATAACAAAAGTCAATCAACTGAATATTCTTCTTTAATTTAAATATCACTTGTTGCGAAGGAAGTTGTTTTTTTCTAAATTTTAATACCTATAAAATTATTTATAGGTACAATATTGAAAATTTAATCAAATTTAAAAACAAATTATTTCTCTTTAGCGATTGAGATAAGAATAAAACTGGGAGTATTAATAAATTTTTTCGCTAAAGGAATAGAAAACTTTGAGAAGAAATATAATTATTAATTGTTAAACATTTAAAATGTGATGCAATATATTTTTTATAATTAAAAGTTTGCAGGCCACACATCTTGCACGAGACCCTGAAAAGCTAACAGTATAAATTTCAAAGACTTTATCTCGTCCCGAAATTTATAGGATAAAATATTGTACTATTTATACAACTTATCAAGCCTAACTATATTAATGTCGTCAGTAATGCTTGCGACAAATAAATGCTTTTTTCAACTTCTTCTGTTTGCCCTATCTTAGCAGTTGAAATTTTCTTGTTACTAACTTTACAGTTCAAACGATTTGAATAAAAGAAATGCTTAATCAAAAGGATATTACGATTTCAGATAAAAAGTATTGCGGTGACGTTTAATTGAGAAAGCTAAATAACCGAGTAAATTCAAGGAGAACTTAATAATATTTCATTGAAAATAATTATTATTTTTAATAACTTTGATTAAAAAACAATGGAGTTTATTTTTTTTTAATTAAAAAAAATGTTTCATTACTACTATTCTCAATAAATAACCTTTATTACTTCGTCTACAGCTCACAAATAATTAATGTTTTTCATAGCTTTTTTTCTCACGTGATTGAAAATAAATTTTTATCAGTCAGAAAGATAAGATTCAACTTAACTCATTTGACTTTCTTCCTTATTTTTCATTGTGAAGTGAAATTGAAGAAATGCAACAAAAGTTCATTATTCATAAAATGGTTTGAAAAAGATTTTTCGTTATTAATTTTTAATTGTTTTTTTTTTCAATTTTCGACAAGATTGAAAAAACTAAAAATTATTTTTAAGGAACCAGTAGACAAGGATAATCAAAAGGTTTTTACAAGATTGATTGAAGGTTGACGTTGAGAGTTATGCTCTATTAATTTCCAAGTTTTTCTATACCAATGAAAGAAATATAAAGTTTAGGAAAAGATTTAAGAATTAGCGCCAAAATAATTATTTCAAATACTAATTAAATTTTTTCAAGCACTAATCATTCGGTAGCTGTCAACATTGCAACATTTATTAGCTTGTCTTATATCAAATGTTGATAGAATTTTCTGTCATTCCTAATACACTACACTATTTTTCAAAGTATGACATCATTTTTTATGGTTATAAAAATTAATACCCTGGGAAAAATGATTAATATCTTTTGTCATAAAATGTCTACTGCGCTTTAATTTTTAAAAATTAATTCTTGGTAAAATTTTTAGTAGCAAGGTATGTAATAAATAAACATTTCTAATTTTAAATACAAAAAAAGGATTTAAGTCTCAGAATTTCTTTTGAAAATTGAAATTCTAATTCTTAAAAAATGTTAAATGCACAATTTGGAAAATTTATGAAATATTTAAGATTGTTTGAAAAGGAAAGTAAAGTAATTTTACAGACATTAATTTTATTATTTAAAAATATTAAAAGAGAAAAGACTTACGAATTTACTTTAAGGGTGCCAGTGGAAAATTGAATGGACAGAATAAAGCTTGACAAAATAAAAACTCTTCCTCCCAGTGTCATTCTAAGCTTCCTTGGCAGTGAACTGATCTACCTACTAAGTGTAACTGATCCGGAAAATTCTTGTGAAGGTAATTTGCTTAGAGTTGGTCTGCAGTTGCTGTTCCCACCATTGGTACTTGTTTGCTCTTTGAAAGAGTCTTAAGAATTGGGTTGAGGTAGCAGAATCTATCTCACGAAAGATTTATAAATTATATTGTAACAAAAATTCACTCGATGCAAATTTATGAATCCTGTTTTTCTTTGTCACGCACAAAAGAAACAAGTTTGACTTTTTAATTATTCGGTACTCATAAGAATGCGCATTATTTGTGAATGATTAATGATAATTTTGTGAATCAGTCTCCGATGAGTTTTTGTTGACTTTTCACAGATTATTTGTGTTTGGATTCGCAAATAATTTGCGAAATAAACGTCAGTATTTTCACTATGAAATTATTTATGAAGACAGTAATTATTGTAGATTTTATCGAGTGATGTTATTAAAAAATATTTATTTTTAATATTTCTTTCTCTATACTAATCAATATTCATTGGCGTCATATGTGGTTTCATACGATGTACAGTATAATTAAGAAGATGAAGATCTTGTAATAAATGTGTAAGTCTTTTGAAATGTCGCTCCGAATACGGAATCAATCCCTCCAGAGATGAATTGAAACCTATTGCTTGTAAATATTCACCGCCAATTTCATTCATTAATGCGTTTATCACCAACTAGAAAAAAAGATTATTTTGACAATATTTACGATTGAGAGTTATAATTGGAGTTTCGAAAGTGTAACGCTAAATATTTGTTTAAAGAAGATTGGTAGAAATGTAAAGAAATATCGTTTGTTTGAATTAGAGATAGTCTTAAAAATAAAATTAAAAAATTACCTGAGCAGCTTGTGAATTTCGACTGTTGGTGTTCCAAATAACAGCACATTTGAGTAATGATTCCTGTCGAGATGGTTTTAATTCACGAATAGTATTTACTAAATTCTCCTCGTTCTTTTTAATAATACCTATAAAAACAATTAGTGTTGAGAAGTAATTATCATTACAAATAATCGTCATTAAAATAAAATTTCGCAATATTATCACTGAGATAATACTTGCTTTTACCACACTTTGCACTTCATTTATGACGTAAAACTATTCGGTGTAAAAATAAAAACAATTAAAGACTTTACAACATTATAAAATTTATTGTTGAACATTAATACCTGTCATTTTTTGTTAATTATAAATTAACAACTTTTGAGATAATTTAAATTTATTTAAAATTAGTATTTTTTATTTGCATACCTTCAATTATCTTTAAACTCTGGAATGGTTTTTCTAATTTTAGAGAAAGATTTAAAGCTTCTGTTAATTGATCAGCTTTGAGCAAATTTGCCAATTTTTGTTCTTCGAGAATTAACTGTTCCTTTTCGGCAATTAATTTTGCTTTATTTTCCTGAGTAATGTCACGCCAAATAATCAACTTTGAATCGCTTCCTCCACTCGCCACATGTGTTTCTATCTTATTCACTATTAAAGAATTAAGAAGAGAAAATTAAGTTAGACTTTAGGTAAAATAAAAAAATTTCTTATAACAATTTTTCATAAAATCTTACCCTTGAGAGCCCAAACTGCAGATTCGTGTTTTTCCAGAGTACTAACGCATTCAGAAGTTTTGACACTCCATAATTTTACTAAACCATCTCCAGACGATGACATAATCTGCATCCCTCGTGATAAAAATTCAGCCCTTATAACAGAGGCTTCGTGACCTTGAAACGTCTTTAATCGAACAAATTTAATAAATTTTGTACATAAAAGTATTCAAATTTCGATAAAAATGATTTAATTTTTACAATTTTACCTTTAAACAATTCAATTCAGTTAAAGACCAAATTTTCATTGTGCAATCTGCAGACGATGTCAGAAGCACTTGATCAATTGGCGAAAATCTAACACACCAAACACTTCTTCGATGTCCGCGAAATACTCCCAATAATTGTAAATTACTCGCATCCCAAAGCTAAAAATTAAATTCTAAATGAAATAAATTTTCTTTTGATGTAAATTATAATTTGTAACTTATAATTTAAAAAAGATGGATTATTTTGTAAAAAACAAGTACCTTAGCAGTCTTATCTAAAGCAGCAGTTGCAATGAACTTATCATTCGGAGAAACGGAAACACAATTAATTTCTGCATCATGTGCTTTCACCGAGAAAATTGCATTGAGAGTTACAGCATCTGCTAAGCATACAAAAATGATTTTTTTAGACTCTACGGATTTTTGTTTGAAATTATTACTTATTTTTGTACTCTTACCACCAGTAACTAATTTTTCAGGAACGTCCCACATTTTTAGACAAAAATCTTTACTGACAGATGCAAAAAACTTTGCTGATGCTTGAGAGAGTGCGATAGAAGCTACCGATTCTGTATGTCTCACTCCTACGCCAATGCAACTAGCCTGTAGAGATTCTCTGTCCAGTAGCCATAATCTAACACTGTTGTCCTAAAATAATTTTTTAAATATTACTTTCTTGAATTTTACTAATTTTACTAAGCCAAATATTTACTTTCTTATGAAAGAAAAAGTGTAGTAATAAAAATAGTCTATTTCCTCTTACTTTACTTGATGAGGCAAAAAGATGTCGATTGGTAGGAGTACTGGTTAAAGACATAACAAAATCCGTGTGACCACCCAACAATTGACAATTCATCGTTTCCAACTCGTATAATTTTATATCACAGCTATTTGACGCTACTGCTAAATGAGTATCTCCTTCGCCAACGTAAACGAGGTCCAAAATTTCTGCACTGTAACCCACTAACTGTAAACAGAATAGTGATAAAAATTAACATCACTTCATAGATTGCGATTTAAATTAATTAAGTAAATTTTTCTCGACAATTTTTTTCAAAGGTAAATTACTTGTTTTTTGCAGTGAAAGGTTTCCAGAGAATGAATTATAATATTGTGGTCAGCAGACACAATAGCCACGCTGTTACTTTTTGCATTATACAGCAAGTGTGTTATAGATAGACCACCTTCTTCTTTTGCAGGATGAACAAGAGAGTTTTCTTGTGTATAAACTTCACTGCCCGATTTCATTTTCCATATTTTGATGACTCCTAATAATCAAAATTAAGAAATTTTAAAATCATTTCAATAAAAAACATTTCTTTCTCAATGGAGAAAAAAGTAATATTTACCCTTTTCACCAGCACAAGCAGCATAGATTTCCGATTTTTTATTTTTCAAAGAATTCGGTAAAACAACATCGGATGGAATGATAAAAGCCCCTTCGATTCCTTCGTAAACAGGTAATACTTTTAGAGAAGTTCCTTTAGAAATATCCCATAATACTAAAACTTTGTCTCGACCAGAACTGGGAATTCATAAAAGAAATTATAAAATAGTTTCAGAAACATCTTTAAAAGATTATTAAAATTGCTTCTATTTTACCTGACCATATGTACTCCGTCTTGATGAAAAGAAATAGATGTAACTTTACTAAAATGACCATTTAATAACAATTTTTTCTGTCCTGTTTTTATGTTCCAACCGTGGATTTTTGTATCATCACCAGCAGCGAATAAAAGTTCCTTTTCCGAATCTGGATGAAATTCTAAAACACTACAAATATAAATTATTAATAGAAAAACTTATTAAAAAAGTATTATTTAGAAATTAATTTTTGGATCAAATATCTAACTTTTTAAAAAATTACCTAACTACTCCTTGAATACCCTTCAAACCATGAGTGCAGGATTGATGTTCTATATTCCAGAGTCTAACACTGCCGTCAGAACCTCCAGAGGCCATGATAATATCTCCATCGAAGAAGGATATTTGAGTTACTGGTCCTTGATGAATAGACTTCCACATTTTTCTTAATTTTGTCTCTATTTGCAATAAAAGTAATTACAATAATTAACCTCTAGCTCCTTCAGCAGTTTTATTAATAAATAATTTATATTTTAAAAAATTAATAACCTTCCCAACTCCATAATTTAAAAAGACTACTTTTATGTTGTGTAATCAAAGAAAGATTGTCCCTACTAAGGGCAAAACAGTTTATAGGATCCTCCTCTTCCTCCTTCTCTGATTTTCCAATTGTCGATTTAATTAAACCTTTGTTCACCGACAGTACGGATACCTGTCCCTGATTTTGGCAAAATAAATGTTCACCATCCTTACTCCACTGTAATAATAAAAGAGAAAGATTACTTGTTATTACGTACTTGTCAACTACTTGTTATTCTCAACAATATTGTATTAAGCAAATAACAGTATACTATTCACGATATAATGTTATTTACATAGATTTTTGTTTAACAAGAAAAGTTAATGGAAATGAGTATGGAACGAATTCATAGAGAATTTCCAAGTTAATCAAATTTATAATTATAAACATTTTTTTTTTTATAGAATTAAAATCAAAAATTAAACTTGCCAGAATATTTCCTCCTGTATAGAAAGCTCCATGTTCCGACTCAACTTCAAAGCTTAAAAATAATAAATTTATTTATAATACATAACCTCTAAACTATAAATATTGATTTTAGTCGCAGGATATTTGAAGTCAGGTGAAGATTCAACACTCTTGAAAATATGATCTTTAACAATACTTACGCTTCTTTCAATAAATTTTCACCCATGTTGCATTAGTTTAGTCAAATTATAATAAGAAAACACATAAAAGTGTATTTTTTCAAGTAAACACACTGTAACTTATGCGACTTGCGAGTCGCTCACGAACCGGAAGTTGTCAGTCCAAATACTCCAGTTGTGTAGTTGATTTCATTTTCAAAAAGAGTTGTGTAAATATATTAAAAAACTAGTTTGAACAATAGGTGCATTATAAATGTTGCGAATACAAATTTGTAAGATTTTATTAAATTTCTTCAATTTGTTAATTTTCAGTTTTACGCACCCCGGTTTTACTTCCTTGCGATGCCAGCAGAAACTTATGTAGGCTTAGGGTTTTACGGAAGACGGAACCACGTGCAAAAATAGGCAGACGACAAAAGTCACGTGATTTTTTTCTGCGCAAGTGCGTAAACCATTCTGCGCATGCGCAGCCTGTACGAAATTTTTGACAGCTGATGAAAAGTTAGGTTATGTTCTATTAAAATCATCAAAAATCAAAATATTTACATACGGTGTATGTTAATTTTTGCGGTTAAATGTCAGAATTATAATTTTAGAACAATGCCTTAATTGGTAATTGAGTAGAGTTAAATCCTTCCATAATTTAGTTGATATAGTTGTTGAATAAATGATCATGGGAAGGTGTTCCCATGATCATTTATTCAACAACTATATCAATGCCTTAATTGGTTATGTGTATCTGTTTTTTTTACTTTCTTTCGTTCATCAGTATAGCATCAAACAATGACCAATTGAAAACTTATTGTAAATATAATAAAAAGAGAGTGAAGAAGGAAAATGAATATTATGAAGTCATTCAGAGAAACACTTTTAAATTCCAAACATGTTCTTATTTTGAGTGGAAGTGGTATTTCTGCAGAATCTGGAATTCCAACATTTCGAGGAGCTGGAGGTTTTTGGAGAAAATATCAAGTTCAAAATCTAGCTACTCCGGAAGCATTTGCGGCAAATCCATCTCTGGTTTGGGAATTTTATGAATATCGTCGAACAGTTGCGGCTCAGGCACAACCAAATACAGTACATAATTTCTATAGATTTGACTAGGAATTTTTATGGATTTAACTCAGCTTTGATAAAATTAATATTTGTTGTTAAACTTAATAAATTTTTTTCTGACAATTAAATGTCAGATTTTAATTTCCATATCTTTTGCAGGCACATCAAGCAATTGCAGAATTTCAAAAAAGATTAAGAGAGAATAATAGAATCGTTTCTATTATAACGCAAAATATTGATGGACTTCATCAAAAAGCTGGAGCTGACAACGTTGTTGAACTTCATGGCTCTCTCTTCAAAACTCAATGCACAAAGTGCAAAGTTATAGAAAAAAATGAATGCATACCAATTTGTCCTGCTTTGGAAGGAAAGGGGTAGGTTTTCAATAATGTTTTTTAACAACAATATTATTAATATATCTTTATTCTTTTTAAAACGTAGGAAAGATTATTAATGTCTAATTAGAGATTGTTTGAAGATCTCCTGATCCAAATACACTTTCATCGGATGTTGCTGTGAAAGATTTACCCAGATGTAATAAAAATAATTGTGGCGGTCTTTTGAGACCTTACATTATTTGGTTTGGTGAAAACCTTGATCAACAAGTTTTATCAAATGCTCGTAAGTTAATTATTAAAAAAAGTAATAGAAATAAACTTTATTTTTTAATAATACACTTATAATTATGAAATTATTAATAGTTAATAGAAAGTATTAAATTAAGTCAAATATTATTTGTTTTTTGTAGATGAAGCTGTGGATTCATGCGATGCTTGTTTAGTTGTTGGAACTTCGTCAGTGGTATATCCTGCAGCAATGTTTGCACCTCTAGTTGCTCAACGAGGCGTTTCAGTTGCTGAATTCAATATTGAAACTACCCCTGCAACTCGAGATTTTCAGTAAGCATTTAAATACTTATTTACTTTATCGTTATTTTTAAAAAAGAGAAAGTTTACTTGTGAGAGATAGAAAGCTTGCAAAAAAAATTATAATACTATATCTTTCAGATATCATTTTGACGGACCGTGCTCGGTGACAATTCCCGAGGCATTAGCTCCTTAGTAAGATTTATATTTTTATTTTAGTGGTATATAGTGAAACCCTTAACATATCAATTTATAAGGGTGGGTTTTTAATTTTTTTTTAACTATTTGGTCGGAACTACGACCTGGTGATACTTGTGTTATTAAAAAGTTTTAGTATATATTGTAATTTAATCAAGATAGATATTTTTTGAATATTTTATTTTGATATAAAATTTATAATCATAAAAAAGAGTAGAAGGGATCATAGCATATTTAACAACAAACGTTTATTTTAAACTTTCATGAAGAAATGTGAAATAAAGAAAACATTATATAATTTGTTTTTATCAAATATTATATTGAATAGATTAACCACAATGAAGAAAATATACAGTATACAGACAATCGGTTTCAAGAAAGGAAACAATAAAATAAATGCGTTTCCTACCTTAAAAGGTAATTGCAAAATTCGGGATATAAAAGTTTACAGATTTCGTTTTTTTTTCTTTTTGGATCGTTCCTAAAATAAAGCGCAATATAGATTTGTCGCATAAATATTGTCATATACACGTAGAATTCACGTGTTTCAACAGTTACCAATAATATTTTTCATGACGAACATAGGATTTGAAATTACATACAAAGTTTTTCAAGGATTTAAATAAAATATACGCAATACTCTTCTTGGCAGTATTTAAATATTTCAATTGATACAAAATATATGTATATCGATGCGTATTTCAAAAACACGCCATTTTTAAATCTAATATACATTCTGTATATTGGATTGCATAAAAATCTATGTATTTGAAATACAGCCCGCCCCGTTGACGGTGTTTACTGATCTGATGTTTCAGCGTTCGTTTGAAGCATCGTCAGCATTTTTGTAGAAAAAGATATTAACCGCAAAGCGTCTACGGAGATAAACGTATGAAAAGTACGAAGAAATTGTTTAAGTTCATGGGCAGTGAACATTCAATAACTTAACGAAATAAAAAGGCGTTTTTTTAGACAATTCATTCTTATAATCGTTTCATTCATTAGGCAAAATTCCTTCGCTACTTTTATCCATTTACAGCATTTACACCGTTGGAATTCGCAGAAACGTGAGCGCGCAAGTCTAATGTTCTTTCATTGTGAAACAATAGTTCTTACGTTCCCTCGGGACGAAAAACGGCTAGACATATCGTTTACGATTACCTAATACGCTTAGCTGGCTGATATCAATAGTAATATACCTATATGTATTAACATATGTTTTTCTTTAAATAATACAATATCACACTGAGCCGGCTGTGTGTGTCCATCGTGTGCCTTCACTATTCTCACCACTTTCGTGATTAAAACATTTCCATTTTATCGCTTTCAAAAAATCCATCCTTATGCACGTTATTCTCCTTGAGGAAAAGAGGGCGAGCAGCGGAAGTCTCCAAGAGGATTTTATTGCTCTAGAACTGGAAGTTCGATGAAGGGAGGATGTCGTTCCTTGATGTTTAATAACATTTGCGAGAGCATGTGCACTTACGCACTAGGTCAACGTCTTTTGTGTATCGTGTACCATTATTACAAATTAGCCGAATCTGGAAGAAAATTTTCTTTTATAATCATGCTGAGAATTTGCTTATTGTTAGTGTCATTTTACTTTTCTCAAAAATTTTTACCTTGCGTCGTTTGGTTTTTCGTGGTAGACAACAAGCATTTCCACAACTTCCCCAGCACTTGGCGAGTTTCACTGGGCGACGACTTCGACACCCATTTTCACTGTAGTACTCGCGAGTATGTTCTTTTCGACAAGTTGGTGCTGTAAAAATAATGACAAAAATAATTATTAGCTTTATTCATAAATATACTCTCTAAATCTGAATTAATTGAATTAGTAACACTACTTATTAATTGTTAGTCAAAAATGCGAGCATAAATGACTAATTCAGGGCTCGAACTAAGTCTGTAAATCCCGTAAAGGTCCGTAAAGTCCGTAATTTGATTGAAAAAGGATTCAATAATTTGAAAGTTTATTGATAAAATTCTTTATGAGACTTTAATTTTAAGAAACATTCAATTATTCAATAAATTATTTATTTTTGTATTTAAATTTCGGTTTTACCGTTAATTCGTAGTTTTCTACTAATTTAGATTTTGAGAGAGTAAGTTGTCATAATTATAACAAAAGCAATAATTTTTCTTCACCTTTTTCACAATAATGGCCGTACCATCCAAGTTGACATCGACATGTGTAAGTGTTTCCATATGAAGGTATGCATTGTGAACCTTTTTTGCAGTCATTCCCAAGACATGGATCGACAGCTACAGGACTTATAACGCTGTAATCTGGAAACATAAATATTTATTCTAGTTAATAATAAATTTCATAAATTAACATGTAAGCAAAATTCTAATTCAACAATGAAAATTTATAATATTAAGACTACGAGGATTAGAAAAAAGTAATTTGATATCTTTGCTTACCAGAATCTTCATGAAGAACACGTTCCTGTGGCACAGAATCTTCCTTCAAGTCACTGTTTATTGTCTCGACTTCAATAATGTCCTTGCTGGCCTCATCGGCTTCTTCTTCCCCAGCAGTGCAGCCGGGTGCAATGCCGTGCATTTTAGCTGCATTACTAAAGTCGACTAACTTGTGATTGATCCACATCTCCGAAATGCACCCTAGAATAGTTAACATTTTTAGTTATAGAACTTTTCAAATTTAAAAAGCTGCAAGTATTAGAAATAATGAAATTTTAAAATTATCTTCTTTAAAAAATTTAAATTGTAATTTATCTATTTAAAATTATTTACTTTTACCAGAAAATATTCCTATATTTTTTGGTAAAAGCAGATAATTTACGTAAAGAATTTAGAAAAATTTCCAAATTATTTCTAGTTTTAATAATAATAATAATAATAATGAATCTATTTCTAGCTTTGAAATAATGTTGGAATAATTAATAGGTTTAAACTACCTTGGAAGCTGGTGATGTTTCTGAGATGAAATTCTGTAAACGCCACACTGGCGACTTCAGAGACGACGCCTCCGATGTACATCGGTGTGGTGAGTTTTAGATATTCCTTGGGGCCTTGATTAATAATGCTTCTCGCAAGACCTTTGTCTACTCGCATGGTGAAATTCTTCTTTATTGCAATTAACTCGGCCATGTGCGGTTTTCCGTCAGACACCATTTCATAACTGTACATGGTCGAGGTGGGATAATTTCCAACATCATAGGATACTCGCACCCTCCCATTGTATAATTCAACAGCTATGTGCTCGCCATTTTGTCCATCGTAAAGGAGAACTCCGTTTTCTTGAGTGGTCGTGAAGATGATGGTCACATTTGCTTCGGGTCGGGTACGAAGCGGCTCAAGCTCGACCAGCGAGCTGTTATCCACAAAGCTCAGACTTGTCAGGTACTCACACCGTTTACCTGGAAGGAAAAGAAAGAAAATTGAGAAAATTGAGAAAATTGAGAATAATAAATACTGGTCTAGTTGTAAAATAATTATATTTTGTTTGATTTTATTCTTACCGGTATAGCCGGGGTGGCACTGGCAGAGATAATCCGCGGCCGAAGAAGAAGGTTGAAAACAAGCGCCATGCTGACAGTCGTGATGAGCACACGGACTGGTCTGAGGGTACAGCATGGCAGTTGATGGCGCAATCTCGCAGTACCTCCCCGTATAATCCGGCGCACATTTACATTCGTAACTATTTATACCATCGATGCATGTAGCACCGTTCTGGAAAGGAATCTTTCGTTAGAAATGTGAATCTTGTTAAAAAGATGACGTTGATAGTTGATACACACCTGGCACAAATTATCGCTGCAGTCATCCAAATTGTTGGTGCAGTTAGAGTCGGAGAATCCGACTGGGCACTCGCAGCTGTAGTGGGTCCCATGATCGACACAACGTCCTCCGTTTTCGCAGGGATCATGTCCTTTTGTGCAGAAGGGAATTTTCGCCTCACAATATTGTCCCATGAATCCAGAGGCGCAGTCGCACCGGTAGGCCTCGACGAGGTCAACACAAGTTGCGTTATTAGAACACTTGTTGTGCGTGCAGTCGTCGACGTTGTTTTCACACCGAAGTCCTTCGTAGCCGGCAGAACAGTTGCAACTGGTACACAGAAACTTTAGTCAATCGATGCATCCAGCCCAGCTTTATTAAGCGATACGATCCGCCAACGAGCCAGTTTACAACATTAACTAATTTCTACAATACTTTATTTCAAATTCAACGCAGTCACAAAGCAAAGCATGCGTGGGCTTCAAGGTGAAAGCGTTCGATAATTCAAGGATTTGGATATTGATTTCCAATTTACCATCGAAATTCAAAACTACTCGATACTTGAAAAATCTGTTGGATTTCGTGTTCTTCCAACTATTTGTAAATTAAAAAACGAGCAACATGTCTACAGATTAAGCACAATCACGTGCAGACTTCTACCAGATCACCAGCTGCGTTGCTGGATCAACTTTTTAAAGATCTAGCGAAATTATAATTACCTGAATCTTCCTTCTTCCAGTACTTGGCAAGTTCCGGAGTTCCGGCAAGGATTTCCATAGCACGCATCGATTTTATATCCACACCTTTCTCCGTGATATCCTGGTGCACACTTGCAACGAAATTGTCTATCTGGTAGCGCCTCGCAAAATCCTCCGTTTTCACACGGGGCAGTGTAACACAAGTCACATTTAGCCAGGACCTCTGCTGGTTGCTGTTTGGCTGCGCGGAAGAAAGGTCTACGATTAATGAGCAATTTTAGTACCCTTCTGAGGTAATGTACCAAAAAAACAAACTAAAAAGTCTACTGTTAATGAGCATTGAAAAATAAAGTAAATTTTGAAAAGGATATAGTATATACATATATCGGAATTTATATACACAAAATTTGCCAAGCGATATAATACCACAAAACAAAAATTAGCGTTGGAAAATTTATAAATATCTCTGAGCGCGCTAACAAAGTACTTACTTTTACATAAAAATATATTTGCTGCCGTTGTCAGTAGAACTTTGTCTTTCATTGACGGCGGTTCCATGCAGCGAGCAATGCCAGGTTCCACAAAGTCTTTCTTAACCCACTCTGCCAGCCATCGCATACTACAATCACAATAAAGGGGATTCGCTCCTATAGCCCTGGAAAAAAGAAATTCAAAATTAATACTGTTGTTGACTGTTGTTGATTTAGTTTCTAACGAAGGACTGTTTTTGCTTTAAATTCAGTCTATTTACTTACAGATGAGTGAGTGATTTCAAGTCCTTGAAAGCACCTTCTGGAATGACGGAAATTTCATTTCCGTGCAAAGATCTAAAAACAAAATTATTCTCATCACTTTTGTCTATATATTTTAAACTTTTGCTTATGATTTGCGACTCAAAATATTACACACATCTAGTAGAAGAATTTACTCAAAATTTGATATTTATACTTTATACAAATGTATTTCATAAATAACTAAACATTTTGATTCACAAGTTTACCACTCGAATTTAGCTATTTATCAAACTTCTAACGAAACTTACAGTATTCGCAAAGACTTCAATCCCGAAAGAGCGTTCTCTTGAACGCACTGCAATTTATTGTAGCTAATAATTCTGCAAAAAGATTACAAATTTGTAAAAAAATGTTTTATACAAATAAAGCAGTACAAATTTTAAACTTTTACTTACAAATATACTAGATTTGTTAAATTTTTAAACGTATCGTTTGATAAAACGGAAATTTGATTATTGCTCAAGTCTCTGCAACAGAAAAAAAGATACATGTATAGATTATAAAAAACTAGCAAATGTTATGATATTTAATTTATTATTATTATTATTATTATGCAAATTACAAAAAATTTTTTATTTTCAAATATGAATTTTTGAATAATTTTAAATATTAATTAATTATTCTTGTTTATTAATTTTAAAAATTTCAATAAGATTCATCGAAACAATTCAATTCTTTTTTTAAATAATAAAAAATCTTTGCAAAAATTCAATTATTTTCTAAAATTTTTTAAAAATTCAATAATTAAATGTTCAATTTCAATTATTAACAAACACGATTATTTTAAAAACTTGAAAGAAATTGTTCATAAAGTTCAATTATTTTCAAAATTTTTAATTAAAGAAATACTTCAAAAAGCATTTAATTCAAAATTTAATTTAATTTAATTTTTTTAAAAATTCAATTATTTTCCTAAATAATAAAATTCTTCTAAGGAATTCTATTATCAAATTTTTTGTCGAAATTCTCTGCAACAATTCGATAATATTTAATAGATTAATTTAAAAATTGAAAATATTTAAAAAGAAAAATTATTAAAAAAGTTAAGAAGCAATTGCTAAAATTATCAAAGTTGAAAACTCTAGGAAAAAAAGCAGTTTCTGAAAATACTCACAGCCTTATTAGAATTCTAAGATGACTTAATCTCTCTGGTTGAATAGTTGTTATATCGTTTACATCTAAATAAAGCTCAGTAGTTTCTGGTGGAATTCCACGTGGAATTTCAGTGAGACGAGATCTCGAACATCTCACGACAGATCCAGCACAGTTGCATTGGGGAGGACAGTAGTCATCTCCCAAACACCCAAGAATATCACCTAAAATCATAGAGATACAATATAAATTGTATTATTATTTATAAAAAAGATATTAAACAAATTCAATTGAAAGCAGCTTTCTTACTAGTGCATTTAAATTCATGATGAGGAATGTCTCTAATAACTGCATTTTTCAATCGTGGAGGATCGTGACAACTTCCAGTAACGTTTATAATGTCGTGTTTTTTGAGCCATTCCGCGAACCATGCAAGATGACAATTGCAAGATAAAGGATTTCCTTGCATGTTGCTAGAATAAAAAAAAAACAGTTTAAATTCTCGTCAATTTCTCTTTTGGAAATATAATAAATTGAGATTTGTGTCACTTACATGGATCGTAAATGAGGTAGTCCTTTAAATGCGTCCGGCATTATGCAAGTAATGGTGTTGAAATCCACATTTCTAATTTTAAACAATGAATTATTAGTTTAAATAATGAAAAAGCAGAAGGTATAAAAAAATTTAAATGTTTAAAAAATAAACTTACAGGCTTTTGAGACTAGATAGACCAGTGAACATTTTATTGTGAATTTCTCTCAATTTGTTCTCGGATAGAAGTCTAGAAAAAATTGCAACGATTAAAATATTACTCAATGTTCTATATTTTGATTAAAATATTAATTACAATTTTATTATAGGATTTTTCGAAGAAACGGAAATTTTAATAAACAATATAAATAGGTGACTCACATTTCGGAGATTTTCGGAGCTCCTTGAAAGGCAGACGCTTCAATCCGAGTAATTTTATTTTTCCTTAAATCCAAATGCTGCAAGTCTGGTAATTTCTCAAAGAGTCCATCGGCTTTTATTTTGTCGAGCGAATTATTCCTCATGATTCTAAGGATTGTTAAAAGTTTAGAAACAGAAATCCCTCATTTTCGATGCAGTTACATTATTTTCTACTAATTTTACTTACAAATGAGAAGTGTAGATTGGAAGATCTTTTGGGATTGATGTTAAATTTTTTCCTGAGCAATCAACCGTAGCTCCGTTACAAGTGCACGGAGAAGGACAATATCCAGGAAGAATACATTCACCAGCTCTCTTTGTCAGAAGTTCTTGATCACCTGTAGCATTTAAAAAAATAATTTTATTAAAAAAATTATCCCAACTCAAGTTATTCTACGTTATTCACACAATCATCAGGGCATACAATCTTAAAAGACTTTTTCAAAGAATTGAAAACACTGCAGGTCAAGTTTAATTTAGAGATATTCAAAAATAAAATACTATCTTTCTAATATTTTTTTCTTATATCAAATATTTAAGATCCAAGTCTGAAAAAAATACTTTTGAGAAAAATGGTAAAATTTCAACTTTATAAAATGAACCTATAGATAGAAGATTTTTGGTGAGATTCAAATATTAAGAAAGTAGGAATAAAATGTGAAGCAGAATTTGAAAAGGATTGGGTTCGAATTACCGACCTGAGTTCTTCCTGTCCTTATAACAATATAGATATCAGAAATCAAGTTATGCTTACCCTTACATTTGAACTTTTCATCTCGAACCATGTCGATCTTTTTATTGTTCAATTTCTTCGGCGACTCACATCGAGGACCAGAAGTTTCAATTCGATGCTCGTGTAAATAATTACTCAGCCATCGTAGATTGCAATCGCAAATAAATGGGTTCCTCGCCAAATGCCTAAACAAAAATGAATTCTATTTTAGTTTGCAATGTTTTCTTGTTTTTGAACACTAAACAAACTTGAAATTTGAATTCTACATCCATACTGGAGTCTATAATGGTATACATAATCAAGTTCAAAGTGTAGCCACTAAAGCCGAGTTTAGCGCTCGTTTAACTTGAAATTATGGATATACGTATACTAACATGACTTTGATGTTGCGTAGGTGTGCAAAGGTTCCATTGCTGAGAGACTTGATATTGTTGTCGTAAAGGGATAGAAGCTCAAGGCTAGTCAAGTCTCGAAACAGGTCAGTCCAAATGCAGGATATCTCATTGGCGTTTAACAGCCTGGAACAAATGTGAATTATCGATTAAGTTTATTGTATCCATAGTTTGATTGATAAATTTCGCAAGGCTTTTCATAATCTAGATCCCTTTCATCATTAACCTAATGATGAAACCGATGAAACATTTCATTTCTAACCAATAAAATATTCTTTTCTTTTCTCAAACTTCGCACCCTTCGCACTCATCTACTAAAACCTACTACATATTTAATACTTTTTTTACGTTATGCTACTATTTGGGCACTTTTTTTTAAATTTCAGCCATTAAAAGCTACTATTTCTGTTTTTTTTTTTGAGAATTTCGACTATACTTTAAATTCACTAATACTAGTAGAAATAAAAAAACTGTTCTCAAAAATTATAATCAAATTCTTGAAAACGATTCAATTATTTTCAAAAAATATTCGAAATTCAACTATTTTCAACATCTATAGTATTTTTATAAAATTTCGCAAAAGAATTCAATTATTTACAAAAATATTCGAATTTTTCACAGGAATTAAATTATTTTTAAATATTTTAATAAAATTGTTCAAAAGAAATCAATTATTAAATTTTATAATTAATTTTTTTTTTAAATAATTCAATTATTCTTTTAGATTTTAATAAAATTCTTCTCAAGAATTTAATTATTTACAAAAATAATAATTCTTCGAAAGAAATCAACTATTAAAGATAAATAATAAAATTATTTCCGAAAATTCAATTATTTTTAGGCATTTTAATTAAATTCTTTGCAAAAATTCAATTATTTTCATAAATATAACAATATTCATAACAAGAATTCAATTATTTTTAAAAGTAATAAATTTATTCTTGGAAATTCAATTATTTAAAAAAATTCTAATAAAATCGTTCACAAGAATTCAATTTTTTTCCTAAATAATAAAATGCTTTTTAGGAATTCAATTATTTAAAAAAAAAATTAATAAAATATCACATGTACCTACATTCAATTATTGTCAAAAATTTTAATAGAATTCTTTGTAAAATTTAATTAGTTAAAAACTTTTCGCAATTCAATGATTTTTAATATCTACTATTTTCAAAAATAGTCTTTGTAAGGAATTCAATTATTTTTATAAATATTTAAATTCTTTCATGAATAATAAAATCCGTTGCAGGTAAATTCAATTTATTAGCAGGATAAGAAAGAAGTAAATATTTTTCATGAAAATTAGAAAAAAGTGAGAAAAATAAAATATAGAATGGAATTTTCGTCAGTTTTTTTTGCTAATTTTTACTACTTAAAAATTAATTATCGAGTGCGAAGTCTGTTTTCTTCATTGATACTTACAGTAGTTTCAAACTGGTCAGTCCGTGAAAAAGTCCACTGGGCAATTCTTTGATTTTGTTTCCATAAAGAACTCTGAAATAAATAAATAAATTAATTAACTCTGAAGTGCATGATATGATTTATAGCGAACGAGTTCAGAAACTTTGTTTTATTGTCGTGTAAAGTAGATTGAAAATCTAAATTTCTAAAAAAATAAAAAATAATAAAAATCTAAAAAAGTGATGACGCAGTAGGGCGTCACTACTTTTTTCCCTATGACGTCACCAATCAACAATAAACGAAATTTCGAGCATTTGTGGCATAAAAAATACAAAAATTATTGACTACGTACAATGTTTCCAGGGCTTTCAGTCCGTGAAAAGAATCGGCAGCGACTTTTTTAATTTTATTGTGACTTAAGTCTCTGCAAAAAAAATGAGAAATTAATTTAATTTCGAATGTGTACAAAACGAAAGGTACTTTGATTTTTAACTCACATTCTTTGTAATTTTCTGTATGGAGAAAAAGCCTTGGGAGGAATTTCCGTAATTCCATTCTGCTCTAATCGTCTGTAAAGAAAAAAACAATAATTTTGAGACAGGCACCTTTCAATTTCTAAAAGGAAAAATTGATTAAAATAACTTACAATTCCGTAGTGTCTTCGGGCAAATGTGTCGGAACTTTAGTCAATAATTTTTCTCTGCAATCGACGACTTTATTGGAACACTTGCAGGGATTGGGACACTGCGGTTCGGCATTACACTCAGAAGTTGATCGCTCTATTAGGCCGGAGCACTTGAACTCATGTTCCTAAGAAAGAAAATTTGTATCTTTTAGTATCTTTTACTATTTTGCTGAAATACAATGGCACATAGTTTTGGGCTGGCGTGACTACTGTCGGAGTATATAAATTCACTCCATAGTATTCGAAACACAAAAACTCGCGTACATTTCTAAACAATTCCAGCATGCAATTCAAGATGAAAGAATGATAATGGAAAAAGTTTTATATTTGCACGAATCTGATATATTTATCGAATTTGGTACTTTATTTGTTTTTTATCATTCTTGATGGATGGCCCAGGAAACTTAGTTTTTCGAGAGTAAACTTTCTTTACCTTATCTTTTCATATTTTTCTGATAATTAAAGAATGTGAATACTTGAGTTTTTTAAAAAAAGTCTGTACTTTACAGATTGTAAAGAAAATAATTAACAATAGAAAAATCTTTTACTTTTTGATTCAAGGAGAAATATAATGAAATTTATAAAATTTATAAAATTTATAAAATTTATAAAATTTATGAAATTTATGAAATTTATATCTCTGAGGAAAAGCAAAGTTTATCTACTTTTAGGAGTAACATTTTTATACTCAACCTGTAATTCCCCAAGGTTGTGATCTCTAAGATGAGCGGGAGAGGAACATTTCATGTTCTGCGTGAGACGTGGAAAATTTCTAAGATGTCGTGAAAGCCAGCTTAAATGGCAATCGCAAACCAAAGAATTTCCCGAGACCCTCAAGCTTCGTAGATTTGACAGACCATTCAACATTTCCTTTCCGAGTGTTGTTAATTTATTATTGTTCAGTGATCTAGAATTAAAAATGCCAAATTAATTCTCTAATTTCTAATTTCAATTTATAATTTCTCATTTAAAGATCTTATTTTTTCTGCGCGAACATGAACGTTTATTCTTCTTTCCAAGAAAAAACTAAAGAAGTAAAACATTCAATTCGTTTCAGTTGAATTTACGTAACTTAATTAAACTCGTTAGAGAACTAAGTGATCCAGTTTCTGGGAATAATAAATTTCATTCAAAGTCGAAACTTCCTGGCATAAAGCTCGAGTTCATCTTTATTTTCTCAAACAACTTATTGTGTCAGTGAATTTATAGTGAATTATATAACTTACAAAATTTCCAAATCCTTTAATTCTCGAATTGCCCCTTCGTCGATGCATGTCAGAATATTATCGTCTAGTATTCTGCAATAGGAGAAAAGAAAATAATTAATTTTCTAATATCACGCATAGAAAAATTTGAATTGTAAAATGCTTACAGATGCTTCAGTGCAGAGATGCCTCTCAAAGTCTTGGGTCCAATCATAGTAATCTGATTATGATTAAGTTCCCTGAAAAAATGTTAAGAGAATAAAATGGAGAAAAACAGATGTGCGAGATAAATAATTTAAAATCGGAATTTAAAATGCATTCTTGTCATTGCATTCCGTCTCAAGTTGCGTTTGAGTGTTTTTTTCCTTGCGGAATAATTCAGCATAATAATGTAGATACAGTTCTTGTGGTGTTAGATTGCCAAGAAGTGGATCAAGTATGTGAACTGCTGTGAGCAATGTTCGATCTACTTTAACAGACAGTCGTGAGTTTGTTCTACTTTTTAAATCAATTATTCAGGGACTCAAATACCTGACAACGGGGCAGTGACCGTTGAACCGCAGGCGCAGCTAGCTACAGATTACGTGGCGATACTTTAGCTTTAGATGCTCAGTTTATTCAATAGTTTCGAGAGGTCATCAAACGAGGAACAAGATATTGTCATGCAAGAAAAACTCTTCAATGAACTTGAACTTTGGCGAAAGTTTGGCGCTTTCAGAGGAGCTTCTCCAGTGAAGAAGTTGAGGAAACTGATCTTCTGGAATGTTGCTCCATTATTACTATCTCAGACTAATTTGCCCGATATAATGAAAATTTTCATTAAAACTTATTTTCAGGTTCATCTGATCCTGTCTGGAAAGGAAGAAACTCTAATTAGAGTTTCTTGTCTGACAAGAGAAGAGACAAGGATTTACTGGAATCCTTTGTCTTTTGAATGAGGTCTAATCAGACATTTCTGATAATAGGTTGTATTCTGGGAGCTAGCTCATCGGTGGGCATCTATTGCTTCTAAACTCTGGATCTGTAATTATATTCCATAGAAGAGAGAGAGAGAGAGAGAGAGAGTGGTCTTTGCCATCACAAGCCTCCAAGTATACTACAGTAACACAAGACTAGTGGATTGAATTCCCAGAGCTAGTTTTCAACCCAATCCAGAAAGCAATTATCGAATTTCGACGCCGAGCACCTCGACACCAGTTAACAGTGTCCTCTGTCATGATAAGACATCAGGCTCGCCTCTCAGTTGCACTCGCCAAACGAAATTAAGGAAAGGAAGGAGGGAGAAAGGGAGGAAGGGAGGGAATTCAAATCTAGAACAGATTCCTTTCAGTGTTGCCCAACGGATCTTTTTTCAAAACTGTACATGACAAGAGTCTCTCAAGAGCCACTCGGAATAATACAAAAGTGGACAATTTAATCGAGAAGTTGTGTCAGGCAAGAATAATATTTCTATTATTTATTGCCGCTACCGTGGGAGTATTAAATTTGAAAGAACCTCAAGACATATCACACACGTGTATTCGGACCGACTTTATACAATTTTAAAAAGAAGCATACATACATATATACCTCTCTTCAGTGAAATAAGAAACCCTAGAAGAAAACTGTACTTCTGAATGAAAAGGTTATGACTGCAGAGTCACTATCTCTAAGCAGTAGTTACATTCACGAATAATTTATTGCAACACTCTTGACTTGGAATTACATGTTTCATGTCCATAATCCGAGAATTTCTTCAAATATTTAACTCTCGTTGAAAATTAATTTAGTGTAATGAGATTAGATAATTTAGTGTTACGTAGAATATTAGCTTGAATCTTGTTTTCTGTGAAAGGTCCAATTTATTTAGCCACCAGGCAATATGTTTGCGATTATAGATTAAATGCACGTGGAAAGACCTGTTTCTTATATGTATGTTGTTAATTATACATATTTATTATGTATTTTTGGCCTGCAGGTGAGCCCCGTTTTAAATAGTTTCTGATGATAAATAACGTGTAGATTTCCAGGAAAATGTAATAATTTTCTGTATCAATATTTTTTTATTCTCTCTATATACGCATATAAAAGATACTTACAGCCTCTTGAGATTCATCATATTGCTGAAAAGCAAATCGGGTAAAAAACGAATCTGGTTGTTGTTTAGTCGCAATTTTTCCACTCCAACTAAATCTTGAAATGCTCCTTTTTCTATTGTGTGGATTTGATTGTGAGATAAATGTCTGCAATCAAAATGATTTATGTTACTTGAAGATTCTTTGAAAAAGGACAAATCACTATAGTTCAATGGCGTTTTTGTTCAAAAATAATAAAATTAATTTAAATTATTAAAAATTACATTAGGTACAGTTTTTACAGTCTTCATTTGATAGGTATCCTTAGAAAAACTAGTGGAATTAACTCTATTGATAGAAATTTTAAAAGTCACTTACAGAACATGAAGTGTTGCCATGTCCTCAAAATCAGTTTTGAAAATAACTGAAATATTGTTCCCTTGCAGGTCTCTGAAACAAAAGAAAAAAAATTCTAATTAGTTTATTTTAAAATTAAAAGCGTATCTTTCAACAAATTTTATTAAATAACTTTTAAGTATTTTAAGTTAATATATTAAAAAAAGCTCAAGGAGAAATATGAAAATGTCAATTTTTTCTATTTCGATGACATTATATCAATATTGGAAAATTGTAATACTGAGATATTAAAATATGACAGTATTGGCATGGGACATAATGAGAATAAATCTCTCCAGTTTCCATAGTGAAGAAATGATGAATAAATAATTCATGAGATTGTAGAATCGAAGATTTTGGTTGACTTTTACCCCGCGTGTAACTTTTACAATATCATTGCAGTTGTGACTCTTATTTATGCAAGGGTAGATAAAGGGCTATCACTTTGGGTAGATGTAATCAAAGTTTGCAGACAACTCAGCCCTTCTGCCTTTGGGAAGTTATGTCAAAACCAACTGATATTCGCATCCACCCTCGTCAACTGTGGTTTCATTTAAAATAAATAGAACACAAATATTTTATTTATCTTTTATTTGTCGGTAACATTTCTTTTATATAGACATTTATAAATTTTGAAAGAGGAAAAAGAGAAACTCTGCAAATAGCTTTGAATTTAAGGTGCACGCTTGAAATGAAACTTAAAAGGCTGCGTGCGAAGAATAGAAGCTTTCTGAAGGAAATCAGGCGTCTAAATCTAAACGACGCAAGTACACGACGCCTCTCGCGAAGCGTCGACTAATTACCGTTAACGCGACTTGCTTAATTAATGTTGCTACATTAACTCATCGTTTTGACCTAGAAACCATTTTGAAAAAGGTACGTGCTTTTTGATAAAACACCACCTCTTTTATCGATTCCTTTCTCAGAAACATCATTTTATTTATGTACATATTATATTAGCTTTCAAAAAAACTGCTTCTTAATTAAAAACAAAAAGCTCAAGTAGTGTCGTAAAAGAAAGAAACTTGGATACATAAAATACGATAAATCCCTTAAATGGAAAAAATTTACATGCAACTATTTAAAAAGTCCCAGTTCTCGATACTAAATAATTAAAATGAATTTTAGAAAATATTGACTCGTAAAAAGTGAAGAAAGGAAAACAGTTAAAAGCGCATTGTGCCGTATACAAAATCCAGTCATGAATGGAATGCGATTTTCAAGTTATGGAGCTTTTGCAGTTGATCGTTGATAAGTTTCACAGAAATGGGATCGTAAACTTAATGCCTATATTCTTTTGATCAATTTTGAAAATTAAATTTTAAAGTTGCAAGAAATTATTTCAGATTATTAAAAATTTTATTTTATTTTTACCTTAAGCATTATAAGTGTCAAAAGTCCTTGAAAGGTCATTAATCTACACTGTGAGGTGCAATCGAGATTGACGTATTAAGATTCCATTAGTGCGCGGACACTTTTTATAATACTGAATCCTGCCAAGATATTTAATGACAGAGCAGCCAAGTTATCTCGTTCTATCGTAATTATGACTGTATAATATCATCATCTCTGTTATTATTATATCGATATGTGCATGCAGTGCTTGAGAATGCGGGCAATTAGTTGTTGAAATGTATTAAAGATAAGCCTTTTGTTTTTCTGAATTCTGTTTATTAATTCATGGTTGCCGCATGTCAGGAAAATCAGGAAAACGTCATGCAATGTTGCTTCACAACAATTCTGATACATTAATTTTTTGTCTCAATTTGATATCCTGAAAAAAACTGTGTTATAGAAAAACGTGTTCTTAATAGAATATTTAAAATTCTCAACTAGCATATTAGTTAAATTTGAGAAGCTTCGTCTTCTTCTTTTGTAGTTTTCTAGAATAACTTTGTTGTATATACACGAGAAAGATGCACTTTGAAGATAAAAAGGAACCTGAAGAGTACGGTCTGGCAGTTGAGGAAGTGGAACGGAAAGTAGCGTTATGTCATGTTAGATGTTAATAAAGTCCAGCCTAGCCGTTGATCTTTTGGAAATCCGCGGCATTCGCGGCGAGGGCGAGGGTGCGGGTGCTGTGTCGGTCGACTCGACTCGACTCGACTTTGAAGCTTTAATTAATGAATGCCCGCGAGGTACCGTCACGACACCCTCCCTCAAATTACGTCGCATCCTTCGCGCCCAGTCGTCTACACGAGTCATACGCTAATAAAATTAGAACCTCTAGTCATTTGTTACAATCTTCATTCATTACTATTCACACTGACTGATGAAAATCGTAATTTTCAATATTGTCCACCTGCTGAGCCAAAGATAAATTGGTGACCCTGAGTTTTGTTTTCTGCCTATAAAGCAATAGCTAAAACATGAATTTCGAAATTTTTCAAAACCTGTCTTTAGTTCCTTCATATTTAATTAGAAAATACAAATCAGTTTTATATTCATTAAGTTACCGTATCAAGTATAAATACTACTTTGTGCGTATTCTTTTTCATTGAAAATAAATCAAGTTTAATAGTAAACGCCCTCTTAAGGAAAGCAATCATCGTTTACGTCGATCGAGTGATTGAAAAAGAGTTAACAAGTAATCTTTATTCAAGGAAGTATTCAATAGCGCTTGTCACGCATTTATCGATCAACAACAGTTTATGTCAGCCAGCAATATCAAGTTGCGCATATATTGATAAATAAAATGCATAAAAAAGATAATGAGCTGAGATTTGCAAGATAAAAGTAGCTGCGGTATAATTATAATAGCCATAATGTTAATGGGCCAATGCAGGCAGAGTGCATTCTCTTTTCTTTCAAAATTACTGGTTCACGTTTGCTAATTTCATTGTATGCTATTATAGTAAAAACTGCAAAATTCCCTCTCTGATGATATCTTGATTATTAAATACTATTTGTAGGATGAATATTTAGAATGCGGAATTTTGTTCCTTTACGACTGCAATTTAATAATATGTCGTGATTTTTGAATTAAAAATTGCACATCAAAAAGATTGAATGGGCATAAAGAATGCAATGAAAGTGAAGAAAAACTCTATTGGCCTAAGGAGATGAATAATTGAAGAGAATGTTTTGGCATCTTGCAAAAGGCATCCTTTGATTTGAAAGTGGTTTCCTTTTAAGTTAAGGAAGTAACTATCTGCAAATGTTACGAGTTTTAGGAGTCCTGCATATACATATATTGGAAGAAGGCTTCTGAAACTAGAGTTTCGAGGACCTGGAAGCTTTACGTCAAAGGAATTTCCTGTACTCCCTTTGGATTATCTCGGTGGATTATCGGAGGCAAAATAGGTTATGATTCACCATATGTAGTTCGGAGGGTTCACTTTGAACGCCTAGTAACGACTCGTTACAGGGGAAGACGACAATGATGCAAAGTGACTTCCGATTCATACAATGCCTATGCCGTACGCATTCACTAAAATTGCTCATTCATTATTTAAGAGGAAATTGCATATTCGAATCAATAGTCTAAAATTTGAAAAATCGAAATTATATGTCCCTCTTTTTTATGCCTTCGGAACCAATGTCCAATTCGAAAGTGGAATTCAACATAAAAGAATCTTCATGTTACCCTTGGGATATTATACATATATAAGGAGAAAGAGAAGTGGTGGCGAAAAATAAGGGAGGAAGAAATTGGCTGTCAGCTCTAGTTACAGCTGATGTTTTCCTAATTAAGTGGAGAATAATAAAATGAAAAATGAGTTCTTGCATTTGAATATGAATACCTGAATTTGAAATGAGAATATGCATACATAAATTGATTGTTTCTGGATTTTTTGATGGGAAGATGAATCGCTTGTTGTAAAACGGTTTTAAACTTGGCACTGAAATGGTAATTAATGGGAGAGGAGTCGCCGCTTTGCGCAAAAATGAGTGCGAGAGAAAGAGAAATAATTAGCGGGTAGGGAAAATGTGAGAAACGAGTCTGCTTTCGGAAGGACGTGAGAAGGAGGATCCAAAATGTAAACCTGACCCCCGACAATCAACCACACATCCTCGGCCCATTTGCAAATACTTTCTTTTCAGTGCTTCTCAAACGTTTTTCGAAATTATCCAAATTGAAGATGCTAAATAATTAGGTTTTGTTCTAGGTCACCGCCCGTGCAGAAATCGCCACTTTTGTTCCCGATTACCGCCCTGGCCCCGGTCGGGTTTTCATGATCTGGCCCCGACTTCGTGGCCCCGACCAGGACCAGGCCGGGTTTGCCCAAGGATCTACAAACAGCGCACAATGGGATTTTTTTTACAATTTACTGTTCAAAACTGTCTACAGCCTACAATTCTTAACCGGTTTCAGTATTCTTTATTTTAAATTAAAGGCGAATGAGTTCTTAAGACATCCCTTAAGGTCAATTCTTTAGTTCTTAATTGTTTATAATTTTTATTTTCAATCAAAGTTAACAAATTAATACAATTTTTCAAAAAAGGAGGCTTATTTTCTTATTCCGTTGCTGCATATGATCTGAATCAGTTCAAATTAATACAATATGACCACCACACAATTAATAAAACAAAAAGTAATTTATATCAATTGTTATAAACAATATTAATTAACAAATAGTTAACTTTGATTTCTCTCCACTAAAAAATGTATTTTTCACCTTTTCTTTTTAATTTAAGTTCATTTAAAGAATATTTGTCCTTTTTGATTATAAAATAACTTATTTAAATTGTTATAAACAATATTAATTAACAAATAGTTAACATTGATTCCTATTCCACTAAAATTTGTTTTCACATTTTCTTTTTAATTTAAGTCTATTTAAAGAATATTTGTCCTTTTTGATTAAAAAATAACTTATTTAAATTGTTATAAACAATATATTAAATAACAAATAGTTATGTAACTTATGTTCCTGTCCACCAAAAAAATTTTTTTTCACGTCTACTTTTTAATTTAAGTTCATTTTAAAAATATGTGTCCTTTTTGTTTAAAAAATAACTTATTTAAATGGTTACAAATAATATTAATTAACAAATAGTTAATTTTTGTTCCTTTCCACCAAAAATTTTTTTGTTACGTTTACTTTTTTATTTAGATAATGTTAAAAGACCACGGATATATAATATTAAATATTTAAATAAGTTATATTGTAAGCAAAAAAGACATATATTCTTTAAAAGAACCTAAGTAAAAAAGAAAATTTGTAACAAAATTTTTTTTTTGGACAGGATCATAAGTTAACTATTTGTTAATTAATATTGTTTATAACAATTTAAATAAGTTATTTTTTAATCATAAAGGAAAAATATTCTTCAAATGAACTAAAATTAAAAAGAAAATGTGAAAAAAAAATTTTTTATTGGAGAGGAATCAAAGTTAACTATTTGTTAATTAATGTTGTTTATGACAATTGAAATATATTACTTTATGGGTTTTTAATTGTCTGCTGGTAATATTGGATTAATTTGAACTGATTTAGAGCATGTGCAGTAACGGAATAAGAAAATAAACGTCCGTTTTTAAAAAATTGTGTTAATTTGTTAACTTTGATTGAAATTTGAAAATAAAAATTATAAACAGTTAAAAACTCAAAAATTGGCCTCGAGGGATGTCTTAAGAATTTATTCTCCTTTAATTTAAAATAATAGGACAAACGCACCAATTGTCGAGGGTGAACCATTTGTCGATGTTATCATGGTAATAACCAAAAATATTGCATAAAATGTTAAATTTATTTGTGGTTACAATATTAACATTATTTTTGACATTTATAACTCTTAAAAACTCTTATTCATTTTTCACACTTAAATTGAAATTCCATGTTTAAGGCAAAAAAATAAATTATTATTAATTAATAATTTTTACACTGCAAAAACTAGCGTCTTCAAAACGTCTTATTTTAAGACATTAGACGTTTTGAAAACGCCTAGTCTGGAATAAATGACTAATTCATCTGTCTTTTATGCAAAGTGTCTAAAAATTTGAGACACTTCTTGCGTCTTACAAATGTAAACATAAGTCACTTTCAGTGCTTATAATTTAAGACATGTAATGTAGACGGTAAAAGTGTCTATATTTAAGTAATTGTTGCTAATTTAAGACGTTTTCGAAGTAAGACACTTTGAATAAAAGACATTTTGTGTATTCGAGTATCTTCGGTAATATTCGTCTTGCCTCGTCTCGATGAAAGTTTCCCGCGCAATATCAATGCATACATGCATTTTTAGGTTATGTATCGATTCAAGCAGTAAATTTCATCTGGATGAAGACACTTTAAACGTCTCCAAAATAGTCACTTTTAATGTCTTCCTAAAAGACATCCCAAAACGTCTTAAAAATAAGGACAAAAGTGTCTCAAATATAGACACCTGTTTTTGCAGTGTAGTATTATTGTGAATTATTAATAATAAAAAAATTTTTATTGTTTTAAAAAATAGTTAAATTGTAAATAATAGAGAATAAATAATTAAATTAATAATTTTTACCATATTATTATGATAAACATATTAATTTATATATATATATAACATACATTTTTAATAATTTTTCTATAAATAAATATGATACAGTCAATTTATTATGATAACACTGTATATAACGGTCCTATGATTCAAAAGGAAGTTTAAGCGAGGTCGCTTCCAAGCTTGCGTGGCTATGCGGTATGTGTATTCGACTTGCGTCCTCGAGGTCTAGGGTTCGATCCCCCGTGCGTGCGATATTTTTCCGTCTTAGTTTTAAGTGTTTTGTGTATAATTCTTAATAATGTTACATAAAGTATAAGTTTAAATAATTATTAACAATAATAATAATAAATTAGGCATTAATTTAAATAAGATAGTCTGTCTAAATTAATGAAAGAAAATAAGAAAAATATATTTTTTAAAAACTTAGTTCAATACAAGCAATTCTAATAATTATTTACATTTTTAATGACACTCATAAAAGTTTATTTACTACAAAAATATTAATAATATTATTAATATTGAAGTAAATACTCCCCATGCTTTAATAATCAAATAACGAGCTTTATTTAATAAAATGCAGTCAGTATTGGATTTCTACCTGGGTAGCGAAAAGATCGGGGGAAATCCCATGGCCACGACCGGGTCCCGACAGGGCGGCCAGATCGGGCAAAGTGCCATGGCCCCGGTCGGTTTTAGTGTTTCAACCAGGCCGGGGCCAGGTCGGGTTGCCAGATCGGGGCCCGGTTTGTCCCGATCTGGCCCCGGTCAAAATTTCTGCACGGGCGATTTTCTAAGGATATCAAATCCGAAAAGGAAAGTTCCTTATAGAATATCCTTAGAAGCTCCTTGGAAATAGAATGCCGAAGGTAAAATTTCGAGTGCTTTTTAGATACGTTGAGTTTGTTATGCAGGCTTTCAAGAAAATGAATATTGAGAGCCACTGTCTATAAGTAACGATTGTGGATAATCTGCTTGTTCGCTGCGGAGGCATAACTAAGGTTTATTAACGACTCTCTCCTCTTCCATCTTCCGCCACATACATACAGACAAGGTTCCTCAATTATAGACCTTATTCCCTTATTTCTTTCTTCCTTCCTTTCTTGTTTCTCTCAATATCGAAGGGTTCCGAGACTTTTCCCTCAGGGATCACTGGCGAGATCGTTACTTGTCGTCCTTTTTTCACTCTATCGAGATAAACTCAAATTTAATTCGGACCACTGGGGCTGCCACTCTTCATACCAAACAAACTTTAAGAAACATTCCGATCTTTAAAAAATCTATTTCCTCCATTTTCCACCTACAAGGAGACATCTTATAGATATGAAAGGAACGCAAAGAATTTTAGGTTATTTTTGTCATCCTTTTAACATCATTATAGTGGAGCTCTTCTTAATTTTTATAAAATAAAAAGTCTTGCTTCTTAAAAGAAGCAAGCGAGCGATAGAGAGACAGAGAGTCAACAATTTGAAATTGCAGAGAAAAAACTGCGTTTTTGTGAAAAGTTTGTTTGCGTCGTCTCATTGATTTCAACATGAAAGGCGGCAGTCAGATTGATTCAAGAAGAAAATTTGCTCTTAGAACACAAGCCAGTTGAAATTCTTCCAGAAGTGCGGGACTGTTTTCTTTCTTCGTGGCTTGTTCATTGTACAATTCAAGGAGTCGCGACTCGGACAATAAAGCACTGCTTTTCGCGACAGCTGGAAATTAACGTTTCTTCGCAAGCTTTCAGCCAAGATAACGCTTCAACATTCGTCGTCGTCGTTGGACGAAAGAGTCGCGCTCTGACGATCAAAGGCAATTCTCGAGGGGGGTGATGAGAGTCTCAAATGCGAACAGACTTCATCTTGATATAATTTTCTAGTGTTGGTATACCTTTCTCCGTATGTGTAATTCGATTTCATTCTTTCATCTCAAGCTTATGCTTGCTTTAATAAAGAATTTGCCATAATTTACGAAGAAAAGATTACTTGTTATATTTTTTAGAGAAAAATTACGAAATTCTAATCTTTATGAATGAAAAGAAATAAAATTTTCGTTTTTGAGAACCACTGTTCGCGCAGTTGAGAATCTAGTGTTAAACTCGGGTATATGAACTAAGTTATGAAGCTTACAATCATGCTTCCTAACATTATTCACCAGACGTAAATCAAAGTTGGGTAGTAAAACTTAACTCTAAAATAGTATGGAGAATTTTTAAAGGAAATGAGAAGTTAGAAAAGGCTGTTTTAATCCTTCTGTTTGAACCACCTTTTTCATTATTCTCGTTTATTGCGCCAGACCGAGTCTGACTCTTTGTGTAGTTCCATCTTTATAGTTTCTCCTTTCTTCACTTGGTCATTAATCGTTTTCATACATCATAATTCTTTTTTGATTTATCTTTCAAAACTTTATTTACTTTTCAAACTGACAATGTCTCCTGTTCTCATGACTAATTTCATGCCACAGTCTCAATTCCGTTGTTCTGACATTCTTGCAGTATTGACAATTCGTGTCATTTTTTTATCGTCCTTTTCATTCTTTCCTTGCTCTTGTCAAACGTCAGTTATTAAATTTTTTATGTTCTCTTAATACTCGGATGTTATTTTCTGTATTTGATATTATTTCACAATTTACTGATTTAGTGAAATATGAATATTCCTTAGATAGTTTTTCTGCGGATATCAAATTAAGACAAAAAATGAATTTTGATTCGTTTTTTGTCTTAATTTGTGTGACTACGCGCTGAAGAAAAGTGATAAAAAATATTGAGGTTATGTTTGTAATTTTGGAAATGAAAACACACAAAGGGGTTGGACTCTCAATAGAAACGACTGGTTTAGGACTTAAATCTTTATTACTTTATTCTAAAATAATCAATGAAATTTGTTTTTTAGGTATCTTTCTTCAGTGTAATAGCTTGCATCTTTCTGACGAAACATGTAGCAATCTTTCGCTGATAATCTAATCACAGAGGGACATTACAAGCATTACAAGGCATCACTGCTCATTTCTTGTCTTTAATAACATTCATTGCATTTCGACTGGCTCGCCGAGTATCCGTTATGACTCTGTAATGCTCGAGTCGGACATGTAAAAATGCTGGCGAACTGTGCGATTGGAAAGAAGAGAGAGACATCGAAAAAGACATGTCGTTGTTGTTCGGACACGATATGTGTAAATGTAAACGTAAATACACCAACACACAAACACACGAGGGTTCTCTAATAGTGGAGCACCTGTCGAGCATAAGGGAATCACAAGCAACCTCGTCTAACCGGTATGCTGCTTTGTAAAATTTCCAAGTATGCGAATATATCGCAAAGTGTATATACAGAATTTAAGACAAAAATTCAAGTATAAGTATTTCAGCTGCTTTATTCTTAGGGCCCAAAAGTCTTGTCCATTTTTCGTGCACTTTATGAAGTTCTCCTTCTCAATTCTCTTTTTTTTGTCATACTTTTAAATTAACGAAGGCTGTCTTGAGGGTGCCTTACCGGAAATTAACTTTGTACTTTTACAGCGTCCCTAATTTAGCAATAGCATGCCGCACTTTAGCCTAAAGGTAAAAAAACTTAAAGCCTAAAGCACAAAATTATTGAAGAATTTGAGGTATACCGCATGACGAAAGTGAAATAATTATTTAATACATTTTTTGCAAATATTTATAAGACACACCTCGCATCGGATAATTTATTCTGCGAATTAAACGCGATATAAAGAAGGCACTCAAAGGTATCATCGATATCTTGCTGCACCAACACCGACACGGACAAGTTCAAGAGCATTCATCCACGTCTAGAGTTTGAGAAAAAAACATAACGCCTGTAACGCGTTTTGCAGTCTCTGCGCTCTGGAAGCACGGTTCGTGTGTTTCGTATTACAAACGTTTCTTTCCTGTGAGAGAGAGAGAGGCGAACGCGGAGAAATAAAATGTCCTAGGAGAGAGACATTCAACCTATTTTCATTGTATCGTTGAAATGGAATCTTTATCACCAGAAGCGTAAAAACTTTCTTGTATCACGTAACTATAGTGATGTAAACATTATAATTCAGCGAGATATCTTCTTGTCAACCTTCTTTTTCCTCTTCTCTTTTCTCCTTGATTCTTCAATCTCCCGTAGTTTATACCTTTTTCATATTTTTCGCAACTCTTCCTGTTTCTCTCATTTCGTCCGGGAAAACAAATGACGCCCTTCATTACCTCTTAAACACACCTTCACTGAAATAATTTTCTACTTTTAAAACATCATTTGACGAATATATTCATTATTTATTCGCCTTTATGAAGTTCTATTCTTGTCTCCGAGTTGAAAATCTCTGCATGTATATGCACTATCCCCGTTCAATTATTCATTTCATCAGGTTCATTTTTTGAAATTCCTGTGTTCGTTATTCGTTTAGAAGAAATCAATTTGAGGGAAGAATTTTCTAGTGGCAACTGATTTCAGAAGCAAACGATGCCTTTGGCTACCTGCGGTCTGTTTTGTTTCTCAATGAAGTTGAGAACGCCACACGATTATTCAATGACGTGCGGCACGAGAGTCGAGCTCCTCTTGACACGTGTCTGAACAGCAAGTGCACAGCAAGTGTGTGATTTTGCTGGAAGGATTTGCATACAAGTGATGATGCCGATTCCCAAACGGGAAGAATACACACTGGACTAATTTGCACCCTTTTCTTTTTCTCTTTTTAATAAATATATATAAATGTTGCATAAACTTGTATGCTTTTATTAGCCACATTTTACATGAAAGACAGCATCATTTGCATTCATTATTCATAACATGCATGGCAACATATTTTATTTATTTTTCCTTAATTAATATTTTAATTAATTTAATAAATCTTTTGCATGCGGAAAAATTGAATATTACATACAGAAATGCGTGTAAAGTGGTTATTAAGTTGACGGATTTTAAAAGGATTTGTAATCTTGCTTATAATTATACTTTATCGCAAAACGATCTAATTTTTTCTGTTTTATTTATTCAAAAAATTTCAGCACTGGAAAAATGGTATGTCAAATTTTGACAAATGGGCATTATAACTTTTGTTTGTACTAACACTGCTGGCATTCTTTAAATTTGGTTTTATTTTTTGGAATTTTGCAGAAACTTTGAGAATCTTTTAAGAATCTATCATTATAATAATGTTGAGCAAAAAACGAACTGGAAGTTGTGTGATGAATGTATGTCGCATTAGATTTTTAGAATTGTAGTGTCGAATTCACGATATACAGTGCTTCCAACGTGAGTTTCAGTGAGTGCTGCAAATTGCTGCTAAACGTGCCCGGAGTACTGATTCGCTTCTTGTAGCTCCAAAGTAAACGGAAAATTACATTCGAAGCTTGCATACAAGTGTTACGTCACCTTCTTTCACGATACGAAAGTTCATGAATCTTCGCAGTCACTAATTTAATCTCAGAGTTCGAGATCGGCAGTTCTATTACCTTCTTTCCTGGCCATTTATCCCTGCAAATGATTTCTAAATAACTCTTAATTCACCATACACTTTCATTAAGCAGTCCATACGTACATGTTTGTACGCTTCTCAGCATTTCTATCCGCGGAATGAATAATCTTTCTGGCGCGCATTTACGTATCAAGAGCCTTAAAATTTTCAGGATTCGGAATAATTTTTTAATAATCCCCTCTTCAATTAAGACTATACTTAAAATCGATTCTTTTGTGTAGTGTGTAGACGCGTAGTGTTGTTTAATTTTCATTACAAAACACAACATAAATTGCGTGCAATTTTATTGTACATATTCATATTCTCATTATTGTAGAATTATATCTAAAAGAGTACTTGAATAAATGGAAAATTCATTATAAACATAGCAAGTTAATTAAATGAAAATTGGGTTAAGTAGAAATTTTGTTAAACAGATAGCCACTCGAGTATCAGATGCTTGTTTAATTTTACTGATGTTAAAGGACACAGGAACAAGCGCAACAATCAATTAGTTATTGTGTGTGTTTGACTTTCGCCTGTTTTCGTCTCTATGTGACTCACTCTTGAAAAGAAAATTTTATATTGTTTAATCAAAAGAATCATCACGAGGGTTTTTTGTGGGTTTATTTGCGGTGGTACTATTAATTTTTCACCAGAAAAGGGATCACCAGCTGCAATCTGCAAGTTCGTTACTCAGAGCTTTGTTGACTTAATTCTGTAAGCAAGCTCAGGTCGCCTGGGTCCAATATCTGAAGCGTATATGTATAACCACCGCTTTTCGCTTTTACGCGAGCTTCCAGTCTAATAATTTCTGAATAATTTGGTACAACTCTCTTGTGTATCGATACTGCTGTCTCTTTATGTGGAAATTCATACGTAATTGACATGCACTTCTCGAAATATTCTAGACCGAGAACATTATTCGCATTTAGGATGCGCACTCCCTAAGCGTCTATCAATATGAATATATCTCAAGGTATATTTTACAGGGTTCAAAGTTGTCGAGTATCACACAGCCGAATAAACGTTTAAATCGACGCTAGCTGACAAAGTACGTTCCCGCGGGGCACTGTATTTTTTTAAATTCTCTTTCACTATCCACGATCAAAGGCTTTTGATAACGATTAAACAACGCATCATCAAATTCTGTCTTTCACCAAAAACGTCATAAAATTCCAAAAACTTTTTCCTTATTATTGAACTGCATGAATAAGCTGAAAATATTGCGCAATACTTGATTCGGAAAACTAAATCAGGATAAGAAAGAGCACAGTATGAATGATAAAAATGGAGATTGTAAAAGTTTGAAACAATAGGAAAGGGGAGAAGATAACAGAGTAATATCTGGGTTCCAGAGAATAGTTAGTTGCATACAAAGTGCAATTATTGTTTAGTCCTAAGGGGATAGTGATGGCACAACTCGAGAGTACATTCGAGTATTCGGCAGTTAGGGTCAGAATCAGGCAAACCCTTCTACTTAATATTCAAACAGCATGCTCGCTGATTGGCTATTAATTCTCCTCTCGATATGTCCGATAGGAATAACGATTAACCCCGTGCACGCACTATGTGCTTACAGATCGATCGCAGTTCGAAGCGCTCGTAAATTCGATTTTTTCAGTATCATTGCCCGATATGATGGCATGTTTGGTTCACTCAACGTTCATTTAATCCTCAGATTTAGATTCAATTTCCGTTCTCCGACTCATTAACCGCCACAAATCATATTATATCGACTCTCCATAGGATTTCCATAACAAATTAGAGCATTACCATACGAATAGTGAAAACGAATATAGAAAATTATAAATATTAATTATAATTATCGCATATGATAAATGCACTCACACATACACGCGTTAAAAGCTTTTAAAAACATTTTACATCGTAAGAAAATGTAGGTATAATCAAACAAGGGCAAAACAACCCCTTCTAATACGCTGATGCATTTTATGATTAGTGCATCACATAATACGGCGAAAGAGGCAATAAAAAATTATGGAAATTGCACAAGAGAGTTTTCCTGCAAGACATTCTCCTATTTTAACATGGAATTTAATTTTTATGAATGTATTACGCATTACAGAAAAGAAGAGCAAAAAAATTCACATATAAAAACTAAATAATATCGGTTTAAGTAAACGAAACCTAGACAATAGACATGTATTCAATTGTTAGACATTGAAACGAGGGTTCTTGGTAAACCAAGACCCCAGATTTCATTCGGGTTGAATTCAACCAAATTCTCGAGAACTGAAAGGTGAGTTTGAACCACCACAAGAGCCGGATTAAATTCTATAGATGGACTCTTGAGAGAAGCATGATTCACTGTGCCAAGAGAGGACGATATATCGCATACATATACATATCGTTTTAGAGATATATGTGTGTACAATATGCACACAGCCAATGTTGTACATTGTTATACATATACCTTATGTGGCGGAGAGCGCGTTTATGGAGGTTAATACACGGACAATATACATATGTAGATGTGTGTCTCCTGGACCGTAGAGCGTAACTGTACCAAATCCCTTCCGATTATCGTGCCAATATTGTATTGGGCGTGATTATGCCGAACACGAAGCCAGCCTCCCCCACCCCATTCTCGACACGTGCATCTTGCGAAATAATATACACACGCTCCTCCATATACAGTGAATCAAAAATAACCCCCTTTGTAAATTTAAAAATTCTTTACTCTTAGTAAAGACATAGTTACAGTTTACAAAATTCTAATCCAGACACTGCATTGAAAGCTTCAATAAACAGCAATAATAATGAAATACCATGTTATTGTTGTTTTAGAAAATTTGACATACATGTGAGATAATAGAATGATAACAATGTGATCCTTAATTAATGTAACAATTTGAACATCTGTGAGAAGAGCGAATTTCTCCAGGAAGGTATGAGTTGTACAGTTTTGATCATTGAAAGCATTGTAGTTCATTCGACGCCCTGTTTGGACCTTAATTAATAATTATAATACTGGGAGCTTCGATTAAAGTTATAATTACACTTTGAACAATCAACAACTATACGGTACAGTTTGAATAATTTTGCAGAGGGTGGTATTTGAAACTCAGTATTTCTTCTTTTTCAAGCAGCGTAATCCTACTTCATCCATTTTTCTGCCGAGTTTCCAGTTGCTCTTGTAAAGTTCCGTCAGTTGCCTCATTCAATTCGCAATTCCCATTCCTCAAGCTTTCATCTTTTCACCCTAGACTTTGCTCATCGCTCTCTCTCTCTCTCCTTCTTCGAAACGTCCAGACAACTGGTCAAAACGCATCGATGCTCTTGCAATTTTTCAAGAAACTTTGTCAAGTGCTAGGCATTTGGAACGCCTTTAACAGGCATGGGAAACTTCATCAAATAAGAAGGCGAATATTGAAGAAAGACTCCTTATGAATAGACAAAGATTATTAATATATTTATTATTATTAGTAGTTAAAGGTAGCTCTTGTTTGGAAGCAACAAAAATGACAAAGAAATTATTAACAGACGATTCTTGTGACGATCCTCTTTTCAAAACTCTTCTTAAAGACGATGAAAAATTAAATTTTAAAGAATTAAAAAAAGAAATATTGTCATAAATTTCTTCCTTTTTTTCAACGCTTACAAAAATGTTTTGTTTTCAAAAATTTAAAGAGTTTCATTATTTGTCCGACAAGAAGTTTTCAAGTTTAGGAACACATCACTTACTCTATACACATATGTATACTAATGTGATAGATAACTTATATGCTCAAATGAAAAAAGAAAACCCAAACTCATTTCTTTTTTCGCCTTTCTTGATGGTGTTAATTAAACATTAGATTGCTTACTTGTTAACTCTCCAAGTTCACCAGAAAGAAAATGAACAAATTTTCTTCAGTGCTGCACAATTCTATCGCATCCCGCTTCTCAATCTCAATTGTTTAAATCAGGGCATCTTCACGGAAGTCGAATTTCGTTTCTGTTTCGAAAACAAAACGAAATTACTAACGTATTTTGATTCAGTAAACGAAAAACTCCAGTTCCAAGTACTTTCAAACTTCCTAAAGAAACAAAAGTCAATTTGAATTTTATTTCTGATTCGATATCAAAATAAAAATCGACTTATTTTGCTTTGATTTAATAATCGTTCCTGATTTGAATAATGTAATAAAGCAGTGACTGATTGTTTCAGAAAAAGAAGAACAAAAAATGAGAAAATTAATGACACTTGTTAGCCAATTCATCAGTTACTAGACACTATTTCGAGTTTAATCGTTTAAAGTGATTTCAAAGGTAAACTACCCGCCTATCGACTTAATAGGGTAGTCCGGGAAAACGTGCGAGTGGACTGGAACTTGGTCACTTGGGAATCCCCTATTTTGAGCAACTACCCATCTGCTACAAACTCATCAGTTCATTGATTGGAATAATGTTATTGCATTTCTAAATCACCCCACTCTCAAAAATTACTAGTGTCTACTCAAAAGAATCCATTTATCCAGAGAAAATTAACAACTTTTTTTTTTGACAAAATTTCTGAAAAAATGTGTAAAAAATTGACTTTTTTAAAATTCCGTTTTGCGAAATTGGAAATAAGCGTTAACGTAACGAATCAAATTCCCCGGGCACAGAAATCCCTAGGAAGACGCAGATCTCGGGGGAAAAGTTTTGCAGGACTTGCACAGGGGGAATTAGATTAAAAACATTAAAGTCACCCTTTGAATTGCGAAGTAAGCAGTAGACACCCCCTCACAGTCAGTCATTTCGTGATTGGCTTTTCGAGAAAATGCACGCGCGTTGAACCGCGAAACGAAATTTGCGTCACAAATAAGCTTTGGAATTTAAATAATTGTATTTCTTCTACAGATATGCTGTATGTATGTTCAGTTGATAATCCCCATTGGTGCATGGAATTGCAATTTATTGAAACCAGTCGGACTAATGATATTACAAGTAAACTTCATTTTGTAAATAAATCAGAAGTTCACTACTTGAACCGAAATCACCATTTATGTTGAAAATTCTACAAAATCCATTATACTGAAAGTGTATTTGAAAGTATTACATTGGGTTATCAATTCAAAAAATAGATGCGTCATTTAAAAGGAATTTGATGATTATCGATGGTACGTGAAGGAACACATTTATCAGTGCAACGTAACTGATGCTTCTGGATTTAGTGTCGCATATGTTTCAATACACCATCTGCTAGAATTTCTTTAATTTTCAGAATTATGCATTACTTTTTAGTAAGGAGGAAGAAATAAGAAGGTGGAGGGAATAAAGTGTCTGATGGAAAGTATTCAACGGGTTTTTTTATAAGCATAAATAAATTGTTGAATAGAAATGTAACCTGCTTTAATATCTCCATATTAAAGCAGGTTATATTTCTGTTGAACAATTTATTGATGCCATATATGATGCATACCGAAACATATGCGCTTGGGCGCATTAAATTGACACCGCAGTATGACACATCGAAGAACAGACACGTGCTACTCAGTTGTACTTAATCTCCTGATACTTTGGTGACTCCCCCATGGATTTAGCGAGGGAGCAAAACGACCCCCCGAATATTTTCACACCCTCACGATAGTATTTGGCCGGTGGTATCCCGCGCGACTTTCGGATCGCGCGCATATCTATTTTGTAACTATTTTCCGGCAACTTCATCTTTGTGACCCCCTTGGTAGCCATACGGGGACTTGAGGAGGGTTTCTCTAGCAATCAAAGGGATTCCTATGTGGGGTCCGCGACATACGTCCATTTCGGGATTAGGCATAAGGGATCTCGATAATAATGAGCAGCCGGCGAACCCACGGATTTCATTTTCAACCGATCATCCCTCTTAATGTGCACGCATGTCGGCGGTTCTTTGTGTACACAATAATTCTTATAAGGCGCCTAAACCGACAGAAGTGACGATAATGTACTTTAATAACTTCTTACTTCTAATCCATTTATGGATGTCTCAAATTGGAAAAATCGTAAATTATATTCCGCCTGATGTATCGAAATTAAATTCTACACATGTGCCATGATTGAATAGTTGCAGCAATTTATTTAAAAGACTAGAAGACACACCTCGACGATTATGTTACCTTGATTTTGATCAAGCAAGACGGAGCATGGATCGTAAAAGTCAAAGAGCTTCTTATCGTTTCTGTTTCTTTTCCTCAGAATGCAGAAACAAGTGTTTCCACGAATTTTGCATATTTATTTCATTCATGCTCTCTAAATTTGCCACATTTCTCTTTTCTCGAGCGTATTTACTCTGGAGCGTATTTAATTTCCAAGGTATTTGAAAAAATATTAAGACATTTTCAGTGTAGAAGGTGTAGATAAATTGTAAAGCTGTATAGATTGCACCTATTTCGTTTCTTTTGGCTAATATAGAATTTCTTTTCACTGCAAATTCTATTTATTTTTTAGAGATGCGCACAAGATTGTTTGAGTTATTTTATGAGTAGAATAAATTGTTATTTGACGAGTAGAATAAAAAAGTGAAGTAATGAAAAAGGAAGGAGTCTTCATCGCTGGAATAAGAGTTTATCCATGAAAAGTAAATCTTGAAATGAAAATTTGTTACAATTGAGAATTCTGCCTTGAGAATTCCAACTGTATAAATGAAATTCAAACGTAATCAATGATTTTCGTGACGGGTGTGACACGAGTGCGCATTAATTTCGAGACACTGTCTCATTATCATATAGACGAGTATTTCGTCATCCGTCGTTAGATTTTGCGCACGGGCATACCAATGATGGCATGCACGCGCGGGCACGTGCGATATGAGACTTACGATCGATTATACGTGTATAAAGATACTTAATCATGGACCCAGACATGAATACATGCAAAGAACACAATACATAATATTTTACCCCTAACATGTTAACCAGTTTAATTTTCAGTTTCCTAAAGTGAAAGATCGCCTGGTCAAGGAGATAAACTTCCCTTCCAATACGTGTAATTTATTCCTATGAAAAATTGCAAATATTTATTCCTTCTAGACTCAACGTTGAGAGAGGTACCGATTTTTTAATTGCCCTTTATTTATTACGTGCTTACTTGTAACAGCAATGTTCTGTTCCTTACAAGAACTCGTAATTTCAGAAAATTTATTACTCATTTGTGGAATATTAATTATCCGGAAATGTTTCGAGTCTTTTATATCGAGTACAAAGACAACAATTTGTTAATTATTTTCTTATTCTTCAGTTTACAAAAAGCAACTGTTTTCGAAAAGTAATCCAACTGCATTGGTCATGTTTTCGATAGTTTCTTCTTGTTACGATAAATAAAAGTTGCACTGAAATTTTCAATTAGACTTTTCCGTACAAGACAGTAGCTTTCAAACTCTGAAACTGCTTCAAATAATGGGCGCGACACTAAAGCGAACACACATGTGTTTGATGATGGGTTGTTACACAAATGTTCAAGTGTCTCAAGTTCAAGAAGAGAACCTCGAACAACGTGGTCTACCGCTCTTGAAAATTCATTACCTCCATATAGCACTGAAAATAGGTCTCTTTCGAAAACCTTCGAATTACTAGATATTTATTCTTCGCTCCACACTGCAAATAGGAACGAGCAACATATTACATTTCTTCAGAAACTTTCCCAAGATACAAATCTACATTCATGGAAAACCCAAGAAGTAAGGTTCCATCTTAGCATAGAAATTATTTTCTCAGACAATCTTGGCCTTTGAAATTCCAGAATGAAGTGAGAGAAATTTACGGAGCTGTGAATTCGAATGCTTCTTGTCGAAGGAAATTCATCAAATGGGACACTTTAATTTATGAAATTTAATACATAATATTATTGCAAAAGTGGAAAAAATAATTCCAATTGCCAAACTGCTAATTGTGAAATTTTGTTTTCTTATATTTATGCGAGATTCCTTGTTCGACAAAATTTCGCGTAATATTCAAAATGTAATTGGTTTCATGGCGGAACAAGTTTGATTAAAATATAAGCCAAGTCTAAACTTTGGAAGCTATTCATCAGAACCGTTAAATGGTTTCTAAGACAAGATTTAATCACTTAGGAAAACACGTTACAGACGGGTTTTAATAATGTCTTGTTAGGAAAATATACCTTTCACCCTTGAGTTTGTTAATTCCTTTTCTTGAAAAAATGATTTCTCAGCATATTAAAGGGCCACTGCGGTAAATTTTTTACTGTAATTCAGTACATAAGCAAGGTCAATAAGCTTATAAAAAATAATAGTTTTTAATAAAATGCAAATTAAAAGTTGTAAGAAAAACATCGGCGTTCAATTAATATTTATTTTTGCAACATTTTTCTAGAGATCGATTTATAAATGAATTCCGTGATTTGAGAAGACAAAAACCGTTTCATTTACAATTGGAATAATCAAGGTTTTATTGTAGTTTATAAAGAAAGAAACATGGTGTCTAATTTTCCTTGTTTTTTAGGGAATTTACCAACGGATCATGAGTTTGAAATAGGCACATATATGAAAACTGCTCGGCATACCGACATAGCTTGCCTGAAGGGAGTCGAACAAGTGCACCCTAGCTAATGGATTCGTGAATCTTCGTGTTCACTCACACCCTCAAAGTGCCTACACCGTTAAACCTAAACCCACACTCTCTCACATTAACCTTGTCTATGTGTATTCGTAATGTTCATTGAGCGAGAGGACAGTATGGCCTCGGGCTCGGGCTCGGGAACCCCAGGATTTAACAGCTGAATTTCAAGTCTTTGAGAGCTCTTCCTTGACTATCTCAGCGCCAAATCGCAGATACATGCCAAAATTTACAGCCCTAAATATTCATTTTAAATCATATACTCTTGTATTAATGTTTACATTTCTTTTATTAGTATTATTCCCTTTAGTGCGTCTTCATTGAATTGCATTTCGAAGAAAATTAATTAGTTTTAATTACAGGTAAGTCCAAGGAGACGCGACAGTAATTCGAAATTGCACAAGTATGCAAGAAAGTGTTTAAGGTGATTCACGTTATTCCTGCCTGTGATAAATAGTAGTCCGTCGATTCAAAATGTAAATAGAGTAGCGTTTCAAAAAAAAGCTGAAAGCTGTAATAAAAATGAAATCAAGTGCGCAGACAATAAATTTGATGGAAAGGTGAGGAAATCAACCCCCTTTCGCGTCTGAACGGAAAGGTCGTAAATTCAAGAAGCGTTTCAAATAAAACGATTTTGCTGTCTTGGCAAGGAACTGTAATTTTTCTCAGTGCGTCAGTTCCTCTTCTATTACAAGCTTCAAGGTACCTCTCTTCATCTTGAGATTCTTTGTTAAAAGACCTAGACAGGAAAGTTAAGTCAGTGTACGATGCACGCGTTTGAACAACCATGAATGGGGTCCAATCATTCCCCTGGATCTCAAACGACGGACTGCAAAGTGAGCACAGTTGGTGCGCAGGCCGGTTGCCCTATACTCGCGGCATTTCAAGCTACCGTTGCAGATTATCATCTCACTTCCACATACTCAAGTCCACTGATGTATATGTTGCACGAGCGTATCCGCCTTTCTTTCTCCGTATCATTTTCTCTCAACTTTATCATCTTTAGCTCTCGCAAACTCACTCTTTTCGCGAACGTTTTCACTCGAGCCTGAAACCGCAGCCTCTACTTTGATTTTATCACAGATCCGCTGACTTGTTTGATGATTTTTAAAGCAGTTTCAACTTCTGGTCAGTCAATTGCTCCAAGTGTTGGGTATGAATTCTCTATCAATTATGCAGTTACCTTAAGTCTAACAACTTTTGTAGCTTTAATCGAAATTGTAATTTTCATTTACAGTCTCATTTTAATGGAAATTATATTTCGCCTTCAGTGGTACAAAAAGGTTTGGCATAAAAAGACGTTTAAAATAAATTCCTATCAATTCTAATATTTTCTGTGGACTGGTATATCTATAGATACCTAGATTGTTGCTGCACAACATCCTGAAGGATAGAATTTTTATTGTAACTTTAAAGTAGTAGCAGGTCCACCCGGGCGCCATCAGACAATCATAATTAGCACAAAAAGACATTTAAATTAAATTTTCTTAAACTATTTCCTTAAATTTTACTTCAACTTTTTTGCTATATTTTAAAATACTGTATTATCATTGCAATTCCAACAATATCATCTAAATTATTACATGTAACGATGTAACTGAAATGTCAGTTGTTTCTTAAACGAGAATAGTTGTTAATTTCCCGGCGAATTTTTCAAGTGTCGTGAATATTTTCTATACACATTGGACAGGCTTCTAATTAAGTTTTCTCGTGTTGAAAAAATGAGTTCTTTTCTACAATCTTGGTAAGGACTTAAATGAAAGGAACTTTGTCAGCTAATGCGAGTCATGAACGACGGCTTGAGATCACGCAAGAAATTAGCAAAGTTGCCATTGTTTTCGTGATGCGTCACGTAATGGTAAAGTGCTTTATGTCGTCCACTATAATCGGAATGAGTTTATTTACATCACGCCATTATGGTTGGCACGAGGCCTCGACTTAAGTGCAACTTTGTCGTATCGCTGCGCACAACTTATCTCCCTCTCCCCCTCCACGTTATGACGGTCGAATCATTTGCAATGGTTCAACATAACTGTTATTGCAGTCGTGTTTTGGATCAAAGAACAAAGTGAGGAATAAGCGAATCGCCTGCAACAGGAATTCAGATACACGGGAAAATCTCGAGATGGCCGATCAAGTACAGCCACAAAATTCTCCTTTACCACAATGTTGTCGTTCTTCGCAGATTCTCATCTTCAAACGAGAGGAATCGGAATTCCAGATCTAAATCGTTTTACAAGGCACAGCAAAAAACATTAACATTATATCTACAGTTTTGTCATTTCAACGAATAAAACTTGAACGACTTCTATAAAAATTATTGTTATTGCGGAGGAGATGGGAGAAGCAATTATAGGAGCATTTCACATTCCAAACAATTTTTATACTGTTTATACTGTACAGTCTTGAAGATAGCATTGAAAACTTTAAAGATTTCTCTTATGTAGATGATAATATGACATTTTTTGATCGTCTCAAATTTATGTGTCGTACACAACAGCATATAAAATGATTGTCGCAGTAATGTTTTTCCTAATTTTTTGATTTTCGAGTCAGTTTGAAATGTATACGATCGTAGAGTAGGTCAATACGGGCGAGGGAAACAAACGCATTCAATGCCAATTGATTGCACCGATAAATACGGCATCATTTCGTGGTGAGCAATGGATCGGTTACACCCGCTTCATTAGTATTTCTGAATCATAACTGAAACTAAAAAACAACAATTATATCCTCATTGTCAGCAGTTCTAGAAAGCTATTCACAGTTTTTCTAAGGATATCAAATTGAGACAAAAGAAAATAATTTCGTTCTTTGTCTGAAGTTGATATCCTCAGATAAGCTGTTATATTTAACTACTGCTGCAATATACTAGTAAAAAGTTGCTAAAGTTCTTTTTAGGAAAAAAGTAATCGATGCGCTTTAAAGTTCAATATGAGATCTTGTTTTCCTAGTACACTGTGATCCATTAATTAGAAACAAGCTCTGTTTAAGGAAAAGCAGTGACTACAGATGCTGTTATCAAAGGAATCGCGCTTGAGCTTGCCTCCTCCTAGGTTTAACCTTTGTGTCAAAGTAATTTCTCGACTAACAACGCCTGTTTCGGCACAGATTGTCCTTGATAACTGTAGCAGTACGTAATTTGTAGAAATTACATTTTTATTACTCACACACTTTCACCGAGTATTTAAAAAAAAAGAAATACTATAGAAAATGTAAATGGAATAAAATTGATTTTAAAATGAAGGTTCGCGCCAATCAGTATTCAATAAAACTCTAATTAAAAATTAGACTTTGATGTTGCAGTTGGCCAATTTTGAATTAATTAACTGTCTCTCGAGTTTGATTTCGTCTTTCATTAACCGAGACATATTAAACAGGACAACACCACAGTGGACGTTCAAAACTCATTAACTTTGCCATTGTGACGTTCTTCAGACCTCATTAACATAATTTGCAATTTCGGGATTGTTTGTTCATAACACAAAATCAAAAAGACTTGAAGAATATTACATGTCAAAGTGAAAAAAATAAATGCTCGTAAAATTTTAAATTTTTAAAGAAAGTCAACGAGGTTTGGTCTCATAGCTATAATTTCATATGCTTTTTTGAAATAATAAATTAATTGGAGCTGAGACGTAGGTCAACCTCGTATATTCATTGTTTGTTTAACTACTTCGCAAACTCATTTTCCAGGTCGCTCTCACAACAACCCCCGCACTTTTCTCTCTCAGCAGTGGCGTAATGAACATTTTAGTCTTCTTAAAATCTCTGTAGTGTGCGTCAAATTTCCAAAAAGGGTGTTCGAAATTTCACCTGTGAAAAACTTGTCAATATTATTCAGTTTTTAAATCTTTTTTCATTTTGTCAAGTTCGTACCATTTGGGCACACTTTCCTTAAATCTATTCCGTTTCTGTGGAACGAAAATATTTTGCAATGTTCGCGCCACTGTTTTTGCCGCTCTCCAGAGTTCCTTTGGACCATAATAAAGCATTCTCTAACTTTAGTGAATTGCGCTGAGTCAACTATTATGTATGTATATAAGTTTTATACGGTTAGCAGAAGCTGACCGGTGTCTTATTACTCGATCGCGTCATTATTTACAGCTGCTGGTTGCGAAGAAACGTTGCAAGGATCTCGCAGAGTGTCGACCGGTTGGTCGTTAATTCATTGAGTTGAAATGATAAGAGTGTATCCAGAAGATTAATGAGCTCGATTTTCTTGGCGTTTTAGAGTATATGTCTCGTATATTTAAAGGCAAGTTCCGCAGGCGGTGAATGTCGCGCCTCACTACCAAGAGCTTGAAGCGGGTAACGCGCAAATTTGCATAATCAAACGAAGGACTGATTTTTCCGCGTGAAAATAACACCAAGATTATATCTCCTTCTTTTATGCTGCACTTCTTTATTCAAAGTGCTTGTTTATCTATTTTCCGAGACATTAATTGTCTCTCCTCTCCTCTATAGGGAATAGAACATTTTTGATTCAATTCGTTTTTTATAATTCTTTTTTCGTTCGCTATGGCTCTTAACAAAATTAGTCCTAACATTATTAACTAATCTCGTGTTGTATACCTCGATGTATTTAATTGCGGATGTGATTAACTTTTTTTTTACTTGTGAAAGAGGAATTGTAGGCGTCATTATTGTTCGATCCACCAATCATATCCGTCAGGTTCATAAATGAAAAGCCGTCACTGTCCTTGTCATGTTCCGGGTATCGCGTTAAAGCTATAATACGATCGCGGAAAAAGACCGCAACGGCCATTGCATTTTACACGCTCGTCAATTAACAACGGGACACGATGGACTGGTGCGATCGATTCTTTGATGAGGAATTTAATGTACTGATCATCTTTTAGTGTGACATCCAAACATTCATTGCGAATTAATTCCAACAGTAGGCCAATTTTCGGGAACAAATTAATTATACACACTATTTATGTACATTTAAATAAATCAAATGAGAGTCTCGATAAAATAAATGGAAATTTAAATAGGGGAGAGTCTCCAGTTGTGAGACGGGTTTTATTTTTGACCCGTAAATTGTAAACGGGTAAACGAAATTGTAAATAAAATACACCGTTCGAAAGGTAACAGAAATACGCAACTTTTATTAAAAGAAAGTATGGTGTTTCGATGAACTCAAAAAATTTTACGATACATTTTCCGAGCACATCGCTTTTGTCAAAAAAAAAAAAAATGTCTCCAGTTGTGAGACACTCATTAAAAATTGCTAAAATTTAATAAGTTTGACATAAAACGTTATGTTTAGTATAATTAATTAAATATATTAATAATATATATTATTATATACTAAATAATAATATTTATTCGACAAAATATGACTATCAAATAAACACAATTAAATAGCTTCAACAAGAGCATTAAAATTCATTTCTTCTGAATCAATTGACTTTTTTCCACTTGACATGCTTGCAAAGTCGTATTTTTTATGCTGCCCAGATGGGTGTTGACACCGTCTCACAACTGGTGATATGCTGTGTCTCACACCCAGAAATTGGCGCTATTTTGAAAAAGGAAAATTAAATTATTTTCAACCGTAGATTGGAACAATGCAATATTGCATCACAAAATATAAGGAAAACACTAAAAGAAAATGCATTATGCCTTTTTTTTTAAATTGAAAATGCCTTTTCCAATTAATTAACTTGGAAGAAAAGTACTTTGCATTTATTGAAAAAACGCTTTTTAGTCGATTATCACACACAGTGTTGGTATTTAACAAAAACAGTTTATATATCCGCTTCGGCGTACACGAAAAAGTTGTCTCATATAAAAAGAAATGTTTTTATATAAACCAATCGGCTTTTTAATATTGCATGTTTAAAAAAATTGACTGTCTCACAACTGGAGGTGTCTCACAACTGGAGACTCTCCCCTACACATAAAAAATTTGTCAGGGAAAATTCAGGGAGTTTTATCAAAATTAAATTTTTTAATTAAAGTTTTAGAGGAACTTTATTTTAATAATTAAATTTTTAGGGAACTTTTTCAAAAAAATATTAAAACTAGTTGAATTAGAGAAGTCAAAGTTGATGTGATTTTTATACAGAGCTTCAATGGAAAAATGGAATCAACTTTTCCACTTCCTTTATCAATATGAATGTAATTAATAATTTTTAACCATTTAAAGTATACTTATCTTTTTAAAAAAGTTGGAAAGTTCATAAATTTTGATATAGAATAATTAATAAACTATGTGAAAAATTAAAGATAAAATTGATAAATTTCTGGTAAAAGTCGAATTTAAAATTCTATCGATCTAGGAATTTAGTTAATAAATTTATTAATTTCAGCACGGGGATTGACTTAAATGTTTAATTTAAAGAAATTATCAACTTTTTTTTATCAGTTCAACAATGAGAATTACTATTTAATTTGATAATTTTTAGAAGTAGAATGTAAATAACGAATTATTTAGTATGGTCTCAGAAAAAATGGGCTTATTTTATAAATTTATTATTCAGACGCTTTTACGCTTTGTTTAAAAGTCAATATTAGCGATGAAAATAATCATTCCTCGTTATTAAATTCTGAAGCTGAACAGATTCGAAATTCCCCATAAATCGAATTAATAACAGAAGAAGCTCTTTGATGTCGATTGATAAAGCTTTGTCAAAAGGGCGGAAAGAGACAAAAGTAGAAAATTGGTGTTATGTTGTTGTAGTTTTGGAATGCAGTGGAGCTCTCTTTCTGATGGAAATTATTGGTCGTCGTGTATTGGATTAACGGCAACCCAAAGCTATCATTGGTTGGGCCGCGGAATTAAATTACCAGCTACGAGTGGAGTATGCGTCGCCAACGTTTGCGGAAAGCTTAATGTGAATCGAACTGACGAATGAACTTGACAACGATATCACTTTCTGTAGTGAGGGTCCAATCTGTGATCCGCTGACTCCACAGAAGTCTGTTTCCGATTTCAATCGTGTGCGTCTATTCTAAAGTCTGTACTTGAATTTATTGATGTCCAATCGTATGAATCTCTATGAGAAAGTCTGCAAAATTGTTTTGCAAAAAGCCCACACAATGAAAAATTTCCAACCGTTGCAAAATATTAAATTGACTTTTCCATTTTTCAACATTTCTATTTTCAGTGTTTCAACATTATTTGTAACTTATATGCGTGTATAAAGATATAAAGAGCTTTTCTGAACTTTAAAGAAAACTTTCATAACAGCGACGATTTAAATAAGGCTACAACCGTAAATCTTATTTTCAAAAAGCGGTTTTTATTGAATTTTAAAGTTAATTTTTTGTAAATAATTTTACATTATACAAAATTGATATCGAGAGGCGGCATTCTGTATCATGTGAAGTTGGTTTTAAACTTTATTAGATATATTAATTTCACTGCTCTCGTCGATTATTGTTTGCAAAATTTATTCATGGAAAAAGAAATAGCATATTTAGTCTCGACACAAAAAGGTTGTTGAAAATTTTAAACCTATTATTTTATTTCTTAAATATTTAAAACAAAATAACAAAAATTAATTCCTACATGTGGTCTCGTATGGACATTGTCGTCAAAGAATAAGAACAAAGTAATCCACGAATGTCGTGCACTTCATCAATACAATTACACATACCAAAATGATATTATTTTAGATTTTAGATACTATTTTAAAAACCCAATTAACTTTACGAGGACCACAATTTTTAAGAAAAATTTTTTTAAATTACTTTCAAAAAGAGAATGTCGAAATAGATATGGATGAACAGAACGTTGAAGACACAAGAAAAAAGCAACAAAAAGACAAAAAATTGCCAAGAAAAAAAAAAGAAAAATCGGAAACGTCATGAACGAGAAAAACATCGAAATCTAGTCAGAAATAATAATCTACAACAACAAGACATTATGTCAAACAAAGAAAGAAGACAAGAGAAGAAAAGACGCGAGGACCTCATCCGAGATGAAGTTTACAGGAAAAAAGACTTTCTCATTTTTGATGAGAATGTAAAAATGTGCAAACAGGAAAAGAAGAAAGGTCGCTCATTTTTGGAAGCAACAAAAATGACAAAGGAATTATTAATAAATTGACGATTCTTGTGACGATCCTTTTTTCAAAACTCTTCTGGAAGACGATGAAAAATTAAATTTTAAGAGCTTTGTTGTTTGTCCGATAAGAAGATTAGGAACACATTACTTACGCTACTCAAATATTATTGTGATAGACAATTTATGTGCTCAAATAACGAAACAAAAGTTAGACGCTGTTCGCGGCAGCTCAAAACAGGATCAAGATTTTGAACATTGAATTAGTCAATAAGAATATTATTAATTGAAACGAACTGCCGGATCTCAATGTTTTCATTGCTTTATCTAAACTAAATTAGGCTGCTTTGTTTATATATGTATACTTCAGCCCGCTACAACATAGCATACATTGAAACATTGTATTACCTTTCTGAAAAACGCGACAGGCACCGAAATCCCGAATGTAAATCCTGCAGCATCTTTATGCGAGAGGAGCAAAATAAGAGCGAAAACGACAAACCGTTCTTTCCTTGAGTTACTCCGAGTTCCAAGATGAAAGAAGAGAAGAGAAAAGTCTAAGAAAAAGGGAAAAGAAGTCTACACGCAAAAAGAAGTAAAATAAATAAATAAAAAAAGCAGAAGGAGAAGAAGAAAAAGAAAAATATCGTAGTACGTTGGTTTCGAAGAGAGTGTCTTTTTAGCATTCGCTATAGCATTAGTTGAATTTTCGTTCGTCTTCTTTCGTCTTCGAAAAAGAGGCAGTTCTCTCTTCGACCCGAGCATTGCTATGTAATGCGAAACTAAAACAGAATTATCCGGTTCCTCCCTCTTTAGGGGATGAAAGGGAAAAGGGGCTCCAGCGTTGGTTGGGCGCCACCAATAACAGGGGGTGCATTATAGGAATTGACGACAAGTAGAAACAGTGACATTTGAAACTCAAAAATCTTAAAAAATAAAACCCCTTATCAAAATTGATATCATAAAACAAACAAAATGAATTGGCCCATATTTTTTAAGTAAAAACTTCTAGCCTCGAAAGAAGGGAAAGGAATTTACTTTTCCTAAAATTGATACTCTATTCAGAAAGACTTGTTCGTAGCAATTTAAGCATTTTTCTCCCAACTCGCTACGTAAAAAAGCCACTTAGAATTGAAAAAAATTGAATGTTATTTTTGTGCTGCCTCATAAAAAGAACATGTAAAATTTGCCACTTTTAGTAGAAAACTTTTTGTGTAAAAGTCAGAAAGCATAGAGGAAGATAGGCTGCTAGAAACAGACCGATAAGCCGGTGAGTACGGCAGTCGATCATCGTCCAAGTGGAAACGATCTACGGATCCTTTGCGCGTTTCGCTTGCCACGTCTCATTTCACTGAGCATCCAAATGAGTTTTTTACTAGAAATTTTCTTTACGCGTTGGCAGAAAACTGTACATATGTATATGTGTATACGATTGCGTATTCCCTCTAGAGCCCGGTAATCCATGAGTCATGCGTTACAGTGCAGGTCCGAAATTTATGGAATTTATGAGGACTCGGGCGAAATAATCCACGGGATTATCCGCTCCCTAAACTGTTCTCCTCCAGACCCGCGACTCTTTCGATTCTTTCGCATCAACGCTTTTCAAGTACATTTTGTCACGCTCCCGTTTCTCTTCTTTCATTCCTATTTTCCCGTATTTACAATTTACTTCCAATTGTTTGAATAAAACACAATTTATTTTTCATATATATAGAAAGTTTCATTTTTAATGGACGAGAACATAATTCTCCTAAAAATAATGCGCGTAAAGTTTTAAGAGGTGGAAAAAAATATTCTTTCTTCAAAGATAATATTGGACAATCTGATATTCCTTTAGTAAACTCTCTTCATTTGATACTATATTTTTATCCTGTCTGAGTGAAAATACTCTTTTTATTACTGAGAGAAATCTTTTTCAATGGCAAATGAATATTTTCAATCTAGAAGGAGAGAATACTTTCAAATGAAGAGGATTTACTTTAAGTACAGTATTGTTGAAAATGCTTTAAAAGAAAAAATTTCTTTTTTATAAAGTTTAAAATATTTTACGTCACTATTTATACTTTTACTAATCTTCTACGTTCTATGAAATCTGGTATCATAAAAATAAAAAAATAGAAAGATAGTGTGATATAGGAGTGGAGAAACAACAATTGATTATCCACAAATTTCGATATTTCCAAAGTGCACTTTCTATATTTGTAAAATAATGTATAGAACAAAGGCTTGTGATGTAATATTATTTCTGTTGTTCCTTAGATTTATTATAGAGTGATCTGAGGGAGAAACTTGAGAACCGAACAACTGTCTCCTGAGCAGGGAATAAATGATATATCGTTCGATTAGAAAAACCCTCATTTATGACAGAAAGAACCCTAAAAATATGAAACGCTTAGTGGGAAAATAAAAGCGAATAAATGCATCATATAGCTTTCTTTATCACTCAAGTTTTCTTTTATTTCAAGATTTTCAATAGTCAATGCACTTTAATTAATTATTTCATCAATACCCACTTAATAATAATTCTATATTCTATATCGAATAATTCTATATTTATTATTAAAAAAAAATTTCATCATTTCATTTTATCAATAATTGACATATTATTCATTTTTTTTCATTTTCATACAGAATTTTGACTCTTTCCCTGATTGTAAAGAATATTATATGATTCGCTTTAAAAATTATTAGGAACACAAACATAGTTTTTCTGCAGACATCAAATTGAGACAAAAAACGAATCAAAACGAAAATTCGTTTTTGTTTTTGATTCGTTTTTTGTCTCAATTTGATGCCCGCAGAAAAACAGAATAAATAATCAATTTACAAAAGTAAAATCTTTTTTTCGTATATATGCTGAGCACACTCTTCGCAGCTTTTCACCTTCATCTCGACAACTTATCACATAAATCTTGAGTCATTCGTGAGGTGTTCATTATCTAAGATTTGGAAATGAAAGAGTAAGTTTGATGTGCTGCGAATAGTGTGTGTATTAGTGAGCAGCAACCCTCCCGGCCCAGAGGGGTTCTGAGTAGTAGTAGTGGCTGGGGTGATGGACGACACCGTGGACTGCAGTGCGACATGTATGGGAACGTGGCCCTTGGGAGTGGGCTCAGCGAAGGGCGACGAGCGTATTCGCCTAGCGAAATTATATCACAATACTATGCACCCTATCACGTTTCCAAGCTTCGGGCGCTTTTTTAATAGTTCCAACACTTCTGCATCTCATTAAAATCCAACGGGATTCTCGACGATCAAATCACCCGTTTACGATGTTGAAAGATGAAACATGTCTGCTCCCGATTGATACACGAGCAATTCGATACTCCTATGATAGTTTTTCATCAAAGCGGAGAATATATTTATCATGAGAAGAAAATTCGATCCTACCAAGGAAAATTAATAATGTTTAAATTTAAAGGTAAAAGTAAAGATAGTTTTTAGTCCCTAGCAACAAGCTTTTTACTTGCCAAAAATAAAAATTTTATCCAGAAACCAAAAAATTGAAAATCAAAAAGAAAACAGCAATTCTTTTATTTATTCAAAGGTGAGAACGGCAAATTACAATCTTAAATATGTAACTAAATTCATATTTCAAAAAGAAGAAATTGTTACACATAAAATTCAAATGGGAATATTTTATCAATTTCTCTCCTTCTTCTTCCACTTTGTAACTCGAGGCCTTTTGTGTAAGTCAGAGTATTATGGTTGTATTTCGGTTGCAACAATAGAGGCTTCAGTTATATTAATTAAATTTTCGCACAAGTTCTCCAGTACTGTTCCCATTTCCGTATTGATTATAGACTAGTGCCATAAGTGTGGTAGAAGAAGACAATTTTAGTTTCATAAAAATATTAAATAGGTACTCATACACTGAATGCCTATAAAAGATATTAATATTTAATAATTACATCTACTTTCACGCGTTTTAAAATATTCAATTATGAAGCTGAATTTAAAATAAAATTTTCCTACCACATTGAAACATTAATGCAAAACTGCTCAATTCAGTTGGTAATAATTTCATTAATAATGAATCATTTTTTATCCTTATGAAATATTACGCAGGTAATTATAGAATCTTATCATTATTATAAAATCTTATTAATATTATAAAATCTTATTATTATAATATCAAGCAGTGTCTTTCGAGGATAATTGACACAAGTTCGATAGATTCAATAATAAATTGCGTGGGACAAATGATTTCTGGGAATGACGAAATTTATATTAAAGTCATATCAAAGTAAATGGCCACGATCAAGTCTAGATTGCCAGTAATGGGTTCGCTTAGATATTCAAATCTAGTCTTTCATAAGCTAAAAGCATTCGAATTCTATCGTTACATTCGCTTTACATGACTTAGTTGAAAGAACACCAACTACTTCTTAAATTAGACACGTCCCAAGACTCACATCAAACGATTCTAATTTTCAACTTAACATTTCAAACTTAATGTATTCTATTAAATTCCAACCGATATTGAATAGATGAATTTCTCTTACATTTAATAAGTATCACGTGTCGAATAATATTGAATAATGAAAAAGAGATTCTTATTTCAAAGATTTTAATGTAATTTTTTGATTTAATTGTAAATAAAAGGTTACACCCTTAAATGCGGAAGGTGGTAATTATTTGGACAAACTGATTTTGCGAATGAAGCTTATTCCTAGAGTGACAAGAGCAGGATGGAATTCGTCCAATCATGACGCTCACTTTTTGGAGCGTAGGGTAGAGCTTTCTATTCGAAAAAGCTTTGTAATGCCTGAGGCTTGAAATAGTCGCGTCTAGCTTTTGCGGGACGTCACTTCGCGTTTGTTGGGGAGCGCTGTCGGGGCCACGGGTGCCATGTCAGGCTAATCTAATTAAAGGACCGATGGCCAGAGCAACCGGCACACACGTATCAGTCTGATTTGCATATGAAGCAATTCGAAAGCCCCACGATTATTAACGCAACAACACGGGAAGCCTGTTTCTGGATCGCACACGTGGAGCCTCTGTCCTATTAGTTTCCACTTCGTGATGAGCGCCAAGCATGATCTTGCAGTCTGGCGCCTGTCATCGAACATGCTCTCGACAGTCAGAATGTCCTCAATTCGCTTTCAATCGGGGCGCTGATTTTCGATGATAGGAGAATTGATTTTTGGATAGAATTTTTCCAGCATTTTCTCCACTTTGAATTGGGGAAATTTAAACAATACCGAATAACTGTCAATTCGATTTGCTGCTAGCCGTGGCAAAGCATTTGCGTCAGTTTATCAAATTCAATGTCACGTCGCGACGGGTCTTTCACTGGAGAGTCCACGTGGTCTTTTCTTTCGACGAGACGTCTCTCCGATAAACGAATTGTTCATGGGGACGGCATCCGGCAATGTCGACGAAAATAGTCGATACGCGTGAGTCGCATGGAGACTGTATCCACCTCTCCGTGTTCTCCCCAGGGAATCCCTTTTTCGCGACGAGCGAAACAACATTGACACGAGAACAACGCGTGTTTTGCAAGAAGGTGCGGAAGTCAACTCCCTCACTTCCCACAAAATTCAGCAATAATACGGCAAGGGGCAGGCCTTACGAATGAGTTCCTTTCATCTTAAGCTTCGCCGAATGCAAATTGCCCTTGTCGTAAAACGCCTTCTCGTTCGGAAAGAGGGATTCGCTGACGATGATAGACGCAGACGACACCGAACGAATGTGTATGTTGTGTGCCTTTTTCTCATCGTCTTCAACTTGATTTGGTTCTAGCTCTCGAATAGTGTATAGAAATATTCATTGTCCCCACATTCTCAGTTTTCCTTCTTTCTTATTCGCAAATAATTCTCCTCGCGTCATTTGTCAGATGATTCCAGCAGAAAATTTCATCTCTTATATATTCATTGAATTTTATAAAATTTTATTTATGTCTACTGTCGGTGTACACTGACAGTAGATATAAATAAAATTTTAATGAACGAGTATTAACTTTTCGACGGTAGTTTATAAATTTCTGAAATCAGATTTTCAACAAAAGACTTTGCCTACTTCAATAAAAGCTCAAGCTTTCTGGAAGGCTTTCTGTAGAGGCGTAGAAGTTACTTTAGTTGAAACTATATTGACAAACGATAAAATCTAGTTGGAAGGTCTCCACCTATAAATTTCGCAGCACTTCCGCTCGACGAATCGTTCGACAAACCGCTTGCAGAATAAATCACTTCCACCCGGTAGAAGGTTTCCCACCGATTCGTAATATTTCCATTCTTGAATTAAGGAAACTGCAGCAATGAATCCACGTGGAATTTGCGCACTGCAATCCAACGAATTTATCATTTTCGCCTCCAATTTTTTTCCCCCTTTTTAGAGCAAACATTTTTAATACGTCCGATAAAATAGGATTTCAAATTTCCAATTTCTTAATTGATTATAGGAATTAGAAATTAAAATTGAAAGTAAAAAAATTAATACAAGATTTCTCGTAGGAAGTTCCGGATACAAGAGAGCGGAAATGCTCAACTCGTTAGACGAAACATCGTGAGGCGTAGACGCGATATTCGCCTCGAGCAAACGGCTCGACTAACGACATCGTCCTTTTAAAAGGCCGATGTATAAATATGCAGGACGCAGCGCGTTAATTAATGCAATCAGCGAATTTACTCTAATACTTTCAAGTCTTCAACCACAATCTCGAATTTGAAATACTTACACGTACCTCTCGAAATATGCGATAACAAATAGTCGTCATTAGTTACTTTATGGTCAAATGTCACAGGGTCACACAATTCTCTACATAATAGACACCCGCATGATGTTGGATTATTCATCGAGTAGTGATGCTGACCAATCGGGCCGAACAATATTGAGCAGAGTGATCTGATCCGCAAAATCAAGGATTAGTTTCAACAATATCAAATTCGAATGCTGGTCGTGTGTGTACTCAAACATTTTATTATCAATAAAATTCAATCAATATTCTGCTGCCCTGAATTATTAAATAACAAATGTGGGAAAAATCTTACAATATTATCTCAACTGTATAAAATATTACAAGAAAAAAAGAAGGCAATGACAGTGATGATTTTAACAAGAAAGAACATCACTGTCGAGAGCTAATACGAATCAAGAATTTCGAGCTAAGGTAGGTGGGATAGCATCGTGAAAAAATAAATTTTAACTCTCTGTACCTACACGTACAGTTACGTATTTAAAGCCGTTAATAAAATTATAAGCAAATTAATTGGAAATCGATTACAAGTTCTCTTCCTTTATAGCGAAAGGCAGTTATAGGTGTTTATAATTATAGACGGTTAAATTTTACATATATACATTATTCTCCTTTTATGACTTATGAATAAGGTAATTAAGGTAAATTATTTAATCAGTAAAATACTCTGTAATGAAATATAGATAACCCTTTAAATAGTAAATGCAGATACTATTGCGGTCTTAACGTTATTTGCTGCATTATTTTACTGGATTTTTTCAAATAAAAATAAATCTTCAAGCGCATATAGCCTACATTGAATGACGTGATGAATGTTTGACACAAATTTCTAAATGTCTATTATTGAATATAGTGTATCGATTATCTCTGTATAATGTGGTATATAGTCGCTCCCCGTGTTACAGGAATGTAAGGTTACGACTTTTCTTTACTTATTCATAGAGCATTTACTTAGAGCCAAAGAGGGGCCGTTAGAAAAGAACGAGCCCTTCGAGATAACTTCAATTTACGATTTCAGTCTTTACGGTGCTTAACTCGTTTAAGGAGAGCTATTGGTTGTTCCAGCTTCAGGACAGGTCGTATTTTTGCAAATTTTCAGTAATGATCGACATTCACTGCCTCTATATTTTCTGTCGTCTCGATTCGATTGCTTTTTTAAACTTTCATTTCCAATAGCTGTTTGGTGTTGTTTAAAACTTTACGGACAATAGAATAATCACATATTTTTGGAACTTATAAATAAGAGAGGATACAGTAGTAGCAGGTACCAAAAAACTAAGATTCGCAATAAAAAAAATATGTGGAGAGAAAAGGAAAAATTAATCAACAAATGGACAACAACAACAACACGCGTAAAGAACAAGAAGACCAAACAGAAAAATGAAATTTTCATTTGTAAAACACTGATGAAAGAAGATTTAAACCTACGTAAGAGTTGTCCATCAGCAAAAGCTAGTCGCAAGATGAAAAGATAACCATTGTCGTATTTATATGTGCTCACATCACATTATGATATAGTCTCGCGAAAATTACCAACGTACTTCTACCGAAACGCGGGCGCGACGATATTTTTGCAGTGAATAATGAGCCTGTCTCTTAGGAATTTCAAATCCATTATCATAATAGCAAGCCATTGCGAAAATTTAATATTTCGCAAGGTAAATGTTGGAGTATAAAATTTCCCTTTATTTATACGATTTGTTTATGGTTATAAGAACAATAAAGAAAGAGAAGAAACTAAAAAGTTGCAAGACAAGGGACATATTATATCGTTTATCGAGAAATCGCGAGGCAAAAATCGTATAGTGAACTTGCACTTGTTATCGGTTCGATTCGCGTACGGGCTCAATATCGTCTGCCTTTCCGAGAAATTTGCTTACTGCTATTATATTGTAGGCACACACAACAATCGTTAACCAACACAAGCGAATAGATATCAAGAATGGTGCACGAATGGGTGAGTAAATCGTCCATCCGTCGTTTGTTCAACTACAAGCAAGCATTCTCAACCATATGTCGCTGGAACGTGAATCTAATCGCATTGCAATCGAAGCATGCAGCGATCGTATTTGCAACTTCTTAGACGCACAATAATGCAATGTCTCAAATATCATGCGGATGCACTGAAAATCAACTTTTTACAATCTCTTCTACAAGCTCCGAATGCAGTTTTTAAATTTTAGTTTCTATTTAATCGCCATATAAGACTATAAAAGGAAAAATTCCTTTCTAAAATTAAATCTGAATAGAAAAGAAACAATTTAATGAATTACAATAACAATGTTTTTAGAGGCCTTCTTTTCAAATGAATTTGTTGGAAAATTTTCGCATACAAATTGAACAAGATTTTTATTCTACTAGATAAAAATGATGTACATTATGTTACAGTCGGGTTTGTATTCTTATATACAATTTGCGCTTTGCCATTCTCATATGTAAACTTTATACACTTTGTTCCCTTTGGCACTGTTGTGTGACACTGTTTCAACGAAAAATCGGAACATGAAACACAGGTGTTAGCCCATTTCCGAAACATCTCTCGTGGAAATATCACAGAGAAGAATGAGCAAAAGTCGCTTGATTGATGCGCGTTCGCTTCCTGAATTTGAATTCAACTCAACAGAATACTCGTGTCAATATTTGCTTGCTCGAGCGAAATTATTCGTCATAGATGTAACCCGCGCATTTTGAATGACCAACATTCAGCGGGTATGAAAAATGTTTTTATTTCCAGACAAAAGATTTAAACCAAGAACGAACAGACACATGGAACATTTTTTTTCGACTATTTTTGCAAGTGTCGATATTTCGATAATTTTATGTCTAATTCTCGAATTTTATTTTCTCTTTCATGTTTAAACAAATACTTTTTCTTGATAATATATTGAATACTCAAAGTTGAAATGCAGCTCTCGATAAGTGTGTGTAAACTTATATCAAAACGACGCGACGGACTCTCAGAACGAGTTCAGAGGGCGAGATAGCAATCAGTGTCCCGTGTCAACAGGCACTTTATGCATGTTTGGATAAAAAAAGATTGGTGAAAAACTTAAAGAAAATTAGATGAGACTAGATCCATCTAAACTCAGCAAATCCTTTGCAAAAATATATTCTGGAAATTCCACATCGTTTCTCGTGTATGAATTTTTCGACTTCCAGTCACGTCTTCAAAAAGTTTTGGAAATGTCTTAGAAATATTTCTTAAATCTCTGTCATTTTGAACAAAAAAAAATGTAAAACTCTATTTGAGACGATTTTTCTTTTATTCTCAAAATATAGAAATTTAACCGAGTTTATAAAATGAATAATAATGTTTTTCTCTTGATGGAAATTTTAATTAAATGGGATATTTTTGGGTATACATTTGATTTTAATGAATTTTATAAAATGGCTTTGAAGTCTGACAAAAATAGTCTTTTTTTCTCTGTCATTTATAATAAACAATTCATAATCCTACATAATTTTCAAAAGTAGCATGGGCTTAGTGAAGTTTTTTGGTTTTAAAGTTTCTCATAAATTGCATATTTCAGTTTTGTCCCATTTTTTCTATTCTACATGGAGAAAACTAAATATTCAAAAGTATAGATGTTGAAAAAATATATTAACTCTTAACATCAAAAATATAAAACTTTAATAGCTAGATATTCAAATCACATGCTAGATATTAACGCTTAACATCCAAATATTTACTTTTAATATCTAGATAGCTGTCCATATGTTAAAGAATAAAAATATTAAACTTTAACATCTAGATATTTACCTTAAATATCCATTTTTCTCCGCGTATATTACTAAATAGACAATTCATTATTTTTACAAGGCCTTTTTTTATATTTTATTTTTTATTCGACATTTTTCGTACATTGAACGTTCAGATCTTCAAGTACATAAAAAATGTACACATGTATACCTATATACGCTTAATTAACATATAATTAAAAATGCAACATGTTCCTAGCTTAATATCAACTCAAAGGCTTCTAAAAATGCATTTTACAATGCAGTGTGTTCCAATTTTTTCCCAAATTCTTTTGTCATTTTAAAATAATTCTTTTCTTCCACATTTAGCGCAGCGCTTCACGTTTTTAGTAATCCGAAAAAAAGATTTCAAAAATTTTGTCAGATTTTACCTGGAGATTTTCTCCAAGAATGTTATTTTCATTGTACAGAAGAAATTGGTTTAATTTCTAGAAAGGCGCTGAAATCTATTTCTTGATAAAAGAAAATGAATATCTACGTATAGTTTTCTCTTCCATGTTCGGAGAGATTTCTCAGAAAGTGCCCCCTTATCAAATTTCCATGCAAGTTCCGTGAAAATTCCAGGGGGCACTTTCCGAGGAATCTTACTGCATGGGAACGTTAATCTTCAAATCAATTCCTTCTAGATTTTCCACATGAAAAGTTTTCTCAGCTTAGGTAAAAGCTGGTGAACGTTATCGAAACATTCCTCAAGCTATTTCCTCGAAAGGAAACAGGAAAGTTTTTGTCAAGAAATGCAAAGAACCTGAAAATAGTCATTGAGAAACCATGCAAATGTCCACTTTTATGAGCTTTTCTCCTCGACATGTGCGCAGATATAAAGTTTTCTCGTAGAAATAGGCGAGTTTCGGAAGTGTTGTCGCTTTAGTTGGACCAGTGTTACTGCTACTGCGATACTTATGGTATTTTCAAGAAGGGAAATGGAAAATACTTGAGCGACATAAGTGGTCGCATTTATCGAGCCGATAAATCGAGGCTTCAGTTGAATTACTTTTTAAAGCAGGACGCGAGCCAACACAAGGTTGGTCGCTGAACGGTCACGCAAGCAGAGAAATGACCTCTCGTCACCATATATGGCAGAGAAACCACCCACGTCTTACGTGGCTTTTCGCCTCCTCGCCATCCTTTTTTCTCTTATTACATATCAACCCTTCCTTCCTCTCTTCACTCCACCTTTTCTAGCACCGGACATCCAGTCACCTTTTGCTCTCGAGAAAAGCGCTTCGAACAGTTTCCACCCTTTTCCGATCTACTTAAATTTCATTCCTCTTCTTCGAGAAATAAGAAGATATGGACAAGAAATCTATTACTGAATGTCCACGTCGTGGTGATCGTTTGTGATGGAAAACTATTGCTTCGTGTTAAAAATCACACCTCTCGACTGCGCTTATTACAAAAATCAACTATAATAATCTGATTTCTTCATGTTTTACTAATTAATAAAATTTTCAAGAATAATTACATTCTACGAAGGATTAAAGATTAAACTAAAATTGTATTGTGACGCGAAAGGTCGAATGGTTTTTCTCCCAAAAAATTATAGGTTAGGGTTGTTAATTTTAAAGTGATATTAAATAAAGAGGATTAATTCTCAGTGCAAACTAATTGGATTTAAATCCTTATTACAACCAGAATATTCAATAAAAGTTATGTTTTATTTTATAAAATTAAATAAAGATCCAGTAAAGAACCTGAAAGGATCATAAACATAACCTAAAATTTTTTTGGGAGATATAAAGCAACACATATTTTTAATATGTGATGTTTAAAATAATAATAGTAAAATAGAAACTCACGATGCGATCAGTCAAAAGAATAATGCTTACCTGAAACAGAAAGAATTTCAATTATCATTAAATGATCATTTCGTTTATGCTTAAATATATGTGAAGATAGTGTATTAATATAATAAAATAAGTACATAACACTCAAAGCAAACGTAAAAATAAAGAATGACGTTGATATACAATAATGAACTGAGGTAGAAAATCTTATGCAAAGGTAATTACATCTTGAATCTTAAATATAGCAAAGAGGCGGGCAAATTGGTTGATTACGACTTCTACATTTCACTTAAAACTGCTTAAAACTGAATTAGAGGTGGCGCAATCGACCCTTAATAAGCCAATTTTATAGTTAAATATGGTCTGTGGCTAGAAATTTATGCTTTAAAGTTACTACCCTGATGGCACAAACCTCCCATAAATGTCTTCCATTCTCTCCAAATGTTTACGGTCGTTTTGTCGTTGTCCTATCGGGGTATATATTTCGGTTGGAAGTACCATAAATTTTGTAAACACCATTTTTTCTGAATAAATATTAACCACAATTTTTTTTCGACTTGAGAGATGGTGTAATAAAATTTTCCCTTTCTTTAGACAACACAGTAAAAAATTCGCGTGAGAAGATTACCAAACAGAAGGCAATATATACACTGTCACTAAAAAGAAAAAAAAATGCAATATCTATTTTTCTCCAGTTTACAATGAAAGTAGTTTATAAACATTTTTGTTAAAAAAACATTTCCACCTACACCACAAAAAATAAAATGTAAAAAGGCAGAAATAAATGAAATAAATTTTGCCAGGCACAGTTGTTTCGACAAGTCTCTCAAGTTATGGCAATATGAAGGAATGCAACGCAATTTTAATTTTAATTTGTCAAACTGTAATCAATTATAATTGTCTTATTTTTCTTTTGAGGCAAATTGAATTTTTGTATAGAATGGAAAAAAAGAAAAAGTGAATTGGATTTGGTTTTTGTATTTTTATGCGGAGAACTAGAATGCTTATATTACCAGTTTCTATAGAGATCCATAGAACGTTGGCAAATTGAGACTACACACTGCACTGCGGCTATATCTAGAACAGCCCTTCGTTAGAACCGTCAATTAACGCGAATCGAATTAAGCCCGTTCTCCATTCCGGAAATCGGCCTATGGACCAAACATCCCATTGGGTAGTACTTCCGATTTGTGGTTTGCTTAATGCTTAATGGATAGTTTGTTTCGTTGCTCAGCTCTAATTACGAATTAATGAATAAATTTCTTACACTTGTAATTTATTTCAGGAAAACTACTTTTAAGTATAGTGTTTTTTGCACTTTTTAGTAATAAAACACTTTAATTCTGTTTATTACAATTTTTTAACTCTTAATATTTATAAGGTCTGTGATATCTCGTCGTTAAAGCTTGTTGACTAATTAATTTTCTATTATTAATAACTCTTTGTACATAAAAGAGTAAAATATGTAATAAAGACGGGATATTTTGTAATGTGCAACCATACACGTAGTCTTTTGTAATAAAAATGATACAAAGAGAAAAGAGTAAGTTGTATATATAGAGAGAGGGTGGGTGGGTGGAGGAAATCAAATGCTTACTCTTTGTATTCTCTTTCGATGGTGCTCCTTTCGTCGCAAAATAGCTCCCAAGATATTTGCTGTGAAAACACACGAAGCACGCTCGGCAACTCTATGGTACATATTCCGGTCAAGACGTGTGGCCCCATTCTCTTCCTCTAGAATAAACACTCTCAAATTGTGCTTTCGAATCATTTTCCGTTATATAAACATATGTTTCTATTATTTATGTCCCGCGCTATCGCATATCAAGATCAAGAGATGATTTAGCGGCTAATTTTCATCATTTAACCCAGGTAATTGGCTGGGCTTTGGGAGTCACATATGAATATGCCAGCTTCGGCCAATTTGCATAGATTTATGGCAGGAGGGTATTCTTTCTGCGATTGTCAGAGAAGTTATATTAATCGCAGGATGGAGCGCTTCGGACTTTGGGTCGACAAGAGATATTTTGCATAGCCCGAAGCCCATAGTCCATTTGATGTGGTCAGACACCCACCCTTTAGTTAGACGTTGGCGCTCCCTTCCCCCCGAGAGTTGCGCTATCTTACACGCTGTTAAACAGGGAGGATGCTCGCAGGATATTGCAAGCTGCTAGGATGTTTGACTTGCCAAGTAAACCACCCGCTCCTCGATCCTCAAATCTCGATCCTTCCCTTATTCCCTTTTCTCTCATCACCCCGTTCCTCCTATGTATGGCGTTCTAATAAGGGAGATTATACTTAGTAAGTGAGCTTTCTCAAACTTCGCCTCGAGGTTGCCGTACGCGCCACGCCGCGTTGCGCTGCGCCGCTTCAAATTGCGGCTTACCTATCCTAATTAATTTCGCTAGATTTATGTGTGCGACGAAGAAGAGTCCGAATTACGTCGTTGCGTCACTATGATATATGTCAACTGCGAGGTCAACTGTCAAGTCAACAATAAAGAATAAAGATAGTGTATCAATATAATAAAATAAGCATCACATAACAAAAAGTACATCAAATAAAAAACAAAAATTACTTCCAAAGTTGAATTTTTCATATAAAAAAATATAAAAAATTACACAATGACTTTTCCCCGACCCATGGCAACCCTGTTATACATCTTTTTTTTATTATTTTTAACTTTCTAACATAAAAAAAGGTATTATTGAAGATCAAAAAGGGAATGAGAAGAAAGGGAGGAAGAAAATACGCCGAGAGATGCGGAGGAACGAAATTCCGACTCCGACAAGGAGAACCCGTAATGATATGGAGCATTTGGCTTTATAAGACTTTGGACATGCCATTCGTTGTGAAAAATTCCAGACGCTTTTCCTACGTGAAAGCTCTTACAATCAAATGTCGAAAGCTTTTTCGCATATACTTTTACGCACTAATGTCTCTTTCTAATTATTTCACATTTTATCACAAATATCACAATTAATAAATTATTCTTCCTTTAAGGAAGATCATTTCTGTACTCTTCTTTGATTTTACACATTTCTTTTTATTGCAATGAATGATTAATTTCCTCGGAAGTATTTTCAATTCTATAAAGTCAATTTAATTATAAACTGATCAAAAATATATTATTCAATGAGATGAATAATCAATTATTGACTAGAAAATAAATATAAAGATCTTATTTTGTGAATTAAAATATTAAGTGAGTTTCTTTAAAATTCAAGAGAAATCCATTGTTAAAAGACAAGTATAATAAATTTCAAAATACTTTTTCAGAATTTAAAATTATAACTCCAATGCAAACCGAAAACTTCAAGTTTTCTTTATGGAAAAATAAAATAAATAGCTTAATAGTCGAGAAAAAAATGAAAATTGTCATACCAACACATTTTAATACATTTAAGGAAGGGAAAAAATAATAGCGTATTTTTGAAAATCGATAAAAAAGAATGTTGCAATATTGTGCAGTGAAAGGAAAAATGCAATTTTCTCGCGAAGGTTGTTCGTCCTCAGTTTTAATAGAGACGAAATCGATTTCATCCTCGATTTTCATAGGTGTTGTCGTGAAAGAATTGAGCGGAGAAAAAATAAATTGTTTGTCGTTTGAAAACTAGGCATCAGAATATTGATTTCTGTGCCTAGTGGTTTAAGCGGATCTGCTATATAAGTTGAATTTGGATTCACTCGGCGTTGACGTGCGTAGGGAAGCGGAAGTGGGAATGGATTTAAAACCTTTTATATAGCAAACATTCGCACGAACGGCATCCCAACACGATGGATCACGGATTCTACTCGCACGTGCGACTCTCTATTCTCTAATTTACAAAAAAAATAAATATATATGTATTGAATAAAATACATTTCATTTTTCAACTATTATATGCTGACCACGTACTAAATTGAAAAAATTTAATGAATATATATGTCAATAAAGTAACTTTTGAATTGATGGATGCAAAAAAGCAGTAGGTTCTCTATGGTTAAGAAAGTATGTGTGTAATTTTTGTTAAAATGATTTAGTCCAAATTTTTCGTTTTTAATTCCAAGTAATTACTAAACTTCACTTTGACGTTCTGATATTTTATTTTAAAAGTCAAAAAATAAGAATTAAAAAAAACGTTTAATAGTACTTTAAGACAAACGTGAATCTGGTCGAATAAACGTTTTTACAAAATTACAATTCTTGGGGAAAAAATCGGTTAGTCAAAGTCTATTTCTTGTCGACTTTCTCGACAATATTAATATTCGGCATCGTCCTTTGTCGACTGTTTATTTAATTTTTCTCAACTATATTCCGGACTGAGCCCTTGAAAGCTGGTTCCCGACGTCATTTCTTCTTTGCGCCTATTTCTTTTCTTCCACCCTCATCTATTTTACGCGTTGACATTTCTCATCAGTTCTGCCTCACTCTCTCACTCCCCTCCTCTCTCTGCTTTATGCATATAACTATATGCGTTCTTTTAATGAGATTCTTAAAATACAACTTCGTATTCTGCCTCAGCTTAGAGTGCTCTTAAACATGAATCTGCGCATGGGATTATTTGTAGTCAATTATTAAAATGAGATTTAAGTATTTTTTTATTTTATTGTAATGTTAAGACCCTGTTTCGTTCACAATTGACAAAATTTAAATGAAACCGAAATTTTATTTAAACCCAATATAATTTATTTGAACCAAATAAAAGAATATTTGTCTCTAAGAGTCCTTCGTATTAAATATTTAGTCGATTTTTAAAACATTTTTCATGTGACATAAAATTTTTCTCATATCCTTTAATAATTTTCCAAGATTTTCACGATATTAAGAAGACATTAAAAGAATTATTACTTTAAATTTATTTCACATTACAATTTAATTCAAAGAACCATATTAAAGTTTACTTTTTTAAAATTTCAATGTTTATATTTATTGAAAGTTTCTTGATATGACATGAAATATGCAATTCGTTATACTTGATATTATATAATCGTGCAGACGAGAATTCATCATTCAGTTTATTTTTAAAAATATAATTATTTTAAAATTCGTCTGCCTTCAAATTTTATTAATTTGGTCCAAGTAAATTTGTATCTTATAAAATATTAATAAATAAGAAATTATGTCGTTTATTTGTAGAGTTGAGATTTTGTACAAAACTTTCATTTTTAATGTGACATTAATGCGATTCAAATATACAGAGTTTTTCTGCTGATATCAAATTGAGATAAAAAAGGAATGAAAATGTAGCAACATTTTGATTCGTTTTTTGTCTCAATTTGATATCTGCAGAAAAACTATGATAGTATCATTTAAGACCTTGAAAAATGTATAGAAAAATATTTTTTAATATTTTTTCGAAAAGAATCGTTCTTATCATGGGCGAACCTTTTTTCTCGCGTGACACTCTCTCAGAGGAGAGTTGTGCTAGCGATGTTGCGATAACAAACGTTGGAATCGATCGACTCTTTCTCCCGGAAATAACCATCGCTCTGGTGGTCACTTCATTCCTTTTTCTTTTATTTGAGCAACTTCGATTCAAGTGTATAAAATGCTTTAAAGGAAACAAGTGGGTTAATTCGATTATTATATTTACACCTGTACCATTTTGTTGAGCGTGCTCACTCTGGAACGGGTCTTTTTGTTTTTTTTCGAGAAAAATAACTGAAAGAGGGGAAAAAATGAAATCATAAAATTATGACCCCACCTTCAATGCAACGCTGCACCTGCTGCCTCTGTTTTTCGTCCTAACGCTTTAGGCTTTACGAGCCCAGTTATTGCCGTAATCGCGCAAAAGCGAAAAATGTTGGAAAAAAGTTCCCCTCCAAAGCAAATTAATGTAAACTTGGCCAGTCCAACACTTTAGCAACTTTTTATCTCTTGGTTTTTAAATGCATTCGCTACTTTGCACTTGTTTCTGAGAGTCGTTGCAATTTTATGAACTTGAAAAACCGCATTTGTATTTATTACACTGTTTTTTGCCAAACGTACTGCATTAATGTATGGCATTAATATAGAAAAGGTATACATACATACATACATATGGAGAAGAATTTCTCATCATCCAACTATTTTTCAAAAAGCAGTTTCTCAAAAGTTGTTATTATAGTATAAATATAATGTATAATATAGGCACGTGTGTTGTTAAAAAGTACTTTAATTAGAATTATTCCTCTTGTCCTATATCTCTCTTTAAATTATTGTCAGCATACATTCGTTGCAGCTAACAGGGTCTTCGAGAGATTCTGATAACATCTCTTAATGTATTTCCCTTCTTCTTTCTCCTTCTCTTTATCTCTTTCTCCGCATGCTCTACTAGAATTTTATTCAAGAAATAATTCTTCACCATCTTTCGTAAATCGTTCGTCGTCGATAAACTCTGTAATCGCAGTGATCAAATCAGATATATACATTCCAAATGTAATAGCGCCAAAAAAGTCACTAGTTATTTTCAATTTCTTCAAAATTTAAATAATTCACTTAGTACATAATTAATTATTATTGTTTATATTTTCAAAAATTTGAATACAATTCTTCGGAAGAATTCAGTTATTTTTATAAATAATAAAATACTTTCAAAGAATTTCAATTAAGTTCAAAAACTTTAATAAAATTGTTCCTAGAAATTCAAAATAATCTTCATAAAAAGTAAAATTCCTCGGAGGATTTAAATTATTTTCAAAAATTTTAAACAAATTCTTGTCAAGAATTCAATTTTTTTTACAAATAATTTCCCGAATTCTTTACAAAATTTCAATTATTTTTTATTTTCAAAAATTTGAAATAAATTCTCGTCAAGAAATCCTTCCGAAGTAAAATTCATCGAAAAATTATTTTAAAAAGGTTGAAAAAATTCTTTGTTTAATTTAATTATTTTCAAAATTTTCAATTGAAATTATTCAAAAAAACTCCATTATTTAAAAAAAAAATTTAAAGAAATTCTTCAAAAGAATTTAATTAAGATTTTTAAAAATTTTAAATAAAATTTTTTCATGAATGCGATTACTTTCATAAATAACAAAATTTTGCGAAGGAATCTAATTATTCTCAAATTTTTTGACAAAATTCTTTGCAAGAATTCAATGATTTTTAATATATTAATTTTAAAATTGAAAATATTTGAAAAGAAAAATTATTAAAAAACAACTAACTTCAAAACGATTATTAATATAGATCCATTCTGTAAAAGTGGAAGGAGTGAGGGAGTATTATTTTTATGAAATTGACATAAAAATTAATTTGTTAATAAATTCACAAACATGCGGTGTTTTAAATGAAAAATCAAATATTGAAAATTGATTTTTAAAAAAAAATTATTTTCTCCTCATTATTATAACAGTGTTGACATGCCTATTATTGGATTAGAATTGAATAAAGTTAATTATGACACTTAATTATGTTGATAAGTTTAATGGAAAATAAATGTATGCTTTGAGTAGTCTCGACATTGCGAGAGTTAGTGGCTTCGTTAAGAAGTTTTCATTTGTATCTATTGGCGAGTTTATAAATTCCAGTGAGTTATAGATTTTCTGTACGTAGGTAGATATTGTCCCGAGATACGACTTCCAGAACCGATAAGAGACACGTTTCTATATCGATGGACAAGTCTTTCTTATCGAAATGAATAAACAGGTACAACCATGATTTCTGCGGAGGTGGATGAACACTATTTAATGACTCAATTTTCCCCATCGACTTTTCAGATCAAGCGTGTAATTATCCTGTTGGGAGCGGTGTCCAATCGACCACACGACAGACTATAAATTCTAATACACAGCTCCCACACAAAAGAAAGCATGAATTATACCAAATTTGGTTCTCATTGTTTCGTGCGGCATTATTTTTAATACACTGTAAATTAACAATGGCGTTTGCCTCGATTATTAACAATTTTTTCCCTCGGTTACAATTTCTAAATTTGGTGCTGCTATTATTTATTTTTAAAAACTAGTAATTGTAGTGTCTAATACATCTGATTTTTTTTACTTTAATTCATTCTACGGACATTCTTGTTAACAAAGTCGGTGCTTATAATTTAGAGGATAAATGTGAATCTTTCGCGTCAATGATTCTGACTCGTCCATGTCATTGGGCGTGAAAAGTTTTATCTTTAAAAGTCTTATCTCTTAGCAAGATGTTAAGGGCCCTCACGCCAATCCCGTAAAGATTTTACTTCGTGAGAAAGCAGAACAATTTACAATATTCTGTATTCAAATAAACTTAATTCCTCCCTGTCAGTTTTTAGGAGGACCAAGTCTTTTTATTGCACACTAATTACATGATGCAATATTTATTTGTTTGCATTCTTCTGAGTCACTACAATCCTGTTTGCTTATACTTTATTCCCACAAGTCGATAATTTACATTCTACCAATAAATACACCTATGTTTTCCTTTCTCAAAGAAAAAAAAAAAAAAAAAAAAAATCTGCAATCTTTTATCTATTACAGTAAATTTTTTACTTTACAGAAAACCCTTCCTTTGAGCTTGTCAGTGAAGATAATTACAATAATTCCCCCATCTCCAATAATACATTTTGTAGCACGTTCAGTGCTGGATTGAAGAGAAGGTTTTCTAAGCTTTCCGGGATCAAAGGTCTTTCGGTTCGAAATGTTGCGTTTGCTTTACAAATTGGTAATTGTGGTATAGAATAAGACAAACTCGAAAATTACACAAACTCTACGAAAATTCATATCATAATTTGAAAAAGTATTTTTTGGTTAATTTTATAATTTTTTATAATATTAATTCGATGTTTGTAAAGGTTTTTAGAATTATTCACTCTTTTAAAGTTCTGAACGAAATTTATTTTTTCTTTTTCAAATTAAAATTTTATTGCAGTAATATTGCGACATGTGTGCGTTAAAATAATTAAATTATAAAGATACTTAATGTTCAATTTTTTTTTCGCTTTTTTTAATAGTCATTAATTTTTATAAATATTTATGGTGGCAAAAAATTCCGTTCATTTGCATGTTCAAAATTGGTGGATCATGAATATTACACGGAAAGAAAATAAATATCAAATTTTTGTAAAAGTATTTTACAATTTGGGAAAAAATGCGGCGAAGAGAAATTCGGATATAAAAAATACTAAACTTTAAAAGAAATTATATAAAATTTACTACAGGGTTGCAAGAAAAATTTGTTTTTCCCTAATTTCCAGACATCAGAATTTCGACTTTTTGAGTTTTCTGAACAACAATTTTATAAAATTTCAATGACAGGGTGGCCACATGTCAGTAAAGTCAGGGAAATGTCAGAAAAAAAATTTTTTATCAGGGGAATTAAGAAAATTGAGACTATTTTCGACTTTTATTCCAAACATTGCTACAAAATACCACAGTTTTTAGTAAAAAAAAGTGCAACTTATTTTGAGTTACGCAATTATACAAAATTGAGTTTATATATTTAAATAATTGAATTCTAGAAGAACTTTTGGAAGGTTATTTAAATTAATTGATTCAGAGATGAAGCTTAGTTGAAAATTATAGAAAATAATTGAATTCAGAAAGGGTTGCAATTGTAATTTTGTAGAAATTATTAAAATTCATAAATTTTACTCATTTTTTGTAAACATTAATATTTTCATGTAAAAAGAATTTTGTCATGGAAAGTAATTTTAATGTCAGTAAATTGTCTGGGAACTTGTGACCACCCTGAATGAAAAAAATTCTTTCCATCTAATTTCAACACACATGATATAAAATGAACACTAAATATAAAGTGCAAAAAAGGCATTTTCTAATGCAAGAGTAAAATTATGACATGGTAAAATTTTCTTTTACATTTCTCCGTTTAGAAAAACCGAAAACATGAGAGTGCACTCGGAAAAAAAAGTTGGATTTGAGCGACTTACTTTTGACTAGCTTGGCAGTTTGCAAAGAAAATCGTGTAAGTAAAAGTACTCGTGCGGTGTTTGTGAACGAACGTGAGTAGTACGTTTTACGACTTGGGAGTTTTATGGCGATGTCTTGCGCGTTCGCGACCGCTCGTCGACGTGCTAAAATTCGGCAACATCTATACACTGCGGTAAGTGTTCAGGATATTCTTGCTGATACGTGGAGAAAAAAATCCAGGTGCGCTTCGCAATCATTTTAAAAGAAAACTCTTGATCAAATTCATTCTTTAACAAATAAAAAGGCACAAACAAACCTTTACACTTTTGTCTTTTATTCTTAAACAAATAAAAAGACACAATCTGTTTTTATCTGTTTAAGAATATAATTTTATTGATTAAAATCTAGAAAATAAATTTATTTCGTCACTTTTGTTTATTCTTTTCTATTTTCTGTTTTTTTTCGATTTTTATTTCAACTCTATAATAATTTATCGCTTATGTGAAAAGATACTCTTTCTTGTGTGCAAAATTTACTATGTGCAATGAGGAAAAACTTTTTACTTTTTTGGATATAAACAATAAAGATTGATTCGAAGATATAACGGGTGATTGTTTATATTAACATTAGAGACAAGTTATTTGCGTTTATGTAAGCAACCAAGGGGCCTATAAAATGAGCCCCTGGGGTTCAGTTTGCGAGTTTACAATTTTATTACGTGTATTTGATTGTGTCAATAAATTCCATACAAGTTATGGTGTTCCAAGTTCCACCTATTATTTCAGGCCACTTGTCCAGAAAATCTTCTTTGCACATTGTTATAAAAATATTTTCCTTCACCCTTTTCTTTCATCTCTTCTCATGAATAAAATCTTGAATAAAATTGTCTGCCTCACATCAAACTTTGGTCAAACTGTCACTGTGTATTTTTTTTTGTATTTTGTATTTAATACAAAATAATCTAAAGTACACTTTAACGCAGTTAAAAGTTTGTTTTTTTTGTTTTTCCAATTCAAATAGCTCTCTGGGCATTAAAATCGCTGATGCTGATAGTTTCGACGTTTAGAGACACATTGGGACGATCTTGAATGTGGGTCAGTTTGTAATTAGGTATAGGGAACGATTGAACATGATTCGCATGCGAATCTCGTAAAAAGACCACATCGAGCATATAACGTTCGGAATATAAAAAAGTTAGTTCTATGATTCAAGGCACAAAAGCTCCACCCACCAGCAGAGATGTATGCATCACGATACAAACTCTTCATTGAAATTCTATGTGTTTATACATTTATATCTTCTCTTTTACGGGATGTACTTTAATAGTAGTGAGCAGAGAATTTCATCGGATTCAACTAAATCAGCTGTAAATACAGCAGTGTAAAAATATATGTGCGTTCAACAATTTTAATGCATACAAATGTAACGAATTTTTAAATTGAGAAATGAAAAATTAATTTCTGCTGAAGAAACATTTTTTTATCAGTAACAATTTTATTTTGTACAAGAAGAAGAAAAAATTGTCTTACCTCAATTATTTGATGATAAAAAACGCACTGTCTTTAAGTTTAATTAGAGCAAACTTTTACTATTCTGTATGAATTATAATGAAGTTACGACTTTTTCCAATATTTTTTTCTATTTTAAAAATATTTCTATAATTAAAATGTCACGAATACCTTTAAAACCACTAGTAGACATTCATTTGAAATTTTAATAACTGTTTCTACCACTGTTTCCGCAATTAAAGTGTTTCAACAATTCTGTTGAATTATTTCACTAGGTTACTATTTTTATACATTTTTCGACTGAAATATTACTGAAAAAGTTTGCAAAAATATTTTATTAAACGCGAATTCGCTACTATTTCTCATTACTGTATAAACAAATCTAATTATGTCGATGCAAGTTCGTTAAGTGCTTCAGCAGTATTTTTCTCATTTACATTTCTTTTTTTACACAGAGTTTTCGATTCTTCTCATTAGAGAGAAAAGTATGTTTTTTCGAATGGGGAGAAATTATGTAAGCAAAGTTCTGCATAAGATGAATGAGAATAAACTGAATGGCTGAGAAAATGGAGGCGTGGATGGGGAATCGATGCTTTAATCACCGGCAATTACCGATGCCTAATCAATTACGTTAACACAATCTGCTCACATACTATCGGCTGACCAGGTGCCGTAATTACAGTCGACTCCAAAATGTGATTCTGTACATACACATATCCATGAGGGAGAAAATCTGTCCACGCCACAGGATCGGACTCCTCATTTTGTGGTCGACTATAAATTCCTCACTTTACAAGGCCCAGTGTGAAATCAAAATTTGAACACCTCTAACTAAGACTTTGATAAATTTTCCATTTGCAATTGGAAAGAGAACTCTCAAATTAAATAAAAATAAATATAAACGAAATATTGAATTTTAGACATTTTTGGTATATAGCCAAAAATATTTCAAGCCACTTTTGCTGCTGTATGTGAGAAAATGAAAAATCCATTTACTTTTGTTAAAAGAAACTGTCTTCCCCTCAATTTCAAAGGATTCAAGAATTTGCTGAGGCGAATTTACTTTCGTCTCGAGAGATGTGTCCCCTCGTTAGATCTCATTAGATAACAGAAACGTTTATTAAAGAAGACGCGAGATGGTACTTGAAAATTTAATTAAAAACTTGAAGATTAAGTATTCTTTAAAAAGCTTTTACAAACAAAAAATTTAATAATTTAGACAGACATCATATGACGTTCACACCGAATGCCATTCAATAAGACCACATGGATACAGATTTGGACACAGGTCTTGCAGCATCTTTAATTTTCGAAAAAAGATTAATTCCCCAAGAAGTAGGTTTTCGATTTTTAAGTCCATAATTTTGATATGAATGAATAATGAATGAAAACTATTTACATGAAATGTGTCACCAAGGGCGATTGAAAATGGTATTAAAATTAAAAAACAGAGGAAGGGCAGGAGTTGTAGCGGCGAATCACAAAGCTTTTGAAGCCACATGAAGGTTTTACTTATATACATATTCTCGTGGTAGTTTATGGAACACAATATGTCCAGTGAGCTTTGGCAGCGGCTTTGGCTTTTAGTAATAAGAATAAAGCAATTATGTAGCTATTGTACGCGCCAAAGTTGTCGATCGATCGATCGATCAAATCGGGCGATCCACAAGAGGCTATTAATTGGCACCGACCAATAAACGCTTTGACCCAAAAGAACCCGATGATATTTATTTATTACCGGTCTTTTTTATTTTCTCACTCCATTAAGACGAACTACAATATTTATTTTTATTCAATTAACTATGAACCATACATACTATTAGCATTTAACCAAAAGCAATTTTCAACGAAATTAGTCCTTTTTTAGTTGTTTCAATAAATAATCATTTTTTGAGACCAATTTTTGTATGAATAGAAAAAATTGGTTCGAAAACTAAGTTTTGTCACTATACCAGTGGAAAGGCTTTATTATCATGAAACGATCGACTTTAGCCCAGGTCGAGGGGAACGTTTTGAGTTCAAGCGAATGAGGGTTATCAGAGTTTCCCCACGTGCGTATATTAAATTTTAAGAAAATAGCCACTTCATTGAATTTTAATGGAAGAACGGAGGGAAAGGTAGTCGAATTTTATTTACGTTTATCGTTAGGTATTTCACTAAACTCCATTGATCGGATGTTGGTAATCCTAATAGCAATTTTGCAACTGGTAAAACTAAAAGTGACCTATTTTCGTAATCGATATTTCTGTTTTTCAATTACCTAATTATATAGAGAAAACTATTTTATGCGCATAGAATATTTTCCGTATTCCCAATGGGAAATTTACAACTGGCGTAGTACTGCGCCAGCACTGGCAGCACTGGCGGCAAGGCTGAGAGCCAGCACTGGCATAACTCTGGGATGATAACGCCGTCTGGCGCTGCCGAAGTACTGTCTGTCAGTGCTGCCAGACAGCGCTGGCGCAGCACTGGACCAGTGCTGGCTGAGAATATTGCCGCAATAAATGCCGTATTGCTATTAATTAGTCGTAAATTAATAATTATAAATAATTTAACAACAAAATGGTAAATAATATTAATAAATAGTTATTATTCATAAAATATTTCTCTTCTTAAAGAAATTGTATTAAAGATGGAGACTAACAATGGATATAGTAAATGAAGTAGAAAAAAATTGTTTATAACATTTAAAAATTAAATAATAAACAATTACAGTAAGTGTGCATTAGATTTTCATATTTTAGTACCTAACGATTGGAATCTAGAAATATCGCAAACCTATGAAAATAAACAAAATTGCTGACGAGGGGAATCGAACCTACGACCTACGGACTAACAGACTAACGCTCTAACCACTATGCTAACGACACGTGTGTGCAGTAAAATTTTAATATCTCAGTATCATTCAGACATACAATTATTGAGTCAAAGATGAGAAAAAAATAGGGATACGTTAGAAATAATAAATTGAAATAAAATAAATTAAACTAAATTTTTAAAAATTAAATTAAATTACTTTACTTATTGCATTTAACATTTTACGTAATTCTTAAATTACGTGGTAATTTTTTAATAATTTTTTATTCATAGTAAGAAGTATAATAGTATTTTAATAGGAACCAAATTATTATTGAGATTAAAGTTTAAATTTTGTTTATAATTTTAATTTGTTTAAATAATTTATTATTTACAAAATTAGACAATTGTGTTAAATTGTTATTATTAAATTTAATAAGAATAAAAAATGAACAACTGAAAAGTAAAATATTAGTTTTTTTTCAATAAATTTATATTTATAAACATTTATAAACTTTTTTTATAATTTTTTTCAAGTTTATGTCAAAAAAGCAATGTTGGCAAAGAGCGTCGTGAACAATTTTTCTATACTCAGCCAGCACTTGCCGCCGTGGCTTGTCCAAGCTTTGGCGAAACAAAAATTCTGTACTGCGCCAGCACTAATTGTCGAGGCTCGGCTAGACTACGCCGAACAATCGCCTGAGCACTAAGCCAGTGGTGAACATCGGCACTACACTGGCATTTCCCATTGGGCATTTGACCTGATATTATAAATAAAATTGTTTCAGAGTAAAGGATAATTATTAAAAAATTGATGTGACTTACTCACGGATATAAGAAAATTAAAATTGGGTTATCATTTCTTATTTATTTTTAAATTTTAAGCTTTATTTTCTTTTTTAAAAGAAGGTTAAAAATGTTTGTCCTATATGGAAAAGGGATTAATTTTATTATATTTTGTTTATCTGAGCAATCGATGTGCACTTGTTTGTAGAAAAATCTTATGTGGTGGAGTAGAAAAGTAATAAATCTCTTGAACTGTTGTTTGTAATGAAGAGGAAAAAGGTGCATTTCGCACATTTGTTCCTTTTTGCGCGAGTGCACTTTGGAGAACGCCATTAATTTCCAGTTAACGCCAATGCGGTTATTAGAGGTCGTAAAGCATGCATCGTAATATCTCACCAAATAAAAACAAGTTGTTCATCTCAAGTGCGTGGCTAACTATTTCGCAGGTTAAGAAGTTATAAGAACAATTCCGAGCGGAAATAATTACAAAGAAATGGTAGGATAAAAGAAACGATAATATAATGTACGTTGTAAATCGTCATTTCCACTTGCGAGTATTATTCATTGGATAACGACGACGACGACGACGATGCGAGGGTTTATCTTGCCTGTTCATGCCTGTTTCATAACGGGTTCCTCCGAACCTGAATTGCTTCTGTTTTCATTCGAAAAGCCTCCTTCCATTCGGCAACTGGAGATGGCGACTGTTGCTAAAGGAATGCACAACGAAATTCGATACTCGCCCAGATTCGAATTAACCGAATATCCACGAAGAATCCTTCCTGCTACCCTGCTACCACTTCCTACTTACAAATGGATTAGAATGTGGATTTAATCGATTTGCTGTTCTTTCAACTCTAGTGCTTCTTTCTTTCAATCTCTTGTGGTCGGAGAGGCAAATAAAATTTCAACTTAATGGGATTTTCGTTTAAATGAGAGTAATCTTTTGATCAATTTTCCATTCTAGTGTACAAGAAAATTCATTTTTCAATGCATAAGTAGAAATTCTTTAAAATTTAAAAACAAAAAAAGGAAGTAAATTTTTAAATTTTTCGTCACTAGTTGTGAATCTTTGAAAGATTTCGAATAATTTCTCCTTGAAAGAGAGTTTACACAGAAAAATGTTTGTAAGCCAAAAGAAATGAATTGTAAATAATTTTAAGCCAGACTTTAAAATGTTTGCATTTATTGAAGCTTTAGAGGAAGAATTTAAAGAAGTTGGCATTTTTGAAAGACAATAAAGCACCTGAAATAAATTTCCATAAGATTATAAAGGTCTTTGCTTTCTCACAGAGCTTGGCTTCCACTCTTAGAGAGCTGCATTATATTTTTGGAGACGACAGAAGCTCCCAAGACACCAAGTGTGCCTATGAATCTTTTAACACCTAACCTTTTCGTGGTAATTGCGAAGGATATTCAGTAGTTAGCGTCTCCACGTGAAACTAGCCGTTCTCCATTTAATTGGCTTGTTAGTAACCCCGATGATAGCGTAAAAAAGGACAGAATCCTTTCATCTGATGTTTGGAAACTCTCGTAAAGCCTATATTGACACTTGATTGATATTGAAAACCTCGAGGAATAATTAAAATATTTTTGTAAAAACAACACGGAAAAACAATTTGGTACGAAAATGAATTATATTAATTTGGCGATTGTTACAGTTTGAAATGAAACGATATTCCCAAGTGGTAAAAATTTCTGCAAACATTTCATTGAATTCGAACACGATTAACAGAAGTACAGGGTGAAACTGGAATCGTGAAAAAGCTGGAATACTCGAAGCTTATCGGCTTCCACAACCGCGGTATAACTATAGACTCGTTTGTTTCTGGCTGGCCAAAACAACCACTGATACAAAATGTTACAAGCCGGAAGGCTTATCAGTCGATCACTCAACTGCCTTTAAAAGAGGAAAAAAGAATCCTCTCTACGCTTTTACGGGCGCTTTTACGTGTAATGTATTCGAGATAAATTTGACACTTTTGATTACTTCAGGACCTGTTCAGGACCCCATAATGCTGATCAATTATTCAAAGTAAATTAAACCTGAAAACTTAAAAATAAAATACAAATTTACGCTCATGAAAAATTCTTTAAAACAATTTATTGATCTTTGGATTGAAATTATATAAAAAAACCGAAAATTTAGCCTTATCTTGAAATTCATTAAATTGTTTGTTAAAATACTGACAATATTAAATTTTATGTACCCTTTCTGAGTCTCAATATTCGATGAGAAATTTAACTATATACTCTTTTATTAAAAGGGGAAAAAACTATTATAAATATGTTATAAATTGTATTATCTCCTAATGGAGAACATTAATTATGTTATAAGTTTCTCGCCGCGCTCAACCGTCTGCAAAACCTTGTATAGGTATTTAATAGAGTCATTACTCAAAGTAGCTGCCACTCCTTTTAAATAAGTCCCTGTGAAAGAGAACAACTTTTTTTATTTACTCTACATTTTTTTTAAAGTTACAAAATCGGATCCTGTAATTAAATTATAATTTATTTAGATATTTTTAAATATTACTTTCATTTTTCAATTGAGATTATTGAGAGCGAATTTAATAACTTGGAACACAGAATTTATAAAATTCATTATCAGTTGTAATTTGTTAAATGAAAATTATAAGAGCAATTTTACCTGATCATATCAGGACAAATTGAATTTTAAAAAAATGAAGCCTCACATGCACTTGATCTCCGTCAGTAGATAAGTATACTGCAAGGGTGATAACATTGTGGAAAGTACCAAGGAAACTCTAGTACCGAATAATTAGATTAAATAGCAACTGGAGCGCGTTAAGCACACCCCGAGACTAGAATGAGTTGTGGGTTACTAGTAAACACAATGTGTAACCTAGCAGAGTCAAGATTTGCCACAAGCTATGATCCAGGAAAATAATCGATATTTCATTATTACGAAACATCAAATCTATTACTGTTAGTTCCTTATTCATCCGATTACATGCAAATTAGAAATTAATCCATCATTAATACAATAATAATACTACTTTATATTGCGTTAGCTGTAAAATGATACACAAAATATATTTTGAAATTCTTTATATACAAAATCATCGAATTGAAAATAAAAATGGAAATTTTTAAATGAAACATTATTGAACTACTGAAAAAACAGATGGAAAACCCTATTTATAAAGTGTGGAAATTCGCAGTCTGTTCAAATTGAACAAAGCGAACATTTAATGAAAATAATACTAAATTTAGCTTCAAAATGATCACCAGTAATATTCCTCAAAACTGTCAAATTAAATTTTCGAGGTACTAAAAATGCTTTCCAAAATAGTAATAAATGTCACTTTAGCAATATCTCTCGCATGAGCAACGCTGAACAATTTACGGCCTTCTACTTTCAGGTCAGTCGTTTTAGAGTGCGTTTCACGATCTGATCGTAATTTACTTTTTTGCCAATACAACCCAGCGTTTTTACCACCTTTTCTGAATTTTTGTGTCTAATGCTCTGAAAAAAACCTGTTTCTCATGCGCTTATTAGTCGCAGCCTTAGGTAAGGTAATTTAAAACTAGTTGACAATGACTTTGGTTCATTGTACAAGGTTAACAAAAATTTCTTCTACTCTTGCAGAAAATATTTTCCTAAACATTAAAAATTTCGTCAATACTGATAAAAATCAATCTTTAGATTTACTCCAAACGCAGATTTAAAAAACGTTTCTATCTTTTTGGTGCGAATAGTTGAATTTCATTGGGCTGAAGTTTCTAATCAATCCTATGAAATCAAAGTATTCACACTTTTAGAGATTGAATGTACAGAATTTTAAATCTTTCCATGTAAAGCCGGAGCTCGATTTTTAAATCATTTGCATTAACACCAAATCAGGGTTGCCACGCAACCTAAAAAACCTGGAGATGTCAGGGAATTTGAAATGAGTAAAAGCTAAGCGTGGCAATCCTGCAAATGTTATACAACATATAAAAATTAGAAAGTTCAAAAAGAATGATTATTCTAGTACAACTTTATTATAATATGCAATAAAATTGTAGGTTATAGTTATATTAAATTTGATGTTTCGGATCAATAAACTGCAGTAAGTAAATCTTTGACAATGGCAAAGAGAGAGAACAAATTTGAAACTTGGAGAGTCCCTATCTGTTCGGACAACTTGAAGCACGGGTCTAACTCCCTTCAGGGTAGTTCCTATATACGAAACTTTACAATAGAACCTTTCTTTACAATAGATGGGTAGTTTACATTTATTATGCCCGTCGCGAAACTAATGTACATCCATTTCCCACTTGAGAATAGGTCTCGAGGCATATATTCACTATATGCATATTTCAAAACAATTTTTCCATTATGAAAGAAACTAAAAAGCATATTTTTGCATCGATGCATGCAAAAACAGCACATAGGCAAATTTTTTCCTCTCTTTATCGATATTCGTTGTTTCCTCCAACTTTAATTATGTTTGCATAACTTTGCATGAAATTTTTCGCATATTTCCCAGTGAGAAGTTTATCAATTTTTATATACATATTTCCCAAAAAAATACCTATATAATATTGTCACTATGGAGTTTTGAATAGTATTAGGAAATTGTTGATTTTTAAATATATTTTGTATTTCGAACGTTGCTTATATAGATTCTTTTTTCGATACGTTTTTTGTCTCAATTTGATATCCTTAAAAACCTGAGAGAATAGCTTCTTTTCGATGCTATTTTATTAACAGTGGATAACTTTTTGCAATACAAGTAGTTTAGGAATTTATGCTTCCATCCCCATATTTAAAAGTGCGTAACAACCTTAAATATCTTGCTTCTTGGAAGAAAAGTGTGGGCGTCCAGGCGAATACCCGATTCGAATACACATTATCGATGTGTAAAATACACGTTAGTTGACAGCCTTAACAATGGCAACAAACTTGAGTGCATGGACGTCTTGTTGTTGGTGAGGTACAATAGTCAAGTTGTTTAACTGATTAGTAGCAGAGTAGTTGAGCATAACTTCTCTTCGCCATGACGATTTCCTGCCTTGTTCGACCATCCGCCTCGACTGCTCGTCTCACTCCATCACATTTGTCATATACATAAATTTGCATTTCACAAATTCATATTAAGTCACACGCCACGAGATTCCAAATTTCAAAACGTAATAAAACTTGTATCTTATTTCCCAGGAGTAGTGGCACACGGCATATTTCAAAAAGTTCTTTATTTACAGTTTTTCAGTTTTCCAGTGGATCCAGTTTCATTAGATTATGCATAAGTTTCGAAAAAAGTGTGATTTAGTTTAGAAACTAAAATTTCGAATTAAGTTTAGTAAATCTTTCAATTTTCGTGTGAAATTCGAGTTAATTTATCTGTCATTAGATAGCTTAATGTTAAGTTAGTGATAAATTCGATCTTGAATTTTGAAATATTAGATTTTTAGAGAATATTCATGCGTCTCAAATTTTTCCATTAAGCGATTAAGTTGAACAAACTTTTTTCCTCTGTGAAGGTAGAGATTTAAATTTCAATTCAATAGGATATAACTGAATAAAACAATTTTAAAAAGAGAGTGAATTCAAAAGAGAAAAATGCAATTGTAATTGGGGGTGTGACCTACTCTTTTTTCTCTTTGTAATTGCGTATAGAACACTTTTGCTGAGCATCACTTTTGTGGAAATAAATTTTCGGTTTATAATTTCCAATTTAAAGCACTGTAGGTAAATATAGAAAGTCAATTTTCGAAATCTAAAATTGAAGAATTATCTTTTATCACTTCTTAAAAAATGATTCTTACAATTAAATGACAAAAATATTGTCTTAATTTTCATAACATGTGAATTAATACGGAAAGCCCTCGAAAATGTGATATTTGGTTCTATGAAGGATTAAGAAATCAGTTGGAAGAGATTCAGTAGCATTGGCTTTGTTCGTACTTTACTCTCCTGGTGTGGGAATCCTTCCCCGGATATCGTTATCTTCGATATCGTCGCGTCAATGAGATTGCGATCTTTGCAGCTAGTTATATAATTCTTTAAGGACTCTGAACAAGTTTCCAATAGAGCCAACTCAACCTCCAGGTCAGGTATCCATCGTTAGTGTATACTTTTCTTTCTTTACATATATTTAGGTATTCTATAGCAGCAGCTTTACTTATATTATTAAAAAACTTTTATTATATCTCCCTGACAGGGAGACGGATGAAAAATTGTCTGGAATCTCAACAAGAAATCAAATTACCATCAGTGTTGTCGAATATTTTCCAAAATATACATAATGTGAAGATAAGAAGAAGAGGAAGAAGGAAGTGGTATAAAATTCGAGTGCCCTCGACTCTCGAGACGAACGGTCTGGTCAGGTGGAGGTTTCCGGCAAGTTTTTTTTTATTGCAAGCTTGGCTTCTATAATACTGAAAGGAGAGAGTTGGATTCTGGAACAACAAAGCTGCAAGCAATGGGAAACAAACCCGGTCTGTTCGCATGTGCGTAACTCATCTGCATGGAAAGCACAATGGGATCTCGTCCATTCTGAACACGGCAAACACTCTGCAACCATGTTCCGCGAACCAATAGGAAACCACTTCATCATGCTTCTCTAACCCTTTCGTCCGTCGAGAGTAGCGACGGTCAATATTTAGATAGCTACGTGTCTTTTGTGTAAACTACTGCCTTCATCAGCTGCGCATCAATGACTGTTCACAATTCGCGTATTTAGTTGAGATCCGTTCCTCATCAATTAAGGTTAAGGTGACACGTGGAATCAAGACGCACCTCGACAACAATTCATCGGCCCATGAATGTGAAAGTGGTTTTAAAAAGTTGAAAAACTATTTCCCTTACGAATACGGTAGTCCTTTTGGCGCGACGTTCGAGATAAAGAAAGGGTCGAGTAAAGTAGAGGGAGGGAAAAGAAAAAATGAAAGGAATGGCAGTGAAAACTTTGCGAAAACCCCTTAGCCGGTTCGTCTGCGCTTCAAAGTTATTCCGAAGAATTATTGAAAGTCTTCGACTCCCATTCCTCTTTTCCTCGCTTCTTATGGTATAGTGTTTGGAAGCTCTTCTTATTTCGCAAAGTCTCGCCCACCTGTCTGGGTTCGTCGAGTGAGAGTTGGCACCCACCAGCGTCGGCCAATACCTGGCTACAACACCACTTCCGGTCTAATGAATGGGACCTTAATGGACGCCTTGTTTACGATCTAAGTTTCTCCGATTAATTAACGAGACGAGGTAGGGTCTGTTTCGTACAACCTTTCCCATAATAAACACCAAGGGTTTCCGCAGCTTTACTTCTCGACCGCTGCGCTGGAGACTGAACAACACTGGATGGCTCAAAGTCCCTGTGCCAAACCGAGAGCACCATTTGCAAAACCCATAAAATTTATCACAAACCGCCTCGTGTTTCATTTCACCTCGCTAATGAATTAATTTTTTAATGGAGCCTCCTACACTTTCTACCAAGGCTTCTTAACATTTTTTCTCCTCTCCCTGCGTATTGATTCTTACATTCTTAAGGGATACTTTTTTTAACATCCTTTTCTTCTTAAATCGCAGTTTTGAAAGTTGTCTAGCGATTAGGCTGAAGAATTTAGATCACAACGTGCGATTGATAAAAGTGGAGGACATTTTGAACCCCGTGGACGGAAATTTCATGGTTGGTTGGATCATGGTGCACCTTTAATCACCGCTGAAGCAAACACGCTAACCAAGTGCGAGTGCGACTGCACATTGCGAAAGACAGACAGACAGACAGAAAAACAAGGGTCGAACCGACGCGACGCGTCGTGGTGCGACACTGTGCGACACGCCGTGTGGGGTCCCATTCTCGTATAACTTGCACAAGTACGAATGACTTGGCAAAAAGGCAAGAGAGAGAGAGAGAGAGAGCAGCGAGGAAAGGGATGCAGAAAATAAAATGGAACAATTGAATCTGGGCGCGGCAACTGACGTACCCAACGTACATTTTTATACAAGCACTTGCACATGTAAACATTTTGTATATACGTGTTCTTTTACATTGTACCCGACCTTGCGATTTGCATTTCCCCCTAACTTAAAAACGGATTTTAAAAAATCTATCCGATTATGTTTTTTGAAAAATTAATTTCAAAATTACTTATTTGCGACCTTAACTCTCTACGCAGGGTTCGCACTCGTCTACTAAAACCTACTATTTACTACTTTTTTACGTTCACAGTAAAAAGAAAATCTTATTTTAAGGCACGAAAGCTGCCTTAAATTAAGATGCAACATTTTTAAGACAGTCAATGTTGAATTTACGCACGTTTTTCGTATCCTTTAACATTATAGCAGACAGTGTTGAATTTAAGGCAGCTCTTAAATTAAGATTTACTTTTTACTGTGTTATGCTACTATTTGGGTACTGCGTTTTTAGATTTTTTCAGCCCGCAGTAAAAAACTACTATTTCTGTTTATTTTTTGAGAATTCTCACTACTTTAAATTCGATAAAAGGTATTTTGAAAAAATTAATTATTTAAAACAATGTTTATAAAATTCTTCTCAGGAATTCAATTATTTAAATTAAAATTTGTACAAAACTAGTCGAAAGAAATTAATTATTGAAAAATTTTTATAAAATTCTTCGCAAAAATTAAATTATTTTTATAAATATTTAAATTCTTTCATGAATAATAAAATTCGTTAAAGGAATTCAATTAATTATATCAGGATAAGAAAGAAGTAAATATTTTTGATGAAAATTAGGAAAATGATGCACTGAGAGAAGTTAAGCGCAGCATCTGTACTTTGACGTACAGCAGCGGCACATAATGATGAGGGACAGATACTGTACTTTCATACTTTGAAGTTGTGCAAATGCTGTATTTAAATTTTAAATCGAACATCAGCAGCGCCAAAAAAAGTACGGACTCTGACTTTCCTTGGGGGACGAACGTTTTAGTACAGATTACAGAATTTGTCCACCAAAAACGCAGAATCTATTTCAAAGTGGAACCGATGTTGCTCGAAGGTTAGGTTCAACATCTGTACTGTGCTCTATTCAGAATCTGCGCTTAACTTCTCTCAGTGTGGGGAAAATAAAAATAATGGAATGGAATTTTTGTCAGTTTTTGTCAAGTTTTTGTCAAGTTTTTGTCTAAACCGAGTTTTTTTTATCGTCAAGTTTTTCCAATTTTTTTAGTTTGAAAGCTACTTTTTTAAAATTAATTATCGAGTGCGAAGTTTGTCCAAGGTGAAAGATGCCCATCTGGGAAATAACATTAGCCTAATGTTATTTCCAAGATAGGTCTCTTATTTACTAAACAAATTAATTTTTAAAAATAAAAAATTTATTCACAGGATAAAACTGTTTTTCGATAAAATAAAGATTTGCCATTGTTACGCCATTGATAGTGAATGAAACAAGAGCGGAATGTGAGGATGCTCAATTACTCTCTCTCAAAGAGAGGAGTTCTTTGAAGCAAAATGAATGATCGAATATTGAATGTGACTTGTACGAATTGCTTAGTTCTTTGATTTAAGGAAATTCTTGAAAGAAATGAAATTTTAATTTCGATTGAAAATTTATCCGATTTTTTTTAATTTCATAGACACACAAGATCTAATCAGTGGCCAATCAAGTTAAGTTTCAAAGTGATCGAGAACTTAGGAAATTCAAATTTTGGCGTAATTGAACTTGGACGCTTTGTAACTTTTGGCAAAGTTTACACTTGAATGAATACGTTGAATGGAATTTTCGGGAAAATATTTTAATTCAAAAACGAGTAATTTGGGTAATATTGTAAAATATCGTAAATATTACACCCTACTCTTTTTTCTCCTTTTTCTAAAAATTTTTGAATTTTTGAATTTTCTTCCTTTTAGCTTCGTCTCTATTTTATTTAATTACAAGCTTTAGATTATAACTTTGTGTTAAATCTGATATTTCAACATACAATGTTGCAAGTTTCAACACTGAAATAATCTCAGGTGTTCAAATTCTCTGAAGATTTGTGTAAAATGAACCGAGAGAAAAATGAGACTGTTAAGATCAGGGAAGTGTCACATTTCTTATTAATCCGAAATGTGAGAAGATTTTTATTGGTTTCAAAGTAAAAGGTAAATGAACCCAAAGGTCATGCTTAAAACGATTTTGATCCCTTGGTTATGCTGGCAAGATCTATTTCTCCCTAAATTAGAGAAGAAAAGGTGATTAATTTTTTAATTTGTCTCAGTTTTTTCTTCTCGAGTTGCAACGCATTATTATATTTTATATTATAGTTAATTTTGATGAATTATCAAATATTCAAGTTACTTCACTTGATTAAGGAAACAGTTAAAATGACAAAATTGTACGGTGGTAAATTTATCCGAAACCTCAAGCGCTAGACAAAGGAGGTTGTAGTGATTCTTGGAAGTAGTTGTTGAATGGAAGAGCAAAGTGGACATCCTGCATAATGGAGGCAGTTGGCAAACTCGCCGCTTCGGTGCAAGAGGATCGTCGAAATAAGCGCTAAACGATATGACACTTCTCGTTGTTTACGAACACGACACCGAATCACCGATTTTACAGATCCACCCTTCCGAACTTGTGAGTGGCATTCAATGCCATCCCTTGTGAACTCAACGCCCGTCGTAATTTCATAGCTGCGCGAACCAGCGCGAACGAGACCGTCAATCCAAGTGTCGCAGGAGATACGGCAATTTTGGCAAACGTGAAAACTTTTCGCATTTATTGGCGCGGGGCCAGATATAGCTGTAAGTCTCATTTATAGACTTGGATAAGAGTATTCGGCTTTCATATGTGTTGTAGGGATGCCTCCCCAAGAGCGGCAAATCAAACAATAGACACTGAGGGTCACGTTCGTGGAAGAAAGGACCGTTATTATCTACAAATTTCTTCCATTCATGAATGACCAGCAGTATAAGGAATTTCCCCCAGAAAATAAAGGAGCTATTTCTATTAGTTCCTATATATATATATATATTTTAGCCCTTTATTATTTATTGCTTTCATCAGAAGTTTGCGATTTGTTTTATATCAAAACTCAGAAGTGGGGTCGAACCTAATAATAATAAAATTAAGTCAAATAATTCATAAAACTTTATCAACATTCGTGACTCACTCTAAAGATACCTCGAAAGATACCTAAGAAGCAACAAATTTTAGTTTTTGTCTATTTTTTAAGGAAGGTAAGAAATAAAATAATTTTCATTTGAATATGACAATTTCAAGCGAATATGTAAATAAATGTTGCTTCCCCTTGTGTTAGAACATGTGGAAAAATTTCAAATTTCCTTGATTTTTCAATGTATAAAGCGCAAAATTAGACTGCGTGACGGGAATTTTAGCATTTTTTCATCTTTTCATTCTTTGTCATCCAACTGGAAAATGCAAGGGACAGTGAAAATTACAAACGTACTGCGTGCTAATAAATTCACAACAGGTAATGAGTGCAGAGCGAGAAAAAAAGGAGGACAGAAACTGAATTATAAGAGTGTAAAATAAATCGAGTATATCCTGGAATAAGAGAGGAAGCAGCAAAGCATAAAAAAGTACGTGAATGTCACCCAGGGCTTGACCTTATTGTATTACTCGCTTTTCAGGTCACTGCGATAATTAGAACAAAAAACTAACGAGAATGAATGAATACAATATCTTAGAATAGAAGAAAGTGAGCAGAAAAAGCACCTTCACTTTTTTTACTATGTTTAAAGAGGGAAAGTATTTATGACATGAATGAAGTTTACATTTTGAGATGTTAAGGTGCCGAAGGAAAATAGGAAAGTCAAGAAAAGAGAAACAAGAGAATAGGAGCAAGTAAGTAGACTCTTATCTTTTATGCATTATCGGCAGCGTGGTCCTTTCTTGAGACTGGCATATCCGTATATTCTCATATTTCAGATCCAATATTATGCTAATATTTATCCGCAGATAGAATGCGATCGAGACGTCACGAAAAAAGCTAAGTCTGGGGAGCAAGAAAAACACATGAAGCACGTGCTTCATGTCGCTTGCCTTTGTTCTACGGTTTTCCTTCAAACGACTATTTAAAAAAATCCCAGAACAATAAAAATAGAATATAAGAAAGTTAGGTTTTAAAAACACAGCATACATTTGTATCGAAAATAAAATTTTACTACATGAATTGCTAATTCTTTTTGCTTATTGTTTGTCTTTTCAATCTTTCCCTGACTTTTCCCTGATCAATAACTTCTTTTTTCAATAAATATTTAATCACTATTATTTTTCTGTAGGAATTAAAATTCTTCAAAGCATTAAAATTCAACAACTTATAAGAATATTATTACAAAACATAAAGAATTAAAGATAATTGAAATTTTGACGAGAATTTAAAAATTTTTTTTGAAAATAATTGAATTTCTGGAATTATTTGTAACTTTTCCAAAATTCTATTTTTTTTAGTAGGTATATTATTAACTAAAATTTTTCCATTAATCTATTATTTCAGAAGAAGAACTGGAAAAAATTAAAGGTTTAGTATTAGAATTCATTTTTTTCAAGTAATTTTACTAAAAATCCCTGACTTTTTCCTCATTTCCCTGACCAATTTTACTTTCCCTGACTTTTCCCTGAATTCCCTGACCTGTGTCAACACTGCAGAAGAAGAAGTTTAGAAAAATAAGTGAAACACTTATATACATGTCTGAAATATCATTCGCAGTTTGATTTCTAGATTGAACACAATGTGGCTTGTAATATACATCATAGATTTCCAGGTTTATCGCGCGACTTACGGTTGACTTCCGCATTTTCAAAGCAAACTCATGTATTTCACTTTTATCTCTGACTCTGACTTGCCTCTCGGAATATATTCCATTCTGTTCGTTTTCTCTGAAATATGAATTTGTCTTGGAAGTCTCGGATTCAACTGAAGGCACACGCATCGACTCTTTTCTCGATATCTTTTAGCGTTATCCGTCGAAAAGTACACTACGGTCTACATGTATACACGTTTCCCTCTTGGCAATCATTGGACGGACGGTTATTTGTTATTTCGTCCCGTCCCAAGGCAACAGATCCTCGAGCCAAAAAGAATAAAGGAAGTAAACTGCAACCCAATTTCCTGCTCTTTCTTCAATGGCAAACCGACAATTAAATACCCTCTGATAAGAATGTAAAAAAGTGATTCTAAACTTTACATTTTAATTTCAACAAATAATTTTAAGAAACAATATTTATAGGTTCGAATGACAGCTCACGTCCAGATTTGCACTACAGCCAGTGTAGACTCAGCTTAAGGCTTTTCGCTGTGCGTCTGTACGTCTGTCCATTATTGCGATAGCGGCCAGCGTCAATATTAGCCTAAAGGGTTTTGCTGTGATTGTCTTTTGTCCTCACTGCATGGTACATGCTCGCAGGGCCTAAGCAATAGGCTCCATTGCGCACGCGATCCAGTTTAGTGTTTAGTTATCCTCTCCTCAGTTTACCCAGCTTTTCGACGCTATTAGGTCCTTGGGAATTGATGATTTAAACGACCGACTGAGTTTTCAAACAAAACTATTCTATTTACTTTCCCTTCTCATTTTCCAAAATCGCTTTCGTATAATAAATAATTTCGAGTATGTACTTACAATTCAGAGAAGTGTCAATAAAGAGGAAAGTGTGCTTACCTGAAACAAAAAAGCATATAATTGAAAGACTGCTTTTATTTATAAATCAAGAATTTGACATTATAATGTATTAAAACCGTTAAAAGTCAAGTTTTGGTATTGAATTTTCTTGTTTGTTCGAAAAGCATGATACCCGAAGATATCTATTTTTCAGAAAAAAATATCGAAGAGGAAACAAGGGTGCCATTTATGATTATGTTACGGCTGCTTTTTTATGATGAACTAAAAAAGTTGCTTAAAAAATGCGTTCTTTTTTACATCACTATTTCACCTTCGGTATATGTTGGAATTTACGAGGATACAGATCAGGTCTCGGCTTCAGAGACGCATTATAACTTCCAACATTCTATACTATACATGTAGATATGCGAATGTAGTCAATTCTCGTAGTAAAGATTTCATCGAAGAGAAGACTTCGACCTCAATCCTCTTACTCGGCAAAATGTAAATCCAATTCTCCTTACTTGATTTACGCTTTCGAAAAAACAAGCACACAATACCACCTGGCGAATTCATTCATTAAAACTTTAACAATTCTTTTAATAGGTTTTTGCAAAAAACAATAAATCAGCTTTAGTAAAATGCGACTTACAAATTGGAAAAGTTATTATTCCAGAGTGCATCATCATCAAGGATGTAAATGATCTTTTGCGCGGCTTTCTGTTGAAAAAAGATAACGGCACCTTAACAATCGTAAGGATTCTGGTTGGCGTTAAAGTTAAAAAAAGGGCATTTACATTTCCTGAGACTTATTACTCTAAGATAAACGTGGTTTCGCGCTTTAGCTGTCTTGTTTCCGTAAGGAAAATCGATGGCGCGAACGAAATCGGTGTGTGTAAATTTTTCGAAAATAAAAGGAATCGTTATGCAAAACGGTCTGGCTAAGTGCGCCGCACTCTGGAATTGGCTACAAGTCGACTGTAGGGTGGCGGGGAAGCCTCATAAGTAAAGTCGGCCTCACGCCGCAAAAACCAATATTTGCACCTGTATCTTTCTTATTTCCGACTTCAGTCGCGCTACTGCTATTCGAGTAAGAATATTATAATATGCATATACTGATTTTATCTCAATAGTGACAATTTATTTTCAAAAGAGGCATTGTACTTTTAACATTCCGTATACCTTTCTTCTCGACTCTATAAATTCTTATATAATTTTTATAATGCAATTTTATTCGAAAAAAACAAGTCTTTATGTAAGCGTTATTTGATGGGCAAAACTCAATATCGTACCTATAGCTACAAAATATAATTCTGTCTACATAAACAAATTACATCGTATACGGTATATTTCCATCAGTTATTTCAATTTAGAAGCAACATTCCATTTCAGATTGATGGTCAATCAAACCTAAAACTTGAATAAAATCTGCTCAAAATATCATGACCTACATGAATTAAAAAATGTTCCATTTTCAAAACATAAAAATTCTCTATGAAAAAGCAGCTCGAAAAGTCAAAGTATGTATCGAATACTTTCTCTCGGGAAAATTTGCATAGAATAAATACAACATATGTATTCATGTTGATATGTAGAAAAATTACAAATAAGGTCAACGGACATAAAATATAATATGATGCATGTGGAGCAAGTTATCTGCAGGAGAAGAAGAAGAAGAAGAAGAAAAGAACACGCAAGTCCTAATGGAACGACACCTGGTGTTGTCGTCATAAATGAGAACCGTGCATACCATACTTAGTTAGACACGAGATTGGAGTTTCATTTCGGTACTGCGTCCATTTCAATGAACATTTTAGATTTCGAAATGACAAAACAGGGTACGTTGCTCTTATTGCATTTAAGATAAATTTACTTCAAACACAATAAAACCCCTTTGCCAACTGTAATATTCACTCGGGTTTTCCAGGTTTACTGCCATCGTTAAATCTGAATTGTTCTACACTTGTATTTATATATATATATATGTATATGTATGTATATACCCTTTTGGTTAAATTGCCCAAAATTTTAATCTTCCACCTGTGAATATTATAATTTTGCCCATTTCAAGAACAATGTCTCTCTCATTTCATGTAAATCCTTATATTCATTATTCAGACAACGAAAGGTTAAACTTCTTTATCAGGTGTTTCTGAAAGAATTCACTTTTTTTCTGCACCTCTAGAAACATTATCGTATTTTTTCGAATCATATAAAGGAAGCCATATACTTTATTTCCATCTTACGATTTTAAAGGAAAGAACTTGATAAATTTGTTCATTCCCTATATAAATAAAAAACATTTCTCGTCTAATTGAGAAACTTAAATTCTAGGAAAAATAATGAACGCTTCATTCAGTTTAACTGAGAGGAAAGTAAAATCTGTAAAAAGCCAAGGTTTTTAAAGGGACCGTGATGTACATTTAAATGAAGTGTTATTTTAGAGAATTCCAGTCTGTTACGTTGGGACATTCAGAGTCAAGAGCCTCTATACTTGGTAAGGTTTTTTCAGGTTTTATACGCTGGTCGGAAAAACAGTAGCATTGTGTTTACGACAATGCGGGAAACGAAGGATGCTTAACCGGCGACTGAAAATGAGAGTTTTACATGACCAGACAAAGTGAAAACTTTTACACACCTTGCTGCACATTCATAAAACCCAAGGCTTCGATATAGTTCGTAGAAAAAAAACTAGTTCTTGTTAAATGACAAAAAAAACTTGAATTAAAAAAAAACCAATAAATAGAAGAAGTAGCTAAAAACTAACACTAAAATTGATTATTCGTTGTTAAAATAAAGTTACATATAACATTGTCCGTTCAATGAAAGCTTGGAGTCAACTTTTGCTGCAAGTGTGACACCTCTTTTGATATTTATAATGTACAATTCAAAGAGTTAATGACTTTTTATTTCGTTTTAATTAAAAATCTGCCACTTAGCTGTGCTCGATAGACGAGTGTCATCTGAAATGACAAGCACTCAGAACACGCGTGTATGTTAAAATCAGTGAATGTTTCTGGCAGAACATATAATCAAGCTTCAAAAATACGTCGATACGTTTTCAAGTCCATTTTCATTGTCGAATCGCACACATGGTTTATTCATTAATAAACCATATTCCAGATGATTTTTAATTTTACATCACCTTTTATTTTCCGTAATTTGAATGCCCTGTCTAGTAATTTCAAAAGCTAATTATTATCAGCTCAACATATGAAACTTGTCGCATGAAATTAAAATGCATCGGATTATTCGCTCTTATTTAATCCAGAGCGATCACTTTATAGGTTTAACGCGAAGCTTTTGATAATATGCGTCTCTGCGTTTTTGTGTTGGTATTTTCCATATTTATCATAAAATACAAAACAAAGTGTTGTGAAATTGAAAATATTTCGTTTCAATATTTTGTAAATAATTTATGAAAAAAGAGAGTACGAATTCGAAAATAAACAATAATAAATTATTTCTTCGTTAACAATTCAAACCTTTTGATATTCAATAACTTATCATAAAACATGAAGATACCGATCGACTCGGAGCAATCGATATCTTCATGTTTTATAATAATTATTATTATAAAGATGACCGAGTGAAAAAATCATTAAAATCTTTTTATATTATAAGAATGAAGCACAACTTACCCTAAAATATATTATTTTTTTAAGTAAACTAAAAATTATGTCTGACTGTACAACAAAAATACTCAAAGTTTGTTCTGAGCAAAATATGTTTGATTCAAATAAATGGTTTCTCAGTGAAAAACACTCGCCCACGGAAATTGAAAATTTTTTTCCGGAGAAAGTAAATTGAACGCATTTTACTAAAGTGTGACATTCCTTGTGTCATTCATCGGAGTCGCCGAACGAAATTAAATTTCACTCCCTGACGTCCCGTTGACATCGCGGTATACTCGGGTGCTGTGACTGGAATGACTAAATATCGCAGTTAATTGAGTTTCAATCTTTAGAACAAGCGCGTCACGTCGACCTTTCTTAGGAATAAATTTAAATCTAACTCACATTTCATCTCTCAAAATCTCTTTTGAAATCCCTTCAAGACGTTGAAGAAGGAAGAGAAAAATTTACATTCTCAACATCTTGAAATTGTTTGAAATTTATAAACATGTTTGGTTTTGTCCTCAATTTTTGAATTCTAAATTTCTACTCCAGAGTAGGAGGCATTAAGTTTTAAACTGAAAATATTTGTTTTCTTGAAAATGAAGTATTTGACTTGACATTGGAGGCGAAAATTGACTTGCGGTGAATTTACGAGGTGCCGAAATTGGCGGATATTTTTCGTTAAATTTATAGTATCGGTAGTTTTGCCCGGAGCTGAAAGAGCGATCATCCACGAAGCGCGTCGCTTATTACTCGGGGCCGAGGATTTATTGTGAGCCTGTCAGCAATCCGAGATCTCTTTGATCCGTGTCTAAGAAGAATCTCCCTTTTCAACGTTCTTCGTCGAATGTTTACAAAGGGGATGTTGTACACAGAACCTTATCTCAAACTTGAAAATACAAATCTTCATTTCATTTCATTTCGAAAGGAAAGTAATTTGAATTTCTAAAAATTCGATTCGAATTACCAGGGGAAATTTAACTATGCGCGATTGATAAAATCATTTTTCAACTTCTCAAAGAAAATAGAAAAAGTGAACGCCGAACGCCGAACGCGTTATTTAATCTTGTTTTGTGAAGAGATTAAAAAAATATTTTCCGGAAATAATTACGCAGAACTCGATCATGGATCGCGATTAAATTATATTTTGCAGCAGGTGGATCGAGAGGCCGATATAAATTGACTCTCTCTCGATAATCTTGGACTTTAAATTAGATGCTTCTGGAAGCTGCGCTCATTTTATCTAAGAGCACTCACAGCAGGCGGGATGGGTGAGTGAAAAAAGAAAAGACAATAAAAAAGGGATACAAATCGAGTGAGTAGTGAAATATGTATACAGCATTAGTTGAATTGACAAACCGAGTATAGCTGTCGTCATTTTAAATTGCATGGAATACCGCATCACGTGGCGTGGCGTCGCGTCGCGTCGCGTTACTTCGAAACGTGTATTATATACTTATGGCAATAACACATGCTAGTTCTCACCCTTATTGCCACAACCACTCACGATTCACCGCTGTACCGATATTGCAGAAATGCGACCTCCACCAACCCCAACGTTCGAGAGATATTACGATATAATATTCACGAGTTGCGGAGGACGCAGCATCTCTATCACATCTACAAGACATTCACGCAATGCAGTTAAACTAGACAAAAATTTCTCTATTCGAAATCAAATAATTATCACTGGGACGTAAATCCGGATTTTTTCAATCTCCTAAAAAAACTTACATATTAATATAAACCAAATATTTTACTACAAACAACTTGAATTTTTTCACACAGAGGATTTTGTTTTTAATTAAAGGTTAGAGCATAAAATGTTGAATGTCTTTATAGTTGCTGTGATATTAAAATAATGGCAAAGAGCGATGTGCCGAAGAAGTTGAAGGTAGTTAAAAAAGAAAAGCATTTCTCAACCGCAAACAAGTTTTGTGGAAAATTAAAACCCATATAATAATAGTGTGCCTCAGAGTCATAATGTTATTTACCATTAATGATTCTATAAGTTGCCGTTTTTGCAAAGTGATATTTCTCGTATGATCACTTTGTGGTTTCTCATACATACAATATAAAGATACCGCACTCTCACAGTTTTTCTAAGGATATCAAATTGTCAACATGATTCAATTATTTTCAAACACTATATAAAATTCTTCACAGAAATTCAATTATTTTCTAAACTTTTCATAATTTCCATCGCAGATATTGAATTATTATTGAAAAATGTAATACAATTAATTCTGTGCAAAAATTCAATTATCATTATAAATAACAAAATTCTTCGCAAATATTCAATTATTTTCAAAAATAACAAATTTTAATAAACTTTCACTGGTTCGAGCCCTGAAAAACCTGAAAATTTGTTTATTTTAATTGTGGTCACAATTTGTCGAACCATGGCCAACGACAAAAATATTTTAATCTCACAAAATTTCTATATTTTGACTATGGTCAAAAAACTAGCGAAACATGGCCAATGATAGACATAATTATATGTATATATAGAAATTACACTTTTGAAAAGCTTCAATATTGACGAAAGAAAATATAATTAAACTATTGAACAATAATTTAAATACTGGATTGGATAACTTTTATCCGTTAATTGTCGCAATTTATTTAGTTTTCCTCAAACTTTGTACTTCTGATTAAAATCCTATTTCGCTGACACAGTGGAAAAAAGAATTGTAACCTCAACGCTTTTGAAATTCCATTTGCTCTGGACAAATACAATTTTCCAGATCCATTTACAGTTTTCAATTCAAAGTAGAAAAAAGGTCATTTGACACGTCTCGTAATCGATTCACTCTAATTTACTCGCAGCTACAGGTTTTTAAAAAGCTTTGTCCCACTAAAGGAAACGGAGATCGACTTTACTCTCTAAATTCGAATCAGCGAAAAGTCGCTGATTGGCTGGCTACTGGCTTCTATGCAGATGATTCAAATATTTTGACTTAATTTTCAAGAGAAATCATTTTGAAATTTGCAGAAAACAACAACACTTTCTTATTATTTTGGACTGCAGAAAATGACTTTTTCGAAAATAAAAAAGGCGATGAGGATCCGATCGATTCGCGAAAGCTTTTACTCTTTACCTTCCTCATTGTCTAGAGACAATGAAATTGTTTTCAGTTTAGGTAATCTTATATATTCTTGATTCGATTTGCTAATTTCACAGTGAATAAGCGGTTGTAATATAACAAGTTTGATAAAATTGCAAGTCCATTTCTTAACTTGATTTCCAGTTAGGAACATTTACACGAGAGTTTTCAGAGAGTCGGAAATTAGTTAGTTTTCCACAGTAGTTTAATTTTGAAATTAGTTTATCACGTTGTCAGGGTTTGCTTTTCATTTTGCGAAACTTGGATAACTCAATTTTCTCAATTATATGCGTTAGAGCCTCTATCAAACAGCGTCCACTTGTACCCAGCCCCCAAAATTTCAAACTGGCAAATTTGCAATTCATCAAGTTGAAATATTTACAAAATTAAAAGCAAGAAAAGTTGCATTTTTTATTTTTTTTCTCGTTTCGAGGAAATAAATTTATTGACATTTGACCTCTCATTACAATGTGTAAAGATGATCGATAGCGTGGCTTTGCCCTATCGTCTGGAGAAAGTTTCACTTGATTCGCAATACTTGTTTTATTTGCTCTTCTCTCATAGGAAAGTTTTGCAATTGATTTTTCCGCTTTCTCTCTTTCGCCTCTATGTTTCCGTGGAAAAATAATTTTAAAATCAAATTTCACATATTTCTTTTGACAATAATGAATTGTATATATATTAATGTGAATAAATATAACACATCTTGGTAAATTGGTGAAATGCTCCATTCCACGCGAGGGAACGACAAACACTCTTCCACTTGAATGGGAGATTCGTTAATCCGTTATTACAAAAATATTTGGCGAGTTTTCAAAGAGACGTATCTAGTGCAGCGGTCAAGAGCGTCGGTGGTTGAGATTTAATGAAAATTAAAGCACAACTCGACAGAATTTCATTTGACGTTATAGGAATATAAAGGGAAACTCTGCGAGGAATCTAACATTAAATTATGAAATTTTTTATTTACTAAAAAATTAAATTAAATTTTTAGAAAAATCATTTCAAAATTATTTTTTTAAGGGAGGTAAATAAATATAAAATAAACTGAAATAAAATTTTCAAGTTTTCTTGTTAACAAAAATGTCAGAGTTCGTTGACATAGTACACTTTGAAAACTTGTTGTACAAAGTTTATAGCATTTGGCTTTAGACGTTTTATGGAGTTCGTTAAGGCTTGATTAGCTAGCACGCTCACTCGGTATTTATACACCTAATCTTTGCATACGAATGAATTAAATCCGATACACGAGAGAAATGGAGAGGGGTAAAAGTGAGTAATAAGGTTTTTTCTCCGAAACCTTATACTTAACACTTTATTATTGTGCATACTATAAGTATACACTCGCAGCAATGTCAATTGTTATCATTGTGAAACCATCATCGAGGGTTCGATTTCCCGTGTGCGAGAGGAAAGACTTTATTTACATACTTCGTTTATCATATAAAATTTTTTGCAATAAATTCTTTTTTGAATCTTGTTTGTCGGTTGTTCGATTCGAAATGGAAGAAAATTCACCATAGAGACTGAACTGCAATTTCAAATTTATGAATAATACATTTTTTGCCCAGGTTCTCATCTGTATTTGCATTTTTAAGGGTAAATCAATGTCATGAGCAAAAAATTTCACGAGTCAAAACTTTATTTTTCAAATATTGAAATTACATGTTTACTGTTTATAGTAAACTGTGTATTTTTATTTTTTTTCAAATTTGATGATGCACAATTAAAAAAATTAATATTAGGAACTGGTATAAAAAGAATATTTTGTTGAAACAATGAAATAATATTTGAGAAGTGAAGAGGAGGAATTAACTTAATTAATAATGATGACAAAGTCTAAGTTGGATAGAGGGTTATTTCGTATAATGACATGCAGATTAAAAAGTGGTATATCTGCTGCTGTGTTACTCATTAATGAGAAATCATGAGAAATTGAAATCAATGTTCCGACTTGACGAAGCGAGTGAGGATATAGTGAATTCAAGAGACGGGACGTGGGTGAAGAAGCACCTAAGGCTAGCAACACCTACATTCATTTCTCTCTCTTTCTCTCTTTCTCGTTGATTTCTTCTTATTATACTTGAGCACTACCCTCGATTCTTTAGAGATGCAAAGCGTATGGTATGAGTTTCATGCGACCGGAGTCCAGTCTTCCCGTGGGGCAGGTTTCAGGGGTGCTCATTTCGCAAAACTTTGTCTATCAACTTGGCAATTTACACTGCTAAGTGGATGCCAATGATGTTTGGGAGTCGCGTGCAGACCTTTCCTTCACCATCGATTAACTATCTGCTTGTTAAATCGCAGTACTCTCAAAGAGTAATTTTCGACATAAAGTTTTAAACTTTAAAAGAGTGAGTGTCTGGCAGTGATTTTTCCTTCTTTCATTACTTTGGAAACCTCCAATAAGTATGACTAATGTTCTGAAACAAGCTCGTTGATAAATGTATTTATCTAGCCTAGTCAAAATATATCAATTTTCAGGTTTTAAACTACTTTTTTGTTGGTCATGGTTTGCCACATTTAAGCCATGGTCAAAAATATAGAAATTTTGTGGCTTTTTAAGTATTTTTATCAGGCCATGTTTCGCTAGTTTATGACCATAGTCAAAATATAGAAATTTTGTGGGTTTAAAATAATTGAATTTCTGCGAAGAGTTTTTTAATATTTGAAAATAATTTAAATTTCTGCAACCATTTGTAACTTTTTCAAAATTTCAATAAAAATCAATGAATTCATAAACAATGAACATTGTAAATAGAAATTAGTTTCAATCTAATTTTTTCCCAATGACAAGGTAAAATAATTATAAAAACTTTCTCTACGAAAAATATTGTAGAGAAATAAAAGAATTTAAATGTTTTAAAAAAATTTTTTATATTGATTTACATTCGAAGTCACTGAATGATTGAGCACATATTTTTTGTTATACGTTAACGTTAACGCGTTTCTAGTGATGTCTTGAAAGAGTTTTGAATTCCTCTAAACCGATAAAAATCACAATATGTCTCTGCAAAATACATAAAATATAATATCATGAAAATACAAAAGTATTTCTTGCAGAACTGCTCCTTTTGTTTCAAGTATACATTATAATCTTTTCTTTGATAAAAAGCAGGAGAAACATTTTATTTTCATGTATAGTTCAAACATAAAAAAGTACATTTTACTTTTATGGTATAAATTGTAAACTTTTTATTTAATTCAAGAAATTTAGTTATTACAAACTTGAGAAAAAATGAGAAAGAAAATTAAATTTTCAGAATGGTGATTTTTTTTCGGAAAAGAAACTAGCGAGGGTGTCTTTGACGGCCCTTACAGCTCCCTTTGATCTCTAATGAAACTCGACCTTCATTTCTGGTTTCAGTAATCCATGTTTTTCGATTTACCACATTAGAAGAAAATTTACCTCAAAGACCTTATGGTCTAACACAAAAATCACCATTAAAATCTCAGACAATTACTATGTCATTTTTCCATTAAAATTGCAGTAAAATTTTTTTTCGGAAAGAAAGCCATAGCAAAAGAAGAGAAAGAAAATTTTAACTTTATTACGTTTATGATGTGTTTCTATTAGTACTTAAAAATTTATGCTGAAGCTACTAAAAAAAAGTACACAACACCTATACATATACTGGAGGAAACCGTAAAGCTTGCACAGATAAATACCTGGGTGGTTTCGAGGAACCCCATTGGCGCCAGGATATTCGCATATTAAAAAACTGACAGAATTGCGCACATAATGCTTCCAGGTCACGCGACCCTCAGTTCGTTCGACAACTTGCTCTCTCATTGCTAACATTTTAAAAGGCCAGTGCGGTCTTTCAATTCTTACTTTCTGTCCTCCCTCGCTCGTAAAATCCACACTGACTGATCATACGTCACAATCGGCCATTTTGCACTCGTCAAGCACACCTCAGCCTCAAATATTCATTATTATTCATACATGTTTTGCAAAAATGACAGGACGTGAAAAATTTCAACTCCAACTTTTTTTTTCTCGTAAATGTAAAATATGTAAATTAAAAATAATGTTTTACTACTACAATTTTCCCGCATGAATTTGATTTTTGAAAATTTATGCAGACTTACATATTTTATATGGTGCAGGTTTAGATTTATTTAAATACTGAGTTAATGAAGAAAATACAGTGTTTTAAAAATAAGAGATTATGTTTTGATAGTGCTTATTACAAGTTTGAGTCTATGGCTATTTAAAGAAAATTAATTTTTTCTTGATAAGAATCTGACGTGCCTGGTCTAAAACGAAAGAAATCGGCGCTTGCCCACCTTCATGACCGCCTACTTGGATATCCTCGTCTCGAATATGATCCTCGAACCTCCTCCTGAGCTCTCTCGTGTGTCTTATTGAATTGTTGTCATAATGTATCTTTATTGTCACTAGCAGGAACGAGATCTTATCTATCATTTTGTGGGAATGTCCGAGATGACTTTGCCTCGAGTCAACAATTTTAACTCGAGAGTGCTTCGAAATTTTTGCTGCATAATCATATTTAACAACAACTTGTACACGAGGCGATATTTTAAATTTTCTCCTCTCTTTTCTATTTGGTTTTCACTGTCATATTCTAGTGACATCTCTTATCAAAAGTATACCTGCTATACTTTAATGCAAGACGTCGTCAAATTGTTAATTAAACTCTTATCAATATTTCAAGAGACAAGATCGATTTGCCTGTACAGTTTTCTGTTAATGAGAGAGAAGTGATTACGGTATTAGTAGTTGAACAGAAATTCAATAAATATGTAATGAGAATTAGAATAAAAATATAAAAATGTAAATCTGGAAAAAGAACACAGTTTGTCTCAATTGATATTTGCAGGAAAACTGTGAAAGTGAAAGTGTAAGCACTTAAAAATTTCCTTTTATTAAGACGGAATCTAGAACGAATTCCATGCAGATTTTACGGTAGATTTTTAAATAGTATGAATTACCGTCTCGGAAATGTTGATTCTTCGCGGTGGTGTGGACATTAAGTATGCATTGTTGGTAAAAAAAAAGAATAGCTGTTATAGTGAGTCGTTGGAGAAGACAGACGGGGCGTTTTATAGACCCGAGAATTCTCGGTGCCGGACATAAATAAACCTGCGTATATACACATATTTTTCCTCTGCTGCTTACCTTTCATTCTATTCAATATTAAAATTCATCAAATCACATAACGTACACGTGTCCTTTTATTATTTCAAATTGATATTTTCTATCCGACTTTGTTATTTATGATCTCTAATTTCGAATTGGGAAAAATGTTTACTAATTTATTGAATTAGTGATTTTTTGCTTTTCAGTTAGTCAATTTTACTAATAAATAGTAATTTCTACTAATTTATTCAGGATTGACACAAAAATTTAATTTTTTTCCCTGACTTTCCCCTGATTTTCAAACAAAATTTTGACTTTTTCCCTGATCATAAAGAATATTCTGATTCACACCAAAAATGATTAGATACTAAAAAAAAGTTCTCTTAGTTATTTTGGTAAAAGGTAAATTGAGAAATTCTTCCCAGCCGCAAAGTTCTTATTTTATAACGACACGGAATATGAAAAGCGAAAAGAAAAATAATTCAATAACTTTTATTGCAGGGAATCTTAATTATTTGGAGTCTTGGCAAAAAATTAATAAATACTCCACTCTTAAGCTCTAATATTAAATTCCTTTCTTAATTAAAATTAACCGGAATATGTATTTTAACAGAGAGTTTAAATAAAAACTTACGCAATCCTAAATTTAATGAGCAATTTACTGAGATGCTTACCTGAAACAGAAAAAGAAAACTGTTGTTAGTACAAAAAATTTGAGTCAAAAGATTATAATTATTATTATTATACAATAATTTTGAATTTTTCAAGTTAAATGTAAAATTTCGAGAAATAATTTTCAGCGACATGCACATACGCGACAATACGCGACAATACGCAACGAATAATGAAAACCACAAGAAGTGAAATCGTTATAAAATTTGTCAAAGGATTTTGAGGGAGTCGTGTGCGTTTAATCTTTTGAAGAGGTCGTCATTAGGAGCAATGCGTTAACTCTTGCGTGTAATCGTTCGGAAGAGGCCTACCCGATACAATGGGATTTGAATTCAGCGTTGAATTCTAGCGTCTAGTCCTGGTGTAAGTGCTGGTGGCTCCGAATGTACAATTTCGTTCTTCCTTCGGGATCCATCGCTCGCATCGCTCCCAGCGAGGGTGTTAATGGTTCTCGAGGCCGCGGACCATCTATCACTCGCGCAGTTCGTAATCTATGGCGTGTCTCTATACACATCCAGAATACAATGGCACACTCTGTTCGCGATACTCTTCAATCTATTAGAGAGAAGACGAAGAAGGTTGTTTTATGTTTTCAACTTTCCATCGATAGTTATCTTAATATTCGCATTATATTCATCATTTTTTTAATTCTCCTCAACTGTGGAAATAATAATTTATGCAGGGCTCGAACTAGGTCCGTAAAAGTCCGTTTTTTTAAAAAGGTCCGTAAAGTCCGTTATTTTATTGAAAAAGGACGAAAAGTTCGTAAATTGTACGATATAATTTTGGAAATTTTTAAAAAGTTACAAATGATTGCGGATTTTCAAAAATTATCATAAAATTCTTGGCAAAAATTCAATTATTTTTACAAGTAATAAAACTCATCGCAGAATTTTTATTATTTTTAATACAATTTTAAGCATTTCTCAAATTTTAAACATTCCTCGAAAAATGTAATTATTCATAAAAATTTCATTAAAATTCGTCGAAGGAATTGAATTTAAGAAATATTCAAGTATTCAATAAATGATTTATTTTTGTATTTAAATAATTGAATTTTAGTAGATTTCAAGTGATTTTATCACTGTGCCATCTTTATCTTTAATTATCATAAAACATGAAGAAATCGATCGATATCTTCATGTTTTATAGTTATTAAAAATTTAATCTATAGTTTTAAGTAAAACGTTCTCTTATGTCACTCGGACTGGTTATATTTTTGTCAGTAATTGGTCCGTAATTTTTAATTTTTGTCCGTATTTTTAAATACTTTCATGGGTTCGAGCTATGGTGAACAGTGACAGTTACGAAAAAGTAGCAATTATGAATATATTTGGAATATTTTCTCTATTGAAAATAAAGTTATTTTTAATGTTCTTAGTTGAGTGAATGAAAACCTGAATGTTGATAAAGATATGATAAAGTTAATGCCTCTAAGAAATAATTAATAACTCGCTGCTTTTAATGCACGCACTAAATCACACAGACATCAATTTATGGGTCATTAAACGATCATCGAAAGAAGTTAGGAGGTGAAGAATTTCAGACTTTCTTGGCGCAAATGCCGATATGAAAGACATTCGACGATTGACTGCAGCAGATGAAAAAGTGAAGAGACGTCAGATGTCTTTGAATCGTCATAAGATTTACCACCCATCGTGTGTTTGAAGGACAAATAAACGTGCTACGTGTAGAACCAGTTGCTCCTGATTTAAAAGCAGGCACCTGGAACGCGTTTATATATCGAACGGGACCATAAATATAAGTATTTGGAAAATTTCTCAGTCAAGAATCCGGATCAAGCTCGAGTCCATTATAAATGAGTGTGGAAAAATGAAAAAAAGAAGTGCAACCTGACATGTATAAAGATAGAATATTATTACTTTACTCATTCTTGTCCACTTAATCCTTTGATTTTACGCCCCAAGAATTATCATTTTAACTCGTGTTTAAAAGCCAAAAGCAATTTTAGTTGAATTATCGTCAGCCTGGTAAAATTTATAGTTTTTGCAAATTCATTCTAATAATCAGAAGTAGTGATTGTTTCCTTTCTTTCACAGTGAAAAAATTGATATGTCTGCAGTCATAGGTCATAGACATGATGTGTGTGAGAGATTGTGTGTGAGAGGTCAACGAAAATTGGGATTTGATTGGGCATCCCAATCTAATTGTAAGTTGGAATTCTGATTAAAGCCCAGATCGGGCCTAATCGGCATTTCTACGAGAGAAACAGAATTTCGAAGCTATTTATTACCTTCCCGAGTAATACAACTATAGGGTAGAGGAGTAATTTTGTTGAGATGGTATAGCGAGAGGTGAGAATCACGACAGATAGACAAAGGTGAGGCACTTTAAGGATTGTGTGCAAGACATAAGGTGGAAGTATGAAGATACCGTGGACCGTTAAATATAAGGGCGGATCTCCCGCATCCTTAATTAAGCCGTCAAATCCAGCTCGCAAACGCATACATATGTACATTACACGCCTCCTCTACATCGTCGGGGCGAAATTTACACAAATAATCAAGCAAATGATGGCAGAAAATTAGTCTTCAAATTCCAGTTTAGAATATACTACTCTGATAAATATAAAAATACCCTAAGCGGTGATTATGACAACTTGTTCATTTCAAATTCAGTCAACTTGACAATGTATTCTTTGATCTCTTCTCTAGGTAACCACAAGTTTGGAATTTTATCAAAAAAGACTTCGTACTCACAGTTTTTCTAAGGATATCAAATTAAGACAAAAGACGATTCAAAAGTGCTGCTCGTTTTTGTCTCAACTTGACATCCTTGGAGAAACTGTGCATCTAATAAAACCTACTATTTACTATACTTTTTTCCATTTTTCTACTATTTGGATACTTTTTTTCAGATTTTACACTAAACGCAACTTTTTTATATTATGTTTTAAAATTTGCACCACTTTAAATTCGCTAATGGAAGAAAAAAATTATTAATAATTTTGACTAATTTATCAGTGAAATAACTAATAATAATGGAAATTCTCTAAAATTCTGTTACAATTACCTAATAGAATTTTTGAAGGTTCGACACAGTAACTAATTTTATTTTAATTAAAAATTCTAAATTTATAAAAGATTAGAAATTGAAATAATTCAACAAAACAGTTTGCGCATGAAAAAGTGGACCCTTTCTACCCAAAAAGATATAACTTGGTATTTTAATTTCCTTTTCCCCAGAAATTTTGTTCGGCACTGGCAATCCTGCTTAGAACATTTCACTTAATTGGGTAGGATTAGTAGAAAAGGATGTTATGAGTCAGACTCCAAGGAAGCCTGAAATGAATAAAGTTACCCGCACTTTGAAAAAAAGTCAAATGTGTTTACCTATTTATCAGACTTTAAAATTAAAGTTTTCTAGACGTTGAATGTAAATCAGGGCGAGTAATAATTTTCATTTAAATTGCCCGAGGAAGAATTTTATCAGGCAGTTAAGTCGTTATTTTATGATGTGCGTCTTATCATCGTGAATATTCTTGTTTATTATATCGATACGATCGTTGTTATTATTTCGGTTCGGGCTACTGAAAGACTTTTCTTTCAATTTTCTTGTAAAATCGATTTCGCGCGCATCATCCTGTTGGCAGTAAAACCGATTCCTACTCTTTGCAGCCTCTCTTAAAGCGCCTTAGCGAGTTTCGCTCCATTACTCCAATTTCCTTCGCGAATCGATTCTCAAATGTCTATACGGCCTTTTTCCTTTAGAATAGTTTTACACTGATACAAACTGTACGATCAAAATTCATGATTCGACAGCTGAAAATAATTTTTATTTTCACCGGAAGAATTATTTATCCTTTGGAAACTTAATCGAATTACATGATGTTTATCATTGTGCAAAAAAATACATGCGGAACTAAAATTGCTTGATGCTCGCGAGAAATTTTTTTTTATTTTGCGAAACTGTGTGTGCACTGTGCATCCACGAAACGGAACGTGAATTGATATGATACTGTTGGGAGTAAAAGGGGATTAAAAAATGTGTTTAAAAAAAGGAATTTCAGTGAATTTTTTTAATGCCTTTTTTCTATTACAGTGAACTGGTGACAAAACAACGGCTTTTATACATCTTTATGACCTATATTTCTCTTTTTCGAGCTTTTCTTAAATTTTCACGTTACTTTTAAACCATTCTGTGTTTGGAAAACTATTTTCATAAACAGAGCTCGAATCAGTGAAAGTATTTAAAAATACGGACTTTACGGACCAAAAATGAAAAATTACGGACCATTTGCGGACCAATTACTCCGAAAAAAATAAAGTCTCAAAGTGAGAAGAAAATTCCGCTTAACAATTATTTTTACATTTTATTTTTATTATGCGAATATTCATTTAGAAAAAAGAGGAATTTTTGTTTATATTTAAAAGTTTTTTAACTAAAAGCTGAATTTTAACCTTTCTTCTTTGATTGAAATTATTCCTCTCAAATTGAAACAAATTTATACTAGAAAGAAGATTTTTAAGCTGTTTTTTGTTTTTATGAACGCACCTTCAAACTGTTTAAAAATAAGTGACATTAATGGAAAATATAAAAGAGGAACATCTTCTCAATTAGAAATGAAAACTTTAGTGCCCATATATAAGAGGAAAAAATGCTGCAAAAGAAGAGGAATAGTCTAAAATTGAAATCATTTTTTTTCGGTGTGACAAAAATATAATTAATCATTTCAAAATTCAACTATTCCTCAAAATTCACGCTATATTGCGTTAATTTTAATATTCAATATTAAATTTTTTTGAAAATAATTAAACTTCTGCGAAAAATTTTATTACCTACTTTTGAAAATATTTGAATTTCTGCAAAAATTTGTATCTTTTTTCAAAATTAAATTTTCTCCATGTTTTTAACTAAAACTCTTCTGTAAATCCATTATTTTTAATAATTTTTGAAAAAGTTCTTTGAGAATTTTCAAATTCATTTGTTTTTTATTTAATTTTACAAAATTTCAATTATTCGGAGATTCTTCAATTAAATAATACCTACATTATAAAATAAAACATTCAAATAATTTTTAAAGAATCCGCAATTTAACATATTCAAAAAAGTTAATTACACAGAATTGTTATAGTTAAAGATATGAAAAATTCAGATTTTCAAAGATTTTAATTTAAAACCCTTTCAGAATTTTTTTCAAAAAAAACGAACTGTGTTCACTAGACGATAGTTTTTTTGTTCATAACAATTTTAGATGTTTTTATAGAAAATGCTTTGATATCAATAAAATGTTTCCAATATTTGCGGGTTTTTATATTTCTCCTTATAATTTGTTGATTGTATAATTATTCAAAAGCAGAGGTGAAATAAAATATTTCATCATAAATAATTGTGTGGTAACAATTTGATAAGTTTGAATGTACAATATATTTTAATGATTTTAATTTTCAACCGCATTTTTGTGGCTAAAGTATAAACTTTTAAAATTATTTTCCATTAAATGCTTTGTAAAAAAACAGCCAGGTTATATGAAAATTTTCAATTTATTTTTCATTTATTTTTTAATTGACTTTCAAAATTATAACCATAAAATAATAATGATTAGGTGGGATGTTATATTTAAAAACATTTTTTTATGCCTCTGATTTTTTCATATTATACAAATTGAAATAAAAAAATGTTAAATTTTCAAAAAAAATTAATAAACTTTTAATTATTACACTATACAAGAAAAACCATTTTACATTTTATGTATTTTGTAATTTTGTTATTTAGGAACAAAAAATGGTTATATTTCAATAAAATCAGCTTTCCTACAAATTCACAACAGTTTATCAGGCTGTGAAAATCAATGAAAGTTAATTACGTAAAATTAATTAGGCGTATTAGATTGAATAAATAAATATCGTGTATATTTTAATAGCACAAGTCACTTTGAAATTAATGATCGTAAAAATAGAAATAAAAGTGCTTCGCAAGAAATCAATCAGAAGAAAGGGTGTTTCTGTTTCTAAACGGATAATCCGGAAGTAGAAAGAACGTCAGGAAAAAATTAATGGATGCTGTCGTCTCATATTGATGTTTTAAATAAATAATTATCAGATTCATTGAGTACGTGGCGTCGTTTCCTTCGGGTCCAATCAATAGTAAACGACAAGAACTCGAACGAATCAACGGTTGTACTTACTTTTTATTCGACGTGTACTTAAATTCTCGTGGGACTCTGGCGTTCAACTCAATGTAATCGATTTGGAGTTTCTCGCGTGAAAAAGACGATAACATCTCATGAGCACTAGTATTAATTTTATATACATTTATTGCCAGGTCTTGTGTTCTAATTTTTGTTTTATTTTCTTTCAAAAAAAAAAAAATTGTTTTTAGGCAATAAATAATAAAGACATAAATTAAACTACTGTATAAGAAATTTATTCTCGAAGCACTCTTGTCAATTTAAATGAAACTTGGTAGTATTATTTTTATACGATACTTTCAATTTTTCTATAAATCTTCAAAAGGAATGTTATGAAATGAAATTATAAATTATGAAATGAAAAGACAGACAATTTTTAAATTGTTTGTATTTTGAAAAATGTTGTTTAAAACGCAGATACTATTTTATATTTAGAATTTTTATTTGCGATGTACTCCCTTATATACAACGAATAGAAGAAAATAATACTTGTAAGAAATCAATAGAGCAAAAAAAGAAGATGAAAATCTGAAGGAAATAGATGTTGAGAGGAGAATGCATTGTTTGATTTCAAGACTGTTTGGCAGCACTAAAGAGAGAACAGTTGGAAAAAATACAAGAATTCCTTTTTTTCAGACAAAAGAGTACCAAGTTTTAGTTGGATGTTAAAAAAATAGAGCCTATACGTGGAAGATAGTTTCGCCTGAAATAACTAATAATAAGGTTGTCACAAAAAATTAATTTTCTTTTTCCCTGACTTCCAGACAAAATTTTGACTTCTTCCTGACTCTGGAGAATATTTTGATTCACTCTAAAAATTATTAAATACTCAAAAAAATGTTCTAATACCAGAATTTTTTAAAATTTTTGGAGGCAAAAAAAATCTAAAGAACTCGGCCGAAAGTTTACAAAAATTATACGTATATAATTTCAACAGTTCTATAATAACAACAATTGTCTCTAAAATACAAGTATATGTAAAGAGATACAATACGATAATTATATTAAAAATGAAATTATTGCGTAAATTATTAATAGCTTGAGTAATTAATAAAAAAATTTATCGGCGGCTAAATAGAGAACAATATAAACAGTTTTGGCAGACACGAAATGAGAACAATAGTAATTGGAATTTTGTCAAAATTACTCGTTTGCGTACGCTCGTGTGTTTTATGAAAAAAAAGGGAAAAAAATTGGTTGGAACAGGCAATCGAGTTCGAAAGGGGCATTTGAGCGTTCCGCTAGGGATCGCGAATATCAGCAGACTACTTTCATTTTCAGGGCACTAATTATTCAGGGGATGTTCAACGAATTTGCCGTTTGTTTCGAAATTTTGTGACTGGCTCGCGCATTTCACAAATAAAACCCGAACGAGCCGAACGAGCCGGGAGCAGCGAGTATAATCGTGTAGGTCCGTAAATGCTTATGTGCATACACATAAATGTACACGTATTTACTATTTACGGATATACATATATACATATATATATATATGTTGAAGGGCAATGCATATATATCCGGAAACGCAATGTTTGACTGGTTGAGAGTGGAGCCGATTAATGGTCGCGGGACGATGTTAGCCAAACCTATGCAGCATTAAAAGCGATAATTTTCCGTGACGCCAAAACTACCCTCCTCGTTATTATTAATTGGTCGTTGCTCGCCGATGCAACGTTTTACACCAGGCCCGCCAAATGTCGCGTTTCCATTGGCACTCGCGGAATTTATACCCACTGCACCTTGTTCCACTTTGTCTTTTGCCCACGAAAAAAAAGTAAAAAACTATTATTTGTCCGCAAGCTTCCTGACCACAATGACTTCTTTTTTCCAAGTGCAGTTCAACAGAAATCAAAACCACAAACGGAAATTCAAGCACCAGTTTCGAGTGCTGGAAAAAAGGAAAATTCTTCTTCAGGAAATAAAAATACAAATTCCAAAGAGAGAGAAAGAATCAAACGGGTTTTAAAAAAAGTGAGTCATTACAAAATTTGAGAGGCTTTAAATTCCTTTTATTTCGAGTAGAGGATTTTGTATCAACTAAATGGAGCAGGGATGTCAATTTACTTATCGCTGCGCATTTAGGTAGTGTTTTTTACTATTGACATGGGTACATGGCTGCGTCAAGATAGGGCAGAATATACACGATAAGAGGAGAGCACTACCTGAGCAGAAGGTGTTCGGTCAGTAAATTCTCCACCACAGAGAGAAATGAAAAAGGGGAAAATAAAACAGAGTGGATAAAATACGAGAAGTAAAACAGAATGGAAAAAAGAGTAAAACAGAGAAAAGTGGATGAAATAGAGAAGAGAAAGTAAAAAACAATCTGCAAGAAAGATAAACTTTAGCTTAAATTCATAGCTTGATTTCTTTATTCTCTTTTGAGTTTTTTATCTCAATAATGGAAAAAAATGAAGCTTCTCATGCAAATTTCAAACTGTCAATTAAAACATACGCTTTGAGTTTTGCAACTGCTTGTCAATACAATTCATACCTACAATTGGCTCGAGAAAGCCACTCACTCGCTTTCATAGTTACAATAATAAATAAGCATTTATAAATGCACTTCTCGAGTTTCTGTGGTTAATGAATTGTGTACACGCGGATTCGCGTTTACATTCTGTGGTCGACAATGTCGACAAGAACGACCATGGCAAATCTTTGGGAATCTCGATCACGAGCGCGCGCCTCTGCGGCCGAACGTTTCTCTTCTGCTGCAGAGAAAAAACGAGGGATAAAATAAGTGGCTTAGACACATTTCGCCTCGCAATAAATTCTCTCTATCAAGATGGGTTCTCTGAGCCGACGCGAACTACTTCTTAACACTAAGGGAAAACTGTCAGTTGTTAAAGGTGAGATTTGCGGGATAGCAGGAATCAATAACTTTCAGTGACAAAAGAAGAAGAAGAAGAAGAAGAAGAAGCTGCAAAGCTTTCTTCACATTATTTAATCTACTTTCAATCCTTACTACTACTTGCAATCACTAATTCACTAATGGTCAATTTAACCCCATTACGCCGGGAGCGTAATGCACCTACTTGAAAACTATAAAAGATTTAATTAATAATTTAAACAAGTATCTCCCATGGCTTATAAATTTAATATGCGAGTTATTTTATGCAAATGAGATTAATAACATATTTGACAATTTACATACTTATTATATGGTCATGCATGTATTATAATATAAGTGTATTTCGATTTTCAATGAAATAGCTGTATAGACTGTAAAGTTTCACATGTTTGATGAGAGAATTGCAATTAATATTTATTACGGAAGTTTGAGTTTTGGAATTATCATTATCAGAGTTTATGTGAATTATTCATGTAATACGGGTATTTTAATTATAAATGCAATAAAACTGTTTCATCTTTATCATTATTCCAAATCGTACTCTTTGCTTATTAGTTATTTGCAACAATATACAGCGTCAAATGATTTCTGTTCGCATGCAGCAAGAGGCAAATCTCATTTCAAGATGACATTCATATTAAACTTTCAACAAGTACTAACGTTTATTTAAACCTCTGGAGTTGAACTTCTTATTAACCACCTACGAAGACCTCAAATTTCTAATAAAAATAAGATCTTTTATAGCTTGAAATAAATAGACCTTTTTTAATAACAAATATTAAGTTTGCAAGCTAAAAGCCATTTTCATGTTCGATAAAAAGGAATGTACATTTTTACCGATTCATAATTGTGATGTTCCCTTGTATAATAAATTAATAAATAATAAAAGTACAATCTGATATCGTTTAAAACAAGACAAGGTAAAATGCGAAAAAAAACTGAAAATATAGTCTATCAGAAATGATATCGTTTCGAATGTCAATTGTTGTATGTATTTGGTTTGTTTGAATATAACTCGACTCGAAACCACGTACATATTGCTTATGAATAATGATAATACACATCGGTGAGATCTACAGGAACAATACTCGATTCATAGTCTGGCGTTCCACGTGGGAGGACTTTGAAGGCGACGTTTAAAATGTAACGGATGTTTAGGTTACATTCGTTAAGTGCTCCATTTCGACGTAAATGGTAATCTTTTAAGCTCCTTTTCAGTAGCAATTTAATATTGGTGGCGCACCTTTATACCAATGTCACAATCATGTTATAACAGATTCTATACTTGTAAAATCAGTTCCTTATTCGCAGGCTTATTAGACGTCTCAGGATCATAATTGATTTATTTTTTTTGGAAAGAAATTTTTCAACATTTTATATGATAATAAATGTGCGACATCGAATTAAAATGAATTTTTAATCGCTCTATTACTAACCGCACATACATTGTACATTGGCAAGAGTTTCTGATAAAATCAGGTGCCATTTATACCAGCATAGGAACAGGTAAAATGCATTAAAACTGAGTCACACCAAAATCTTATCTTATCAAGTGACTGAAATAATCCACATGAAACTGTGTTGTCCGATAACCCACTTCATCTTTCACGGAAAGCGAAAAATAAGAAAGAAGGCGCTTTCTTCGTCTAACATAGAGCTAGTGGCTTATAATGCAGTAAACAATTTCTGTAAATTTTCTCCCCAGAAAATCTTTTCTGCATAATAGAAAATATCACCAATTTTTTTCTTTCAGATGTTTACTTTTTAAGAACTTTGTTTTTTAAGCAAGGTTAAATATTTTGTGTTTATGTAAATGTTAGTTTTTGAGTTGTCACATGGAGTGTTTTACTGTGAGGCAATCGCGTTTTTCCTCCGACTGGCTATACTTAGAAGTTCTTCTCTCAATTTTTGGCTCGACTCCCAAAGCCAGCTGTCCGAAAAATACGAGCTGTCAAAATTGGAGTATAACTCCCTCGCACGAGTTGCGTGCGGTCATTGCAACGTCAATAAAAATACACGGGGCGTCTAATAAAGCGACTAATAGGGGCATCGTTGCTCCGGTGACGTTAACAGTGGTGTTTTTTTATTTACGAACATCTCCGAATGAGGCAGAAAGTGGTACCGAAAATTTACGACCACGAAAATTTACGTATTGTTAAGACTCGAAATTATCATAAATAAAACTAAAAAGTATCTGTTACATGCTGCAAGTACAACGAGAGACTACCGAGTTGAGAAAATAATTATCTTTCAGATATGAGTATTTCCTTTAATTAGAGTGTTTTATAAGACAATTGATTTGTGTAACATTTTTGTCGAGGGAAACATTTAATTATCGCGCCGAGTCAACATGAAGAATATTTTATAGAATATTTTATTTCTAAAAAGTATAAATCAGATTTCTAAAGATAAATTAGAGTTACAAGTATAAGGGGATAATTTGAAATTTTAAAAAGCAATTTTTAAGAGAGAGATAATTTCGAGTAAGAAGGATAAAAACTTTAGTATTAGTCAAGATTCATTTTGGACTGAGAAAAGAAATTTAAATTCTTTTCTCCTGAAGCAATCTCATTCGCTTGAAACTTGAAAAACTTTCGATGATTCTTTCCTTGTCTTTCTCCTTTTTTAATTCTTTCTTTTCTTCCCTTCGTGGTTTCGGCTTAATACCTTCCCATCCAGGATGAGAATTACGGTTCAGGTCGAGACGATCGTTAGCCCCTTGGAGTAAAATTCTTGCAGCAATCACGCAATAAAGAAAAATAGTCTAATAACGAAATATTTACCTTTGCGTTCGTAATTAAAGAAACTGTTAAACAATTTAATTACTCGATAAATTTGTTGAATAAAAAGTAACACTTCCAAAACTGATTAAATGAGGGTAAAATTTTTCAATTGAATCAAGAGTGAAAAATGCGATTTTTTCGGAAGGAAAGTGTCGGAAGAGTAACGACATGATGTCTGCTGCAGTTTATAGCCTGATTAATGATAAACTGCACTATCGTCGAGGTAGTTCTAGCCGATAAAAGCCACAGGACATCGATATCAGCAGTTACCGAAAATTCATTCATCACTTTTTACCAAGTCTTTTCTATCAGGGAGAGATATACTTTTTTCTTCCCACGTTCTTTTTTATTAGCACCTTCCAAATCACCGTCCATCCACTTTAACGGACAGGGCAAGTTGCATTGAGAGTTGAGACTCGCCGATTTACTGGATCTTCGGTGATCAATCGATCCTGCAGCGAGGATATACATTATCGAGCGAAGCCGAGTTGGACAGCAACATCCAAGTGCGGAGGTGTCGTAATTGTGTTTGTTTGTTGCACTTAGCTCTGCTGTTTGTACTCAATTGCACTGCGCACACTACGAAATTCTACTTATCAGAGTTTCTACAATAATATGGCTGGTGAAATAAAATCAGAAGAGAAGATTTATTTCGAAATCATTCAAAGAGGATAAATCGATTTTTTGCATTCCTTAAATATTTATTTTGGTGGGTGTCATTGTCGCCGAATAAACGCTACTTCTTTAATTTAATCCAGTGAATTGTTTCCAGTTGCGGTTCCCAGGGATATAAACCGACAGGTACCGCACATCATGATTCGTGATTCAGGTAGCAAAGTGTCCTCGATCGCGGCATAATTTATGCAAATAGTGTGTCTCTCGTCGATATTCAAGAGATCAAGTACATAATCGGATCGGTCGCAGCAATGATTATATTTTCCCAGAATTATATTTCTCGGCCCGAGCGGGAGTCGCACTGCATTCTTATGCGTAGAGTCTGTATAAAACAAAATTTGTGCATCGACACAAGGGGTGGCTCGTGTTTCCACGCTCAGATAAAGCCGGAAATCCATTAATTGGAAAACGCTCGCGTGCCCAAACGACTCGTATATATTGACCCGCGCATTTATCATTCGTCCTCTGAAATGCCGGGTCATTTGTTATTTACATATAATTCGTATCCAGTCGTGTTGTCGGTCCACTGAACCACGTAGCAATTAACGTTGGATCGATTATTTTCTCAATGATGGTCTGTCGCCAGAGCAGGAATTCGCGTCAGCGAGTCGCAGCCACATATAAGTTCAATCTCGACCTTATCGGAAATATCATTTCAACTTGCGCCTACTGGCTTTGCCGCCAAATATCAACCAAATATCAACCAAATATCACCACACGACGCACGACCTTCTTGACCACAAGTTTCATTGTTTATTCGTAAAACAATCGTTTAAAACACTTAAACTGATGAAAACATCTGTGAAAAGTAACTATTAGCAAATGGTCTCATTACAATTACTTAAAAATAAAAATATCCTTTTTCAGTTTCATTAAATTTATTAATATTCGTCAATTGACCTCATCATGTCTATAATTAGCATTATAATTTTGTACTTCATTTCAAGTAAAGTTGACTTTGTTTTATCGGCTTTTTTTAAATCTATTACGAAGAAATAATTCATGTTGAAATAAAAAGAGTTTTTATAAGCTTCCCGTTAAAGGCACTAAAATTCATTTATTGAGGTCATTAAATTATGAAAAAAGGGAATGTATCATGGCGAAAAAATGCTAGGTGTACACCATCTGTTGTTGAATGTGTACAATGTATTCGTCAAAGTGTTTTTAAAAAGAAACATAATATGTTTAGGTTCGGCTGACAGAACATTGGCGATCCGTCACTGGTGTAGTAAAAATTGTCGCCAGCGCCAATGTGTATGCGTATAGTTGTTCAAGTTTTTATTGTTCCATAACGAAAAATGTTTTCAGTTTTCACATTAAAAAATATGCTCTCTTTACTTTCCATTAACAAAGTTCTTTTCGTGCATTTATCATTTCGATTGTCTCCATAAATATTTTTCAATGCGACAAAATCATTTTGTTGTGATTTTGACGCATATATAGAGAAAATATATTATTGTATATTTTAAATTTTTCCAATCCTAAAGTTTCATTCAAACCAAAACACACATGTGTCTGATAAGTCAACACCACGTCTCTTCTCCTACATTTTTTGTTCTATTGTAATATCTATCCAAGAAATATTCTTCCTGTACTTTGTCGTCTCGATGCATTTGTAATTTTCAAAGTTATACTCTTTCTCTTTCGTACATAGAGAAAATTTTATTCTTGGAGACTTATTTCTGAAATTTTTCTTTTATGTATTTGACAAATTGTAGTCTGTTATTACTTAATGAAATTTTAACTGAGGGTGAGTTAAAAGCAATATACTCATTTTAATTTGTTGAAAAAGAAAACATTATGATTCTGATGATAAGAGTTATTTGACTCAATATTAGACGAAAGGAGATGAAAATTTGTCTGATAACACTATTGAGGTTAAAAAGCTCTTATACCGAATCTCACCAAGAGGATAGATTTTCGGGGAAGCTTAGTTACTAAAGAGAAGAGTCTACCTCAAGGAATTACTTCTAATCTTCTGAACCCTTGAGGCCCTCTTTAACCAAGCTCTTCTATTTCTTTTCAACACTTGTCCTGACTCAGTCTCTCTTCATCTTGCGAGTTGGAGTGTTGTCTCAGGGAACTGGAAGGATCCGTCAAGGAGATTCCAGAAGAAAGGCACCCTTCCGATACTGGTTGTCCTTTCAGTTTTTGTCTTTTTTCGCAATTCTTTTCTCTCTCTCTCTCTCTTAATCTCCCGAAGCATCTCAGGCTCTCTGTTCCTCATTTAACGAGACTCCTGTTGGCGTTTACCCAGCAGTTCTCTTGGTTTAAAGCAACTCCTAATCTCTACAAGCAGGCTGCTTCGGGAGAATTCGCCTCCCTCGTATTGCGAGCATCGCGGTCATTCGCGTCAGCGACGCAGATAAAGGGGTTTAGAGAGGATTACTCGTGAAATTGGGTAACAGGGACCGCGGTTTTCTGTGTGTCTGGAATCTCGCTGGGAAATAACAGTGAACATCGTTTGTTTCTCCCTCGAAGCAATTCGGAAGTTAAAGGTGTTCACGTTTCGTGGGTGCATGACCCAAATAAATAATTCTCGACTAAGCGATTTCCATCGCGCGCGGGGCCAAAAGATCGATTTTAACCTCACCTGGCACGGTCGTTAAAGAAACGCGCACGCGACAGCCGGATTTGCGAGTTAACCAAACCGTCACCTGTTCGCAAAAGAAAAATTGCTCACGATGGCAAGAATTATACATGCTTTTGCACTCTTATTTTCTAGAACGCCATCCTCTCCTCCTGCTTCTTCGCTCGAAAGAGTCGATACACCGAGACGCTTATTATGCAAAAACCACAGGTGCTGCGTAGGCGCGACTCAGAACCGATTTATATGATCGCACTGGGGAAACCACGAGAAACACCATCACGAGATTTCAAAATTGTTGCATAAGAATTTTATGCAGTTAGCAATTTTGTGTTTGCACACGAATCTTACTTTACCACGTTTTGCCTTCCCCTTCCACGACAATCTAGTTTAACTTTTCCTGAATAATTTCTCAAATTTTCATAGAAAATGTTACTGAAATTTATTCATAATTTTCGCCGAATGACTATTGAGTCACTATACTGTAAAAGTAAACATGAATTTCTTTTAATTATAAATATTATAATGCAGTTTTTTTCACACTAAAAACTTTGGTTGTTTTAAATTTTGGGCTTGTATCAACTGTTTTTAATTGTTTTTAAAGAAAACGGACAACTTTAGAGAGCAATTTATTTACGTTTTCGTATTCCTTCCTCTTCCTGTTTGTATCATTACAGTTAGTTGATTCGTATCAATTTTCCACTGAAGATGATAAATAGAAGGGGATAAAAGTTGAGTCTTGAAACAAGACGAAAGAAGTTGAAGGTTGGCCAGATCCTGGTGAGGATAATTTGAAACTGGTTAGCAGAAAGCGAAGGCGATTGGCAAGTGCGCCTAGAAAGCAAACAGTTATTAACCCCAACCATTCGCCCCTGACGAGCTAGCGAGAAGTGTTATCGTTTCACGCGAGTGGATTGGTAGTTCGTGAAGTGTATTAGCTGCGAACGTTCAGCTTTCGAGGCAACTCGTGAACCACAGAATCATCTATTCTCTTCTAACCTCACCCCTTTGTATTCTCTCGAACCTCATCTCGATCTCGCGATCGTGAGGTCGCATTAACCTCGCGCTCATGCAGTTTCTCTTCTCTCCTCTCAGGAGAAAAGAGATCCGCTGACCCTTGTCTGCGATCGTACATTTCATACATATACACATACCACGTGTTGGCCATGAGGTTATACGTAAATCCTACAAGGGCTTTATGAGAAATGATACACCAGCTTCTATCGTAGATAGAAATATTAACAACTCTTTGCCATTGTACTTGCTTACAACTCTTTCCTTGTAATGAATATCGAAATATATGCGCTTTCCCAATTCTTTTCTCAAAAACATATTTTCATCTCAATCAAAACTATACAGAATTTAGTATTCAATTACGCTCTATAAAAACTTTACTATCCAGTTTAATTCAGTTTTTAAACTGATTTTTATTCGATAATTATTTAACGCTAAATCAAAATTTAAATTATGGGTAATTACCAGAAATTTACTTTGGTAAGTAACGGTAGTATTGAAGCGCTACATGTTCGAGTAACGGTTATGGGTCTTTGAATTATATTAAGTGGCAAGATAGCCAATCAAAAACGTAATTTCTTGATAGTTTTCTGTATTCGAAACTCGAAAGGCATTGTTCATTCAAAACAATGCAGGATTATACTGGCCAAACAATCGTTCATCCTAGTCGGTTCAATTCTAATTCAAAAATGGGTCTCGTTAGGTAGATAATATTTTACTGAAATCCGATTTTTATTTTAATTAAAAGTTTTTAATACTTGTTTATTATGTACTAACTTGAAATGTTTTCAATGACCTTAATTTTGGTGAAATATTAACAAATCACAAGTATATATAATTATTACTGACAATCGAGCTCAGACTTGTAATTTTGAAATTATTGTCAGCAGCTTGCGAGTCTTGTACGATTCGTCAGAGGCTGCAGCAAGAATTGGCTTGTAGTTTGAAACGCGATGGGATCCAAGTCCAAGATCATACGAAGATGGATGCGGTCCACTTCACAACAGTGGAAAGGGTATGCAGACGGAGAGGGAAGAAAATAGCAGGGAGTCTAGTGAGGTCGAAGGGCAGGGACGTGCCTCTGTACTTCGAATCTTTAGGTCGTGGCTCGAGCTCCGTAAAACACGTTGCTCCTAACTCATTATTGGACCTTAAACTTATTAAATCTTCCGGTAAATAACTAGAGAAAAACTTACAACAATTTCATCTTTCTCCTCAATTAAGAGAAAGAAAATTCCTTCCATTTTTACTTTTTAGTTTTTACAATTACGAATCTGAACATTTCAATCTATATTTTAAACATTATGCTCGTCTAGAAGATTTATAAAGAAAAACAAGGTTAAAAGATCTGAATTGATACCTTAAAATTGACAGACATTTTAGAAAACAATTTTGAGGTGAAGTAAAAAGTTCAATTCACTGTGACATTGCGTCAACTTTCTTGAAAACTTATACAGTGTCCTAGATTTGTTAAGAAGCGAAGAGCAAAGTTCCACTGATGAATTAAAAGTTTCGAAATACAAAATATACACTTCAAGTGTTCTAATTTGTCTGACAGGAAACAAAACTTCAACACGAGATCTTATAGAATTTGACAAAAAAAAATTTTTCTAAAACTAAGGCCTCGTAACTACAACAAAGAAACTCTTAAACATTTTGTAAATATTTTTGATCCCGTTAATAATTTCATCGCGAAAACTTTATTCCGAAATGCCACTTGAAGCAATTAAATGACAGTGCAAAACTTCTTATCGGTAAATCAGGTTTGGAATAAAACGGGTTACAACTTAATCGTAAAAAAGATAATTATACCTGAAATATCGAATTACAATGATCGCCGAGAAATGATAAACGTAAAGATTCAAGTGCCATTAATTTTCACAGCCGCACTCATTAATAACTATGACCGAGAGAAATCAAAACGCACATAACATCGACGCGTACGACCATTTATCGCGGTTTATACACTCGACAAATGCGCCTTTGCCTCTGCCTCTGCAGAGCACACTGCGGAATAAATCTGGAATTTATAATGTTTTGAAAAAAAGCATTAAACATTTTGAACCTTGTGCAATGCAACACTGAGAAAAAAAATTATTTGATTCAAACAAATTTTGTTTAAATCAAACTTAAAATATCTTTGCTATACAGTCAAACTTATTTAAGTTTAATCCAAAGATATTTTCTGGTTCAGTTTAAGAGATTATATATTGAAATCAAACATAAATTGTGATTGATTTTAAATTATCTGTAGTCAACTTTTAAGTTTGATTCAAACATAAAATTTTTAAACATAATTTTTGTTTAAACCGTAAACAGAAAATATGTTTAAATTAAATATAATTATTTAAACAAATAATACTTTTGAATCAATGCAATAGATATTTTCTATATATTGAGATTAAACTTACAAACTAATTTCAATTAAACAAAATCGTCTAACATTATTTTTGTGTTTCATTTAAGTATAATGTTTTCTCAGTGAATGCAGCCGCACAATTCAGAATATTTTTGACACTGCAGTCAAAAAACTCAGTTTGCAAAAATATTCTGAATATTAAAATAAAATAATAGTATTAAGACATCTAATAATTTTTCTTCATACCTCGGTCGAAAGTACGTATTTTCTGCTTCGATTTCGCAGCAGAAAGTCGAAGATTTGTGCATTGGTCGATGCACAAGCTCGCCCTCTGATACAGCGGGAGCAAAAGCTGTTAGCTGTTCTGCATTACCGGCAGAGAATTTAAAGCGCGAGTGATCCAGACGTATAGGGATTGACAGTTAACCTAAAAGCTTAATGTTTTTTCTCTGGTGCTTTACTTTAAGAAAAAATGAATCAAAATGTAAAACTTTAGAATCTTTGAATATCGTAGAGAACATTCAATATGATCTCAATTTTCATGTAAACAAAAATTTATGTATCAAATACATAAATTGTATATTTCATAAAAAAATTATAAATAATTTTTGTACTCCATCAGATTTGAAAAATAGTTAATACAATTAATAAATAAAAAAACTTAATTACATTTGTTATTTATAGTATAAGAAATAAAGAAAAGGTTTTAAAAATTGACTATTTCTTTAAAAAAAAATTTTAGCTATATATTTGTCTATTTACATGGTTTTTCGATACCTGCTCCCGACATTTATTAATTTTGATGAATTAATTAATTTTTTTTTAGTTGTGACAAAAACTGATATTTTATATTAGAAGGTTGTTTTTTATTCCTTTATTTATTCCTTTGGTCATTTAATGCAATTAATTATTTATTTAGTTGTTAAAATTGTAGTTATATTTGGATTTTGCTTGTCTTTTCGATGCTTCGCCTCGGGCATCATTTCACGCGATGCAGGAATGTCGAACTTTCTGCCCTTATAATGTAATATACTATTTAGAATGAGTCAGAATATTTTTTACGATCATGGAAAAAGTCAGAATTCTGTCTTGAAATCCGGAAAGACAAAATTAAATTTTTGCGGGGCAACCACGAATAAAAAGCAAATTGCAATTTATTTACGATTTCTAATTTATTTCCGTGTAAAAAGCTGCGTGACGTGCGGTGGAAAAGAAGTTTCGCCCGTCTTTACTGGTTTTTACGTTCACTATCGTAGGGTGCTTTTTTCGTGCGGGTAAAGATCAAGAGAAGTCTTGATGGATGCTAGGCAGTGGCGCGAAAGAAAGCTAGATGCATTATCCGCGTATTACGACTTATTTATTCGATCGGCATGTATATAAGTACCTCCCGTCCAGACATCGTAAAAGTTAAGGTATTTCTTGCGTAGCGCGTAACGCGTGTTACGGCGAGACCATTTTACGAGCCTCGCTAACACACCGAACCATTTTCATTTTTCGCCATACCACGCACGTAACGTTATGTTCGCTGGCTTTTCGAATGCAATTTTTTTAATTTGCCTAATGCACAAGAGCTACTGCCCGCCATTTTTTTTATGACAACGCGTGAAAGCCCACAGTTAAAATGCGCGATTGCATCTTTTTTTTGCAAAGTGAACTCGCAACTATTAGTCACTAACCAGGAAGCGTTTTCCCGAAAGCTCGCATTCCACCTACTATCAAATTAATTTTGAATAATTTAAATGAAACATGAATTTTCCGCAGAGTCGAATTGGAAGATTGGATTAAAAAATTGAAAAACCTCTGATTCCATCGATAAAATTTACTTTTTGGAAAACTGTTTTAGATACAATTTTTCTTTCAATTCGCTTAAACTCGAAGGAAAATGAAATTGAAATTTTGAAAGTTGAAGGAAATTGTTTCTTGAATCTAATCGTTTGCACGAATGGTTGCATAAAGTAAAGTGCGTTACTGGCGAATCACAGAAGGCCGTTATGGCACGACTCGTTGGCACGAGGATCAATTTTGCGACAAGATAACTCGATTGAGAATCCAGAGAGCGTGGGAGGACCGAGGCTCTAACGAGATAAATATATGTAATGCAACGTGGTGCACGTCGCTCTTTGTACGTGGAACCAGGCAGGAACTAGATACGAGGAGAGATTTGCCGTCTCGAAGGAAAGCAAAGGTTCCGGGTCGTTGGATGTGTTCATAAAAGCACCTTCGCTCAGGTAGAATAGGATATGGTGAGGTAACGGGTTGGAACGAATAAATGGGTAACGAGGAAAAAAGGGGGAGGGGAGAACAAGGGTTTGCACAGATTTATCACGGCACCCTGCTTTAAGAGACCTTTTAAACACCACAGAAAGTAGCCGTGATCTTTCTAATTAAGCCGAAGGCAGTGCTCCACATTTTTCCAACATTTCTAATTCAAAAATATTGTCACGAGATAATAATTACAATAATAAGGCAACCATCTCATTTGTTTGAATCAAAAGTAAGAAATCATATATCAAGTTCATCGTAAAGAACTAAAACTGATTGCTACAATATTTTCCATACGCAAAGCTCGAACCAGTGAAACTATTTAAAAAAAATAATAAATAACAATAATAATTTATGAAAATAATTGCGAAGAATTTTACAAAAAAGTTCCAAACAATTGATGTTTTTCGGAAAAAAATTATGCAAATTCCATTTTTAATAATTGATTTCCTGTGAAATTTTCATTATTTTAGAAAATATTTGAATATTCTTGTAGAAATTTATCTTAAATTCTTTGTTTCTTAAAATTCAATTCCTTCGACGAATTTTAATAAAATTTTTATGAATAATTACATTTTTCAAGGAATGTTTAAAATTTGAGAAATGATAAAAATTGTATTAAAAAAATTTTATTATTTTCGAAAATATAATTGAATCCCAGTAAAAAATTTTATTATTTATGTAAAGAATTGAATTATTGCGAAGAAGTTTATAAAAAAAATTGTAAATAATTGAATTCCTGTTATTATTTTTGAAAATAATTAAATGTTTGCGTAGAATTTTATTAAAATAGTTGATATTAAAAATCATTGAATTGAGGAAAATTTTTAAAATAATTGAAATTTTACCAAGAATTATATTAAAATTTTTGAAAATAATTGAATTTCGGAGAAGAAGAATTTTATTATTTATAAAGATAATTGAAGTTTTGAAGAAAAATTCTCCAAATTATACCGTAGAATTTACGAACTTTTCGTCCTTTTTCAATCAAATTATGGACCTTTTTTGAAAAAACGGACTTTTACGGACCTATATAGTTCGAGCCCAGCATACGCGAAAGCCAAATGGTTTATAATTGTTTCAACCAACAGTATAAGTGTCATATAAATCTTAAATAATATCGCGAAATTTCTGACCTCAATTCTCACAACAATAGCATTATTAAATAAGCGAAAATTCGTACGATATAATGTAAAGTTTTGAAAAATGACTTTTTTCAGAAATAGCGTATACGCGATTTTTATTCAAATTTGATTGCACATAGTATTTGAAAAGTGGAACATCCGGCGGAAGGAGAGTTGAAAGCTTGAGTAGTCTGTATGATAATAAGAGACATAATTGGAGTAATGGGCTTGAGCCAGAGAGATGAGAGGAGATAATAGAAAAGGACTTGAGCGGCAGAGGAGCACGACCTCTTCTTGTAAACGCACCTACTACGTAATTGTCATGTACGTGCGCCTCTTCCGACGCGTGTGTGCGCGCACCACCAACTATTTGTCTGTCCGTTTTACACGCATTTCAACTGGCGACATTTTTTACGTGCCAAATGCCTCCACACCCGCCGTGAAAAGTTGACATCACGCTCGGAAATAATTTCCAACAAAAAATATATAGCGGCAAAAAATACACGTCATTTTGTAAATGTCAACTTTCCACGAAATTGCCTTGATATTTCTCTGATGTTATATAAAAATGTAAAAATATTACAGATTTTAACTCAAATTTTTCTTTCATATATATAAATTTGAGTATAGTATTTTGTTGAGCAGAAACAAATTTTCAACTAAAACTGACATTGAGCTGTATTTATTGAAAAGTGTACTATCTTTCAATTATTTTGATATCAATAATTGTCAAAAGTCGGATGCAAACATTTACTTTTGGATAATTTTCTCTAATTCACCTGAAGACTTGAATAATTTTATTCAAAAATTCTAAAAAATAATTGAATTTTCGAAGCAAATATTCAAGTTGATAATTGATAAGAAATTTCGATAATTTTTAGAAATATAGTTAATAATAAATTTCAAAAGGCTTCACATTGAAATCATTTAAAATATTTTTATTTCCCGTGGAAAATTATTTGGATTAATATTTATTTGAAAAGGTGATTCTATTTTTGAATGTAATTTAATTTGATGAAATTACATTCAAAAATTGAGTTATCAAGTCATGTCTCTACTTTCCGTTACTGTTTTTAAATTAATGATCGAGTTAATGAAAATTGGAATGATAATGCAAATTTCTCTGAAAGATGAAGATACTTATTCCAGAATATTGATATACAGTGAAAGAAACATGAAAATGATTGGACAGCTCATTTTAGAGGAAATTAGTTTGAACTTAGTAGTAAATTACTTTTGTACACATCGTTAGTTGGTACATGGAATGTTTATGTCAAGTTTGAAATTTAATTTACTTTAAAAAGGTCCACTTAAGAAGCCCTCATCAGGACAATGTTCCCTCTATAAATAAACAAAAAGAGATCAGCAGGAGGTCTCGTTTCACCCGACAAGATTGGCTCGACATGAAGGAGCCTCTAGAGAAATTTTAATATTCCTACCGACTCGTTAGTCGACATAAGCGGAGACACGTGTTTTTCGCGCTCGAGTTAGCGAGTGCGCATGTACCAAGTCGAGAGAGACACCGGGAGATATATAGCTTCGAGAGTTGCATTTGCGTGAACTTACCTGAAACAGAAAAAGAAAGAAACCGTTAGTGGACTCGGGAAAGCTCGTAAAAAATTTCAAATAAAATAAATGCAATAAAAAGAGAGAAAGAGAGAAAGAGAGAATGTGCGTGTTCTCCAGTGCCATTGGGGACTTTAATAAAAACCACATTACACGCGTCAGGTGATTTCACCCATGTTCCTGCAGTTCTGTCGATATATACGAAACATACGGGCGAGCTTTCTACGAGAGGGATATGCCGGAAGTACTGTCGCGTCGTCACATTGCGAGGGTGTCTTTATTTGTCAAGAGTTCTTTCACGAAAGACGACGCTATTTATTTGCACATCCCGCTTTAATCTTGCACAACCTGGATGAGTTTCCGTGACTTGCCTTTTATTAACTTCCAATGCTAAATGTTCAAAGTCATCTCGATAATCATTAAAATTTTTGTCGTATCCTTAGAATAATTATGGAATCACAAATGATCCGCCTTGTTCAACTTTTTGCTTTGCACTATATATGTCAAGCATGCACAATCACCAAAAGAGAGTCTGCTTGAGTTCGGTAAGACTTTTGAAGCTTCAGACTTTCTATTCACACTTAAAAACCACCCTTCGGTTTTAATGATGAAAGACTTCTGACTCGATTTACATGCTAGTTTTTACGCAATTTAATTAGACATGTATGACTTGTCTCAGACCTACATTAAAATCTTGTCAACTTTACGGTTAATTCAATTTTCAACTACTTAAGAATTCTTCAGTTTACGTATTGTCCATTAAGTAAGAAACTTCTCACTCACTCTTTTAAATAAAATTAGCAATTTGAAAAATAATAGAACGTAAAAATTTTTAATTCCAATTTTATTTTTATAAAAATAAAATATGAATTGGAATATTTAGTTTTAATCTTTTAATATTATTATAATTATAATAATCATATATTCTGACGTAGGGAATTCATGGAAAAGTCAGGAATTTTTATATTAAATAAAAGTACTGAAAAAAACTTAATTTTTAGAATTCTTGAGAAAATTCTGAATTTTTGTGTCTTTTTTGTTTCACTCATAAACTATAAAATTACCACGAATTCTAATACATAACCTTCAATTTTTTCAACTTCTGCCAAAAATTTCTTTTTAAATAACTGAAATCTTGAACAACATAAAATTTTTTTAAATTAAATTTGTCAATATAATATATTATTAATTAATTATTAAAAATAATAGATTTATAGAAGAATTTTAGCCAAAACCACTAAAAAACTTGAATTTTGAAGAAGTTACGAATGTTTGCAGAAATTCAATTATATATGTATATACTTTCAAAAGTAATAAAAATCTTATCACAAAATTCAGTTATGTTCAAAATTTACAAGAAATGAAAGAATACGGAGATTAATATAGTTAATAATTAATCATCTTCTAAAATTGTTTAAATAATTCAAAATTACTGAAAATAAAAATTTTAATTCAATTAGACGTGGTCTTTTTTCTGTGGGAAAAGATTCCACAATAATGCGACAGAATTTGGTATTCCAGTTGAGTCAGTGTCTGATGTTTTGTGGATGTGACCAACGAAATTAGTAAATAAATCACGAATGGTGAAAATAAGTTTATGTGTACATCGTGTGAAAAAATGAAAAGAAATGTAGCTTAAAATATACAAAAACCGTCAATGTAAAAGTTGTACAATTCTTCAATTGTATAGTTTTGTTAAAATAAAGATATTGCCTTGAAATCATACTGAGAAACAGTAAACAGTACTTTAATCTGGAAACAAGTTGAATGAATTGTTTCTCAATATAAAAGAAAATAATTGAGTGCACAAAACGTAATCTTTTTCAGACTAGGAATCTGTAACCATAACGATCGGACGAGAAATATTTAAGAAGATTAAATAATTAGGTCAGGGAGACGAGAAACTTTGAAACGACACTTTTAACTTTCTTTTATGTACGAATTAGTTCCTTTAGGGAATTCTACTTTCGATCAAACTTGAAATTTTTCCTGTGAGAACATTTTCAAAGTTGATTAAAAAGTTCTTCTGAGCAAATTAACATCCTTATTAACTTTAGTGTGAAAGTCTTTAATGAACAGATATTAATATTTTTTTACTTAAGGAGGAGGTCGTCTTTCTTTTCAAATAGAACATGAACAACATGAATTGCATAATTCACCTTATTTCTAATTTAATGGAAAAATGAATGAGTAGTTAAATTAGTTTGTAAATTATAAATTCATGGAATAATTATCTTTTCACGTTTACAAAGATCTCCCCATCTCCCCATCTCGCAGTTTCATTTTATTCTTTTTATTAAATTAAGAAAAAAAGTGACATTGAATAATTCCAGCGGCAACCCAGTTTCGATTCAAGTCATCCTTGCGCCATTTGCCAATAAGTCAACGCCTAAACACAAATCCATTGGATTTAGTTAATGAACTTGGTGCCATGTACTTTGTTCAGGAGTGATTTTGACTGAACATTTGAATTGTAGGAAAATCAGATTGTGGTTCCGAAATATCCGTTTGAGGTTTACTAAAACGTAATTGAAAGTTTCACTTTGAACACAGACGCACAGTCCAATAATGAAAATGAGCCTACAGTTTACAAAGATCTCTATTGTATGTGTCACTCATGCATACAAAAAGCTGTATAAATAGCAGCTAATTTCAATCTTAGTGAATTTCAATGAAAAACAAGTGTTTATTTTTCGGAAAAAAATAAAAAATTCACTTTCCCGATAAAGACATACTTTTCCATTTCGGTGAAATTCATACGTATATTCAAGGTTGAAATATTCCCCCTGAATAAAGTACATTTTTGTTTGTCCAAAGGGTAGACTTGTAAAGGGGAGTGACGTGACGCCGAATCCACTGATTATGTGAGACCCAATGTGGGGTGGATTTTTCCCGGAAGACGATCAAAGTCGATCGACAGTTCGCAAAAGCAAAAGCAAGAGGAGAGGAGAGGAGAGGAGAGGAGAGGAGAGGAGAGCTCTTTAACAGTTTTCTTCACGAAAGGAAGAGAAGTAGACTGTAGAGTAACACTGCGTATTATTTCGTCTTCTTTTCTGCGAAAACTCTTCTTTTCTCTACCTCAAAATTCCTACTCTGGCAAGTAAAGAAACAGTTCGGGGTCCCCTACTTTCTCGTAGATTCTCCCCTCGCTTTCTCTCTATTTTCTGATGGTGTTTCTCCCTCGCTATGTATAACAGTTCCTTCCCTCATCCTTTTCCTCTTTATTCCAAGCTCTGCTCCCTATATACGACGTTATGCCGACCCTTCGCCGCCGCACTTCCACTCCGAGAAGAAACGACTCAAGCACGGCAAATTGATATTAAATGCCAAGGCTGGTCACCTTGTATATTTCTTTATTAACTTCGCACAATGACCCACCCCAGGCATTCGTTGCTCGGCGTATTTTATCCTCTCTCTCTCTCTCTCTCTCTCTCTCTCTCTCTCTTGCGGGACTTGACTAACTTTTCGTTCGTTTCCATTACACGAAACGTACAGATTACCTAGCTCCAGTAAATGAAACATATAGACAAAATAGATACTGCAAACCAGAGGTGTATTTTTTCAGACCTCATTTTAAGAAAAGATAGAATCTTTAGAAAAAATGAACAATTTAACAAAAATAATATCTTGACGGAATATATGTATATAGTTAATTGGGGATTGAGACAAGTCGATCCAAATATTTTACCACTGTTTCGTTTAATTAAAAGACATGTGCGTCTCATTAACAGAATTAAAGCCACAAATCATGGGGCATAGGAGCTGCGAGCATAAATACCAATTATGTGCTGCTCGCACAGTTCATCGGGCCGAAGTTAGAGGGGTAGAAATGTTCTCTAAACCCCAAACCTGCTACCGCGAATCCTAATTATAAAGGGCGTATATGAATTACAAGTAGGTAACGAGACGCGGGCACCCATAATTTTCACCTCGTCTTCTTAAAAACCCTTGTTATGAATACTGCCGAAACTTAATGTTATGCCTATTTAGAATTTCAAGTTTCCAACTTCTATTTGAATCTGCTATAAATAACGATAATAACCGATGAAGGCTTTGATATTAAAACACCAATAAGGATTAAATGAAAAAAATAAGTGAAAAGCACCTTTCTGGAGATTATAGTACTACAACAAGAAATAATGATCATGTTGTTTAAAAATTTTAATGGCTAATACGTATTAGCCATTTTGTTTAAATAACATTTTTAAATACTTTCATTTCTTATATTACAAAAAGTGTCAATGGATCAAGTTCGCACATTTAAAATAATTAGTATAGCATTTATCAAGAACTTCTTTTAATTTCAAAAATAGATCATCAGTGTGATTTTGATGAAAATTAATGATACTTTTGATAATGCCATTCATTTATGCTGTTTATTTAAGTATGGCCTTGTTTTCAAATCGGGTTCAACTTAAGTGAAATTAAACGCTCTGACAGTAATCTTTCTTATTTCTCTGGACGTTGTACATACACGGAGAAACTTTTTCTTCTAATATTAAATATATTTGGTTATCTTTATTCTAAAAGTACGTTAGAATGTGAGGATTTTTCGTGCGTTGTGATAATAATTTCAACATTAATACGAAAATATGATAAGTTCGTTATATATTAAGCAACCTTCGGTGTACAAAAATTACTATCTGCATTAGAAATAGTCTTATTTTTCTTTAGAAAAAAATAAAATGCTAGTTTTTGTTTGTGAAATAATACGGTAATTCTAACCTTTTTTCCACATATAGATAGAATATATAACAGACATTCTAACGTAACATACCAATTTTGGAAGGACTGCGGGCGGACTTAACCGATTTCGCCCGAGCATCACCGAGTCCATCACCTGACGTCGCGAACTAACCCTAATGTTTTCGAAGTTGAAATTCACACGTGTATGAAAGAAAAAAACCTTTTATTAATAAACGTGAATGTCTCCTCATGACAAATTAAATTCAAGAACTGTTCCTCAATATAACATAATTTTTTTCACGACTTTTACTTATTTACATAATTTGATTAGTAAGTTATTTTAAAAAATGCTCTCTCTCGAAGGCACATATTTTTCCACTCGTTTAATATATAAGGACGATTCAGCTGTGTACTTCTACACGGAGAGAAATATCTGGGCTTTTTAGCATGAAGTTCTTCATACTACGATTGCAAGAAACCTATGCGATTTCGGTAAAAGTTTTCTGCAATGTGATTGGTCGGCCCAGGCTCTGGGCGTGGCCTAATAGCCAGTTGCAAGGGTCTAATACCGAAAAAGCATAGGATTCTTGCAATCGCAGTATACTTTCTTGCAGTCATAGTATACTAACATTTCATACTTTTAAAATACAAAGCATTCATGCTATAAACGATTGATTTTTCTCTCCGTGTAACGAATCGTGCGATCTTTCGGTTTCCGTGACCAATCGTCGTGTCTTTACTAGCGTGTGCGTGTGTGCGTTAATAATATAGGTTAGGTTCTTACGTCGTGTTAAATATATTTACCTACAGTTACAGTGACATACACTAATGCCATCTACCATCAGATCCAAGTATCACTATCGTCTCTATGAGTATCTATAGACAATTAATTTGTTGTGTTTCTTTTTAATTCATGGCTTTCCCAACTTTGCAAAAATTATTATTTTCTTTCTAAAACAACATACTAATTTTCGTTAGTTTCCTTATGAAAAACTGTAAAATATATACTGAATGAGTGTTTTTGATAGTCTCAATAGCAATTTCTATAACCTATGTCGTTTTTCCCTTGAATCTAACCTAACATACTAAAATGTCTCACCAGTTTTAAGAATTAGTGGTATTAAAAGTTTCTCCGTGTACAGTATTTTTTTGTTGCTGAAATACGATTGGTGCTTGGTAAAATATGAATATTTGAAACAATTGCGTGACAGTAATGATTAGAATGCAAATAAAAAAGAAAAATGAGTATCCTTTATTCTTAATTTCAATATTTTCATATCTTCGCTTGTTAATAAAATAAAACAGTTACCAAAAACAGTAGTTAGGAAATTATCGTTTCTTTTAAACATAAGTTTAAATGAAATTTTTAATTTTATTAAAACAAGTCTCTTTCAAAAGTGCAAAAAAAAGTTGATTTAAAATCAACATAACTCTAATTGAAAATTCATTTAGACGGAATGGTGTAACACGACTACTGTTGCATTTATTCAAATTGTAAAATGCGACGACAAACCGCAATTTTTCAGTTAGTTTCACAAAGTATTTTTTCTTTCTTTCTTTTCTTTCTTTTTTTTTTTTTTTGAGAAAACGGTTGTGAATTTAACACAGAATGAAAATTAAATGGAATTTTTAAAACTTTTCAAATTTAAAAAAATACCGCTGCAAAAAATTTAACCAGATTTTGTACACTTTAAAAAAGAGTTTAGAGAAAAAGATACGAATAATTTACATAGTCGAAAATGTTTAAATACTTCTTAATCATTTTAAACAGAATAAATATTTGATCAAAGTGGCATAAATTTTTAAAGATCTTTTTATAAATTTATGAAAAAGAAGATGAAAAAAAAGATAGAAATTATTGCCAATACTTTGTACTAAATAAAAAAATTATAGGTACACTATTGAAATTAACGTAAAAAAAAATTTATTGTTGAATATTCATGATAAACGATAGAAGAGACATGTTTATGAAAATCAGCATAGCTTTGAACATTTATTGACGTGGGTGAAGAATTTATACATTATTACAAGATATTTCGACATACCCTTTTCTTCGAGACGAACACATGAAACATTAAAATAATATGCAGTCAATAAAATATATACAAGTTTTGAAATAGAAATATGTTAAACTGCATATTGAGAAAACAATGTTTTTGTTTTCGACTTTGACAAAATATTAACCACGCTCTGAGAAAACATTATGTTTAATTGAAATAAAAAAAATTATTTTTAAGTGATTTTGTCTATAATTAAAGTCAGTTTATATAAACTTAATTCAAATATAAAAAATATTTTGCATTGATTTAAAAATATTATTTGTTTGAATAATTATATTAAACTCAAAAGTGTATTCTGGGGGTCGATTATATAATTTCCTTTTTACTTTTATTTTCACTTTCAGTTCTACCTTCATTTTCACTATATAATCAACTATAATTTCTTTAAATTAAATATAGTATCTTTTTAAATGAACAAAAGAATAACTTCATTGACTGTACAGTTTTCCTAAGGATATCAAATTGAGACAAAAAATGTATCAAAATAATTGATATCCTTAAGAAAACAGGTGTGTATAGCAAAGATATTTCAAGTTAGATCTAACCAAAATCTGTTTGAATGAAATAATGGTTTTCTCAGTGAATATTAAAAATCTGTTGTTTGATTTAAATAGTTAAACTGTTCTTAAATGAAAAATAGTACCTATTTTAATAACAGTCAGGTGATAGACGACTTTAATAAAATAAGCACTTTTCATAGCATCAGACATTGTTTACACTTGTTTATTATTTTCTCGTACCGAACGCAATATCCCATATTAAAAAAAGGAGAAAACCCCGAGAAACGTGTGCACTTTGCACTGTTTGTAAAATGTCGTAAAAAATAAACCGTTAAAATTACAAAGCCGGGAAATTTGTTATCAGACGCGAGACGCATACGCGAGAGAACTTAAACATCATTAAAATCTTGATACCCTAAATCCCCGCAGGAGACTGAATATCAGGTAGTACATACTTGAGCGGATAGGCTCGTATAGAGCTAAATATTGGGTAACTCGACATGAATGGAGCCTTAATGCGAAGTCCTGGGCTTGGATACATTGGAAGGAGAGTTTCCTGCGAGGATGAAAACGGTAATGGGGGAATCGGGCTCGGGGCTTCCCAGGAGACGAAGGGGATTCTTTATTTAATATCCCCAGGCTGGTGTCAAGGAATATGTACCTCCACATGTTCACGTGCAGTACCTGCGCTCGCCTCTTTCTCTCTTTCTCTCTCTCTCTCTTTTTTCAGTTTGATCAATAAAAAAGTCATGACTTGCGAATCATAAACCAACAGAAAAACACTCTGCTGAACCAGCAAAGAATTTGCTCGCGTTCTTCCGCACGTGCCGAGTGAAATTAAGATTGCAAGTGTGTTGAATCTTGAATGAAATATCGAGATGTCGATAGTTCTTTTATCACGATATTAACTACAACAATAAAGGACAACAAAAATTCAGTTGAAGGAGAATGATTTTTGCTCCGTCGAACAAAGGGGAATCTGATATGTGCAATGAGGAACAATGGATTACTATGCAATTAGCATTTTGCAGAATAAGAAGAACCACGTCGAATTTTCTTGGGACCTCTTCCTTATTCCTGTGGTTTGTGGACAAGCACATAAACATACAGGCGAAACGAATTGCCAGCGTCGTCGCCGGCTGATGAAAAACAGCATTCCTCGATCGCGCGCAAAAGCCAGAATGAGTTTCGTCATTTTTCTCGGTGTGTCCCGTAAAAAACTCAAATGATCACTCTCATCCAGAAGAACGAAATTCACCGCGAACTCATCTCTACCTACGCTTTTTCTCCTTTTTCTCCTTTCTCTCATATACGACTAGCAGACAAAATGTTCCAAGCCAAATTCTTTTTCTCTCCTTTATTCCCCCTCTTCTTTTATTATTATTTTTTCCGCCGGAAAATGTCGAGAGTGTCGGGAGTGTCGGGACACCAATGGTGCGAATCTTGATTTCGCCAACTGATATTCACGCCGAGGGCGTTGAAAATAATTTCCGACTCGAGGTGTAACTTCGGTCGCTTGTGGTGCAAATTATGGAGATCAGAGCGAGGGTGGTTGCAAAAGTATCGGGAAAGATGGGATTTTTAGTCTTTCACAGAATCTCAATGATGCGCAGATTGCGAGATCTTCATTGGTCAAATTACAGGGAAAAAAAAGAAATGGTTCATCAAGTTTTTTGTGACTCAAGTACACGTACACTTTTTTTTATCATTTTACCTCCGTCAGATCGTTTTCATGAAAATTTCAAGTGACTACATTACTCAACAATTTTTATCCATACTGTTTCAATATTTTGAATTAAACGATTTTTAATAATGAAACATTGGATAAGACGGAATTTTTATAAAAACTAGTTTTCTAATACTTCATTCAATTGACATTTTGAAAAAAGGACTTTTGAAACAAGCGCAGCACCCGCGTTTGATAATGGAGAAAATTGAGATTTATGCGACGTTCGACAAGAAATCTGATCCACGCCGTGGCTGGCTAGTCGCGCTTCATTAAAGCCACGTTAGAAGCAGGGAAAATGAAAAGATTCAAGTATATAAATTACCTTCGTTCAACATCCACTTGAAGCTCGTCACGCAAGCTCTTGCATTTAAATCGTGTGTCGATGGCAGTCGATGGCAGTCGATTACATCGAGTATCGAGTATCGGTTCCGTTACATCTCGTTATCCTTTTTGCTCAAGTTGCCAAGCACTACAGTCACTATAGCGAGAGTCGACTGAACAAAGGATGTAAGCTAATTGGCGTTTTGTACCATTATGATCCTTCATAAGTAAGAAAATGGGGAAATTGCTGGTATATGATCTCGCTCCACTGGAAACAAAGCCTATTGCCTTCAGAACCGGAAAGCTCTCGTCGGCAACGGAAGACACCTTCACTTCCGGTTCCCGATATCTAACCAAGGAAACAAGTCGCGTGCACTTCCCGAACTTACTCAACAACTATAAATTGCCCTCCTTTATACAAATTCATCATTAAATTTCGATCAATTGAGATAAATAAAAAATTGCTTGTAAGCAAAGGAATAACTTTTAGTTTGTAAAATTCTTCCAATCTTTCTTAACCCCTTTACCGAGTCAAATAAGAGAACATTTTACTTAAAACTATAAATTAAATTTTTCATAAACATAAAACATGAAGATATCGATAACTCCGAATCTTCGACTCGGACTGATCGATTTCTTCATGTTTTATAATATTAATAATTAAAGATGACCGAGTGATAAAAACATTACCAATTCAATTATTATTTTCAAGAATTTTTAAATAAAATTCTTCTTAAAATCGATTATTTTAAATAATTGAGCCGCAACATGCAATAATAACAGCTACGCTCGGCCTGTCTTCCTTAAACGCAATATATCTACTTCGAATGCAGTCTCCCTATTGGCCAGATCTAGTCCCCACCGCCGATTTCGAAGTAGATATTCCGATTCGGAAAGGCAGCCCGAGCGTGGCTGTTGTTATTATTGCACACGGCTCAATTTCAGAAAATAAAAACTTAAAATAATATAAAAAAATTAAATTAAACTTTCTCAAAAAAATTAATTTCAAAATTCAATTAATTCCAAAAATTCACGCTCTAAAGCTTTTTAATATTCAATTATAATCTAAAATTTTCAACTAAAATCCATTTTCTAACCATTTTCTAATTTTCATTTTATTAAAGAATTTTACTAGAATTCAATTATTTAAAAACACAAAAAAAAACAATTTATCGAATAATTGTCTTGTTTCTTAAAATTGAATTCTCATAAAGAATTTTATCAATAAATTTTTAAATAATTGAATTCTTTTGACAAAATTGAATAGAATTTTTAAGAATATAATTACATTTTTTGAGGAATTCGATTAAAATTGTATTAAAAATAATTGAAATTCTGTAATGAGTTTTATTATTTATAAAAATAATTGAATTCATAAGAAGAATTTTATTATTTTCGAAAATAATTGAATCGCTATAAAAAATTTATGATTTATTAATATATTTGAATGATTGCGAAGAATTTCATTAGTTTTGAAAATAATTGAATTTCTGCAATTATTTGTAATTTCACTTAAACTCTACAAATTATATCGTACAATTTACAAACTTTTCATCTTTTCTCAATCAAATTACGGACTTTACGGAACTTTCTTTAAAAAAATGGACTTTTATGGACTTGAAGCAAATTTATCAACTTTTACGGGATTTACGGACCTAGTTCGAGTACTGCATTTTGAATTTTTGAAATCTGGCATTAAATTCGTATTCAGTGATCTCAAAAACCTAGGAATGCTCAGTGATTCTCAAGTCGAAGTTCTCAAAAGTCCACGATGGGGGGAGGGGTAAAAAAATTATAAAATATTATCCACGTGTTGTATGGACAACACCTAATTGTAAGAGAAACCTATATTAAACGAGATAAACATTTAATAAAATTTAAACTTAATTCAAATGAATTCAGTTTATAAAGTATTGAATTCTAATGAGCATGTTCAGAACAAATGAAGAGCAGAAAAGCTGAATAGAAGGAAAATAATTGAATGCAAGTCATTTATGAAGCAACTCTTGAAGATTTTTCCTCGTCAACCTGACTGTCATCCAGATGTCTAGAATTTTCTTTGTAAGTGCAGAAGTGAGATTTGAATTTAGTCTCGAGAAAATACATTTTGACTTCTCTCTTTGAGTCTAGGAAATTTTGCGTGGTATTCCTTTGTGCCTTGGTTGGTCTTATTAAGAAGATTCAGGGCTCGATGTTCGTGATCATCAAAGATGACGTTGCGTCGTCTCAAAGATGTACAGACAGCAACTCGATAGAGTAACTTTATCCACTTCTCAATTCTCTGGCTAAAGGGAAGCTCTCAGGAGCGGAAGTTGCCGCGGAAACTACTCCAAGCCATGAATCACGTGTGGTTGGGCAGTTACTAATCCACGTGCTCGCGTTTAATTATAGTCGACGTCACGATATAATTAAACTAAATTTAGTCGCTGAGTATTTCCAACTTGTACAGTTTCACGTTCAAACTCCCTCTCGGATGAAAAGATCAAAAAGTCAACTGCGTGCGCTTTCGACTGGGAAGTTTATTTCTGCAGATTTTGTTTAGATTTAGGCGGATTCGAGGGAAAATCCAGGCTCACAATTTGTTTTGGTTTGCTGTGAAATTTAAAGCACTTGTGCAATAATTTCACTGAATAAGAGGAAAGCAGTAAAATTCTGACGGATGCCAAAATAAAGAGTATTCGAAAATAGTATTGCCTTCGCGAATTAAGAGCGATCATAACCTTTAGATTCTACAATCTAAAAACAGCGAATGTCGTCCATTTCCGGAATTTATTTCAAGAATTCTGTTGATTAATGGAAAATGAAGTATCTTCGTTTAGGGAATGAAAATAGCATCAGGTGCGTTGGGATGATAAAAAGCCACTGGAACCTAAGAGCATAAATAAGCCATGACTTTGATTGCGGATCGCGCCCTAATCCAGGTTTAGAACGAAGGTTTCTGACCCGCCCATGTAATTGATTTTGCGAGTACACTCTTAGGTGTGACGAGCGTCGTTAAATGACGTCTAGCATACATATATACGTTTGTGAGTACTCAAGACGTTTTTACGGTCCATTACTTTGCCAGCGGATTCTTGGCTCTCTTTTTCAGGGGAAAATATCCAACTTGGCTTTTCTGTCTTTCCTTTGGATTATGGAGGTGTAAATATGTTTACACGACAATAAACCAAGCTTCTGTCTCATCCAATTGCTAGTGTTTTGGACACAAAGTCCGTTACTTTTTAAATGAAACATTTTCTTTACCGCTCAATATAATATGGGATCGTACAAATGAATTCAATCCAATGGATTTCCGAGCAAATGAAAAAAGTATCTTAATATACCCATTTGCAATGATTTTATCGGCAAAAACTTGCTTGACTGCAACTAATTTTTCACGATAATGAGAAGATGAATACGGCAAGGGGTTTGTTGTGTCGCTCTCTCTCTCTTTTTTTTTCTATATTATATTTTTTCTTTCTTATACAAGTCTAGAGAGTATCATACGACGAGAAACTCGAGAACTTGGAAAGAGATCGTATAATAAAACAATTGAATTCTGCGCGAACGAGTCGATAGACCCCTCTGAGAATAACGGGGTATGGAGGAGGATGGGGGTGGCTGGGCCCCTCAGGGGTATCTTTTGAAACGATATTTTCTCGTGGCGGATGCGCTGACACTCTGTCGCACAACTCCAGCAATACTTTTGCCTTCGTCTTTGTCACCGACAGTGCTACCAACTTCAAATTGGTAATTCCACAACTTTTTATTCTAAAGAGAGAAAAAGTCTCCATAAGAAAATTCTTGTTTCATAATTTTTTCTTTTTTCTTTTTTTTTTTTTTTTTTGTCTGAGTTGACAAAAGTTAAAGGCAACGTAAAAATATGTACAAAAAAATAAATAAGCTAATAAAAATTCATAAAAATAAAAAGTTGAAAAAATTTTAAATTGCAATTGCAAAATTTAAACCTAGATTCAAAATTCTGTCATTTGTACTTCATCCATCTCTGTAAATTTATTCTCATAAAGTGTATGTGCGATCTATATATAAACTTTTTTATTTGAATAAAAAAAATGCATGCACGTAACGCTTTTGAAATGAGAATACGAAATTTTACGGGGTTTAAAGGAGTTTCATGCGATTTCAAAAGGATCTCCTGCTATTTCAAGGGATTTGAACGGATTTCAAGGATTTCCCGGAATGTGTATATCGGCTTCCAGAGGTGGTCAAGACTTCTAACAGCAAATAGAAGATGACAAATCTGATCTTTTCGAGAGCATAAATTAAAGTCTTGAGAACCGAAAATAAGTTTTTTCGAAATGTCGAAAAAAATTAATAGGTCAAACATTATGTTTGAGAAGGATCAGAAGTCAAAAGTCCTTTGATACTCAATCCCCAGGAATATGATGCCTGAACGGAGCTAATAGAAGGTTATCATTCTTGTCGAATTCAGAAGGACTGATTCGTGTCGATTATTTGCAAGAAGTTGATCCCCGGACATGAAAAGAGCCACCCTTGAGTCGGAGACCACCACTTGGCCACACTATAGGATCGGGATGAAAGATCCTGATTGGCTCCCTTTCCTTTTAACATTATATACGAAACCTATATCGTAATAACGGATAAATCCTTGGTCGTCTATAAGAGGCAACGATAAACAGTGGCAAAACATATTTCAATCAAAGTTCCAAAGAGCTAATCCCAAAGAGCTATAGGGTACAGAATCGATGGTCAGCAAGCAAAGAGACCGCCGAGCAAACATCCTCAAACTCGCTTATTCCCTCCAATCTATTCTCTCCTCTCGTTTGCGGTTCGCAGAAATCATATAACGCCTGTATTTCTGCGATATCAGGTGGCAAACTTTTATTCCTTTTCTTTACGGCTTCCCAATCATTTCGTAACAATAAAAAGAGGAAAAACTTTGATTTTATATATTGGACCTTATAAGAGAGAATAACATGGACCTTAATAAGAAAACTATAAAAATATTTCCCACTTGTAAACATTATTTCTATTGATGTTATTTTGTTTTATTAACAGCAACACTCAGTTTGAAAATGAACTTTTTCAAAAGTCCATAGTTTATTTTTTCTCTTTTCGTGCATGAAAAAAAACTGTGATTGTTTTCACTGTGCGGAGAAAAAAGAATTCTTTTTCAGGAAAAAGGGCAGTTTTAATCTACAGTTTAATCAATGTTTGTCGAACACGATGAGCGCCAATGAGCGCTAATGAAACCCTACTGCAACGAAGTGGAAATCTAGAAAATTAAAGCGATTCTCTTACACGCAAACGCTAAAATGACACTAGTTTTCATTCTCTTTGCTGCGGATTTTTCAAAATCTTTTTCTGTCTAGGTCATTCTCTTTCAATTAAAAGCTACTAGACTCTAATTGCAGCATTTGTAACTGTCTTTACACACTTTTATAAGACAAGGGTAAAACAAATTTTTATTTTTTATCAGATCTAAAGCCTTTGTCTCTTGCCTTATAATTAAGATGGTTCAAAACCTTTCTGTAATTAAAAACAAATACCTATTCATTATATCGCTGAGAAAAAAATAATAATTTAGTCATTCCCGAGTCGAAATTTAAGCCCTACTTTCACCCTGAATTTTCAGGGGCTGTTGAGTGTTAGGAGTAGTAAAGTAGGGTCTAATTCTAATACGGGATTCTTTAATACTTTATCATCATTTTAAATAAAAAAATGTTGTTGTACCATATGTACTAGATTATTATGTGCTTTAGTAAACCGATAGATGGTACTGATGTTATTTCTTTACTAAACAAATGTTGTCATGTTTACTGAACCTCTTCTCTCCGTGGAAAGCTTGCAACGTCACGAACATGATATGTATTGGTTGAAGTAACGGTTACAGTGTTACACGTACTCTATATGGAGAGAGAATTGATTCAATTGTTAGATTTACGACTCCGATACATATATGTCAAAAAGCGTCGTCGCACGTAAATATCGTTAATTTCCGGTTTATTTCTTTCATAATAAATTTTTCAATTTTCCTTTGAATTTAAAATAAATGCCTTTTTTCAAGCATATAACTGAACAACCTTTTTTGATATTCTTAATTGTCGCATTTCGTTTATATAGTTTTTCATTTTTAAAAACTAAATTTAGTACACAAATGAACAAGAATAATAATTATTCTTGCTCATAAACAGAAATAAACTTCTGTTCTTTCTGTTTTAAACCTGAAACCTATAAAAATTAAATCTTTCGGCAAAGTAAACAGATTTTGCTTGAAAATAAACTATATGTACAAAATGCCAAAATAGTTTTAGCTTCATTAATGATTTAATAGAGGGTGGAAAAGTACAGAAAAGTACTACTTTAACCAGAAAATTCTCAGTAACTAGGTTTTTATCTCTGAAGAAATTGAATTAACTGGCAACTCGATTATTGGATTAAATTATTTGTCTCGCAACCTGCAAAGCAGTCGAGATTTCTTTTTTAACGATCTCAGTTTAACGACTAAAATTAAGCTTTGAATTCATGGCCAACTCTTATTCTTATTTCAACGCTGTTTTTCTTCGCAGTTATACGAACTTAAAGAAAAAGCCGCATTTTTCCTTGATGTAATAACATTCTTAAGTCTCTATACTTTTACTTTGCTTCTCATTACGTTTTTTTACGATTTCTATTCCTTCATTTCAGGAAATAAAATTTATTGACAATTTTTTTTAACACTGCAATCATGCTATATGAAGAGTTGAGTTCAATTTGAATGTGGTTAATAAATAAAATTAATCGAAACCAACTGCCTGATCATATTTTTACAGTTTTTTCTAAACTAAATTTCTTCCCGCTACACGGAGAAAAAAATCAGGGCTTTGTAGCATGGAGTGGTCTGTACCTTTAGCGCATGGGCGCTTCCTTGCGGCGAAAGAACGAACTCGTACGATTGCAGCAAGGCTCCTTACTAAAATAGGGCGAGCTCTTGCTGCAATCGTACAAATTCGTTCTTTCGCCGTAAGAAAGCGCCCATGCGCTAAAGGTACAGACCACTCCATGCTAAAAAGCCCTGATTTTTTTCTCCGTGTACAGCATAGGAAACATTGAAACATGTTCAGAGTAAAACTGTAAAAGTGTGCGCTATCTGAAAGACGTATCGAAAACAGAATTGTTTTACGGCATATACGCGACTATAATTCATTGTTTCTCCAGACACCACTGGGACGGACTCGGTACTTAGGAGCGATTTGATCGAAACGAAAGCTTTATTTTTCCCAAGTTTCGAGCATTGTCTGATTTTAATCGAGCGACAAGTCCTTCACATTGCATTCGCTAGTTAATTGCGATCGATAAAAGGCCCCATCACCAACGCTGGGTCCAGAAAAACTTTAGTGTTTAGTATTTCTCTTCCTCGAAAAGAAATAAAATTATTTCGTAAATATTTTTTCCATATTTGTCATTAATTCATTATTAAATCTACATGTAACAAGAGAATAATTTTGTAAATTTACATTGTAATTTACCCAATTGCATAATTGCGGGTGAATTGCAAAATTATAATAATTAATTGCAAATCTTAAAACTCAATGGGTTGCAATTAAAAAGCAATGCACGTCAGACGATTAACAAATCTACGAGGTGATCATCCGTGCACGAGTAATCCTGAATCGGATTACAAGTCGATTCATCGTCATTCTTCGTATTTATCGTTTCAATGGGTTTTCGCGCGTGGGCACTTTGGCGGTTCTAACTGGCGTCATTTTTACTTTGTCGCTCTTATCCAATGACCGACTATAAATATAGTACATTTGCCTCTTGACTCCGGACAATTTTCTTATCAAACTAGTTAGCGTCCCTTGTCACATTCAATCAGAACATTTTTTTTTTTTTTTTTTTTTTTTGCTATTAGAGATTTACAAAGCGTTCTTGATAAGAGTTTATGTACTGCATACTGACCAATATTTCATTAGGATAATAAAAGTATTAAAATGAATATTAAAACATACTTTTGCGTACTGTGTACTTCTACCTGCAGTTGAAAGCTTAAAATATATCTTGAAAAAGGAATTAAGTGTTAGTCGGATTAAATAGTTGGAGCGAAAGGAGTGTACGAAAATGCATAAATTTCTATGCACTTTTGAGGAATAAATTTTGTTTCTCATTTCAGGACGTTTGTCATGAATAAGACTTTCAGCATTTAATTTTGCTTCTTGTAATGTTATTGGGCAGGTATAATTCAAATGAAATGAAGCTTTACCGACTTGTTCAGGGGATACATTAATTAATAATTTGTGAGTCAAACAAAAAAGACACCAAAATAGAAGCTAAATTCTGGGACCTCAAAAGGTCCCTTAATTATTTTCTTAAAATTGGCCTCATCAGATATTTATATTAATGTAATAATTTTATACACATATGACAAAAATTGCAATAGTATATGAATTTTAATGTTTATACAAATTTAATTCCATGTGAATATTTTTATTAATTACACAAAAGAAAAGAACTATACACTCATTCGCTAATTGCTGCGAGCAGAGTTACAAATCGTACTGAAGCGTATTTATAATATGTATGTGCTAAAAAGGAATGTGTTGATCTGGACAAGTTATAACCTGAGGGGTTCAATTTATATAAATTCTCCGCGTGAAAAGGCTGCTTCATTTAAAAAAAAATTTTAATGATAATTATTACTTTAATGAGCGGATAAATCAAGAGTATTAATTAAGCAGAATATCTGTCTAAAGAATTGCAAACAAACTTGGAGAATTTGGAGATGATGCAAATGCATAATAATTTTAGTGAGTCATGTGTGTTTTTTGTTTCATTAAACTTAGTTCTTCTCAACATTAAAATTATGAACCACACTGAGAATAATTTTTATTGTGCGATGAAATTCTATAATTCTAACTACTATATTTTGAAAGAAAATAAATTTTGAAATTGTAGATAGTAAATACCTTATTATACCTGTTGTTGTTTCCAAATAGCTGTAGAAGAATTGCCAGGAAATAAAATAAGTCGAGAAACGAGGGAATTGATTTTTTCCTACTGAAGATAGTGCCTATATCGTGGGGCCAAGATCTGAGAACAATAAAAGTCTTTGCAAATCATGCGACACGCTATCGGCCGCAAAGCGGGATTTCGTTTCGCTTTCCACCTTTTTTATTCCACTGAGATAATTAGCGTCGGGTGTTCATTATGCCACCCTTAGCCTTAATTCGATCGATCCCACTTTGTGGGAATAGTTCTTTTTTCTTTCTCAGACAACTAGGAGTTTGCCTCACTGAACCACTTCCTTTTGTCATTTTTGGAAAAAGACTTTTGTAAACTGCAGTTTTTGTTAAAAATTAAGTACTCTAACGCTTCTAGATGTTTGTATTTCATTTATAACCGCCAATAGCTGAGAATATAATAATAGCTTTTAATGCCCTCGCAATTTCTGTAAAGCACGTTTTTCGTTACTTTTAAAAAACAAATTATCTTCTAGCTATACAAAATAAAGCTTTTATAATACTTTTTTCCTTCGGTTAATCAATTTGAGAAAAAGGCTAATTTCGTCTAAATCAAAATTAGTGAAAGTCCTTCAGTACACTGAGAAAACTGGAGTGTCAAATTCGGAGGTTCAAAAAGTGTATGTTTCCTTTGCTTATGAAGAGAGTTAAATAGTCCTTCTAAAATAAATTTTGAATTGATAATGGAAATCTACTTGTATATTCTCTCCCATTATATCTGAGGGTTAAAAGTTGCGCAGAAAATGTGTACGATCTGATGCGCGCGAAATTATTTTTCTGACATTTTATGTATTTAATTTAGGGGTTAGGTTGCCATATTTATTCATTTCGCGCCGGATAAGGAAGGGATTTCTCAAGATGGTTAATTTGTCCCTCTGTTATAAACTCATTTTCCCTCCAAGAGAAATGGCAGGAATATCTGCCAATGGTGTATTTGAACATTTAGATTGTTATCCAATAGCTAACTCTCAAATATGAACGATTTGTCCCTCCAGATGTTTAGTCCAATACTCCAGTTTTCTCAGTGTAATATAGTATCAATTTTTACTAATTATCACTGCAAAAACTAGCGTCTTCGAAACGTCTTATTTTAAGACATTAGACGTTTTGAAAACGTCTAGTCTGGAATAAATGACTAATTCATCTGTCTTTCATGCAAAGTGTCTAAAAATTTGAGACACTTCTTGCGTCTTACAAATGTAAACAAGTCACTTTCAGTGCTTATAATTTAAGACATATAATGTAGACGGTAAAAGTGTCTACATTTAAGTCATTTTTGCTAATTTAAGACGTTTTCGAAGTAAGACACTTTGAATAAAAGACATTTTGTGTATTCGAGTATCTTCGGTAATATTCGTCTTGCCTCGTCTCGATGAAAGTTTCCCGCGCAATATCAATGCATACATGCATTTTTAGGTTATGTATCGATTCAAGCAGAAATTTCATCTGAATGAAGACACTTTAAACGTCTCCAAAATAGTCACTTTTAACGTCTTCCTGAAAGACATCCCAAAACGTCTTACAAATGAGGACAAAAGTGTCTCAAATATAGACACCTGTTTTTGCAGTGTAGTAATTTTCCGCTAAAACTTAATTAAAAAATTTAAAACTGCTAAATAAAATAGTAAAATTATACTAAGAATTAGTGGACTTTTCACTAATTCAAATTTAGAGATTTAGTTTCGATTTTCAATAATCTTTATAAATAGCAAAATTCTTCGCCGAAATTCAATTATATTCAGGAACTTTTATAAAATTAATTCTAAAATTCAATAATTTTAAAAATTAATAAAATTCTTCGCAGAAATTCAATTATTTTCATAAATAATAGTATTCATCACAAGAATTCAATTATTTTCAAAAAATTTTCTTAATTTAATAATTTGTAGGGGAACATAGTCTAGGTCGGCCACCTTTTTGACTTTTGTTTATAACTTTTTTTTAAAAATGAATTTGGACAATTGAAGTATATGGTTGGAAAGTCCTGTTTAATAGGAACATTTTTTCTGTACAAAGTAAATTGACAGGTTTAAAAATGAAAAAGTTATAAAGATTTAAAAAAAAAAAATTTTGTAGTCCAGGTTGGCCATTACAGTCAAGGTCGGCCATGTTTAAAATTCAAAGGGCATTAATCTTTAAAAAATAAAATAACATGTTTGGAGTTACGGAAAATTGATTCTTTATTGTTTACAGTTTGTAACTTAATGAAATAACAAAATAATAACAATAAACAATATAAAAAAATAAATATAAATAAAAAAAAGTTTTGCACTAAAATATTAATAAAATTAAATAAAAATATTAATAAGATGATCAATTATATTATGAGTTATACAGAATTGCAGTTTTTGCAAATGAAGTAGCTCGTCCTCATCTTTGCGCATTTTAAACACATAGTGGCCGACCTTGACAGTAAGTAACATTACCGAATTGTTATAACCATAAAGATATACGTTTCGGGATTCGATTTTTTACTTTGTTTTTCTTTCAACCATGAGTCCCACAAATTTTCTGCACACTTGCCTTGACGATTCAATTTGTTTTTTATCTTTTATTAATGGTTTTTCACATTATGCACAAAACTTTTTTTGAGCTTTTTTTGTACCGACGTCACAGAAAACACAATTTTCGATCCGCCGAAAATGTAATTGAACAAAAAGTTAGGTTTCACTAAGACAAGCTTCGACAAATATGCGCGTAGGTGGCGCTAGTGAACTTGACAAAAAAACGCGAGTGGCCTACCTAGACAGTAGACCAACCTTGACTACATTCCCCTATATCAATTATTTTAATAAAATTTCCCAAAAGAAATCAATTATTTATTTATTTATTCCAGAATTTCAATTATTTTTAATAAACTTTCCATTAAATTTATCTCGAAATTTTTTTAAATTATTTAAATTTTTCATTTTCTAATTAATGTATATTTAATTGACGAATTTTCTCGAATAATCGAAACTTCACGTAAAATTGAATTGTAAAAATTTACAATTTGAAAGAAAATTTTAAATTTAAAAATTAATAAATTAAAAAAATTTTAAATTTACAGTAGAACTTTTTAAAAAATTATTAAAAATAATTGATTTTAAGAAGAATTTTGTTTAATAATTGTATACCAGTGAACCAGAAATTTTGTCTGGAAATCAGGGAAAAACAAAATTAAATTTTGATGGCAACCCTGATCCAGATACATCGAGAGAAAATGTGTATTTGTTAGAAATAAAAATTTTGATTTACTTTTTCGGAGAGTTTTCTAATTAATAAGCATCAGAATATACTGTTTAATGTTTCCATAGAAAATTTAGCAATGCTTATCCGGTCAATCACGAATTTTGTTGAAAACAAGCCGCGTTCGTTATGAAGCTTTGTCTGCATGAGGAGTCAGATGCGACGCGGCGTGACTGTGCACGATAATTAGCCTATGTTTCTATACTCTTATAATTAAAACCGATCACCAGGCGCAAATTACGAATCCACTGATTCTCAGCACGTCGCGTCTGGTCTTTTGTTAATATCTCGCATCGGTTGGTCCACGATCGTTAATAAATCTCATTTTGGTAGAATAAGCGAAACCGTAAAAGGTGTGTCGTGCAGCGATGTTATTAACAGCAAGTAGAGAAGCGCCTCTGATAGGAGAAACGGCTTGCATTAATTACACGCATAGAAATTCACCAAGGATCAAGAGTTGCGGCGAGGGGGGAGGGGGAGACATTAATTGCGATTGCCTGTCAACTCACGGCGATGACAGGAGTTCCCAAAAGTGAGGCAAAACAGCGAGGTTCGAGAGAAATGCTCATCAACAGCGGCGTCGCGTCGCGTCGCGTCGTAGAGAGAAATTTTCCATTTTTCTCATCCCCACACCGTCACGATTACTTATCTAATTTAAGTTGCCTGATCAAAGTAACGAGTTGGAAGAAAACTTGTTTAACGACTTTCATCCGAATTCACATTAACTACAACCCTGTCTTGTCTTTATTAAGGTTTGTAATTACATAAATTTTACTATTTAAAATTTCTCTATAGTCTAGAAAGTAAACTTTGAAGAACAATGGATGTTTTTTTAATTAGCAGATAAGAGTTGTTAGGATTAATAATAATTGATCCGAATGACGTGTACAATAGAAATCCTCGAACTCTAAATGGTTGAAAGTTGTTTCTTGTTTCTGATGTACTATAGTTTGTAGGAGTTTCTTAGTGGTGTCGTGGTGTCATACCGGCGAACCGGTAAGCCACCTAGGTTCTCTTTACGCCACTACTCCTCCACAAACTTGATTAACACTGCTCCACACGCAGCAGTCACCAAAGCTGAGATGAGCCGTTGAAACTGTCGACGTTTCTCAAAGTTAGTGGAAATGAAATGACGAAATAAAAGCACTTGTCAGAAAAGTAAACCTTGTTTACTACCTTTTTACCAGAACCCAATTGTGCAGCCTTCAATAAAATGACATGAAAAGAAAGAATTCAATTAATTCGTCTAAAGATGTTGTAAAACTTTTCTTTCAAAAAATTATTTTCTTTTAAAGCCCTCCTAAAGATAGGCATTTTTATTAAGGGAACAAGTAAATTAAATGTTTAGAATAGGGTCGCCACAGGTCAAGGAAATCAGAGAAATCAGCAAATTCTATCCAAAAATTCAATTATTTTCAAAATTTTTTTTTTAATTTTCCTCATCAACATTTCAATAATCTTTATAAATAGAAAAATTCTTCGCCTAAATTCAATTATATTCAGGAATTTTTAAAAAATTCATTGTAAAATTTAATTATTTTCATAAATAACAATATTCATCACAAGAATTCAATTATTTTCAAAATTAATAAAATTCTTGGCAAAAATACAATTACTTTCAAAAAAGAAAAAAAAAAATTGTCGTCAACATTTCAATGAATAGCAAAATTCTTCGACAAAACTCAATTATTTTCAGAAATTTTAATAAAATTCGTTACATAATTCAATTATTTTTAATACAAATAATAATATTCATCACAAGTATTCAATTATTTTTAAAACTAATGAAATCCAATTATATTAAAAAATTTTAATAAATTCATTTGACAAGAATTTAATGATTTAAAACAGAATTTGCATAAATTTTTCGAAAAAAATCAATAATTTAAAACTTTTTTAGAAAATTCTTCGTACATAATAATTCAATTATTTTCATAAATTTTAATAAAACTCATTGAAGAATTTTAATTATTTTTAATATAATACAATTTTAATTGAATTCCTCGAAAAATGTAATTATTTTTAAAAATTTTATTAAAATTCGTCGAAAGAATTTAATTATTTAAAAATTTGTTTATAAAATTATGTATAAGAATTCAATTTTAAGAAACATTCAGTTATTCAATAAATTATCTATGTTAAAAATTGAAAAAGATTTCAAATTAAAATCTTTGAAAATTTGAATTTTTCATACTTTTAATTAAAAATTCTATGAAACTAATTTTTTCAAAAAGCTTAATCGAAATTTTTTAAAATTATTTAAAATTTTCATTTTCTAGTTCATATTTAATTGAAGAAATTCCGAATAATCGAAATTTCACGTAAAATTAAATTGTAAACAAATGGATTTAAAAATTTTCAAAGTAGAACTTTTTCGAAAATTATTAAAAATAATTGATTGTTTAATTGATTATTTTTATAATAAAAAATAATGATTTTATCACTAGGTAATTTTTAATTATTATAAAACATGAAGTTTCTTCAAGTTTATTAATTAATTAAGATTAAATTCTTATGATCAGGGAAAAAGTGAAAATCGAAAAGTCAGGGAAAAATTAAATTTTTGCGCCAACCCTGAATTAACAGGATTCATTTTAATAATCGATACCAGCAAAATTGATGGATGAGTACAAGAATCTATACCTATAGCCCAAAATGCAAGAATTAAACAAAAAATGTCATGAATTAAATTAATATCAAACACTAAAGAATAGAAAACACAATATTTCTTGTAAAGGGAAGCAAAAATATAAAGAAGAAAAATTGAAGAATCAAAGAAAACATAGCCTTCCATCAAGTGAAAAGCCTCGTTGACAGCAGACATGGATAAATAGGAGAGAATTTACTTCTCTTAATACAATGGCAGCAGGTGGACGCAAAATGTGGCCAATATGAAACCAATGTAAGCTCTGTTAGTCTAATCGATCAAACTCTCAGGATTCGAGTTCATGTCTAAACTGATGGCTATACACCCCTTCGACTTTCACGCAACTTTTTAAGTTCCCTCATCAATTCTATTGCTTGTTAACTAGCCTCGAAGCAGAGAATTTACTGGAGAATATTATGAATCTACGCATTCGGCAAACGAGTCCAGAGGATTCAAGCAAAAAATGACGATTCACCTTGACGCAGCATCATTTTTTTCAAATGTATATATCATCCCTGAGCTTCTGATACGATAAAGAATACGGCATTACTTTCAGATTTGACGGATCGTTTTTGAATAAGTATTTTATAAATGATTTATGTTTTGTATGTATATAAAGATAAACATAAAGTGAACTTGTTATTTTATATCGATTTTTTGTTTACCTTCACCGGACTTTGATTTTTGACCCATGGGTGATAAATATTGTTGCAACAAAGCAGGTTGAAACAAAACAATGCAATGTCTACAAAATCTTCTCAGCATTTAAATACAAAAAAATGTCTTTTGAAGATGATAATGAATTCTCTGCTGCTATTGTTCATTTAAAATCTCAAGCAACATTTCATTAGTGTGAAAGCATTTGAAAAAGATATTTAAAATACAATTTGTTTTTGCATTCTTTAAAATCAATAATTTAAAACTTTTTTAGAAAATTCTTCGTACATAATAATTCAATTATTTTCATAAATTTTAATAAAACTCATTGAAGAATTTTAATTATTTTTAATATAATACAATTTTAATTGAATTCCTCGAAAAATGTAATTATTTTTAAAAATTTTATTAAAATTCGTCGAAAGAATTTAATTATTTAAAAATTTGTTTATAAAATTATGTATAAGAATTCAATTTTAAGAAACATTCAGTTATTCAATAAATTATCTATGTTAAAAATTGAAAAAGATTTCAAATTAAAATCTTTGAAAATTTGAATTTTTCATACTTTTAATTAAAAATTCTATGAAACTAATTTTTTCAAAAAGCTTAATCGAAATTTTTTAAAATTATTTAAAATTTTCATTTTCTAGTTCATATTTAATTGAAGAAATTCCGAATAATCGAAATTTCACGTAAAATTAAATTGTAAACAAATGGATTTAAAAATTTTCAAAGTAGAACTTTTTCGAAAATTATTAAAAATAATTGATTGTTTAATTGATTATTTTTATAATAAAAAATAATGATTTTATCACTAGGTAATTTTTAATTATTATAAAACATGAAGTTTCTTCAAGTTTATTAATTAATTAAGATTAAATTCTTATGATCAGGGAAAAAGTGAAAATCGAAAAGTCAGGGAAAAATTAAATTTTTGCGCCAACCCTGAATTAACAGGATTCATTTTAATAATCGATACCAGCAAAATTGATGGATGAGTACAAGAATCTATACCTATAGCCCAAAATGCAAGAATTAAACAAAAAATGTCATGAATTAAATTAATATCAAACACTAAAGAATAGAAAACACAATATTTCTTGTAAAGGGAAGCAAAAATATAAAGAAGAAAAATTGAAGAATCAAAGAAAACATAGCCTTCCATCAAGTGAAAAGCCTCGTTGACAGCAGACATGGATAAATAGGAGAGAATTTACTTCTCTTAATACAATGGCAGCAGGTGGACGCAAAATGTGGCCAATATGAAACCAATGTAAGCTCTGTTAGTCTAATCGATCAAACTCTCAGGATTCGAGTTCATGTCTAAACTGATGGCTATACACCCCTTCGACTTTCACGCAACTTTTTAAGTTCCCTCATCAATTCTATTGCTTGTTAACTAGCCTCGAAGCAGAGAATTTACTGGAGAATATTATGAATCTACGCATTCGGCAAACGAGTCCAGAGGATTCAAGCAAAAAATGACGATTCACCTTGACGCAGCATCATTTTTTTCAAATGTATATATCATCCCTGAGCTTCTGATACGATAAAGAATACGGCATTACTTTCAGATTTGACGGATCGTTTTTGAATAAGTATTTTATAAATGATTTATGTTTTGTATGTATATAAAGATAAACATAAAGTGAACTTGTTATTTTATATCGATTTTTTGTTTACCTTCACCGGACTTTGATTTTTGACCCATGGGTGATAAATATTGTTGCAACAAAGCAGGTTGAAACAAAACAATGCAATGTCTACAAAATCTTCTCAGCATTTAAATACAAAAAAATGTCTTTTGAAGATGATAATGAATTCTCTGCTGCTATTGTTCATTTAAAATCTCAAGCAACATTTCATTAGTGTGAAAGCATTTGAAAAAGATATTTAAAATACAATTTGTTTTTGCATTCTTTAAAATAACGCCCGGAGGGTACGTTTTGTGCCAAGAAGGTTAGTATAGTTTCCTCAATCCTTCTTCGTCAGTCGTCCACGCCCGACATAAGAAAAGAAGGTAAGGTGATTTGCGATTAATGAGGCACTTTGAGAATATGCCGGATGCAGGCAACATTAATTTACTTTGTTTTCGCTTAGATAATTGAAAAATTGTTGTTGGTCCCAAAAGAAACGTTTAAAATGGGATTTGATTCAGAGACAGTAGAAGAGTATATAAGACACGAGAAAACTGAGTTAATTAAACGGCTGAGAGTCGAACGGTGTAAAGGGGGATGAGTTGATCGAAGGGAGGAGTAATAAAATTTAAGTGGCAAGAATTGAGAGAGAGAGAGAGGCGGAAATTAAAAATGTAAATCGCTCCAATTGAAAACCGCGAATTAAAAAAGCACTTTTTTTGTATAACGACGATTGCTTTATTTTTCTTATTGTATGTCGAATGTTATTGTATTTATTATTACTAAAACTGTTTTTTTCAATTAAAACTATAACATTGTTTTCCATCATCAATACTTTCTAGACCCACCATGATTATACTTCCATCGCATCGGTTCGAGACGAGACGAGGTTCGAGAAATAATTACAGGAGAAAAATATGTTTAGAGAAAATGTGAATTTTAAACAATTTTAAAGCTCGAGGGAAGTTGAATTTAAAATGAAAGTTGATGGGAAAAAAGGGATTATGAATTCTCATAAATACTGTTATTCGAATAATAAAATATGTAGCTATATGTACAGTACTTGTGGAGTAGCAGGTCAGCATACACGGAAATAATAAAATATTTATACAAATGTGAATAAGCTGCGGGAACGGGGATTGTTGGACTGATCTGTTGGGAGGACCTCGATTCGGGGGATGTGTTTTAATTAAATTGGATAGAATTAAATCGAGATGGTGTTGTATTCTATTCGGGCAATGGGAGTGCGTCAATTTCCACAGTTAATGCGATATCCGTGCGATCGATCGATCGAGACCCTCAGTTAAGCAATTAGTTCAGCGACGTGGTCTTCGTTCTGTCGAGTCGTGCGGTAAATTACAAGCTAAATTAGAACCATGTATTTCACTCGCCACTGTGTATCAACCATTTTTTTCTTCATGAGCCAAGGAAACTCTCAAAGAATTTCCAGTTAAACAATATTGATTACAATGAAAAACAAATTGTCTGTTAAACTTGTGAAATTTATCAAAGTAAGTACCTACGGGAAATTCGTGTAAAGTAAGAAAAAGTAAATTTGCTTCTACTGTTCAAGCTTACTTTACTGATTTTACTTTAAAATGTACACGCAGTGAAAATTTCAATAACTCTAATGTTCAAATAAATTATTCACTCTGTACAAAGCTTTCAGTGATTTATCATACAAGTTATTCATTTCCGCTCATGTAATTTTAATTGAAATACCAACATTAAATTTTCATCTGAATAGTTTGATAATATTCAAAACTGAGTGTTTAGTTGAAATTATTGTCAACCTGGAAAGGAAGCTGAATGTGAATCACAAACGAGAACTGTAGGATCTTGTGCAACAAAGAGCTGATTCACTTTTCTCTCAAAGCATAACGTATCGCTGAATCGTGGAGCAATGAGTGTTTGAGCATAAAGACATTCGTTAAGACGTGGTTAGAGATCTCGAAAATCTCAGCGAGTCTTATCGAGCTTGGCGCTGCTTGGCGCTGCTTGGCGCTGAATGTCTTGGCTAATCCTGACCGTTCTTGAAAAATGCATAAACATGCAGACGAAGGGTGGAAAAAACACGAAACTTGCATTTCCCTAAGCATAACATATGCTCTTAATCCTGGAATTTATGCGAGTGGAATTAACTCGACTGGGCGTGGTTTCACGAGCTTGCGAATTGCGTTCGGCACTCAGCAATCGAGGCATGTAAACGAATGCATGTCGTCTTGCTGCATTAAAGGGTTGCGCATTATTATTTCATACACAAAAACAGGACAATTACTAAATCATAAAACTCGTCTGCTTATCTATTTATATTTCTTCGAACGCCCGTTGTTGCAGACAGTCTAAAATTATACTGCATTTCAGATTTATACAAATTGGAAAATATATGCATGCAGAAATTAATTTAACGAAAAAAGAGCCGTAAATAAATAAACCGTTCAATTAATTTTTCTTATAAATATACAATTATTATTCGAACGGAAAAAGTGCTTGAAAAATTCAGAAATGAGTTACTGCACATTTAATTAACTTGACTGTGCTATTGAATCGGATGCTGTGTGTGTAAAGCATTCAACGTCTTTGATATCCAATCGCTTCTTTGCGTGTAAAATATCAATATCAATATTAATAACTCGATAATGCATTACCTAAGTTGTAAATTATAAAAAAAGAACTTTCTCTCTCTTTATTTATTAAACAGGATTTAAATTAAAAAACTACATTTTAGTTATGAGAAAAGTTTTTAATAATATACTTTCGAAAAAAAAATTGGTTAAGAAGGAAAAGTTACAATGACAAAAAATGTTAAAAAAATTTTCTAAAATTAACTTTTTATTAAAATTATTATAAAATTAAATTTCCTATATTTATAGTCCATATCAACTGTATAATTAATTCAACTTTTGAAGAAATCGACTTTAATAAGAGACTGAAATGGCACAGGTTAGAAAAATAGGAAAATAAAAGTGAATGTGAATTTAATATGTGATTGAAAAGTTTTTTGCAACGATTTTGATATGATGAAATTAAATCGTTGAAATGGGCAGATCTTATCGACTACGCAGGGTGTGCAGATCGACGCAAAGGGTGAAGATGGGGAGTGACTCGTTTTTTCTTCATTTTTTTCTTCACAATTGCCCTAGTTCGAAAAGCCACTCGACGAAATGTCACGACTGAATGAACTAACGAGAACGCCGAAATCGATTTCTAACGCGCGAATAAGAAAAGGGGAATATTGAGCTAAAGGGGAGTGAAATGCATATAAAGGTAGTTTTTACACCTTACTTTTAAAACATGTAATTATAAAATATTTTCGTTTTGTTAAAGGTGTTTTATTTAATTGTTTTATAATAAAAAGGAAAATAACTGCTTTGCTTTCGATCTTTTTATTACAAAAAAAGAATTGTAAAATGTATCAAAGTAATTAGCATAGTTTTTCTCCAGATATCAAATTGAGACAAAAAAACGTATCAAAATAGTTGTCTCAATTTGATATCTGCAGAAAAACGGTGAACCTTTATCTACAAATCATATTTTTGATTTTTGGCTCATGGGGAATATTTAAAGTTGACAAATACAAATCCTTCAAGTCTAATCGCTTGCACTGCAAATTTAAAACATTCAAAAGAACAAGACTCGTAGTTTTTAAAATTGATATTTTACTGTTTACACTGTAAAAAATTTAGGGAGTTAACGGACTCGGGAGTTGGGAGTGAAATTTTTCGAGTTAAAAATCAACTCCAAAAGAGAGTTAATTTCTAACTCCCTTCATGCAACACCCGCGCGAGTTATTTTTTCCATGGGGAGTTAGCATTTGGGTGTTAAATTTTAACTCTCGTTATTTAACTCCCCTGCTGGCATTAACTCTCCAATGGGTGCGACTTTTATAGAATCCCCTGGGGAGTTAAAATTTAACTCCCTTTATTTACAGTGTAGGAGTTTTAATAAAAGTTCCCTGACTGAAATATGAAATTAATATTCATGAATCCAATATTTGATTTGATTATTAAATATTTGTAAAAAATCAATTCTATGTGTTCCAAAAGGTTTTTAAAACTTTTAAAATTATATTTCTTCTATTCTTGACAAAATTAGAAAAGAGAATCTGTGAATAATGAATAATTGGAAACTTAAATTATAAATTAGTTTCTAAGTATAAAAAACCTTTTTAAATATAAAAAAACAGATTCGATAGAGAATATAAACTGTTCGTCTAAAATACTTGACGCTGAGTATTGATGTCATCTTCGTAAAGGTCACTTTTACGAATTGACAGAACATCCAATAACTTTCCTCGTTACTGAAAGTAAGTAAGACAGAACATTTCATTAGGGGAGATTCGGACTTTCGGGATTGTCAAAATTTTGACATCTACACTCGGAATCGAATCGAAATTGGAGTTTTGTGCCGATGTCAGCTCCTTCAGTTTCATGTCACACGATACCTTTTAGGAAGGTGTAAGACACGTGAGAAGGAGCCATGAATGAAATATCTATCATAGATCGAAGAGGACTTGGGAGCTTTTTAACAAGGGTGTTTGAGTCATCATCTAGATTTAAGGGAGAGTAAATTTTCGACACGGAACAACCCTCCTGATGACACATGATACCAAAAACCGGAAGAAGGAGGACTTTTTTAAAAAAGAAAAGAAGAAGAAGAGAAGTTGCCAGACTAGATCATTAATTAAACACTACTCCGTGTCTTCAATAGACCCCAGTGAATTATTCTATCGATTTTCTAAGTTTCAAAGTAATTTTCAAGTCAAAGAAATAAATAAAATCTAAATCACTCTATTCCTAGAATGAATTCCACAAATGACAAATTATTGAATTTTACAAAGTAATTTCTAAATGTACATGTGTGTTCATAAATAGTCGACTATATTGAGATTTTTAATTTGTAAGATACTTGAAATATTCAGACACTAAATCTAACGAAGTTAACATTAGGGGATTACCAAAAAACAATAGAAGCATTTGTGAAATGAATTTTAATTACCGCAATATACGTCATCACTTTTTTTGGTAAAAAGCTTCCGTGTATGATTGACTTGAACGTCAAAGACTTTTGATTTAAGCACACTCCCTCAATTTACGAGTGGTTCATCAAGAATAAACCATAACGAGCTATTCCTCCTTCCGACAACTCAGATATTTATTAATTTCCAATTGAATTTTACAATCCCACTATACGCATAAATAATTCATATATTTATCATTTAAATTCCCTTTGTCGATCATCAATATTTTTTACAATTAAAAACAAATGAATTTTGCACCAATTTTTTTCACAAACAAAAAAAATTAATTAATTTTCTCCGACAGCAATAAATAATTCGATATGCTAATGAATCTGAAAATTCACAAAAACTTAAAAAACCATCAATTAAAATGAATGAAATAAATTACTTTTTCATAAAATAAACGCAAATCCTCCGCTTTTGTGTATTTTGCAGGGATATAGCAGAAATAAATTTTAAATTATACGAGTTTTGAATCGGTGACATTGTTCCTTTTTAATTAATTGCATTGGTCAATTCAACCATGCTGATTAAAAGTCTATTGTGGCTATAATGAAAGCCATTGGATTGTAATTAGCTTCAGATTTCAAGTATAGTAATAAGAAACGTATTGTAGTTACTTTCGATAGAGCAATATTCGGTTACTCTGGGTCCATGTTTCAAGTAAAAGTAGAAAGTAAACTCTCTCCCTCAGTATTATTTATTATCGCTCTCAGTTCGGAGAAAAAAGCTTTTTCTCTCCCGCGATAATTATCAGGAATTAAATTTGTACTTAAACATCAACTCATTTAAATTATAATTTTCATAATGTTGAAATAAAGAATTTTTCAATTAAAATTATTAAAAATGCTTCAGAGTTTGTTTAATATTCATTAATTATTTATACCATGGAACTTTTTCTCGAATAAAAATCTTTTTATTGGGATTAAAAATTCCTCCTTGAAGATTCCCCCTTTCAATTCGTCGTCATACAGGTATCCAAAAATGAAGAAAGGGAATTAAAGCATAACAGTATGTGTGAAAAGGATTATCCTATGATAAATGCCGGAGATACAACAGATGTGTAACCCCGACAAAAGCCGAAAAGGTCGGAACGTTTGAGGTGAACTAGCTTTTTATGTGTCTGGCAAGAAATACTCACATTGTGTCCTCAAACGGGTCCTAGACAGAAATAAAGGTGACAGTTTCCGAACTGATGTTCGGCTCCCGATGTTGTCTCGATTCTCACGTGCCAGTGGGCTCTCTTCATCCTTTATATGAAAAACTGCATTCCCCTTCGAAATCAAAGACATCCAGCTGTTGTGTGCGCACTATCATTTCCGTTCCTCAATTTTATAGTTCGTGGCACATTCACCAAGAAGCAATCAAAACTCCATTGCTCATAAATAATGTCAATTCTTTCCACATCATGCAGAAGAAAGTGAAATGGGATCAATTATTTCGAAGAATAAAGAGTCAATTTTTGGCGTTTTTACCATTTTTGTAGTTGAAATAAATAACATGTCAAAGATTTTACTGAAAATGATAATTTAACGCCTGGCGACGAAGCCTAACTAATTCATTTTTGAATCGTGCATTACAAGGAGTTTGTTTCGCTGGATCATTTGAGGGAAAAAGTGAATGAATCGTTTCCCCGGGGGGATGAAAAGGCATCAGAAAAGAAACGATTCTTGAAATCAAGTTTGACATGTTTCCAATTTGGAGGCGAGAGATGAAAGGAGGGTGAAATCAAACACACTCCCATTGCCACTAGATTGCCAATAGATTTCCGAAAGTATACATTCCGCCCACCAGTTTTACGAACTCACTGTTATCTACATTAGAGTGCAGTCCTCTGCAGATTGCAACCATAAATTTATATATTATGCCAGTGTATTCCACGTGTAACGTGCGTGCACTCGGAGGTTTCTTTTGCTTTTGCTCGTCGACCAACTATAGTTGGAAGCCCACACGATTCGCTCAGCACGAACGTTTACTGCACTCTGATATTAACCCATTAACAATCAAAGCTCGAGAAGTTACTCACAGTGATCTCATAAATTTTATTCGGTCTCCATCACACAAAACCTCTAGTCATCATTACACTCAGAGAGAGCAGGGAGAGAATATTCTCGAGAATTAAGTGCTCCTTTTTATTAAATCACTTTAGTTTTTTTCTCCTCAAATTATTTATTCTACAAAGAAAAAAATGTAAAATTTGCAGCAAACATTAATTAAGAGTAGAATAATGGGCGTCTGCGGCTCTCGTTCCGTGAAGGTGGGAAGTTTAGGCATTTTCACGGTACTTTACAGCGTTAAATCCCAGACGCAAAAATGACTTTCGCCTCTCGTAAATGCGAATGATACGAGGGAGCGAAAAGCAGCCTCGACGTTGAGTTCCGGTGCACCTAGACTGTATGCATCTCATCTCTCAAATATGTTGTGAGTACATAAGTTTGCCAGTTTTAGTGCCGCAACATCTTCTCCTGACGTTGCTTCACTAAACTCCAGATTATATGAATATACATATATATTATACATTATTCGAAGAGTGTACAGTAGACAGTCGAGGATTTCTCTGCGGTTCCAATGTCATAATTCGTCGACTATGAATTAGCAAACCATTGCAGGCACAGTTACTGGTCTGAACTTCCGGTCCTCGATATTCCCATCCACATGTATGTATATGGAAGTCTCGATGCCGTACAGACTTGAGCGAATAACGACCTCGGGGATTTGGCCAGCAACCAAATGGCGAGGGTCGCCTCGCTTCACTGGGATTCGATTATGTCAGATAAGGTTTCCAGTTGCAAATTCAAGGTTAAGAATATCCATTTTTCTCCATTTTTCTCCATTTTTCTCCATTTTCCCCGAATTAATGATGTTGCGAAATTTACATGATTTATGGTTATGTCTTCGTCGATGAGGAGAATTATAATTCTTTTATTAAATCTTCGAAAAATATAGTTATGTTCCTATAATTGAAAACAAAGATTCGAAAACTTTTCTTTCTTTGAATATGGAGCGAAATTTCACTGCTTCTTTCTAATTTTCCCAAATGTTCTTACTCTTTCAATCCATAAACTTTATCCTTAAACTCAATTAGAAATATTCTTTAATTGGAAAATTATTCAAAAACATCAATATATAACTTCATTTTTAAATAAATATTTAATCATTATTTTGCAACAGGAATTAAAATTTTTTCAAAAATTTGAAATTCAATAGCATATAAGAATATTTATTATAAAACATGAAGATACCGATCACTCCGAGTCTTCGACTCACTCAAAAGTCATCGCTTTCTTCATGTTTTATATAATAGGGGAGAGTGGGGCAAACCGGCCATACAAACGGTTTTTTTTACTATTGTGACTAAACGAATCAACCGATTTCATTTTTCGATGACTTGTTTGAAAGATCATTTAATTGCGCAACTTTTTCCCAGAGACACCTATACTTTATCTTTTATTGTTTAGTTGCTGTGTTAACTTTAAAATTTTTTGCAAAAGGTCCGGTTTGCCCCACCCCATGGGCAAACCGGACCGTTTGGTTTTTTATTTATAATATTGCATTTACATAATCTACAATAATAAAAAACATAAAGAATCATGTAAACAATGCTTGTAGTAATGAAAATAATAATACGGGATTGAATTTTAATTAAATAAATATTTTTCTTAATAAAAAAATAAAAATGTTTGTCATTATCAGAGAAACAATATTAATGGGTCCAATTCTCATTGGAAGACAATTATTTTTCATTGTAAGTAAATATTTTAATAAAAGAAACCTTTTTTTAAAAAAATAATTTTTATGAAACTTTAATTCAATGGAAATATCCTATGGCCGGTTTGCCCCACCGAAAACGGTCCGGTTTGCCCCACAGGCCCATTTTGAGAATAAATGTTTGTCAAAAAGAAACGCTTTGCAAATTCATCAAAGTTTTTGGTGGTAAATATTCCTGAGGTGTGTACCTTCAAAACCCAAGACCTAATATTTGGAAACATTACACGATTTCCTCAGAATTTCCTTAAGAAAAAATTCGTAAAAGTGTAGAAAGAAACTAAAAAAAAACTTTTGCTCCCTTCGTCGCACAAACGCAAGCTAAAACTGTCAGATTGAACAAATAAGGTATACTAAACATGGTTGTTTTAAATTTGTAAACAATACTTTTGAAAATTTCGCCATTTCGGAAATATTGAGACCGGTCCGGTTTGCCCCACTCTCCCCTAATTAAAACTTGCTAACTTGTTACTGTAACTGCTTCAAAAATTATTTTCATCATTTCGATTATTCATTACTAGAATTTTCAACTTTCTTCTTTAAATCAATTTTTTAAAATAATTTCTGAAAAAGTTCTTTAAGAATTTTCAAATCCTTTTGTTTACAATTTAATTTTTCGTAATTTCGATCATTCTGACATTCTTCAATTAAATGTAGTAGAAATTAAAAACTTGAAATAATTAAAAAAAAGTTCCACTAAAATTTTAAAAAAAATTAATATTCTACAGAATTCTTAATTAAAAGAAAGAAAAGTTCAAATTTTCAAAAATTTTATAATTTGAAACTTTTTGAAAATTCAACTGTTTCTAAAAATTTAAATGAAATACATTTTTAAATCAATATTTGTTAGAAAATTCTACGAAAATAAATATTTTATTATATTGAATGTTTCTTAAAATTGAATTTTCATAAAGAATTTAATCAACAATTTTTAAATAATTGAATTCTCTTGACAAATTTTAATAAAACTTTTAAGAATAATTTCATTTTTCGAGAAATTTAATGAAAATTGTATTAAAAATAATTGAAATTCTGCCAAGAATTTGAATTGAATTTTTGAGAAGAATTTAACTACTTTTGAAAATAATTGAATTTCTGCAATCATTTGTAATTGCTTCAAAATTCAATTTGTTTTAGTGTTATTAACTATAAAATTCTTCTATAAATCCATTATTTTTAATAATCAATTAAATATCTATATATTAACAAATTTAACTAATTTCAGAAAAATTTTAGTTATTAAAATTTTTTCAAAATCTACGTTTTTTAAAATTTCTAATTAAATTCATTAAAAATTGAAATTTTACAAAATTTCATTTTAAATCTTTTGAAGTTCATCTATTTATTAAAATTGTAAACGCAATACCCGCGTAAAAAAATGTTGGTTCGCTCAAGGCTCGCTCAAGGCTCGAGAGTTAGTTGAAGCTAAAAATTCATCTAACACTTACTCGCTGAAGGCAAATTACTTTTATAACTGAATAAACATTTGGAATAATGTAATCTTTGTTGTCCTTATTTTAATTTTTATGTCTAATTTTATTATCTAAAATATGTAGTTGTTTTTTCAGCTGAAAATTTCTTCACTGTTTAAGGCAGAAATTATTTTTGATTTAAAAATTAAGACTATTCTCTTAATAAAGATACAAATTTTACGTTCAATGATTATTTTTTAATTTAACCAAGTCTCGAGCTTTAAGAGAGCCTTCAGCGAGTCTTAAGTTTTAGGTGAATTTTTAGCTTCAACCAAGTCTTGAGCCTTGAGCGAGCCTTGAGCTTTAGGGGAATTTTTAGCTTCAATCAAGTCTCGAGCCTTGAGCGAGCTTTGAGCAAGCCAACATTTTTTTACGCGGGAACTCTTTTAAAATTGAATTAGTTTTGAAATATAGAAGTAAAATTAGATTTCAAGAATGAACACAACAACATTAGGCTACAATTTTCCAGGATTTCGATTAAAATTCCTTGACTTTTCCAGGTTTCCAGGTTACGTAGCAACCCTGAATTTGAACATCTTTGTTAATTTAGGAACAGTTTAAACTAATAAGAATTTATTTGAGGTAAAAATAAATGAAAACAGAAAACATATCCATATGATAAAGAAAATATATGCTAGTCGCCAAAAAAATATTGACAACCCCAAATTGAAAAATTGCAAAAACCGCATAATCATTAGTAAGCTAAAAATGACATATTTTAAATTTAATAACCTATATATACATAAACTTTGTTTTGAAACTCAATTCTGATTTCTTCTGAAACTTTTTTTTACTGGGAATATAATATAGATAAATTTAATTAAATTCCAAGAAAAGTAGTTTACTTTTTTCTTACACTTTCTAGGGCTTGAGACACTAAAAAAATCCTCATGGGACTTCCGCGAAGAGTAAAGTGAACTATTTGCTTCAGGTTTATGAAACCTTGGCAATATACTATCGTGTCGTCATTCGACGCCGACGAACTCGAGACCGATCGTTAAAACAACGAGACTGTCTCTTTCTCTTTTCTTGAGTGTTGGTGACTCTGTTATGCTGCCGGCAGCACGCGATTCACAAGGGAAGAATTTCAAGTCAGTAATCAACAAGTCTTAAAAATCATTTTAGCTCGAAAGGGTCGTGAACTGTTATTATGAAAAAGTCATTATCAGTTGTTAGGACACTCCTGCGTAATCTTGTGCCATTATCTTTGATGATTTTGTCATTACCGTTATTTACTGCTTCGAAATTAGAAGGTCAGTATTAATATTAAGAAAAGATGTGGGCGACGATTCACTTGAAAATCAAATATAATCAACGGCCTCAACAAAAGAACAATACACATTAAAGACTGTTCTCTTCAAGTTGTCGTTTCATTTTTTATTGCTATTATTTTAGAAAGTTAATTCCTATAAAATTTACGACAATTGGCTTCATTGAAAAAGGATGTATCTTTTTAATAACTTTATTCCCATAAAGTTTATTATTAAAATAGAATTGCTTTTTACCAAAAAATAATAAAGTGAATTGAAACTAGAATGCGATAACTTTCTATTCTATCGAGTGCGAGTAAATTATAAAAATTAGCTAAAGTTCAGAGATCGAAGAAGGCTCGATTAATTTTGCCTCCCTAGCTGAGAAACTTGGTTGGAAAGGCGCATTCTTTTCAGAAAGGATGCGGGGATAACAAATTAGTTTCCCGTCGAAGCTAAAGTTTCAGGATCTTGAGCAGCCTGAAGTAGCTTCCGTCCAAGTCTACGTGAGCTTCGGAATTCAGAACGAGTCCTCAGGAATAGCAATTAACAGCCAGTGCAAGAGAGTTTGATTACCATCGACCTTATCCTTCCTCAGGCGTCCTTTATTTATTCCCTTTAGGTGAAACCTTCTCTCGATTTTCTCTCAGTCACCCTGTTTTTCGACTCTCATTTTTTATTGTTGCAGAGAATGCAAAATTGCAAAGCACCCGAAGAAATTAGGAAGAAACTTCCTCTTCCTCTCTTCCTCTCTTCCTCTCAGAAGGTGTTCAACGTTTGAATAACTGCGACAATAGACAAACTTAAGATTTTGTTTTCAACAGTGCAGGAGAAACTCGAGACTTGTGGTAAAGGTAGCAAAGCAGACGTCTTTCCGGACAAGCTAAAGCAGTTTAATTTGTTTAGGTTCTCACCACAAGCGGATTTGCTGGTTTCACTAAGCCTTCAGAGAACCCTAGTTGACATCTTTAAAAACAATGAAAATGTTTTTAACATCTAAAATCCACTGGGAAATTTCATAATGAATTCTAAAATAGCACAAATTCTGGAACGCATTAGGAACATTATACATTATTTCTAAGCAAACATATTTATGAACTCTCGAGAGTCTCAAGCATGACAAACATAAATTTTCAAATAAAATATTTAAATAATCGCACTTACAGTCCCGAGAGTTAAGAATTTCAACAAGTCTAACGGGAATAGAATTGCAAACAAATATTTATTAAGTCGGCGTTAGAACATATGTAAAAAGTTTTCATATTGTGATAAAAATAAAGTTTGTAAAATATTTCATAACTGCTAGGAAGAGGAAGAGTGATTTAAAGGAAGTAATAATCCTCCTGAAAAGTATATTTATAAAAAAGTCCTAATACATGTTTCACTGTAGTGGCTGATATTTTCATTTTTTAAAAATACTCAACATTTATGAAAAAAGGAAAACTCAATACTAAACTTTATTGATAGATAAAATGAAAGATTATCCATAATCCTTAAATATTAGAGAGTAAAATAGTTTTGGGGTAAAACCGTAACAAATAACGAGTTACCTAACACGCCATCACCGCAAGTTTCTTAACGAAATTCTGGCCCTCGCGTGTCTGCAGAACCCTCTTCATTCACGACATAATTTCAAACACTGCCTCGCAGACGTGAGGAAAAGGTTATATTGGCAGGCGTGCATTTATCTAACTCAACTTTACGAGTACTTCTAGCAAGCTGATCTTCTGTCATTTATATTAAAGCGATGAAATTTGAGAAGCAACCCACAATATGTTATCAGAGGACCACACAAACTATTACACCCACGATTCTCTCTTACCTTAATAAACATTGATTCCAACTGACGTTTAATGGGTAATAAAATATTTTAGATGAGCAAACAACGAGGTATTTTATATGTTCATCGATTATAACTCTAAAAGAAATATAGCGCACAGGAAAAATATATAAGATTTTTCTCGAGAATAACGAGCCAGCAAAGACATATATTGGACATTAGGTTTGTACTACAGAAGAAAAAACTTCTTTTCGTCTCTGACGGGGAAATATTTTTCATTTGAAGAGAGGGAAAAACGTGAAAAAGCCACTTTGAATGGAATGGCTGTTGAAAAGTATGCATATTAAAATCGCCCTTTGTTGTCTGGTTAAGACTCATGCGTACAAATTACTGCAGGGTTGCCAGATTTTTTTTTTTTTTTTTTTTTTTTGGAGATTATCTCCGTTCAAAAATTTCTTGAGGTAAGACCTGTTTTATTTCGAATTCTTGACACATTTTTAAATTAGAATTTTAATATTACTCTCGGATTAAACTTTAATTTTGCCTGTCAGTGTTGGTTTTTGTTGAAAATAATTAATCACTTAATCACTAAAACCCAATTGGAACTCTATGCTCTGTGTGGGATATTTTAGTAATTTATGTAAGATTTCTTATTCGGAAAAGAGGGTTACAAAAATTATGGTAACCTTATGTTATTGAATGACTTTTCAGAATTGAAGTCATTAATATAATTCATAAAAAATAAATTTCAACACTTGAGAAATATTTTTTTAAAAAATGACTGCCGAGAGTTGAAGTTGTTGAGTTTGAAATTACGCAATTGAGACATAATTGTGGCATGTTTGTTCACCTGAAGAAATTGAAGAGCAATAAGCATAAGATCGCGATTCGACAAAAGATTACGATTCAGTGGACAAGAAAGAATTTTTCGCTGTCGACCTGAAGTACTGAAGGTTCCCCTGGCCCCTGGCCCCTGGCCCCTGGCAGTGGCTCGTGGGTCTTTTCCGAGTCCGAAAAGAGCGTGAGAATTCGACAGTGGGCATAAGTGTGAGTTTGAGTGAGTGCCCACGCCCTAAATGCTTCAATCAGTGCGGGCTGATTGTGCATACTCAGTCGTCGCGTCACGCATTTGTGTGATGCGTACTTTGTGCAAGCAAAATGGAAGATTATCTTCTCTCTGTCCCTCTTGCTCGTTCGCTTGGTCGTCTCCTTTTACCTATACATGCCGTACGCTCTTGTGTGTACGATCAGAAGTACTTAAAGACCCTAAGAGGGCCTAAACTGTTGAAATAAAAAGTAGAAGAGACGAAAAGGGGAGAAACAGAGAAAGGAGGAATAAGAGAAAGAGAATTACCGAATGGAGTATTCGGTGAAAAGTAACACAGTCTACGTCGTCTACGTGACCATAAGTGCAAAACATTTCTATCCTATATACATAAGAAAGTAATAAGAAGTAATCAAAGATTTGAACCCATTTTTCTCGATACTACTATATAAAATATAGTTTGACACTATCTTTTATCAAAACTCTTGCACATTATACAATTTAATGGTGTGCGTGATTCATTTGCACGCAAATAAGCACTTTAATTTCCCAATGCAAATTATAAATAAAAATACGTTATGCCAAGTCGAGCGCGGCAGAACTTGACTCATTCATACGCGAGCGAAAGCAGCAAAAGCTCGCGTGTCCACTCAACAAAATGGATGTAGAAGGTGACGAGTTGAGAGAAGAAATGTTTTTTTGTTAATGTCTCAATAACGCGAGAGAAATGGCTTTTGATTTATAAACCACTATTTTCTAACCACAAATTAATCTTAATGTCAATTTTTTCAATTCGAATACACAAAATGGGCAATTATTGAATATTTTTTAATAAAAGAATTTGAATTGAATCCTATATAGGCATACAGAAGTGAAAGATGATTTATGAATGCGTGTATTGTATGCAGACCCCAAGAATTCGACGCCTATGAGTTATGCTACCTCTGACCTCGTCGTTCGGTCCATTGACAATTTGGCCCTTCCTGTTGTCGAAACGGGTCACGGCGTTGAGATGCCATTGTAACCAACTTAATTCGGGATCACGAGGATTACTTAGCTCAACGCCTTTGACAAAACAGAATTACAAACTTGAATAGTGACTTTGACTTCTCATTGTTCAACATTTCATCAGACGTCATTTTACGACTCAGGAAGCAAGGAAATTTCTCTTAAGTTCCAGTTTAAATATATTCATTTCGTCACTCTAAGACTAATGTAGAAAAAAGTTTGGCATATTAGTTTCTAAAAATTGTACGTACACAGAGCTAACTGGAGAGCTCGAACCAGTGAAAGTATTTAAAAATACAGACTTTACGGACCAATTACGGCCGAGTGATAAAATCATTATTTCATTTTATAAGAATATTGTTACTTTAACTTGTTCAAAATTATTTTCACCATTTCAATTTTTAAATCAATTTTTAACAGAAAATTATACTTAGAATTCAATTTTTTATTTAAATAAAAAATAATCAATTTATTGAATAAATGAATGTTTGTAAAAATTGATTTAATTTCTACTAAGAATTTTGTTCTTCATAAAAATAATTGAATTCTTTATAAGAACTTTATTAAAAGTTTTGAAAATAATTGAATTCCTGCTAAAAATTTTGTTATTTTTGAAAATAATTGAAATTTTGCTAAGAATTTTATTAAAATTTTTGAAAATAATTCAACTTCTGCAATCATTTGTAACTTTTTCGACATTTCCAAAATCATATCTTTAAATTTATGAACCTTTCGTCCTTTTTCAATCAAATTAAGGACTTTACGGACCTTTACGGGATTTTCGGATCTAGTTCGAGCCCTGAGCTGGCTGGCTAAGAAGGTGGAAAAGAAGAAAAGATTGTTTAATGAAATTTATAATTATAACCTTCGTAGTCGGCAGTGGGTAAGAAAAGTTATTTCATTAAACAGTGTTTAGAGGCTAATCAAGTATATTTGAGAGCATCCTTTACCGAGGATTTCCGAGCATGCCATCCAATTTTGGAGGGTTAATTCAACGCACTCGCGAAATTCACTATTCAGCACCCCAGAGGTTGCGTGGCGGTATTTGTCAAATGCGACAGAGGCTGCGTCAAGACGTGCGAAGTGGCTCGAGGCAGTGGATTACATTATCGCTGACTGATGCTGAAAAGCATTTCAGCGGCAAATCGATATTCGCGATGCAACCAGAACTCACGTGACGAGGCCCATGCACTTACGGAATGGGAAGCGCATAAGCTAGCTATAACTTTGTCAGAGAGACGTGAATTCACGTGAATTCTGTAATCTTATATACACGCACCTTCAGCAAATATGACGTAATAGTAGTATATTAGAGTATCGGTCTTCTATACAAGTAGCGCTTGCTGGTTAATGAGTCGGTCGCTTTGACGATGACGCTGAAATACGCTGTCTCTGCTATTTCATGCATGTCACGAGCTCAGAATCGTACCCATACACGAAAGGCGAGAGGCGATAGTAATAATTAATGGCAAAGTTACTTTGAAGTCAACTGTAACTGAAGTGCCCAACCAAGCACCAAAGACTTGATGGAAGATAAACAATTTCAAATATTGCATTACACTCTATATGGATTTTCAGCCAAATGGATCCCAGTACCCCTTTTAGCATATACAATTTCCATAATGAACAGGAACAGACGCAAAAAGTTTACTATACATTAGACCCTCGGGATGTGGCAATTGGGTCAATTATGCCGATCTCTTGGCCCAGTTATCAAACTTGATTTCAATCGAGGGGACAAACTTGGAAACTATTACTCCTGTATGAAAAGATGATAATGCAATAATAATCATAATCGTGCCAACGTTAATGGATCAATTAAACCGTCGCGGCTTAAAAGTCTACTCTCATCCTTATATAACAAGGCCTTTAATGTTGAATCAGCATTAAATGTTGAATTGCTCTCCGCGCACGAGAAGATAGAGCATAGAGTTTAATTATCTTAGAATCGGAAGCACTAAAATCTGTATCTTCTCTTGAGTTAACATCGTTTAAGTATGGCTTCCGAAACACGTATGACTTTCCATCCGGTCAGGTCGAAAGCTTCCTCGCAGTCTCGTCGGGCTGTGCCATAAGACTACGTTTCAGTGGTTTGCCATCTTAACGACGTCGTTACGAGCACATCTCCGCTGCATCTGCAGATTCCTCGTGCACGTGCTACGCACGATGGTGTGACGCGTGTCCTGACTTTTGTTTAACCGGCTGCCTCATAACCAACTCGTCTTAAGTTTTAACGAGAGGACTCTTGGAAGGGTCTTTTAATGTCTTTCATACTCATCGACTTGCATCATCTTCTTCTATTAATTCATTAAACGCTTTATTTCAATTTTCACGCCCATTGGATTATTGTATTTTATTATCAAATATCTGCCCCTCTCACACACTCTCTCTCTCTATATATATATATATATATATCCAATCACATAAAACAATAAAAATCAAGAAGGAGACAAAGGGCAACTAAATATGGCTACATTCATAAAAAATTCTTTTTGTGTTCCATTGCGTAATCGTGTCTTCAAAAAGGGTTAATTTATTTAAAAGGATTATAAATTAACCCTTTTTGAAGACACGATTACGCAATGGAACACAAAAAGAATTTATAACAATATATCAACCCTTTTTGAAGACACGATTACACAATGGATGAATAACAATTATACAATTTTTTAATGTATCATCCATTCTATGAAATACTATTTATACTAAGTTACTAACACAAAGAAAAGTAAGTCATTACAGATGTATTTTAAAGTAATTACAAATTTTTGTATTCAAAAATGTTATTTGTACACTGAAACTTGAAGAAATTTTTAATTTTGATTAGAATTTTTTACTGAACCATGACTAACGACAAAAATATTTTAAAACATGAAAATTTATATATTTTAACTTTTTTTCAAAATCTGTCGAATTAATTTTGTTTTCCCTAATTTTTTCCTAATTTCCAGACAAAATTTCGACTTTTTCCCTGACCCTACAGAATATTCTAATTCACTCTAAAAATTATTAGATACTCAAAAAAATGTTCAATTACATTTATTTATGCATTTTTTTAATTGTAAAATTATCCGAAAACATCAATTAATTCTTTCTTAAATAAATATTTAATCATTATTATTATTATTCCATAAAATATAAGATTTACAAAAAATGTCAAATTTAAACCTTTTTGCAATTCAACAGTTTATAAGAATATTATTCTTCTCGAAGTGATCGATATCTTCATGTTTTCTAATAATTTAAATTTCCATAAAAGTTTAAAAAAAAATTTATTTATTTATTTATTCTTTTGAGGATTTCAATTATATATAAAAAAAATGTAATAAAATTTTCGTTGCAAGAATTCAATTATATTCATAAATAATAAAATTCTTTACAATAATATAATTATTTGAAAGAAATGTAGGTATTAAAATTCGTTGAAAAATTCAATTATTTTCATAGATATAGATATTAATATTCTACACGCAAGATTTCAATTATTTAAACAAAATTTAATAAAAATTTGTTGAAAGAATTCAATAGTTTTTCTAAATAATAAAATTCTTCACAGGATTTTAATTATTTTTAATACAATTTGAAGTAAATTCTTCGAGAATTGTAATTATTTGTAAAATTTTTATTAAAATTCTTCGAAAGAAATCATCAATTAGAGACCATTCAAGTATTACGTAAGCATTTAAGGGGGAGGGGGGGTCTAGCTAGTATAGCTATTGCTTATTTCCATTAGAAAAAATGGCGCTAATGCATATAAAAAATCTTACATGGGGAAGGGGGGGGGTCTAAAAACCTGAAAAATGTGCTTACGTAATACTTGAATGGCCCCTTATCAATTATTTTTAATAATTATTGCAAAGGTTCCTTGAGAATTTTTAAGTTCACTTGTTTACATTTTAATTTTACGAAATTTCGATTATTCAGAAATCCTTCAATGAAATGAGTATTTAAAAAATAAAACCTTGAAATAATTTTCAAAAAAAAATTCTATTTAACTTTTTCAAAACAATTAATTCCACAGAATTGTTAGTTTAAAGTAGGGGAGAGTGGGGCAAACCGGCCATACCTACGGTTTTTTTACTCTTGTGACTAAACGAATCAACCGATTTCATTTTTCGATGGCTTGTTTGAAAGATCATTTAAAATTGCGCAACTTTTTCCCAGAGGCACCTATACTTTATCTTTTATTGTTTAGTTACTGTGTTAACTTTAAAAAAATTTGCAAACGGGCCGGTTTGCCCCACCCCCTGGGGTAAACCGGTCACCTACGTTTTTTATCTATAATATTGCATTTTTATAATCTACAATAACAACAAACATAAAGAATCATGTGAACAAACACAAATAAGTTGTCCGTGTGAATAAAGAAAAATAGCAAAGATTTTATACCTACGAGAATGGGTAGTAATTTTTGTAAATCCAAATTCGAGCTTATCGTTTGATAGAGTAACGAGATACGATTTGGCAGAGAGCTTTTAGAAGTTCCTTGCAAGAAGTCCTCCTTTTTTAGGGTTTAGAATCGCTTCGGGAGATCTAAAGTCTCGTTTTCTACTCGCTCTTTCATCCCTTTCTATCTTTCTGTTTCTGAGCCCCTTGGTGCACTTAGACTGGCCAAGAGCGCTTAGAAACTGAATGTACCCTCTCGATCCTCTCTCTCTCTCTCTCTGTCCTATACACAGTCCATTCGATGGTCCAATCTCCCCCTGTGCTCCAATTACGAGAAGGAATGCTCATTTGGGACACTCGTCGGTCCCTGCCTTCATCGTTCTTTACTATCGTACTCTTTTTTATGTCCTTGATTCGCGAACACTAATTCCGAAAAGAGGTCTTTGTGGATTCCCTAAAATATCTATATAGGAATTCCTTCTTTTTCAATGAAAGGAAAAGAAAAAGTTTTATTGTTTTCAAAGAAGGAAGAAATTTCTTCTAACCATTCTACAGAATCGAAAGCGAAACAGTAACCTGAAAATACGTTAGGAATGTAAATAGGATCGATTAATAAAAATGCAAATTCGGATAAGGCAGAAATATTCTTATCTTTTTTGTAATTCACCTCTTATCATATAAAGATTTTTTACACCTTGGACACAGTTTCTGTCATTCTTAAAGTTCTGATTTCTTAGAAATTTCGATAACCACGATCCCATTCTATAGCCATTAATTACTGAATTCATTAAGTTCTTATCAAAATCCAGATTGAACACGTGATAATATGCGAAGAGAGCGTGTGTCGCTGAACACGCGTTCTCTCTAATTAAAAAAATGGTTATGTCTATAGATACATACATATATGTATATAGTATACCACAAACCGAAAGTTGGAGATTTCACACATGGACAAAATTCAGCATTCCTTCCCGGATTAATTCGCCGAACGTCAAACGACTGGAAATTTCATTCTTTTAATCTCGGTAATTAAAAAAAAATAATTATAGGGCTAACTGCAATTAGGATTTCACAGCACGTAGATCGTAATTTCCGCTTTTCTATATATACACGCGTACCTCTCTCGTCTGTTCTCTGCTTTTACTCTTTGGTTTTAAACCCCTTTTTATCCGCATTTTGTCACTCTCTCGTAAAATGGTTTTCTTATTATAAACTTTCAAGAAAAAGAAAATAACATAATTAATAAAGAATTCAATGGTTGCTGCTGTATTGGTGTAATAATTATAACGATGGTTTAACTAAAAATAGAGACATTTAATTAGAATTGACGGGGGGAATGTTTATGGAGTTAATTAAATTCCCGGAAATAATTTCAACAACAGTATCTGCTAATTAACATAAATACAAATACATACTGTTAGAAAATAGTTGAAAATATATGCAGCTTTTAATTTTAGAAGTTATATTTCAAGTGCTAACAAACAGTAAATTTCATTTACATGTTTATATTATTGCTGTTTTATTAAGCTGTTGGATATTTTAATTTTATTTATAAAACTTGATTCAAAAGATTAAAATTTAACTGAATTATTTCTCGAAATTAACCTGTCAATTAAAATTTATATAAAGTTAAATTAGAAGAAATAGGAAAATAATTTTTAATATATTCGAATTTAATAAATGGAAATAATCATTTATAAAATAATAATTTGCAATCACCTTTCAAAAGGTTAATGCGTCTTTCCTAATAATTTATATTGTTTGTTTAATTTATAATGGAAGAAATTCTATAGAAATGCGAGATGAAGGTCAGATTTTCCTTCATTGAATAATTCTGGTAAGAATTATATACGTATGTTGAAGTAATTATAAAAATTTCACGTGTATGGAACAGAGAGACTTGATGAATTAAATGTCTACCGTGGGCGGTTCTCTCTCGGTTCTCGCGATTCGATACGATATGTTCTAACGTTCCTTGAATTTAAGAAACGATCCGCACGTATATAATTACTGTATCGCAGTCCGCAATATTTCTTCGCGGAAGAAAAATGTAAAAATATGTAACGGATGCATAGAATGACATAGTAAAAGGAGCGGCCAAGAGAGCATTTTTTAGGGACTAAATATACTTTTCGAAAGGAAAAGATTACAAAAGAGTAAAAAACTAAATCTTATTCTCCTTGAAAATTTTTATTTTTCTTGTTTTAAGACTTGAAATTTTAATCCTTGAATTTGTTTGTCTGATGTGCGGTCATTAAAAAAGCAAAAGGAGAAAAATAAAATATTCCCCCGGACCAAAAATTAATAAATAGTATTTACTCAAATTAACTCTGTTAGAAATTATGTAGGTAATTATTAAACCGAGAATTTTTTCCAAAAATACGATTCTTAAAGTCATTCTCTCTTTATGTATAATAACGAGCAAAGCTTAAGAGTATTAAAGCTTATCTTGATTTGTGAAGACAATAAACTAAGAATCTTTTTGCTTTTTCTTTATCATTCAAAAGAAATCTGAGAAATATTGTCTCAGATCACATAAAATCAGTCGCACTTTCGATAAACATTAAAAAGAAAAAAACTTACGAATTCAGGGCAGATATTCGAACGAGTATTCGAACTTACCTGAAACAGAAAAATAGAATTTAATTAAAACAATGTTAAGTCAATGTACAATAGATTCATGCTTTTACTTTTATCATAATTGAAACGTAGACAATAATAATTGTAAAATCCAATTTCAAATCGTAATTTTCGAGGGAAACTAAAATAGCTGACACTGGAGAATATATGATGTGCGTTAATTTTGCAGTGCAAATTGGTATGTATTTTGTACACGTCAGTAGCCAGGATGTGTTATGGGTTCATTTTGCGTTATCGCCTCGTTGAAATTAAGGTTCACCACGCGTGCCATTTATATGCACGCACTTTCCTCACCGCAGATGACTGTTTTACGAATACACAGACACAAGAGTTTAATCGGACGTGTGATCACACACGCGGTTATGTATATATGAGTGCATTAACACTGCTGGTATGCGCACGAAAATTGACACTATCCTGATATACGTATATGTATATATGTTTATAAGGCGCAGGAATGTTTCACGATATAAAAATCTTCTCATCTCTTATTTTGAAAGGACGATCGATCAATCGATCATAACGCGGAATCATACGGAATTCTTTCTCTATATCTTTCAGACAACTGATTAAATGTTTTATTTTTATAATTTATTCCGCATTTTTCTTGTTCCACACTGACTTTATATCTTTAAGGTCCTACACCAACATAATAATAATAATAATGTTACGACCGAACTCCGTAACTTTTTATATTGTTAATACCTTTTTTAATTATACTCAAACTAAAATTACGTACATCATTAATTCAAACAACACAAGATTTTGTTAACACATCTTAAACATTTACACAAAAACAATCCTTTGTAATTTTACAAAAGGGACATTCTTCTTTTTGAATATTTTAATCCAAAATATTTTAATCGGATAAAATTCTAATTCTATATAAGTAATAGATTTAATGGAATTTAACATTCCTTTAAGTTTCACAATTTTGAGGTGAAAAACCTAAGAATATAACACGGTACTTCTTAATAAATTCCTTTCTTTCACAAACAGATTATTAAGTCTTTTGAGAAATGGTTAAAAATTATCAAAGGCAAGCAAATAGCTCAATATAAGGAGTGGTGCATCCAAGTCACCGAACTCGGATCACGCCACTGCCTAAATCTGCAAGGTTGCAGAAATCGGCTTAGCAACAGCCACGTTAATTATGAATTCTCCCACTAAATTGTCTTTCAATAAAATTGATTGACACAGGGAAATCTGGGCAGTTTAGTCCAGGCCGTTGTAGCCTGTAGTTGTAGCCGGCATTTTTGGGCCAGGCAAACCTAAGTCCGGCAATTGGCCGTGTTTGTATGAAAACGATCTCAGAAGTTTAAAGAAATTAATAAGAAGTTTGTTAAGAAAAGTGAATTTAATTGAGAAAAATATAAATATATAAAAGTAAAAAAAGGTTGAAATATAAAGAATAAAATAAAGTGATATAATTAAAAAGATAAAAGAAATAAAGGAAAATATTGAAAACAAAATAAATGATATTGAATATAAAAATTTGTGGAATAAACATAAAGGAATTTGTGAAAGAAATATAAAAGAATTAAAGTGTTCAAAGTAAAGTGAAAGACTCTTATATCAAAATGAAAATAAAGTAAAGCCATTAAAGAATAAATAATATTAATTTCAAATATATATTAGAAGACAACCTTTATTTACAAGGTTTAGGTCTTAAACTTTGTGTAACTTAAAAAGAATATTAAAGTTCCCAGTGAAATATCAATCTAGTGAACCTAGATTTGGTATTTCCTGAATTTTTCGGAAAAACATCGTGAAGCAGGTATAAAGACAAGACACATTCATTGGATTCATATTACCAAGGAAGAATCACCGAGTAGTGAGTAAAGATCTTACGTGTCACAACACACACTAATATTCCATTCACACAGATACACTTACTCTTCTTACACATAAAATTAGATTTATCTGTAATAGGGACTTTGGGCAAAATATATACATTAATTGTTTTCATCTTAATATTGCATTTTAATTTAAACATCCTAATAATTTTCCTATCTTCTCATTTTACTCAAGAGTAGGGTTCTCAACCTCTTAGTTGAATCAATAACTAAGTAGAGGGAGAATCCACTACCTTTACAATTTCTTTTGTCCGAAGGACACGTAAGTTAAAGTTTTAAAAATTAATCTTTAAAATTAAATTTCTAAATCCTACTTTAACAAATAATAATAATAGTAATAATAATAATGATAATAATGAGAATGGTAACAATAACAATTAAAAAACTAATAACAATGTTAATAATAATAAAATTAACAACAAATAATTGTTGCCTCGCAACACTTTTGATTTGTTTTTTGTCTCAATTTGTTGTCCTTAGAATATCGTGCACGATCTATAGAATCTGCATATAATATTTTTATTTGCATCATCTTCAATTTCATAATAAATTTACTTCTTTTATTTATTTATTTTCACTTGAAACACGTAAATGTGCCTCTCGCGCGTCTTCTCAATAATAATTTAACCCCTTTCTCCTATATCGAGTCTAAGAGTTGTACTTAGGAATGCCACGAGATAATGGCACTTTTATATATGTAACGACATCCAGTCGAGTCATTCTCTTGATCACGAAGCAGCTCGTTACACGCCTAATTAAAGCGACAAATTGCTCAGCGTGAAATAAATGTTTGCGCTGTTAATCATTCGTCGCGTTCACGTTCCTCCTTTATACCAAAAGCAGTAGTGAAATATATTGCTCAAAGACTTCTTTAATAATTTCAGTAGCTACTGTCTTCCATATTTCACACTCTTTAAATGCTCGCACCCATACAATTTGCAAAAAAAAAACAATTATACAATAAATAAAAATATAAAGAGTACGAGAATTTACATCTTCAGTTATCTTAAAACATTATTCACTATAGCAATAAATTTTATAAATTTACTGTATGTACTTTATCCAATGTACTCTTTTTTAGTAAAATGTACGATAATTTTGATACACAACATAGTATTGGTAGCATAAAAGAATTCTTCTTCTCTTTTTCAAAATATCTCAGTAATTGAAACTTTAAAACAAACTGCGAACAAATTCAAATTTTCAAGAACACTAAAACTACACTAAAATAAAAAAACGAAAAAAAGAAAAACCGAAAAACTCTTTTTCTGAAGGAAATATGTGCTGGAGAAACTTTTAAAGTTTCGAAATTTCAGAAGCACGATATAACCACAAAGTGTTTTCAACAAAACAAATATATAGTCATAAAAACATCAACAATAAGAAATATTTTCTGTATACTGTGTTTAATAAGCTGAAACATTGTTCGAGAAAGTGTTATTTCAGCTTTTCAACTATCCAAATACGGGGTCGTTCATAAAATACGTCACACTCCTAGAGGTGGGGGGGGGGGTGTCAATCAAGCTGTGTGTGACGAAGTGTGGAAAAAAATTTTTGTATGTAAAAAATGTGATGAAGGGGGGGAGGGGGTAAAAATCAGTCCGAAAAAGTGTGACGCAGTTTGTAAATGACCCCTACGGTACATGTGTGATAGAGCAAAAAACAATTCATCATCACAGGTAATATAAACATAGGGACTTGAGTTTCACGCCCTGTCGCAGTTTCGTCGAAAATCTAATCGGATTTCAAATTGCGAAAATGCAAAGGATGTAAATTTTCCTATAGAAATGAGAGGAAAAGGTAAAGGAGAAAAAGAGAGAAAATCTCTCTCGCACTCTAAAGTGAAGAAATTTGGTAAGTAAATGTATATATTCATACATATATATATGGTGACGAGAAAGCGCCTCTGCCAAAACCTTATTAAGACTCCTCTTAATGAATTTAACCATTAAACGAGAATTCAACGCTTAAGTTTCTTATCGAGAGTATAAACCTGCTTTCACTCGTATGTATTTTTAACAAACATTGATTAAAGGTCAAAAGCTCCTTACTTGTAGGCTTTCACAAAAAGTATGGAAATTTTATAAAACTCATAATAATACTTAGAAGTAGGTAAAAGTTAGAAACATAATGAATACAAGAAGGGTACATATAAATTAATTTAAAAAAGGGCTACGCGCTTACATTCTAGCTCCTAAAAAGTCTGCGTTAAAACGCATTTATGTTCGGCCAATAAACAAAGTAAACAAATCCCATAGGATTTACTTAGCAATTATAATTGTGAATTCGCTGATAGCAGATCAAACCAGACTCATGAATTTTGCATTTGCATTTACGCCAAAAGAATGCAGACTTATTGCTCTGCATTTTTCAAAGAGAAGAGGAAAAAAAAGAATCATGGCGAAAAGAAAACATTTATCGATGCAAAATAATAATTGCATTCAAGTTTAATATGAATTGTAAATATAGCATAATGTGCTTTCGTATGTAATACTACAGTTTGTACTTTTACCGAATGATCTGATGTTCTTCTTTTTCAGAATGACTATACCCACCTGTCTCTCTCGTCTTTGTAAATCCATTGTAAATCCATTGCGATAAACTCGTTTGTCCAACGATGAGAAAATTAAACGTTTGCACCATCATCCCGCGTCAGAGGTTTTAGTCTGAGCTGGGTTTAATCAGGATTTTGATAGTGGATAAACTTTGAAAGGAGTTCAAGTTTTTTGATCAATTAGAACAACGGTGCATTCATTTCAAGTAAACGATGAAACTTAAAAACTTTCCCAAGTTCCGTATATCGTTTTTTGTGTATCAACTTTGCAAAAGCATTCTAGCTTACTTTGCAGTAGCGTGAAACAAGCAACTTTTCTTTTCAACTTTTCATGTTGAACCAATACCAATGCCCTCTGGAGTTAAGTAAAAATGTGGATCAAGTATGCCAAGTCACGTGAAAAACATTTTAAAATACAGAAAAAAGTTGAGACCATTTAAAAATTTCAAATTATGGTTTCAATTTTTAAAGGAAAAACAAGAGACGCGTGAACGAAAATTGATTTCAAGTTTTTGAAAGAAAGATAAATTGCCATTTCTGACGCGGCGAAAATTACAAATTTCAAGAAGTGTAACGAAAGACTTAATGGTCAGACACCACGGATGCGTTTTATTTGACATTTTCCTTTTCTCTTCCCCGTTATTCCATTATTTCAGGATATTCTCTGCTCACTCGTTTCCACACTCTCAACTTTTTCTCTCTGGTTTGTTTCACCTCCTGGCCATCCAGCACGCGTCGTCGAGAGAAACAATAACAACGCTGGCGAGTAGAAGGAGTTTACTTCTCTGCACCAGTTGTCCCATAAGGAACTCAGTGGTATGAACTGTTTCCGGTGCATTGGGTGTCTAGCACACTGTATATATGTGTCTCTTCTCAGCCAGAATTTAATCGACAAAATGTGTCGCTAATCTTTCAGGTACTGAAGACATTTTTCAGAAAAAGTGTTTTTCCGCCTTTCAATCGAGTTTTCATTTATAGAAAAATGATAACTCAAAGAGAGTGAGAGAGAGAGAGAGAGAGAGAGTGCAAAATAATAAATTAAATTCCATTACTTCCTACATTTATAACATTAAATCTTTTAAAATAGGAATACATCCATCAAAAATGAAAACTTTAACTTTTATACAAAGAAGTATGTTGAAATATTTTTGCAAGCCCATCTGAAAAATTTACAGTCCATATATTCTTGTTACTGAAATTTATGCAAAGCTTCACAGGGTTTTATCGATTTTCAGGCTTTGTATGTTATCTGTAAAATTTAAATTTTTAAAAACACAACAATTTGAATTAAAGTTATCATTTAAGTTTCTTTCTTCTTTTTCTATTTTCATATTTTACTGTTCTAGCTTTGTTAAATTATGGATTTAAAAATCTCTAATTTAATTTTTATCTATTAAAGTATTCATTTGTTTTTTCGTCTCTATAATAATCTCAACAAGAATTTGTCGATAATGCCTCTACCAGGGCTCGAACCAGTGAAAGTATTTGAAAATACGGACTTTACGGACCAAAAATGAAAAATTACGGACCATTTACAGACCAATTAGTGACAAAAATGTAACCAGTCCGAGAGAATATTGCACTTCTTCAAAATTATTTTCATTATTTCAATTATTATTTTCAGGAATTTTTAACTATAATTCTTCTTTAAATCAATTAATTTTCGAAAAAGTTCTCCGACAATTTTCAGATCCACTTGTTTCAATATTCAATTTTACGAATTCCAATTATTCCTAAATTCTTCAATTAAATATATGTTAGAAAATAAAAACTTCAAATAATATAAAAAAAACTTCAATTAAACTTTTCCAAAAAAATTAATTCCAAAAATTAATTATTTCTAAAAATTCACACTATATTGCTTTTAATATTCGATTATTATATAAAATTTTAACTGCCATTCATTTTTAAATCAATTTTTATTAGAAAATTCTACGAGAATTCAATTATTCAAAAACAAATAAATAATTTATTGAATAATTCAATGTTCCTTAAAATCCAATTCTCATAAAGAATTTTATCAACAAATTTTTAAATAATTAAATTTCCTCTACGATTTTTAATAAAATTTTTAAGAATAATTACATTTTCCGAGAAATTCGATTAAAATTGTTGTTTCAAAAATAATTAAAATTCTGCGATGAGTTTTATGGTTTATAAAAATAATTGAATTCTTCAGAAGAATTTTATTATTTTTGAACAATATTACTTCCTCATAGAAGAAGTATTGTAATACCGAAATATTTCGAGTTCGATTTTTTAACATATCTTTATGTTATTTGACCTCAGGAATTCAAAAATGACATTTTTAAAAAATGGCATTCCGTATGTGTGTGTGTGTGTAAACAACACATTTTCATAAATATCTCGAAATCATGAAGAGCTTTTGGGTTGAATTTTTTTTTAAATTGTAGATCTCACCTGCGGACATAAAATGAGAGTACTTTCTGATATATTAATAAAGTTTAACTAAATTTTTTTTGGATTTTTAATTTTGCAAAAAAACGTTTTTTGCTCATAACTTTAAAAAAATGTTAGGACACCTATAAATGTTTTTCCATAATTATGTAGAGTTTTTTTAGACGCATCTTTTGAGCCCTAATCTCTACGTTTTTCAACAAAATTTTCAAAAAAGTCTTATTTTCCAAAATTTTTGATTTTTAAAAGTTTAATAAATCCGGTTAATATGGACGAAAAATGTTCAATTAGGGCTCAAAAGATGCGTCTAAAAAAACTCTACATAATTATGGAAAAACATTTATAGGTGTCCTAACATTTTTTTAAAGTTATGGGCAAAAAACGTTTTTTTGCAAAATTAAAAATCCAAAAAAATTTAGTTAAACTTTATTAATATATCAGAAAGTACTCTCATTTTATGTCCGCAGGTGAGATCTACAATTTAAAAAAAAATTCAACCCAAAAGCTCTTCATGATTTCGAGATATTTATGAAAATGTGTTGTTTACACACACACACACATACGGAATGCCATTTTTTAAAAATGTCATTTTTGAACTCCTGAGGTAAAATAACATAAAGATATGTCAAAAAATTGAACTCGAAAAATTTCGGTATTACAATACTTCTTCTATGAGGAAGTAATATACAACTTGGCAGCGGTTTTAATTTTTGCTAAGAATATTATTACTCTTGAAAATAATTGAATTTCTGCAATAATTTGTAAGTTCTCCAAAATTAAATTTTTTTTTAGTTTTTTCGACTCAAATTTTTCTATAAATCTATTATTTTTAATAATTTTTAAAAAAATAATTTAAAATTTTTAAAATTCATTAGTTTTTAACTGAAATTTAGTTTTAAATCAATTTTTATTAGAAAATTCTACTAGAATTCAATTATTTAAATACAAAAATAAATAATTTATTGAATAATTTAATGTTTCTTAAAATTGAATTCTCAAAAAGAAGTCTATCAACAGATTTTTAAATAATTGAATTCTTTTGACGAAGTTTAATAAAGATTTTAAGAATAATCACATTTTTCGAGGAATTTTAATTTGATTAAAATTTTATTAAAAATAAGTGAAATTCTGCGATGAATTTTATTATTTGTGAAAGTAATAAAATGTTTGCGTAGAATTTTATTAAAATTTTTAAAATAATTGAATTTTGGAGAAGAATTTTATTATTTCTAAAGATAATTGAAATTTTGACGAGAATTTTAAAAAGTTTTTGAACATAATTAAATTTCTGCCAAGAATTTTATTAGGTACTTTTAAAAATAATTGAATTTCAGCAATCATTTGTAATTTATCTTAAATTCTCCAAATTATATCGTAGAATTTACGAACTTTTTGTCCTTTTTCAATGGAATTACAAATTACGGACCTTTTTGAAAAAAGTAACTTTTACGGACCTAGTTCGAGCCCTGCTCCATTAATTAGAAACGCAAGCGTTTGTAATGTAAATAGGTAATCATTTGATATTAACTCTCCTCTCTTCTTGATTTAGCTCGAAATTTATCCAAAATAGTGGAACAATTTTGAAGCACTTGTGTGAAATGTATATGTGGCAGGGATTTTCATTTTCTTGCTATTCGCGGTTGTTTCACTTATATTTCAACATAAGTGTGTACAGGAGGCGTTAAGACAAATCGATGGAAATGTGCCCGAGCCTTGTTTCCACAACAAGAAAATAGTTCCACGAAGTTAGCATAGAAACTGAGCTAAAGCACACGAGTTACAGAAAAGTGGTGTGGCATTCTTTACAGCGCAGCGAAGCATGTTTTGACAGACGTCAAGGAGACGTATACACTGTTTCTTCATCTTCCCGAGGGAGTCGACCCATTTCTTCCTCTTCGTCTTCTTATGCCCATCCTTTATCGTTTATCCGACTTATGCCTTCCTGTCACATTCTCTAGCTTCACCCCCTACCACCCTAATGCGCATGATATGCGGATATTTCTAGCCTCCTGCACTCGTCGCATCAGTTACGCAGTCCCAGCATCAGATAATTCGGCTTTAAATTATCAAAGTCTTTCCTAGAACGAAACAATGCTCAACTTTTCCAAGCAAAATGTAACGCAGAAAACAGTAATTATAAACTTAAGAGATGGAAGCGCATTTTTTCCTCTTTTCCTTGTTGAAAACAGAAGCAGGCGCCTATAAATGGTTAAGATAGACTCTGAATATAGCGGATTTAATCTGCTTCTAATTTTTAAACTCTTGCAATTATGCAAAAGCATATAATTAAAGAAAATAAATTACTGGGACACAATAATTCTCCGAGACTGGAGCATTTAATCATTTATACAACTGTTCAAACTAGTTCATTAGTATGCCTGTCGTGAGTTATTTTATTATATGCATGAGAACATCTACAAAAATATTATTTACTTTTAAAAAAAATTAATTTCGTGTGTAAAAGAAGGATAAAGTATGGCTTAAGTGGGATTTAGTGACGCTGTTTCTATTTTTTTAATTAAAAAAGAAATGGGTATAATTTGTAAAACCGTGATAATGAAACCGTAAGCGACGATGGAGAATTCGTTACAAGTATATATAGGTATATGAAAACCTAAAAAAAACACCGCAAGCACCATTCAAGTTTATTTATGTTAATACATATGATCATTCATTAAATAGCTCAAATATTATAGGTTGTTCGACTATTAAATACAGAATTTTTATTTTCTATTCAAAAAATGCAGACCTCATTTCTCTCTTTCTCTCTCATCGTACTTCTTCAGGAAGTCTATAATAAACAGACAGACGGTAATTGTACGACTGTTAATGGTAAGATAAGTGCTTTGAGAGCAAGTTAGAATAGAGTGTCGGGAACACGGTTTGTACAAATCAGTCTAGATAAAAAAAAGCCATAAATCAAAACCAAAGTTTTTGAGAGCATAATGAGCCGGCAAATTTCTTGGAGATTATAAAATACTTAATAATAGACTGTGCTTCAAAAAAACGTGACTGTTTCTAAAAACACTAAAACCGAGATTTGAAACAAAAATGTAATGTACTTTTAAAAAAAATGTAAATTAATGATTTGGAAATTCCATTTAAAAACTATTTTCTTCATTTTTATTGAATGAAAGATGTTTAAAAGAAATATAAACAGTTAAGAAACTGTAAGGGCTCGAACCAGTGAAAGTATTTAAAAATACGGACCAAAATTTCTTCATGTTTTATAATAATCATAAATATAATAAAGATAACCGAGTAATAAAATCATTATCAATTCAATTATTATTTTCAAGAATTTTTAACTAAAATTCTTCTTTAAATCGATTATTTTTAATAATTTTCGAAAAATTTCTTTGACAACTTTCAAACCCATTTGTTTACAATTCAATCTTATAAAATTTCAATTATTCGTAAATTCTCCAATAAAATATATATTAGAAAATAAAAACTTTAAATAATTTTTAAAAAATCCGCAATTAAAGTTTCTCGAAAAGATTAATTCCACAGAATTGTTAGTTAAAAATATGAAAAATTCAAATTTTCGAAGGTTTTAATCTAAAACATTTTCAAAACTTAATTATTTCTAAAAATTTACGCTCTAATGCTTTCAATATTCAATTATAATCTAAAATTTTAACTGTAATTAATTTTTAAATTAATGTTTATGAAAAAATTCTACTAGAATTCAATTATTTAAATACAAAAATAACAATTTATTGAATAATAGTATGTTTTTTAAAATTGAATTCTTAAGATCCTAAAGTTCTGAATTCTAAATTTGTTTATTTCCTCTACAAATTGAATTTTTATTGAAATTATTTTGCGTAAAATTTCAGTTAAAAAATTTTTTTTTGATTATTAATTTATAAAAATAGCTTCAATAAAAAATATTTCGTTCATTTGAACTCTCAAATTCTCATATAGAATTTTATCTATAAATTTTTAAATAACTGAATTCTTTTGACGAATTTTAATAAAAATTTAAAGAATTTTTTTAAGGAATTCGATTAAAATTTAATTAAAAATAATTTAAATTCTGCAATGAGTTTTAGTATTTATGAAAATAATTGAATTCCTAAGAAAAATTTTATTATTTACCAGAAGAATTGAATTCCTGTAAAAATTTTATTATTTTTTAAAATAATTGAATGATTGCGAAGAAATTTATAAAAAAATTTGTTAATAATGAAATTCCTGCACTGAAAAAAATTTCTAGTAGGTTTGACTACTTTTTAACTACTCTGCGTGTAATTCAATAGCGTCCTCAACTGAATTCAAAAAGTTATATTGGCTACCGAAAAGTAGTAAAAAGAACTAAGAATGATGTAGTTGGTATAATCAGATTTTGTAGTTGTTGTTGTTGTAATTTAACTACTTTTTTTAGTCATCTGAACTATATTCTTTAACTACATCAAAAGTAGTAAAATCATCTACACGAAAATTGTTAGAAAAACTAAAAAAGTAATTAATTTAACAACTTTCCACTCAACTAGGTACATAATGGTAGTTGAAGATTTGGACCAAATTTTTTTCAGTGTGTGGAATTTTTTGTATTTTTTGAAAATAATTAAAAGTTTGTGGAGAATTTTATTAAATTTTTTTTTAAATAATTTAATTCTTTTGGAAAATTTTATTAGAATAGTAGATATACCTATTAAAAATGATTGAATTCAGGGAAAATTTTTGAAAATAATTGAATTTTGGAGAAGAATTTAATTTGTATTTCTAAAGTTAATTGAAATTTTGACGAGAATTAAAAAAAATTTTTTAGCATAATTAAATTTCTGCCAAGAATTTTATTATAGGTACTTTTGAAAATAATTGAATTTCTGAAATCATTTGTAATTTCTCTAAAATTCTCCAAACTCTAAATATATCGTACAATTTACGAATTTTTTGTCTTTTCTGAATGAAATTACGGACTTTACGGACAAAGTTACGGAGGTAGTTCGAGCCCTGCTGTAAGCGATTCTTGAGAGTTTTCAGACCTAGAAAAATAGAGTTTATAAAATGTTTACTAACAAAAATTAACTGACAATGCGAGTGGTCTAATCTCGATTGTGTGTCGCCAAAAAGGCAGAAAATCCTGTACAAAGTGAAGCGCCACCTTGAAAAGGTAGATTAGATCCGGCGCGGCGGTCAGTTCTCCCAGCGGGAACTCGCATTGTCCAAAATTTAAAACCGCATCTCACTCGAGAAAAAGGCTGTGGATGAGGTGAAAGATGAGAAACAACAGGAACATGAATGTTAATAAACCACAAGGGGAGGAGTCACTAAAAAGGTCTCAAGAAACAACCAGTTTTACAATATTATACACGCAATTCCAACCATTTTTTCAGAGATTATTAATACAGAATTTAAAAGCGACACGAGGAAGGAGATGTGGCATAAAAATGGGAGAATAATTTAGTTCACGCTCCCTATATGAAGGGACCAGAGTCGAGGAAAACGGCGAGAAAGAGAGGGAAATACATGGAAATGGTATTCTGTGGCCATTTATTTTTTTATCCAAGGAAACTGGCACACACGTAACATACATGTGGTGCAAACAAAAAGGCGTTCTTCCTTTTATGTGCGAGAGCTTGTAACCAAGCGACTATAAATTTTGAAGGCGAGGGCGCGACGTTTTCTCACACCTAGATTCTCAATTTACCCTAAATTTTTCCGAGATGAATAGACATACAACATCAAATGTTCTCGAATTACGGATTGAAAATAGACGAAAATTTACAACTACCGTTATGTAAATTATGATACTTATACGCTAGATGTTGAAATATGACTCCGAGTCGCTATTGGCGGTCAGCCAAACAACGGCCGAAAACATAATCACCCGTTAAGTTCGCAATTAGAGTTCCCTTTGTCGCGAGTCGCGACAGACGGTACGGTACCTTTATATTTCTCCTCAATTTATAGCCTACAAATAATTTACGACTTTTGCTATATTATAATTAAAATTTCTTGTGAAATCATCACTTCTAAAAAGTGTTTGATATTTAGAATATATTATATGAAAACAACAAGTTTATAGTTAAGTTATACATATTTATGAATCAAACATACAAGATTTATGTATTGACAAAATTATTACCTATTTTTGTCACTGAATTTAAAGAACAGATGACGATTTCAGTTATCTCATTACATTTAAGAGAGCTTTTTGGAATAGTATAGTCACTTTAGGAAATTGAAATCCATGGAAGAATTGAACATATTCAAGTTGACAGGTTAAACCTGTTATGACCTGATTTTCGTTTGTAAAGGGACGTCGCGTGATTTGTTGGCGGGTCTAATCCGACGACAATAGCAGGACCAGGAGTGACTAACGCAGCAATTTGTAGGTAAACGAGAGGGTCAAATCGCGGATCATTTGGCAAACTATGAACGACATAAGTCTAATTCTGATTTATCGGATGTGCCAACTTCTGGCTTTGTGGTCGCGTTCTTCATAAAATGCGGTCCCGAGAGATTAATTCTCCTCTCCCTGTCATAAAGACTGTAATCCCAGGTTATGATAATGAAATCTTTTTTTCAGAATAATTAAAAAAATCAAATTAAAGCATGATCGCCTTAATAAGAAAATCTCCGAAAAACTCAATTAAATTGAATATTCGCCCTGTTTTGCGCGCGTCATAACTGAAAAACTGCCAAGAATATAATAAAGGGCTGTGAATTATTGTGATTTACTCCGATCTCCGAAAAAGAATAATATTAGTTTTCTGCCTTGAATTTTAATAATATTGGACTGCGGAAGATAATAGATGCAATAAACATGCATGTGAAAAACAACAACATTTATATGTGTGGGCAGTAAATAATATAACCGTAATAAAAATGTTTTGAATGTAAAATCAACAAACAAAGTTGAACAAAACATTGCGGGAAAATGGGAAATTTTATAGTTTCAATTCACCCAAGCGTGCCGGTGCATAAACAAAGTCATGGGGACAAAAACGATGATGCACCGGGCGACAATAATTTTGAAAATTTGAGAATGTGGAAACTGGATGCATGATCACGTACTCGTGCCGTCAGTTAGGAGCCGGAACCCTACCTGCCTAAAATTGATTTTAAAGGCTACCATGCCCCCCAGAAATAATGTTACAGTTCCATTGAGCTCCTGGGGATAAAGCCACGCCCAGGACCTTTGCTTTCAAACTGGCAAGATGCTTTCAGTTTAGTGAAAATTTAAAAAAACCAACTACCCTCATGAGAATTGTCAGGGAAATACAGACGACCCTCTTCCACATCATACACAGCTCATTCTTCGGCTCGTGCATAAATTTCCATCTAACCAAAATGACCGCATACACATATATATATCCTTTCAAAGATTTGGAAATGGCTTATTAAATAACCACAAAACTGCCAAGCACATTTTCATTGATCGCACTTCATTTTTCATTGTTGGAATTCATAATACAAAATTCACTTAACAGAATAAAATACAAATAACGTGAAACTTAATATAATCAACATGACTTTAAATTGTAAAACTTTTCCATACACATACGTAAAGAAAAGAAAAGAAGGGTTGTAAGATAACGATTTGTTGGCAAAAAGACGAGACACTGTACTTGCTTCGTTGCATCAATATTTAATGCCATTCGGCGCGTCTACCCCTTTCTTTCTTTCCTTTAAAGCGACGTGATGAAACTAAAAAAAAGAGAAATTGAAGCAACCCTCACGATACACCAAGTATTTTGATGTACTTTCATGGAATAATCAATGTTGGAAAAGCACTTATAACAAGTGACTATTGTAAGAATATACCTGCGGTTTAATAGACCAACATTAACCAGCGCAACAATATTCTTTCAGGAAACTTTCAGCAAAAAAAATTTACTTCTATATTTTTCCTTCTTAGTAAGTATAAATAAATACAATTCACGATTTCATTGAATCTCTATCTACCCCAAATGCAAACAAGTTGAAAAAACATTTATGTTTCCGCTATATATTTAGATATAATTACTGACAATATTTTATCAGAGTCTTTGTTTAATTACGAGGTTTATCAAAAACTAATCCGACAAAAGAGAATACTTGACCCTTCCTTTCAATAAAAAAATATCCCCAAAAATGTTGAGAATTTCCATCGCTTATGATAAATATGTCAAGATTATTGTGATAAAAAATAAAGGAAATGTGAAATCAGGATGACACAACAGTTATATTGAATTCGTTTCACGATAACATTCCTTTGAGGCATTTCCTTTAGGGGGGACGTGCCTTATCAGTAATAAATCCGGTAGCATTTAATACGCCATGATGCATGAGAGAGTGTGATCGCCAGGAAATATATACTTACATGGTGCGTTCGTACTGAAGTTACTGATGTTACTTGGGAAAACATGGTATCGAGCGTTAGTCAAACACACGCTTCTTGTGGTCTGTTTACTTTTCAAGTACTGTTTATCTAGCTTAATCGAAAAATCATAAGTGCCCTACCTCAAGACAATACACCCCAGAGAAACCGGGGCGAGACTTCTAAACGGAAACGGAAGTTGAGAGTATTAACACACAGTCACTATATAGAATCCAACCTTTCAGCTAATTGCGTAAGATGTCAAATACTAGAATTAATAATTACTACTTCTATTTCCAACCAGAAAATATTCGTAAAGTGAAAATTATGCACGAACATGGTTGAGTAGGCAAGTTTTGAATGTGAAAATGCGACTATATACTAGAATAATTTTGATTAACAAGATTTTTATGTAACCATTTGACTGAACTTATATTGAGAAAATTTTTACTTCAATCCTTTTTCGTTCGGAAGAATTCTTTTTTCAGGCTGCGCACTCGATAATTAATTTTAAAAAAGTAGCAAAAAGTTGCTTTAACACCGAAAATTATAACGTCTTTTAATATTCAATTATTATCTAAAATTTTAACTGTAGGTAATTCAGTTTTAATGTTTTAAATCAACTTTTATTTCTTAAACTTGAATTCTTTCGAAGAATTTTAATCAAATTTGTATGAATAATTGCAATTCAATTCTTATACAAACTTTTATTAAATAAAAATAATTGAATTTTAGTGAAGAATTGCATTACATTTTTTTTAAATAATTGAATTACCATGAAGAATTTTATAAAAATTGTATTTTTTATATCAATTTAGCTTTCTTAATTCAATGCGAAGTAAGATTGAAGTAAGAAGTCAACGAAATAATCATCATCTCTTTCTAGAACAAAAGTTTATTATCGTAAATCTCCTAAAGATATATCTAATAAAGTTGCTGGAGTAGAAAAAACACCATGTTTGACAAATTCTAAAAATGTGTAAAGACAAATACATGCACACCCCAGAACAAGTTAAATTGCTGTAAAATTCTTTCAGAATCAGATGACGAAAAGCTTTTAATGAATAAATTTGAATCAATTCCAGAAGAAATTGTAATAACATATAAGAATGAAAAGATCGTAAATTGATTATTTCATTTCGTAATAACCATTGAAAACTTTGGAATGTCAAAAATAATGAAATAAAACATGAGAAGAAATGCATTTACGAAAGAAAAATATAGTGGGTTGCTTATCAAACAAAGAATCAATTGTGCGTGTTCACAGCTCGTCAAAACAAGCATCACGTGCGTAATGCGTTGAAAATTTCAACGTTGCCGCTTGTTGGGGCCTGTCACGCATTTTTCGGTTGAATAAAGAAGCAACAGTCAATTCGAATTTTACTCCGTGTTGTGTACGATATGTGTAAACGTGGACCTATTTGTTTCTTAGATTTAGATGATGGTCCAGATATAACCTCTGTCCATCTGGTTGGTTAAACGCTGTCTTTCGTTATCTCTCCATCAGGCACACTATAAACGTCCAAGCTAACAGGTACACACAGTGACTCTCATTCTACATCCGTCATCAATAGTCACGAACTAGATATATCAGTGAACATAAAGGCCGTGAGAAAAATTTTTCATCTTGTACCTACCAGTGTAGGTAATATGGCCACACGGAAAGACGTCGTTTCATCTCAAAAATTTAATAAACAGATTCTATTCGATGTCTGGCTACAAAATATTAATAAATCAATTACTATTACAATCTTTTCTTTTCGTTCTGACATTTTGTTAGTGACTCTTAATATTTTTCAGAACATAGAATAGGAAAGAATACTACTCTTATTCAAAAATTGAGTATACTACACTGCAAAAAGAAGTATCTTATTTAAGATGTTTTGGTAGTCATTTCTAAGATGTTATTGTAGTCACTTTTTAGTCATTTAAAATATCTTAATTTAAGATACTAAAAGCATCTTCGTACATATTTTCAGCATATTTTTCGGGAAAAAAGTTTTGAGGTTAACTATGGGCTTATATGTAAGACATTTTATGTATCTTAGTTTTTAGTAACTTAAATTTTTTTCGCATCTTACAATTCACAAGTATCTTATCGCTAAACATCTTATTGAGACAGAAACATCTTAATTTAAGATACTTTAAAAAACTTACAGAAGTATCTTACTTTTTTAAGATAGAAGAAATATCTAAGACGTATAAAACATCTTAAAAATCAGTAAGATACTTTAGAAAACATCTTATTTTAAGATGTAAGATACCATTTTTCCATCTTACATCTTATTTTAAGATATCAAATAAGACACTTATTTTTGCAGTGTATTCTACTTTCATATAAAATAATTATAATACTAATGATAATCAAATAGAGAATTTTTCAGCGCCCGATTATGCTTAGATTGTGAAAAGTGTTACGTTTACTCCAGTTAACACCGGGAACAATGAGATTTGCTTTAAAATTAGAAAATTAAAACTTGCAGCAAGCAGAATTCGTGCAAGTTTAATAAATGTTTTAATAGCTTGATAAAATTTGAATATTCCACAAAAGTAAGGATATCTAAGTAAATATTCCAATGAATTCTAATGCAATAAGCCCTCGTTTGACTTCTAGTACACTTGGAGTGCGGAAGAGTTTCCGGAAGATCAAAAAGATTCAAAACGAGAGTCGCTTCCCCGAAAATGAAGCACACAGCGTTGATCGGAGATGCAAATCCCATGAAATTCAAAACCGACACGGTGTTCATGCTTGGCTCACTCAAGAACCGAGGGGTTGTGCGCGCGATGGTCGGGATGAATTTAAATATTCATAATCCTGCTTAATAAGGCATTAGGTATTAATAGTAGGATGTCCCGCGTGCCTCACGCGCAAGCTGCTTTTTCACGGTAAACACAATTCATCTCGACAGTCATCCTTATCAGTATGCAATCTACTTTGATTCCCTCGTTTTTTAGGTCGTGATTGGCATATTAATTGTATGCTAATTACTAATTAATTACATTAATAGGTCACCTATATGTCTCGTTGCGCACAAAATCGCCCATTATCGCATCATTATCGCATCATTATTTCAATTTTTCTTCTTCTATGAAACTTTTATCAACTTTTATTATTTCTCTATTCATACAATTGAATTTTAGAACGGAAAATAAAATTATTTCGGTTGAAAGCGTTGGCTCTTGGCCACTAGTTCAACACTTTTTTGTTTTTGCATTCAACTAAAATTACTTGGCGCTTTAAAATTAGTGAAATAGCTCTTTAATAAAAGTTGTTGGATATAATAAAAATTAAACAGAAAAAGTGAACACGTATGTTTTAGTATTAGTAAAAGTTGAGGATTGCAACTCATCTCAAATTGGTAGGGGAATAAAAGGAATCTGGGATCTTCAACTTGAAAATGCACAGCGAAGAAAGTGGTTTTATGTGAAAGAGGTAAGCAATGAAAGGGGTGTGTACTTTTGACTCTGACGCACGTTTTTCACGAATCATCGAGAATAGTAAAGGCTGCGGTGGATTAGAGCTACTGGGCACCGCCTTATTATACAGTTCGTTTCACGTGAAAACAACATGCGTTCCGTCGACCCTTCGCTGCGGGCTGTCGACAAGCTGTTTTTACAGGAAATGAAGCATATAACGAAGACAAATAATACACCACGCTATTCAAGCCTACTTGCCTCCGAATTAATTCAACTTGATTCCTTCTAGAGAAAGCTGTTCAACTCTTTACCGGAATCTGCCGCTGGAGACAAATACCAATTGGTAAAGCAGAAATACTTAATTTAAACACAACTTTGTCTTAAGGATAATAATCGATTCATATTCCAGATCTTGAGATAAAATCTCTAAACTTCTATCAGCTTCTGTCAAATAGTACATATAACTGTAAAAATTAACCGAATTTTGAAATAGATTCCACGTTTAGAATATAAATTAATATTATGGATAATAAAGCAACTTTATTATTTCTGCATTTATATAGGTATTTATCAAATTTATGTTTCTGAAAAACTATTACTTAGTTTTTATAAGTTTCTATTTGAAGTAACAGTAAAAAAATTGCATTTCATTTTAAATTTTCAAACTTTTATCTGAAAGCTTGTCTATTAATCTATGGAATGCTTTTAAATTTCATATCAATGTAATTAAAATTGCTTTCATCTGGAATATTTCCAAATATTTGTGTACAATGACTACTACGATAGATAAATTATTTCATCGATCATAAAAATATTTCAACTTCATAAACAGAAAATTGATTATATTTAATATGAAACTTTCCTCATCATGTTGTATTATGTTAAAAAGTATCGAAATAAACGTAATTGAAATTGTTTAGGAATCTCCGAGTTTTACGTGTTAAAGTTCAAACTTGTGAAAGCAATTAAACTTTCATATTTATAATATTACATTATTTATTGCACTGCAAAAATAGCTGTCTTTTTTGTTATCTTAAAATAAGATGTTTTCTAAATCTTACTAATTTCTAAGATGCTTTATACGTTTTAGCATTCAAGATATTTCTTCCATCTTAGAAAAGTGTAAGGTTCTTCTGTAAGTTTTTTAAAAAATCTTATAAATTAAGATGTTTCTGACTCAATAAGATGTTTAGAGATAAGATACTTGTGAATGGTATAAGATGCGACAAAAACATAAGTTTCTAAAAATTAAGATACACAAAGAGTTTTACATATGTGCCCATAAGTTAACTTCAAAACATTATTCCAAAAAAATATGGTAAAAATGTGTATACGAAAATAATTTTAACATCTTAAATTACACAGTAAAAAATAAATCTTAATTTAAGATCAGTCTTAAATTCAGCACTGTCTGCTCTAATGTTAAATCATACAAAATCCATTGCTTAAATTCAGCATTGACTGTCTTAAAAATGTTGCGTCTTAATTTAAGACTGTTTCCTGCCTTAAAATAAGACTTTCTTTTACTGATTTGTAAGATATTTCAAATAACTTAAAAGTGCCTTCCAAAACATTATCTTATATTAAGATTAACCATGTTTACAGTAAATGAATATAAAATACAAACTTACAATTTTTCGGCAGAGAGCATGGTGGCCAGGTCCCCCGGAACTTGAGTGAGTCCACGATAGGAGCATTCGATATTATGTCCCACGCAGCTACAGGCCCCAGGACAACTCGCGCTGTTGATACCATCCTCAGCTGAGGTGCCAAGACCAAAGCTTCCGATTCCCGTGTTGTGAGTCGCGCCACCCAGAACTGACAGGATCAGCAGCAGTCCCCAAGCACAAACCACCGAACCACAACTAACACCAAGGAGTCTGAGCGACCACGTCGGTGTCATCGCTTTCGCCATCGCTAACACTTTTTTATTCACGTCCTTAATAGCCTCGTTCGAATTGTCAATAATATTGGCGAACTTGCCGAGGCGCTTAGGCCCAATGATATTGCCCTCCTGATAAGGCGGACACCTCACAATCCATTCACTCTGATGCACCAAAACGGGCTCGACACTCGCGATATTATTCGTCCAAGCGAGATTACTAATGGGATGCTCGCTCGGATCCTCCCTGCTCACTAAAACGCAACACTCGCGAAGATTACTCACTTCCGGCGACTCTACACGCTCCCGCGACCTTTCCGTCCTCTTCCGACGTGATGAATTTTCAGCATGCACTGGAACCGGCAATGTCCTCTTCTGGGAACATTTGCCCTTTTGTCTCCTGCAGGAATGGCTACGTCTCCTATTCGAAGCTACTGCCGTCGCTCCAACTTTCGGAGGGTTCCCACTCGCCTGATGGCTATCTTCGTCGGCTGATCGATCTCTCAGATACTTGAGGGATCGACGGGCCTTCTTGGCCCGACTCTCCGGATCGAGCGACTCTCTCCGATCTGAACTGCTGGCCCGCAACGATGCCTCGTCTAATGGAGCATCTGCTGGGCCCGTTGGGGGGCCGTGTTTGGGGCCCCCTTTCAGCCAGGGAGGCCCTTGTACGGTGACAGCGGTTTCCACCACTAGCGGCAGGGCCCGTTCCTGCTCATTTTGTGGCAGCAACGTCACTGACTTTATCTTGATGCTGGGGGCTTTCAAGAATCTATCGTACCCCTGAGGGTACGAGGCTGCTGCACCGATTCGCGGCTCCGGGAACAGATTTGAATTGGATCATCTATTTTCAAGTTGACACTTATTCCCTGAATAAGAATTCCTCGATTCTGATTATTCTTTTCAGTTCCCTTCTCTCGATAATTTCCTTTCAATTCTATAATCGTTCAATAAATCGAAATGTTGCTACCGAAGTTATTTCTTTATTCCGAATAGATTCATCACCTGAAACAAAAAAAACTTTTGATTAGTTGATTAATAACGGATTATTACAGACAGATTCATCTGTCACTGTCGAATATTGTAATTAATATTTCACTTCGTACATCGCAACTTTCCAAGAATTATTGTTAATTAAAGTGAAACAAAAATTAATTAAATATGGAATTTCCGAAAATATTAGTTACATTGATAATTTTGTTCATCTTTGGTGACGCATTTTGAATAAATAGAACAGAATTTTAAAAAATTTTATTCGTGATTTATTCAGCATCCAATCGCAAGACGTGAATATTTAATTTTACAAAGTCATACCGGATATTCAACTGAATAGTTGCTGGAGCGCGATCCAATTAATTGGAAGGGGCAACTATTTCTTGGTTGATACATCCAACTTTTTAGCTGCATTATCTTTGCGATAGCTGGGGTACCTTTTCGCATGGAAACAGTATCCAACAGTTGGATGTGTTAACCAAATTATTGGATCGCGCTCCAGCAACTATTCAGTTGGATACGGCAGCTAACTCTTTTTCTGCTCGTCTATGAAAATAGTGTCTGTGAATATGAAATTCTACAAATTTTCAAACGAGATCATATATTTATAAATTAGAATGTATAACCAACTGCTTTCAATAAAAAGGCATTTAAAATGAAATTGTACATATTAATGAATTTCTGCCTCGAAAAATGTATATATAATAACTCATTTTTTCCGTCGTATATGCATTTCGACTTTCGAGGCGAGTTGCGACGTTGCGAGGAATGGAGTAGAAAAGTACTGGCAGATTCGTACGCAGTTGCAGGAGAGGAAGATGAAGAAAAAGAAGAACATGGTGTGTGCAGCAATATCGGAAGTACGAGGAAAATATGCTTCCAAGGCACAATCAAAGCCCGAATGCATTCTGTGCACGGCCAGGGGAGTTTCAACTATATTGGAATTTTCTTTGGCATCCCCTACCCCCACCCCCCTCACTTCAATTCTTCTGGTTTGCTTCTTTTCGCGAGACGTGCTACGAACAAATCTATGTACGATCAATGTACACACGTATCTTGCTCTTGACATTTATATATAGGCGCGGATCTATCCGTGATATCTACCCTTCTTGAATACAATACTGGCAATTCTTGAAGCTCTTTTTCGCTCGTGAAACGACTGAATTATCTGTGTGCGGGTATATATGGGGAAACTCGAGAGCCGTAGACAACACCGGATTTACATCGTGTATCCGATTTTCTGAAGCTAGATATTGAAATCAGTCTGTATCCAGCGAACCGTATCATTCTTACTTTCTGTTCATCTATATTTTTTCATGCGCAAATCTTTGGTAGTCTTGTAAACAAAAAATATATGCCTGTTTACAGAAGTATTATATTCGACAAAAGTTTCTCTTTCATTTTTTCAATTATGTAAATAGCATTTTAAATTGCAATTGCAATTTCATTTGAACTAAGCTATACTTTTATAAAGGTGCAGTATATTAAAATATATTTAAAGTTTTTACTATTATTCTGCACTGTTGAACTTTATGATCTCACAAAGTTTCTAATATTTTTTTCAACAAAAATTCCCAGTTATTTTCTGATTTTCCCCGACTTTTCTATTAAATTTAAATTTATTTTATTTTAAGCTTAATGCTTTAAAGAAAACTACTTAAAAGAATCCTTATTTTTCAAAATCTTTCGTTCTTTCATTCTTTGAAATTTATATTGTTAACTTGTTTTTAAAAAAACACATTTTTTATTTTCTCACTCTTAAAATAAAACCTAAGATGTGTACTCTTAGTAATTAAAATGATCCTAAAGCTTGATTTTAAGACAAGAAACATAAAGTCCCTTTATAAATAGAAAAAAATATTTTTTAAATTACACGCAGAGAAAATATATATTAAATTTTCTAAAAGCATTTTACAGTTTGTGAAAAAATTGCAACAAACCGAAATTTTAACATAGAAAATACTAAACAGTGAAAAAAATAATATGAAATTTAGTAAAGTTATATTAAAATTTAACTAAAATTCTTATAATTGATAAAATTATACTAAATTTCACATAAGTTTTTTTAAAGTTTAGTATTTTTTATATCAAAATTTCGCTTTGTCGCATTTTTTTCTAAATTGTGAAATACTTTTAAAAAATTTAATATAATTTTCTCTCCATGTACGTTGGTGAAATTTACAACGTTTATGAACTACGATTGGGAGAAAAGAAATAAATATTTTTTCACAAAAAAAAGAATAAAATTTCTCTACAAATTTTTTATTTTTCAAATTCTTTATCAACTTGATATTGTAAAAATCAAAGTAAAAATTTCGTTTGGATAAAAATTTGAAGCAAAAATATTTTTCCTTCCAAATAGTTGTTTCTAAAAGTTGTGAATTTCATCGACGTTTATTTTAATATTCAAAAATTTACTGTTTCGACAATCTATGTACAGTGGAACCTCGATTATCCGAACCTCTGTTATCCGAAACCTCTATTATCCGAACCGAAAATCATTTTATCCGAATTTCTATTATCCGAACTTTTTTTTGGCTATCCGAATTTTAAAATTTATTTTCTCTATTTATTTTATTACTTATGTTTGTTTATGCCAAAAAAGTCTTAAAAAAATCATATATTGTGTTTTATTAATATATTATTATAAATTAATATATATACTTATATATCTTTGAAAAATGTATTAAATTAAATATGTACATATAGTTCAACTGTCCAATTTTTTTACTTTAATTATGAAAAACATTAAAACCTCTATTATCCGAATTTTCGATTATCCGAATCAGGCCGTGCCTAGGTTAGTTCGGATAATCGAGGTTCCACTGTACCTACATTTGAAGTTATAGTGAACTTAAAAAATTTTACACATATTTCTAATATAGATGTAATATTACAAAAATTCACAGAGTGAGAATAAATATTAAATTTTGTAAAAGTATTTTACAATTTGGGGAAAAAATTCGATTAAGCGAATTCTTGATATAAGAAATACTAAACTTTAAAAGAAATTATACCTATATGAAATTTAGAATAGAAATTTATTAATAATTAATTAATATTCTTGATATTTGATACTCTCTAAATTTAAATTAGTGTCAGCAAATTTTTGCTTTTTAATTAGTCAATTTCAGTAATAAATTAGTAGAAATGGCTATATTGGTAAAATTTACTAATTGGAAAGCAAAAAGTCAGTTACAAATTCAAATTAGTAAAGAATTTTACAAATTCAAATTTTCAACACTTTTAATTCGTTTTTTCTCTTAATTCGATATCCTTAGAAAAACTGTGAAGACAATCTTCTTAAAAAAATTTATATATAATAAAATTTGTTTTAAGCATGGTAAAGGAATTCCCGGTTTGGCATAAAATTCCCGTTTTTTACCGGTCAATTTAAATTCTCGGCTATTTCCCGGTTAGTAGACACTCTGGATTTTATAATACATTCCATATTACTTTTTTAAGCACAACAAAACTTGGTGCCAGATTATAACATTAAATATATAAATATAAGTAACATTAAAGTTAAAAAATGATACTCATCTATACAGAAAAAAAATTAAAATTGATAATTGCAACGTTTAAATACTTTCAAACAAGAAACATTAATTTTAGAAATAAATTTCACATTTCAAATTTATTACATCGAATTTGTAAACTTTTAATCACACATTTTTTGATTTAAAAGTAATTAAACTTTGCTTTGATTGAACGTATATTTTTAGAAAATAACATCTGCAGTTGAAATTTCATTAAAAGTAAAAAAGAACAAAATTACTCATAGTCGTGTTTTTTTGTATACAAATTTAATTTAGAAACTTTTGATTCTTTTGATAAAATTGCAAATTCTTTCTAATCTAAATTTTCAAACAACATTCTCGCAGCATTTAAAAATAAAATATATATTTCACTCGACAAGTTGTTTTGTTCAAATTGTACATTAAATTAAATCGAAAGCAACTTTTTCACCATTTTTCGCGGACTGAGCTTTAATGAAACTAATTGCTCTTGACGTTTTTACTTGAAAATCGGGATCGAGGAAATTAAGTGAGTTTTTCACAGAAAGCAGTGAACCGCTTCTGGCGATCGGCGCGGGATAACGGACAAGTCAAAAGTATTTTATTTTCGGCTTTTTTTTCGCATCCGTCTGATCCGTTGGATATTAAAAATTGTTGGGAATCTAATATTCGCTCGCTGACGGTGACGAGTCAAGGATCGATAACTCGATTAGCAGTCGCCATCGAGGTGGGTACTCGAAAGGCAGGCTGGGTAAATAGGTGGCCATGAAAGGGTGCCCCATGGGTGTGGGAGGTGCACACCACGCACGTAATATTCTCGAGCACTCTAGAACGGATAATATCGCAGTGCCTGCCTCTGATGTCGAAGTTAAGGTGACGCGGTTCAAAGTAGTCTAGGGGGAAACGGGGGTAAGGGGGGGGGGGGTGAGATGGCTCGCGACAGAATGCTACAGAGACTGCATGAGGAGACAAGGGCGAAAGGCATTCCTCCCTTTTCCGCCAGCATTCCCTCCCAGGCTCGATACGTAGTCTTCTCGAGCTCTCTAAAATTGATTAACGACGTTAGCGTATTTTAATTGCGCCAAAGTAGCTTCTAAAGTAGCCTATGAAAGCGTGCTTTACACTTTTTGCCCGATCCAAGATGTCGGGCTGGAAGATTGGGGAGAGGAATGGCAAGAGTCGATGGGGCAAAAGGGATTGCTCGCTGGTAGGTTATTATGGAGAGACGATAAGCGTAGATGTAGGCAGCGGACAGAAAAATCGATTTTCATTTATTTTTCCAATTTCCGTCGGATACATCGCGGAATACTGCGGAAAACCGAAACGTAATGGATCTCAGGTACCGAGCATTCGAACTCTCGCCCACTTCCTTTCCACGAGCTTTTCCACGAGAACAATCGGTGAAACAGTTTCGAAAGCACTGCACGTATCATACCTTGGCAAAACGATCGTTTTTCATTTCGTTAGATGAAAACCGAGAAACAAATGCATTTTTCATCGACTCCGGGTTTAAGTACCGTTCACGGAATTGTCCTCCTCAGATTTCTCAGTTTCACCAAAATGGCAAAATATTGTATATTCCTTCAAAATTGCAACGCCCTGCGCGAGAATTTAATTTGCCAAATGGAAAGTGTAAATAAAAACTGTTCATTTTAGAGTGAATGTTGTTCTTGTAAATTTCTGGAAAAATCCCAATTAACTAACAAAACTATTTGGATTATCGATTCAGCGGGTGGTTTCCTGCATCCTCGCAGATGTGTTCGGCATTTGAACGAGCGACTATATGTCGTTTAAAGATTTTACGTGCTACGCAAAGCCAAAACTTTATATACGCGAATTTACTTCGGCAGCTTTCCCGTTTTACTGCCAATATCCGGAGCGTAACGTGTACGCCGAGAACCTAATAAAGTGTCTCTACTCACGAAGGCACTGTATTGCGTGGCTGACAATGTTGAAAACAGGTTGTATTTATGTAGACTTGAAAATCGAATACAATCGATATCGAGGTCGCATCGCATCATATGTCTCCCGGTTTATTATTGCCTATAGTACTAGATTTGTAAGCCGCTATTCACGAGGCGAGGGTGATTTCTCCGATGAAGGCAGCTGCATAGGAAATGATACAATGGTATAGAAGAATTACTTATGAACATACTTATGGTCATTACAAATACCCGAGTATTATTCTCTAGGCGATATGGAAAAAGCATTCAGATAAAAATGCTTCTCGTTTACTCCTAAAAGGACTTTTAAATGGTCTCGTTATCGATAAATTACATCCATATCAGCACAACTCTCTTTTCACTATTTTTTTAAAGAAGAATGCCCTTCAATCAGATAACTAAAAGTTTTTCTTTAACTCCAGGTTCGATCTCTTCAAATAGTGCAAAACTTTTCGGTCCGTAATTTTTATTCATTGCAATTTAAGCATATGGTTCAAACCCTTGATAATATGCAGAATTTAAATTAAGTCAATAGGAATTTAAATTCAATTCTGACTGGGTCAATTTTGAACCCAGGATAAATGTCAGTTACAAATGATATTTGCTCTATTCTGTCAATTACGTTTTAAAGAAATTAGGACAAATGACATATTTCGACAAATTATTCATTTGCGAATGAATATTATAGTACTCGATAATTTACTTTCGACATGCTAATAATTATTTTTTCAGATTTTTCTTTTTATTTAAAAACTCAGACAATAATAGAATTTTACAACTTTCAAAATGTTTTTAGCGAAAATGATTATAAGCTATAAATGATTATTAGGTACTACTTTTATTAAACGAAACTGTAATGAAAATGAATTTTTTATTTCTATCTTGAAAGGAAATGACGAAAAATTGCTCTAGGTATTTATATATATTTTCTTGAAATAAAATGAATGGTTCTCCATATAAAATTACATATTGTTTTACTTAAAATTTACATATTGATATACCAGAAGTAACCACTTTATGACATGTAAGAAAAGTTGTCACGTTGCGCTTATTTCTAATTAAAACTCTGACTGTTGACCAGAAATAACCTGCTGTGGAAAAGTCTCTCGAGTTTTGAGTGGCATTATTTCATGTAAATATTTCATGTCTCTCTCACACGCAACCTATCCGATCTAAAACAAGCACGAAATTCTCTTTATTCTGTTTGCCGAGCTCCTCCTACTCAATGTCTTTCTTTTCTCTCTTTCCTGCTTTTTCTATCAGTCTTTTCCTGACCCCCCTCTCTCTCTCTCTCTCTCTCTCTCTCTCTGCTTTTCATGCATCCGCTTCCTCTCATTTCCTTTTTCTCACCCTCTGACACGTCATCTACTTTTTGCCATCTGACTTTTCTGAGAATGGATTCCAAGTACGAAAAGGTTTGAGCACGAGTCATTCTGATGTGGAGGAAAAATCTGATAGCTTCCTTCCACTGCGAAATAGGCGCACCTAATACGAGCTTCGAGAAGGGAGTAAGATGTGCTTTGGAACCAGAGATGTTTGGTTAACATGTGCGCTTAATGGGCCGTGCGAAATGGATTTTTAAGGACCTTTTTTCACCATCACTACTACTCTGCGGTGGAAATTTCTCTCGAGAAGAAAAGACCGGTTCGAAGGTCGACGAGAACCGTTATTTCCAATCGATTCGAGATCGATAGCGCTGATTAACACCAAGGAGAGATTGGAGAGTGTTTCTCACCAAGTTGCGGATGCATTGTGAAAACCTGTATAAATTTAAAAAAAAAATTTTATTCACATTCTTATTCCAATTAATAACTAATTGTGTGTGACTTTTACTCTTTACGTTTAGAAAATCTCGACTCTAATTTGATAGCAAACTTTTAAGGCAAGAAGAATATGGTAAAATAAAACGATTTTGCTGATTCCACACGAGCAAATAACATGGTTCTGAAACGATTTGAGTTTTCAGACAAGGAGGAAGAGGAGAAGAAAGTATAATGCGGTTTGAGAGTCCTGGACCATTTGGGCACAGCCGTATATATATATATATATATATATATATATATATATATATATATATATATATGTATACGCACAGGGGGTATAGAATAGCACCTATTACTGGAATACCAAAATATTCCCGCGCCACAAGAATGCCGGAGAGAACGCAGTACAATTTCATGGAATCGCATAATTATGCGTTTTCTCCAAGATCGCACTCAACATGTAACGTTGTGGTAAAAGGTAAAAGATCAAACTTCTTGAGAAGTTATTTGAAAATGAAAAGATAAAACGAATGGTATCTTTTTTCATATTTGCAGCATGAGAAAATACGTGGAAGAACCAAGAATTTTTTATGCACAATTACATTTATCTCGAATTATGATGCAACACTAGACAAAATGAAAAGTTTATGGGACCTTTAGTGACAATTAAAAGATTAACTCGCTCAATCCTTTCATCCACTGAATCTCAAAGTGCGCCAATTGGAAAAGGCTATTGAACTAAGTAAGACAAATTGGATCCCGAGTCGTAAAACAAATCAGTGGTTGGCATCGAGAGTTTACGGAAACAATCTACAATCCGAAGTTGTCCTCTCGTAGCGGTTAACCGATTAATTGAGCCCGACGCCCAACCTTGAGAAACTAACGATCGAATCAACAGAAATTATCACCATTAGCTTTGATGAGGGACAAATCAAGACGACTGGAGAAAATCCCAATGCATTCTGAGTAAAGCATACAGTTGCCGACCTTTGAAAAGTCAGATAAACTCGTTTCCGTACATCTCGAGTTACTGAGACCCTCCTTAGTCCATGCTTTCGTCAGATGGACAGAAAAGGGAGGGCCTTCGGATATTAGGTTTCCCAGTGCGGTTTTCAACCACCCACTCAATCGACCGATCGGCCGACTTCGCCCCAGGGAAATCACACTGGATACTCTTGCACGCCACCCTCATCCCACACTTCTCTGATGCCACAGAATCGCACCTTCCTTTCGACGCGCTCAACAGGAGACCAAGTTATCTTTCGAGTGTACATTTTACTCTTTTTGCAACTCAACCTGCAACTCAACCTGCAACTCGCTCGTGCAGAAAGGGACCGGACCGTGTACTAATCGGGAAATTCGCTTTCTTCTTTTTAACCACTCGACTGCTATCACACTGCAGCCCACTAATCGGCTGCACTGCAGACTCTGCATTCGCTCCGAAAGCATCGGGAGAGGCAATAACGTCGCACATACGACGCTCAAGTGTTGGCGAACCGATAGGTGGATTCTGCTACAGCCAGACAATTTGCCTCAAAGTGCATAGTAAAAAGATCCGAGCTGCTCGTTTCTTTCAAGTTTTATGACACGGATCAAGAAAAGTCAATAACAATATTATCAACTTTTCTATACCTTTGCGTCGTTTTACTTTTTGAATATAAATCAACAAATTTTAAACATTGGAATGTTTATTCAAAGTAAAAAATATTTGTCAAGAGATGATATCACTAATCTAGAAACCAGAATTTAAACGAAAATAGGTCGTTAGAACGATTTTAAGTGTCCCTATATTTACCGAAAGGCTCTTGAACCTCTTTGAAGCACTGTATCTACAGTGCTGCATTTCTTTTTAATCCAATGAATGAATGAAAGAAAGAAAGAAAATACCGCCAGAAAAAAGGAGAGAGAAAGAGAAAGATTCGGTAGAAGAAAACCAGACAACCCATTGAAACGCGTTTTCTATATCCGTACTCGCATATACATATATATACGTCCGGCTAAAGAGATTAGATAGGCGCCTCTATTTTCTTACATCCTTTCCGGATATCACTGTGCCTTCGATTGACCGTCCACTTCCGGTTCAAGTCAGACTCGATCTCCGCAGGATTGTTTCCGGCAAAAAGTTCATTCTACGTTTAAATCGGAGAAGCTCGTTGGCTGAATACAAAAAACTGGGAACACGAGAAAGGGGTAGAAGCGACGAAAGGGAATGACAGAGATGAAGGGGGGGGGGGCAGGAAAAGACGCGATGACGAGAACTACTTGAGAAAGGTATTCGAGAAGGTGCATTGCCATTATAGATTTACCATTAGACCGTCGCAGGTGGATGACTTTATTAAATGTCGGCGGAGACGCTTCCACCGCCTCTCCTTTTTCTTTTCTGTTTTTCTTTGCTTTACGATCTGCACCTTGCTTTTTTTCTTCTTATTCACTTCAATTTCTTCTTCCTTCTACAACTTCTTTCCACTACCGCACTTTTGGAAAACATTATTAAAGACGAAATTCAGCCACTCTAAGAAATTACTGAGCTCATTCACTAATTTTTATCTGTTTACTTGGAACCTTTTTAAAAATCTGGGAGTATTTATAACTTAATTATACAAGTCCTCGAAAGTAATATTTAATATATAATAAAAGGATAAAAAATTGAGAATGCGCTGAAAAATCAAACAAGTTTTAAATTCTCGAAGCTAATTATCAGAATATTTAACAGGCAGAAAGTTGCGCACACGAGTCAGTCTTCGTTTTTTCCGCCGATTCTTCTATAGGGGCGAATGAGATGGAGGAAGAGGGGAAAACAAAAGAAGAGTGAAAGTCTAGACCGATTAGTGTTTATGGTCGCCGGAACTTGAAGCGAGCAGAGAGCATAGACGACGTCGTCCCTCGCGGAGGCCCGAATAACCGGAAGTGGCCAAACTTGCTTCTGCACGGAAGAGATAGGAAGAGAGTGGAAAGACAAATAGAATTCGGAACAAGTTTTTACCGGACAGAAGATTTAATAGCCCGTAGATTCGAAAACGCAAAGTGCAGTAGTCGAGTCGGGGGAGACACGCCTGCAATCCGTGGGCAGAATACATATACGCTTCTCTCTGTGTTCGTCCAAATTCGCTATTTTTGTCGAAATCTTTAATCTTTTAGGAAAAGACAGACTTCCCTTTATGACAACTTTGTCTTTTTGATGTTAAGTGAAACAATGCGCTGCATTACGATCTTGGTTATATGCTCCCGAGAAGATTACAAATATTACGATCATCATGAAAACTTTAGTAATGTAGGTAAAAGTTGTTTGTAGAAATAGTCAACAATTCCACATATACTTTTAAGTTTCCAAAATCCAAACTATTATAAGACGAATATCAATCGAGAATTTATTAATTTTAATGTCTGGAATTGGATTTGTTCCAATCGCGCATTTTACGATTTCTCCACCACCTATCTCGTCTAATTAACCATAACTTGTATGGTTCGTGGTCTTAAACTTAATTACCGAGAACGCAATGTGTTATTGCAATATATAATTAAGAAGTGTGCATTAAATGCGTAATTACTCTCAAAAGCAATTAATTTCATTTTATATCGTTTGTAAACATGGCTATAAATCCCTTTTCCTTTTAGTCATGTTTCTTTCATTTTAAAAACAAGAGAATAAGTTCCTGCGGGAGAAAAATATCTGCGAGTGGTTTATGACATTAATAAAATAGTGTTGAAGATCACTTACAATTTATGCCAAACACAATTGACATCCTCAATATTCTGCTGTACTCGCTCTCTATACCTGATGGTGTTATTCGTACTATGAATAATTTAGTTTGAATTATGCATTGGAGAATAATCTTGGAGCTTCTGATGAAAGCATTCACACAAAATTCGCATCTCAATAAGATACCCAAGCCTGGCATTATAGGGTATATATAGGAAACTATGTCACGAGTTGCAGTCACGTGCAATAATACGATCGAAGGCGGTTGGTCCAAACTAAAAGCGGGCAGAAATTTCTCAGACTCTCTAGATTTCAATGCTTTTATCCTGCTCCATAAGTTTCAATACCTGCTTTTCCTCCACAAATACGTATATATCATTCACAAGAAATCACGAATAAAAAAGTTCTATCGCTTTATACTCCAGTTGATTTCTGCAGTTGAATTCCTTTATTTGAAAAGTTTTGTGTAACGCAGATGCTAATTATTCCTAACTATTCCACAATCTCATCATCCGAGATATTAATTTCAAACTAAAGATTCTCACGAAAAGTTGAGAAATATTTCATTTCCTCAGATTTTGATCCTCAGCCCACACTGAAATAAGATCCATGATTGGAAATTTATTAAGATTCTTCCGTCACAGCGGGAATCTGAGTATGATCATTAACTTTTAACAAGTGCCTTTTTATTAAGAGAAAAATATGTTAATTATGGAAAAGACTGTGTCCATGAATAAATAAAAAGAATTGTATTATTTATATGTTTTACATGTACGTATATTGTATAAAATATCACGAGATTTATAAATTAAGTTTTAATTAATGTAATCAAATTAATTATTAATGAAGGTATTTTGTATTTTTCTCTTTTAATTGAATTAAATACTTTAATTTATTTATTCCCTTCAACAATCAAAATTCAATCGGGCAAAAGTAATTTATAAATGGTTTCGTATCAATTAAAATTCATTGGCTAATGCCACAAAATAAATACAGGTTTTGTACAGTGAATAATGACTACAAATTACCAACCGGAGGCACTTTTTGCATCATGAACTTTGCTCCGCGGAGGGGTTATTATTTCATCTTTTTTCCACATCCAAAAAAAAGTACAAGGTTACATTTGATTTATGCGGTTCCAACAAAGACAATATAAAAGAATTGAACTCTTCTTTTTAATTACTGTCCTAGTGATTTTATATATGTATGGGATTTTATCAATTTTATTGAAAATACAAGAGATGATCTTTAAAATGAGAAATGTCAACAAAGAGTTTAATGAACCACAAGACAGCCTTTCACATTGCTTTTGCAAATGTTGACACGCTACAAGGATCAACGAAACGAACGATCGATTGCGCGACATCGAATCGAAACTGCCGGAGACCTACTGCCTCGCGTCGTTCCCTTATCTCCTCGAGACTTATCCCCCCCCTCCCCGTTTCGCAGTCGAGATAGGTATGCAGTTGTTATCGTTTTACGAATAACGCTCAAAATTGCCTTTACGGCCGCAGTAGATACGTGCGAAAGCCAAACGTTCAACTGCCACACAATAGCCAAGAGTGTGCCAACCAACCTTTGGAGATAATCTATCGGACTTTCCTCGAAGAAATTCAGCCGGCATCCGGGAAAAATGTACACTTTCTGCCAATATTTTCAGTCACGTAAAAAGAAATTGTTCCTCACTCCGGACACTGGCTTTTTATGAGCACCTGTCTCGGGATATTTAACCCTTATGAAAAGGTCAAATGATCCTGTGGCGAAAAAATTTACTGGAATACATTCTTCACTTTATGTACTTTCAGATAAGATTTTTTCGTACACTAAACCTGACGTAACATATATACGAAAGTATCGTATATTAAAATATAAAAGCGCACAAAACAGATTTTCGGAGATTTAATATTTTAAATCACGTGAACATTGTTTGAAACTCGTTCGAAATACCTCGTACAAAGTTAAATAAAATATAAAAATAAATTCTTTCATTCTTTTTATATTTTTAGTTTTCTCTCGCGTTCGTATTCATTACTTTCATTAAGAGGATAAGTATAAATCTTAACAAAATAAAAATTAGAATCAAATTCTTTCTGACATCGATGCGGTCTCAATGTTGAATCCACTAAGGAATCTGAGACCAAAAATTCAAAGGATTTAAATCCCCAGTCTGGAATCACTCAACCTTAAATACCTCGACATAAAGCCCTCGAAATCTCGACCTTTCCACTCGAGAGCAACGATGCAAAAATTCCTCACTTTTTTTCGTCCTTTCACCACTTATTACACTATCTCCTCATCTGAAAGCTTCTATACACCTCACACGGTCCGGGAGTTCCGGTCGACCTTGGGTCGCAGACAACAATGAAATTTATCGAATGGAATCATCCTTACGAATTGGAGTATGGAGCACGGGTCAGCTTAGAAACTTCATGACAGAGTGTCAACATTTTCACAGCCTGCATTAAGAAAAGTTGTTTTGTTATTTCGAGAAATTCAATCTCTTATACAAATGTTGCATACCGCACTGCTTAACTTGAAAGTATCAATTTTCGAAAATAGGGTTTTGCGTGGACTCTTTTTTGAGGAGTGTTATATTTGAGACAGTTGAAATTTGGTTTCGTTGATAATTTAACGCAAAAAAATGGAGGAGTGGCTTGAAATAAATGGTTTTTGCCATAAAACCTTTGTGGGTCTCGCGGCACAATCTGTCGCTTTATTCTCGATCTACCCTAATGTTCGCAAATGCGTCCGAAAATGACCAACCCCTTGTGCCGCACTGCAATGTGGTGTGTGGCAAACGTGCAGGACAGGTACGAAAGAATGGCACGACGAGTACGTGGGGACATGTTTTTACAGAAGATAGTGATCGGGCACGAGCTGGATTCTTTATTCCGCACAGGGAGCTTTGGTCGCTCTTCTCTGGTCCTGCACGAAAAGAGCAGATCCAACAGCGACGGAATTCTCGTCGTAAACTACGAGCACAAGAAGCATGTCGTTCCCTCTGCATTATGATAAATCTGGCGAATACGATCTTACGATTTTGCAGCTTGATTTATCCTCCCACCTATCTACCACCCTTCGCGAATCAAAACGAATGAAGCATCCCGAACATTTTTTTCCGGACGATGATCCTCGTGAGGAGAACATTAATGAAAGGAAGATGAAATTTATCTTTCACTTTTTGTATTTTAATTAGGATTCTTAAAGTGAATTCGAGTTTTATTTTTCAATGTATAAGAATATTAAATACACTCCAAGAAGCCATATCGGCATTCTAATGACGGCAATATTTTTTTACTCAAACATTTCCTCATCAAATAAAAAGCCAATGGATTTCTTCATTTAATATTGTTTATAGAAAGTAAGAAAAACATCTACTCTGCGATAAAAATGCACTATTATATTCTTAAATCTTTTGAATCTTTTCAAATTTACCCCCTAATGTAAATAATTCTTTAGAAAGAATAAAATTGTCAAGAAAACCTTTTTAAAATATTGATCTCTTTCGGAAGAGAAAAAAAAAAAATACAACCCTGCTTCATACAGAGTGTACCCTTTCCTCGACCCTATTTAAAAAGAAGAAATCAATTCTGTCAACAACAAAAAAGTGTTGAAATCTCTTATAACTTTACTCAAGTTACAACATCAGTAGAATAAACAATATGACAAGAATAATAAAAAAACTGTTAGATTCAGTAATATTCATATTATCGTTTTAACATTTAGAAATTGATATCAGTTCAACGTTGCTATATATTCTAATAATACACCAAGCGCGCGGTGCATTTTTCCAGAAATATTGAATATCTCGAGGAGATTCCAAAAGTGCTTTTGCAGTCTACGCCAGTGTATCCACTAGGTCGTCCTTTTCCCCTGACCTGCGTGGTCTGGGAGCTCCTTTCGCCTGACCCTGATGTCAAATATATACGTACATACATGGGGAAATTTGCGACACGACAAATAAAAGGAAATGTCGATTATAGACAGACAGTTCGTGTCTTCCAATAGTAAAGAGACGCCATTTCGAATAATGCTATTGCCTTAAATAAACATATACAACGGAAAATTTGTCTGACGATCAAAAACTCGCTAAATTATTTGTTAAGTAGCACAACAACAAATCATCCACTTCAAATTCACCGACAATGACAATATTTATTAATTGAAAATTAAATTAAATATTTATTCTATTCGACCTGATGGAAATTCAATAATTCATAAATGATGAATAATTTTGCATCCACTGCAAAAAGATTTTATATTAAAATCTCTCTTAGTTTTTAGATGTTATATCTTTGAAACAACGCCTGTCTACATTTTTATTATAAGTTATTTATATATGGTTTTGAAAAAAGTTTCTGACAGCACTATGTAAAATACTTTAAGTATTTTATACATTTCAGTAACTTACAATTCTGACGATGCGCAAGTATCTTATTATTTAAACATATTATGGCGTCACAAACATCTTAACCTAAGAAACTTTAAGTAACTTGCCGAAAGTATCTTACACGTTCCAAGGAAGAAATAATATTTTAATTCAGGTCAAAATATACATAAAGCATTTTAGATTCTAAAGATACTTAGCAAAATGTCATCTTTAGCATAGAAAGTCAACAGTTTCTTTTAATTTAACTATTTCGAATTTTAATCTACATTCTGAATTAATGTACGTACTATATAGGATACTGAAGTATAATTAATTGTATAAGTAATCCTGTTATTACACAAATTAACTGTCAATGAAATTCTAGATATATATATATATATATAATTACAGTGTTGATTACAATTTTTAATAAATCGGTAATGACTGAAATTGGCAAAACTGTAATTAACGTGGTATTTTATGGTAAGATACGCATAGGGTCGTGTGTTCTGGAGTGTTATAATCGGCAGCGAGGCAAAATTGCCGTCAAAACTAATGTTATCATTACAGTAATGTTTGGCAATTTAGATTGTTTATGCGACAGTGCGTGAATTGAATTTACATCAAAAATGTGGAATACACGTAGGTATTAGCTTCAGTGTCGATGATAAAATTTTCTGATTATCTTTTCCATATCTAAATTCAGTCAAGCACATTTATATTTATGATTATAATACAAATTGAGTTTTCCACAATTTGATTATTACTGCTCCTTTTTATTCCACATAAAAATGAGAAAGTCTCATTAATATTGCTCTACTTTTGTATATATATATATATATATTAGAGCCGCAATTTATGACAATTTAAAATTTAAATTTAATTTCAACTAATTTGAATATTTAAAACAAACTGTATTATATTGATAATTGAAACATGTTCAATGAATCGAGTTGAATGAATGATAAATTAAAGACAAAAAAATAATTTTATTTCTTGCTACTTTGTCGTCTACTAGTGCGGCAATTTTCTAATAAGGAGAAATGGTAAAAGGTAAAACGATGTAAAATATAAATTAATTAAAAAAGTCATATTAAAGAAACCTCAATTTTCACTGCCACGCCATCCTCACATGCTTGCTTATAAAACGTAAAGTTAATTTACAAGAGCCAGAGGCATACACGCGAGGGATTATGTGCGCATTTACAAACAATCTACAGACAACTCGAGATATCACGAAATTACTTAACCGCACATGACAAACCGAATATCACTTCCTATTATTTATCTTGACGAACACTACCAGAACATGATTTATTCTAAACAAGAGAAAAGTACTCGGCTACATAACTAGCAATAAAGATATTAAGAAGATTTGCGAGAGAAGGTGAAAAACTGAAAACAATTACCTATTCTTCATGTACACTGAGGGTAAATTTTCAACCCTGAAAATGCGGCAAGGAAACTTGCCCCTTGAGGTATAACAACTATGCCCCGCACGCACACCCGCATTTACTCGCGTCGACATTCACGCACGACCGATAATACGTATTCGTATGCATACACAAGTATATTTTTCATACCCGCGGCGAATATTACCACGACCCCTTGGGACAAGGGAAGTTTGCTTTATGGGAATAGCAAATGCGTACAAGACAAGTCGCGGAACGGACAGGTGGAGCTTTTGAATTTTTATATAATACATCATACGCATGTTTTTTAAATATGTAACTCGACAGAATTTCTATATAATAAGCATATACTGATGCAAATTTTTCAAACAAATTCTACAGGGTTGCCACACAAATTTAATTTTCTTCTTCTCTGACTTCAAGACAAAATTTTCACTTTTTTCCTAACCCTGACGAATATTCTCATTCACTCCAAAAATTATTAGATACTCAAAAAAATGTTCTATTACATTCATTTACGAATTTAAAAAATTGTAAAATTGTTCAAAAAACTTATTGTTATAAGTAACTACTTTTTTAAATAAATATTTTTAATCATTATTATTATTATTATTCTATAGGAAATAAGATTTTCAAATTCAAACTTTGAAATTCATTAATTTATAAGAAATATAATTATAATAAATTTAAGATGACAGCGTGATAAAATCATTATTTTATATCATAAGATAATATTGTAACTAGAAATTCAAATTTTCAAAGATTTTAATTTGAACCCTTTTCAAAATTCAATTATTTCTAAAAATTCACGCTATAATTATTTTAATAGTATTCAATTATTTACTTTATAAAGAATTTTATCAACATTTTTAAAAATAATAAAATTCTTTCTTTAAAAATTTAAAACAAAATTTTTAGAATAAATGCATGTTTCTATATAAAATTGTATAAAAATAAATAATTGAAATTCTGCTATAAATTTGGTTATTTATGAAAATAATTGAATTCTTGCAACGAATTTTATTAAACATTTTTTTAAAGAATTGAATTCCTGTGAAGAATTTTATTTGTGAAAATAATTAAATTCCGGAGAAAAATAATATTATTTATCAAAATAATTAATTTCTTGTGAAGAATTTTATTCAAATTTTTCTAAATAATTGAATTTTTCAGAATTTTATAAATCTTTTTGAAAATAATTAAATTTCATCGAGAAATTTAATTTAGAAATTGAAAATGTTTATTTTTGATAAGAATTGAATTCTTAGGAAGAATTTTATTAAAGTTTCTTAAATAATTGAATTACTTCGAAGAATTTTATTTTTTACGAAAATAATTGAATTGTTTCGAAGATTTTTACATACATTTTTTACAATAATTGAGGCCTTGGATCGAATAACTCGCCCGACGCTCGGAGGAACGCGCAACTGCCAGTCAGTGAGCAGTGAGCGCCTCTGGGCCACTCACTGCTATCCGACTGGTATTAGCGCGTGCCTCCGAGCGTCGGGCAAGTTATTCGACTCAAGGTCTCAATTGTATTCCTAGGAAGAGTGTTATATTTTACGAAAATAATTGTATTCTATGATCAATTTTATTATGTATAATTTATCAAATTATAAAGCATTTTATGAAATTTTTTTTTAAATAATTGAATTCTCGAGAAAAATGTTATTATTTATGAAAATAGGTAATTGATGTTTTGCGAAGAATTTTATTCATATTTTTTTAAATAATTGTATTCCCATAAAAAAATGTATTATTTGTGAAAATAAATGAATGCTTAAGAAGAATTGTACTGAAAATGATTGAATTGTGTATAGGAAAATTTTATTAAAATTGCAATTTTATTAACTAAATCTTGTAAAGAATTGTGTCAAAATTTTTTTAAATAATAGAATTTTTAAAAGAATTTTATTTAAATTTTTCGAAATAATTTAATTTCTCAGAACTTTTTTTTCAATTTTCTGAATATATTTGAATTCTTTGGAGAAACTTGATTAAAAATTTAAAATAATTGAATTGGTGCGATGAATTTAATTCCTGTGAAATTTTTATTAAAACTTTGTTTAAATAATTGAATTCTTTTAGAAAATTTTTTTAAAATAGTACATAATAAAAATAATTGAAATGAGGAAAATTTTGGAAAATAAATGAAATTTTGCCAAGAACCGTAAAAGAGGCTAATTTCGCTCAATTTCTCAATTCTTTTTTAAATAACTTCGGGAAACGATGAAAATAAATATTGGCACTGAAAATATATAATTTCTAACCCTTTCTCTTTCCTAGTACTGCATAAAGAAATTAAAATATGTAACAGAAAATTATTTATAAGCCGTTTTGTTGTGAGCGACTTTACCTTTAAATAAAGGTAAATTCGCTCACCATTATTACTCTGGCAAAATATATTATAATCTGCAAAAATAAAACTAAATATTTTTTAGAATCAATAAAGAAAAAAATTAAGAACAATGTCCAAAGTTATTGGAATAAATATTTAATATTGTTTCATCAATAAGTAATTATATTCAATCATTCAATTAAAAGCGTACTCATAACCATAAAAAATAAGGTTAAGTTTGACGGTTTAGTGCTTAAACCGTTTTAAATCGTTTAATTTTCAGTTATAAGAGTACTACTATTAAAAAAAATCGAATTATAAATTAAAATAATTAACATACTTAAAATATTTAGGCCCAAACATCTTTTTTGTAGACTTATTTCTTGAGCGAATTTACACTACAAATTTGAATTTTTTTTTTAAATTGATTTTTTGCAGAATCTATTTATTGCTTTCAGTTTTGTGCTTTATGAAAATCATGTTGACGATACAGGAAATGTAATGTTCAGAAGGATTCAACTTAAAAATTTTGAATTAAAGCTTTATTAAAACGTTTTCATACTACTTGTTCAATATGAAAATTAGGTACTAATTTGTGGTTTAAATATAATTTTTATTGAAAGTTATCAATGAATCTGCTGCAAATAAATTTTAAATTAAACTTTACTATTTATATTAACCAAAACAATTGTAAATCTGAAATATTTCTGTCTAAAAAGTATGTTAATCGAATTTTAAAAAATAGATATCTGTTGAGCGAATTTACCCTACATGAGCAAAATTAGCCTCTCTTACGGAATTTTATTAAATTTTTTGAAAATAATTGAATTTCTGAAGCAGTTGTTCTTAAAATTTCAAATTGAAACCTTTGAAGTTTATCTATTTATGAAGATTGTAAACGCAACTCTTTTGAAATTCAATTAATTTTGAAATTTTTAAGTAAAATTATTCATTAAATAATTTATAAGTAATAATTTTATATAATAATAGTTCTTCACGAATTAAGTTATTTAAAAAGAAATTATTGTCAGAAATAGACAAAAATGAAGGTTTTGTATTAGAATTCCTGGCAATTTCATAGTTTATGAGGCAAACAAAAAATACACCGCAAAATTCAGAATTTTCTTATAAATTCTAAAAATTAAATTTTTTCCAGTACTTTTAATAAAAATCCCTGACTTTTCCTTGATTTCCTGTAGCAACCCTGTTGTACCTTTTTCATTATATATGGTTTCTGTATAGGGCACATTTCAATATTGTAAATGAGCTTTTTTACATACTGCGTCAAAACAAATGTTCTGTCAAGAAAAGAATTTTTGTAAACATAAAAAACATTTAGCATAAAGAAAACATCGTTTTCTTTATTCTAGTGTAAAAGTTTTTATACTTCTTTTCTTTGAAAAGTCTGACATTTTTATTACCTGCTTCTTTCAACTTGAATATAACCGATGGAAAATGTGAATGATTCCATAATAAAGTTTCACTGCTGAATTAAATTTCCACTAATTTTAAGTAATTCATCTCTTATGACAGAGGGTTTCTCTTTTCTATGCGGCTTATTCAATTCTTTTTGTATAAAAATAGGCGCAGTATACTTTTTAAGCTAAAGAACACTAAAATACATGTTATACCTTTAGAACCAGTTTGTTTTATAAAAGCGAGCTTGAGGCTCTTGACGCGAAAACTGTAATTCTTGCAATTTAAATTTCAAGCCGCAACAACGTCAAATTTGTTACATGCAATAGCTAAATAACTATTGGTTAAAGAGGGAGGGAACTTAAAAAAAGGAGTATTCTCCAATTAAGCAGACAATGTTTGTAAGTTCCAAACTGTTTTTTAAGTTAGAAGGGGTAAACTTTTTTTGATTTAAAATTATTCAAGTACTCGTTTGAAAGCGCTCTTTTTCATTGCGTAAGTATGATAATTGATGTGAGAAAATAATGAAAACGGGATAAAAGAGAGGAAGGATAATTGTTCAATAATATGAAGGATACGAGGATAAGATGAACGTTAATGGAGATAAAGATACATGCAATCCGCAAGTAAGGTGTCCTACACAAGTCTGTGGGATGTTTAACGGTTTCATAAATTGAAATTTACGGTCCCTCACCAGTGTTCTGTACACCCCTTTTGGCTACCGCCGCCTTCGTCAGGTCCCCCATGAATAATTCAACCCCCTTTGGACCACGGCAGATATCTATTTGTAAACGCAATGCTGTGCTATACCTACATAGAGTCTCGTAGAGAAGCTGAATTACGTTGATTTTAACAAAACACTGCACAAATATACGTGTTCCTACATTTCTAGGGCTTAGAAAACCGTTCTCAGCAATTTCCGAGGGAATATTTTCGTGGAAACCACTTTTTGAATCTTACTTGGCTGATTTTAAGCCTCTCAAGCGTCTTAAGCCTCGAGCGAAAGCTTACGACTTGCTTTCTCTCCTTCTTTCCTGCTCTATGTGACACTATTCTTATCTAGTCCCTTTAGATTTTACGTCTCTTTCCGACTCTAGCTTCCCGACTGCTGTCTTTAATTCTCATTGTCGGTCTCTCTCACTCTCTCGCTCTATTTCGAACGAGTGTTCGCGGTAGCGTGAAGTTAAGCGGTCTCAGTGAGGAAAGCGAGAAATAAGCTCGTCTCGTCGTCAAGGAGGGAAGATTTACCGAGACGAAAGACTCTTGTTGCTCCTTTATCAACGGCGACGTCTCGCGAGAGACGAATTCGCAAAAGAGAGAGCCACCGTCGCTCCGTTAGCTCATTATCTTAATACTTCAGGTGCTTGATTTGCATCTTCATATTTAACCAACGACAATCGACATTTCAGCGAAATTGGCACTGCTCAAAAGTTCGTTACTATCACCTTCATTTAATACCTCATCTTCTCATCTTCTCAATTACTAATTACTTTTATCTCGTAATTCTCAACTCTCTTCCACGTTTAATTTCACTCCGAATTCAACTTTAACAACACTCGAGTTGAATTAGCAAACAATACAACTTATCACATATAATTATCGACAGAGAATGGAACAGAGATGTTCCACAAACATGTTTACCCTTCGCTCTTGTTAAATATTCATTTATTCATTTATTTCAGTTTTGCTGAAAACTTTAAAGATTTTCCAAAAACTAAGAAACTTGCATTGCACTAAAGTAGTTTTCAATTGTGGCAAAAGTTTTCATTGGAAAGTAGAATGCATCACGTGAGATGATCGAGGGAATAGCCGTTAACGTCGGCATGATCTCTTTCCGCAAGGGAGAACACGCATCTTTCAAGCTTCCAAGTATGGCTTGAAATTAGTCGGGCATGAGCTATGAAAAATTTTAAATTCAGATCGCAAAACCCGAGAAGAAATATCCTTCCGCATCAGATTTCTTTCTCCGTCGCGGTGCATTTACGACACAAGGATCGAAAACGGAAACGACATAAGTGAGAGAGACAGCATAGAGCTTTTCGCGAAGAGAGGTTTTTCGCGGAATATGATGCACGAAAATAGAAATATATAGTCCTCACTTTTATTAAGATTCAAAACTACGCCCAGAAACAAGAACGAGAAAAACCACTTTCTTAAATGAGATATTTAAATTCTAAAAATTTACATAAAATTGAAAAGGCTGATAAAAAAAAGTAAAGTTGATGATATATCTATACTCAATACCTACCAATCACTTTATAATGCGAAAAACGTTAAGGATTTATGCATTAAGAAATGTTACATCGTTTCGTCACAAATGGTAATTCTGTATAAACACAAACACGGAATGAAAATTTTGCACAAGCGTATAAACCTTTTAAATAATAGTCTTTTGAGATTTTTTTTTCTCTCTTTGGTATATAAGCATGTCATGGCGCAAAATTAAAGCATAACTCGATAATTGATTATGAACATACTGTTGCATTATCATAGACATTACACAGTTCTTGAATACACACAATTATCGAAAGAATGTTACCATTAATGATGTAGAACTCTAGCATAAATCCATGGACACGTTTCACTTTCCTGTCAATGTGACATGCTCGCGCTTATATATATATAGAATACCAGAACGCAAGATTTTATCCATCCTCATCTTGTCGTTCATTTCGTATCTTGCATTCATTTACATATAACAAAAATTCTATCTTTATCATCGGACTCCCATCTAAATAGTGAAAATAACCGTTAAGTAGATCCTCCCCTTTCACATACAATCGGATCGAAACAAAAGGAAATCAAAATTATTGTCGGACTACAAGAAGAAAAGCTCTCTTTCACTAATATTTACTAATATTTACTAATATTAAAAAAAAACACTTTTCGTCGGAGCTACTGCAATACCGCGCATCTGCAAACTCTTTAAGGGTGATATTGGATGACAAATTGCACAAAAAGTAGCCTTAAAGAATTTGCAGATGCGCGGCATTGCAGTAGATCCGACGATATAAGGTTTCAAAGTTTTGGTGCATTTTATAGAACCAATCAATTTTATGTATCTTTATAGGGGTAAAAACGTTAAAGTTTAAAATTTATTACCTAGATTTTTAAACGGTTGTAAAAGACAATAATCTAAAAGATATTCAACACCTATTCGACACATCTGCCAGTTATTTTAAAGTCCTTCGAAAAATACGGGTCATATTTGAACAATAATAAAACACATGGTGGAAACGTGAGATCCATATATCATCCATAAGCTGAAGATAGGTTAAAACTATATGAGCAAAGTGCCATGAAAATAGGGATTAAGGTTAAATGAAACTATGTAGAATCACGAGAGTGACCTCATAATTAATGAAAACCGAAAATCATAACCTCACACCACTTTTAAATAAAGAAACATCGATAAAACGATATTTATAATTTAAAAATATAATCCCATCTCATTTATTTCTTCGCCTCCAGTCGTAAAAAAATGTGATGATAAAAAATATAATATGTAGCTTTAAATAGACATATGACTTTTAGGCAGGAATCTACAGATCAATAATAGCTCGACGAGCATTACTAACCGTAACAATAGAGTTGATGAATTCTATTATATTCTATTCTTAAAATAAAGTATATTTTGTGTCTGATTAAGAATATTGGGTCAATCAGGGTATAACAGTTTACGTAGACTGGAGAAACTTTAAATTTTTAAACGAAAACGACTGAAAGTTTATCGCACAAAAAAAGAATGTCTTGACTAGACCCTTATTTAAAAGTTTAATAAGAATTTCGCTACTATGCTAGAAAGTGGCGCATCTTTTTTTATACACTACGCATGTTATATATGAAAATATTTTGTTTTTATTACGTCATAATTTTGATTAACGGCACACTCGAAACATTTTTATGTTTTCCAAGACTATGTAATTTTTAACATACACCGCCCGAGTCGAAATTTAGAGTAGATTTAAGACCTAATAAGGAGTATTTAGTTTTGCTTTACTACTATTAAAACCTATAAATTCGACTTAAAGTCTTTTAAGTTGTTCTTAGATCGATTTTAGTGATCTTAGGTACTATGACAAAATTCTTTAAAAATCTGTAGGTTCGTCTTAGTACTTATTACATGGATTTTAATACTCTAAGACACCATGACTCCAAATTACAGTTGCTATAGTCCTAGTTAGGGCCTGCCAAGACCGATCTATTTAATGCCACATATACCAAAAATTGAAAGAAGTTCCCATTAACACCTGATAAGACCTTCTTGTTCAACTTTGAAATATTTGTTTGCTTCATGTCGAACTTAGAAATATTTTCTATTTTTTTGTATTTTTAAAGTAGATGGCCAACACTTCAAATAATTTTAAGAAAAAATTTTGTAATACATAAATGTTTTATTTATCATTTTAATTTTATTAATCTAATGTGTCCACTCTCTAAATCTGCATTAGTAGAAAGTTACTAATGAAATGACGAAAAGTCTTCCACCAAATGATTTAGTAATAATTTTACTAACAAATAGTGAAATTTTACTAATTATTAGTAGATTTTACTAATTGCTTAGTAGAATTCTACTAACAATTAGTAGAACTGTTTTATTATTAGTCGATAAAACAATTTCACTAATTCATTTAGTGAAAAAGTGACTTTCAATTAGTGGAATTCTACTAAAACATTAGTAAAATGTTACTAAAAATTAGTAATATTCTACTAATTGAAAAGGGGAAAAGTCTTCCATGACACTACTAAAAATTACTAAAATTTTACTATTTCTTAGTAGAATTCTACTAATTAAGATTTAGAGAGCAAGAACATATTTAGTTTTATGAATTAAAATGTGATATATTGTATCATTTAATGACTAAAATTTAATATTAAAAAAAAATTTAGCTTTGACATTAAATTAATGAAAGAATAAATTTCATGTATAAAAAATTCTTTGTTAGTAATAACAAATAATATAATATAACAATATAATAATTTTATTATTATATTTTGAATTTTTAGATAAAAATTTAGATGTTTACAGTAGATCATGAAAAATTAGATTTTAATGTTTATAATAATATTTAAAATTAATATAATAATATTAATATTATATTATGTTTATTTTAATATAATATATTAAAATTATAATATAATAAGTATTATATAGTAATAATATTAAATATTTATAATATTGCGATTTTTATATATATTTAAAATATAAATATATAGTAAAACTATATTCTTAGAAAAATTATTTTATGTACAGTAAAATATTTTCATTCCTAAGCAAGAACCTTAGAAATATTTTCTCGTTCTGAATTTGACACATCTGGTTTCACTTAGGATGACCAGCCATGAAGGTTTCTCGTCTATTCTATGCGTTTTTCTGTACAAGTTTTTTCATATATATTTATCACCAAAAAAATTTCCAAACATTCCTATGAGACATATTTAGGAATTTCTTCGATTTTCAGAGATATTTTCAAAGAAATGCCTTGAAGCGTCAGTTGCTTTCTAGCATTTGAGAGACAAATACTTAAACCGCGCTCGGCAGGACAATAATATTTAATATTTTAATAAATAAACAATTATTTATCTATTTTCATTATAAATATTCTTTCTGTTTATTGTAGTGCTAAAAAATAGTGTTTTTGTTTTATTTAAAAAGAAAAAATTATTCTTTTTATCCTGTGTTCTTTAAGTGAAATGTTACAAAGTGCAGTTTGAATATATTTAAAAAAACTGGATATATAGTAAAAACTTTAAATGTAATTATTAGTTCAATGTTAATAATTATATATATGTGTGTGTGTGTAAATATATGTGGACGTCCACATGAAAAGGACCCATATTGTCGGTTCTAGTTTTCGAGATAATCGCAATTTAGTAATTTTTGAGCAAATTCTTAATTTTTTATTTATTTTTTATTATCAATCTACATGTTTTGACAAGTCGAATCATGCGGTTTTCATTAATTTATCGATACTTTAAATGTTTGATTTCATTGGTTCTTTAGAAAAATGAAAAGGGCCCATTTTGTCGGTCATTTGCAAAAGTAATCCGTATTTTAAAAATGGAGGTGTAGAAAAATTTAAAACCTCTTGATTTTTCATCTCTAAGGTGTCCTGGACTGTAAACAATTCTTATCTGAATAACTTTCCAGAAGAACCAGAGATATTGATGTTAGAATCTTTTTTTCGTAATTGTCGAAATGAAAATTTTAATATTGCGTCAATTTTTTCATAATAGAGACTGTCAAAAAATTTTAAATAAGTTTAATATCTATTCTTTTTCTTCAAATGACACAATAAAATTGTACCTAATCATTTATCTTGTAAAAAAATGGTTTTTTAATAGAAAAACTGTCCTTTTTAGAAAAGGGCCCATATTGTCGGTTTTTAAATTAATTAATTAATTAAGGGGAGGGGGTGGGTCTAAAAATGTAAAACCTGTTGGTTTTTTATCTTCAAGGTGCCCTGAACTGGAAACAATTCTTATCTGAATAACTTCCAAGAAGAACCAGAGATACAACAATTAGTTGGTATCGCAATCTTTAATTCCGTTTTTCTCGAAATGAGGTTTTTGGCGTTCTAAACTTTGAAATTCCGTAACTCAGCGAATTTTCAACCAAAAAAGTTCTAAGATCACTTAAAATTCTCCAAATTTTGCCAGGATTACGCCCATATAGATAACTCCAATAGTGCCAAAATGGGCCCTTTTCATGTGGACGTCCACATATGTATAACAAAATAAATATATATTTTTGTTCCGAGTTTAATGTTATTATATTATAAATGAATCATTTGTTCATGTAATTTTGTGTTTATTTTTGTAAAATGTTATTAAATATAGCTAAAATACAAGAAAAAAGAAAAAATTGTTTTATTAAAACAACTATATACAGTTAATTCATCATTATGTGGAATTATAAATATATAAGAAAATCAGGTAATGTTACCAGCAATCTATATTAACCATATCATATAGTTAAAGAAAAGGAATTAATATATTAAATTAATAATCCTATATTTTGTTGTTATGATTACTTTTTTGGTGTTCTGACAGTTAGTTTGGTTATACAATTAATATTCCAAAAAATGTTGTGTTTATACAACATTCTAATTGTCAAGAAAACAAAAAATTTAATAAAACAAATAGGATTGCTTTGTTCAATATTAACAGTACTTTTTTTCTTGTTTGCGCATGCGCGAATTCTAAATTCTGTAGTCAGTAGTAGTTAGTATGCTCTAAAGAGGTCTTAAATTAAGACCTCCTTAACGCCTAATAGACAGCGAAAACGGTCTTATGTAGACCCTATGAGATCTTAAATCGATTCTATCACAATGTAAGTAAAATCTCTTCAGGTTCTTATAGGTTCTCCATGAAGCAGGTCTTAACGGACTCTGAGTCGACTCTAAATTTCGACTCGGGCGACTAACAAAGATAAATGAGTTTCATTTGTGTACTTTAGGTTATAAATTTCTTTTGCCATATAGCACTTTCTCACAATCACTTTACGATTCAGTCATTTATGAATGGGGTGATCGTGTAAGCTACTCATAAAACAAAATAAAAAGAAAGGCCCTTAAAAATCGATCGCGCAGCATCTTTGACAGCTCGAGTTGAAATTTATTTATGGGGGTCAATATATATGGGGACGTTGAAGAGTGTGTTTGAAGAGACGGTGTGTTTCTATTTGAACGCCTAGAGTATGCGTACATACTCATTTAAATGAAATAAATCTTGTTACGAGTAATTTTCGTCCAGCGGCCGTTCGAAGGCGAAGAAGAGATGGAAGGGCTTTTAAGCCGGTGGTGGTCGAGAGAGCTGGCCAGTAGACGAGACAAATGGATTTCGTTCCATCAACCGAACGATCTCTGTAGTGTCATTATAGTTCCCCTAAGATTAAATATATGCAAAAGTTTGCTTCATCCACTTTTTTCGGTTACTTTATCATCAAGTGAGTACTTGAATCAAAAAATACTAAAAAATAAACTAGCATTTATTTACCTAGAAAATATATGCAGAAGGCACTAATTTTGAAAACCTACTGAAGTTGGTTGCGAATGTCGTAAATATTGCGGCACATGAACGTCAAAGAGGAATATAGTCGCCACAATGACTCTTCTTATCAACAATGTTATCATCAGATGTTCTTTTGAAGCGAACCGATGAAAGAACTCAAAAAACCGACTTCTGTTTATGTTTTGAACGTCAAGTCGCATTGTGGCGAGAGGTCCATTCGTGACTGGAGTCTGTATCTTTCTTCACAGATGATGTTTTTTTCATTTTTCTCTCTCTCTCTCTCTCTCTCTCTCTCTCTCTCTCTCTCTCTCTCTCATTCAGTTCTCTGGACTCCAAGAGAGGTCGGGCAGGTTCTTCTCGCAAGGCAAAGAGTTTTTACTCGAATATTTCCTTTTGCGTTCGTTCATTTTACCGGTGTGTCCCAGGTCCGACCCCATCGCCTGAGTTCGTTGAACGCTCTCCTGGTGCCTTGCTTCTTCTTCTTCTTCTTCAACAACTTTCCACTCTCGCCATTCGCAAATCTTGGTTTAAAGGCCTCAGCCGCGGAAGGGGAAAGGAGTAAGCTAGCTCCAGTCCCTTTTCGGAAGTGCACTCGAGATTTCTTCAATCGTCTCGAGCTTTCGCTACGAGACGGTTTCTTTAGAAGTGACTAGGACTTGCTCACAAGAAGTCTTCACGTTTATGGAAAATAAATGTTTTCTATTGAAAGAAGCCTATAAAAGAGTATTTAATTTATAAAGTTTCGAGAAATACAACTATTACACTTTTTTGAGAAAACTCTATTGTATGAACTGTAATGCTCTAATGCACAGTTAGGCTTTTATTTTTATAGTCCTATATTTTTCTCCTCCTTTTCTTATTCTCCCTTCTTACTTTCTTTACGATAAAGTGAAATTCCATTTTTAGATGTTTTTCAGACAGAATTTTTTTCAATGGCAAATTTAATTTAAAAATGTCGCCTGAAATGTAGCTTACGTAACAAAACATGGGATATTTTTTCACACTCGAACGAATAGACACTGACACACAAACTAGCAAACCCCTATAAGCGTTACATAACTTTTATAAGTTTTTATCTTAATAAACATAAAAAAATCAAAATTAATACTTTTTAAGATTGCAATCAGCAGAAACTATAATGCCAAGTTTGAAACCTACATAGAACTTATGTTTAATTAAGTTTATATAAATTTTTTAATTGGTAAATTAGGCCACTAACTCGCATTAGAGACATTTCACACTTTCTCCACAATGTATCCTATTGCAAATGCAAGATAGTGTTCGATGCGTAAATACCGGATTCTCGAGTTTAAAATGAGCAATGCGCGATGCGGTAGGTCGAAGATATGAACGCAATCGAGAGCCATTTCCTCAATTTGCAAAATCTGTCGTCGAGAAAAACGAAAGAAACAGCTAAAAACTCCATCGAACGAAATTCTTATAATCCAGTTTTTTCAATTCGCGTGCTGCTCGAGTATTTTTGAAACAAGATTAAATCATTTAATTCTCTTGCAAAGAATATTATAATTTAATTCTTCATTTGAAGCTCATTCAGTATGAAATCAAATTTATAACTGAAATTTGTCGCGAAATGTCATTATTACTATTAAATTATTACCCGTGTATAACATGTTCTGAATTATATTTTACAATTACTATCCTATTCATTTTTAAACATAATTGGAGCGAATGAAAAAATTGATTTGAAATTATCTGGATATAATATTTTATAATTAAATTGAATTATTACTTTTTCGAATATAACTCGTTACACAATTTTAATTTGATTTAGATATTTTTATAAATTGAACACGGTAATAAAAAAGGACTGAATGGATTAATTGATGTCGATTCAATTTACCCCACTGACTTTATATATAATTGTTAAAGACTGTAAATATACTGGCACAATAATATTCATAAAATTTGCATTTCCCTTCATTGTTTACTTTTGTGTCTGGGTCACCATATTCTTTGCTCAGGATCTAAAAGGGAATAATGTCAACATATATATATATATATATATACATTTATGGAGCATTGATAAAAGGGACGTCTCTATTCAAAAATTTTTAATCTGACAGTAAACAACACCTGGACGGCCTTATAAAAACATTCTCCGTTCAGTTTTCGCTTCTAAATAAAAAGTTTTAAAACTATTGTTAAATATTATATTTTCTAAGTATTTCATTATTTATTAAAAATCCTTAATTTTTTCAGTAACAATAAAAAACTCTTTTAGTATTTAAATTTAAAGACCTAATAAATTCTTCAATAGTTTTTCAACCAAAAAACTTATTGTAATAGAATTTTTTTTTATTATGTAGAGTAATAAACTGAGCGTAACCAAAAAATTGTGTGGTAATAAATAAAAGCCGATTTATGATTTTATCACCAAATCACTTTCCAATTCTTCATGAGTGTTAAAACGAAATTTGTAAGAACATGAAACTTGAGATATTTAAATTGATCATTAAAAACTTTCGAAACATAATGAAAAGAATTTAAAGCTCATGGGAATTTTCCATTAAAAATGGTAGCGTCAGTACCAAATAATGTACACGTCAACATTGAGAATATTTAAACACAAAAAATCCATAAAATATAAATGCTACACCAGAAGTATAGTAAGAAACGAAATTTCTACAAAGTTTATCGAATTTTACACATTTTGGACCAATTTAAATGACTGAGATAAAAATTTAGTAAACTTTGCTTATTAAATTTCGAAAAACTAACCTACAAAAACGTTTCTTGCGCTTAGTAGAATAACAGAAGGTAAAAAAAATAATAAACCTGACTCACCAATTTGCTGATTCCTCATCGAAATAGATCCGTGTTTAATAAAATACCATCAGTTCGATGCTCACGTAAATAATAAAAATAAACAACAAACAGTTGACACAATTAGTCAACTCAAGTCACTTTGATAATAAAACTTCCCGCGTAAAAAACTGTCACAAGTAAAAACAATGAATAACAATGAAAATGATAAAGTTAAAGGTTATTTTACCACCCGAGATACTCGGCTCCGAAATAAAGAAACATACACCCTGCTCTGTAGAACCGCTCGGTTCGAGAACTCGCGCTCAACTAGTCGCCGGCTCTTCGCGCGGATTCCTCGTCAACCAATCGGAGTCGAGACTGCGCGGCGCGCGCCTCATAACGTGCAACAATGCATATGTGGGAATTTCATATTTGTGTACGTGTGTGCCAACCCTTGTGCTATGTGCGCAACACGGTCAACCCTCATCAGAGGGATTGAGCGAGCTAGCGGCCCTTACAGCGACATCCTTTATCATGGAAATGCAGGGGTCATTCACCGGTGTGCGTACAAGACTCTCGCATAAACGCCGAATCTTAAGATTATCATTGCTCCTCTCTACTTCCTCAATTTTCTTTATATCTTTGTCTTTATCTTCCTGTTCTTTTTATCTTTTCCTCAGTTCGACTTCCGGCCTTTTCTGACTTCTTGTACCAAAGACTTCACTGCTGCAGTGAATATTTTTTTCTCTCTCTCTCTCTCTATAGCTGATCTCTCTTCCCTGGGTTGTGCTTTGTATCATTTTTAAAGAAAAGAAAGTTTACTATTCGTGATAATTCTCTACTTTCAACAATGGAGTTGTACACTTTATAATCAAAATACGTACGTATTATTTAAAACAGACTTTGTCATAGAATAAGTGCATAAAAGTCAGTTTTATATTACATATTTTATTCCGTTTTATAAAAACTGGTTATTTCTGCGATCTCTGCGATATTCTATAGGTGGTATGTTATTCTTTACCATCAAGGTCCTTCGTCTTCATAATAGGGAAAATAGCGAAAAAGTGAGGTTAGGTTTCGCAACACTGCGCCGAACGATAAACTTTCGAGAAATAATTTTACAAAGCACATTTTACGTTGCATTTCCGGTAAATACTATATTCGTTTTCAACAAAATTGACGAAATACAACACACTTTATTTGGAGAATTCGCTTGTAAACTGAATAAATCGTACATCCGACACATGACGTTCTCGTGACGCGAAACCGGCGAAACCCGCGAAAGACAATAAGCAACAATAAGGGTGCATTTGCACCTCTGTTGCTACGCCTAAAGGCCAACGCAGAATAGATCTGTAACCGGAACCGCAATCGTAAGCGTAACCGTAAGAATGAGTTAAAGAAGGATAGGTATATTGTTTATCCTTCTCTAACTCATTCTTACGCTTACGCTTACGGTTACGATTGCGGTTCCGTTTACAGATCTATTCTGCGTTGGCCTTAACTGAAAAGGTGTTTCTACAATAAGTTGCAAATGCATTTGTTTTGATTCAAAGTAAATTTACATTTTGCACATAAGTTTATGATAATTAACCTTAAATTTACTGATTAAAAGTAAACTTATATGCAATCACCTTGAATCTGACAAAACAAAAGCATGTGTAACATGTACTAGTTGCTAGCGTGTTGCCAGCACTGTGAAGTGTGTGATCACAATGGCAAAAATCCTAACCTCAATTTTTATTACACTGATGGAAAAACAGTTGTATAACGATAACAATCAATAACAAGTAACAATAGTGAACAATAGTCAATGTAAACGTAAACATATTTCTTACGATTACTTTTTCAGTGTATATAGAATATTCCTATAAAGTTAAAAAATACAAGTGATTTAAAAAAGTTCAAGCGATTTAAAGAAAAGTGAATTTTAAACATTTTTAACAATGCGAAAGATTATTTTGTCAAAGTATTTTGACAATTTTTTACAAAAAAGACAAAACCTAAGGCATTGGAATAAAAAAGCTCAAATAAAGGAAAATGACATTTCTATTCTTTACCTCAATGGTAAAAAATTATCCCTCAAGTTTGGACGAAATCGATTTAATCTCCATTATGTCAAAAGCACCATGAGAAAAGTCAACATTTTTTATTTCCTGGGGAAAATACTACAAAAAGAAAGGTAAGATATCTTTCATTATCCATTATATACAATTTTCAATTTTATTCCTCCCGAGAACACATATGAATCAACATTTATTTTCTTAAAACATGCGTGTAAAATGTAATTAGTTTGTAGAAACCCAGTTGTCATCTTTATGTTTCTTGCACGTCGTTTGTAGCACTCCTCAATTTTTCAAAGTCGACTTCCAAAAACCATAAGTAAAAACGCACACTTGGGATACGAAAAAAAAATCAACTTTTTTTTCTCGGCACTCGCGTTCCCGTCTCCTGCCGTCTCCCAGTTTCAAAACCAGAAGCCGAAAAAAAGTACTGAAGCGCGAGGAAAACAGAGGTAAAAAGCTGAGCAACTGAGCAAAGTATGTATGTTGAACGTCAACGAACGGTCGAGTGTTAAAACAAACCGACTGGCACGAGCCATTATGGTATCAAGGAGATAAAACTCTTTTGAATGGGGTGGAGTGAAGTAATATCCAATATGTGTGACAGCCCATGCAGAACATTTTGGTCGTACTTTACAAAACCACTGACTTATAACTTTTAAGCTTGAAAGATCAAAAAGCCAAGTTAATTATAAAATTTCAAATTATTCATTGTTCAAAATTCAGTGAAAAAGAAGAAGAAGAAAAAAAGTGAAAAGGGTGGAAAAATTTGAAAGAAAGGTAGGAGAGATAAAATAGTAACTAAAAATAGAAACTACATTTTTTACACAAAATTATTCAAATAAAAATCAAAGTACTAAAAAAATCAGTATAAAAAATTAAATTCCCTTTTATGTAATCATTTCAATATAATTTAACTGCATATTATTCTGCCAGTCGATAACTTTATAATTGCCCACGTGGCATGACAAACGAAGCTTGACTTTTGAACTTGCGTTATTAAATTAACGTTCGTTGTGCGTTTATTAAAAAGAAAAACAAATAAGTAACAATCTAAATTTATAGCGACAGAATAAAAATATTTTTAAGGTAACTTTAAATTTTTAAATGTACATAATTTGTTGATAAATTTTCAGGCCTCGCTCTCATCTACTATAAAACCTACTATATGTATTTACTACTTTTTTACGATTTCCTACTTTTTTGATACTTTTCTTTTATTTGTTACACTAAAAGCTCCTTTTTCCATGTTTGAGAATTTACACTACTTTAAATTTGTTAACAGTTGAAAAAAATTATTTTAAAAAATTTTAATAAAGTTATTAAAAAAAGTTCACAAAATAATTTTACAAATTTAATAAAATTCTTTAAAACGATTTACTTATTTTCACAAGTTTTCGTAATTCAATGATTTTTAATATATTTTACATGTTTATAAAAATTCTTCGCAAACATTCAATTATTTTCATAAATAAAAAAATTTTCACAGGAATTCAATTATTTAAAACAGAATTTTCATAATATTTTTCGAAAAAAAAAATCAATTATTTAAATGGATTTTTATAAAATTCTTCGCAAGAGAATTCAATTATTTTTATAAATATTGAAATTCATTGCAGGATTTCGATTATTTTTAATAAAATTTTTAATGAATTCAGCGAAAAATGCAACTATTCTTAAAAATGTTAATAAAATTTTTAGAAAGAATTCAATTATTTTAAAAAATGTTGATAAGTTTTCTTTATAAGAATTCAAATTTAAAAAATATTCGCAATTATTTAATAAATTTACTTTTGTATTTAATTAATTGACTTCTCGTAGAACTTTCTAAATTGATTAAAGTTTTGAATAAATTTATTTATGATTTTCAACAAAAAAATGATTGAATTTTGAAAGCACAAAAAATTGAGTCATGTTTAATTTTTCGATAACTACTTTTTTACTACTTTTTTCTATGTCTTTAAGCTACTATTTATTACTTTTTTAAAATTAATTATCAAGTACAAAGCCTGAATTTTATATTTTATTTCTTAGCAAAATATATATTCATTATAGAAGAACACATATTGGTCGTTGTAATATAATGATGAAAATGTAAAGAAAATTTCAAGTACATGACATGGAATGATGAATGCGATAAAAAAAGTGGAGGATGTGTCTGACTTGTGAGACGTAATTTCTGCAGCCTGCACCTGGACATTTTATATATGTATACAGATCGTGGGTTAGAGTGTTCTGGTTTGAATGTTTATAGTTTTCGAGAAGCTGGGGTCGGAGAGTACACACGTGACTGCAAATAACGAGAGACACTTCTCTGCACCTGGGTGATATAGTTTTAAGATGTTATTGCAGAGGTCTTTTGCAGAAAAAAGCAACAAGCTTAAATTAATACTTTATTTTAACATACACGAAAGTAACATTTGCCACAAATAACTAAATATATTTTTAAAATAGTTCATTCTTAAAAAAGCAGAGAAATATTTGTAATTCGACTAATATAAGCGAGTGAAAAACTGAAAACACAGATCAGTAGTCCAGATCGAATGATAAGAAGGAAGCATCAGCGGCAGTTTGAGAAAAGACGAGATGATGAAGAGAAACTTCTTCTAAACTCGTTTCGGGAGTTTTATCAAAGTTCTTTAATGCCAAATACATTAAAAAGTCTTTACGCAGGACCCACGTATTACGGCCGGTTTGAGCTAATCTAAAAGTCTGTTTGGAAGATCCGATAAGGACTGGAAGAGAACAGTCTATCATCGACGCCGCATCCTGCGCCTTATTCTTATTAACCAGTGGGCCAGGGCCTCGTTAAGAAGTTTGTTAAATCCCACTTTAGAAGAAACTGTTTCGCTAACTTCCTGCAATCGACTTTTGTGCACTGACGCTTAAACAGAAGCTGTGGTGTGTTATAGCGAAAAGTATAAAATGCTTTTATGAATGAAACATTTTATCACAACTCTTATTAAAGGAGTATAAATATTATTTATAATGCAGCACATACTCTAAAAGCTTCAATTACTCACTGGTGCGTGGGTATGTCTGCGCAGAAGAATATTACAACTGAACACTCAAAATTAATATTGAACATTATTCCTATAAATGAAAAGTCAAGTCTCAATATTTACGAATATTTTAACCTTAATCGAATATTTCCATGTTCATTTATTAAAAATTTATAACAAGTTCAATCTATTCATTGTAAATTGATTTTTTATTTTTATTTTATAAAGAGACGAAACAGTTCAGTAATTTTCAAAATTATTTTAATAACATTTTTCAAAAGAATTCCATTATCTTTGAAAATTTAGGAAAATTCTTCATTGGAATTCAATTATTTTCACCATTTTAATAGAATTTTTTGCAAGAATTAATTTTCTTTACAAAACTAATGAAATTCTGGGCAAGATTTTATTATTTTAAATTTTTAATAAATAAATAAAAAAATTCATCACAAGAATTCAATTATTTTTAATATAATTTCAATAAAATTCTTCTCAAGAATTAAATTATTTTCGAAAATAATAAAATTTTTCACAAAAATTCAATTATTTTCACTGCACTTTTAATAAAATTCTTCATAAAAATGATTTTCACTATATTTTGAATGAAATTTTTTGCAAGAAATAATATATTTTACAAAACTATGTTAATAACAATTTTTGAAGAAATTCAATTAGTTTTAAAAAATTTATGCACGGAGAAAAATATGAAGTAACTTTTACTGCTTTTATAGTAAAACATTTCTGGTTAAGCTATGTTCGAAGTAAATTTAGTTTTACATACGTTCAAAGAACATGTTTGTAAAAAATTAGTAAAATTTACTTCGAACGTAGCAATAAATTTTACCCGAAAGTATTAAAAGTTACCAGAAGTTTTTCTCCGTGTATAAATTCAATTCCGGTAAAAGTTTTATTATTTTATGAAAATAATGAAATGTTTACGTAGAATTTTATTAAAATTTGTTTTAAATAATTGAATTCTTTTTGAAAACTTTATGCGAAAATAGAAGATATTAAAAATCATTGAATTGAGGAGAATTGTTGAAATAATTGAAATTTCGTCAAGTATGTTATTAAAATTTTTGTAAACTTTTTTGCAGTTTAAAATGTTGCAAGCAACGATGCTGAATGTACCAAAAGAATAATTATAAGTAAATAATAATAACTGAACAATTTAAATGATGAATCAGTAAATTTATAAGTATCACTTTCCATTTCATATTCAATCCATTTGAGTTTTGACAGGTTTTTAAAACATAAATAGTTTCACCGGTAAGTCGGCACTCATTCGGCCAGCGAAAATATTGCATGTCACTGAGGTTGAGGTCGGCAATTCGAAATAAGATTTACTGTCAAGTGAAGTTCTTGAATCATTTAGCATGAAATCAAATAATATTGTGCCTGTATTATGTATACAAAAAAGAATAAAAAGATCGATTAGATATCTTATTTAGAATTTTACGACTCATTCAAGAAATTAATCAAAATTAACCAGACGCACCAACAATGAATAGAAAAAATATTCCCTCGATTTCTATACATTACATAATGTACGATCAATCTTTGATCATTTTTTTTAAACAAAAACAATTTTATTTTTCCAATTTTAATAAACACGATATGAAAAAAGTTGTTATGAAAAAAAGTGAATTTCATGGAAGCAAAGTGGTATTAAAAAATAATAAAACTAAACGAGAAGAAGTTCTCGTCTGGTGTGTGGTCCTTGAAACTGTTGCGAACGAGACGCATAAATTTTACTGTAACGTTCATCCTGCGTGGACTTGCGAGTGTCACGATCCGGCTCGTGGCCAGACTAAAAAATGCGACCAAATCGAAGACACACAGAGAGCACGTCATTCATGTGGAACGTGACCAACGTTGATTCGACATTATTACAAGAACGGACAGCAAAACGCTTCACCCTATATGCCCATTTCCGCGCGATCGTCATAATAAATCGGCATTAAATTGAAATTAGAATTGTGGCATCATGCGTGCCTCTGCACTTCCACTGAAGCTTAAAACATCTAGGACCCATTCGCATTTAAACACCACGGCACGGCCTTTATGTTTCATGCGAGAATATTTTTTGCCCGCTATAGCGTAATCTAACCGTATACATATACCTAACGTACATTTAATTCATATATTTATATCTGTTTACATAAGCAATATAATCATTCTTTTTCAAATTTACAGTTCAACCAAAAAGTCATAATTCACTTCTTTATTTATAATTTTATACTTAGATTTACTTTTTTCATCGCACAAAGCTTTGTTTGCTTTTTTCATCATTTTTCAGTTTAAATGTTGAGAATTTTAAAATTAGGAAAATTCTAAATTAATATTTTCAAGATTACTTAATTCAGAAGAAAAATTAATTAAACAAAATTGTTTTGAAATAAGTTAATTGTCGAACAGAATTTTATTAAATTTTTTTTAAATAATTGAATTCTCATCGAACTTTCAACCAAGAATTGATTTCAAAATTAATTTCAGTTAAAATTTTATATAACAAACTCAAAAATTATAATCAAATTCTTTAAAACGATTCAATTATTTTCAAAAAATATTCGAAATTCAATTATTTTCAATATCTAGTATTTTTATAAAATTTCGCAAAAGAATTCAATTATTTAAGAAAAATACGAAAAATATTAATAAAACTCATACGAAAATCTTAATTTCTACGGAAAAATATTAATGATTAAATATTTATTTTAAATAAAACTATTAATGTTTTCAAATAATTTTACAATTAAAGGAATTCGTAATTAAAGGGGAATAGATGATTTTTTTGAGTATTCCCTAAATGTGAATTAGTGACTGACTTTTTGCTTTTGAATTAGTAAATTCAATTAATTTGACTGATAAATAGGAGTAATTTCTACTAATTTATTTATGACTCTTTGCTTTTGAATTAGTAAATTTTACTAACCAATTAGTAGAAATTACTATTTTTTAGTAAAATTAATTGAATTTATTGAATTTACTAATTCAAAAGCAAAAAGTCAGTCACTAATTCAAATTAGTAAACATTTTTACTGATTCAAATTTAGAGAGTTTTTGGAGTGAAAATATTTAACTTTAAAATTTAATTATCGCAAAATTAAGAGAGTTATGATAACTGGGTGCCAGTTTCAGCTTCATGTTTTAAGAATGACTTTTATAATATTTCAAGCACATTTATCTTGTTTTATTTTTTAAATAGGGGAACAAAGTTTTGTTTCTGCGACTTTGGGCTTGACTCAATTTGCAAGATAAACAAGAGCAGCTATACAGAAGTAATGTAATAACAAAGAAGACGGTTTTCCTATAGTCAGAATTCTTATCTCCTCTACGAATTACCTTTTTTCCCCTTGACTTATACTCCAATTTCGGTATTTTGTTAAAAGTTGGAAAGTATTCCGAGAGTTTGACAAACTTCCCTTTAACTGATTTTAAATCTTCGAAAACTGTCAAACTCTTTTTATATCACTATACATACTTGAAGTTAATAGAACGTCAATGAGGTTTTGTAATGAAAATTGCTTTTTCATTAGAAAAATTTAATTCACCTAAATTGTCGAAAAACACTGGATTTTAAGAAAAAAATTTAATTAATGAATTAAGTGGAAAATATAAGAGATAGAAATAAGCTGTGTTGAAAAATAATAATTGTATCCCCCCTGTAACTTGAAGATTATCCAAGGTGTAGTGCGGTAACCGCACAGAACGGTAAATTAAACTGTAGCTTCTGTAAATAGGATATGTAAAGATCAACTGGAGGGGAAAGAGTAATGGATTATTCGGTTCGATGGATCGTGGCGTTTTGTGACATCCTGTCCGATTATGAAGCTTACAATTTTTTTCCCCTTTATTATTCACGCAAACGCAGACTCTATAACTGGACTTTAAACTATAAAGTAAGAACTCGAGAAATCCCCTTGTTTATTTTGCTAATATTTCAACCTAAAACCTTGAGGCGTAAGTCTGGAATTTATTTCTCAAAGATTTTACGCTTCTTTTTAAATCTTTTGGAAATTTCTCTTACTTATTGCGCGCACACGAAATATATATCGTTGCCTCAAGTGGTCAAAATATTTTCTTCAATAACAAAAATATATAAAAAAGAGGACGATGAATATGAATTAGTAAATTACATTTTTTAGCATCATTTCCCGTATAAGTTTTGTCCGCTGTGATTATGTCCTTGCTTTGGACTTGAAAAAGTTTGTTGCAATTTTAAAAAGAATTATCACGAATTCTAATACAAAACCTTCAATTTTTTTTAATGACAAAAGTAGTCGGCCACTTAAGAAAATCTTTTTAATGAATACTGCTTAAAAATTACAATTAAAATTGTTTTAAAATTTCTTCCATGTGTAATTGTTTCTAATGTTCCTACAAAACTAGTATACCAATCATATTTACAAAAAAAAATTTCTTATTCGTTAAAAAAATTTACAAAAAAAGGTAAGAATCTGACAGTAGTCGGCCACCTGAAGCAATCTTTTTAATTAACACTGTTTTAAAAGTGCAATTCATATTTTTTCGAATTCTTTCATGTGATGTTATTCCTTATTACGATCACACAGATATAATTATTAAACAAATCATGTTTATAAAAAAAAATTTTTATTCGTTAAAAAATTAGTAAACAAACAAGTAAGAATCAGACAGTAATCGGCCACCTAAACCGACAGTAATCAGCCACTTAAAAAAGCTTTCAAAAACCGTACAAAAATTTTTTTTTCAATTACAAAAGCTTAGATTTGTTTATGATCACCTTATAGAAATGATTAGCAACAAACAAAATATTTTTATCTCATGCGGTTTTATAGCTATTCAAAATTGAAAAGTGTCCGACTTCTGTCTGGTTTACCCTATGTTCAAAATTTCCAAAAAAATCTCGACAAAATCCCAATTATTATCTTTATAAATAAGTAAAAAAATTCTTCTTCAAAGTTCAATTAATTTCAAAACTTTTAATAAAACTCTTGTCAAAATTTCAATTATTTTCAAAAATTTTTCTTATTTGAATGATTTTTAATATCTAATATTTTAATAAAATTACCCAAAAGAATTGAATTATTTAAAAACAATTATTTTAATAAAATTGTACGCAAACATTTTAATTATTTTTATAAATAATAAAAATTTCACAGGAATTCAAATATTTACAAATTTTTTATAAGTTTTTTTTCAATAATTCAATTATTTTCAGAATAATAATAAAACTCATCGCAGAATGAATGTCAATTATTTTTCATACAATTTTAATCAAATTCCTTGAAAAATGCAACTATTCTAAAAGATTTTATTAAAATTCATCAAAAGAATTCAATTATTTAAAAATTTGTTAATAAAATTCATTATTTTATAAGAATTAAATTTTAAGAAAGGTCAATTATTCAATAAATAATTTACTTTTGTATTTAAATAATTGAATTCTCGTCGAACCATTAAAAAAGAATTGATTTAAAAGTGAATTACGTTTAAAATTTTAGATAATAAAAGAATATGAAATTAATTTTTAAGAAGTTACAGTAACAATATTCTTATAATATAAAATAATGATTTTATTATTCAGTAATCTTTAATTATTATAAAACATGATGAAATCGACCACTCCGAGTCGAAGACTCGGAGTAATCGCTTTCTTTATGTTTTATAATAATATTTTTGAAGATGATGATTAATTTCAAAAAGTTTTGAATTTGAATGTTTTGAAGAATTTTAATTCCTACGGAAAAATAATAATAATTAAATATTTAAAAAAGAAATGATTGTTTTTGAATAATTTTTCAATAAAAGATATTCGTAAAAAAATTGAACAGAACCTTTTTTCCAATAAAATTTTTTCCTTTATTTTCTAAAAATTCAAAAATTTTCAATTAAATTTTCTAATTGACAAAATAATATACTTTATAAACATTTTTTCCTTTACTTTTAAAAACACTTTGAATTTTATTAAAACAATTGAAATTAAGAAATAGAATTGATGCAAATTATTTTCTTATGAAAATTGAGAATTTTCTACAAAAATATTACGAAAAAATATACCTGCATATTTTCGATTTGTCAAACAATATTTTTTAAAGAAAAAAGAAACAAAAGCATACACAGAAATGCACAGAAACTAACTTCAATGCTTCAAACTGCGGAGAGCGGACAGAATGAATGAAAGAATTATAATATTATATATACGGAGATTAATATAGTTAATTGTAAGATATTTTTAAAATTATTTAAAACATCTTATTTTTCGAACCTCCAATCTTAATGATCAATCTTAATGATCAATGAGTTTAAGATGTTTTAAGGTGTTTTAAGGTGTTTTTCTTGTTATAGTGCGAAATTTGAAATTGACATTTTTTCGCCCCCTGGTAAAATATTTTCAGGTGGAAAAAATGCAAAAGAAAAAAATTGGTTTTAAAAAATAATCAATGAATGGCCATTGGGTAATTTGTAGATTAGAGAGGCGTGTAAAGAAAGATAATAATCGCACGCAGTGTGCGATTCATTTTGGAAAAAATATTTTGAATGGATCATTTCTACGGTGAAGATAATCGTTTCATGCTTCGGATGTATGTGTATAAAAAAGTGAAAAAAACTTGCTAATGTGTACATTGTGAATGTGTGTCCTGTCATAGTGATTCTTTGTGTTGAACTTGACGTGCACGGGGCACACTCTCATAGATTAAATGTGATCTAAGTTTCAGACTCTCTTGCTTATATGCTAATTGGCAAACCTTTTGAAACTCGTTGTCGTGACGTGGGGTCGTTTCAAAACTTACAAATCTCCGTGTCAGCGGCACATCACTGTCACCTAGGATTATAAAATCCGGTTTTTGATTCACTGTATAGTTCACATGACGGGTGTCGATGAGAGTAATAGTGGACCATCGAAAAGAACCCTGGTCCGACATCTGTGAAATGTCATACCAACGCAAATGGACATGATTTTAAACTATGAAATTTATACGCGTTACTCGTATCGACTTTTTTTTTGTTTCGTCCAAAAAATGCTACTACTATGAAAAACAGATCTTTACTGTAAAATATTGCAAGTATTTTATGAATTAGGTATAAAACATTTCTGCATTTCTTAATCTATATTAATAATCGTTGTATTCCGGTAAATTGCTGTTTGCTTTTTCGTTTACTACCTATTAAAATATTTAAAATTTTTAAATTAATGTAGGTACTCAAAATCATTGAATTTTTGTAAAGTATTTATCAAAAAATTTGAAAATAATTATAAATTTTATGAAGAATTCAATTATTTTCAATAATTTTAATAAAATTCTTTAGTCATTTTATAAATAATAAAAATCTTCGTAAAAAATTAAATTATTTTTATTATAAATATATTTAAATTCTTATCAGGATTTCACTTATTTTCAAGTCCATTTTTAAATAATATCTTTGAAAATTTCAATTATTTTTAAAAATCTTGTAAAAATTCTCCGAGAAAATTCAATTATTTAAAAAAATAATTGAAATTTTCACAGAAGTTCAATTATTTTTAGAAATAATGAAATTTTCGCTGGAATTTAATTATTTTAAATACAATTTTAATTGAATTCCAAGGAAAATACAATTATTTTTAAACATTTTCTTTAAATTCTTCGAAAGAGTTCAATAATATCAATAAATAATCAATTTTTCACAGAAATTCAATTTTTTAAAATACAATTTTAATAAAATTCTTCTTAAACATTCAATTAATTTCTTAAATTTTGCAAGAATTCAATTCTTTGTTGAAATAATAAGTTTTCACGCAAGGATTCAATTATTTAAAAAAGTTTTAATAAAATTATTCTATTCAAGAATCCAATTATTTTCAGAAATAATTAAATAGTCGATTTACTGAAAATTATTGAACTCTTGGCAAGATTTTTATTAAAATTGTTTAAAATAATTGAATTGATTTGAAGAATTTATTTCAATATTATTGAAAATAATATTGTTTTTTAAAAATAATTTTTACTGAAAATTTTGAAAGCAATTAAATCATTCATAGAAAATTAAATTCTTTGAAACAATTTTATTACAGTTTTTGAAAATAATTACATTTTTTTAAGAATTTCATTAAATTTCGTAAAAATAATGTAATTTTTTTAAGTAATTTTAATTGAAAATTTGGAAAGTAATTGAAATTTACATTACGAAGAATTTTATATTAAAAACTTTTGAGAACAACTGAATTGTTATCAGAATTGTTGAAAATAATTGAATTTATATTAAAATTCTTGAAAATAATCGAATTTAATTAATGTTTTTAAAAATAATTGAATTCTTGTGAAGAATTTTATTATTTATGAAAAATGAAATTCTTGCGAAAATGTTATTAAAATTTTTGAATAATTGAAAATATAAAATTTTTTAATTTAAAAAATAATAAATAATGGTATACCGCGTTCCTTTTTACAATTATTACTGATGTTGCTTAATAATAATAGATTCTATAGGGTCAGGGAAAAAGTGAAATTTGTGACTGGAAATCAGGGAAAAGTGTTAAATTTTTGTGGCAACCCTAAATTACTTGTTAGCAATTTTGAATGAGAAAATCTTTTTTTCTTGTTATTTTGTTCAATATTCTGTGAATTCTGATATGTGAACCCATTGTTATAAATTCATTGGTCATTGACTATATTCTGTGACACAAGTATTGCGTTCAATGATTCCATACAAAAGCAATCATCATCGCACGTCAGTCATTGGATGATGGCGATTCAATATCGATCAACATTCTAGATAATGGCTATCTTGACAATGTTTAGATCTCTTTTGTTATTCTACGTGCTTGGTTGTCAAAACCGGTAGTTCACATGAAATGATGACGTCTCGCGACCGGAAATGATGGCCGAGTTGGTTTTTTCTCCCCGTCTCATTATAAATACAATCGAGCAAAAAATTTCCCTCTCAATTAAAATGTGTGTACCGGATATATGTGTATGGTGCTATTGGTACTTGAAAACTATTAATTTATAAACAAAATTCATTCGAAATGTACTAGAAAAGCTTGCGGTACACCTAAATATTATTTCCATTGTTTAAGAGTTTAATCCCTTATTGGATATAATGAAAATCAGCCAACAATTAGACAACAAAACAAAATTTAATGATTACCGAAATACTTTTATTTGATAAAATATTTTACTTATGCAATAAATACAATGATGAATGATACAAATTGTGAAATGATATTTAAGTTGTAGTCAAAAAAGTTTAGTAAAGAAAACAATTCATACATAAAACTAACTTATAAGTAGTACACATTCTAGAATATCGAATTCGAAAGATTTTTTCTTTTAAAAAACTCTGCTATAAAATCATTTTTGTACAAAAATGCTTATTAAGATAAAATTATTGTTCTCGAGTTACATGTGTAAAATAGATTTTTATGGGTATATGCACCACGAGTGAAATTGTTTTTGCATTCACTTTTTGAGAAATTTGATTAATTTATATAAAAGTAAATATATTTTTTATTTCTCTCTTACAACTACGCATCAGTATAACATTTGTTTCATTAAGTATTTTTCCTTAACTTCTGTCATATAGATATTTTATGGCATAATGAGGTTTCTGGTTACATTTTATATGCAGCAGATCTAGTTTCAGCAATTAACATAAAAATGAAAATTTATAGTGTATAATAACGGTTTGTTAAGTAAATAATTATCTTGTTTCTGCATCAATGCTCGTATTTTTTTTTTTTTTTTTTTTTTAAAGTAATATTTCCGTTGGGAACAGTACATATTTTTAGCCACTAATTGAAACTTTGAAAGTAATTTGTATTAAGTTGTAAAAAATTAAAATTTTTTGACTTTGATTACAACAATATTGTTATAATCGAAAAGTTCACATATTGCACAGCCTATATAGAGTAAATTTATTTATGTGGAAGAATTCTTTCCTTAATTTGAATTTCTTTCTTTAATAAATCCGTTCAATATTTTTTTATATTTAAAAAATAATCTCAAATGGCAATGACATTTTTCCCATATAAAAAATGCGTATATGTCATTCAATTAAATATATCATTGAGTCTCTTATTATGATTTCTAAAGATTTTTCATTTCGCTTCCACAATTTCATTCATTTTATTGAGAGATTGTTTTTTGTAAAATATGCTTTTTTTATTATTGACATTTATTAATAAAACAATATTCCGAGTTGTAAAGGACTTTTTCAATATTAGTAAACGTCTATAATTGAGAAGAGAAAATTCATACTCCTGTTTAAAATTGTCATCGATATTAATAATTTTCGATGACTGATTTTAATTTAGAATAACATCTAGAGAAAATTGCATTCGAATAGATATTATTATAAACTGTTTCAATATTGTGACTATTTTCCAGGATATATTCTCGTATTTTTGAAGAATTTAAAAGGGAATTTAGAGAATATGGAACGTTTAATAAATGAACGGGCGTTCAGTTTAGCAATCGAAGTTGAACCCCGCTCATTCCACGATTATCTTGCACTTAATTTTGTATTCAATTTTGATACGAAATCCATAGCCAGACTGTCGCCTTTCCTGTTTTCTAAAGCTCGCACCACCTCAGTACCTTTATGAAACAAATTTAAATGTTTATTATTTATTTTAGTAATAAATAAATTATTATGCGCACTACAAAGATTGTATTGCAAGAACTCTTTTCAAATCAGTTAGTATCAGACTGGAGTAAGTAAAGAATTCTCAGTTTACAATTTGTAAAGTTTTCTTGTACCTTGTACCTATTCTATGAAGTCGATAAAAGAAAGAAAAGGTAAACTCACTCTTCGTAATTGGTCGAGAAAGTTTCAAGTGGATTTGCTCCAGGGTCTCGATATGCTGGTCAGGCCCTGTTTCAGGAATTTCACTGAAATTTAAAAATGCTTCAGCCATGAATTTTGTTCGAAGGAAATCCTTATCTTTCACCTCAAAGACTAAAATTGCATCTTCTATGCTTTTATGTTCCGTTGTCAAAGAACTGGAATAGAAAAATAATACTTATTTTTTTACTGCTTTCTTATTTCTATAATTCTTGTATTATTATTATTATTATTTTCAAATCAAGATGATTTTAACGAGTTTTAATTTAAATACTTACATATTAAAATGTTCATCAAACAGGGGGAAGAGAGTTTCCTTATGAATGCGAGTTTTTGGCATTTTAATTTCGTTGAATTTTTCCTCTGGCAGTAATCGAAGTTTCACGTAAGGATCACATTTTCCTGTAATAGAAAATATCACTCATTATTCTTACAAGAAACAATTTATTTTTTACATTTTACAATGTCCTATAAGATGCTGCATGCACGATGACTAATGTTCTGGGCTAAAAAGAGAATATGGAAAAAAGGTTTCAACTCATTCATGACACTATTTTATATTAGAGGTTTAAATGTAGAAAAATTCTCTCTTTCTCTCTCTCTCTCTCTCTCTCTCTCTCTCTCTCTCTCTCTCTCTCTCTCTCTCTCTCTCTCTCTCCCTTGATATTTTTAAATGGAATAATTTTTTATGCGATTAAATATATATACATTATAATAATCGTAAGTTTCCTTTCCGTTAGCAAATTATCTGTATCCATTTGTTTTTTTTTTGAAAATTCATTTTTGTGGGTTATTGTTATTTTTTTAATGTCAAAAAGAAACCAAAAAAAACTCGTTTTATTCACTTCACAAAATTGACAAAAATTCCATTCCATATTTTTTATTTTCCTGACTTTCTCCTAATTTTCATTAAAAATATTTACTTTTTTCTTATCCTGCTAATAATTTGAATTTATGCTACGAATTTTATTATTCATGAAAGAATTTAAAATAATTTAATTCTTGCGAAGAATTAAAAAAAATATTTGAAAATAATTGAATTTTCAATGAAAAATGTTATTATTTATAAAAATAATTGAATTTTTCAGAAGAATTTTTTTTAAAATTTGGAAAATAGTTGAATTCTTGGGAAGAATTTTAAAAAAAATTTGTAAAATAATTGAATTTTTCTGAAAAATTTTATAAATTTTGAGAAAAATTGAATTTTTTGAAGAATTACATTTTTTCTAAGGATTTTGTAATTTATGAAAATAATTGAATTCTTTCGAGAAATTTTATTAATAATTGTTGAAAAAATAATTTAATTACTTTCGAAGAATTTTATTATTTATAAAAATAATTTAATTCTTTCAAAGAATTTTATTAATTAGGTAAATGATTAATTTCTTGCGGCGAATTTTATTAAAATTGATGAAAATAATTGAATTTTTTCCTAGAATTTTATCATAAATTGTTTTGAATAATTGAATTCTGTTTGGTAATTTTATAAAAAATAGTAGATATTGAAAATCATTGAATTGTGAAAAGTTTTTAAAGATAATTAAATTTTACAAAGAATTCTATTTAAAAATTTGGCAATAATTGAATGTCTGTGGGAAATTTTATTAAATTTTTTTGAAAATAATTGGAGTTTCCAAAAAAACATTTTATTATTTATGAAAATAATTGAATTCTTGCGAAAAAGTTTATTAAAATGTTTAAAAAGAATTGAATTTCTGTTGAAAATTTTATTACTTTTGAAAGGAATTGAAATCTTCATAAGAATTTTATGAACATTGTTTTAAATAATGAATTTTTAAATGTTATGAAAATTTTATTAGTTTAAATAATTGAATTCTTGTCAAAAACTTTATTTGTGAAAGTAACTGAATTTTACGATTATGAAAATAATTAAATTCATGCTTAGAATTTAATCAAAAAATTTTTTTTTTTTAAATTGAATTTAAATGAAAAATTTTATAATTATTAAAAGTAATTGAATTATTGGGAAAAATAAATTGCATTAAATTTTGTTAAATAAAATTGATTTTTTTCAATATTAGCGAATTAAAAGTAGTGGAAATTCTCTAAAAAAATATTGTTTATATTCTTTGTTCGGAAAGTTAAATACCTATATATTTAATAATTTTTTTTACCTTCTCTATTCTTTAGAATAATTAAAATTTTCGTAATGAAGTTTTTTTTTTTACTTTAGGTATCAGATAACAATTTTTGTGAAATTCAATTTTCCTCGTACAAGAAAGTTTAATTATTTTCAATTTTGAAAATCTGATGCCAAATTTGAAATTAGTATCGAAATTTGTTAAAGTTTTTTTTATATACTTTAAAGTTTAAAAATATAATATATTTTGAAAATTTAATTCTAATTAGTTTTTCAGTTTAAAAATTACTTAAATTAAAATGACTTGAAATTGTTTACAATAAACATTGTAGCACAAGATTCCCTCGCGGATAATTTGGCTAGTATTTAATAAAGATGTATTTAGTGAATATTCATCAATAGCAATTTGTTTTAATAATTATACACAGGAATATCGCAAAAACATATAGAATATTGAAAATCGATGAAAACCCATTTCCTTCAAGACTGATGTAAAATGGAAAATGTTCATGTCTCGTGCAAGTTTCCAAGAAAATGGGAAAACTGATTAATGACTAAAAATGGGGAAATATGTTTTTCAATTTTTAATATTGTCTACTAAATCTCGTGATGTGAGAACAGGCAACTATGGATTGACGAGGGCGAGTGGTAGTCTGATCTGTATTTTTTTCTTTTTTTACATACTTGTCTTCCCCTCTGTCAGTCTTTGTTTAGATTTTGAGTGCAGTTTGCGTTCAAGAGTGGACAGCTTTCCTATAAAATCGCCTATAAAAATTGAAAAGAAATGTCATTTCAAGAACCTTTGGTTTTTACAATTCCCCTGATGACAGAGATTAAGTTTCTTAACCCATTTATTATTAATAATTTAATTCCGTACTTTGAATTTTCTTTTTTGGAAATTGCCTGCAAATATGTTCAGCCAACAATTGGAGATTGATTTTGTTTTGTAGCCAATTGGGAACGAAATATATTGGTTCTTAACGAAGGAAGAATAGTGGGAATGGAAACGAAGAATGTCTTACCGTTGCTGTCCACTGGTCTGAGATTTCGCGCATTGAGAATCTGAATGTTCATCGAGTTGTCGATAAACTGTGCTCTGACAGTAAGGAGACCGTATACAGGGTCCTCCAGTTCCTTCTGCTCTCGAATCCTTTCGAGATTATATCGATGAATCAACTCGGCAGTTTCGAGCCCATGGAGCTTTAAGAGGCTCTCAATCTTCTCCAATACTTGAACATTCGCAGCCTCGTCCGCTCCGAGGTTGAAGAACCGGATGAGGGTGTGAAGAGTACGGTGCAGGTTCGAATAGAAGGACGGTGGTCTCCTTTTCTGCATAAAAGACAATGAGGGTTCTTCAGAACATAATATACAAAGCGTAAAGCCCCAATAGGCCCATACTGTCACATAATCTGACAAAAATTGACTCAATGCATTCTTGTAAGGAGCAAGAGGGCTTTATTTTTCAAACGTTTTGTCAAACTCACCTCCAAATTACTGTTGACCATGTCCCAGAGAGTCTCGGATATTAATTCCCAAATAACGAGAAGAACTGTGTTGAAATTCTCCTGATTAAGATTTTCGTGAAGCGTTGATAAATTAGAATCCAAGTAGTGCAATAATCGATCCATTGCATTGCTTGTTGTGTCTATCAATTCGGCACCTTCCATTAGATATCTGAAAATTTCGTTTAATAGTTCACTTGGATATTCAGGCAAGTTAATAATGCAATTATTGAACAGGTGATAAATACCTGCTAATAGCAGGTGTCATATTATTGGCAACCATCTTGAGTAAATCAATAATTTTGTCTTTAACACTGTCAGTGGCATTGTCAATAATAAGCTGCAAAGTTTGCCTGCAACGTTCGGCTTCCTGTTCCGGCTTGTTTTCAGAGAGGGCATCAACGATACCTTGCATTCCCAAGTCATTAGCCAAAGGGGCAATAGATGTTCTGATATAGTCAATATTATTAATGGCAAAACACCAGGCATTCGAGACCTCAAATTTCCTCTCATAAACGCTATTACTCGACGTGTCTTGTTCTATTTGTGTAACTTGTTCCGCTTTATTTGCCATCTTATCTGCGTATGCTATCGAACATTTGCAAATGTCCTGAAAATGCGAATCGGTGGGATGAATATATTATTTGAAAGCACAAATTTGAATTGCAAAATTCACACACATACACACATGGGGATATAAAATAAAAACCTACGTCAATGATTTTGGCAATGAAAGTATAAGATCCTTCAACATCCGGCCAAGCCAGTTGAGTCCAGAAGACTTTGATCTGATAAAAGATTGTCAACGTGTCTACGGCACTGGAACTATATTGAACACTAGAGTCCACAGGTTGTAAAGTGTCAAAATCTACTGCTCTGTCAATTCGCTTTAAAGCCTTGTAAACAGCAATGTCCAACCAGTGGGCGACTCCAGCCCTAAACCAGTCGTAGTAATTTTGAATTTTCATCTCCTCCAACCCTTCTGCACACAAAACGTGTCCGAGCCTAGAGGCACAGAATAAATAATGCATTCAATTTCTATCTCCTACGCCACTCATGATATTAAACATTAGCATAGAAATAAATAGAAATAAATAAAAATACACAACAAACAAAAAGCATGTGAGAAATTTCATAAAGATATACATTGATAATGAATATTACACTTACGCTGCATATCGTTGAAGAGCTAAATAAAGTTCAAACAAAGTTGTACCAAGTCCCAATTCAGCGTCTTCACTACTTTCAATTTGGATCCTTTTCAGTCTCGCACAAATATCTTCCACAATAATCATACACATGTCACTAATTCTTTTCTCGTACATCACATACAGTGTTCTTGCATACGGGAAATTTATTTTTCTGAAAATAATTTCATTCTCGAGTTTAGAATCTTTTAAAAGAATGTTGATTTATGTAGAAAAAAACTTACGTACAAAAATAATCTATTACAAATACAAAACTAATATATTGAATTGAAAAAATATTAAAGCTGAAAAGAAGATGAATCAAACTTACTTGATGAAAATTTTATCGTGCATTTCGATAGCTCGTTGTAAATCAGCTCTTATCAACTGAATAACTTTAATATGAAACTGTAAAGCTTCTTCATCAGAATGACCCTCCAAAGTATTATTTCCCACAATGTACTCGAACCTAAAAGTATTTAGATAATAATAAAATAATTCTTCTACCTGCATGTAAATTATTCACAGGAATAATTTCTTTATAAAGTTTTTTCGTTTTATTAATATTTACCATTCAGCTCCACCTTGAATCACAGTGTATTCCAAAGCCTGAAGAATACTAACATGTGTTTCATCTGTTTCGGGAAACCAACTGTACATTTTTACTGGAAAAAGGTCCACGTCCTCAGGAATATTAATTGACGATATCGATGATAATATTCTGAAAATTTCAATAAAAGTTAATGTTAAAAACAGTTGCTTAAAATTGTATTGTTAAATTTTGTTACTTTAAACTAGAGCAGGCTTCGCAGTCATCTACTAAAAACTTACTATTTAAAAGTTGTAAATTCAATTATCTATGACAACTTTTTTACGATTTGATACTATTTGAATACTTTTTTTTAGATTTGTGATACTAAATGCTACTTTTTGTTATGTTTGAGAATTTGCACTACTTCAAATTCACTAATAGTTGAAATAAACAAATTATTCTTAAAAAATTTTAATAAAATTCTTAGAAACAATTCTAACAATTTTAAGAACATTTTTCGCAAGAATTCAATTATTTTTCCAAAAAGTAATGAAATTTAATTATTTTCACAAAAAATAATTCAATTCAATTATTTTCATACAAATTAATTAAAATCAACTATTTTCAAAAAAAAAAAAAAAAATTCAATTCAATTATTTTCAATATCTACTGTTTTAATAGAATTTCACAAAAGAATTCAATTATTATTTTAAAATATTCTTAATAAGATTCTATAAAAAATTCAATTATTTTCCAAATTATTAAAATTTTCACAGAAATACAGTTATTCAAAATACTATTTTCATAAAATTTTTTTTTCCAAAGAAATTAGTTATTTAAAAATAAATTTATAAAATTCTCCGAATGAAATCATTTATTCTTTAAAAATATTCAATGATTCTCAAAAAATTTTTTTAAATTCTTCTCGAGAATTAAATTATTTTCACAAACAATAACATTTTTCCCAGGAATTTAATTATTTTCATAAATAATTTTGATAAGATTCTTTATAGGAATTCAATATTAAGAGAAAGAATCAATTATTCAATAAATTATTATTTATTTTTGTGTTTAGGTAAATATTACATTCTTGTCAAACTTTCTTAGAAGAATTGATTTAAAAATGAATTTTAGTTTAAATTATAGATAATAATTGAAAATTAGAAGTATTAGTTTTAGTATAAATATTCAGAAATAATTAAATTTTAAAAAAATTTTAAATTTAAGTACTTAAAAATAGTATTTTTGAAGAATTCTAACTAAAAATTTGGAAAATAATTATTGAATTTTACAACAATTGAAAATTATTACCAGAAAAAGGAAAGAAGTTAATATTCTTCATGAAAATCTGGAAAATACAGAAGCACTTAAATTTCACTTAAGTGTGAATTTAAATTTTAAATTTCACAAAATGGATGGCAATTTCATAGAAACGTATAAAATTAAATTTATCACACAAATTTTTTGAGGATATCAAATTGAGACAAAAGAATGTATCAAAATAGGTAGTCGCGAAGCAACGTTTTGATATAAAATTTTCAATTGATTGGAAATTTTGTCAAATAATAAATTTTATAGTCTTCTTTGAAAATTTATTTTTAAATATAAACGTATTTTTGAAGAATTCTTACTAAAAATTTGGAAAATAATTGAATTTGACAAAAATTGAAAATTATTGCAAGAAAAAGGAAAGAAGTTACATAATATTCTTTCTGGAAATCAGGAAAGTACATAATAAAAAGTTTTGTGATAATGTAAATGTGACTCGCACATTTTTTAAGGATATCAAATTGATATCCATAAAAAAAATTGTGCATTTATATAGGTATTATGTAACTAACCCTAGAATAGCAGAAAGTTGATGAAAAACATTGTTTCCTTCAGCAGGGAATTTCCTTATTTTCCTAACGCAATTCAAACAGGAGTAAATGAGTTTTCTCGTTGCCTCCCAAAAAAGTTTTGTTTCGTCAGCGGAAAACAGATTATTTTCCAGAGGTCTCAATAATTCCAATATTATTTTGTTGAATAATGTGAAACTAAGCGGATGTTCCTGATGAACTCGAGAAAATTCGACCCATTCAGCGAGCGATACATTCCTCGATAAAAGTCCTCTTTGGGCGACATGCTGAAGAATCAGAGCATCTGCAGGTGCCGACCATTTGCCAGCCCAACAATATTTTTCCATTTTTTGTGAGTCTAATTCGTGCATCAATAGTATTCTCAACAAATGCCTGTGTTCCTGACAGGATACTTGAGTATCATGTTCCGCGCTGAATGCCAGCTTTAATCTGACAACACCTCTTCGCTTTGACTTGTTCTTTTTCTCCAACGGATACCACATACAATTTCCCGACACTGGAATGTCCTGAAATTTCATGTTCTTTTTCAAAAATCTATAACTTTTTCAGGATTGCCACAAATTAGCCACTCTCTAAACTTGAATTAGTAAAAATGTTTACATACTAATTTCAATTAGTGACTCACTTTTTGCTTTTGAATTAGTAAATTCTACTAATAAATAGTAATGTTAGCATTTTAAAGATACGCGCTATATTTTAAATTGCTATTTTATATAAAAGACGGAGCTAGGTATAGCTCATAGTATTTTAGGCGGTAAACCGGAAAATTGAGAGATCAGATTAGATAAGGAAAGCATAGAGCAGAGAGCACGGTTCGGAAAAGAGGCAGCTAGCTGCGAAAGAATTACATGTCGAAATTAAGTTTAACTACATTTACAATTATTAATAAACATTACCCTTCTAACAGTAATTACTATACTAATATATTTCGGATATTTTCGGAGAAGAATTTTATTATTTTTATAAAAATAATTGAAATGTTGAAGACAATTTAAAACAATTTTTAAACATAATTGAATTTATGCGAAGAAGTTTATCACTTTTGAAAATAATGATTTTCAGTAATCAGTTGTTCTCAAAATTTCTATTTAAATTTATTAAAAATTGTAATTTACTAAATGTTTCAAATTGAAAATCTTTGAAGTTCATCTATTTATGAAGACTGTAAACAAAACTCTTTTGAAATCCAATTGATTTTGAAATTTTCAAGTAAAATTATTCATTTAATAATTTCTAAGTCATTTTTTTTTATGATAGTATTGTTTAAGATTTAAGATATTTAAAAATAAATTATTGTCAAAAATAGAAAAAGTTGAAGGTTTTGTATTAATTCTTGTCAGTTTCACAGTTTATGAGGCAAATAAAAATGACACAAAAATTAAGAATTTTCTTATAAATTCTAAAAATTTAATTTTGTCCAGAACTTTTAATAAACATCCCTGACTTTTTATATTCAGAGAATTGAAAACAATAGTTCTGAGAAGTTTAATTATTTCGAAATATTAAAATAAAATTCTTTTAAAAAGTATATTATTTAAAAAAATTTTTGACAAAATTCTTTAAAAGATTTAGTTAATAAAATTTTCCTATATACAATTCAATTCAATTATTTTCACAAATAATACATAATACATCAATTTATTTTAAAAAATTTTCAAAAAATGCTGTATAAATTTAAAAAATTATAATAAAATTGATCATAGAATACAATTATTGTCAAAAATGTTTGTAAAAATCACTTAAAATTTTAAATTATAATTGAATATTAAAAGCATTATAACGTGAATTTTTAGAAATAATTGAATTTTGAAGAGAGTTCAAATTGAAATCTTTGAAAATTTAAATTTATAGTTACAACATAGAATAATGATTTTTTCACTCTGTCATCTTAAATTTATTATAAAACATGAAGGAATCGATCACTCCGAGTCAATCTTAATTCCTATAGAAAAATAATAATGATTGAATGTTTAATTAAAAAAGAAGTTATTTATTGTTTCGAATAATTTTACAATTAAGGAAATTCGTAAATAATAAATGTATAATAGAACATTTTTTTGAGTATCTAATAATTTTTTGGAGTGAATCAGAATATTTTTCAGGGTCAGGGGAAAATGAAAATTTTGTCTGGAAGTCAGGGAAAAACAAAATTAAATTTTGGTGGTAACCCAGTTGCAACATTAGGGAAAAATATTTTGAATTCAGAATTAAGTTTATTACCTTGAGAGGTATTCGAGTGCGCCCAATGAATTCATTATCGTGATTGCCAGTTGTTGCAGTGACAGCAATTTCTTTAGCAAGTTTCATTAGTCCACGTACACCCTTTACATCCTTGACTTTATTCATTTTCTCCGGCACCGTTTCCGCAGCATCAAAATCCCTTTAATTTAAAATTTATGAAATGCTTTCTCCTGTCAAAATTATTTACAAAAATAGTCTTTTTAGGTTGCTATTAAATATTTACCATACTTCCAGGGCCAAAATGTCGTTCACAGAATCGGTTACGGGTCTGTAAATTCAAATAAAATGTCTGTTATTTACCAACTATAAATTACGTTATGAATTTTGAATAAAGCAACAATTCTGTGACCTCTTTTCAAAAATATCTTCTTATTTGTAGCTTTGTTCCTATAAGAATACTAAGAAAAAATTCGATTGTACAATCATGAAAAAAAAATTGAACAAAAACAAAAAGTTCGCAACTGAAACAGTTGCATTTAAGAGTATAATTATCAAAAAATAAACTTTTTTCAACAAGATTTCTTTGTAACGTTTTCTTTAAACTTACAATTCAAAATGCTCTTCCCATGTAGGGGTGAGTGTTTCTGTCTTAACGGCAGTGTTATATCTGCGAGTTGGAGCCGACTCGAGATAAAGTGCACAAAAAGGGTCACTTAAGCCATTTGCATCCTTGGAAACGAGTTCCTTTGCCTCTATCACTTCCACGTTAAGATGCAGTTCCGGAGCCTAAAAGAGAAAAAAATTTAAAAAACAAACTCGTTGAATATATTTAGGTCATAAAATAATTGACAAATTCTTGTAATCTTCAAAAAAAAGAATTGTACTATCTGTATAATACTTGAAAATAAAAAAGTTTTTATGTGAACTTGAATAAGTTTGAGGTGGGTATCCTTGAATTATCAACAAAAGTTTCAAACAGAACTTGCAAAGTTCCCTTAAAGTGTTTCCACTTGCTCTGAGTTTTCTTATAGAGAACAATAATTTTTAACTTTTCACGATAAATATAAAGAAAAACATTTTTTTTAAATTAATAATATTAAAATATTATACAACAAAAATCATAATCGAGAATTTTTCGAAATACATAAAATTAATGTTTGTTAATTTTAAAAATAATTGTAAGCACAAGACCTCCATATTTCGTGTTTCTTCCAAAACTCGTTCGTGCACTTCATTGTCCACTTTAAAGGCCTGTTGTAAATGACAAAGCATTGCTTCTTTACCGCACTCATCAGATTCATCGTATCCAATTTGATGCTGTATCATAAACACCACTGCAGAATATAATTCCTCGATCTAGAATGAAAATATTTCAACTGTATTAATAATCTATATATCAATAATAATCGTATGTATTGTGTTCCGATAATCTGTTCGCATTTTGAAATTAGTTATTGTTTGCTCTTTTGCTTCATTACTTTTTAAATTTTCAAATTAATGTATTGAAGAATTTTATCAAACAATTTGGAAATAATTGAATTTCTTCGAAGAATTTTATCGAAATTTTTTTAAATAATTGGATTTTTGCCAAGAATTTTAATATTTATAAAAATAACTGAATTCTTGAGAAGAATTTTATCAAAAAATTTTTACGAAGAATTTCTTTCAACCTTCTAAAAAATTGTGTTTGTTAATAATTGTCATTAAATATTTTATTATTGAATTTTATTAAAATTTTTTAGAAATAATTCAATTCTTCACAAAATTTAATTAAAATTTTTGAAAATAACTAAATTCCTGAGGAGATTTATAAAAATAATTGAATTGTTTCAAACAAGTTTATTTAAATTTTAGAAAATAATTGAATTCTTCCGAAAAATTTAAAAAACATAATTGAATCCTTTCGTAATTAATATGTGTATTTTTTAAATTTTGAATCTGAATTTATTCAATTATTCTAGTCAATATTTAAAATTAAAAAATTTTGTAATATTTACCATTTACTAGTACAAATAATAATAAACAATTAAGAGAAGTTATTGACTAATAATAATTTGACTCAGAGCCAACAAGACCTTTTATTTTTTTCAAATAAATTCTATTCGATTTAAATAAAATTTTCTCTGAATGCCTGTAATAAATACTATATAATTCTAACATATAATTTAATTGTAATTTAACATTTTCAAATAATTAAAAAAAATACAAAGAATAAAATTACTCACAACAATTATTTTATATAATCCTCTTTAAAATATGTGTCATTGTTTATTCTATTTAAAAAATCAGAATTTACTTTATTTGTTATTAATGAAATTCAAAGCATAAATTTTAGATGAGCATGAAACGCACGTTGACACTATCGCACTTATGTACGTCAATTAAGTAAGTGACGATATAAAAAATTTATTTTCTTTAAAAAATGCTTTTTTAAATCTAGTTTTTAGTATTGTTATAAATGAGTAAACGACTTTTGAGAATAAAGTGCAATTTTGTTTTCTTTTAAAAAAAATATGGTGCTTTATTAAATTGACGACTACAATTATTTGCCAACATCATTAGGCGCTACTAATGATGTCGGTAAATTCTTTTGAGAAGCGAAAACTCGATAATTGTTTCATTCAATTTATATATATATATATATATATATATATATACTGTTAAAGTGTAAAGATAATTACTTTTTCATGTAAATTCAATTATACCGAATTTAGGAATTTTATTCCAATTTTTATTTAACCATATATGAAAAAGTGCACCTCATTCAAATGTTCTAGTTTTTATTCATGAATATAACATTCATTCGAGTGTTTCTCGTTATACGATGTTTGCAAAATCTAGTTGTCTGTGATTCTTGGCCAATCATCTTTTTCTATGTCAAGTGCGTTTCCCAATTACAAACTATTTTGGGTTTTACGAAACGCACAGAGTTATTAATAACTTTCAAATTTTATTACCAGTTGAAATAGATTCTTTGATAACAAAATGTTATAATTTATAAATAAAGAAAATCGGGCGAAAGCGAATGCATCATTGATTGAAATAAAAATTTTATTACCCGAATTCAATAACTGAATGTTTCTTAAATAATAATAATAATAATAAAAGTTATGCGTATATATTTTTGATTACTTGATTTTTTTTTCTTTTTTTATACTTTTTTTTGTTCTATCAAAACTCACCGTCATTGCTTGTAAAAGAGCATGTGTTCTTCTTTCAAGTTCTGCCTTCGGGATACCCCGAAAAGTATTCATTTTTTTATTGTAGCTATTGAGGATATCAACCCCGACAAGATTACTTGGTCTCACCATTTTCACTGGTTTAGAAACCATTTATCTTGCCCAAAAGTCACGAAAAGTTATTGTATCAATAAACAAATGTTTATATAAATTTTCCACTCAATTTGTACATTATTATTTCGTCTAGATCCTTTAAGTCACTATTGCATTTGTGTCACTAAAATACAGCCAAAAGAATTTAATATTTTATTATTTTTAGCACCATTCATGATTTAATCGCACTTAATTTCTTTAAGTTTCCCACTTTTCCCACTTTTTGTAATGTCGATGATTTAGTTTATTTAATAATTATTAAAAGCATAATTACCAGAAATTTAAATTTTAATATTGCACAACAAATTATGGTTTTAATAAATATCCATAAATTTCACTTTTAATCACTCAGTAACGTTTTATTTATCATTATAATTTAATTGCCATTATAAAGTCTATCGGTCTTGAATTATTAGCAATATTCCATTACAAAATGTGACAAAATTACAATTTCAATCTGAACTGAATCAAGTCTTTTGTGTGACATTAAAATACCAGAAACTTTTTCAATTAAGAAGCTTTTAATATATAATTAGGTATGTACTTTATTTTCGTCAATTATTAAAATCTTTTTAACTTCTATTATTAACATGTCTTCGGTGCAACTAATTCTCTTTTCAACTTGAGTCAAGTATCACGAAAGCCCCTTGTTTCAAAAAATATGAGCAATAAAAATCACACAATTTGGTATAATAAAAGAAATATATGTTTCACAATGTTTTTCACAATGTTTTTCACAATGTTTTCAATTTAGAAGAATAAAATTTGATTTTTATAAATTTAGAATAGAATATTTATCGTGAAAAGAGCAATTATTGGTCTTTTAGTGAAGAACAAAGGCACTTTTAGGACGGGAGTGATAACAATGAACTTCGGGGCAACTGATCACGACCTCAATCACAAATACAATGCTTTCGGCATATTCAATATCGTATGTATTTCAAAGACGATACGATTCGAAAGAGACAATCAAATACTGATAAAAGAGGCTTCAAATTTTTTTTTATTTCTGCCATTTTTTTCGCAGCAAAATTTATCTCAGCCATATAATATACGTAATTTAGTTGCACTTAACAACTTCCGAATACTTAACACATCAATCAAAGAGAGACTTTGAGAATGCGAATAGCTCTTTTAAAAATAGAATTAGTTGTTCGTCACTTGAAAAAGAAAAATTCAACTGAACTATGGGTCCGATCTTTCAAAGGTCAAAAATAAATTTATCTTACGCTACATTTTCTCTCACTGTTAAAAATATTTTTGTTTTTTCAAAGATACTAAATTGTAATGTAAAACATACATCATAACTATTATTATAATATAGTAGGAAATATCGTATCTTTATCAAAAATTATTGATTTGATTATAACATTTTTATTTAACTAAAAAAGTCCCTCATCGATAAAATTACATCACACAAGTTCGTATACTGAAATAAAGATAAAAAGCGTTCAATTTCTTAATACATTTCATACATTTCATACATTTCATACATTTGTATGTATTTGTAGACGCACGAAAGGAAATGTTCTTCCTGTATAAACAATTCTATTTTGCTTCATTTAGCAACCGGGAAAATTCTTTTTAACTCAACAATTATAATTGTCAACAATTTAACAATTGTCAACATAATTGAAAAAAATTATTAACAATTTATATCAATATTCTCATAAAATAATAAGTAAACAATACCAGAATCACCCTGATCTCTATTTTTGATCCTTGTCCTGAATTCTTTCTTCTCGTAGAGAAAATGAATTCTCTTCTCTCAAAAAACTCTTTTTTATTGCAAAAAGAGTTTTTTATTAAAGGAGAGTTATTTCGTTTTTAAATCGACATTTTACAGATAAATTTTTAATTTGATTTTAATTAAAAATTATATTTTGAAATATAAATTTCAAATAAATTATCTCTTGAAGTATAAATTTAAAATATTGAAATATATGACCTGATTTTGATGGTTCAAACATATTTTTGAAAAAATCATTTTGTTCTGACTGGAATTTATTTTTATCATTCTAAAAAAAGGGGTTTTTGTGTGTAATGACATTGGAATGAAGGTGTACTGACAAATAACTGTATATCAAATGGACAAAGTTATATCTGGAACATCTGGGCCGTATCCCGTTTAAACTGACCCACGAATCAAGTGCAAACGGTAGGCGTACATACATACGTTAGAACAATTGCGTTCAATGAAAGTTGATATGATGACAATTAGCTCATTGACCGTCAAGTATAGTACGAAGCATGTGATACATTCCAATGTCTCTCCATTTTCAGTTCTTTTGCCCTTTTTGACAGATTTTCTTTTCTTTCTTTTCATGCAAAAATTAGAAATTCCCTTGTTTTGAACTTGCTTTGCTTTTTGACTACTACGACAATTAATTATTGTCGAGTTTGATTCATTCAGTTCCTCGGACACTCGGATTGAATACATCTTTCATCTCATAATATGTTTCTTTTTTAAAGCAAACACTGTCAACTTGCCAAATTTTGGTGTGAGATAAGACATTTCTTTCTGGTATCCGAAGAAACAAGATGAGTAACCCACTTTTTCCACTTGATTTATTTTTATGAACCTAACACAAATTTCTAAATCCAGTTAATGCTTTTCCAATGATTTATGACTGAATTTGGAAATAACTGTCAACTTTTGGCAAGGTTTTCAATGCTATGGAAAATGTGTCAATGTTACTATACACTATTCCAAGTTATCAATTCAATTCCATAATTAATATTTCAATTTCGTTATCTTTCAAATTTTCAAAAGTGAAAATTTTTCACTTTTTTTCCCAGTTTATATTCTTAATTTCAGTTTTTTATTTTTGTACATTTTTATCAATCTTTATTTATAATTTCGAAAGAATTTGATACATTTGTATACATAGTTCTTTTAAGGATATCAAATTGAGACAAAAAACGAATCAAAACGTGAACGTGAACGTTTTGATATCCTCAAAACCTGCGATCGAATAAAAATAATGCAGAATACGTTGTTAAAAAATCCAGCTTTAATTTTATACCGAAAGATTGAAACAGCAGAGTTTTCCTGAATGTATCAAATTGATATTAAAGTGAATCAAATTGATGCCGAACATTTAGATCAATTTTTGATTTGATCCACTTTTTTGGTTTCAATTTGTTGCAATTTGGTACTTTAAAGTCAACAGTAAGTTTTTCTAAGGATAGCAAATTGAGACAAAAAATGTATCAAAATAGTTGCGAAGCAACACATTTGGAATCCTTAAAAAAAACTGAAATTATATGGTTTCAATATGAAAAAGTGTGAATTCTTTCCTTTCATAGGATCAATAAAGAATTGAAATCGAATAATATGCTCGCATTTACACTTTCTGAGACTGAAACATCATTTTAATATTTTTCACGTAAAGTTCTAGTCCTATTTTTAAGAATAATTCTTATCTTAATTTTTACGTTTTTAGTGATACGTATAAACTATAAATGCAATTAAGTGATTTTAAATTAAAGAAATCGACAGTTTGGGGGAGTGAAGAGCACACTTGAGAAGTCATTTGTCACTGTATAGAGATTTTGAGAAAACGTTACCACACCGATCGAAATTAGTTTCATTGTATTGTGGGCAAAGATTAACTGACGTCAATGATCGACGGAAGAAGTAAACTTAGAATTGGAAACAATCAATAAGACACACGAGAGAGACCAAGACATCTGCGTAACGACGTCAAGTTCTGCACTGCCAGGAATAGATGGACCATCCAATGAAGACTATGTCGAGGAATCCTCCTCGTGGTAGCGTTTTATCTACGTCATGAATTTGTACCAATGCAAACACATGTGTGTTATCACAAGAAGATGGTACGTGCAGTGGCGCATTAATCTGCGTCCAGTGATTTGCCGATCACTTAAGATACCATTAATTATTTATTGATATATGTATGGAATACTTTGCTGCACAAATAATTAATTAAAGTGATACACAAGTCATTAAAATAATAATTATATAAATACCATATACCTATGTCTGATTAAAATACCTTGAATGCACGTACAATTAAGTAAATAAAAGATAATCGCTTCTTCAAATCTCTTTCTAAATTTTCTTAAAATATCCAATTGACACTAAAGTGGACCAAATTGATACCAAAAATCAAAAGAATATTTGGATCAATTTTTGATTTGATCCACGTTTTTGGTATTCGTTACGATGTAACATGATATCAATTTTACACACTTTAAAACAAAAGTTGCTTTTTAGAAACTAAATTTTGTTGAGGCAAACTCAGAATCAAAAGGTGTCTAGAAATGAAGATAGAAGAATTAAAATTAAAAATCATCCTTTTTAATCCTGCATACACTTTCTGGTTGTATAACAATATCAAAAGTTTTATATGTTTTGACTTTAAGATATACAAAAGTGTAAAGAAAAGAATAATTGTTAAATGGTGCAAGTTATTAAAATATCTTTTCCCAGTGTTTCCAATATTATTGAACTAAAGGAATTATTTTTCGTGAAAATTTCCACACTCACTCGGTACTCACTAGCTTAATTTTCCTTCGAACATGAATAACTTTGTGTGTTTTACGCGTTCGATTTTTTGCCTGTCCTCGAATAATACTAAAGCCCCTAACAGAAGAGGAATTCAGTACAGGTATAATTACAACCGATGCCATGGCTCGCTCACAATGTGAGCCAACAAACGACTGTCAGGCCCTTTCGTGCAGCACTTGCTTTGCTAACCTTAGAAAAATCAATACAAGTCAACGATCGATAGTCCACATTCCTTTTAAAACAAATTGTTCATGGTTGGATTTTTTCAAAAAGCAAAATTTCTTTTTAAATTTTCTACTGTTTTTAAAATTATTTTTAAAAAACGTTGTATTTTACAACAAAAAATCATAAAAAATGTTCATCATATCAATCTTCTTTTATTCAGCCTCTTAATCCTACCATTGCTCTTGATGAAATGATCTGTCAATTCAATTACATATGTAAAATTGCAACAATGACCTTGTAACTTTCAGGAACACATTGAGAAATAAATTCAAGATCATACGTATAAATTTGCACTTGAACATTCTTAATTGAAAGTACTGATAACACATCATTAGGTTCTCTTAATGATAAATTGCATTCTCAATCATTTTTCTCCTCGTAATAACACGCCTGAGCAACTGTTCTGATATATATTTGCATAACTATTATTTACTTATTGTGAATTCTTTTATAAGAACTATACAAAAAATAAAAAAATATCGATAAGAAGCAAAATACAAATTTCTCACGGAAGCATTGAAATTTCTCACTCATCATCTGCAACGAATTAGAATTATTCAACTCGATTTACTGCACAAGATTCAATGTAATTTCTAATTAAAAATAAAACAGATCACCCTTTGTATAAATTTTTTTGCCTTTGACAAAGGTTGATTTAAAATTTAAATCCTCTTTCGATATATTTTTGATCTTAATTTTACATTTGTCAAATAAATTTGTTTTCAACATAGATGTAAAATATTCGTGAAAAAATTGTCAAATTGAGTAAAAATTTCAATACAGGAGTTATAAAATCGTGAGGAGAGAATTTTTTTGAATATTTTTATAGAGCAAATATTAACAAAACATTTTTATCCATTTTATTAGTGTATATATATATATATATATATATAGAATTTTTTTTATTTACTTACGTTCCATCCAATGGATTCAATCATGAAATTTTGAACAATTTCCGTTTCATCTCTATCGCTGTCACTCTCCAATAATGCTTCTGTTCCTTCCAGAACACTATCGGAATCGCTGAGAGCTTCTTCCTTTTCATCTTTATTGTTTACAGCTAAATCCTTCTTCTCTGGAATTGGTCCCTCCTCGAGTTGTTGAGCTCGAACTTTTTCAGCAAGAAGTGTACCCAAATTTTCAAAGAAACCGCCATCCGCTTCTTGTAATCTGTAACAAATACGTGCGATTCGAAATTACCTATTTATTACAATTGATTACTATTACTAATTACTCCTATAAATTTTTATGATGAGTACTTTTTTACCAAATATAAATTTTAGTACTGTTTAGTACTCAAACGAGACGAAGAAACATGACAAGTTAATCAAATAATAGAACAAATCTAAACAAACACAAAAAGAAAATTTATTTGCTTCTTGTGATTTTATTTTGCGAATAAAAAAAATATTTCTTTTAGTCAACGAAAAAAAGTATAATTAAATCATTTCTGTAAATTAAAGAAATTTTATCTTTGACCCAATAACAATGCACAAATTACTATGAAAGAATTAAATCTTTATTTATTTTCTTCTTTTTTCAAAGAATTTTTGTTTGATTCAAAGAAAGTGCAGTATTATCGGGTCAAAAAAAACTTCTTAGATTTAACCCTTTGAGGGGCACATTATTCATATAGACGGATTTTCTTTACAACTCATGTCTTAATATTTTTGGGGTCGCTGATTACGAATTTGAAGTTAGTTTTTAAAAATTCAAAATGGCGGATCTAACATAGCGGTCAATTTTGTTTTAAATTAATTGGATTTACTTAAAAATTGTTATTTGGAAATTTTCGAAGTCACTGACTTAAAAATTTCTCCGCTAATTATTAACCCACAATCTAAATTTAAAAATAAACTAAACATTGGTAAACAGGGACTACAACAACCTTCGAATAACAAGTTTCGTGACAATCTAATAAATTTTTACATTTGTCATCTGACATATAATATTGGATCCGCCATTTTGAATTTTTAAAAACTGATGTCATATTCGTAATCAGCGACCCCAAAAACCCCCGAGTAACAATTTTTAGTCGATTTTAAAATGTTTAAAAAAATCGTGATTTTTAACAATAATTTATGAATTTTTTTAAACTATAGGAATTTTTTTAACATGATCTAGGTTACATATTTTTAAAGCCCTATTCTTCCTGAAGAAAACGCACTAAATTTGACTCAAAAATATTAATTTTCGTCAAAGATATTGAGGATTTTAAAGGTGGGACGTATACGTCCCACCGCCCTTCAAAGGGTTAAAGAAATTATTTCCTTTTTCTCTATTGACTAAAAGAAATATTTCTTTGATTCAAATTAATTCACAAGAAAAAAATAATTTCTTTAAATATTATCAGCTTATTTGTTTCAAAAACATTTTTCTTTAGATTAAATATTATCAGTTAAAGAAAAACTTTCGTTAATTCGAAACATTTTAAAAATTAATTTTTTCGTAAAAGTAAATAAAATTTTTTTTAATACAAACAAATGTTATCTTTAACTTAAAAAATGATTGAAAAAAACGATTTCTTTGTTTCAAACAACAAATTTTTCTATGTGTACCTAACTAAATATATAGTTCATTAAAAAAAATTTATTTGATTCAAATAATCGATTACTTGTCTATTATGAAATAAATATTTATTTGGTGGAATTGAAATTCTTGATTTAAAAATTTAAATTATTGATTCATCTCTCTAAATTTGAAATAGCAACAATATGTTTACTAATTTGAATTAGTAACTGACATTTTTGCTTTTGAATTCACTATTAACTCATAAGTATCAAATTGCAACGAATTGATACCAAAAATGTGTATCAAATCACAAAATGGAGCCAAACTTTTTACATCAATTTGATACTTTTAGAGAGAAATACAATTTATTGGATTAAAATAAAAAGTATTTGATTCGAGTAAATATTTATTTGATAATAGACAACTATAATCAACTATTGGAATAAAATAAAGTTCTTTTTCAGTTTTATACGTAAATTTCAGAATTTAAACACCGTAAAAAGAAAATCTCATTTTAAGGGAAGAATGGAGTCTTATTTTAAGTTGGAAGCTTTTAGCTCTTCTAATATGTGCTGAAACTATATCTAAATTTCACGTTCTCTGTAAAATTAGATAAGTAAACATTTTATTTTCGCACAAGTTTAACTTTAAATTAGGACAAATCTTATTCTCGCGACTCAATTAATTTCAGTTTTATCTTAAAATAAGATTTAATTTTAACTGTGAACGTGCAAAGCGCAACAAGACAATTAAAATTAACAAAAGAATGCATTCCTGGAAGTTAATTTGAAGACAAAACTCTTGAAGAAAAACTTGTTTTAAAATGAGTTATTTCAAGACTTATATAAGTTTTTTGAATCAAAACATATATTTATAGCGATAAGGACGCAAAACAAATAGATAATACAAAAAAATTCCCAAATGCTTAATTTGGAAATTTATTTAATCCAAATATTAATTTTTTTGTCTAATAGATATAATTATTTTATAGATTCAGGTAGCAAACACTGAAGATTGTAAGTATACAATTGCAAGTACATAAATCATTGCAAGTATATAAATTACTCGCAAATTCAAGTATTTATTTTGCAAGTACTTAAAAAGTAATTACTGAGTAATATATGCGCAAACAAAATTTTTCTTCAAAACATAACAATGTTATGTGACACAACATCATTCCGTATTTACTATATAATTTTCCAGACACTCACAAATTTTCCAGCACCAAAAGAAATGCACTTTTACACATCACCTGCTTTTATTATGAATAAAATGGAAAGCGGCAAGTTTCCAATATAACTTTGCAGCCGTAAATTTGTAATCTTCCGGTTTCTCACTCATACGAATTGCTGCTATGGCCAAGTAAGGATGTTTCTCATCCAAATTTGGAAAATGAGCCATTTTTCTTCTGCTTTGTTTTTCACTGGATTTCCAAAATGTTTTCCATGAAAATGTGAGAGGCATTTTTTTTTAAATTTTATCTAATTGCATGTAAAATAAGATTTAGTGAAAGGGACTTTAAATATTTTTTCTGCGATATTATTTCAATTCAACTGATCTTAAGAAGAGACGGAAGCTCAGTGCGATGTTAAAAAAAGTCATGCTTTACATTAAAAAATTCCATTCCCCTTCTATAGTAAAACTTGAATAAAAGAATCACTTGTATTTTATTAGCTTGTACATTGTTTTTAAATCTCAACTTAATTCGTCATTTTATGAAAAGGTTTTCGAAAATATTTTTTCTCTATTTTTATAGAAAATATGGATTTTCGGACACAAACATTAATATTTTATTGAAAACAGTTTTATACTACCTATAATATTATTAAAAGTTTTGTTTTAATCAGAAAAAGGAACTGTATTAAATTCAGATAATAATAACACCTGTTCATTTTTTTAAATTGGATTTTTTTAAATTAAATTTTTTAAAAACTGTATTTTTCACATCACAGGATATTACTAGGCAAATAGTTTTCTAGGACTGAACAACATGTTACGTTGCAGGACTACCTTCAAGATTGTGTTAATTGATTTACTAAGTGGGAGAATAAGCGGAAAACATATCTTGAAATGAAGTAGCAATATATTCATATAATTGTGTTAACCTTCTAAATTTTTTAACTAAATGTCACAGCAACTTGAATATTTTTATAAAAAAAAATCTTTCGTTCACTTTCGTTGAAATGAAATTTTAAATTTAAATAAGATATGCAGGACATTAATATAAAACTGTTTTCTAAAAAATATATATTCTTTTATTCTCAAGTTCTTTTCGGTTATAAAAAAAAACCTTCAGAATAAAAGGATTAAAAATTAATTTTAAAAATAGTTTCTTGTCTTTATTATTATTATTATTATTATTATTATTGAGGAAAAAAGTGGATTTATGCAAATTTTATTTTACTTTTATTGCCCCTGTATATTGATTACCCGCTGTGACGCAGAACAAGTCGAGCAAACATTCTACAGGAATGCCTGTTTTATTTTTGTACACGTATAAATTATAAAAATTTGACAAATATTTTACACATGCATATGGAAAAATTACGAATTTTTTAAAATACATTTTCTTATTATTAATATTACCTATTTTTACATTATATAAACATATCCATCATAAAGTTATTGATTTCAAGTTATTTCTTATCTCGTCTTGGGATATTAAATTCTAAGAAAGATGCTGATTATTGAGTAATAATTTTTCATAATAATTCAATAAATCCAAGAGACACTTTCAACAAGAACTCTTTATTAATTTTGCCCATTTATACTGTATGAATTTCTTAATTATAAAAAATTTTATTCAAATAAACGATTAACTATCATTTAATATCTATCATCTATTATATACAAATATTAAATAAATATTTATATCAACTGATTCTTTTTTAAATCAATAAATTAAATGAAAATTAATTACTTATTAAATTTATCAAATTTGTTATTAATTTAATTTATTAAATTAAAATATTGGTATCAAATACTGAAATTATTCGCTCTAAATTTGAATTAGTAAAAATGTTTACTATAATTTGAATTAGTGACTGACTTTTTGCTTTTGAATTAGTAAAATTTACTAATAATTGAATTTACTTCTGCCTTTTTGCTTTGAATTAGTAAATTCAATTAATTTCACTAATAAATAGTAATTTCTATTAATTATTACATTATTAGTAAATTTTACTAATAAAAAAAGCAAAAAGTTTGTCAAATTATTATTGGAATTAAATGAACTTTTTTTCCATTGTAGAAAACTAAAAGTTTATATATTTATGAATATAATATGATTCGTAATTTTTTCGTTTTGTTAATATAAATTACCAAATTATGATAAAATTATTTTTAATTTTAGTTCTAAATAATTTTGTATATGAAGAACTGGATTTGTTGGACTCTTACCTTATTATAACAGACAACTTTCTTCGTAATAAAAAAATTTAACACTAAAGTGATTTGAGAAATTATTAACGTTTTAAACTCTTTAAATTCAATTTTTACCCTTTGTACCTTGATAAGTTTGTTGCTTCACATTTGTTTACAATAATGTTTACGTTTTTAAATCTGCATAATAAATTATTTACTCAAAAACCCATATGTAGTTCTGAGCGTTAAAATTCTGAACTTGAAAATCTCCCCGATAACAGTAAATTGTAGAAACAAGACTATTCATTTAAAGTCCACATTTTATACTCTACACATACTGAGGAGTCGAATTTACCGATACTAACAAAATTGTTTTATTGCGCACTCTTTTTATTTTCATAATATGTCCTGTTATAGTCAATAAAAATAATACTATTCTATTAGCATTTACTGTAGTTTTCAAGAAATGTTCCTTTATTCTTTCTCTGGTAATAATTGTGAATAGAGAAAATCAAAGATTGGAATAATTATTTTCTTAGTTTTTTATCTTTTGAGAGAAAGAAAATTTTCCTTTTCCTTTCTAATTATTTTCATATCTTAAACGGGAAATCCGCTTGATCAGTGCGTGTATTTTCCATGAGAAGTTTTCATTATTTATTTCGTAACAAACCTATGATTATTATTTACAGGGCAATTAATTAAATGAATAAATTAGAATTTAATTTCACTCTCAGCGTCTTTGTTATGTCTAATATTTTTCAATAGACAATAACAATAAGATTTACATGAAAATTTTCACATTTTATTGCTATATATTACAAAGTCTTGTACACAGAAAAAAATAAGTGTTAAATGTGTTGCGTGTAGTTTTCATATGGTGTTGTTTTAACACAATTTTGGTGTTATTTTAACCCCATTTAAAATGTATATTAATTTAACACCCTCCAGTGTTAATTTAACACACTCTATTGTTATTTTAACACCAATGTAGTGTTAAAATCACTCAGTGTTGAAAATGTTAAAAATTATTATTATTATTATTATTATTATTATTATTTTATTTTGTTAAAAATGTTGCGTGTAGTTTTAACACTTTTTTCCTGTGTAAAATTGGATAAAACTAAGTTTTGAAATCATAAATTCAAAAGAAACATTAATTTACAGAAATAAATTTTCTATTTTATATATTGCTTGTGAACATGAAGAACTATCATTAATGGAATGCAGTTTAAACGGAGTTGATCATCATAAAAAAACTATATAGAAAACCTGTAAAATGACTCAAGATTTTTTTCTCGAACAAATAATTAAGAAAATTTACCGAAACGTGGAAAAAAAGAAAGGAAATCCTCGAAGAAGGATAAAAAAAAATCTTAATGTTCGTTCCAGCACGTATACTAATTTCACGTCTAATTTCGGTCGATTTATTATCCGAAATTAGAGATTGTTCCTAATTTTAGTTAAAATTAGGGTTAATTATTCTTAATTACTATAATCTATCTGTGAAAGGATTCGAAGAACATTTTTTTTTGTTTTTATCAATTTTTTTCTAATGAAAATTTTTAATTTATATGCTAAAAAAATATTTTCAATTAAATATTATGACAATAAATTAAAATCTATTATACATCGGAAATATTACTTTCTTATAATCTTTAGCTCAAAAAGATTTTTAGATTCCTTTTTCTCCATGTATGAATCATAAAATCGCGCCTGACCTTCACAAGCTATACCTATCGATGCGAAAATATAATCACACATACAATATAAATTTTGAATCATAATAATCACTGATGCAAATAAATATTTTATGATTATATTCGTAGTAAAAAGCAAAAAGCTATCATAGGAAATTAATAAAAATTAAAAAATAAATAACTTCATAAAAAGTTATCTCATATAAAAAAAATAAAATGTCTAAAATAACTTCTAAAAAATATAATTGAATATACTTATAATTATGTGGCAATCTTTGTAATTGCGGCGAACAAATAAAATGTATATTTTTAAGTACGTATTGTATAATATGTATAAATGTTATATATGTTTGTTGTTTATATATTTTACAATTATCTTTCAATATATAATCGATGTTGTCGGTTCCAATCAGACAAACATTAGATTACTTGTAAAGATTTTGTCCGCATAATGAAGAAAGTTATTTATTGACACAAGATTTATCTCGTATAATTAAAAGTGAGGCTAATACCCTATTTATTGCCACCTTGATTGCAGTCGCTATTTGCAAAATATTTCACTTACTTTTCAACATTAGTTAGATGTGTCTCATTAACAATTTTTGATAAATTTAGTTTAATAATTAATAATTTTAATACAACAAACATTATTTATCAAACTTTTTTCACTTTAAAGAAGATATAAATATCATCACCTTATATTTTAAATAACGCAAAGAAAGTGAAAATGTACCACGAATAACATAAAATATTCTCAATTACTACCTTAATTCATGATCTGTTTTGTGCATTTCTTCTTTTGCTTTTTCTTCCTTTTCTTCGACAATTTTATGATAAAAGTTTTTCCACATAACTTCTTCATCCATTTTGTTGGGAGTATTATTGTTCACACTAATTGTTTAAAATTACTAAATAACTTTTGTGGTACACTTATATTTTCTACAACAGCATCCAGTCTAATAATTCATGCACGTCACGTTCTTCTTTTGTACGATGACATACCTATCTCGTTTTTCAAGTATCAAAATATTATGTGTGTCACTTGCTATTGGTTCGTTCAATTTGTTGAATTTCACTTTTACTTCAAGTGTCAAAGTTCATTTGGATAATAATTTAAGGAAACGTACAAAAAAATGTCACTAAATTCGAAATACCGGACAAAAAGTTTCATAAGCTGTTGAGGACAAGAATACCGGCTGTCACCCACACCGGGAGGTCAGACTAAATCACTAAACTGCTAGTAGGTAAGCTCCTTATCCGCCAGTCAGAGTTTCAACGTGTTTCGAACTTTCGAATCAGGTGGCGGCACCTCCTGGTCTTTCACAACCAAAGAAAGGAGAAAAATAAAATTCTAAAATACTTTTACGAGATAAATAAATAAATTGTAAAATGTTAACTTAAATAATATTTTTGAAACTATTTTTTTTTCTATTAACTTTTAGTAACGAATATTTATAAATGAAAACTGCATTCATAAAATAATGTTAATTGAAAATTAATCAAAAAGTATACATTGTGATTCAGAGCAGATTTAGAATATAACATTCATGCAGTGTGACATCATCTTCATCATCATCGCCACTATTAACATTTTAAACAAATGATATATCATAATTCTTGATATTTTATTGTTGTATGTAATTAAATCAATTGTCTGTCAACAAAAGCACATTTTAAATATTTTGTTTTCAAAAATAGTGTATTTTTTTTTATTATTTTATACTAACTTATTTACAGTAAAAAGAAAGTCCGTAAAGGTCCGTAAATTTGCTTCATGTCCGTAAAAGTCAGTTTTTTTTTAAAAAAAAAAGGTCCGTAAAGTCCGTAATTTGATTATTTTCAAAAAATTTAATAAAATTTTTTGCAAAATTTCAATTATTTTCAAAAATAACAAAATTTTTAGCAGGAATTCAATTATTTTCAAAAATTATCATAAATATTCTTCGCAAAAATTCTATTATTTTCAAAACTTTTAATAAAGTTCTTGAAAAGAAAGAATTCAATTATTTTCATAAAGAACAAAATTGTTAGTAAGAATTAAATTATTTAAACAATTTTTTACAAAATTCTTCACAGAAATTCAATTATTTTAAAAAATAACAAAATTTTTAGCAGGAATTCAATTATTTTCAAAAATTTCAAATAAAGTTCTTAGAAAGAATTTATTTATCTTTCTAATAAAAATTGATTTAAAAATGAATTTCAGTTATAATTTGAGATAATAATTGAATAATATTAAAAACATTTATAGCATGAAATTTTAGCAATAATTGAATTTTGAAAAGTTTGCAAATTAAAATTTTAAGAAAATTTTAATTTTTCATACTTTAATCAACAATTTTGTAGAATTAATTTTTTTTTGAAAAAATTAAATTGAATTTTTTTTAAATTCAGTTATTTTTAACTAATTGTCAGTAGAAATATTTCTATTTGAATTAGTGACTGACTTTTTACTTCTTAATCAGTTATTTTTAACTGATTCATATTTAGAGAATAAGATTGATAGATCTTAAATTACACAGTAAAAAGTAAATCTTAATTTAAGAGCTGCCTTAAATTCAACACTGTCTGCTATAATGTTAAAGGATACGAAAAACGTGCGTAAATTCAACATTGACGGTCTTAAAAATGTTGCATCTTAATTTAAGGCAGCTTTCGTGCCTTAAAATAAGATTTTCTTTTTACTATGTAAGATTTTTTATAGTGCTATTAAATTTGATTGGTTTTTGTTTCATAATCTTCTTATTCGAATGATAAAAGAATGATAAATGATAAAAAAACTAAATTTATACTTATTTTTATTTATTTATTTATAAATCTGATTATTTTTGCGAGATTTTTGAAAAATATCTCATTTTTATTTAAGTGGATTTTCACTGAAAAAATTCCAAAGCCTCCAAACGCTACTAAACATCACTCTTAGGATAAGATAATCTTATTTATGAATATGCGAGTAATAAAAATTAGAAACAATATTTCACAAAAATTTGACAGAATTGATGTTGTCTTACATATAAAATGAAGCAAAAGTTAGAAACTAGTGGTATAACAAAAATGAATCGTCTAAAATTCGTTCTACTTATTCAGCTGGGTGAGAACACTATTCACAATTTACACAGTAAAAAAATAAATCTCACTTTCAGTCCACTTTTCATTAAAACCCTTTACGTTAGAAGAATTTTAACTAAATTTTAATCTGAAGTGAATGATTTCAAGTCTCAAAGTTATGACTTAATTTATGCTTTTAAATTTAAAAATAGGCTACTTTTCAATCATTTTGGCTCAAAGTTGTAAACGATTTCAAACTTTATTTTTTCTGTGTATTTTATTTATTATTTACTTATAAAATCTTTATTTTTCTTCAAGAAAAATTCAACTTTTCTAAGGATGTCAAATTAAAACCAAATTGTCTCAATTTGATATTTTTAGAAAAACTGTGAGCTTAAATTTTAAGAAATTGTTCATTTATATCCTTAGATGATTGTATTAATAAAAATAAAATTAATATTTCAGTTACCGTTGCTCTTGTCAAGAGCAAACTCAACGATATTCAGAATCAGAAAATAAACAACGCCAAATTTTTGAAAACAGATAAAAATGCCATATTTGGAACATCTGCAGCAGAAGTAGAAAAATCAGTCAAATCGTTCATATTAACCCTAATAGATCCTCTAAAAAAAGGCCTATTACAGGACTTTCGGAAGACTTCCTTTAAAAGTAATTTCAAAAAATCAGTCAACATTTACACTCAAGTTGTCGTCGAAAATATACGAGCTTTTCGGAGAAAATTAAGAATTTTTAAAAGTAATAATTCCAGCGTTACAAAAGTGCCAATACCTGATGGAAACGATACTCTGATAAGTAACCTACTTGAAAATGGATTAACAGTTGCAACCGAATTTACAGACTTTATTATAGAGGGCAACGAAATCGGTACGAAATTCCTCTTCGGAAAACACCAATCTCAATTTTTTAAATCCCCAAAATTACAAATTATGGATTTTCTCATTTTTACGAGCGACTTTTTTGTCTACGTGGACTGTGCAATTAACGATACAAATATCAGAAAAAGTATAAAATACCTGTATTCGTATTCTCCAACAGCAGTAGTGGAATATTTGAAAAAGAAAATTAAAGCACCTCCGAAAAATCGTGTTTTCAATGCAACGGAAACTATCTGCTATTCTATTGACAAAATAATAACTGGTGGCTATAAGAAATGTATTAACGATCTAAACAATGTTTATTCGTGCATACAGCATCAAATTCCGATAAAGTCCTCACAAGAGTCGTCAGAAAGTTACAAAATTTTGAAAAGTTTGAAACAATCTTTTTCGAAAGACTGGATAAAAAGTCTACGAATTCTAGAACCAAGGTGTAAAACACAAGACCTACGATTCGAATGTGATTTTAATGGGAAAAAATCAAGTACCAAAAATCAAGTGAAGTACATAATTGAAAGTTTTATTGGTAGAAAAATAGAGAGTGGGTCTTCTTTATTAAAAATAGCGAACCGATTTTCAAAAGTGGTTTCAAAAAACCATGTGACGAAAAATTTGGTTCGAAATTGTTGTGATTATATTTCCATTTGGCGAGAGGGACAAAAAAAGAGGAGTGTGCTTAAGAAAGTTTCGAAGAAGAATCCTGGTTTATTGAAAACATTACAGAAAGTGACAAAATCGTTTGATAATTACAGAAAAGGAGTAGTTGAACAATTATTAAATACTGTTGCTGCATTCAATCAAATTCCTACTTATTTGGAGAAATCGTTAAAGAAGGCATTTTCTAACCAATCGAATCAGACACTTTTTGGTTCGATATTGATTTATTTGTCTAGATTAATAAGAGCAATTTTTGATCGCGACAGTCAATTGTCCACTCACAAGTCTGTTTCCTTTGATTATCAAAAGAATTCTAAAAGTCTTATCGTAATCCAAGAAGGTAATTTTTAAATTATTATTTTATGTCGTATTCTTATTTATAAAATAGTTCCAAAAAAATATTAATTTTTCACAAACTTTCTCAATTTTAAAACGATAAACGAACTTCGAACGCAGCAAAATTTACTACGAAAGAAGTAAAAGTTACCAGAAATGTTTTACTAGGTATAAAAGTAGTAAAAATTACTTAATATTTTTCTCAGTGAATTAGTAAATTTTAGAATAACTCGCTCTTTAGGTTATTAATTATAATCAATTTTTTATAATTTAACTCTTGAATTTTTTATGAGGATTAGAAAAAAAAATTCTGTACAAAAAAGTCAAGAAAAATCGTAACGTTGCGTTGTTTCAACCCTAATTTTATGCATTTTACAGTAAAATGATAGCATTACTTTCTTTACAATCCATTTTAATTTAATTAACATTTATATTGAAATTGAATACTTTGTTTTAGAATTTCCGTATTTACATTCGAAAATGTCAAATGAAGACATTTTTGACAACATGTTGCGAACGATGAAGCATCTTCGAGATCAACATTTGTCAAAGAATAAATCAGCTTTTAATGGAGGACTTACAAATATTTTATTGGTTTTCATGTTTCTTGAAACACTTTCTGCAGTTACATTATTAATTTCACAGAATATTAATATTTCACATGTAAATGAGCAATTTCCAGTGGAAAATGAAGGCATTCCAGAACTAGATCCAAATGAAAATGACAATGACGAAAATGAAAATGAAAATATTGATGATCATGAACAAGAAGTTGATGAAGAAGAAGAAGAAGAAGAAGAAGAAGAAGAAGAAGAAGAAGAAGAAGAAGAAGAAGAAGATCAAAAAGAAAAAGAACCTGCACTAAAATTCACAAATCGAAAAAAAAGATTTCTTTATTACAATTCTAATTTAGATGATCCAAATTTTCTGAATTCTAGCATACTTCTTCGTTGAAAAAGTTTTCTTGTTTAAATATCTTAAAAATGTATTTTGTATTGTTTGCTGAATAAAATGTACAGGTTTAATTTTACTATTTGTATATTAGAATTTTACTACAAGAAAAGTAAATTTAAGTCCATACAGAAAAAAGAAAGTCTGAGACTGTTTACATCTTAATAAGTTAAAACCAAAATATGATTAAAAATTACTCTCTAAATTTGAACCAATAAAAATGTTTAATAAATAATTTGAGTGCCTGAATTTTCGCTTTTGAAGTAGTAAATTCTGCTTATAAATAGTAATTTTCTACTAATTTGTCAGTAAAATTTTAGTAATTCAAAAGCAAAAAGTCAGTCACTAATTCAAATTATCAAAAATTTTTAGTTTTACTAACTCAAATTTAGAGAATAGCTTATTTTTATGATTTTAGATTAAATCAATTTTAAGATTTAAAATCATATATTTCAGACTAAAATTCAGATAAAAATTAATTCTAATGTAAACGGTTTTAGTTAAAACTGGGCTGAATTTAAGATTTATTTTTTTGAGTGCATAAAACAACTGTCAATTTTAACAGAGAAAATATAATATTTGTCAATTTTGCTTCGTTCGAGAAAAATATTTTCCGTTTAAAAAATTTCAGTGAGATTTAAACATATCTAAATTGACTGACATATTAATTTACTACCTTCATAATTGTTATCACCATTTATTTCAAAACTAGAACCATTATTATCAGAAAAAAACTAAATCTCTGCAGTTTAGAGATATCATGCAAGTAAATGAGGACACTACAGATTTTTCAATTCCAGAGAATTTTCAGTTAGTGACACAATTGCTATCAGTTAGGAACCGAAAGTTGTACAAAGGTAGGTAGAAGTCAATTTTATATTTTTTTTATTAAAAAACCCCCCTTAAATATACAATATAATTAAAAAATATGTTTTTCTATTTTATATTAAAACAAATAACTGAAAAGAGAATAATATAAAAATAGAAATAAAAGAAAATAGAAAAAATGAAACAATGTAAATTGAAGAGAATTGAAATTGAAATGAAGAGAAAGGTAAATTACAGTGATTAGAACTTAAAAATGTATTTAAAAAATCCATTTTTTTACAGTGACCTACAATTTTTCAGTGTTATTATTTTTAGTTAATAGTTAATCTTACTTTGAAAAGTAGCATTTGTAAGTGTGGATTTTATGATTCATAAAAAACGCGTATATCGTGACCCATAAATTATCGTTACCTATTGGACTCTTCATAAAGATTATATTATACATAGAACTTTTGTTGGTGTTTTGTATTCCCTAGACACTTCTTTGTCAGTTTATCCCACTTTTAAAAGAATGAAACCGGGCCTTTATTTACTAGGTGGAGGTGGAAAAAATCTTCAGATGTAAAACATCACTTTGAAAATGAGGAATACTTTCAGTCTCGTCTGGATTCTCGGTAAGCACTTTTAATAATATTACACTCTTTTTATTATTTCAAAAGTGATAAGAAAATTAAAATGTTTTCATCATTAAAAATTAAATAAATAAATATTAAATCTACTTCTTAATAATTATGGGATTTTTATGTCATTTTCATATTTGAAGAAATAATCATTGTTTGCGCGAGTGCACTGAAACTTCATAAAAACAAGACAATCTCGCATGCACAAGCTAAAATCGTCGGAGGACAGAGATTATCAATCATTGATCGACCGTACATGGTAAATGAAAAATTTATTATTTTTAAAGTAAAATTTATTCATTTTTCAAGTAAATGATGCTTTTCAAAAATTAGCTTTCTGTTCATCTCAGACAAAAGGGCTTTCAATGTGGTGCTTTTATTGTGTCGGAAGAATGGGGATTAACTGCACAGCATTGTTTGTAAGTATCTAAATATTATCTACTAAATAGTTAATATTCTTCTATTTTAAAATTCAAATTAACAATTTCAACATTATTCAAAATATTTTTCTATTTTTTTTTTTTTTTGAAGCAGACATTTTAAATTTTTAAATTTTTACTTTAGGTTCGTATTCAACGAGCTCAAAAACATACGAATATTGTAATTAATTAAATTAAATTAAATTAAAAATAATTAGAGGTGTGCAAAAAGCTCGAATAGCATGGTCGAGCTCGAGCCAGGCTCGAGTTTTAGTTACTCAAAAATATTTGAGTGCTCGAAATTATTTTAGGTTTAATACTGCACGTGTCGGATGGAATTTGGTTCAAGTTCAAATTGATTCTGCTCAGCTCTGCTAGAAAAACGAAAAGCTTGAAATACTCGATCGAGCTTTTTGCACAACTCTAAAAATAATAAAAAATTATAAAACCATTTAACCCCCAGAAGTTTTGATTGAAACTGCTTTTGAGTTTCAAGGGGCACACCTAGTGTGAGTGACTGAAAAAAACGGTGATTTTTAGGAATTTTTTTCAGGGAAATTATTGCTTCTAATTTTTTTTAAAGTTTTGTACATGTATATTTGTATAAATAGTGAACATTTTGTAGTTTTCTTAAAAAAAATATCTTTTTTTTAAAAAAGTTATTCGCTATCTCCTGAGTATGCGAAAAAAAAAGTTCTCCCACTGCTGCAGTGATTGCGGCCTTCTCAGTGACCTAAATCAAAAAAATCAAAAAGATTATTAAACTAGATGATATTTGCCGTACAATGACCCTCGGATCCCTCGGATGTCAAAAAATATTGAATTGCAACAAAATGGCGGAGTTTTGAAAAAGCTTTTAAATTTCGCCAAAAAAATCCGATGGTTTTTGGCATCCCAAAATTTTATTTTTCATCCAATCAAAAAACTGGAGCCTCATTGTACGGCAAATATCTTCTAGTTTAATAATCTTTTTGGTTTTTTTGATTTCAGTCACTCAGAAGGCCGCAATAACTGCAGCAGTGGGAAAATTGGTTTTTTTTTTATATAGCGAATAACTCTTTAAAAAAAAGATATTTTTCTTTGAAAAAATTACAAAATATTTCACCTGGAACAGCGATAATTTTCTCTAGAATAGCGAAAGTTTTAACTGAAATAATTAAAAATTTCGCATTTGTAATAAAATTTTGTAATTCGAGAACAAAAATAAGAAGCTAAACTGATAAAAAAAACTACTCCGATCGATGGTTTTTAAGCTAACGGTTAACTTTTTGAAAAATAGTCCAATTTTCCTGGAAATTGTTACTCGGGGCCATATTGGATTCGCCATTTTGGATTTTGAAAAACGAATTCGTAATGAGCGACCTCAAGCATTGAAGGGTTTAAAAAAAATTTGTTTTACCATTTTTCGTCATGAAAACTTAATCTTTACTACATTACTACAGTGTGAAGGGGTTAATTGGGCCATTTATCAAATTTTAGCAAAATCATGGACCCGAAACAGTACGCAATTCGAGCAGGATCGGATCAATTTCAAAGAGGTGGATCAATACACCGGGTGACGGAAGTTGTTGTTCGTGACATTTCTTTATTATACGATAAAATTCCACTCTACGATATTGCCCTCTTCAAAGTCTCGCCAAAATTCAGATTTTCCTATTTCATACAACCGGCAAAATTACCGCCTGTGGATTTAGACTACGATCCCCCGATACTTGTCGTTTCGGGCTGGGGAACTTCGGGAGCATCTTCTGGAGTTCGAGTTTTGAAGAAGGTAAAGAATAATAATTTACATAATTTGAATAATAATTTCAATAATTAATTGAATTAAGCACAGTTTTTCTAAAGGATATCAAATTGAGAAACACCTTAAGGGTGTATAATAGTAATAAACAAATTTCTTTTCGGAATGGACATAGTTTGATAATTTTTCCAATAATTAATTCTAGAAGGGAAAAGCACTAGTGTCAACGTATTTAATGGCAGCTCGAATACCATTCGTCAGTCATGAAAAGTGCCTTTCAGTATATCCCGAAGTTTTGAAAAGTGATTTGCACATTTGTTACGGAGGTCGTGGTGTTGATGCTTGTACAGGTGATTCAGGAGGACCACTTGGGGACAGGCACACTGTTTATGGAATTGTTTCTTTCGGATATGGTTGTGCACAACCACAAATTCCGGGAGTTTACACGCGACTAGCAACCCATAGAGAATGGATTCGAAAAATAGCGAATATATAATTTCATGTTACATTGATTAATGTTCTTCTGATTATCTCATCTCTAAATCTAAGTCAGTGAAATTTCACTGAGAATCTGTGACTCCATTCTTACCATTTCAATCACTAAAATTTTTCTGATTGTTAAAATTTAGAAAATGTTTAGAAAATGACTGCAAATAGTGATGCCTCAAGTCATTTGAGAACAAGAAGAAGAAAATTTAAATTCAAGTTGCAACATATTGAAAATTATTTTTAATTGTCTAATCAGTAAAAAATGACTGATATTTCAATCAATTTTAACTTTCTTCCAGTTAGATTTTACTGAAAGTATTTTTTCTATTTTTTACTTTCAGAATAGTCACTGATTTTCAGTTTAATTTCACTGATGATTCGCTGTTTTAGAGAGTATACGTATATCTAATCAAAAATGGGTCTCTATAAGCAGCATGTGACTTATATGTTAACGGTCACGTGATCGTGAAACTTTATGAAATGTCACGTAAAATAATTATTAGATGAGCTCACATTTTGTAAAATATAGTCTTACATTGAAATAAAATAAAAATAAAAATGCAGTGAGAAAGCTCGAAGGAAGCTTCAACCAAAATATTTTGAAAGCATAATTTGGCAGAAGATCTTATGTTGTATAAAGTAGTTCGTGTGACCTAAAAGTCACCTACTGTTAAAAACCCGAATTTTTAAAAATTTTTGTAAAAGTTAGAAAAAGGTGCATAATGATATTAATTTTTAGCATTAAGGGCATTTGAACCATTATGATGTCACAATTTGTTCAAAGTTGATCTAAAATTGTGACGTCTATTTTAAATTCGCATTGCATTGTAAATAATCAAAATTCATTCAATTTTCGCCTACTACAAAAAATTTTATTCTAAATTTAAGAATTTTGGTTCCCATTCAATAACAATGAAAGAAAATTTATTTGATTTAAATAACCGATTACTTGACTATTAGAAAATAAATATTTACTTGACTCAAAGCATTTTTATTTGAATCAAATATGTAAACTGAATTTGAACCAATAATTTCTGTAGTTAAAACAAATGTATTAAAGCAAATTATTTACCATTATTTACCACCATTTATTTGATTCAAGTCAAAATTATTTAGTAGAAATGAATATTTATTTGACAATAGACAAGTAATCGATTATTCGAATCAAATATGTATTTTTAACAGTGAATAAAATCGTCTACTTCTTAATTATCTAATTAAAATATAGAACTTTTATAAAGTAAAAAATATTCAAATTACATATATTTTTAAATTCCTCTTTTGCTCGCAATAAGAATTATTTATCTCAACTTTAGAAGTTTGTAATATTTAAAATCCTATATCTTATCTGTGTGAAAAGAATGTATATACTATACTAACCAAGAAATTCTAAAATTAAGAACAAAATTTTAAATTAGACAAAAATTCAGTATTCGAAGTCTTCGACAAAAATTATATTGTACAAAATAAATATTATTTATATTACACATTTTTTATCTTATTTTACCAAAAGCATCGGATACTTGTTTTTAATAAATTCCATTAATTATTATATTTATTAGATATGTAAAATAAATAATTATAAGTAAATTTAATTATAAAATTATAAAAATATAATAAAAATTTTATTAATACCCTTGTATACAAATAAATACTCAATTCGACGGTAAAAAATACCATCATAATGATTGAAAGCATTAGAATAATTTATTTGAATTTATTCACCTGAATTAAGGGACAAAAAACCACCTGCTCCACACGCGACAGAGAGTGCTTTATTCATATAAAGGGGAGATTTAAGCACCCTGTCAATTTGCAACCACAATAATTATGAAAATGAGTCCAATATTGTTCTATTAAGTCTTAAATTTATTTACGATTTTTTTATGGTCAATAATTATAATAATGAAAAATTGTTTAAAATTCTACGCTTTATATTGTACGTAAATTGAAAGAATTTTGAAATTACTGAAAACTTTCACAAATAAAATCATAAGACTTTCCTTAAATCGTGCATTTTAAAGAGGAATATGAAAACGAGTTACAAAAGAGGCATTCGAATCACGAACCGTGGTCCCTTCAATGTTCAGGTCCGATGAGCGCGGGAAGGACATTACACGTGCTGCGCCACACGTAAATGAACTTTTACTGTATGTTTCAGGTGCACATTTAAAAAGCCCTACAGTACCGTATGAACAAATATTTCTATTTTCTATTTCTATTTTTCAATATTATTTTTAATTTTTCGCTCACAACATTCGACGGAAGAAAATAAAAACGTTGCTTCGCAACTATTATATTTTGATACGTTTTTTGTCTCAATTTGATATCTGCAGAAAAACAACTTTTTTATTAGGTACACTTTTTCACTTATTAACATTATTCATTATAGGTATTGAAAAAATTTGTGGTGGAAACGAACTAAAAATTACAATTTCATTATACAGTTTAGTACTTTTTTAAAAAAGTTTGATTGAAACAGAAAACTTATTTAAATATTTTTAAATATTATTTAAATATGTACTCTCTGAATTTGAATTAGTCAAAATAATTTGAATAAGTAGCTGACTTTTTGCTTTTGAATTAGTAAAATTTACTAATTCAAATTTAGAGTGTATGTTTAAATATTTATAAATATTTATTTAAATATTTTTAATAACTTTATTATCTAATAATTAATAATAATAAATAAAAAAAATAATAAAATTTAATTGAAATCGTCTTTTAAAAATATGTAAAGAGTCCATGTTTTCAGGTGGCTTATTACGCTACTGCTAGTGGAATAATCAACTGTACCTATCTATCATTTACCCGGTTGAGTCACAGTCTGTATTTCCCTATGTGAAGAATTACCAGTTTCCAGGGGGTTTCTCGAGTATACTGTGAAATCAATATTTTAGTGTAAAAACAAATTTCTTTTATTACAAAAACATGGACTTTCCCAACAATCTTAATGATAGACTTGTAATTATGCATTTAATCGTAACAGCATTAATCTAAATAAAAATAACATTCGTCTTGTAAAATGATATTCTATATCAATCCATTCATTAAATTAATTATGAAGACGCTAATTCAACGCAGACACTTTTTTTGTTTCCATTTACAAAAATTTACATATTTCTACACAATTTTAAAATAGTTGCAAAAAGTTGGTTTACTTTTTCTTTATAAAAATTTGTAGAAATGTAAATGTTAATAGGTAGTTTAGTTTATTTTTGTATTTATGTAATTGTTTAGAAAATTATTCTTTTTCCTTAATTAAAACGCAAATGAACCTATAAAGTTTAAAATATTAATTTGTGTACATCTGAAAGTAATGTATATTATTATTGAATTTTTTTTAACTTGATATACCAAGGAACCAAAGAGCAGCTGAAGTTTTCACTGAAAAAAAAAATTAATTTGATTCAAGTAAACGATTATCTGTCTATTATCAAGTAAATATTTATTTTTATTTGTATCAAATAATTTTTATTTTATTCAACTAAATGATATTTGCTTCAAATACTGAAATTATTGTTTGAAATACTGGAATTTTTGTTTCAAAGTTCAAACCCAATTTGATTTGAATAAAAATTGTTTGATTTGATTAAAAATTATTTGTTTCAATTAAATATTTATTTGGGGTTTAATAGGCAAGTAATTGATTATTTGAATCAAATCAATATTTTTTCAGTGTATAGGGTATTAAAAGAAACCTACTTTTTATTTAAATACCCAAATTTGAACTTGAATGGTAAAATTGAGTAGCAATAAAATTTTTCCAAGTAAAATTATTCATTGAAATAAGTTTTTTCACGTGAGACCTTGTCTTGTAGTTACTTTGCTATTTCCAATCACCAATAATTAAATATACATTATCCTTCTTATACAATAGCAGATACAGTGTTATTACGAAAGGACCTGAAATATCTAATTAATTTGTTCAAAAAAACATTCCTTATCCATTCCTTTTTCCAACTTACCTTGTACTAGAGTCAAATTTCATCCGAAAACTTTTCAAAATTTCTCGCTTGATCTTGAAATATAATCCACAACCAATTTGTTCACTACTCTCTTCTTCAATTTCTTCAAATTGCACTTGATTTTCATTGTTATTTACTTTACTTTTCACTTTCTTTTTTCTCAAAGTTTTTGGCGATAAAGGTTCGAAACTCTTCAACTCACTAAACTGTTTGAAGTATTTATAGTAATCTTCACCTAATACAGTGTCGGTAATAATTGAAAGATGTTTATTATTTGCGTAAGAATCGTCTTTTTTAAATTCCCTACTTGTATCGAGTTCATCAATGTTCTTCTTCTTCAAATTTTTCTCCATAAATGTCTTTGATTTCTCAAAGGCACTCACCAATTTGGGCTTTGGCTTCGACTTTGAGTGAACTTTCTCAAAAATTTGTATCATCTTTTTTTTATGAAATTATATTACAGGTGAGGGGGTTACTTTAACATTTTGTAAGTGGCTAACTAATTTTAATTAGCTGGGGATTTAAACAACCCGGCTCATGGTAAAACTGAAACTGAATGGTATCGTAACAGAACAAGGTACTAACAGAAGAGGGAGTGATTTCATGGTAAATCCAAGAGTCGAGTCATTGTACCTTCCCACTCCTAGGACTTTTCTCCCCTCTTTATTATTTTTTAACCACTTTGGCGGTGTGACGCCAAAATAAAGGCGTCAAATGATGCCAAAGAATAGTTGGAATGGGCAAAAAAGAGTCAAAACTATTTCACGGTTATTAATATCATATTTTTCCCCATTGTTACTTTGGGCCTGCGGTTACGCTTGAAGCTTTTATTGGCGACATTTCTCCGAAGTCGTTAAGAGATTATTAAATATTTTATTGTAATTAATTATAATGTAACCATAAATAAACAATTTTTCATAGTTTTTCTAAGGATATAAAATTGAGACAACAAAATTTACCAAAATTGTTGTGATGCACCGTTTCGAAGCTATAATAGTCTCAATTGTACAAAAACTGTGTTGGAAAGAATAAAAACAAGAATAATGAAATAAAATAAAGAAGGTGACATAAAAAGTAGAACAAGATTTTTTTAATACTCCGTCTAAATTGTATTTCTTATCAAAATCATCATAAACGAGAAGATAAATATATTTTCGCATGCCTGACTAATAATTTGATTAAACAAACTTGCGACATAATTTATAATGTTTAATTTCTTTTACATATTTTTTTCTTCAGAAGAATTTTTTCCCTGTTACCTATAAGAAACAAAAAAAATATTTTAGCTCACATACTCTATTGAATTATAATTTATATAGTTTACAAGACACTGAAAAACAATTGATTCAAATAACTGACTACTTGTCTATTATCAATCGAGTTATCAGATAAATATTTACTTGAATCAAATAATTTTGATTTAAATGTAATAAATTATATTCGAACCAATAATTTCAGTATTTAATTGATTTAAATAATAATTATTTGTTTCAAGTAAATATTTATTTAATAACAGACAAGTAATTTGTTAGTTGAATCCAATAAATTTTCTTTTAATAAAGAAATAAAAAATCTAATTAATGAATAAAAAACTTATTTGTAATATTAAAATTACGTAAGTGGATTCCAATTGTGATGAAGTGCGAATTTTCTAACATTTTTCTCCCATTATTGTTTGAAACTATTAAAAAAAATCCAACAGTAAAAATTTTAAAGAATTGTTTACTGAAAGATACCCTTTTTCTTTTGTTACAGCTGTTTGAATATACAAAATGCAAAGCACCACGTTTTTCTTGTTCAATATAGGCTGAACAATACCTATCGAGATATGACTTGAATTAATAATTATTTTCATTTGAAAGATACTTAGATCAATACATTTATTTTTAGCTCTCACAACAAAGTTACATACTGAAATAAAAACTAAAAAAAATTCATTTTTTGCAATTCTAGATGTGAATATTATCACACGTATTATAACACGAAAGTTGAATTCATATATATATATATGTACAACCATTTCATATTATGTAAATTTATCCAAATATACGTCGCGACGATTTAAATTGAAACACAAATTAGGTTCTGCTTAATTCTTTTCCAGACATTGTTTAAACAATACACTGAAAAAAATTGATTCAAATAACCGACTACTTGTCTATATTCTCAAATAAATATTTACTTGAATCAAATTGTACCTATTCGAAATATAAATTGTACTTGAAGCAAATATATGAATTGAACCATTTAATTGATTTTAAATAAAAATTATTTGATTCAAGTAAAAATGGCGACATTTCAAAAATTTTCTGGAAAATTGAAATTATTGGAAATCTAATGAAGAATAGGAAAAAACCAATATAATTGAATCTGAATGCATACGCAATGCAAAAGTAGAAAATACACAAGTATTAAATCATATATTGACGAGAGTTGCAAGAAATGAACCGTTAATTATAGGTTTGCAGCCTCCTCAATAAAACAGATAGAGTTCTTGGAGAATATCTATTAATACTGAGAGAGAAGCATGAAATAAAAGATATATTTTCACGTCGCTGAATTGCCCAGAAACTAATTGCCCTTAATTGAACTTTTAAATAATTTAATTCACTTTTATGCTTCACTTTTATTCATAGTAATATTTTTTTTCGTTTTAATACATATAATTTATTCAATATATTGATATAGTCTGCAGAAATAAATTTTAGTTTTATAATTTCTTTTTAAATTATTAATATAAACTATTATATATTATTCATACATGAAAATTCACCATAATCTATAAAAGCTGGTTTTTTAATCTCTAAATCTGTTTTAATTAATATTTTACTCTAAATTTTAATACTAACCCGTGGGTCGTGTTCACTATCACTCAAAATAAATATAATTTGTATATAAATTGATAGATATTTTTCTTTATATCAATATTATAAGACATTATAAGGGTCATTAATGATATTTTAGAAAATAATTGAATAATTAGTTAAATTATTTACGTATTTTTACCGATATGCAGTTAGAAGTAGAAGCAGAAAAGTTTAAATATTAAGGTACTTGTAAAATTTAATTAACTTAACTTCAATTATTTAAATTAACTTTAATTGACTTTTGGTGCTAGAAATCAGACGTCGCTAATTAAAAAATTAAATAAAATTTTTCTAAATTAATCGTTAGAGTGTGTATTTTATGTTGTTGAATATTTAAACTTGAAATATAAAACTGTCATTTAATTAAATAAAAAATTGTAAGATACGTAGGTATTACTTTTCTCTTTAATTTATTTATTATTGCAATTTATAATAATTTATTTATTTTATTACTTCCTCATAGAGGAAGTATTGTAATAGGTACCAAAATTTTTCGAGTTCGATTTTTTGACATATGTTTATGTTATTTAACCTCAGTATCGTGTGTGTGTAAACATCACATTTTCATAAATATCTCGAAATCATGAAGAGCTTTTGGGTTGAATTCTTTTAAAATTGTAGATCTCAAGTGCGGACACAATATAAGAGGTATTTTCAGCCCGATTCATAAAGTTTAACAATATTTTTTTTGGATTTTTAATTTTTCAAAAAATTGTTTTTTGCCCATAACTTTTAAAAAATGTTAGGACACCTATAAATGTTTTTTCATAATTTTGTAGAGTTTTTTAGACGCATCTTTTGAGCCCTAAATTAGACATTTTTCGTCCATATTGACCGGAGATATTAAACTTTTAAAAATCAAAAATTTTGGAAAATAAGACTTTTTTGAAAATTTTGTTGAAAAATGTAGAAGTAATTTTAAAATTATCATTACCAACTTGCAGAGAATTAAAAAAATGCTTCGATTGACCTATTTTTGAAGCTAATTCGATAATAAATTTCGAAATTATTGATATGTTAAAAACCAAAAATTGTGGAATATGACATTTTCTCAACTTTTTTGTTTGAAAATTTTTGTTTAACTATTAAAATATTATAACTATCTTACAGGGTATTTAAAAATACATTGATTGAATCAAGATTCAATCACTTTTACCATATCTATAAAAAGTTATTCATGTACATATTTCTATTATTATTATCTCTATATGAGGAAGCAAAGTGTTCATGAAATGAGCACCAAAATTATAAAAAAAAATATACAACTTGGCAGCGGTTTTTTTTATTCAGAGACACATTTTGATTGCGTATATATAGAGAAAATGAATCCAAAAATAAATTATTTTGAACATTTCTTGGCGTGAATTTCAAGTGAAATTTTTTAATACCATATAGTTAACATTATTATTTTTGGTTCTAATTTATATTAATATTAAGGAAAGGAATTTATCATTCATTATTTAAATTAATATTAATCGATAAAAATATACTGCTAATTATTGTTAATTTTCGCCTGTAATAAGTAAATTAAACATTTATTATAACTACAATGGATAAGAAGGATTACAAAAATAAGGGCTGCTTTCTGGGCTTATTCTCTATTTTAAAAAATCAATAAGCTCTTCAAACTTGCATTCCATGAAAACGGATGGCGCTGTTATCTTCAATCATTAAATTAATAATATTACGTTTTACGTTATTGTCCGATTATGTTACACATTATAACCTAATTATTTATAATTATATTGCTGTTATCTCCCAAAAAATCTTTTTTTTATACTTTTGCTTATTGTTTAGTTCTTTTTTTATACTTAATTTAATTACCTAATATTAATAATATATATACTAATATTTGATATAATGGGTAATAAAATATTTATAATACAATTTTTCCGTTAAAATATGGTATAAGAAAGGTTTCATCTACATACAACAGCTAAAAATTTCACTAGATTAGCCAAATTTTTAGTTGCTTCAGTTAAGACTTTCGCAATTTTAGAGAAACTTATCGCTGCCCTCCAGGTAAAATTTTATTTTTGTGAAAATTTTATCAAGCCTCGCCTGTTTTCTTAAACAATGTTAATTTTTATCTCTTTATTGTTGAACGTAATCATTCACTACTAAAAAAAATCCACAATACATATTTAATATAACAAATAACGAGAATCAAAAGCTAGTTTTCATAAATATTATTAGCGAAAACAAAATATTATTTTAAATTGCAGTGCAAATCCATTTGGGGACTTTAATTGGCGTTGGAATATATCCTTTTAAACGATGGCAAAAAGGCCATGTAAAAAGGTTTAAAGGGTTAAATATGATAAAATCCGGTTTCAGATTTAATCTGCCCACCTGAAACTCAACTGTAACAAACATCTCGTTTGCTTTAAAGATACAGTTAATTAATAGGAAAATTGATTTTTTCTTTTTGACGGATTAACAACGGACAAATATAATTGAAAAAGTGATATGAAATAATTATTGAAGAAAAATGAATAAAGAAAGTTTAATTAACATATTTTGAGGAATAGACGTTCTGCTGGAATGAACATTTAAAACGGGCACTTGAGATGAAAGACTGCAAATGATTCTCATGGATATGCGGAGACTCTGTTACTGTAAAAGTAGTATTCGAATAAGTTCAAGAGGGTCTTTTGTCGTGCGTCGTTGGTCGCTAATCTGTCTAATCTGCCCTAAATGAAATTCTTTGCCTTCGTTCCGCTGCCACGTTTGAGTAGGAGGAACCACTTGACCGGGGGTTGCTAAATTGATATCATCCAGGATGATGTTCCAAGGGTGCAAGCGAATAACTACAAACAAGCGATATATAATTCCTCTAACTGGCTACCGCATATTTCTGACTCTTATTTGGCTCCACATTGGCGTAGAAAACACTATTTAATTTTCAAAATTCTTTCAATTATTTCAAGAACAAGTGAAAATTTACTGCATAAATTAAACTTTTCGTAAATTCACTTTTAACGTTTTAACTTAAAAGTATCAAATTATGCAACAAATACCAAAAATGTGGATCAGACAAAAACTGATCCAAATTTTAGGCTTCAATTTCATCCATTCATTGAAGAAATTAAGTATCTTAAAAATGACTACAAAGTTACTTTTTTAAGATATATGTACTTCTTTTTGCAATGTTTTAGTGTCAATTCGATACTATCAAGAAAACTGTGTTGAATTTGTTTCCTGGTCCCTTAAAAACATTTTGATACTTTAAGTATTCGATAACTAAAAACCCTCATCGTCATTTGAATTTTATCATAGTTTATTCAGAGTCGTTTACTGTATATTTAAAAATATCCATAAATATAAATTAAATTCCATAAATTCAATTATTTTCAAAAGTAATAAAATTCTTCGCAGAAATTCAATCATGTTCAAAAATTAAAAAAAAATTCTTGTTATGATTTCAATTATATTTATAAATAATAAAATTGTTCAATCAATTTAATGATTTTCAATATTTTCTATTTTCATAAAATTTTGCGAAAGATTTCAATTACATAAAAGAAATTTTGATAAAATTCTACGAAAATATTTTTATAAATAATGAGTATTTCATAGGAATTCAATTATTTCAAAGTTTTTTTTTTTTTAAATTTCTTCACAATAATTCAATTATTCTTATAAATTGTACCATTTTTCATACAAGAATTCAATTATATTCAAAAATAATAAAATTCTTCTCCAAAATTCAATTATTTTAAAAATTTTAATAAAATTCTACGCAAACATTTTATTATGTTAAAAAATTTTTAAAAATTCTCGTCAAAATGTTAATTATTTTTATAAATAATAAAATTCTTCTCCTAAATTCAATTATTTTTAAAAATTTTAATACAATTCTTGGCAAAATTTCAATTATTTTTTATATAATTTTAATCGAATTCCTCGAAAAAATTAATTATTAGTAATAATTATTTAAAAATTGGACAAGTGCGAGTTGTACTCGCACTGCAATGGCGGGTTCCGTACACAAATATTAAAACAATACTTGCAACATTTATCGGTAATTAGTAGAATTAAAATAAAAAAATAAAAAAATATATTAAAATCATTTGATAAAAAAAAATAACTAAAAAAAATTAAAGTATTGTATATATCTAATATTGTAAACAATAATAAGCAGAGGAACAAAATTTTCAAAATTTATTATAGTTCCTCTGCTTATTATTGTTTACAATATTAGATATATACAATACTTTAATTTTTTTTAGTTATTTTTTTTTATCAAATGATTTTAATATATTTTTTTATTTTTTTATTTTAATTCTACTAATTACCGATAAATGTTGCAAGTATTGTTTTAATATTTGTGTACGGAACCCGCCATTGCAGTGCGAGTACAACTCGCACTTGTCCAATTTTTTTTTTATTTTTAGTTAAGAAATTAAAGTCAGAAAACAATCTCTCATTTATTCTCTTAAAATTTCACTCTTTTCCTTAAAATATTTAATGCCACGTGTTTAAACTAAAAAAAATTTAAAAAATTTTTTTTTTTTGAAAAAAAATTTAAAAAAAAATTTTTTTTTGATTTTTTTTCAAAAAGTTTCTTAAATAAATTTTTTGTCGTCAGACTGTAATAATACACTAGGATACCAATTTTCAGCTCATTAAGTCAAATAATGTAAAAGTTAGGAAAAAAAATTTTTTTTTTTTAAATTTTTTAGTTTTTCCTTGACAACGCTATGGCCATCATTACACATCAAGTTTTCTATATTTTTCCTGTAATATTCGAGTAAAAATACACCAGCATGCAAAATTTCAGCTCTCCATGTCGAAAAGTTTAGAAGTTAAGGGGGGGGGGGGGAATGATCACTTTTTATGCATTTTTGGCCAAAAATCTTGTTATTTGCTTGACAACGCTATGCCCATCACGTCCAATCACATTCGCTATATTTTTCCTGTAATCTACGTGTGAAAATACATATCTGTACCAAATTTGAGCTCTTTAGGTCAAATAGTTTAGCCGCTAGAGGGGGGGACACGATTTGGCTACGGACAACAGAGTCTCACCAATAGGGTTCCGCCGATACACCGTAGGTGTACGGAACCCTAAAAACTTATTAAAATTCGTCAAAAAAATTCAATTATTTAAAAATTTACTGATAAAATTCTTTATAAGAATTCAGTTTTATGAAACATTCAATTATTCAAATTAAAATTTTTGAAAATCTGATTTTTTTATACCTTATTTAACAATATCTATTCTGTGGGATTAATTTTAAACATTCCTCGAAAAATGTAATTATTCATAAAAATTTTATTAAAATTCGTCCAAAAAATTGAATTTTAAGAAACATTCAAGTATTCAATAAATTATTTATTTTTGTATTTTTAAATAATTGAATTCTAGTAGAATTTTCTAATAAAAATTGATTTAAAAATTAATCCAGTTAATATTTTAGATAATAATTGAATATTAAAAGCAATATAGCGTGAAACTTTTTACAAATAATTGAATTTTGAAATTAATTTTTTATGAAAAAGTTTAATTGCATTTTTTTTATAAATTAAGTACCTAAATATTATTTGAAGTTTTTATTTTCAAACATATATTTAATTGAAGAATTTACGAATAATTGAAATTTTGTAAAATTGAATATTGTAAACAAATGGATTTGAAAATTGTCAAAGAATTTTTTTTAAAAATTATTGAAAATAATTGATTTAAAGAAGAATTTTAGTTGAAAATTCTAGAAAATAATAATTGAATTGAAATGGTGAAAATAATTTTGAAGAAGTTAAAGTAACAATATTCTTATAATATAAAATAATGATCTTCGACTCGGAGTGATCGATTTTTTCATGTTTTATAGTTATGAAAAATTTAATCTATATAGTTTTAAGTAAAACGTTCTCTTATTTGACTCGGACTGGTTATATTTTCGGCAGTAATTGGTCCGTAAAGTCCATATTTTTCAATACTTTGACTGGTTCGAGCTCTGTAAATATTATATTCAACTTGAAAAAAAAGAATCTTTATTTATGAAAAGATTGCACACAAAGTGCAGGTGAAAAAAAGAAGAAGCAACAACTATTTTCCGCGAGAAATGTAAAACGCAGAATTTGACGATGCGGAAAAACGAATTTCATAAGCTGCGAGCTGCGAGTGTACGAAATTGAAGATCCGATAGAAATTGCAGCTATAGTTCCACGCTGCTGACAATACGGTGTAGCCCCATCCTCTCGGAAGCTTTTTGATTCCCTTGTTCACCCCAACTCCCATCGAGGGATAGGAGCTGACTTTTATTACACTGTCTGATGTTATGAATGCGATGAACGCTGCCTACTGCCTCTGTCCTACCCCTTGCAAGTGGTTATGCTTTTTTACGACATTTTACGATTTGTATCACATGAATTGCGATTAGCAACACTTTTTTTCCTTTTTTTAAGTGTCGTCTGTTTCTCTTTTCAATAATTCTACTCTGCAGCAATTCACACTTAGGCAACATTCTTCATCACAATTAATTCAAGTTTTACCTTTATTTTCATATTTCATGAAATTAAAAGAGAAGAAAAACGCTGTATGCAAGAATTGTAACTATTAGAAGCATATATAACTCACAAGTCGTTCACCATATTAGATCCGCCATTTTGAATTTATCAAAACGGACTTCACTTTTCAAAATCAGCCTCATAAACTTTAAAATTACAAGAAATTCTAATACAAAACCTTCAAATTCCTCTATTTCTGGAAATAATTTCTTTTTAAATAACTTAAATCTTGAACAACTATCATAAAATAAATAAACTATTTAATGAATAATTTTACTTAAATATTTCAAAACTAATTGAGTTTTTAAAAGTTTTGTTTACAATTTTTATAAATAGATGAACTTCATAAAATTTTAATTTCGAATGAATTTAATCAGAAAATTTTAAAGAACTTAGATTTTTGGAAAATTTAAATAATTCAAACTCTTCTGAAATTAGTTGAATTTTCTTATTTATATATTTAATTAATTATTAACAATAATAGATTTATAAAAGAATTTTAGCTAAAAACACTAAAAAAATTGAATTTTGGAAAAGTTACAATTTACAATAATGATTGCAGAATTTCAATTTTTATATTCAAAATTCTTTTTTAAATTTTCGTCAAAATTTCAATTATATTAAAAAATAATAAAATCCTATTTAGAAAGAAATTCAAAATTTAGAAATTCAATTATTTTCATAAATTATAAAACTCATCGCAGAATTTTAATTATTTTTAATACAATTTTTATCGAATTTCTCGAAAATTGTAATTATTCTATTAACGTTTTATTAAAATTCGCCAAAAGAATTCAATTATTTAAAACATTTTAATAAAATTCTGTATGAGAATTCTATTTTAAGAATCATTTAATTATTATTAAATAATTAAACGTTTTATTAAAATTTGCCAAAAGAATCCAATTATTTAAAAATTTGTTAATAATATTCTGTATGAGAATTTTATTTTAGGGAACAGTCAATTATATTAAATAAATAATTTATTTTTCTATATTTAAATCATTTAATTTTCTTAGAATTTTTCTAATAAAAATTGATTTAAAAATGAATTTTTAGAAATAATTGAATTTTGAACAGGTTTCAAATTAAAATCTTTGCAAATTTGAATTTTTCATACTTTTAACAATTATTCTGTAGAATAAATTTTGTTAAAGAAGTTTAATTGAATTTTTTTTTTAAATTATTGTAAATTTAATATTAGAATTGAATTGTAAACATTCGTTTAAAAATAATTTAATTTAATTTTATAATTATTTTATTGTCAAAGAACTTTTTTTGATCGAAAAATAATTTGAAATTTAAAAGCCACTCTAAAAAGAGAACCTTCTTCCCAGAATGCAAGATTGCTATTGTAATTGCAATTGTTGTTGATTATGTGCAACTAAAACGGAAAGGTCTTGAATGAGATAGCATTGCTATACTGAAAACTGTCGGCGCATATAAATGCAAGCAATGGTCTAAGTTATATGTATGTTGTTGTAACTATACCGACAAGTATGTGGTTCTAGTTGCAGGTGGTGTTTCTGCCTCGCAAATATGCATGACGAATCACAGTGGCCAAACACTTGCATTCATGGTTCACCCTCCGAATATACAGTCAACGAAATTTACCACGCCGTCAATTCACTCGAGATCAAAACCGTGTCACCCGAGAAGGCAATTTATTTCCTTTCCTCCGACAAAATATTATTGATTGAATGTGGTCAAAAAATGCAATTTCATTCATAAATCATACAATATTTTACACTACTTTTTTCTTTCCACCTTTCATATCATGTTCAATTTTTTTGTTTAATATTGGAAAAGGGAAATTCTAAATTTTTAGGATTTCGTTTAGTGTGTTATGAAAAAAAACATTTTTTGTTACAGCCTTACAATTAGAAAAAGGGTACACTCCCTAGAGGAAAGTAAACTTTTTGTGCGTATCAAATAAATTTTGTTTGGTTCAAATAAACACATAATAAATAAGAGGGTTGCCACAAAAATTTAATTTGGTTTTTTCCTGATCTCCAGACAAAATATTATTATTTTTCAATAGGAATTAAGATTTTCAAAAAATTCAAATTTAAACCTTTTTGAAATTCAATAACTTTTAAGAATATTATTATAAAATATAAAAATATCGATTTCTTCAAGTTTTACAATAATTACCCATTATTATAAATTATTATTAACAATTATTATTTTCTAGAATTTTTAACTAAAATTCTTCCCTAATCAATTCATTTTAATAATTTTTGAAAAAGTTCTTTGAGAATTTTCAAATTCATTTGTTTACAATTCAATTTTATTAAATTTCAAATAATTTCAAGAAAAAATTCAACTAAACTTCTTCAGAAAAATTAATCCCACAGAATAGATATAGTTAAAGATATGAAAAATTCAAATTTTCAAAGATTTCAATGCTTTTAATATTCAATTATTATTATTATCTAAAATTTTAACTAAAATTCATTTTTAAATCAATTTTTATTAGAAAAATTCTAAGGAAATTCAATTATTTAAATATAGAAAAATAAATTATTTATTTAATGATTGAATGTTTCCTAAAATAAAATTCTCATACAGAATTTTATTAACAAATTTTTAAATAATTAAATTCTTTTGGCGAATTTTAAAATATAAGAATAACTACATTTTTCGAGAAATTTGATAAAAATTGTATTACATATAATTAAAATTCTGCGATGAGTTTTATTATTCATGAAAATAATTGATTTCCTAAAAAGAATAAAATTTTATTATTTTTGAATATAATTGAATCCCTGTATAAAGAGTGGTATTATTTATGAAAATAATTGAATTATTGTGATGAAATTTATTAAAAAAAAATTTGTAAATAATTGAATTCCTGAGAAATTTTAATTATTTATGAAAATAATTAAAAATAGAGTAAAAGTAGAATTTTTACAAAATTTTGTTTAAATAATTGAATTCTTTTGGAAAATTTCAATAAAATAATAGCAGATATTGAAAATCATTGAATTGAGGAAATTTGATGAAAATAATTGAAATTTTGACAAGAATTTTATTATTTTTAAAGATAATTGAAATTTTGACGAAAATTTAAAAAAAAATTTAAATACAATTGAATTTTTGAAAAGAATTTTTTTATTTTTGAAAATAATTGAATTTTTTCAATCAGTTGTAACTTCTCCAAAATTCAATTTTTTTAGTGTTTTTAGCTAAAATTAATTCTTTTATAAATCTATTATTTTTAATAATTAATTAAATATATATTAGAAAATTCATCAAATTTCAGAAGAATTTGAATTATTGAATTTTTTCAAAAATCTAAAATTTAAATTTTTTCCAGTATTTTTAATAAAAATCCCTGACTTTTCCCTAAATTCCCAAACCTGTGGCAACCCTGAATTTCCTCAACTCTTCTAAACAGAGTGGCGAAAGTAAATTTTAGTGTTGGAAAAAACGTTGCCTGTAACTCATGGTGAAAACTGATTTTGCCAGGGTGAAGTTTGCTGCTCGAGAGCAAATTATATTTGGTTCAAGTAAAATTTCCCTCTGGGTGCATGAATATTATTAAATAATACACAGTAAAGTTTGTTATTACGATTATTAGGCGGTAATTTTAAGCTTTTGCAGGAATATATTATCAATTTGAAACGAAAGTTCTTTCTTTGCGAGGGTAATGGAATTTCGGTGAAAGCTTTAAAATTAAAAAGTCCTAAAATTTAATTGAAGTTTGCGCTTGTGGCGGTGCATGTGGATATAGGCACTTCCATCTCTGGCAATATTGACATGCCTATGTTCACATATTGTTATACTAATGTGGCCATATACATGTGCTGATTATGAGTTCATGGCCTCTCCGTTTGATATGAATCCGACGCCCGGATTGGTATGGAACACGTTTTATGCAAAGGAATGCCCTTTGAACAAACCACACATATATAGGCAGCACTCCACACATTGTGGTTGCTTTTCAAATGCTGCAGTCTTAATGCCAAATCTTCGCCCCAATATCGTGTATTAATCCCAGCTGAATAATGTATTATTTGGGTAATTCAAAAATAGAATTAACAATTAGCCGAGAATCTCAAAAATATTGCGCTTTTTTAATATCAAGAATGATAATAAATGATAATATTAATAAATGATGAAAAATATATCAGAAAAAAGAGCGAGCGCTTATTTTAAAATTGTTACATCAAAGAATATTCGTAATTGGAAGGTTGAGCAAAATAATAATGTAGTGTGCGAGACTCGCTGGTTTTAATTTCAGCGGCACCCGGCGCCACCCCCTGAGCGCAAAGCGCGCAAAATTACCAGAGAACAGTGGCAATTGGGCGGAGCGAATAACCAACAGTCGCAGAGACATGCAGATATACAAATATACGATGAGTGTATACGTTGGCTTCTGTTGGCAGTTTTAATATTCGAGAATGATAAACAAAGTGAAATCTAACGAAGTGGATGGAGGTACGCAATGTAATAAAATTTGCTTTTGAGTTCCGTCGACGAATAAACGTTCAGGGAAAACCAGACAAATGGTTTCCTTCTGTTTCAATTATTCCATATTTTCTACTATACATTTCAATCATTGCTTTATATATTCAAGCTCTGCAATTGCAATATTGCTAACGATGTCAAGAAGGGCATTTTGCAGAGAAAATAATACTACCTGCTTCCATATTTATATATCAATGTTATGTCTTTCATCTTATGCACTCAACAAAAAATATCTTTCAATTAAATACTCTATTTTCTTGCTAAAACCTTATTTTCACACTTTAAAAAACAAATTTTAGATTAATTAACTAAATTAATTCCCAGTAATTAATTTTAAAAAATTCACTCACGTTATCGAGGAATCTTTTTTTGTCCGCTGCGCTGCGGGTTGTTACACCCAGAACAACATTTCTTTAAACTTAACCCTACCAAATTTTTATCGAATCAACCTATAAAACATAAAAAAATAATAATGAAAATAAAAAATTTGACAATTTAAAATAATAAGAAATATGGGAGAAGTTTTTGAGAAAATATAGAGAAAGGTTTTATAACCAATCGTAATTGACCTCATTTATGTCTTTCCCCAGAAACCTATTTTAAGGGTGGAAAACACCCTTACAAATTTTTAGGGGTGAGATTAATTAATTAACAAAATATTCAATGAATTTTCCCAAAAGAGGTATCTAGGGGTTTTTGGGGTCGCTGATTTCGAATCTGAGTTGAGTTTTTAAAATTCAAAATAGCGGATCCAATATGGTCGTCGGAAATAAATTAATAAAAAGAAATGAATTTTTTTAAATATGCTATATGAAAGTTTCTTAAGGTCGCTACTTATGGGTATAATTAATTTTGTAACAATTTTTAAAAACTGAATTCACATTCGTAATCAGCGACGCCAATATTTTTCTAAGAACTACTTCGATACCAAGTTTCATTTCAAGAAATATTAACTAATTATTTTTTTTAATTCTTTAAATTATATTATAATTTCGAATACTTAAAATTGTCAGAAGAAAAATTGGTCCCCCCCATTGAACAATCACTGTTTAAATTTAGAAATAAATTAAAATAGCCAAAAAGTTAAGTTTATATGCCTATATGCTATTTTATTAAAATTTTCCAAAAGAATTCAATTATTCAAACAAAATTTGAATAGAGCAGAAGCTCTATTCAATTATTTTCATAAACAATAAAATTGTTCGCAAAAATTCAAATATCTTTGAAAATTTTTTTAAATTCTTTTCAAAATTTCAGTTATTTTCAAAAAATTTCCTCTAATTCTAGGGGAATATAGTCGAGGTCGGCCCACCTTTTGACTTTTGTTTATGACTTTTTAAAAAAATGAATTTGGACAATTGAAGTATATTGTTGGAAAGTCCTGTTTAATAGGAACATTTTTTCTGTACAAAGTAAATTGATTGGTTTTAAAATGAAAAAGTTATAAAGATTTAAAAAAAAAAATTGTAGTCCAGCTTGGCCCTTACAGTCAAGGTCGGTCCATGTTTAAAATTCAAAGGGCATTAATCGTTAAAAAATAAAATAACATGTTACACCTCTGCAGGCTGCCTGCCTGCGCTGGCAGGAGCAACGAGAGTAAAGGAGAAGTTTGAAGTCACTGACTCTCTTACTCTTGTACGTTACCATGACAACCTGCAGGCAGGCAGGCAGGCAGGCTGCCTGCAGAGGTGTAACCGCAGCCTAATTGAACAAAAAGTTAGGTTTCACTATATGACAAGCTTCGACAAGCATGCGCGTAGGTGGGGCTAGTGAAATGTCCAAAAAATCGCGAATGGCCTACCTAGACAGTGGTCCAACCTCGACTATACTCCCCTACTCTATTTAATTATTTTCATAAATAATTAAAATTTCGCAGGAACTCAATTATTTACAAATTTTTTTTATCAATTTCTTCACAATAATTCAATTATCTTTAAAAATTTTAATAAAATTCTTAGCAAAATTTCAATTATTTTCATAAATTATAAGAATTTTACAGGAATTCAATTGTTTTTATAAATAATACAATTTTTTATACAGGTATGTAGGTATTCAATTATATTCAAAAATAATAAAATTCTTTTTAGAAATCCAATTGTTTTCATAAATAATAAAACTCATCGCAGAATTGTAATTATTTTTAATAAAATTTTTATAAAATTTCCCGAAAAATGTAATTATTTAAAAAAATTTTTTAAATTCGTCGAAAGAATTCAATTACTTATAATTATAACAAAATAGAGTGTTTGACTCAAATATAATTTTTTTGAGTTTATAAAGTTAGACAAACTTTTGTTTTATTTAACTAACAATATTCTTCTTTTATGAAATTGAGACAATAAACGAATCAAAAGTGTTGCGAAGCAACGTTTTGATTCGTTTTTTGTCTCAATTTGACATCTGCAGAAAAACTGTGCTGATGATAAAATTTTTTCATTGAACGCCAATTTTATTAAAATGAACCAAATGTTTATTTAAATCAAACAAATATTTATTCAGGTTAAACAAACTTTATTTAGAATAAAAGAATTTATAAATCTCAAACATTAGGCAAAACAGAAATAATGTATTAACTATTCTATTTATAGAATGAACAAAAAATATAGTTTTATACAATAAAAATTAACTATTTGATTTTATTTTTTCAATTATTTTATTTTTCTGAGTTTGTTTAACCTAAATGAATATTTATTTGATTAAAATAACCATTTGGTTCATTTTAATAAATTTTAACTTCAAAGGAAGAATTTGATCATCTAAAGCAAATTTTTAGTTGAACAATCAAATAACGGTTAATTGACTATTGTCAATTAAATATTTAATTGAATCAAGTAACATTTATTGGAGTCAATTAAATAGTATTTGCTTCAAATACTGAAATTATTGGTTTATATCTTCAAATAACATTTAATTGACTCCAATAAATAAATATTATTTGATTCAAGTAAATATTTAATTGATAAAAGTCAATTATTAGGTTATTTCAATCAAATAATTTTTCTCAGTGCAATAAACTTAATAATTTCTATACATACCTGCATTGTTTAGATATAATTAAGAAAAAAGTATAAATGGATATAAACAAATAATAAAATTTATTATTGATAAATATCAATAGTAGTTGTGTGCCTACAGAATGATTAAAAGATCTGGCCCCGATTAGGGCCATGGTTAAATTTCTACACGGGACTGATTGACTTATTTTTAGATCCACAGTTTTTTTTAATGTATCAAATTGATATCATATTAATGCCAAAAATTAGGATCAATTTTGTATTTGATCCACATTTTTGGTAATAATTCGTTGCAATTTGATTCATCTTTTAAGAAGGAATAGAAGTCAAAAATAGAAGAAAGTCCCTGCAGTATACACAGTAAATAGTAAATCTTAATTTAAGATCAGTCTTAAATTCAGCAGTGTCTGCTCTAATGTTAAATCATACAAAATCCATTGCTTAAATTTAGCATTGACTGCCTTAAAAATGTTGCGTCTGAATTTAAGATTGCCTTCCTGCCTAAAAATAAGACTTTCTGATTCTGATTAATTAAAAGATGATATATAATCTTTTAATCAGAATTAGTGAAATTTTAACTAAATAGCTAGGAATCAGTAATTAATTTCCGCCTCCCTCGAGCAATGGAATTTAACTAATTTGCAGTCATTTCTGTACTATGTCGAATCAGTGAAATTTCATAACATAATTGAGGTACATAGTCGATTACTGCCTGATTGCTATTTTCAATATATGTACAAATTCCACTGATTCAAATTGAGAGACTGAATTATTTTAATTTAAAATCCTTGTAAGTAGATACAAATAAAAACAATTACCACAAAATTTGTTAACTTTTATTTCGGATTAATTTCTTGTTCCACTATGATGATTGATTTAATCCAAGTTTTCCAATTGCAAACTAATGAAAAAAAGGACTCATTGCTTGAAAGGTGAAAGAATACATGTGAGGATTTATAAGGGATGAGGAAAAGGGATTTACAGGGCTGAGGCAGCAGCAGATAGTCATGTACATATAGTGAGCGAGAGAGAGAGAGAGAGAGAGAGAGAGCGCATGAAGAGGTGGGTGAGACCCCACAAAGGCAGTGGGGCTCTTTTGATTCGCAAGCTAATTGGAATGCCGCGGATGCCGACGACGATAGAGCAGGGGTTCGGATCCCTGGATCCCGAAGTCATGCTGTAGCCAGGAGTGAGGAAGGCGGGGCTAACTTCACGCAGGTCTCTGGAGCTTTTGATGTGAAAGCTCGATCGTCTTGACTTTTTCCGCGCGAACCTTCTTCTTTATTCATTGCCATATTTTTTTATTCACTTCGCTTCTATACTTCGTATACTTGAATTTTTCAATTCTACTTCTCATTTTTTATTTTTTATCAATACATTTTACTGTCAAGTCAAATGTAAAAATATAATTATATTTTTTCTTTTGGTTTAAAACTTTGCATTTTTCGTTGTCATGTATTAATATTTAAAATCAAATTAACAGCAGGCTGATGTCTTTATTTTCCGCGTGCCTTCTAGATTTAGTGAGGGACCGTAATGAATATATCAAGTTTAATTGTACGTATTTAAAGCGAGTTTCAGTACAAAATTAATATTTTCACAAATGTCGAGTAGAAAATTTGGCATTTGTTGCTTGTGTCCACAAATAAAAAGCGAATCCCGAAAAACTTATTTTCACTGTTAACTTATAAAAGTACAAAATTGCAACGAACACCAGGATCAAATTAAAAACTGATCCAAATTTCCGGCATCAATTTGATTCAAAAAAAAATATCCAAGTATTTTGAAAAATTAAAGCAACGTTTTGATACGTTTTTTGTCTCAATTCGATAAACTTTGAAAATGTGTGTATACCTATTTTTTGAAATAATTTTCAATTAAAAATTTGATGAAAAGTAATAACTAAATAATACGGAAAATAAACTTGAAATTTAAATAAATAGAATGAGGCAGAAATGAAAATTACCATTTCCAATGTACAGATTCGAGATTTTATTTCTCGGCGACATGTATAATGTGTTTTAACATTAATATCACATATTTACAAATAATTTGTTTTCGCGCGTCACGAACCAGAAACATTTTCCAGGATCACAAAATTATAATATACATTTGCCATTTACTATATAAATATAAATATTAATATACGAATCTAAAGACACGAATTACAAGTTTAATCGGCTTTCGCAAAATAAAATCAGTTTTCAGAAAGGGATGCGACATGTACAAATATACATCGAATTTACTTCTTTGAAACTTAGCTGTAAATTATATCAGCTTTTCTACGGATATCAAATTAAAACAAAAAACGTTTCAAAATTTTTGTACGTTTTTCGTCTCAATTTGATATTCTTATCAAATTCAAACAAAAAGCAGACCAAAATTGTTACGAAGCATCGTTTTAATAAGTTTTTTTTGTCCCAATTTTATACCCTTATAGGAAAACTGTGATTTCAATTTCAAATTCTTTAATGATCAAAATTTAAGGCATTTAATTTGTAATGAGTCTCGGTAATTTCGTCACATACCTATTATGTACATTATGTAATTTAAGGAAAAAAGTTAATTTTTGTGAAGATTGGAAAGTTATGTGCAGGAGATGGGACAGATATTTTTTATGTTCGCGCTGGTGATCTGGTGTTCCTGGACCTTCGAGCTTTCTGGGAAGCGTAGTTTGTCGGAGACATTGACAGCAAATTTAGTTTTGGGGAAATCCTTCTTCCATTGTTGAAACGTTCTCCCTGATCTCCTGATTCACCATCTGTGTACGATATACGAAAATAATGTTAACCCCAAAAAGGGCAGAGTTTTAAAATTACATTCGAGAAATTAACGCACTAAAAATAATAATTCGCAAACCAACGAAAAGAACCGAAATTTCGACTCGGAAATCGTATATTTAAAATTAAATCCAATAAACTGCATCAGGAATTTTTCCAGAGATTTAGTAGTAAAATTTAATAAATAATACAGTCAAAATAAAAATAGTAGTAGCGATCCAGAATAAAATTAAAGATTCCAATAGAGAGAAAATTAGTTTCAAGAGAAGCACTTTAAGAATAATGAATTGCAAACTGAAAGGAACAGTACCGAATTTTTCTTTAGAATTATAGTTGACTTTTGTAGAATCATGAACTCGGCAATTAATTTTTCTCGATACAGTCGGATCACTTCCGGTACCACCACAGAAGCGGCAGGGTCTCTTTTTACTGTAATAGTCCAAATTTTGCTCCAAAGTTGCTTGCTTAATGTCATATTTTCTCGGATAGTCATACATCTGTTGAGATCTTATTAAATTGTAATTGTCATGATCTCGAGGGAACCACGAACTTGGTTGACGATGATTATTGGGAACCTTAACATTTTTTCGAAACTGCCGTTGTGGAATTTCATCGTCGCCTTCCGTTACTTCATCTGTGACTTCTTCATTTTGGATTTCCTGGCATTCCCTGAAAGATTATTTTCGGAATTCTTATTTTTATACTTATTTTTATACTTGTCGTGTGTAAATATTTGTAATTTGCAAATATTTCTTATTTTATTATAACTTTATCAAATTTTACTAGAATTTTCTCAAATCAATTTTTGCAAAAATATCAAATTGAGACAAAAAACGTATCAAAACGTTGCTTCGCAACAATTTTGAATTTTTGATACCTCCTTTGTCTCAATTTTGGCATCCTTAGAAAAACTGTGTATTTAATTAAAATTTTATCAAAATTATCTTGTTTTTTATTTTGCTTTTTGTTTCATCAAAACTAAAAAAAACATACCTTTGAGTAGTAATCACGTTTTGATATTTTTTCTGCAAACGTCTTTGTTGATTCATTTTCAGAGCATGTGCAATGTCTAGCATTTTCAGCTTCTCCATCATCGAGGAAGGTAATTTTTCGAATTTATTCCGATAATTTGGAGGAACATAATTTTCTTCCACTTCTTCGCCAGGATCTTCGTTATCTTTTTCAATTGTTTCACGAGAAACACAGGATTCCACTGGATTTTCTTCTTCTAAAAAAATGACAATTATTTAATCAGAGGAACAACATCTAATCAAATTCATCAGCAGTATAAAAAGTTTTTTGTATACCAACCATCTTTAGCGTTGGTTTCATTTTCGTAGTATTCGTCATCTCCTAATTCGTCATCACCATCGTCATCATCACCACCGTCGTCATCATCATCATCATCCTCATCGTCGTCCGAATCATTTTCCTTTATTTCTTTTCCCTTTCTCGAAATCCCCGCATTATTATTATTATTATTAAGGCCATTTTTATTTCGATAGGACTTGTAATTTTGATAGTGTCTGAATAGTGGATCAGAAATTTGATGCGATGCATAATCAGGATGTAGTGATTTCGAATTTACGTGGTTTTTGACCTTTCGACAATTATCAGGTATGTAGTAAGTTTGATTATCCGCTTGTATTCTGCAGAGAATAAAAGTTATCAATTTGAGAAGTAAAAATATTTAATCAAGGTACTTGATGAAAAAAAAATAATAAAATATTAGACGACAAACCTGTCTCTCTGCCAACTGGGAATTGATGGATTTCCCCTGTGATGACTTTTCCAATATGCTTCTTGCGCATTGACACCAGGATGAAATCTGTCTGGCCCCGATGATCCATATGATGCATGAGATAATTTCCCCTTGGATCTTTCACCCATCTCGATCACTAGTTATCTGTCAGCAATCTTCTTAAAACTTTCAAAGTCTTATTCTGACCGCTTTTTTATAGAAAAATACTTTATATTAAATACTTTGGAGTTGAAATTACTTCTCATAGAAATAATAATTCTTAATTGATAAATTTACAGGATCTTTAGTAATCTTTAGTAATCTTTAGTAACTGAAATATTTTTTTGCCTTTGATGATTTTGAAATGAAACAATTTTTTCCGAGACTTTTTTTTTCTCTCTCTGAGCTTTATTTGAAGAATCGAGAAATGTTTGTAATGTCGAGGAATGAGGATTTCAAAGCTTAGAGGGGACTTTCAGAATAAAAAAGGTTCGAGGATCACTTTTGCCATTCACTCGCCTCGTTACTGTCGTCCTGATCTAAATTCGTCAGAGAAGTTTGATGAAATTCGTGTAATCGTTGACTTTGTTGTTCGTGATTTAATTTTCGCCACTTTATTCTACGATTTTGAAACCAAACCTTGACTTGAGCTTCTGTCAATCGTAAAGCATGTGCTAGATACAGTCTCTCGGGTCCGACCATATATTGTTGTCGGGCAAATTCGCCTTCTAAACGCTCCAATTGTTCGGCGGTGAAAATGGTTCTTACCCTCTTTAATTTTCCACCTCCGTTAGAATAAGAACTGGATGAACTTCCTTTCGTCGAACTTTCTTGACCTGGAAAAAAGTCAATCAACTTTATCGCGTTCGAATTGAAACGGTTGCGTTTTTGGCATTTACATTGGAATTATTTTCATCTATTTCTTTAGAGTGACTATGGAATTCGAAATTTAGAAAATTAATGTATGCGATACTCAGTCGAATACAATAGAAAAGAACCGACAGTTTGTGTTGTCACATTTTTAAGCGACTTTTTTGTAATATTTGACAGTAACCTTTAAATCAAAACATTTTAAACAAGAGAAGATCGGAAATTTGACAAAAAATTCAGAATAGTTCTATCTTTGGTTTTTACCAAAGATCTATAGGAAAGAGGAAATTGATATGAATTGATAATTGCAACGTACCTTGATGTTTTCTGTAGGAATGATGTCCTTTTTGATGCTTCTCCCTCTGATTATTTCTCAAGCCCAAAATTGCATCGATCGTAAAAGATTTCACCTGCTGTTGTTGATGTTGATATTGACTTTGACTAACCGATCTTGAACGCTGAGTGGCAATACTCTGTGTCGACAAATCAGTGGTTAAGAGATGTGATCTCCTCATCCTCTCGTAAGTTAAGGCATCCAAATCAGGATTCCTCTGTTGAATTTGTAAATTCATATAATCACTGGACTCCAGAATTCCGGGATTTTCCATTAAGGAATTCCCTCGGAGTCTTTCAATACCCAAATTATTATCCCTCACCCTATCGAACGATAAATTAAATTCCTTCATCCTTTCCAAATTATAATTTTTCAAAATTCCAAAATCCTTTATTTCTCTATCCATGAGAATTTCCTTGTTATTTCTGTCTAGAGAAGAATTATTCTTCTGACGAATGTTAAATACCACGTCCTTTTGATTCGAAAGCTCTTTATTTCTCGATAAATTATCTAGTTCGGATATTTCATCACCAGTCGAATTTCTTGTTACTCCGTAGCGAATTTGATCGGATAGGAAATTAAAATCCTTTGGTTTGTTCAGTGCCATTGCCAATTCACTTGCATCCGTTATGAACTCGTCAAATCTCACGGAATGAGATCTGCCCTCCATGAAGTCTTTCTTGAAAGTGTCATCCTTATTTTTGTCCACTGTTAAATTGAGTTCCTTTAGTTTTTCGTAGCCCTGAAAAGCACGCACCTCCGAGTGGTTTGACTCACTCCTGTCCGACACGTCCGTCGGATCTTGATCCATCTTTTGCTTTTCAATTCTTTCAATAATTTTCCATCATCTCTATTTTTTATAACACTGAAACTTAAGCCAAACACAACACTAAAAATAATTGGAAAAATATTTCCAGTCAACACCGTGGAATTTCATTGAACACTGAATGACGAGGTGAATGACGAGGTGAAGAAAGAAGCAAAAAGTTAATGGGCAAAACAGGATCAACAACCTCCTTCTAAGAGAACGTTTGGATAATGATGTCAGCGGTAAGAGGATCGTCGTGGAACTAAGGATATCTGGCTAATGATCCCGTACGTGACGTCGGTATTTACCCTCGGCATCCATCCCCCAATCAGTCCACCACCGCGTTCACCTCCGCAATCCCCAAATGGACCGCATAATCCGTCGGTCAATATTTTTTCCTCGGTTGAGGATGAGCGGCTTGTGATTGGCCAGATCCGCCATCACCCTTAGAGAATGACACGCCCCCTCGAAAGCTTTCGTGGGGGTTATTTGCAGAGAGTCCGTTATTATTATCATCTTTTTTTTGTATTCCCCTCAGAGACTATCCATGGCTATAGGTGAGGATGAGCATGAGCAGCTATGTGAATCCTCACTGAGTCTCATTAATAAGCTTTCGTGTACCGTCTAACTTACCCCCACACATTGAGGAAAATGTTCTCTCGTCGGCGACGATGTCATCCACGTCTGAGGCGCCCGCGTGTAATTAGGTACCGACTAATGACGACGAGGTTATTTAATTCTACTGCGGTGAGTCCTTTTCTTGTCGAGGTTTGCGATCCTGGTAAGGAGACCGCAATTATTTTTCAAATTGAGATAAAGAGATATAAGAGTTTTCTAGGGAAAATTTTTTTCTCGTTGCTTTTGATGAGCTTCACTCTTTTAATTTTTCATATATATCAGTATAGTAAAATTTATTAAGTTCAATAAGTCCAGTTTTTCGGCGGATATCAAATTGAGCCAAAAAATGTAGTAAAATTGTAATTTGGTATTGCAACTGAAAAACATTTTTCGTTTTTTAAAATCACTTGATCGGCTTTCTTTATGCGGTAAAAAACTGCTTTATTTTCTAACAAAACTGGTTCAGGTTGCAATAAAAACCAGTTTCAACGACAATTTTTAATCGCAGTACCTCCACAGCATCTGAACTTGCAGCAACATTAACAAGATTACTGCAAATTTTACAATATTGAAAAAATGTTTTCCTGCAAATTTAGATAATGTGAAGGTAGTTAAACTTTCCTTCTGTCATATAATTTTTAAATCTTAGTTAAATTTTCACTGCAAAATATAAATGTTACTTTTAACACATTTTTTATTAAAATCGTTTAGGTACATTATAACCGTTTTTGACTCAATTATTAGCCTCCGGAGTATAATTTTAAGTCCTAAAATTAGCTAAAAATTGTTTTGAGCTTAAAAACATTATAATTTGCGAATTATTTTAATTATAAGTATAGGCAAAGACATTTTCAGACAGACTAAATAATGTTTTAATATATTATTACCTTATTATTAGTAGAACAAGTGCGTTTTTACTTAGTCAGACTAAAGATTTTCGTTTATTGATACCTTAGTTAGAGCAAAGAAGACTAACAATTAATTTTTATTTTTGAGAAACTCACTTACAATTATTCGAATTTAGCTTAATCTTATAATCTTGAAGACGAACAATTTATTTCAATACATTTAACTTTATTGAATTTTAATTATTTTAAATTTAATTTATTTAATTATTTTCAATTTTTTTGCATTATATTACTTTGAAAGTGTCAAATTGTAACGAATTGAAAGCGAAAATGTAGATGAAATCATAAATTGATCCAAATTTTCGGTATCAATTTAAGCCTTTTAGGAAAACTGTGAGTTGAAGAAATACAGATGTTCAGCGAAAAATACTGATTCATCAAAAAAATGTCATCCATAAATTGGAATTAGTGAAGTTACACTGAAAAAAATGATATTGTCGATTTTGTCATATGAGTATAGTTAGGACGTATAGCTGAAACAGCAATATACTGAATGGCTGTCCCACACGGAAAGAAAAGGTCTGGAAGAGATATCCATAAAAATATTGTTGAGCAGAATATTGTTGTGTTATCCAATAATTCAATGGAAGAGACAACTTTCAGAATGGAAGCACATTCCATATTCAATGGAAGAGGGAGCCATATTATATATTGTTGAATCAAATATGGATGTGACATCCATAGGCATGGTTGGTCTTACAATTCATGCTATGGATTTTCACATATGGCTGCCTCATCCATGTAAACTTTGGTTGGAAGATCCATAGTTAGTTCAAAATTTCGATACATGTTGCGCGCAATTCATTATCATGGCATCCATTTAAAAATGGTCGTCTCAATTTGTCCGTCGCGTCGGTTTCCTGTCACGTCTATATAATCACGTTGTGAGTTTATTGTGTATAAATAGTGTTACAATTGTTAATTATTTATTATCGTTATTGTATATGAGTGTTTATGTAAATTCATTTTCATGAAATATGTGCAGAGTATATAAGGAATATTATATGCTCAAATATTGTAGTTGCGTGTATAGTGTAGTGGATAGCGTTAGTGTTTAGTATGCGTTAGGTCTAGGGTTCGTGTCTCCCCCATCGGTTAATAATTTATTTCGTAAATATGCGGTTATTCAATAAGTGGTGTGTATTAATTAACAAAAATGTGTATAAAATATCTCAAGTGACATGGAATTTAATTAATTGAGTGATTCCAATTTTTTGTTTCCCATTTCCATTACTATGGATCACCCAACCATAGATCTTTTGCTGCTCCAACAATATACAGCCAGCCATAGAATATGGATGCAGCAACCTTAACTATGGATATCCCGTATTTTTCAATATAATATGGCTGTGATATCCATGTATCTGGATGTGTCAACTATTCCTTTTTCTCCGTGCATATCCACCAATATAATATGAGAGTATTGGCCATATTTATGGCAGTATCATAAATATATTTTTTCAGTGTAACACTTTTTTTAAGTTTTATTTGCTTATCATCTCAATTTCAGTAGTCATCGTCAATTTTAGTCAGACTGAAGATGAAATTTCATGTTATCAGATAATTTTAGTAGTGAAAAACAATTTTAGTAAGACGCGACTAATATTCTTCTTGTTACTTTACAGTAGTTAAGGTCATTTTAAGTCAGACTGAACTATTTGCTTTGTTCTCTTCCTATTATTAATATATGTAAGTTTTAGTCAGACCATAATATCAGTAGTCAAAGTCAATTTCCGTCAGTCTAAACATATTAACTTCTTTAAATTGAAATGATTGAAATCTTTCTATAGTAGGTACAAATGAATTGTTCTCAAATTGTGTGCTTTTCAGTTTATAATATATAAGTGGTAAAAGAAAGTTTTGGTCAGGCTTTTCTTGGAATTCTTAGCTCAGTAGTAAGAGTTAATTATGTGGTCGGACAAAAGAGAGAAATTTGATTTTTCCACTTTTAATTACAAAAGGGGTGCACTTCCGAAAGCAACATACCTCCAATTTTTTTTGGAACTTGGTATACTTACGTAATTTTGTGCCCTGATTACGAAAATCATAGTGAAAATTGGCGACTAGGTCATCTTCATCCATAAAAAAACACCATAAAATTGTGGTTTTTTGCGTTTAACTCGTTAGATTGGATTAATCATAATTTTTTTTGTTTAAAAATGTTTGTAAATTTTTTTCTGCTTTTATATGGAGGAGGAAGGAGTCATTCACCTTGGGTTGGAAATTTTTTTTTTTATCAAAATTTAATTGATTGGAGAGATAATTGTGATATTTTTTGTTTTCTATTCAATTCTGAAAAACCCAAGGTGGATGACTCCTTCCTCCTCCAAATAAAAGCAGAAAAAAGTTTACAAATATTTTTAAATAAATTAATAAAAATAAATCAAAGAAATATTGAATAAATAAAATAATAAATAAATAAAAAGAAATAAGTTCTTTTAAATAATAAATAAATAAATAAATTTTGATAAAAAAAAAATTTCCAACCCAAGGAGAATGTCTCCTTCCTCCTCCATATGAAAGCAGAGAAAAATTTACAAATATTTTTAAACACAAAAAATTATAATTAATCTAATCCAACGAGTTACATGCAAAAAACCACAATTTTATGGTGTTTTTTATGGTTTTTACCATGAAGATGACCTAGTCGCCAATTTTCACTAATATGATTTTCGTAATCAGTAGGGCAAAAAATTACGTATAAGTATACCAAATTCCAAAAAATTGGAGGTATGTTGCTTTCGGAAGTATATCCCAAAAAAATTTAAGTCCTTTGTAATTCTTTCCACAGTTTTCTTGAAAGTATCAAATTGATATTGATGCAAAAAATTCGTTGAAATTTTGATTCTTTTAATATAACAGTAGCAGTTTTTCTATGGATATCAAATTGCAATAAAAACGTTTTTGATACTTTTTTGTATCTCAATTTGATATCCTTAAATAAATTATAATAAGAGTCAATTTCATTTAGATAAATACATAAATTTCGTGTTATTCCAGTCAGTGCGCAAATAAGTTATTATTATCTGACTTTGATTAATTCTTGCGTATAATTGTGTATAATTGTGTAAAACAAACTTTTTTTGTCTTTTTGAGACGAAACAACTTAACTGTTTTACTTTCTTTTACAAATTTTTTTTTATCGGTTCATGTCAGATAAAAATGAGACTTTAAATATAAGAATTTTCTTTGTAGAAAATAACAATTTAAAGTTTGGATAATTATTGGCCCTCTCCAGCGCTCTACTTCCCCCTCATTAGACGGGCATGCGGGAATTTCTCTACCTCCCGAAAACCTCTAAGGAGCTTTAGCTTAGAGCTTAATTACCTTCCAAGGTGGCTTCTTCAGATGTATAATTATGGAATCTACACTAAGGAAAGGTTTATGTAATCAAACAATACTCCCTTAGTTAAAAACCACCCTTTCTCCTCAAAAACTCTTTTTTATTTTATTGAAACTCTCTCGACCAAATTTTTTAAAAAATAATTCTTAGCGAAAAATTAGATTTTTATACTAAATATTAATATTTATATAATTAATATTATAACTTTATAAATTTATATTACACCTCATTATATATATTTAATATTTAATTTCACACTAAAAAAAAGTCTTACTTTCAGCCTATTTTCGAGTTGTTGTTATTATATTTTCAATCTCAAAATGAGTATAGGGTAAGATTCATTTTGAGTTACAACAAAAATGAGAGTGGGTTTTTTTAGTCAAAGTATATTCTAATTTTTTACATAAAAATGTATTTTTAATAACAAAAAGTGAAATAATTTTCGTTTGGTAAATTTTTAAAGATCATTTTTACTATGAAAGATTAGGTACTCAACGCAATTTGTCAAGTTTGTCGACAATAAGTTTCTTTGAGAAAGTTATACAGTAATAATTTAGAAGGGTGAGACGATATTATCTTCCGAGTTTCTTGTCTATCGCGAAAAGTAAATACTTTAAAAGCTTCTAGTAAATTTGGAATTTATGACTTAATTTTAACTTAAAATTAGCTTTCAAACTTCAGACGTTCCCCGCAGATACTTGCTTCTTTCTAAAGTCCTTTGCCCTTTGTCTTAAATCAACAACAAAAAATTGTGAAAGAAGCAAGAAAACTAAAAAAAATAAAAATTTGGCTTCAAAAAAACACTAAAAGGAAAAAGTGGTTTTCCTATAAATTTTTTTTGAAAGTATCAAATTGATGCCAAAAATTTGGTTCAATTTTTAATTTGATTTACTGTTAAGTTTAATTCAACTGCTTTTTTACTGTAAAAATTGGATTTTATTATTGCATATCAAGTGTTTATATATTAATAGAAAATTTGAAAATGCTTTTTATCTCGAGTGCATTGAATAAAGAACGGTAATTATTAGCTTTTGAATAAGAAGCTCGGCTGTGCGGAAGCTTCGGTGAATATAGAACTATAGAAGAGCATGAGGTGGTAGGTTTAGAGGGAAATTTTGGTGGGGGGGTGGGATCTAAGGGGAGACAAATGTTTAAATTAAATGGAGGACGAGGTTTGGGATGGAAAGAATTTCTATTGAAGCTCGATACCCATCCCTGTCGTCGACGTCCAAATGACTTGCGAGTCACCCTTATTACGGCCCTAAATTTATCACTGAAATTTCGCAGAGTATTTTACTCGGATAATTGCTCCGCTTTATAAGAGCAGCTCGCTTCCTCGATATACACCAAGACCCGCATGATCATCGAATCCACTCTCATCGTCTCCTATATAATACTAATCTTTTCTTATAAAAAGGAAAAAGGAAAATTCCTCCACCTCTCAAAGTTTTATTTCAACAGATTATAAAAACATTTTTTTATTCAATATCATATATATATATTTTTAAAAACAAGAAATTATTAAAGAAAAATTCACTTTCAACTCAATTCTCGCATTATAAAATCATAGTTTTTCTAAAAATGTCAAATTGAGGCAAAAAACATTTTCATACGTTTTTTGTCTCAATTTGATATCCCGCCTAGAAAAAGTGCTACTGCCCAATGGGAAATTTACAACTGGCGTAGTACTGCGCCAGCACTGGCAGCACTGGCGGCAAGGCTGAGAGCCAGCACTGGCATAACTCTGGGATGATAACGCCGTCCGGCGCTGCCGAAGTACTGTCTGTCAGTGCTGCCAGACAGCGCTGGCGCAGCACTGGACCAGTGCTGGCTGAGAATATTGCCGCAATAAATGCCGTATTGTTATTAATTAGTCGTAAATTAATAATTATAAATAATTTAACAACAAAATGGTAAATAATATTAATAAATAGTTATTATTCATAAAATATTTCTCTTCTTAAAGAAATTGTATTAAAGATGGAGACTAACAATGGATATAGTAAATGAAGTAGAAAAAAATTGTTTATAACATTTAAAAATTAAATAATAAACAATTACAGTAAGTGTGCATTAGATTTTCATATTTTAGTACCTGACGATTGGAATCTAGAAATATCGCAAACCTATGAAAATAAACAAAATTGCTGACGAGGGGAATCGAACCTACGACCTACGGACTAACAGACTAACGCTCTAACCACTATGCTAACGACACGTGTGTACAGAAAAGTATTAATATCTCAGTATCATTCAGACATACAATTATTGAGTCAAAGATGAGAAAAAAATAGGGATACGTTAGAAATAATAAATTCAAATAAAATAAATTAATAATAATTAAATTAAATTACTTTACTTATTGCATTTAACATTTTACGTAATTCTTAGATTACGTGGTAATTTTTTAATAATTTTTTATTCATAGGAAGAAGTATAATAGTATTTTAATAGGAACCAAATTATTATTGAGATTAAAGTTTAAATTTTGTTTATAATTTTAATTTGTTTAAATAATTTATTATTTACAAAATTAGACAATTGTGTTAAATTGTTATTATTAAATTTGACAAGAATAAAAAATGAACAACTAAAAAGTAAAATATTAATTTTTTTCAATAAATTTATATTTATAAACATTCATAAACTTTTTTTATAATTTTTTTCAAGTTTATGTCAAAAAAGCAATGTTGGCAAAGAGCGTTGTGAACAATTTTTCTATACTCAGCCAGCACTTGCCGCCGAGCCTTGTCCAAGCTTTGGCGAAACAAAAATTCTGTACTGCGCCAGCACTAATTGTCGAGGCTCGGCTAGACTACGCCGAACAATCGTCTGAGTACTAAGCCAGTGGTGAGCATCGGCACTACACTGGCATTTCCCATTGGGTGTTAACTTAAAAGTATCAAATTACAACGAATTGATACCAATAATATGGATCAAATCAAAAATTGATTCACTTTAGTATTATCAATTGCATACTTTTAAAAAAACTGTGTGTGTATAGAATTCCTTAAATTTTTTTTGTTTGAGTAAAACTTTCTTTAAATTTATCATAAAAAAGAAGGAAATAACTTGATTTTTAAAAATACTAGATTTCAATTTTAGGGGGCAGTTCATAAATTACGTAAGACATTTTTTGGGTAAATTTGACTCCCCCCTAAATATCTTACGTAATTTATGGACGGCCCCTAGGACTTAAAATCTTAAAAACTTTTAAAAATTAAATTTAAAATAATACTCGGGCATTCGTACTCGATATAATAATTAATTTTTGAAAAGTAGCAAAAAGTAACTTTAAGACTGAAAAACTAAATTTGACGACTGCGAATGTTTTCATAATTTCAAAATTAAATTACATTCGAAAATATAATAATTTTTTTTGACAAATATTTAAATGCCCATTTATTTTTCCACAAGAATAATTAAAATATTTTAAACGATTTCAAATTTAAAGACTTTTTGAAATTTAACTGTTTATAAAAATTACAACATTGTAATTCGTTCAAAAATTCAATTATTTTTTTGTTGGAATTTTTAAAAAATATTATTTAAAACTTTAAGAATTTTATTTCAAAATAAAAATTTTAATATTATTACAGTTTCACGACAATAACAATTTTTATTAATTTCCATTTAAAAAATTTTTGAAATTTAATTATTTATTTATTTATTTATTTATTTATACATATAAACGGGCAGTGCCCTTTCGTACATAGAGTACTAAGAATTAAGAATTACATAAATTAAAAACCGCTGCCAAGTTGTAAATTTTTTTTATAATTTTGGTGCTCATTTCATGAACACTTATTTACTTCCTCATGGAGATAAAAATAATAGAAATATATGAATAACTTTTTATAAATATGGTAAAAGTGATTGAATTTTGAGTCAATCAATGTATTTTTAAATACCCTACAAGATAGTTACAATAATTTGATAGTTAAATAAACATTTTCAAACAAAAAAGTTGAGAAAATGTCATTTTTCACAATTTTTGGTTTTTAAAATACCAATAATTTCCAAATTTATTACCGAATTAGGTTCAAAAATAGGTCAATCGAAGCGTTTTTTTAATGCTCTGCAAGTTGGTAATGATAATTTTAAAGTTACTTCTATACGTTTTTTAACAAAATTTTCAAAAAAGTCTTATTTTCCAAAATTTTTGATTTTTAAAAGTTTAATAAATCCGGTTAATATGGACGAAAAATGTTCAATTAGGGCTCAAAAGATGCGTCTAAAAAAACTCTACAAAATTGTAGAAAAAAATTTATAGGTGTCCTAACATTTTTTTAAAGTTATGGGCAGAAAACGTTTTTTTCAAAATTAAAAATCCAAAAAAAATTTAGTTAAACTTTATTAATATATCAGAAAGTACTCTCATTTTATGTCCGCAGGTGAGATCTACAATTTAAAAAAAAATTCAACCCAAAAGCTCTTGATAATTTCGAGATATTTATAAAAATGTGATGTTTACACACACACACACACACACATACGGAATGACATTTTTTAAAAATGTAATTTTTGAACTCCTGAGGTCAAATAACATAAAGATATGTCAAAAAATCGAACTCGAAAAATTTTGGTATTACAATACTTCCTCTATGAGGAAATAATAGAAAGTAAAAGTAATGAATAATAAATTTATTTAATATGAGATACCATAAAAATCAATAACATCATGGTATTGATTTGCCTCTCTACACAGTCTTATCAATATCGAATTGATATAATACGTTATTTATAAAAAATAACGTTTTTTATATTTCGATTATTATCTAGAATTTTAAACGAAATTCAATTTTATAATGTCGATTCTATTATATTAGAAAGTTCTATGAAAATTCAATTCAATTCTTATAAAAAACTTGAAATTTTTTAATTTAATTGAATTTCTAGAAGAGTTTTATTAAAATTTTTTTAAAATAATTGAATCGTTAAGAAAAATTTTATAAAGATTTTTGAAAACAATTAAATGATTTCAAGAAATTAAATTAAAAATATATTGCAAGTAATTATTAAATTCGAATAAACTAATTAATATCAAAATTTTTTTCAATAATTGAATTCTTTTGAAGAATTTTATTATTTATAAAAATAATTGAACTCCTGTGGAAATTTTATCATTTGAGAAAATAATTAAATGTTGGTACGATAGAGAATTTTATAATTTTTTTTTAAATAATTGAATTCTTTTGGAAATTTTGTTATTAAAATCGTAAATAGATTAAATTTAAAATTTGTTGAATTGTTTCTAAGAATTTTATTTAAATTTTTCAGAATATTTTTTTTAATCCATTAACAAATTTAAAATAGTACAAATTCTCAAACATAGAAAAAAATAGCTTTCATATAGTGTCCACAAATACCCTTAAAACTGTAGGTACTTAAAAAAAATTGTTTTAATATAAACGATTTTAGTCAAAAGTGTGTTGAAAGTAAGAATTTATAGTGTGTGTATACATTCGAACCCGATTTTGTGGAAAATGATTCCATCTTGATCAAGAAGGACAAAGTTTAAACACGTTTCAGAATGAAGTACGTTCATAGGGCAAAATATTCCCCGAAGAATGTTCGCAACTAAAATATCTTCTTGTCGTGAAAATGACATAAAAATGAAAATTTTCTCTAGAATTAGAGTTGAAAATACTTTGCAAGCGTAGAGAGGAAACAGGAAATAAAGTTTTGGTAGTTTTATCCCCGTCGCGATGAATTGTATGATGTGGAAAGCTTTCTCTCTTCGCCCCTCGACTCCATCTTTCACTTCACATGGGATATTAAAGCTGCTGAGGCAATTAACCTGGGGGTGTACAGATGCTGGGGGTTGAACGTGGTAGGATGTGCAAGAATATGATTGGCTGTCAGGGGGTTAATCCCAGGTCAAGCTCCACCCCGAATGTCTCAATCCACCTCTGCTGCTGTTTCTCGCTTTCTCGCTTTCTCGCTTTTCCAGCAAATCTTCATATCCGCCAGTTGCAAACATGCTAAAGCTAACTGGCTACTTTGCAACTTTTCGCAATATCGTGGCTCGTTATGATTTTCATTATTTTCTATCAGTTTTTCAATTTTATACTTTCTTTTTACTCGAGGGATTATTGTGTTTTATTACTCTCAAGAATTTTTCTTTGACTTCTCTCTGCAACAACGGATGAGGCTTGCTTTTTTTTCATTTATTCACATTTAGTTGAATTCATTTTTATATACTTTTAGCAAAATTTTATTTTCATTTTTATAATGAAACATTTAGTTAAATTTATTTTTTGTATATTTTTAATAAAATTTCTAGCGCTAAAGAATTTAATGTATTTTTATTCAGAGCGCCATGATTGTTATAAATTCCTTCGAAGTAAATTATTTATTTAAATATTCATTATTAGGTTCCCAGGTTAGATTGACAAATATAAATATAATTATTGTTAATCAAATTATAAATTACATATAACAATTATCAAATAAATTAATATTATCAATTAAAAAAAAAAATTTATTTGATAAAATTATTGATAAAATTCAGTTATTTTCATAACTAAATGAAACTCATCGCACGATTTCAGAATAATTATTATTTAATTTAATTAATACAATTTTATTAAATGAATTCCTCAAAAAATAATGCAATTATTCTTAAAAATTTTATTAAAATTCTTCAAAATAATTCAATTATTGAGAAAAAAATTTTGATATTAATTTGTTTATTAGAAATTAATAATTATTTTTAATATATTTTTAGTTGAATTTTTTAAAAGAATTTAATTATTTTCAACCATTTTTATGAAATTTTTCATAACAATTTGCACTTATTTTCAAAAAATTTTAATAAAATTCTTCGCAGAAATCCAATTATTTTCAATATCTTTGATTATAATAAAAAAATTTTCAAAAGCATTCAATTATTAAAAAAAAAATTTATAAAATTCTCTGACAACATTCAATTATTATTTTCACAAATGACAAAATTTTCTCAGACAAAATTATTATCAATTGAAAAAAATATTTATATTTGATAATATATAATATGTAATTGATAAATTAATTAACAATTATTATATTTATTTGTCAATGTCATCATCCAATATTCATTCAAATATTTAATACATCAAACTCTCTTAATATAAAATTATTTACTACATTATTTACTATATTTACTGTAAGAATTTACTATAAGAATTTTAATTACACTTTTTAAATATACGTAAACTTTTAGTTAATTATTATAATCGTAATTTTTTTTAAATATTATATACTTCTAAATTTATTAGTTATCTAATTTTTAAAAAATTAAAAAATACTTAATAAAAAGTATTAATTACCAGACAACTGAGAACAAATTGTAATAAAAAATTCCTTATCCAAATTTATTTAACATAAAAATGTCTCTATATAATGAAATTGAAATACGAAATTCAAATTTCAGTTACGTTCCCGCCATGAATTCTCATTGGTCGACATAAACTTTAGTACTTGAGTTGACCAACAGAGAAATATCAAGTAATGTCGCTGTTATCGTTGCCATTAACTGACATAAAAAAAAAATTTTAACCGGTCATAATAAATATTCAAGACTGTGTTTTTCGAAAATACAATTTGTATGATAATTCATGCCAGAGAATTTCAACTCTGATTCAATTTTCATATTAAGTTTTCATTACTTACACATTCAGTGTTTCTTTATATGCGTGAATAATTTCTAGGTTATGAGTGTAATACATTTCATGCATTTGCAAAAATTGTAAAAATGGTGCGAAATTTGTCGAGAAACGGTCAAAAAACTTTATTTTACGTTGGTTGTGCTTGTGTAGGAGCATATGTTGCTTATCGTTATTGGAAAAAAAGACTCTTAAAGAGCATTGATGAAGGTTTCGAAGAAGTTGCAAAGGTTAGAGTTTTAATTCTAATTCTTAGGATCAAAATGTCATGTCTTTTCCGTTCAATAAAACTTTTCGCTTCTATACATTTCATAACAATTTAAATTAGGGTTATTATTTGTTAATTGTGTGTTAATTTAACAATTACTTGTGAAAATAATAAGAATTTTTGTAATCATAACCTATAATTATTATATGTTTAATAATGTAAATTTGACATTCTCAAAATTAAGTTTAAAAAGTTAAAAATAAAGTTTCAAATTTATGACGTATTTAAGTATTTAAATACTTTAAAGTGTAAAGTTTATTTATTTATTTTAATTTCAGATGGATGACACCAATGAAAGAAGAATTCTTCTTCTCGGTTTGGAAGGATCAGGAAAAACTTCTCTAATGAATCAAGCAACCGCTTCCAACTCAAATAGTACTTACGTTGTTCCTCCTCCTCCCACTCATGGATTTACTGTTTATCGATTAGGAAATGGACAGTACACTTACAATGTTTGGGAAAGTGAGTACGAGAATTAAAATTATTGCTTTTTAAATTATTTATCTTTTAATTATACTCTTGATTTGTTTTTAGTCGGAGGAGCGGAAGACACGAAACAGTATTGGAATAATTTCCTACAAGACACTGATCTTTTAGTGTTTATGGTTGATGCTTCTTCAGATTTACACAAATTGTCCATCGCCGTATCGACATTTAAACAATTATTAGGAGACTCGAGAATCGACAATGTTCCTATTTTGGTAGTCGCTAACAAACAGGTAACTACTGAATAATTTCTGTTTTAGAAATTCAAATTTAAGAACTGTTATTTCAATTTTAATATTTGTATATTCCTCCAGGATGTTTCAAATGCACTGAGGCCAGAGGAAATAGCAGAAGCGTTAGATCTCATTAGCATCTCTCCTTCTAAACACAAAGTCGAAGTGATTGGTTGTCAAACTCGTCCCTTACCTTCTAATCTTCCACGAGGTACAAAGGAATATACTTACCATCACCCTTCCGTTGATGTGGTACAGAAAAAAATCTTCGTCATGGCGAACTCTTAAAATAACTTTTCTATATTATATATAGTTTAAAAATGAAAAAATACCTAGAATCTACATGTGCGTTAAGCACTTTATTTTTTTATTAATCGTTAAATCTTTGATAATATTTTCGTCTCATCATGTATAAGTAGTCATTTGTTAAATAATTTAAAACTCAACTTCTAACATCGATGTTCCTAACACTTGATAAAAGTACAAGATAAAAGTTTTTGTTTCCAAATTTTTTTTAGCTTTATTACTTTCTAATTCCTTACAAAAAAAATATTTAATAAGTTTAACATTTCACGAACGAAAATGAAAAAAGTTTAAAAACAAACCATTTTTCGAAAATGAAAATCTTGATAGAAAAAAATATATATAGATGATAATTAAAGTATATATATATATATATATAGGATTCATTTGATTTCTGTGATATCTTTGTGCACACTATTCTATGAAAATTGTTAAATCAATGTAAATACATATTTAGGAAAAGAATAAACTTTCCACGATGTATATTATACAAAACAATATTTATTATTTTAACCTGAGGTACTTTTATGCTACAACAAATAATCATAATCTATGATTTTCCCACAACATAAGACAATCAGAAATAAAAATGCTTTTTTACAATTTTAGTCGCTTTCGTCATCGGAATCGGTGACAAATTCTCCATCATCTAAAACATCGTCGTCAGACAATTCTTCACTGCTCAAATCACTTAAATTAATAAATTCAGCATTACTTTCATCTCCTTCGAATTCGTCTTCTCCTTCGCTATCACTAGAAACTGATTTTTCTAAAATTTTCGATTTCTTAGAAACCACCTTTTCCTCTTCTGCTATTCTCTTTTTGGTTATTTTTTCTTTCGGAGAATTATTCAAATCAATTTTAGAATTTTTAACGGATTTAAATTCAAGAATTCCATTTGAAGCTTCATTGACAGTTCCTTTTTTCTTGACTTTTAATTCTTCAGAGTCACTTTCTTCATCTACGAAAAGATTTAATTTTTCCTGAGTTTCATCATCATTATCGGAAACAGTTTCACCTGGATCCTCAGTGGAATTAATTGATTCCTCCTCCCATCCAGATGAAATTTTTATTTCTCTTTTGGGTTTCTTTGAAATACAATGTTCTTGAAAATTGGCTAAAGCTTGTTGTTTTTTTGTCTCAGCCAATGTGGTTGGATCGTCTAAAATTATTTCTCCTTTTTCCACCAAATACTCAGCATATTGTTCGGGAATGTTTTTAAATGAGTTTATTTTCGCACGTATTTGTTTCCACGTCAGCTGATAATAGTTCTTTTTATCTCTGGTCATTGCCTAAAAATATAATAGTAATTAAGAAACTTTTCTTCGAGAATTTCTTTATTAGAATTAGAAAACTTTAAAGATTTTTTATTATAGTTGATGTAAAAATATCAATCAAATAACAATGTTGAAATTCACAAAGTTTATCAACGAAAAAAACTTATTTAAAGTATTTCAATATTATTTTTAAGAAATAAACAACAATTTTTGGTTAAAACGTAAATAAAAATTTTCTTTTTTATATATTTTTGTGTATTATTGTTGCATTATATCTGAGTAATGTTTTTTATTTATTTTTTTTCGTTTGGATCTTAACTATCAAATGTAATTTTTTATAAATGCAAAAAGTGAAAAAATAAATGTTTATACCTTATAATCTTCTCCATATTTATCCATCATGTAAGTTACAAATTGTACTTGATTCTTAGGTAATTTAAACAATCTTTCTCTTGGAGTTTTAGCTTCTTTCTCCAAACTTTCAGCAACATAAACCTTTGACGGAGGTTTTACAATAACATTTTCTTCTAGAAATTTTTCAGTTGCTTTAACGTTACTAACATTCTCCAGTGCTTGTTTCTTCGAATTCGGTATTTTAAAAATTTCATTAGGATCGGCTGCCAAACCCATTTCTTTTAAATTTCCTTTAATCGACCTTTTAACCTCCCAAGCATCTTTGATTTGTTTACTGCAAAAATTCCAAAGTTTAAAAAATAAAACATTTTCCTTCAGAAAAAAAGGTGGGGATTTAATCAACACTGTAAAAAAAATTTTCTGTAGATTTACAGTTTTGTTTAGAATTTTATAGAAACTTGTAAAATAACTTCTTTAAAATTAGTGAATTTAAAATCCCTTCTGTAAAATTAATACTTTTAATGTGTCAATTTTACAATTTTCTGTAAATTTACTACTCTGAAAGTAGGTAATATTTTTGTCTTTTTATTACCTACTTTCAGAGTAGTAAATTTACAGAAAATTGTAAAATTGGCACATTAAAAGTATTAATTTTACAGAAGGAATTTTAAATTCACAACTTTTAAAGAAGTTATTTTATACAAGTTTTTATAAAATTCTAAACAAAACTGTAAATCTACAGAAATTTTTTTTTACAGTGAAGTATTTAAATCTAACCTCAATACAATAATAATAAAATCACTGTAAAAAATTTTTCTTGCTCATTCACAGTTGCGATTTGTAATTTTACAGAAAATTGTAGAATGGTACCTTTAAATGTAGCGAATTTGCAACGCCTACTGTAAACGTAATACTTTTAAAGCAACAATTTTACGAATTTTTTTACTTTTACTACTCTGAAAGAGGGTCTGAATATTACCTAAATTCAGTGTGGCAAGATTACAACCGCGGTTGTAATTTTACAGATAGTTGTAAGAAAACAAACATAACCAGTATAGTTGTTACTTGGAATTTAGTAAACACTGCGTCTATACGTCCGACTAGCCGGATAAAAAAATTTGTCCGGGTACTGATAGCCGGACGTAATAAATTCGTCCGGATACTGTCTAGCCGGACGTTTTGCTGCATAACACAGCTGAGTCTAAACGTCCGGCTAGTAAAATAATAACTGAAGCCGGTCAGCCGGATAAAATATTTAGAGTCTAAAACGTCCCGATAAATTAATGAAAGGAATTTTATTTGTATATAGTAAAAATGAAACTGAAGTTAACAATGTTGATTCAACGAAAAAATGTTTCTCTGCCTTGAAAGCAATTTTTTTCTTTTGACGATTATCTATTTTAATGTCAGAAACCATTTAGAAAATATTTCAAAAGGATATAAAGCAGGGAATGCAGTGAATTTGAATTTTTTTTGTCACAGATTTTCCAAAAATTCTGAAATTTCAAGTAAGTTGTTAATTTATTTTAATTATTTAGTTTAATTAATTTTCTTGACTTGGAAGCAATTTTTTTCTTTTGATAATTATTTATTTTAATATCAGAAGCCATTTAAAAAAGATTTTAAGAGGATCTAAGGCGGGAAAAGCAGTGATTTTGTATTTTTTGTCGTAGATTTTCCAAAAATCCCGGAATTACAATTAAAAAACAAAAATCACTACTTTTCCCGACTTGGATCCTTTTGGATTTTTTTTAAATGGCTTCTGACATTAAAATAAATTATTATCAGAAGATCAGAGATTTTTGGAAAATCCGTGCCACAAAAAATTCAAAATCACTTCTTTCCCCGATTTGGAACCGCTTAGGAATTTTTTTAAATGGCCACTGATATTAAAATAAATAACTATAAAAAATTGCTTCCAAAGTGAGGAATTAGCAATTTACTTGAAATTCGGGGTTATTTTGGAAAATTCGTGACAAAAAAATGAAAACCACTTCTTTCCCCGCCTTGAATCCTCTTGGACTTTTTTAAATGACTTCTGCCATTAATATGTTAAGTCTATATGTAATAAAATATAATTTATTTAAATAAAATAATTTTTTTGAAGAAGATTAATAGTTCTATATAAATTTTACAGTTACTATAATTATATAATTATAGTAATAGTAATTATAGTATATTAATATAATATAAATAATAATTCAACTGGTAAAATTGTTATATATTTTATATTATCTAGTTGCCATTTATTCAAATGCTGAATTTTTCAAAAGGTAACTTATTAAAATATTTATGTTATGCAAAACTTTATTTTCTCGAACCATTATTAACTCAAATTACCATAAAATATATTTTTTAATGTTTATAAAAATGTCATATGACATAATGTTTACTGTAACAAATGTTAATTGCAAATAATGTTTTTATACTCGAATTACCACTTTTACAATGTTAAAAAATCCAAATGGAATTTTAATCTAAAAAAATTGACTACCAATTATTATTACAATAATTGACTATAATATTTTATAATGAAGAATAGTCAATTCTTTAACATTGTAAAATTGGTTATTCGAGTATAAAAACAATATTTGCAATTAACATTTGCTACAGTAAACATTCTATCAAATGACATTTATAAAATAATATTAAAAAATATATTTTATGGACATTTGAGTTCATAAAGGTTTGAGAAAATAAAATTTTGCATATCATAAATATTTTAATAACTTACCTTTTGAAAAATTCAGCATTTGAATTAATGACAACTAGGTAATATAGAATATATATAACAATTTTACCAGTTGAATTTTCATCTTCTTCAGGATTACACGGGTTTCAAATTATTCAACATTATGATTTTGGTTAAACTTTTATAGTAACTGTAACATTTATATAGAACTATTACTCTTCTTCAAAAAAATTATTTTATTCAAGGGTTAACACCACTCTAGAGGCAGAAAAGAAGACCAATTTTTGATGATTTGTTTTGGGAAAATGAAAAAAGGAATAGGTTATCTTTTTGGAGGGTTTGTTAAATACATATTGAAGTGTAGAAAAAAATTTTTATTTTAAATTTTATAACAAAATGGCGACGATAAATTTTATAGTAACAATCGACTAATCTTTTTTTTAACAAAACGTCCGGAAAGATTTTTTGAAAAGTTTAAGTCCTGGAACAGAAAACAAAGAAATTTCATGATGTATATAATATACACGGAGAAAAATATAAAATAACTTTTACTACTTTTATAGTAAAAAATTTCCGGTAAATTTTTTACTATGAAAGTAGTAAAAGTTACTTTATATTTTTCTCCATGTAAACTTTGGAAGTGCATAAGGGTTTTTTATATATCAATTTTTGTAAAAATCGTGCACTTTTTGAGTACAATAATCGATTTTTTGCCTAAGAGTAATAAAAAGTAAATTGTTTAAAAAAATAAAGTTTACATCAAATTAAAAAATCTGTATGTAGTTCCAAAGTTTATAGTATTTAGTTTGTAAAATTTCTTTACTTTTTGTTCCAGGACTTAAACTTTTCAAGAAACCTTTTCGGCCATAAAAAATAGTCGATTTTGAATATGAAATTTATCGCCGCCATTTTGTTATATAATTTAAAAAAAAATTTCCACACTTCAATATGTATAATTAATAAATTCTCCAAAAAGAAATCCAATTCTATTTTTCATTTTCTCAAAATAAACCATCAAAAATATAGGTCTCTTTTTCTGGCTCTAGAATGGTGTTACCCTTAAATAAATTATATTATTTAGTAAATGCGAATCGGATAATTTGCTTATTTGCTGAAAAATAAATTCTATGATAAACTCACTTTATTAACATTTAAAACTTTTTAAATGGATAAAACTACGATTAGAACTTTTTAAATTTCGAAAATATACAGGCGTCCCAAAATATTTTTGTGAACAATAATTTTTTTAAGACTTACAATCTTCAAAAAATATTGTATTCTTAATTTATAGACATTTTTTAAATAAATAAATAAAAAAAGATATATACATAAATAAATGTTAGTCTTCTATTTACATTATTTATTTAACAAATATGTGCTTGTAAACTCTGCATAGAATATTTTTTGATGTTTATTTATCTAAAAAAAATATATATTATAAAATATTTTTTGTAAATATTTATAAAAAAGCAAAAAATTAATATAATAATTATAGAATGACAATAATTATAATTGTTATTACTATTATTATGCATATTATGTTTTCGCATTTAGTTATCAAATTAATTTTAAAATTCATAACCTAAAAATGTCAAAAACATTCAAGGAATATGTTATACTTGTAAAAATCTAATAGACGGACGAATTATAAAGTTCATTATTTTATCCGGATACTGTCAAACGCTCATCACCAGTACATATAGTAAATAGCCGGATGAAATATTTTGGGAGCTATATGTCCGTATATCCGGACGTTTAGACGAAATATTTCGTCCGACTAGCCGGACGTATAGACACTTAGTAAAATCGCTACTCGGAATGTAGGTAATATTCGGACCCACTTCAGAGTAGTAAAAATACAAGAAATTTTTTTTACAGTGTAATATTATACAAAATTTGCAATGTTTTATTTACATACCATTTTATTGTTGGAAGTTTATTTAACTTATTCCTAAGTCTCTTTCGATTTACATTCGCCTGAAATCTCTTCCTCTTTTTTACTTTTCGGACTTTTGTCATTATTTAAATAATAAAGTGTAATTAAAAAAGCAGATATATCCGCACGTGCACGTGTTTACTTCCGAAGGCCAGAACTCGAATAATAATAAGAATAATAATTGTCGGTCGGCCATTTTTAAAGTCCAGCGCCCTCTGACGTCCATTATTTTTCAGAGGGAAATTCAAATTGGCATTGAATGCATTGAACAAAAAAATAATTATTTACAAACAAATATTTTTACTTTTATTCATGTATTATTACTTTCAATTCATGTATATTTTTAAGATGAAAAATTGGAAATTAAAACTTTATACTTGAAAAATAATATTGAAAACTGCTATTTTAATTAAATTCCATATTTTCTTTCACAAAACGAACGCAAGAGTCTCTGCAGTCGCGCTTTGTCATTGTCAATTTGGCTTTTACTGCATTTGTGTGCATTTGTGCTAATCGACAGTTGTGTCATTCACAGCTGTGTTGTTAAAAACTTTTGTTTTTTGTCAAGTTATGGGATCAATTTTAGAACAATCAACAATGTGTCGAAAAAATAAAGTAAGTGTGTTTTTAAAATAAAACAATAGAAATCGATTTCTTTTCTCTAAAATGGAGTAATCTTTATTTCTTTTACACTCCAGTAATGTCAACATTAAATGTTTTCTCGATTCTTCCAACCAACTAACCAAATTGTTTTTATGTCGAAACAAGTATTAAAAAAACCTTAAAATTTTACTAATTTCATAAAACTTTTGCAAACAACTTGTCAATAGTGTTAACTTACTGGAAATACCTTTGCTTCTTAGTGAACTCATAATGTCGTAAATTTTCTAAATTTTAAACGTTTTAAATGGAACAACATCGACCATGAACTTTCACTTTCCTAATATTAATAACCGTTGTTTCTGCGCTTGTAAATTATTATGCAACAATTATAGTTTAAGTGAATTGGGTACTATAAATTTATGCCAGAAAAATCTATTTATACTATGGTTGTTGGAAGTAAATGTGTTAATTTTCAAATTCAAAGAGCAAACGTTTCCAATATGTATTTACTTAACATTTATTTAAAAATTGATTCAAGTCTAAATTTAAAATAATGATAAACTGATATGTATTTTTTCTTGGTCTGTTTTTTCTATTGCTATGATGTTAAATAAAGTAAATAGACTCGTATCAAGTTGAACTGTTTAGATAAATTGCACGAAGTCTATTTTTTCTACTTTGTAAATGAAGTAAATAAAAATAAAAATCATTGTATTTAAAATGAAAAACATGTTTATAAGTTATAAACATTCGTTAATTAACGAATATTGCTTATATTATTATTATTATCTTCCGGTCCCTTGTATTGTTGCATAAATTTACATTTTTACGTTCCATTCAATTGTTTGAATTTTATCTAACAAAAAGTAATTTTCTAATAATTTTTCTTTTTTTTGGTAACAAATGGAAATTTACTTTGTAAAGAACAAAACTGCGAGTAAGTTTATCAGTCGTAGACAAAAACACGAAGATTGTTGTTTGACTACAAAAATTTGTATCTGATAAAATGAACCTCCAGTTAAATGTCAGTATTTTGAGGGAGTGTATAGTAATCTGAACTTACGTCATGTGTTTTAATAACGTTAGTATTGATCTATACGTCATGCAGATAATCAGACACTTTTTTTATTCTTTCGTTTCCATGTGTGAATTCTTTTGTGTTATTCCACGTACAAGGTCAGCCTCCTAGTTCGTAGAACTGAACAAAAATTAAACAAACTTTTTTAAAATTGTTTTTGTGTAATTTTCATCAAGGAACTTAAAAATTTTTTTATTTTACCAATTTACATAATTTATTAATTATAGTATAATTACACTCACAAATTTTAAAACTATTGGTAAAATCTACAGAGTACCGAATTAGCACAAAATTTTTTAAATCCAATTTTTTAAATCCAATTTTTTAAATACCTTTTAAAATTTTATTCATTATTTTTGAAAAATTGGATTATATTCTGCAGTTTTATTCCGAACATATGCAATAATAACTTGCAACATGCAAACTTTAAGGTTTCGCATGATTACCGGCCATTGAACTACAAAGTTTTTACTGTGGAAAAGCTCCATATATATAGGGCAGTAACGTGAAACAATGTAAAAATGTTGAATATCTAATAAGGCTTTGATTTAAAGTTTTATAAAATCTAACTCGCCTTAGTTGTTGTAATAACAAATTTAAAATTTGTGTATTTTTCCGTTGATAAAGTAGCGAAAAAAAAAATCCCAACAGTCTGGAGTAGACATAATTGATTTGAATTATTCCACACAGTTAATATAAATGAGAAAATGTTTGTCTTTGCAGGTCAGTAGAATGGTGTTGAAGTCAAACTCCTAGAAGGCACGCAAGGACCCACAAGCTTTCAGGAGGAAACTTTTCGATCGAATCACACAAATAGAACACAAATTTTATTATTTATTACAGTTTTATTTCTCATCTAAGAATAAAAATTTTGGCCCAAACAACAATCAACATCAAAGAAAAAAATTGCTCAATCTTGCGCTGATAGAAAGTGAAATTTCTCAAGGAAAAGAATAATTCATCTTAGCCGATAAAATTAATTGATTTTTTGTGGTAAAAAAAACGATGGGATCTGCGAGACCGCAGGATAAATCTTTAGGCGGAGGAATTTCTCTACCTCAATGGATGAAAGGCAAATTCGACAATAAGTAAGTTTGTTATGTATTTTTTAATCGTTTTTTTAAAATTTGTTCCAAGATTTTAAACGCCATTTATAGAGTGAGTCATTTTCATTTTCTACGTCATGGGAATTATAAGTTGCAGTTAAAATATACTCATAACAATTTCTGATTTTTTCGCTTTACAGTTTAATATTATCTGGGATATTAATTTTGAATGTCGTTGAATTGTTTGTATTTATTAATTTACATATTAATACCTAATATTCTTAAAGTTATCAACGCTTCATTGAACAAAATTTATGTATTTCTTCTTCAAATCAAAATTTTATTACAATAATTTTTCATTACGTGTCAAAGAAATTAATTTTTACGTTTCTAAAACGTCGGTGACATTCACAACGTCTATAATAATCAACGATTAGAAAAAGAAATCATTTTTTAATTATAAAATAAATTTTACGTTTAAAAATTTTTCCTTTTTTACTTATTTATTTATTTATTTATTTATTTATTTATTTACAACGTAAGATCAATTCAAGAAACATTGTAAAAACTGTTTTAACACAAAAATTTAAATAAAAAATTACTTTTCTTCTAAATCGTTGATTATAAACGTTGCAAAATTCATCAACGTTTTCTAAATGAATTATTTTCTTTATTATTTAGAATAAAGGTTTTTAATTTTTATTATGTTTATTTTTAACAATTTTTTTTACTTTTTTAAATTTATGATGAAAATATTTTTAAACAAAAATTTTTCGTTCATTTGAATGATAAAAACTTGGGAATTATTATTGATATGAATATTAATATTGACGGTTAATGAACCGATATTATAATTATACGTTTCGACACAAGAAAGAAATATTCACTTCAATTATATTTTTTATTCGGACAAATAATAAGAATGAGAGTTAAAAAATGTAGGACAATGTCAAAATTGTATTTGGTTTTTCATAAAGTTATCCGTAAAAAATCCACAACTAAATTAATATTAATTCTAAAAAGAAGTGAATTTTTTCATAGTTTTTTCAAGTCTGGTTTGATCATTTACTTTTTTATTCATCTTCGTATCTCATTTTAAAAGCGGAAAAATCTGAAGTTCACGTGATAAAAATAATACATACAGTATACATGAAATACATGCACATATTGTTACATAAAACATGTTCTCTTAGTTTCACTCCGTTTTATTATGACTAATTTTTGTCAGCAGCTTGACATTTGTCTTGTTTTTTTAATTAGTATATTTTTTCTTTTTCTTTTTTCTCGTTTTTAAGCTATTTCTTTAATAATGTTAATTAATTCAATATTCCAATGTGATAGATATATTATTTTCCCAGTATAATTATATGTTTACATTTTAAGGCTCACATCTGTTAGAATTTATCGCGAAGGTTACTTCGTGTCAAGATCTGAATTGCGCAAATAATTCCAAATTAAATAATTTGTGAAGCAAAACAATAACAAACTGTATACTCATAATTTTTACATTCTTGTTGAATATTTGGTCAGTGATGAATTTCCAAGAAGTGAATCTATTACTCTTATCAACAGATTCTTTAACGAGGAAGATAAAGAGCTTACATTTCTTGTTTTTTGCAATAATATAAAATAGTAATTTTATTTATTAAAGTGACTAATTGATTAATGAGTGACTGGTAGACTATATTTTTCTTAAATAGAGTTCTTTTATTGTTTTAATGTAAAAAAAAAATAAAAAAATTGGAGAGACGAACACAGTTCATTTAGGCGTTATATTGCGCGTGTCAGCGTCATTGTAGCTCCAAGAAGGCGTGCATCGATGACTTGGCCTGTTTAGCAGTCACGAGATCTCGTATTTTTAGATAGTCGCGCATCTGAACGAGAGAGAAAATTTATAATATAGTTTAACGTCATATTAACCATCTCTAAAGACGAAAGAAAAGAGTTTTTTTTAACTTTTACCTATTTCGATAAAAATATTTATAGGTACGATAAACTGAATCACTTTCTTGTTTTAACTCAACAATTTTAACAGATAATTTTTTTTCGAATTATCGTTTGTTCTCCTTTTGATTAACAAAAAAAATTTGTGTTTAAAAAATTGTCTTTGAAACTACATACTATCAATTTTTTTCCTATTCCAGTGAATAAAATAACTTTGAAGAATTATTATCTTGTTTATTCGAAGGTTTTTTTTTATTTACAAGAATATATTTTAGAATGCGGATAGATGACGTCAGGGAAAAAGACTTTTATTGCCTTTACGTTTACGTGGAAAATTATCCCACAACTTTTTATGTTAATTTAACGTACGAATTTCATTTGCGGAACCTTTGCCAATTAATCTAGGACATTGCTCGACATAAAGTAGACGAACGTGACTTAATGCTGACAACAGCGATACGATACTGACATGAGTCAATTTTTTTCCTAATCAAGTTCATCTCGAAATAGAGGCAAAAATACGTTATCTGGAAATTGGTTTCTCTCAAAGTTCACTAATCATTTTCTCAGTTAAGAACTTTATTAATTTACAATTCAGTTTAGAAACTTTTGAAGCAAATGATTTAATTTATTAATTTTTGAAATAGAAAAAGGTAAGATTACGAATTTATTTTTGTGAATTATTTTTATCATCACTTGAAATTTCTATTGTTTGGATTTATGTTTCCACTACGTATTTAATTTTGTGTTAGGCGTTAATTTTTTTCAGTGTAAACAATTTTAGCATGAAGAATAAAAAATTATAAGTTTAACTCACGACTCTTTTATTTTCAGATACGATTTCGATGACAGTGCTTTCAGTCCACCTTCGCATGACGATAACTTCTTTTTTATTCGACTATCCAAAAACCCGGTGACTGAAAATGCCTCTGGATTCACAAATATCTCCAATGTAATTAACTCAAACCAAGAAACCAGCAAAGTGCCCTCTGTTCAGACAAGTGCACCAAATTTCAAAGACGTTAAACAAATCGATTTTAGTAAACATCCGGAACCTTGCCAGCCATTCGTCCCAAGTGCATCAAACAAAGGTAAATTCACTCTCAATTTTCAAACTTTTGATACTCACCAACTGAATAAAACAGGTTTGCCACGCAACCTGGAAACCTGGAAATGTCAGGGAATTTTAATCAAAATCCTAGGAAATTGTTTATTGTGTTTATTCTTGAAATCTAATTTTACTTAAATATTTCAAAATAAATTGCGTTTACAATTTCCATAAGTAGATGAACTTCAAAAGATTTTGATTTGAAATTTTGTAAAATTTCAATTTTAAAAGAATTTAATAAGAAATTTAAAAAAAACCTAGATTTTTAAAAAATTTTAATAACTAAAATTCTTCTGAAAATAGTTAAGTTTTTTAATAAATATATATTTAATTGATTAAGTATTAAAAATAATGGATTACACTGGAATCTAGATCGGTGAGACTAATCGGGGATGGCTTCTCACCGATCTAGCGGATTAGTTGAGACTGAGAAGCAACACAAACAGGGCCGTACGAAGTATTTTTTGTTTGCACCATTCTTTCAGAAAATAATTCATGTTAGAAAATTAATATAAATAACAAAATATTACAAAATATTATACAAACATAAAATGTATTTATATTAAAAAGAAAAAAAAGTAAATAATGATGAAGTTATCAAATGAAATAAATAGCATCGGGCACTGAGAACCTTTTTCTTCTACAATTAGGCACGACATTGATCGACATTTGAAAGTCCCCGCTAGCCCTCCACCTTTCCTCGCCAACAAACTATGTAAACAGAGTCTCAACGATCCCGAGCTCACCGATCTAGATTCCAGTGTAATAGAAGAATTTTAGTTAAAAACACTAAAACAAATTGAATTTTGAAGCAATTACAAATGATTGCAGAAATTCAATTACTTTCAAAAGTAGTTAAATTCTTCTCAGAAATTCAATTATTTTTAAAAATTTTAATAAAATTCTTGGCAAAATTTTAATTATTTTCAAAAATAATAACTCAATTCAATGATTTTTAATATCTACTACTTTAATAAAAATCCCTAAATAAATTCAATTAGTTAAAAAATTTTTTTTATAAAATTCTACGCAAACATTTAATTATTTTCATAAATAATAAAAATTTCACAGGAATTCAAACAATATTTACAAATTATTTTCATAAATTATTATTCAATTATTTTTATTATCATAAATAATAACATTTTTTACAGGGATTCAATTATTTTCATAAATACATAATAAAACTCATCGCAGACTTTCAATTATTTTTAATCGAATTTCTCGAAAAATGTAATTATTCTTAAATAAAGAATTTAATCATTTTCAAAATTAATATATTTTTTCGCAAAAATCCAATTATGTTAAAAGATTTACAAAAATTCTCGTCAAAATTTAAATTATTTTTATAAATAATAAAAATTCTTCGAAATTATTTTTAATTATTTTTAATGAAATTTTCATTAAATTTATCAAAAAATTAAATTATTCTTAAAAAATTTGTAAAAATTTGTTGATAAAATTCTTTATGAAAATTCAATTTTATAACATTCAATTATTTAATAAAAATATTTATTTTTCTATTTTAATAATTGAATTCTCGTAGAATTTTCTAATAAATATTTATTTAAAAATGAATTTCAGTTAAATTTTAGATTTAAATTGAATATGAAAAGCATTATAGAGCGTGGATTTTTTAGAAATAATTGAATTTTCAAAAGGTTTCTAATTAAAATCTTTGAAAATTTCAACTTTTCATACTTTTAATTAAGAATTCTGTAGAATTATTTTTTTTCAAAAAGTTGAATGGAATTTCTTTTAATTATTTAAAGTTTTTAATTTCTACAATATTTAATTAAAGAATGTCAGAATAATCGAAATTTCGTAAAATTAAATTGTAAACAAAATAACTTGGAAATTTACAAAGAACTTTTTCAAAAATTATTTTAAATAAATTGAAGAATTTTAGTTGATAATTCTAGAAATGAATAATCGTAATGATGAAAATAATTTTTGCGATAACTCCGAGTTTTCGACTCGGAGTGATGGATATCTTCATGTTTTATAATAATATTCTTATATTTTATTGAATTTAAAATTTTTGAAAATCTTAATTTGTATGAAAAAATGATAATGATTAAATATTTATTTAAAAATGAAATTATTTATATTTTTGAATAATTTTTGTTTTAAGAATCTGGAAAAATCCCGTTTTTTAACCTGCACGGAGAGACCGAGATTACTAATTTTTGTATAAAATCACACTAGAATTTACTATATTCACATTGCAACCACCGGAAATAAGGGGACTTTTTGTATTTTTTACTATTTTCTACACTAAGTCACTAATCCCGACAAATGTTCACCAAATTAGCAAAGTTTCTTATTATTTCGTCCAATAGTTCCAAACAACTGTAGTAAAACTCAGAAACATTGTGTACGTAAAATTACTATAGTCGTTGTAAATGCAGAAAGAAAGAGTGAAAAGAAAAAATACGGATTTTTGTCGCCGGTTTCCCGTCAATTCTTGACTAGTGGAGGTAAACTGGAAGGATTTTTACATACACAGACACACACACTCACACACTTATATATTTGTTGTTGGATAAATATTTGAAGACACACACATGTTTATTTCACTTATATGTATAGACGCGGTTAATTAATACACTAATACACAACTGCACGCACGACAACGAATTTCACTGAAAGTATACATCTTTGTTTCCTTATATATTGAATGATGAAAATTTACAGCACTTACGAGAAAGCAGTTTACTTTTAACAACTTATTATAAGACATACTTCTTGGGACAGGAATAAATGCAAAATTTATTAATTTATAATGGTCAATTTCTGAGATACCGAACGACCTACGTTTCACTTTATATTTAATTATTGTAGATAATATCCAAATTTATTTTACATACGCGAAACATAGTCACTGTCAATGATCGGAAGGCATCGGCTCATTTACGGAGATTGACGAGGTTAGCAACCAATAGAAATACAGGCGCCATATGACTGCACTCGCTAGCCACACTTGCTCACCAAAAATTACTACAGTGGATAGAAGATTTTAGTGGAAAATGTTTTCATTTGTCAGATTTTGTCTAATTAAATTAGAGAAAACTATAATCAATTTTCGCTACATTTACAACTCTTACACAAAATATTAAAACTTGCTATTTCAATGTAGCAAATTTATCTATTTCTTTTGTAAATTTATCTAATTCTGTAGTACATTATGCTAAAAGTCCCCTTATTTCCGGTCATTGCAACCGTTTTTAGTAATTTTTACGAATGTGGGTCTCTCCGTGTGAAAAACCTGAAAAACATGGAAAAGTCAGGGAATTTGAAAAGAGTAAAGTGTGGCAACCATGTAAAAATTAAAATAAGAAAACAAATTGAAATTGTAATTGTAATTGAAAATTGAAAATTGAAAATTAATTGACGAAACCTTATTTCAGGACAAACGTACAAAATTCCAAAAACTGTATTGGCTAATAATATCAAGCCAAAATCGCAGGGTACGGACGATGGTTTTCATGGAACACCAGCCCTCTGTGGCAAGTCGATTGTCCACGTAGCAAACCAAATGATGTCCAGTAAATTAAACAAAACCAATTCCACTTCAGATTTTCGCACCGAAAATGCCGACAATCCTTTCCCAAAAGGGAGCAAATCCCTGCCGGCGACGCCACTTGCCTCGCCCATGTCGACACCCGACAGTTCACCAAAGTCTCGCAGAAGGACTCACGGCAATAGATTCTTCACCGGCGCTTTCGTCCCCGACAGGGAGAAATATCAGGGCAGTTGGATTTTAGCTGGCATTTTGGGACAGCCACGTGAAATTGTAACTTCAAAGATTGATGAAGAGGAGGAAATCAGCCACGAGAATATGCCGGGAAGAGTTTTAAGCCGTAAGAAATCTATTTCATCGCAAAATTTAACTTACGTCGGCAAAGACGAAAAATCGCCTGAAAAACAATCTGTAGCAAGTGTTTTTCAAGCTAAACCTTCAGAACTTCGAGAAATGAACTTTTGGTCTCCAACTTCCATGTGAATTATATTATCAAATTTTTCCCATTTTTCCAAAGTGTGGCTCTTAATTTTTATTTCATTTTTTTAAAGATCTGATATGATCCTTTTTTGATTTTAAATAGAATTTAATTCTCTAACAACTATAAGACAATTCAGTATCATCTGATGCTTTTCAATTTCGCTGTTCGCACATCATTTTATTTTCACATTTTTTAAAAATGTAGTGAAATTTCGATTTACTTTCTAAAAATCTAAATACATAGTCGATTTTAAATATTTCATTTAAGTCTCATATTGAAATAAATTTTAAGCCGTAGATAGTTGATAATTTATACCCACAAAAAACCTTTGTAAAAACTCTTGAAAAAGTAGATTAATTATTATTTATTTATTAAATGATTTTTTAAAAACATCGTATGATTAAGAGATGAAAACAACGAATATGGTCCATTACTGTTTGAAAGTGATTAAAATTTCTTTTTTTTAAACGAATTTTATCCGGAAAACTACCTACATACATTGAATACGTTTTTAAATAATTTTTTTAGTTTATTACGTCATGTTAGCAACTGAGCACCTTTCTCTTTCAAGAATAATGAAAAACGTTGTTGATAGACGATAAAAAAAAATTGTACCTGGTTTCTTTTCGAGTAATTCACTACATATAAATATTTGTTAACTCGAATTTATTTAGATTAAGTGATGGAAAATACTTTGAGAATATTGTAATTTAAACAATTTATTAATACTTTTCATCGCAGCATTGTGTGAAAACAACACATTGTCTTTACAAATTCAGTAATAATATCAATTTAATAAAATTGTCTTGATTATTTTAAATTGCATTTTGAATTGTAATTTATTATGAAATTTTGATTTTTTATCTTTCCAAAAATCCAATAATATTGTCTTTAAGAGAAATAAAATATTTTTATAGTAATTTTTTTGTATCAGTTTATTGTTATTGACTCTGCGCTCTAAATCTGAATTATAGTAGAATTCTACTAACAAATAGTAAAGATTTAATTATTATTAGTAGTTTTTATGGACTTTTCCCCTTTTCAATTAGTAGAATATTACTAATGTTTTTGTAGAATTTCACTAATTGAAAGTTATACTTTCTAAAAACGTTCTACTATTGTTAGTAAAATTCTACTGTAAGACTGTAATTAGTAAAGCTCTACTAGCAATTAGTGAAATTTCACTATTTCTTAGTAAAATTATTACTAAATCATTTGGTGGACCACTTTTTGTTAATTCATTAGGAACTTTCTACAAATTCAGATTTAGAGAGTGAGGTTTCTTTCTAAATTCTAAAAAAAAAGTGACACGCTCCGAAGAAAGGTATGTACCTGAGAAGCAAATCATTTTTCTGCTAAGTTTCGTCTCTAAGGGTACGGTTCCATGATGAGCAGAAAACAGAATGCAAAGCAGAATTTCGTGAGTGCAAAAGAGAAAGTCAGATATCACTACCCTTTCCACTCTCACGAAATTCTGCTTTGCATTGTGTTTTCTGCTCATCATGGGACCGTACCCTAAATTTGAATTAGTTAAAATGTTAAAATATTATTTTACTAATGAAATAGTTAATAATGACTATAATAATAATAATAATTAAATTTATTTTTAGGTTATGTCAGAACAACTGAAATTTTTGGTAACATTTATTTATTCAATTTAATGGAATTTGGCTATTTTTTATTTTTCTACTAATAAATAGTTATTTTTTACTGATTGCTGAAATTCAGCCATGATTTTAGATATTTTTAACTAATTCAGATTTAGAGAGTGTGTTTAACTGTGTAAAACTCAAAACAATTTTTAGATTTTTATTAATTATTTAATTTGTAAGTAGTAGTATAGTAGTGTTTACACGGAGAAAAATTTATTCGTACTGATTACAATAGTCTATATTACTGCTCGGATATGTGACCACTTTTTGTTATGATTACTATCCCAGTAAACGAAAACTAATTGAAATGAATTAAAAAGAATTCACAAAGAGCTTTCGTGAATCCCGCTTTGTGACAAATACGAATTGGAGCCATGATGCAATTTTCCTGAATTCGTGAAACTGTATTGAACTTCCGAACCTTCTATCCGTACCAATTCACTGGACAAGTTTTGAGCCTTTAATTTTTTTCAATTCGTTAGCACGAATTCAATGCATTCCTTGGCCATTTCTTTCGAATGCGAATTCGTTTGGACAAATTGGTACATATTGAATTAAATTCAATTGAATATACAAAGAGCTTGAGTGAATCCCGCTTTGTGACAAATACGAATTGGAGCCTACCAAAAATGTTAATTCGTTTCAATTCATTTGAATTAGTTTTTTTTTACTGGGATAGCTGTTGTAAGGAGTACAAACATGAATTTATCCCTTACAACAGCTATAGTAATCGTTCCTACTAAATTCTTAACACATTACATAGTCTTCGTAATCATTCCAAAAAGTGGTCACATATCCGAGCTGTAATGTAGACTATTGTAATCATTAAAAATAATTTTTCTCCGTGTAACATTGGCACTTATATACTGGCGTTGCGCTGTGTATATTCGGCCATGACCAGGTATATTTTAATTTATAGACTTAAACATCAGTGGTTTCGGTTGGTATCGTTTGCATCGTTTGTATTGAGAGTTCGTGCAATTTCAAGGTCTCTGAAGTTGGCGTCGACACTCAGAGTCAAAAACTAGTTTTTGGAGATTTTAGTAATAAAAATGTCACTGACATGACTTTTTACATTCACTTGGAATTCCGAAACTTTCCATTTAACTGTTTTTTATGCGAAATCTTTGCAAAAATTGTTTAATAGTTTTAATTTTGTAGATAGAAAATTAGTTTTGACATATTAATGTTAACGGCGCTTACTGAGACCTTGTTTTCACTGCAAAACTTACAAGCATAACCTAAAAGTTTTTGCTCTCTTTTCTTCGTATTGCTTCACAGTTTTGATTATTTTTCATTATTTTTATCCAGATTTGATTTGACAGAGGAAGAGTAATAATGATAATCGGTTCAATTTATATGTTTAAAAAAGATGTATTTCGATGAGATGGCAAAAATATAAATAAGAATGGTAAGTATAGTTACAATTCAATTATTCTAGAAATGTACACGTATTTTCAATGGCAAATAAAATTAAGTAATTTAACGGTACAATTATAATAACATGATTTTTTTGACTCTTTAATAAATAGGAAAAGAAGATTACTCCGAAATTACTAAAATATACGACATCTATCATGAAACGTAAAAACAATGTACGACGGTAGAATTTTAAATCCATGGTAATTTTAAAAGGTAAATCAAGAATTTTAATTTACATTTTCATTGAAGAATACTTGAGCTAATTGTCAGGACAAAATAAATAATTTAATAGTTTAGAAGGCGTAGGATGCGCCAAATCCAGTGAAGGTTGTGTGAGCAACAACTGGAGCGTAAGCCGGAGCTACAGTCTTGACAATTGGAGAGGGAGCTGCGTAGTAGGCTGAAGCTGGGGCGTAAGCCGGAGCTACGGTCTTGACAATTGGAGAGGATGCAGCGTAGTAGGCAGGAGCTACAGTCTTGACAATTGGAGAGGGTGCGGCGTAGTAGGCAGGAGCTGAAGCTACAGTTTTGACGATTGGAGAGGCTGCTGCGTAATAAGTTGAAGCTGGAGCTGCTGCGGCCGTGTAGACAGCTGGAGCCGGAGCGTGGTAAAGAGCAGGAGCAGCTGCGTATTGGAGGTATTTGGCGTCATTGGTCACGCGGGTGTCGTATTTGCGAACACTGGAGAAAGCAGTGTCAACGGCTTTGCTGTAGTGGGAAACTGCGGAGTTTCCATCCAAGGAGCGGACGACGCTTTGTTGAGAAGATCCAATGGCAGGGGCGTGAATTGCAAGGGGGGCAGAAACGGCTGCATTGTAAGGATTGTAATTGACAGCAAATGAATCCGGAGAGCCAATGAATCCGGCCCTGGCGACTGCTACGAGAGCGGCGAAGGAAATGAACTGCAAAGAAAGGTTAGTTTTACTATTTTACAGTATTTAGATTTATAAATAAATGTAAAATGTAAATGAAAAAACCAATCATTAATCAAGTAATGAACTCTGAGCTGAGTTTGGTATTAAACATAAAAGTGAGGTTAGGACTTCATATACTTCACTTTTATGTGTAAACTCCATTTTTCTTCGGTATATATTTTTACGAAAAATGATGGCGAATATAAATGGAGAGAGTTTTTTAATTTATTTTTGAAATCTAATCTAAATTTCGTCTTTTTGTTTATTCATAACTTTCATCAATAATTTTAAATTTATTTAAAGGACTTTTTTTCATCAATATTTATAAGACGTCACAATACCGACAGTCGAATTGCAAAAAATTGGAATTCTCAATGTTTATCACTAAAATTGCTTTTTGGCAACAAACAGTATATTTTGATAAAGTTATGATCAAATTTTTCATTTGATTAAGCAAATAATAATGTTATTTACCAACTTTGTTTATACACGGAGAAAAATTATTTTTAATGATTACAATAGTCTACATTACAGCTCGGATATGTGACCACTTTTTGGAATGATTACGAAGACTATGTAATGTGTTAAGAATTTAGTAGGAACGATTACTATAGCTGTTGTAAGGGATAAATTCATGTTTGTACTCCTTACAACAGCTATAGTAATCATAACAAAAAGTGGTCACATATCCGAGCAGTAATATAGACTATTGTAATCAGTACGAATAAATTTTTCTCCGTGTACAGAGTGCCTAGAAAGATAAACTTTTTTCCTAATTTTGCAATTTACCGAACTATTTGTATAAATTCCGATAAAAAAGGTTCCTGAAGGCCGTTGAAATTTTTTTCCGAAAAATTTTTTTTTTTTTAATTTTGAAAAGTTACAAATGATTGCAGAAATTTAATTATTTTCAAAAGTATAATAAAATTCTTCGCAGAAATTCAATTATGTTCAAAAATTTTTAAAAATTCTAGTTAAAATATTTTAATTATCTTTAAAAGTAATAAAATTCTTCTCAAAAATTCAATTGTTTTAAAAAATTTTAATAAAATTCTTGTCAAAATTACAATTATTTTCAAAAATTTTCCTCAATTCAATGATTTTCATTATTTATTACTTTAATAAAATTTTCCAAAAGAATTCAATTATTTTCATAAATAATAAAATTCTTTACAGAGATTCAATTATTTCCATGAATAATAAAACTCATTATAGAATTTAAATTATTTTTAATACAATTTTAATCAAACTCCTTGAAAAATGTAATTATTCTTCAAAATTTCATTAAAATTTGTCGAAATAATTAAATTATTTATTTTTGTATTTAAATAATTGAATTCTCGTAGAATTTTCTAATAAAAATTGATTTAAAAATGAATTTCAGTTCAAATTTTAGATAATAATTAATTTTTTTAAAATTATTTCAAGTTTTTATTTTCTAAATATTTAATTGAAGAATTTCCGAATAATCGAAATTTTGTAAAATTAAATTGTAAACAAATAGATTTGAAAATTCTCAAGGAACTTTTGCAAAAAATATTGAAAATAATTTATAATTGATAATTTAATTATTTCAAAGAATTTTAATAGAATTTTTGAAAATAATTACATTTTTCGAAGAATTTACTTAAAGTTGCATTAAAAATAATAGAAATCCTTTGAATAATTTTATTATTTAGAAGAATAACTGAATTCTTGCAATGAATTTTTATTACATTTTTTTTAAATCATTGAAATCCTGTGAAGAATTTTATTATTTATGAAAATAATTGAATTCTTGCAACGAATTTTGTTACATTTGTTTTGTTAAATTTTTTAATAATAGTTTTAACTGTTTTCACTAATTTGATTTTTTTACTTACGCCTATTTTTAGCTTCACTTATTGATACAGAGTAAGAATAAATAAAAGGGGAAATATTGATAGAAATTTTCTAATCTTTCGGTTGATTTGGAAATGTTATAAATCTTAGCAATAATTAATTGTTTAAACAAATGCAAAATTCCTTGCAATATTAGTAAAACTCATTATTTTTAATCATAAAAAAATTCTTGATAGCGCGAAAGCTAGTGTAATGTCTGATACACAATATAAGTAGTATTGGAAGATATAGTCAGACCGCTCATCCAATTTCCCATCAGTAGTTACTATTGTTCTTTGGTCAGACTACGTAATTGTTATTCGGAAAAATAAACAAAGCTAAGCTACTAATAAGGAAACTATCATTAAAATTTCAAATTTAATAAGAAATATTATGTAAAAAAATGACAGTTTTTCTATCAACTTGTGATATCCTTAGAAAAACTTAAAAATTATAAATATTGAAATGATATAAAATGCAGGGAAATGTAATTTAATATATGTAAGTGAAACTTGAGACATTTATAAATACCTTGAACATTTTTGCGTTATTTGCTTGGTTGTCTTCTCAGTTGTGCGGTTAGGGTAGTTGTGACAATAAAGGGTCCCCATGCGGTTTTTATACCAAAATTTAGTCTGTGGTTATAGCGAAAATGTTGTTTCGCAATAATACCGGTCTTTTAGACGAGGTCCGACAACAGAAAGGTGAAAGAAAGCATTTGGTGGAGAATGAACCAAGGTCTGGGTTACCGAATTGGAGCATGTTGTCACGCCCAATCTCTTCTGCTCTCACGTTAATCATCGCAATTCTTTATTATATTATTTCTTATGAAATCTCAAAGCATATTGACCACGTTGCCTTTTGCCGATCATCTTATACCACTCCCAAGGTCATTATACGCAGATAATTAATCTTTCATTACACTTGAACTCAATTTCAAGAATATTAAATTACCTTTTATCTATTTTAGTCTTTTACAATTCTTTTACAATTTTTATAATTCTTTTAAGTTGTTTTATAATAAATTTTTGCGATAAAATAAATATGAGATAAATTTTTTGTTTCAAGATAATTTTATTTTAGATTTCGGAATGTTATACAATGTTTTTTCACTTTCTTTTAAGATGTCAATTCAAGTAATATAGTGGGCAAATGTCACTCTAAATTTTTTATTTCGTAATCATATTAGCATATTCGAGATGTATATCACAAATCATTGAAATGAAATGAAATTTGAATTAGTTAACTAATTTCCGGTAACTAATTCTAAGTAATTAATTCTAATAATTTATGAAGGTAAGTCGTTAATGACTTTTCGCTTCTTATCCTCTTTAAATTTCAAATATTCTTGAAAATTAATATTAAATTAAGCTTGAACCTTGAAAATGCTCATATTATTAAACTTTCCATTTAATTAAGGGTGACCAACCTTCAATACATATAAGTAAGATTGTTGATTGTTAAAATGATAAAATTATTTTTGTTCTTTAAATGTATAATCGTGCATTTAATTTTAATTTTTTTTCCGCCTTTTTATGAAAGAAATATGCACAGATATTTAAAAGTTCGAAATAATAAAAAACTAAACGATATAAAATACGAGAATATATTATATTCTTCAATACATTTAAAAAAAAATGGTAATATAAAATTCTTAGACAGTAATAAGCTTCCGAAAAATCCTAATGCGCAGAGAGATGATTCTATATATATATATATATATATATAACTTATAGGAGAGAAACTAAAATCTTACTATACATTCTTATGAATGATTATTATGATAAATAATAAATGTTTGTTTATTGCATCAGATATTTTTTATTTAGTTACTGTTTACATATTCTGTAGTAATAATTTCAATTTCTTTATAGACGTAGTTCTTATTTAGAGAATTTTGTGTCAAGTCGAATTAAATAGAATTTTTCTTATTAGTTGCAATTTTGATTTCTATCCAAAAGTCCAATGATGATTAGATTTTACCATCCTCCCCATCCTTTGTTAAGACCAACGCCAAGACCAATATCATGACCGAGCTCAAGACCATGACCATTTACAACAAAAGCTGGTTGAGCTGAAACTATATTTAATAAATAACATAATAGATATTCAAACTTTAATTGAGGGGCTGGATGCTATAATGTGTTAAGTGAATGGCGCATAACACATTATAGCATCCAGCCCCTTAATTATTGTTAGTTTCTTAGGTTAATTAAAATCTCCCGTGCAGAAATTGTCAAATCTGGCGCCAGGAAATTGCAAATATTCTGCACGGACTCAATTTTTTAAACGGATTATTAAATGGATTAAAAATTTGACAAATAAGAGAAATGCCAAAATTAACAAATACATTTTGTTGTCATCATACGTTATTTAGATTAAAAATATAAAAGATAAATAAATATAAAAATAAAATATAAAATAAATAATAAATATAAAAAGATTAAAAATACAAGTACCTTGGATTTTGGGAATCAAAATTGGAGCTGAAATGTAAAACATTTTTTGCTTTGTTATTACTGTATGAAATATTACAAATTTACATATAGAAAACATATTGAATGATTTGTCAATTAAGAAAATATAAATTAAAGACAACGTACTTTTAATAATTGGAGCATGAGGAATGACAGTTTGGATTTTGATGGGAGCAGCCAAATGGCTCTGTCCAACAAGACCAGTGAGTCCTCCTCCATAAGCCACAGCCAAAAGGCAAGCGAAAACAACAACGAACTATGCACAAAATAGAAACGTTTTTTAAGTATTTGCAAATTGCAAGTAATGATAATTAATTAAAAATACGGAATTTAAAAAAGTTTACAAGTATTATGAAATTGTTATTTTATTTTATCGTTTAAAATATTTAATTAAAGAACAATGCAATAAAAAATTATACTTAATTTGTATACTACCTTCATCATGTTTAGAACTACTTCTTCAGATGCAAGAAGAAAATTGAATGATTTTCCTTGCTCTCGAGGGGGTATTTATATTTCTGGCCCTGTGTGATTTTATACAGAGCTCTCGATAATTTTATAAAAGTCCACATTTTTATCCAACTACAAGAGTACACTGCAATATGACGTTTATTGCATCAGCTACTTTAACAAATGCAACCTATGTAGGCATTTAGCTAGTTAAACTGCAAGCAGTGAATAAGCGTGAGCCAGTTACATGAAAAGTAGTTATACTTTAATCTTCGAAATTCAAATTTTCTAATGTAAAAAATTATCTATTGTATATAGTGCAACATCCTCTGCCACTGAGTGCTAAAGTTCATTGTTCTCTTCATAAATAAAAACTCTTTTTTACAAAGAAAACAAATTTGTTTTTGAAATGCACACAAAAAACACATTTTCTATTTATAGATAAGTAAATTTTTACTGTACAGTAGCTATAATAATTAGTTATACAAAAAACGTTTTGTTGTGAAAATTAATTATTATAGCTGCATCAGTTAAAAATAATTACTATCCACTTGTGAAAGCAATTAAGTTTAGCTCGGGTAGCTAAATATTATTAGCTGAAATTTTTTCATCCGCGCCTGAAATTAAATTATTCTTTAGAGAATACTATATATATAAGACGGAAACATTTCGTTCAAGTCCATTAAATATAACAAAAAAAAGTTTAAGTACCTATATAAATCATTAAAGTAAAGGAACAATTTTTCTAAGGATATCAAATTGAGACAAAAAAACGTATCTTAATTTTTGCAGTGCAACATTTTGATGCTATGGTTTCAATTTGAGATTTACACATTGTTATGAACTAGTTCTTTAGATATTATACAAAGAAAATATAAAACATCGGGTTAATACTTGAAATACTTTTCTTTATTTCACAAATTAATAAATACAATTTTTAAAAAGAGATGAAATTTCTAAATGCTTGTATAAACTTGAAATGTTCAATTTCGTCGCATTCAGTGGTATTCAAAATTTTCATTCAATTATCTTTCTCATTAAACATTTCATATTTTTCATCGAAGAAATTAAAATTTTTTTTTGGTTTAAACAACTCCCAAACCATTTACAACACCAACACCGTGTCCAACTGTGCCAACTCGAACAGAATCTACGCCACCAACGCCAACTCCAACACCAACTCCTACTGGGCCAACTCCAACGACAGATCCTACTGGACCAACTCCAACTCCAACTGGTCCCACTCCAACTACGGATCCAACTCCAACTCCATAGCGACCAACTCCGACTCCTCCGATACCGTAAGGTACAACAACACCTAATGAATGAGACAAACAATATTTTTAATTGAGAATTTTTACTTTGCTCATTTTTTATTGATTTTAATAAGAGATCAAAATTGAAGGATGTTTATTTTATTAAATGCAATAATAATTATAAATAATAATGATTACTAAATGCCATAATTTTAATGAATTTCAATGGAATAATTTGAATAGAAAAATTTTACACGGAGAAAAAAGGATTATATTAAACTTACCCTGAGGAGTGTAAAACTAGTTTTATACTCTTCAGAGTAAGTGTCATGCAAAAGAGTGTAAAACTTGAACTTCTTTTTTCTCCATGTAATCATATTAATAAATAATTAAATAAAAATACCTCTAACGTAGTTGGTAGTTACTGGCTGCAGTTGAGGAACAACATATCCACCGTGAGCAACGGCTATTACACAAGCGGTAAGAAGAAGCTAAACAATAGGAATAACAATCATTAAACAAAAATACATATTTACACTTCTTACTTTTTCAAAATCAAACTGATATTTTTAAAAAAACTTAAAATCATCTTAAAAACTTAGACATCTACAACAAAAAAATATAATAACATTATAGTTGTAAATAAAACAGATTCTCACTTTGAACATTTTCTTGCGGTATTGACTTGTTGAGAATGATAATTCTTCAATTTCAAAAGTTGCAATGAATAACAGTACTGAATCTATCACCGTATTTATACAAAACTTAAAGTTGCATTTTTTTAAACTGAACCCTTCTTATGTTCTTATTTATTGCATCAGGCGTATCTTGTATCTTCGACATGGGATTTGATTACCCTAGTCTTGAAAAACAATAAAATAAGGTATGATTCATTTAGAATCAAAGTGGTCACCTTCAAGGTACTCCCCATGGACAAGTTGGGATCTATTTTTAAAAAATGTTGTTGGATGACTATATAAATTAATTTTTAACAGATTATTATTGTTACGTATTATTCTAATTATTATGATCATCATCATTATTACAACTATTTTTATAATCATCATTATTATTATATATACTAAAATCGTCTCCTTACAAAATTTATGTCAAACTTTTTAGGGAATATAGCTGTTAATAAACTTGTCAAAAATTAGTACGAAAATCAGACCCTCGTCTTTCTCTTTCATACTCATATTTCAACTTTGAAACTTTATACAATTTTGAATGTTTGTATAATGTATGTCAAAAAAGTATTATTTTAATAGCAAAGTGATGTTAAAGTAACATGCAACAGAGTTTACATCATTTGAGGGTTCCACCGTCTGTGCGTATACATATATGATTATTATTAGTAATGGGTACAACAAATATGTACTTGAATTGCAAGTGCATAACACTTGTAAAATATATTACAATTTTACTATATATACAGATAAATGTCAATTTAGAAGCATTTTTACAATGCAATATAGGTATTTGGATATTTATGATTATATACCTATCTATAAAGTAATTTTGACGTTTTGTGAATTAGAGGAAGGGATCTAAGAAGTAAAATGTTGTAGAGGTTGTAGTGAAATTACGTAAAGTGGGTTAAATCTTAATTCAAACTAATTAATGTTCATACCTTTATTACATTAGAAATACAGTGGACTCCGCTTATAACGAGAAGTTGGTTATAACGAACAAATTTTTGTCACTTGGTTGGTTTCAATGTTAATCGAGGGGGTAATTACTGGTTAAAATGGTGTACACTCTAATACACTAAATTTTCCTGCTTTTACTCGTATTATCTATAGTATTATAGGGTATTACAGAACTATTACAGGGTATTACTGATTATTACAGAATATTACACTGACGTAATAATGCTCTATTACACTCTATTACTTGACTATTACGTGACTATTACGGGAGAAGCGTACTCGCTAATACACAAGTAAATACCCCCTCGATGTTAATTAAACGTATTACTTTAACTTCGCTTATAGCGCGCTATAGAACTTCAGCTATAACGAGCAAATTTCAACGATCCCTTGAAGCTCGTTATAAGCGGAGTCCACTGTATTAAGAATTACATATTTTTCATATAATTAAAAAATAATTCTTTGTTCATGTAAATAAACGATACAAATATGTAGGATCACCAAATTTGATAAGTTTTGTTAAATATTTCATTTTTAATTCAAAGTCTGTGGAAATAGAATATTCGTTCGAATCTATGAAATTTAGGGGTACAACCATGAAAATACATCTAGTTGATTCGCATGATCGAAATACCCGAAATCACCTTTAGGAACAGAATTGTGTACGGAAAAAATAAATTTAGCAGATTTTATAAAACTGTTACAGCTTATTACGAAACTGAGTTTTGTAAAATGTAAGGAATATTTCAGGATAAAGTACAGAAATAAATATTTTTAAAGTTTATCCTGAAATATTCCTTAAATTTTACAAAACTCAGTTTCATAATAAGCTGTAACCGCTACTCCGTAACAGTCTTGTAAAATCTGCTAAATTTATTTTTTCCGTTTATTTATATAAAAGAATATTACATAAAAAAAAATAATGGAACTTTGAAAGGAGAGAGAGAGAGAGAGTTTCTACCTCTTTTTCCTCGCAATTTCATATCCCCACTTCGCGTCTTTAGTCGTGCATATAGCTCTGGATACTTCTGCAACCTGCGTGGGGATGAAAGAAAGGTGCAAATTTTGAAATAAATTATCGCCGCGTGTTTCGTTCGATCACGTGTTTCTGTTTCTACAAAACTTTCGTAGAATGTATGTAAGAACGCAAATTTTATTTAATCACGTGCTTCTAAAATCATCCTTAATTAAAATTTGTATTTCTTTTCTTTTTTTTCAGTGTTTTAACTTTGGGAGTGTTCGAATTTATTTAATTCATCCAGTGATACCCAAGGGTGTATTAATATTTTTTTAGAATTCTTTGTCAATTTATTAAAGTATAATCTTATAGTAAAAATCGGGAGTGTTCGAAATACTTTAAACCGCGATCGTACATAATTTTAAAAAGTCTTTTCAAATTAGCTAACACGTGCGTCCGGAACGGTACAAGTGCAATTCCAGTCTGCGGAGATCGGGTATACAAACATTTGAGGAAATTTTCTGTAAGTTTATATTTTTTTAAAGAATAATTTATATTTTATAATTTTTTCTATTGACTTTTACTTAAAGTCCCCTTTCATAAAAATTAACCAATAGGAAAAACGCGTTAAAAGCGTCAAAAAAATATTTTTCAATAGCTCCACCCTTTAACAAAAAAAACTACCCTTATCACATGTGCTAAAAATCGAAAATTCTTAAAATTCAACATTTTTCTTTTATTTTAAGGCAAATTGCTTTATTATTTTTGAGCTCTTTAAAAATTCTTTACTCGTTTTTTAAGGGTTCATACCACTTTGTCATCTTCAAAAAAGCAAAAAATTTTTTATTATGGATTTCGAAAGTAAAATATGTCAAAAATGTGGTGTAAAATTTTTAGAAAGATCCCAGCACTCAAAATATATTTTTTTCAATGCTATTTGAGCGCGTACACGGCTATGTAAGTATAAAACACAAACTTTAAACGCGTTTTTCTCAAAACCACATTTTTCCATGCTGCGGGATGTTTTTCTCGGAAACTACTGGACCGATTCTCAAAATTTTTTTACGAAAATCTTCTTCACATGGGTGGGTATCGCCGGAACTAGAATTATTTAAAAATATTAATTTTTACTATTTTTTTAAACCGAAAAACTATGCTAAAAAAACTTTAATTTTCGAAAAAAAAATTTTTAATTGCCGCCATTTTGTTATTTTTGCATAAAAATAAAAATTTCTAGTTCGGGCGATAGGCACAGTCCTACTGAAGATAAATCAATTTGAATTTTGTGTTTTAGATTTTTCTAACCTGAGAAATCAATCCCGCAGCTGGCATCGGTATTTTTAGCAGGTCCAACATTATTGTTAAATTTTAAATAAACAAATAATATTTTTTAAATAAAATAAGGTTTTTTATAAAGTTAAAAAGTGTATTTATTGAACTAAAAAAAATGCAGATTAATATAATCCATAGGAATCGTAAAAAAAATTCTAGAAAATAGCTTCATTTTCAAGTGTGTAAAGTGGTATGAACCCTTAAACTCCACCCTTTGGTCAAAAAACTACCCTTACCACATGTATAAAAAAACCACAATTTTAAAAATTTAACATTATTAGTTTTCTTTTGAGCGGATTCAGCTTAATGTATTATTTGGGCTCTTCAAAAACACCCATTTTTTGAGATCCACCCTTTTGTGAAAAAACTGCTCTCATCACATGTACTAAATAACGAAAATTTGTTAATTTTGTTGTTTTCTTTTTGTGGAATTTAGCTTAAAAAAATTTGTTTTGTTTAATCTTTGAGCACTAATTGAGTACTAAATTACAGACTATTGATAAATATTTTTTTGACGCTTTTAACGCGTTTTTTGTATTGGTCCGTTCAGCGGAACGTTATCTTAACAGAACCAGTGTTTTTTAAAAATAAACATGAAGCACTAAGTTCGGCAATATGGTAAAAAATTAGCACGAAATGAGCACTAATTAATGGCATAGTAGAAATTAATTTTTATGAATGTGGTTCAGCCAGTTTCACAGACCTCTTTTACGAGCCAGAGCAATTCCGAAATTATAAAAGGTAGAAGGGATAGTGGCGATATATCTCTTACTTAAATCATATTCAGTCAGTTGAAATAAATGCCTTGAAATGTGAACATACGTTAGGTTCTTTTTATCTTATTGAATAAACTCTTATGTTAGGAATTTAGTGACTCTCAATCTTTTCAACCTAAGAAATAATTCGACAGTTTAAAATTTTTATATCTCAGTAATTTATGAATTGGTGTTGACGAAGATATTTTTTTTTTATACTGGTATTTGGAAAATTATGAATTTGCTTATCTCAGAAAAGGCGGTTCTATTCAAATTTCTATAGAAATTTGATACCAAATATATTTGGTATCTTTACTTTATTATTTATAAGTAAAGTTAATATATTTTTAGCCTTTTTTTAATGCTGTATAAATAATATATTTTTTAAACAAACTGATTTCTTTGTCCATACAAGCAAACATTAAGTGAACCAAATTATTGCTATAGCAAGATCTGTGCAAGTTTGCGTCAGACAATATAGTATGTACATTGAACTGAATGAAATGATTTGCATAAATGCATGATAAATTTTATGGTGCTATAAAAGCACCGCAAATTTTTTGGTATTTTATTCACGCTTTAAATACTTGCAACACTTTTATGATTTGGTTTTTTTAACAATATTTATCAAAATCTATTTAAATAATTCCTGTATATACCTGCTATTAACTTAAACAATTTTTATGATTTTCTTTTTTCAACAATATTTATAAAAAAAAATCTATTTAAATAATTCCTATATATACTAATAACTTAAATATTTTCAAGTATAGTTAATTAACTATATTGCTAATAATATTATGAATCTAAATGTAATTAAGAGCATTGTTACCATTATGACGTCACGGTTTTAGAACACATTGCATAAACTGCGACGTCATGGTTCAAATGCCTTTAAGGAAAATAAAGTATATGTTAGGGAAGTAAAAACCCTTTATCATTTTTTTTTTTTTTTCTAATAATTTATTTTACAAAAACTTTGTACAGAGAATATCAAATCGACGAATTACTGACACTTTTTACAAAAATCTTATACCGAATTAAAATATCTCACAGAGGGAAATTTACCATCCTTTTCCCCAGGCACCATTGCCCCAGGCTCCATTACCCCAAGCTCCATTACCAGCCCAGGCACCGTTACCGGCCCATCCAGCGTTTCCCCATCCTCCTCCCTTTCCCCAAGCACCATTGCCGGCCCATCCAGCATTTCCCAAACCGTCATTACCGGCCCATCCGGCATTTCCCCATCCTCCCTTTCCCCAAGCTCCATTGCCTGCCCATCCACCGTTGTTACCCCATCCTCCATTTCCCCATCCGCCACCATTGCCCCATCCATATCCGTTGCTCCATCCACCCTTGTCCCAAACAACGGCGGGAGCTGGAAGAAGAAATTTGTTTCACTTTAGATTACAAACTACCAAGTCAGATTTTCAATTTTTTTAAAGAAAGGGAGAGCAGTAAACATACTTTCATATTGAAATTAATTACAATTATTTTACACATATAAATGAGAAAAGGAATTACTGAAAATATTTATTTCGACCATTACACTGCGTAAAAAAAGAACTCCCCAGGGGATTCTATAAAATTCGCACCCATTTGGGAGTTAAAACGAAGGGAGTTAAAATTTACACAGTAAAAATAAGAATAAACTCCAAAAGGGAGTTTTTTGGAGTTGATTTTTAACTCGGAAAATTTTTTACAGTGTAGCGCTCCTTAAATTCTTAAAAAATTAATTAAATTAATTTTAAAAATTGAAATTATAACAAATTCACTGTTAACTTTATAGTTTCAAATTGTAACGAATTGGTACCAAAAATTTGATACACTTTAGCATGAATTTGATACTAGCAAGAAATCTGTGTTTTAAAATCAGAAATATATTTTATTTTGAAATATGAAAATATTGAGGGAATTGGAAATTAATTTTTATTACCTGCAACAACTTTAGCGGCTGGAATTACGACTCCGGCGTAGGTCACTGCCATAAGGCAGGCAAGAATGAAAAGCTAAAAAATAACAATACACAATTATTATAAAATCTGATATTATATTGCAACTTATTATTAATTTTATCCAAACATAAGAGAATGACATTTTTATTCGAAATTTTATAATTTAACTACATATTATGAGAAGCAAGTTTTCAAAAATAAATTCTTTTTTCGAAAAAGAGAATAATAAACAAAATTTTAATATTTTCAAAATCTTACAAATCGGTCAATTACTTTTGAATATTAACAAAGAATTTTAAACTTTAAAACTTTTCGACATTACCAGATGATCTATAATTTTTATTTATAAACAAAATACCAAAAACTTTAAAAATCACTTAATTATGATAAAGAGAAATTAAAAACAGAATGTCGCAAATATAAAAACATTGTTATAGAAATAAATTATTACAAAGTTTCTATCTTACAGTCTAAAAAAAATAATATTCAAGAGAATTTTCCTCTCGTATATTTTTTGACAATTTATTATTATGGTTATGAACTAATGTAAAAAAGCAATTCTGATGCATTAAATTAAATAAATATAATTAATGATTAATAATTAATAGTTATTTGCTTACATTAATTAATTAATTTATATATTTATTTATTTATTTCCCATTATTTTAATGATTTTTAACATCAGAATCTCAAAAAAATGTTTTGTTTTATTATTAACCGACAAAAAATAATAGTACATTATGCAATAAACGAGGTGACCTCCCTTGTTGCATACTTTGCTTTATACAACAAAGGCGTATTATGGTTACTCTATGCTACCTGTACCGGTGCATGCTAAGTTCTTCCATATAACCCAGCTGGTCAATAAAGTAACTATTATCTCCCTAGGGCTATAATGGTTTCTTTATTGACTGCTGGGTTATAAGGGGGAACTTAGTACGCGCCTGTACAGGTAGATAAAGTGACCATAATACGCCTGAGTTGTATAAAAATATTTTATATGTTCAAGTGAAATACATTTGTTTTGAGTGAATAAATTGGGAGAATATTAGAACAGGATTTTGCCTCTAAATGTAAGATTAATTTTTTCTGGTATAAAATTAACTAGTGATTATGTGAAAAATTATGCATCAAGTGTCATAGTGCCCAGTTGATCAATAAAGTGACCATTATTGCCCTAGGGTAATAATGAGTACATTATTTACCCAAGTCAATAATGAGTACTTTATTGCCCTAGGGCATTAATGGAAACTTTATTGTCCTAGGGTAGTAATGAACACTTTATTGATCTCAGAGTTATAAGGGTTATAAACATTTTTTTTAATTTCCCAAAATATGAAAATATGGATTTATCATGTTTTGAAAACTTGCTCCTCATATATTCCTAACTCATAAAAATTAAATAATAATCTCTTTAAATCTGAATTAGTGAAAAATTATGCAAGTTAAAATTAGTAAAAATTTCTACTAAATCTTAGTAATTTTCCATTAAAACTCGAGAAAAATTTTGAAACCTCTAAATGAAATAGTAAAATTTTTTTAGTACATATAATTAGAACTAGTGCTGATGAATTTTCAATAATTCGACAGTTTTTCTGCAGATATCAAATAGAGAAAAATAAGTACAACACTAATTGCAACACTTTTGATTCGTTTTTTGTCTCAATTTGATATCTGCAGAAAAACTGTCGAATTTAGAGTTAATTTGTAATAAAATCTAATTAAGGTATTTAAATTAGACGAAAGGGACAATTTTTATATTAAGCACTTTTTTCAGTAAAGTTTCAAGCACTTGTGTCTAAAAATGAGTTGATTTCTTTTAAATACATATTAATGTTTTGCAAAGGGAAGAATTCCCTTTTCACCCTACCTTGAACATGGTGCTAATTCTTCGACTGCAAGAAGCAAATTGTTTGATTCCACTTATTTCTGAACTGTATTTATACCCTGAGAGATTTGTGCGGAATTCATAATAAGCAGTTAAAGCATTTTTAAAAAAATCCTTATTTTCTATAAGTGCTAAGTAGTAGAGAGGCAGCTTGCTTAAGTTGATCTGTATATACATTATTTGTTATGTGCGCTGTTAATGCAGGGCTGGGGGAATTGAATAAAAACCACATTATCTGCCTTCTAATGAAAAATTATTCATTTTTCCATTTCAACACTTTTAAATTGTTCAGTTTTAACAATATTCTCAAATACAAGACGGAGAAAATTTAAAAATCATTCATCTTTTTTCTTATACAAGATTTGAATTGTTCATTACGATATATCGCTCGGCGAACAAACATTTATTTCCCCGGCCCTGCATGAATCAAAGCTCTTGAATAGTACGTAGGACTTTCATTACAAAAAGTGTGTTATAACTTGTGTATTTTTTGGTTCGTGACAACGAGAATTTTTTCCACTTCCAATTGAGAAAAGAGAGATAGCGATACATAGTAGTAAATGAATGTTGTGTGGAACCTGCGGCCGGCGTAAAGGGGCGTTAATAGTTTTACATTCAATTATAGGATTTGTCAAACAGATAATTGTTTACAATTATGAGGAAAATTAACAATAATTAGGCAATTTTACATGTTAATAATTTGACACACTTCTGTCAAATTTTTCACATCTGATGCATGTAATTAGTGTGATATTAAAATACTAAATGCCTTCAATATGAAATATGTTTACACTTTGTACTGTGTATTTCAACAAATTGTCAGATTACAAGTAAATGCATGAGTCGATTCAATATATCTTTATTGAGATACGATCAAATAAATCTTATTTCTAGTTGTGTATTGTAATCTGTAAAACATCAACATTTTGTATTACAATATTATTGATCACCAAGTTTAATTAATTCAAGTAATTCAATTAATTTAGATGAAAATTATTTGATTCAAGTAAATATTTATTGGATACGATAATAGACACTTGATTGGTTATTTTAAGAGAAGTTTATTCATTTTCAGAATAGATTTTTAATGATAATTTGTCACTTTTTCAATGTTTAAAGATAATTATCTAAATTAAAACTAATCTTATTTTCAATACTCAATTAATTTCAAACTTTATATCTTAAAACAAGATTTAATTTTAATATGTAACACTAAGGGGAAAATTATGTTTGAATCCATTTATTGTACACTGAAAAAAAATGGATTTGATTCAAATAATCGATTGCTTGACTATTATCAATTAAATATTTGCTTGAATCAAATAATTTTTAAGTCATATAAACGGTTCAGTTCATATTTGCTTCAAATACTGAAATTATTGGTTCAAATACAAATTTAAAATAAAAATCCAAATTTAATTGAAATAAATGAAAATTATTTGATTCAAGTAAACATTTATATGTATTTGATAATAACTAATCGGTTATTTGAATCAAATCAATTTTTTTTTAGTGAATAGGCCTTATTTTTGGTTTACTCTGAATAAAGTTTGTTCAAATTTAATAAATATTTATTTAATTTAAATAAACATTTCATTCAGTTTAATAAATTTTGCATCCGAAGAAAGAATTTTGTCATCTGAAGCAAACATTTAGTTGAATCAAACAAATGTTTGGTTTATTGTATAGTTTTTTGTTATTAGATTTATTTATTTAATTATTTATTTGGCTTTATTCCATAAAAATTTTAATATTTGTTTGTGAGTAAATTATTTATAAAAAATAAAAATTAATTGAAAAATTAATAATTGTTCATTACAATTTAATTTATAATTTTCAAATAAATTTGTAATTTTTAAATAAATTTGTAATTTTCAAATACATTTGTAATAATTATTTTAATTATTATTGAAATTTGCATATTTAAAAAAATTATTTACAAAATGAATTCGGCTTTATTAAGTTATAATTAACGAGCAATGACCTTTTCCGTAATAGTAACACTTAGAAGAAAAAGAAAATGTTTTTCCAAGTCTAGTGCGGTATGATTAATTTTTTTTTAAAGTGTAAAATAAATTAATATTCAAACCTTTTTTATTTATACAACTTTAATACTTTGGTCAATTGACCTTCAAATGTTTAATTATTGCGGTTTAGTTCACAAGCATTTTAAAACTTATAAAAACCAAAATTCCAGTAAATTTTAGTATATTTGGGAATAAGGGGAATAATTAAAAAAATTAAGATCCCTAAAAATTAAAAATTTGAAATAATAAAATTAAAAAATTGGAAAACATTTGAATATAAAAACTGCAAACTTTTAATCAGCACTAATTAAATTGAATTTTGCATGCAAACTATTTTTCAAACGTAATATATTGCATAAAACTTTCTTAAAGAGCAAAAGATTAAAAAAAATGATAAATCGAAGAGAAAACTCTTAATATGAGAATGTGGAAATATGCGATTTTGAAATAATATATATTAATAGAATATTCCATCAATAAAATAATAATATGTCAAAAATATGGTATTATTTACTTACACTAGAGTGGCATAAACATAAATTATATATATAATGTGTTTGGGAGGCGTGAGCATTTTATGAACAGAACAAGTTTGCACTTTTTTTCTTTTTTTCTAAATATGATTAGAACTATTACTTATATCTGTATTTCAAGGTAATATTGGATTGTTACACTTAATCAGATCATTTGAAATATCGATCAATTTAGAACTACGACAGCTGTAAAACTGGCTTTTCCAGTTATATACATATAGCTCTACATACACCCATTAATCAATAAAACTCTTGTAAATTATAAAAATAATAATTAGAAATATTACTCAGTTTTCACAATGCGTTAATTATTGTGATATTGTAAACAAAAGGGAAAAATGATTATTTTTCTAAATTTTTTTTTAATTTTTAAATTGACTTTAAATTTATTATTTATTAATTATATTTTTTTCACTTTTCGACCTAATATCTTTCAAAAAAAATTTAAATAATAAAGATCTTCAACTTATATTAGGCCAAACAAATAACTTTAAGATCTTTATTATTTAAATTATAATAATTATTATATATTCTTTAAATCGTAAACTTAAACAAATTGTAATATTTTTCTTTAGTTTTTCTTTTCACTGTGAAATTTTGTTAGCAAGAGGAAAAGTTTTTTGAAAAATCTGTGTAGTTTTTGCAATGACCTATTCAGATACAATGAGTTTATAATTATGTCCAATAATAGTTGATATTATCAGTTATTGGAGAAAGGAGTTTGAATATAGTTTTTTCTTTGAGTCACAATTTGAGCTACATTAGCCGTACAAAATACGTATGTACATTGTCCTGGGTCGAGGTTAATGCCGCGGGCAATAACCGCGCTTGCCTTTTGGCAATTATCGCAATCTGAAATCGTGTAAAATTATATAAAGTTTATTATTTTATATTTAATAATAATAATAAAATTGTGTTCCGTGTAATCCAAAAATTGCGCAATTTAAATCAACTTTAAAAATAAAGACCTTTTCGTTAAAAGGTCTGTTGCTCAAAATAAATTAAAATAAATAATCAGGAAATATGTTATTAATTTGTTTATTAAGATGAAAGACTGACATAGAATCGCTATAAAATAATATGTTTATTAATGATAAAATATATGTGAACATAATCATAACTTTTACTGCGTTTTTACAATTTTATATATCAAACAGTTTTTACCTCTGGGTTTTATTCTTCTTTAATTTTTTTCGTAACGGAAAATTTGGTAAAAATGTGTTTACTAAAATAGGCATTAGGTATAGATTTTAGGATTTTCGATAATTAATAAATGATTTCACTTTGGTTTGACATTCACTTCTATATTTTGTATTCTTACAGTAATTATTAGTACTCTTACAAATTCTTGTTAACAATCACTCAACTAATGAATAGAATTTTTTTGATACATACTTTTGGGAGTTAGTGATTAAAAGTTATAAAAATCAACATGTTAGGTAAATTGAAAAGTGTACGTTAATTTTTTTTAATAACAAATCTGTTATTTTCTTCTTTTCATCAATTTGTTATTTCATTTGAGAATAAAGACGAGGATGCATATACTCATTAATTAGTTGATTGATGTTACATTTGACATTCTGCATTGAGCACTTTGTTTTTCATTTAGATGAAAGCTGCGAATTGTACATGACTCTTTAAATTCAATCCTAATATCTGGCAAAGTTTATTTAAAAGTTAAAACTAAATAATTTTGATCCATAAAGTTTTGATCGTTCAAATAAACGAAATATTTTTTATTACAAATATTTTTTTTAGAAACTACTATGACTGCAATTCAATCAAAATTAAAAGCTTGGATTTTACATTCAGATGTTATAATTAATTTTTTTGATAGTGAGGCAATTGTAATAAAAATTTCATTTGATGAAGAAATACAAAAAAAGTTCTTTATTTGAACGTTCGAAACTTTAGAATCATAAATAATTTTCTGAAATTAACTAAAGATTTAATTCAAATAACTTTAGAGCATGCGCACTTATTAAGGCACAAACGACAAACTTTTTTTCAATAAAGTATATAATGTAGCTTAACAGTAATTTTCAATTAGTAAATTATAATTATAAAATTAATTAATCATTATCTTTTTATACGCAACTTGAAAGAAACTAAATTTGTTTTTATATATATTCATTTTATTAATTGATAATTACTCTTATAGACAACCTACATTTATTTGATTGAGCATATAATTATGACATCAGAATATTAGAAAACTTGCTCATTTGTATTATTAGTTAAAATGTTGGAATGTTAAATTTTTCATAATATTATTCTTTTTTTCTCATTTTTCTCATTATTTTAGGTTTATGTAACAAAGGATGAAGTTATGATTTATGATAGAATTATTTTTATTCTGCAGAAATTATTAAAAGAAATTATTATCTACACTATAGAAAGTCTTTTTTTTAACTCAACATTATGTACAATATAAATTTTCAATAAAATCAGTATTTTCGATCTTTAATCAAAAAATTGAAGATTTCTTCTTTCTAACTGATTTTTTAACTTCTTACAAGTTTATTACTTATTATTATATTAATTCTTTGGACGGATACTGAAAAGGCAAAAATCGGAGCGCAATAACATGCGTCACACCAATTGAAACGATTTTAGTATTTCACTACTTATATAGTACAACTAATTTAATAAATTAACTTATGGTAAATTATATAAATACGTTGATATATACAAATGATCTTTAATCATCGTTTAGCAATTCCTTTACCCTTAAGGACTCGCATGTCAAACAGTTCATTCTAATAATAAAGCTCGAATTTTTAACATCATTTACTTAACTAAACAACTTTTTTTTTCTTTTACAATTCAATGGACGGAAGAATTCATTAAGAATTACACATTAATTTTTTTATAGGCACTTAGGTATAATAGAGTCCTTGAAGGTTTTGTTGAAAATTTGTGATGCTCTTTTTCGCAACAATAAATATATTAGGATACATGTAAATTATATCCTTTGTAGATGCGGAATAAACGAAAACAATAGATATAAAAGATTTATGAGAAGTTGAAGAAATAAGAAAATTACTAATAAATAGGAAAGTGATATAGAAGATATACATATAAATATAATAATTTAATTATATTAAATAATTGTATTTGAGTGCGTGAAAGAACAGTATTTCATCTTTACGCAAAAATATGTACATTATATTAAATGAATCGCCCACATTTTTTATCAAATTAACATTTCAACAGCCGAAAAAAGTACTTTTATATTAAAAGGAAAATACGCATTAAAAATTTGAAAAATTCGCTAAAATTATAAGATTTCTTTTTTCAGTGTGAAATAACAATTAAAAGGCATTTTTTATTGGGCACAGTCGGTAGTTATATCCAATAAAAGTTTTAATAAACTTGATTAAAATCTATACTATAAAAGCTCACAAGTTTTCTAACGATATCAAATTAAACCAAAAATACGTATCAAAATTGTTACAATGCAACCTTTTGATACGATTTTTGTCTCAATTTGACATCCTTAGAAAAACTGTGTGTATATTTAAAATCTACAAAGGCGATGATAGTTCACGTATCCACAACAAACGAGACATTAAATAAAGAAACGGATTTAAATATATATTTTTTTTGTTATGTATAAAAAATGGATAGCGATATGTAACATTTTCATAAATAAGGACAATTAAATCTTTGGTATATCTTGACTTGTTTACACTTAACTCATTGAAAAATTAAATTTTAGTCAAACAATTAGAGAGAAGATTTCAATTAAAAAAAATACAACTTCCAAATTGTTATTACTTGAAAAGTATTTCTTAACTAAAGGAAAGGACTAAAACAATGATCCACAAGTTCGGATCATTCAAGTGAAGGAAATATTTTTTATTACATTTTTATAAATTACTGTGACTGCAATAAAAATTAAAAGCTTAAATTTTACGTTTAGAAATAAGTTTATAAGAAAAGCGTTTTCATATAGACGCATAATTTGTATTACAAATTCACAGTTTTCCTAAAAGTATCAAATTTATTCTCAATTGGATCAAAATGATACAGAAATTTGAAAGAATAAATAAAATTCGTTCATTTGAATGTTCAGAACATTAGGATCATCAATCTTCAAGATATATTTTAAATAGAAATGAAATGTAATAGCACTTTAAGAAGGTGAAAATCCTTTGTTTGCAATCATCAGAAGTCGTAATCTTATTAATTTTTATTATCAGTGGCACAATTCTGTTAAGATTTTTCTGATTCATTGACTTTGCTCATTTTGTTCAGTTTGTTCAGTTTGTTCACTTTTGCGTGAATCAATGTCCCTTCAAATTTAGATCTTCTCTTTAAAACAGTATTGCAAGACTTGATTTTCATTTCCACGTTTTTATTTAATGAAACAGAAATCTCATTGATTATTATTATTATTATTTCACTCACTATTTATATATGAATCTTTTTCTCTATATAGTATATATCATGCATAATAGGAAAATATGTATAAATGACCCAAAATATGTTTGAATGATTATTGCGGAAAAGAATCGTCGAAAGGAATATAAAGGATTGATTATTATATTTAGAGGGAATCCAGTAATGAGTCGAGGAGTTCTAATTGATTTTCGTCCCAACCAACCGTGGAAATTAAAAGTCCGGTTAAATCTTCTTCCGTGAGACTGACCTGAGTTGATTCAGGCACTTCTGATAGGCTGTCTGGAATAGGAGGTGAGACACTATTTGGCGGAGTTTCATACAGTCCTGTTGTCACCGTTAACTGAGTAGTCACTTCAGTGGTTTGTGGCACTTTTTTAGAACGCCGATTGCTTCGTGTCGTTGCATTTCGTCGCCTTGTTCGTTTTCCCTCTTCAATGCGGCCAAGATCTAATTTCCAAAAGCCACCTTTTCCCGGCTCGTCTTTTGAACGAGGCAATTTCACGAAGCACTTGTTGAGTGACAAGTTGTGCCTAATGGAATTCTGGAAGAAAAGGTTCTCTTGAGAATTATTTTTGTCGACATTTTTTTGTTTATGGATACAATGGATATGACTTGTATTTTAAGGTTCTCAAATTCACTGGAAAAACCTGGCTTCACTTAAGAGACTAATTTTTGCTGCAAGTGAGAGACTTGTGGAGTCAGGTTCTATGGCGTTTAATATTGTTTCATTTTGAGCTGCAACAAAATTGAGACCAGGTTTTTGTGTTTTGAGACCATTGACTCTTTAGAGCATTAACATTAATCAAAACATTGGCGTTGCATCGCATTTTTTTGATGCAGTTTTGCTCTCAATTTGAGATGCTTAGAAATCTGTGAAGGAAATATGACAATCGAATCATTACAACTAATTACCTGCCAGGCTGGATCGGCGTGCTTGTAATACAAGAAATTTTCACGAATCCAGGCATAAATATTTGACAAAGTGAGTTTATTGTTGTTCGCTCGCATGGCAAGGCATATAAGAGTAGCGTATGAAAAAGGAGGTTTTGCATTCCAATCTGTGCGATATCTATCAGCATTCTCGACTAGATCTGAAACAAACAAGGTTCACTTTAAATTCGCTAATAGTTAAAAAAAATTCTAAAAATTGCAACAAAATTCTTTAAAACAATTCAATTAATATTCTCAAAAACTTTTCCAAAATCAATGATTTTCAATATCTATACCTATTAGGGTGGTTCTTATTTTGGAAAAATTGGAATTTCTTAGGTCGCCGGCCCGAATTTTAATTAAAAAGCAAAAAAATAAGCTACCCACAAGAACAGCCCATTTGATAAATATTAACCCGTGCCGACGTAGGGTTAAAGTTTAAATGAAGTTTAACATGGGTTTGGTGCACTTCTGCAAACTTTGTATTATATAACTTTTTCATTTCTTAAAAATTTGACTTGGGTCTATGTATTCCCACAGTTTTTCATATACGCTGAACACGAATATGATGTCAAAAATATCTTTTGACAGCTACCGGTTTTCAAAAAGCTGTCAAAAATTTGTCAAATTTTGAAAATGAGAATTTTCACGACTTTTACAATAACTTCTACGAATAAAACGGTTTCTTTTGAAAATTTCAGTTTATATCTAGCAATTTAATACACTATGATAGCTGTCAACTGCTAAAATATATTAAATACCTATATATATATATATATATATATGAACTAAATTTAACCTCAGCACCGTTTTTTGTGATAATTTATTTAAAACTCTTTGAAAACTGATATTTATAAAAGTTGACAACTCATTTGACAGCTGCGTCAACTGTCAAAGTGTATTAAATTGTTATATATATATAAGTTGAAATTTTTACAAGAAACCTTTTTTAACGTAGAAGTTAATATAAAAGTCGTGAAAATTCTCATTTTTCAAAATTTGACAGAATTTTGACAACCGGTAGCTGTCAAAAGTTATTTTTGACATCATATTCGTGTTCAGCGAGCGAAAAACTATGGAAACAACTTTGTATACAAAGTTTGCAGATGTGCACCAAACCCATGTTAGGGGCCGTACACATAATACGTCACGCGGCTAGGGGGAGGGAGGGGGTCTGAGAATTGTGACTAAGTGTGACATGGGGGAGGGGGGGGGTGAACTCATGTGTTACGTCACAATCTTTTAAATTCAAAGATTATAAGAAATTATATGTGACAATGGCACTTTTTCTAAATAAAACAAGTTAAAAATGCTCTAAACGATTTAATATCTATTATATGTACCTGTTTAACATCTATTGGTATATTATTTATAATATGATAAGTAATATATTGTCTTAATTTGAATCAGTTAAAAATCATGGTTTAAACTGGCAATCAGCAGTTACTGTCTTTTTGTATCTGAATCAGTTAAAAATAACTGAAAAATTATCCACAAAACACCGAAACTTTTCTAAATATATGTATATTAAAGATTTGCTTGCATACTTCGAAAAGTTTACTAGCAATTAGTTTATTTAAAATTGTGTAAAGATTTAAATTTCTCACTCCAATAAATGTTTATCGTCAAATTTTCTTAAAAATATAGCTTGAAACTTTCCTGAACATTTAATTACACTTTTGACTATACTTTCGTAAAAATTTTGCTGAAAATTTAAGTTAAATTTTCAGGAAAGTTTCGCGCTAAACAATTATTGAAGTGGGATATTTAAATCTTTATACAATTTTCACTAAACATATTTAAATATTTCGAAGCTTGCCTTCAATAAATTGTTAGGAAAGTTTCGGTGCTATGTAGGTAGTTAAACGTGACTAATAATTGAATCAATCCAAAAAAATTTTATTGAAACATCAGTTATTTTTAACTAATTGTCAGAAAAAAATATAACTATTTGAATTAGTGACTGATTTCTTGCTTCTAAATAAGTTATTTCTAACTGATTCAATAATTTAGAGTGTTGTATATAATATATAATGTCCAATGTATAAAATTTACAGTGAAATTTACGTGTGTGACGTGACGTAGGGGGAGGGAGGGGTTCAAGGTTTGTGACGAAGTGTGACATAGGGGGAGGGAGGGGTCAAAAATGGTCAAAAATCGCGTGACGTATTATGTGTACGGCCCCTTAAACCCCGCATTTAAATTTTAACCCTTCATCGGCACGGGTTAATATTTATCAAATGGGCTGTTCTTGTGGGTAGCTCATTTTTTCACATTTTAATTGAAATTACGGCCGGCTACCTAAGAAATTCCAACTTTTCCAAAATAAGAACCACCCTAATACCTATACAATTTTAATGAAATTCCACAAAAGATTTTTCATAAAATTCTTCGCAAACTCTCTAAATTTGAATTAGTGACTGACTAAATAAAATAGTCAATTTTATTAATAAATTTGACTAATTCAAGAGCATAAAGTCAGTCACTGATTCAAATTAGTAAGCATTTTTACTAATTCGAATTTAGAGAGAACATTCAATTTTTTTATAAGTAATACAATTTTCATAGGAATTGAATAATTATATATTTAAAATATTTCATAAAATTTTTTCAAGACAATCAATTAAAAAAATTGTTATAAAATTCAACCACAAAAATTCAATTATTTCCACAAGCAATAACAAGAATATAATTATTTTCGCATAAATAATAAAATGCTTCTCAAAAATTCAGTTTTACCTACTTTTAAAAATTTTAATAAAATTTTTTAAAGAGAATTCAATTATTTAAAATAAATTCAATATAATTCTTCTCAAGAATTCAATTATTTTTATAAATAATAAAATACTTCTCATAAATTCAATTATTTTTTTAAAAATTGATAAATTCGTTATAAAAATTTAATTTTGAGAAACATTCAATTATTTAATATACTATTTAATTTTTGCATTAAAATAATTAAATTTCAGTTGATTTTTTTAATAAGAATTGATTTAAAAACAAATTTCAGTTGAAATTTTAGATAATAATTGAATATTATAAGCGTTATAGTACGATTTTTTTTAGAAATAACTAAATTTTAATTTTAATATATTTATATTTTTATATTCTTTTAATTTTTAATTTTAAAAGATAATTAATTTATTTTTTCTGTGAAAAATTTAAATTAAATTTTATTAAATAATTTTATTTGTTTCCTTGAAAAATTATATTTTAATACAATATTGTAGTTTTTAGGTTAACAATTTAGAAAATAATTGAATTTTACAAAAATTTAGAATTAAAGTTTAAAGGATTAGAATGAAAATAAATATTTTTGATTGAAATCAGGAAACAGTCAGGGAAATAAATATACTGAATCAAATTTTTGTGAATCGACTAAAACAATTTTTTTTATTTGTTATTAAAATTAATTTTCGTTAGATACTTTTTTACTGCTTTTTTCAGTATTAAAGCTACTTTTTGATACTTTTTTGAAATTAATTATTGAGTGTGAAGCCTGAGATTGCTATTTTTAAAAGTGTAAGAAAAATGAGACATTTAATAAATGTCACTAATAATTACACAGGCCAACAAAATTTGATTCGATTTACTTTTCAAGAATCAGACAATACTTTTCCGAAGGTTTTCGACGTGCTAAATCGAAATCCGGCCTCGGAATACACCCTGCACGTCAGGTTTTCCAGATATTTTAACCTAAAATTGCAAAAAACCCGTTTTTAGCTATATTTGACGTCATTTAACATCGGGAGATATAATTTTTTCTCCAGAAAGTCAATATTGCATGTAAAAGCGTTACTCTACCCCTTTAAAATTCATTTTGAAAATTTAAAAAATCTTTATTTGCCTGTGAGTATAGTCGTTCATTCAATTTTCTGAGTTTGGAGATTTCTTCGAAAACTGAGTAGAAACGAAAAAAACTTGGATAATAAAGAAGAATATACCTACAAACATTTAAATTTCAAATATAGTTGTTCGGATTTTCGGTATAATTGAATACGAATTCGATGTCAGATTTCCAAAATCGTCCGCCATATTGGCCGGATTCGGATTCAGCACGTCGAAAACTTTCGGAAAAGTATTGTCTGATTCTTGGAAAGTAAATCTTGTCGACCTGTGTTATTGCTGATAAAGTCGAATTCTTCATTCGTAATTATGATAAAAGTGTAATAGAAATAGTAGATCTGATGTGCTTTAAAAAAATAGTATACCTTAATGTAAAAATAGTAAATAGTAGATGTAAAATTGATGAAACCGAATAGAAAAATAGTGTACCTAATTCAGCTTTGAGCAAAGGGGACATCTTCTTGGCCGGTTGACGAGGAACCGGGGGTGGTGACGGCGAACATGGTGGAGTTGGTAGACTCGATGCACTTGTGATGTCGAGAGACTGTAGCCAAGATAAGCTGGTTAATTCAGCCTCGACGCCATAATTATCCGTCTCCATAACTTCCATTGTCACAGTGGACGTTGACATTGGTTCCTCAAAATCAGGCACGTTCATCTTCATTTTTGACCTGCTCTTTCATCACCACTTCCTTTACAGTCGTCTCAAATCATTACCCTTAAAAATTCAATATTATCATCAAACACGTAAATATCATAATATCAACAAATGGCATTTTAATCTTTACGCACTTTCTTCAAAAAATTTACATTCGCAACGAATTTTCAAATTCAAAGAGTAACACTTTCATAGAAATAAGAATGGTTTTTATATTAGCCAAGGTGTTCATACCTCACATTCCATTTCTCCGAATGGAACCACTTGGTAAAGCACTTTCAGTAATTCACATGAACATTATGTAACTAACAATTTTTTAAACAAGCAACAAAGTAACAGATTTTATAAAAGAGTCATTCTGCGGTTTAAAGTGAATCGGGTCAGTATATTTCAAAAAGAAAGAGTGTCATCTGTGACGTGGGAAGTGTAAAAAAGTAAATTCTCGTTCTTTACATATTTATACACTGTGTTCCTTGGACGAAGTTTAAATGCTGACTGTGGAGAATTGAAGGCAGGGGAACAGGCAGGGCGCAGGCTATACACCCCATTATCTATCTGCCTCAGCCCTCTAGCCAGTGGATAAGATAGCTGGTGCGCGTGCGGCGACAGGTGCTGGGTCTTTCGCAGGTGGACCATGCACACGGCTAGAGCCAGGCTGACCGTACGACCTGCCAAGCCACACACACACACACACACACACACACCTCACTCACAACCCTCATCGCCTGTCTAGTGCGCTAACAATTCACCCTCTCCGCCAACTTCTGGCACCATTGCTTTTTTCACTCAATTTCTGATAACTTCTGCTTTTCTTTTTTACTTTCAATTCCAATTTCTACACAAACTAACGCAGAAATTGAAGCTGTTTCCTATGTTATTTTGGATGTAGAGAGAAGAAATTTATTTGAGGGGGGATATATTATAGTCACCCCTTTTGTAACTATTCCTCACTTCGTTTTCTACTCCAATGGATAACTATTGCCAATTGTTAATACCATCATCGATTATTATTGATTGCAACCGCAATGAATGTAATTACCATTAATTACGAATCTATGTCGATTGTAACTTAAAGAAGAACTTATTGCAAGATACGTTTCAAATTAAATTATTTAGGATCCTTATACGTATCAGTTTCAAAGTAACCAAAAAGGGCAATAATTTTCAACAAGTTTGCGACAAGTATCACAACTCAATTTTTTTATCATTTCTAAAATAAATCATTTTTTGTAATTAAATATTAAAATACCTATTTATTTTTCCACGCGGGAATTAAAATGTTTTAAATGATTTTAGAAAGCCTTTTGGAATTTAACTATTTCTAAAAATTACAACATTCATTCAATTTAATCATTTTTTTGTTTAAAATTTTTAAATAAAATTATTCAAAACTTTCAGTATTAATTTTTTTTCAAAATAAAAATTTAAATATTATTATAATTTCACTAGAGTTAAAATTTTCAAAGACTTCAAATTAAAAATATTTTCAAGTTTAATTATTTCTAATTAATACCTAAAGTTTTAATTGAAATTCAGTTTTAAACCACTTATTAGAAAGTTCTACGAGAATTCAATTTCATTTACATACAAAAATAAATAGTTTATTGCAAATAATTGAATTCTTATAAAGAACAATATCTAAATATTTTCTAAAATAATTCAACTTTTTCGAAGAATTTTAATAAAATTTTCAAGAATAGTTGCAATTTTCGAAGAATTTCTTTAAAATTGTATTAAAAATAACTGAAATTAAATTAATTAAATAATTGAATTCCTGTGAAAAATTTATTAATACTCCAAATAATTGAATTCTTCTAAATAGATTATTACAATTTTCCAAAATAAGTGCGCCAATTTTATCAGCAAATTTTTGAAATTAAATTTCACTAAGAATTTTGTTAAAATTATTTGAAAATAATTAAATTCTTGCGAAGAATTTTATAAAAATGTTTTTAAATAATTGAATTTTCTCGAAAAATTTATGAAATTTGTGTTTTAAATAATTGAATTCCTGTGAAAATTTTATTATATATTTATGAGAATAATTATTGAACGTTTGAAGAGAATTTTATATAATTTTTTTTAAATAATTGAAATCTTTTTGGGAAAGTTTTTATTAAAATAGTACATGTAGAAAATAATTGAATTTCAAAAAATTTCTTGCAAATAATTGAATCGTTTGAAAGAATTTTATTAAAATATTAGAGAATAATTTTTTTATTTTGAATATTAACGAATGAAAAGTAGTGGAAATGTTCAAAAAAAGAGAAGAAAATATATTTTAGTGTCACAAATATAAAAAAACGTATATGCAATTTAGTAGCAAATTGTAAAAAAGTAGTATAAACAGTAGGTTTTAGTAGATGAATAGGTACGAAATTGAAATTTGAAATTATATACTCGTTTGTTTTTCTCTAGATTCTCACTTTTGGAGTAGATTTTTAACTCGAAAAACTGTCAGTCGAAGTGATAGTTCATTTCAACATTTTTTTAATTAGTTATTATACTAATCATTTTGAGATGAAATTTGCCTTAAATTTAAAACATTTGAAGCCCTAATAAACCATCATTTAGGAAAGCAATTACCCAATGGGAAATGCCAGTGTAGTGCCGATGTTCACCACTGGCTTAGTACTCAGACGATTGTTCGGCGTAGTCTAGCCGAGCCTCGACAATCAGTGCTGGCGCAGTACAGAATTTTTGTTTCGCCAAAGCTTGGACAAGCCACGGCGGCAAGTGCTGGCTGAGTATAGAAAAATTGTTCACAACGCTCTTTGCCAACATTGCTTTTTTGACATAAACTTGAAAAAAAGTTATAAAAAAAGTTTATGAATGTTTATAAATATAAATTTATTAAAAAAAATTAATATTTTACTTTTCAGTTGTTCATTTTTTATTCTTATTAAATTTAATAATAACAATTTAACACAATTGTCTAATTTTGTAAATAATAAATTATTTAAACAAATTAAAATTATAAACAAAATTTAAACTTTAATCTCAATAATAATTTGGTTCCTATTAAAATACTATTATACTTCTTACTATGAATAAAAAATTATTAAAAAATTACCACGTAATTTAAGAATTACGTAAAATGTTAAATGCAATAAGTAAAGTAATTTAATTATTAAAAATTTAGTTCAATTTATTTTATTTAAATTTATTATTTCTAACGTATCCCTATTTTTTTCTCATCTTTGACTCAATAATTGTATGTCTGAATGATACTGAGATATTAAAATTTTATTGCACACACGTGTCGTTAGCATAGTGGTTAGAGCGTTAGTCTGTTAGTCCGTAGGTCGTAGGTTCGATTCCCCTCGTCAGCAATTTTGTTTATTTTCATAGGTTTGCGATATTTCTAGATTCCAATCGTTAGGTACTAAAATATGAAAATCTAATGCACACTTACTGTAATTGTTTATTATTTAATTTTTAAATGTTATAAACAATTTTTTCAACTTCATTTACTATATCCATTGTTAGTCTCCATCTTTAATACAATTTAATTAAAAAGAGAAATATTTTATGAATAATAACTATTTATTAATATTATTTACCATTTTGTTGTTAAATTATTTATAATTATGAATTTACGACTAATTAATAACAATACGGCATTTATTGCGGCAATATTCTCAGCCAGCACTGGTCCAGTGCTGCGCCAGCGCTGTCTGGCAGCACTGACAGACAGTACTTCGGCAGTGCCGGACGGCGTTATCATCCCAGAGTTATGCCAGTGCTGGCTCTCAGCCTTGCCGCCAGTGCTGCCAGTGCTGGCGCAGTACTACGCCAGTTGTAAATTTCCCATTGGGTAGTGCCATAAAGTACATAATAATAATAATCGTAGTAATAAAGTCTTGTACAGAAAATGTTGCAATATAAGATCCTCTCTTAAAGTAAGACATGATTCTTTATTGTATTTTAAATAAAAGTAAAAATAATAAAGTGAATATGAAAATACACCCTATAGTGCATATTGTGCATATGCAACTATACTTTTGACTTTCCCCTTCACTAATGCCTTTTCAACGTCAATAATAATATAAAATATGTCGTTAAGTTTAGCCACCAGGTGCTCCATATGCATAACATCTGATTCGGAAAAGTAGCAGAACCGGAAGTTTATAAGAGAAGCGGGCTGTGGTACATTATTTATAAAAATGGCCCCCTGATTACAAAAGTCACGCTTACAACGGCTGCTCACCCGCATTTACCGAAACCTTCAAGTCGAAGTCATCCTCGCCCAATAATTTTAACCTTTTATTTTTAATCTACAACATACACTTTTCACAGATATAGTTATAAATAGGATCAAATTGATATTAATTCGAACTTGCTTTCCAAAAATAAGTTTGTTCCTATAGTGGATAAGAAGTAACAACCAAAGAATAATTAATTTATTATAGTTGTTCATTTTCAAAATCGGCACAGATCTTGATGAACTTGAAAAATGAAAATGGTTTATTCATTTAAAATGAAGACGATACATATTTTAAAGCATTCCTGCAGAAAATTTTCATTCTTTTAAGGAACAGGTGGGGAAATAGTTTCTGAGGTCAGGGCCCAAATTAAATTCCGAAATCTCCAATTAGAACCCAGATGTCATTTGGGATTTTTAGTTTCTTATTGTAGGTAGTTCTGGTCTAATTCTCTGTATTTTTGAACCGTTGGTGTTGGTGCAAAATTAAAAAATTTAAAATTGTTTAGCACTGAAGACTTTTGCTGAATTTTTGGATCTTTGAAAGATAAAGTTTGTCATTTTGAAGATGTTGGCATTTGTCAATCAACATAAACAAAGTCTGAAACTGTTTCCATCTTAAAACCGAAATAATTGAATATTAGCACAGTTATTCTGAGGATATCAAATTTTGAGACAAGAAATGTACCAAAACTCAACAATTTTTATGCTTTTTTTGTCTCAGATTGATATCCTTAGAAGAACTGTGAAACTTTTTTCAATAGCTTTAAATAAGGTTAAAAGAATTTTAGGACTGAATACTCTTGAGGTTGAAATGCAGTCACAATAGTTATTTTCGTATCAAGGGCGCAAAATAGGTGATTGGGACGATGGCGAGATTAAGGTCCGAACTGCATGAAAAGTATGGCATTGAGGGCACGAGCAAAAGCGGGCGTAAAAGTAGTTTTGCGCCCGCCTTAAGTGCCCGAAATGACATACTTTTCGTGCAGGTAGGACAAAAAAATAATTCCAATGTGAATAGTATTAGTCAAAACCTTTACGGAATAAACCGCAAAGACTAAAAAATCAAAGGTACAAAATCATTTTGAAAACGAGTCGAATATTCTTTCTCGGAAAATATAAACTATTCTCCATCACACAGGTACAAAATTCATATCGTTTTGAAATCCAGACTCAGTTATTATATAGAAATACGAGTTAATTATACGTTATTGAGTGTCACAGGTGTCACGAGAAAGGGAAATTATATAGATATTTTTTTCTTCGATATGAAAAATGTGGTACATAGGTGCATTTTAACTCCATTGATCGAATCAGAAAGAGGCAGAAACCACCAATGATGATATATTCAAAGAGAGGGGTAAGAGCCACGTCCATTCGACGAGGACACGAATAGCATACCAGGTTTGAAGGGAGTTTCTGTCCATTGGTGGTAAAAGGGCTCGATTCGTAAGTCGAGATTCGTTCACCTCCACGCACTTATTCCTCCCACACAAGAAACAAAAGTAGTGTAGCTATATTCTTTCGAAAAAACATGTATTCCAGGGGTGGATCTGGTCAGTCCTTTTCCATCCAATAACTATGCTATAGATGAATGCTATGAAGAAATATTCATTTCAATAAAATATATTTATAGTCACATACGAAATTTTCAAAGGCATTATATATTTTTCGACGTATGTAAAATTGATTTTCTCCACGTGAAAATTAAAATGAAATACAAACTATTCTTTGATCAGAATTTGTCAATTTTATGTCTTTGAATATTACCCCGCACGTCGAAAAGTTCCATGGAAGTACCCCCTGTAAATTTCATGAAAATTCTGCAAGTTTTTTATTTTAATATTATTTTAACATTTGTATTGTGATTAGAGTCTAATAATAAGCTTTGTTACCATTAATTTGCAAAACTTGATTGAAATACGATTTTGCAAAAAAAATTGCAACAAAGTTTATTATGTATTAAACTCTCATCATAATAGAAATGTAAAATATTATTAAAATAAAAAACTTGCAGAATTTCCAGGAGGTACTTCCATGGAACTTTTCGATATTGTCGATTTTGTCATATGAGTATAGTTAGGACGTATAGCTGAAACAGCAATACTATATGGCTGTTCCATGTCCACCAATATAATATGTGAGAATTGGTCATATTTATGGCAGTACCATAAGCAGTTTTTTTCAGTGTACTGAGTACCTTGGTGAGTCCGAAAAAGCTCCAATTTCATGAAAAAAAGCCCAAATTTAATATTCGACTCCAAAAATTGTGAAAATAAATTTACAGGACCGTCGTCATTTTTCAAGATACACATTTTTTCTGAATCGGAAAGAAATTCTAAAAAAGTTCTAAGTACCTACTTCCGTGTATCGAAAAAAGCTCTTTTTTAATAAAAAGCTCGAATTTGATGAAAAAAGGCCCAAATTTGATATACGACTCCAAAAATTGTTTTAAAAAAATGATCAAGATAGCGTCGTTTTTCAAGAAACAAATTTTGTCTGAATCGGAAATAAATTCAAAAAAATTTCCGAGTACCTCTGTGTTTCGGAAAAAGCTCTTCTTTAATAAAAAAATCTCCAATTTGATGAACAAAGACTAAATTTGATATTCAATTCCGAAAATTGTTAAATAAAATTATCAATACCAGCGTTATTGTTTTTAAATAAGATACAAATTTTTTTCTGAATTGGAAAGAAATTCTAAAAACTTTCTGAGTACCTCCGTGTTTAGGCATATATTTAATATAGATTTTTACAAAAGACGAGAAGGGTGGGAGGGAGGGAGGAAGAGGGTTAAATTAAAATTTTTTCCTCCGATTTACGGAGGAAAAGTAAATGTTAATTTTACAAGGTATAGACTGAAAAATATATTGACAACAAGGTTTTTTTTAGTAAATTTTAGAAGATTTAGATTAATTTTACTATATACTGAATGTGCACAGTTAAAGTAAATAGTCTATAATTACGATTTATTAATCCAACAACTATCTGTAAATTTGAATTAGTAAAAATTAAAAATTTTTGCAGAGGCGTTAAAGGATTAACATAAATTAAATTTATTTACATTAATTCAACATTGCGAACATCCAATGTTTCTTAATGAACTATTTTGCAAAGAAAATACTTGTAAACAAAGAATATTCTTTTCCACGTGGAAAATATTTTTGAACCTAGAATATATGCGAAGGTAAATCTTTTTTTGGATTATAAAATAAATTTTTTAATCTAAATCGAAGTCGCAGTATTTTCGGATTGTAATTTTTTTTTCGAAATTGGGATTAAAAGAAAAGATCGTTGATCTCGTAAAAACGGTAAAAACGGTAAAAACAGAAGAAAAGTACAAATTAGGGTTAAAAATAGAGTTTCATCATTTGATACTTTGTGCCTTTTTCCGCAGAATCATAAATACTCGAATGTCTGTATTGAGACTATGAATTACACATGTGCGCGGCCATAAGTCGAGTGGGAGTGTGTAACATGTGTAGGTACATATTTGTTCTGCAGGATATTGAAGAGGAAAGGGTGGTTTGTGCATTATAGTATTGGCATGGGCCCATCAGGTAGTGAGTCAGAAAGCACAAACAGGTGCCGGTGCTGGTGCTGCACACCACCAGCAGAGCTTGCAGTCCGCCACCAGAAGCTCGGCAGGGGGACGGATGTTCCCAGGAGATTATTGATCCGCCGCGCAGATACTTCCCCTTTGACGTCGAGCGACGCCGACGATATGGACGACAAGGATGAACCTGCATGAGCGCCATTTGTCCTCCCGATGCCACAAAATGGTCGATCTCACTGTCTCTCCCAAATATTGCATTTTTCATCATCAACTTCATGTCAACCATCCATTGACCTCGAGGTTCTGAATATCTTCTTTCAAAAGTTGAAAAGAATCATTCCGCAACCAGATAAAAATTTCATTCAAATTATGTATTTCGACTAATTGAACGAGTATTTGGATTGAATAGAAAAACTCAACAAAATTTTCAACAGAAGAGTTTTCAAAATTTTTTTCAGTTTTTCTGTTCAATAATCCAAATCATCAATACGATTAGCAAACCAGGGTAATTTGAAAATTATTGTTGCTTCTCGAATTGAAATCTTACAGAGAAGAGAGACATTAGGTCACCACGTGGAAAGTCAGTTATATTATGATGTACGTGGACTGTGCTCGAATAGAACAAAGAGAGGGGACAGATATGGACTAGAGAACAAGTATAGTTTCCGGGAGGGTTGAGGATTCATCAAATATTCAAGAGAATTGATCTTCCCTCAAATGCAGCAGCACTGCGCTCCTATTGCACAGTAGCAAATACCCTTTTCAAACTTCCAGACAAACCTCGTCGAAAATATTACCAGAAATTTTAACTGAAATTGCAAAATTTTAATGCCGTTTATTTTTCAATTAGGATCTAAATATAAAAATACAGGAAAATTTTATGGAAATTCAATAAATAGTATTATTTTCAACTTTTATATTTAAATTTTATAATTTATATTTTTACTCTATTTTATTTTAAATATCAAATGCAGTTTATATAAAAAAATATGTTCTTCTTTTGACATTCATGACCTTAAGTACAATCGGCTTTACATTTCTTTTATTTATTATGCATTAGGTGAAGAAACTTTTTAACCTATAAATGTCTATCTCAATATTATTTTTATAATTTATTTAATATATGCTCCGGCGATACAAATTTTACTTGATGAGATAAACCGAATTATTACTTCATGTAAAAGTTCAAAATTAAAAAGATAAATATAAACACAACAGAAAATTTTTTGTTTATGGCAAAAGTAAAGTTATTATATTGTCATTATTATTATTGCTCGAGTAGTTAAATATTAAATTCAAGCAATTTAATTCGCGAAATTCTGTTTTAAAAATGAACCAAAGTTCAAATTTTCTTTTTGCTTTAATATTTCTACCCTATATAATTCGCGCAGAAAAATTTTCTTATATATATTGAAAAAAAAACAAATAATAAAAAATTACTAATTCTTAGAAAACTGGCAATGACTTAATAAATATAAAACGTTTCACGGAATAAATCTAAACAGATTTTTATCAGTTAATTTACCCTTCACAGAAAATGTATTTTCAAGGACTTATTCGATTTATTTACAGAACCAAAAAACATTTCGAAAATTACGAAAATTCTTTTAAATAAATTTAATTTCAATATCAAATATTACTTTAATTTATATAGCTTTCTCTAAATTTTAATTAGTAAAAAAGATTACTAATTTGAATTATTGAGTTGACTGACTTTTTGCTTTTGAATTAGTAAACTTTACTAATAAATTAGTGAAAATTACTGAATTACTATTTATCAGTAAAATTTATTTATAAATTGGTGAAAATTACTATTTATTAGTAAAATTGACTAATTCAAAAGCAAAAAGTCAGTCTTTTTATTGTAGTTAAAAATAATTATTTATAAAACAAATCTTCTTTTTTATTATCACAGAAAATTGTGGGATATTATTTTAACACCAAAATGGATTAAAATAATCTGCAACGCTTAAATCCATCCATTATTAAAATAATCCAACCAAGAATTATTTTTTCAAAATGTTTTAAGTGATTTAGTTTTAATTTAGACACATTCTTTTTAATGGAAAAAATTAGTCCAAAAATTGATTAATTTAATCTTTTTTTAATGAAATACGTTTATTAAAAACATTACTAAACAAAATTTATTCTATTTTAGTGTATTTAATAATTAAATTTTTAAAACTATAAGAATATGCCCTTTGTATTTACTAAAATATACTAAATTTAAAAGTATTTATTCTAAATATTAAGAATATATATTTTTTATTATTAAAATAGATTAGAATAAATTTTTTTTTGAGAATTTTTTTCAATTAACACTCAAGCAGTTTCAAGAAAAAAGTTTCTTTTGTGAATTTTTATCGACTAGATTAAGAAAATCCAAACGAGAAATAAAAATATTCTATTTTATTGAATTGAAATTGAATTAAGACAACTTTTGCGCAAAAATGAGCAATACTTGACAATAATGCGTAATAAAGTAAAATCATTACGGATTAAAAATTAAAACGCAGTATTGAAACCATTATATGAGCACTGTTTTAAATTATGTCAAAAATTGTTCATTTATTAATGAAAAAATTATTCCACACTAATCTCTTCCGATCATCAATGAATTTTTAGAAAAATTATTGGAAATTAAAAAATAAATAAGCTATTTAAAATTCAATTATATTTTCAGATTGTCGTATTTTATGTAAAATTTAGAAAAAATAACTTTTTCTTGAGGAATATTCCTGTCAGGAAAAATATTTATAGTAAATTATTATACTAATTATGGCATAGAAGTATCTCTAGCATTTAAATAAATAATAGCTGGTAATTTAAATAAAACATGAATATCTATAAGTATAACAGATCATAAAGGATAGTTTCTTTTAGTAAATTTTCTTTTCTTTCTAATACTTACTTAGTTTTGAAAAATTATTGACTTTCCTCACGCTTTGCATTCGGCGAAATCGTACTTCTCACTAAAAACCGTATATAACACACGTTACATTGTTTGCAAAATTTATAAAAAGGGGATTTATTTTTTATTTAGAAGGAACGAATGATTTCTTTAATTAATTAAAAAATAATTGTTAAATTGAATAAAGGGAGAGAAATTTAAATTCGGACTGGATTTACTGTGACCGCTACCGTGATCCTCAGAAATCACTATTAGCACTATTCACCAGCCATCCTCGTTTACCTGGACAAGTGGTATCGTGACTACCTGCAGGTGTACCGCGTCGGTAAAACTATCGATCGAACTACCCTCCATAGTCCTATTCACTTTTATTTTTTCTTCTGTTCAAGTTTTTTCCACTTGCTTAATATAAAATTTTACATTTGAGATACTCGAATATTGTCAGCCATGGAGAATTAATTTTTTTCAAATTACGAAAAATTGTTAAAGTTAATTAGAAATAATAAAACAATACTTTATGAGAAAGTAATAAAAATTTTAGACAATGGACAGGTTTTAATGAATAAAATGATCCATTATTACAATCTTATTCTATTGTGTTTATTGATATGATATACACAATAATCTAAGAACAGTCACATTTTCCTTTTTTTCAATTTTCTTTTATTCGTTCTTTTATTTGCGTTCACTATACTTGAACGTCAACCCGCAGGTTTCAGTAAGTCAACGCTCTATTGTCTAGATAAAAGGATGACCAAGAACTGTCTCGCAATTTTAATTCATACAAGAGCAATCAAGGTCGACAAATTTCTAAAAATTTCTCCGAAAATCAAATATTTTTGCAATGCAATTATGTTTAAATTAATTTCACCTCCAAAGCACGGAATCAAATGTCGTAAAACTGCAAGATTATAAATACTTAATTATAATTACGAATATAAGAAATGCTTTGCATATTTAGTCCTTTAATAGACACAAAATGTGAGAAATGACGCAAAAATCAAGATGAATTAAAATATTTATTTTCTTCTGCATAAAACTTGGTGTAAGCTTGATCTATAAATTGACAGAACGAACTATATTTTAAAATTGTATGATCTATACAAAAACATTACAAGTTTATAAGGTTTATGGCAATTTTGCCGAATTGGTTTGATTATTACTACCGTTTACCTCGAAGGTGAAAGAAAGAAAGAAAGAAAGAAAGAAAGAAAAAAAGAAAGAAAGATAGATAGAAAAGAGGTTTACACAATTATGTGCTCTTTAGTGATCTTGGTAGGAAAGTATTCTAGAAATGAATTTTCCACTTCCTTTCTAATTATATATCATGATTAACAACCCCCCTACTCGCTATAATTACGAGTTTTGTACGACACGAAGATACAGTTCTACACATTACCTCGTCGCCGCGCCGACTATCTATTCTACAACGAAGCAGCTTGCTCCCCTACGTGTAACATCAGCGGTGGGGGTGTGACAAATGCAGGTTCGAAGCAAAGAAAATCTCTTCTTTTCGTTATATCTCTCTTCTCTTTCTTTCCATTCCATATTCAAAATTTTTAAGGCTGATTAGTGGTAAATGGTGTAACGCCATTATTAGCCATATTGTCCAGAACGCTGCCTATGTAAGCAGCTACATCAATTGATGCTTCTTCTGATTTTCTTATAAACGGATGCTCCAAAAGCTTATTGTACTTTGGACGTTGAGTTTCCTCTTTAATTAAGCTATTAAAATGAAAACGAAATGTTATTAATATTATTATTACGATTACTAATTGATAAGTATAATAAATCGAATTACCAGGTGTTTACGAAGTTAACAAAATCCATAGTGAAATGATTTCCATTTTCGTTTGGTGTTAATCTTGGTGGATCGCCTTGAACCACTTGATAGAGTTGCTCAAAAACTGAGTTCCATTTTGGATAAGGAAAATATCCAGTGGCAACTTCCATCAAAGTGATTCCTAGGGACCAGACATCGCTCCTAACGTCGTAACCACGTGCTCTTTGAGGATCTATTCGCTCGGGCTGGAAACAAATTTTCAATAGTGAATATATTTGCGAAAATAATTTTTCAATTCGGTTTTTATTGTTTCAAACGACCAGGGACCTATGCTGAAAGTTCAGGGTGTCTACTATTTTCGTTTAACAAAATTCCCGGTTATTTCCCGGTTTTTCCCGGCTATATCCTAATTTTTTCCCGGTTTTTTTTTCTTATCAAATTTAAATTTAAATTTGATTTCAAACATAAATAAATCATTAAATTTTTTTAAAATAATGTTTTTTTCAATAATTTTAATTAAACACTTGGAAAATACTTGAATTAAACAAAGAATTTTTTCAAGTTTTTAAAAATAATCTTGTCTCTTTATAATTATAATTGAAAATTGTATTTTTCAATTTTATTAAAATTACATTGATAATAATTGAACTTCTGCAAAGAATTTTACTATTTATAAAAATAATTGAATCCTTCCAAAGAATGCTATTATTTATGAAAATAATTTAATTTTTGTGAAGAATTTTATTAAAATTTTTGAAAATAATAAGCAGCTATAATTAATTATTTACTTAATATGTATCTAATAAACATTTAATTTGCTCAAGAAATAAATAAATATCATTTATTTGAACATTCAGAAATATAAAATGATAAAAATTTAAGAGAAGTTCAATAATTATAATTATTAAATAATAATAGAATAGTATAATTTTTAGAAGCAAAAAATTGATTTAAAACTGTAAGAGGGACTTAAAATTTTAAAAATAAAATTATAATTATGGTCACTAACTTCCCTTGATTATTTTCGAAAAATTTAAATAAAATTCTTTAAAAAAATTCAATTATTTTTCAAAAAAAGTAAAAAAATTTCAATGATTTGTTTAGAAAAATTCAATTATCTTGAAACAATAGAATTAAAAAATTACAACAATTTTATTTTTTAGATTTAAAAAAAATTTTGCGAAAGTTCAATTTTATTAAACAATTTTAAGTATGTATATTTTTTTTAAATTAACTAATAAAAATTTTAATTATTAATCTTCGCAGTAAGAAACATGAATACATTAGAATTTTACTCTTTATAATATTCAATTATTAATCAATTATTAAATTAAAATACTTTGAAAATTCTATTTGTTAAGAAGTTTCTAATGAATTTCTTTAACAAATTTAATTACATATTTTCAGTCGAATTTCACAATATTTCTATTAACTCCATAATTTTTTTTAAATTTATTTACATAATATATTTGAATTGGTAACTGATTTTTTATCATCAAATTAATTATTTTTAACTAACTTAAATTTAGAGAACAGTATAAATATCTATAAAAATTGAAATAAAAATTGATTTTTTAAAAACAAATTAAAATAATAAAACTTTTTTAATTTTTGTGAAAAAATTCCCGGTTCGGTATAAAATTCCCGGCTAATTCCCGGTCAAATAAAATTCCCGGTTATTTCCCGGTTTTCCCGGAATTCCCGGTTAGTAGACACCCTGGACTGAAAGAAAACTAAATTAAAAATCGACTCGCAGACCTCGGATCGACTTTAACGAGTCAAAAAAGTCGCTTTCGTCGATTAACAATAGAAAATCAGTGAAGATTTAGGGAAATACAAAATAACATTTTTGTGACAACACTGAATTAATTAAACGACTGAATTTAGAAATCAGTGAAGATTCAGGGAAATACAAAATAACATTTTTGTATTTCTTTGAATCTTCACTGATTTCTAAATTCAATTAATCAAAACTTGAATAACTTTGCTAAATAAATATTTAAATACTTTTTATTTCTTTTTTCTCGGGAAATAAAATTAAGAACATTTCAACTTCTGAAATTTGATAATTCCTAAAAATTAAAAGTAGAACTCTTCCAAAATTCAATTATTTTCTACAATTCTTAATTAAACTTCATCTTTCAATTAATTATCTAATATTAATTTTTAATAATTTTCCAAAAGTTCTACGAGAATTCAATTATTTTAATACAAAAATTTACTTTTTTACAAGAATTGAAACTGTCTATTTTTCTTTCTAAAGATATTAAGGTAGAATATTTTCAAAAATATTAATAAAAAAATTCATAATATTAATTTTTTAAAAATATTTTTAAATAATTTTTTAAATTAACTGTTTGACAATAGTATAATATAATATATATATAATTTACTTTATTGAATCTTAAAAAATTATTATAAAAACAATACTAAGAATTAGTTTTTTTTATAAAAATATTGTAATGTAATTTTTCAAAAATAGGTAATTGAATTGACAAAAAAAAGTTTTGTATAATTGAAAAAAAACTAATTAATTTTTTGAAGAATTTTAATTACAAATTTTGAATTATGATTATTTTCTTCAAAATGTTAAAAATAATTCTAAAAAATTGTAATGTTATTATTTTTTGTATGTATTTGAATTTTCGGAAATATGAAATCGAAAATATTGAAAATATGTAATTGAATTTTAAAAATTTAGAATGCAAAAATTCTGAGAATTACTTTTTTCAAAAATATTTTAATATAATTCTTAGAAACTAATTTTCATTAATTTTCATTTCTTATAAAATTTACAATTAAAGATTTTTCATTAAAATTTTTGAGAATTAAATTATTTTCAAAATTTTGCAAATTGAAATTCTTCCAAAGTTGATTTTCAAAATTTTTAATAAAGTCAATTATTTTCAATTAAATTTTACAAAATTTCAATTATTCAAAAGCTTTTCAAAATAATAAAAAAATTTTAACAATTACATAAAAAGGTTTTGAATATTTTGTATATTTCGAAAATTTAATTAGAAAAATTATTCAAAAATAACTTTTTAAAGATTTGTCTATTATACTTTTCATAGTAATAAAAATCGAAATAAGTTGCAGTTTTACTAAAATTGTGGTATTTTGTCACAAAATTTGTAAAAAAAAAAGTCGAAAAAGTCGAAAAAGTCATAATATCCAAGGCCTGGACTTAAAATAAAATTAACGAACTGAATTTAATTTCGTGTCGACTTGAAACAAAATTAACGAACTGAATTTTATTTCATGTCTACTTGAAACTAAAGTTTGAAAAACTCCTTTTACTACTTCGTGGATATCATTAAGTATTATTTCTTTAAACTTTCTTATTTTTGTCTGTGATTCTTTAACTAAAACCAAATAACCGAGTTTCCCAGGCATTTATTTTCGATTTACATTGTAATAAAGTCAGTTTTCATTTTTAAATTAAATTTTATGAATTTATAAATAAAACTTTAAAATTAACCATCACTCCGAGTCAAATTTGACTTTTGACTCGGAGTGATCGTTAATTTTAAAGTTTTATTTATAATAATTGAAAATGATTTGTTCAGTTACGTACAGCCATGTAAGGTCTGCAACCTGCGTCTCTGGTCCGAGCGATGGAATCTACTAATTGTCCAGAAATGCCAAAGTCACAGAGCTTAATATTTCCACGACGATCTAGCAAAATATTGCTAGGTTTGACATCCCGATGAATGATCCTCAATTTCTCCTTAAGGTAATTCAACGCCTTCACAGTAGCAACAGTGATTTTTCCCAGGATACTCTCTGGTATCCTATCGTTCAACCTCTCATAAATGAATTTGTAAAATTTATCAAGAGAAGTGTCCATTAGCTCCATGCAAATCCAACAGTCGCCCTAAATCGTTATCGATTACACAGATTTATTTATATTTAGAAATTTTATTTCCGATTGCATACTTGATAAAATTAAAAAACCCGATAATTACTTAAATAATTAATATTAACTTGAATAGAGAATAGAATTTTTAATTTGGAATTAAAAATTGCAAACTTCAATAAAGGCATGTTACCTCTTTAAACAGAGCCCCGTAAAATTGCACAATGCAAGGACAGTCATTAGATTTCATGACAACTTCGAGATCCATTAATAACTGCTTTTGCTCCTTCTCATCGACCGTCGAACGAATTCTCTATAATGGACAATATTTTTTAGCAAACCACAAGTTCCATAACTTTTGCTTCAGTTTTAAAAGTTTTACAATAATTTACCTTCACAGCCATAACGGTATCGCTTATCCTATGTATCATCTTATTTACAGTACCAAATCCCCCTCTTCCTATTTCTCCCAAATCCTGAAGATCTTCACTGGTAAAATCGTATATAGTGTCTGGAGATAATTGCAATTTCCCAGTACTCTGCATTGATTGACACATTCTTAATTTTTCCCTAAAAAAATGGACAGACAATTCAATAGTATTTCATTTCATTTCATTTCATTATTGCAATTATTTACAGATAAATACCTCGCTTTATCGGGAAGAAATTCTTGTTGTTGTCTGGGCCTTGCAGGAAGTTTTGGTAGAGTTAGTGGTAAGCTAGGACGTGATCTGCGAAAATAGATTTAATTATTGGTAACAAATACAAATGAAACATTAAATTTTCTACAAAAATTAACTTACAAGGGTGGGCACACTGAAGGAGCTGCTGAATTTGAGAGTGTAGAACTGGTTGAATTAGAGAATGACTTACTGCCTCCTTGTGTTTGAAAGCTAAGCTTCAATTGTCTTCTTTTTTCTAATAAAGCACAAACAATTAAATAGCGTGTAATTTCTGATTTATTTATAAATGTAGAAAAAAACTCACCAGACATGTCGTTTTGAACGTCATTGTTCGCTCGAAAATCCATCCGTTGAAAATTAAATGATCTGGAAGATCCTATAGGAACATAAATACATTTATTACGTGTCATTACTCCAATACAACTCTAATTTTGGAAACAAAATGTTTCAAATGTTTCATTATTCGTAAACATTATTGAAAACTTGAAAATATTTCTTTCAATTTCTCAAGACGAATATAGATCAAATTTAATTACATATCGTTATAAAAATAATGGTTTTCTAAACATAAACTCGATTTTTTCTATACAAATGTTTTTGTTTCAACGGTTTGAACATTAAAAAATGTAATAAACTCAAAGTTTAATGTAATTTCACCTCATATTTTCTTTTCACTGTATAAAAATACAAAATTTGTAAAATATTTCACTGACCTGATGGACTAGATGATCTCCATTGATACCGCATTTGTCTAAACTTTTCTAAATTTTGAAAAAGGGAAATATATCAGTTTACAGAAATTAAAATACCTTCTCATGTGATGAGAATGTAAAAAACATATTTTATATATAAAATATTTTTTTAATTTTCTTCAATTCTGCAGTAATATTTAAATATCAAGTACATTTAATATTTAATCCAATATTTAATTACGTAAAACGAAAATTATTATTAGTAAATAAAAATTCAGTATTTTCTTTGAAGAATTCAAATAATATTTAACAATAATTTTTAACAACTTATTCATGTATAGACATTACTGAAAACAAAAAGAAAAAGTCGTGATTTATTAAGCAGTAAGTAAACAGTTTTTTTCCACAATAATCATAGCGTACTGCAATTATATAGCAAACAATATTCGGACTTTAAAAAATATAATATAAATACTTGAAATAATACCTAGGGAAAGGAATAAAATAAAATTGAAGGGAATTATCGTTTAGGGTGAAATAGAGAAAACTGTTCACTGCTGCATATCACAAGCATATCTTAAGTAAACAAAGAAAAGAAAAGTATTAAGTACGTAATGTCAACTAAAAAAATCGGTAGACATTGAATCCCGCCAGGTTAATCAGTAAGGTTAGAATCGTCAAATTTAGATTTCAAGTTGTAAAAAAAGAGTAAATAAAATATTAATGTACCTTGATTGATCTGATTTGAGGAGTTTCCTTGATTTTCAGCCATCGTGTAAGTTGTACAAATGTCCGGTTGTTTAAAGTATAGAAACCACTTGTCAGGCGCACCTCAGGGGCCTTCCTCACAAGGGCTTATCAACTTAACATATGCGTAATACATCGTGGACATTATTTATGAAATTTAGCGTCAAATTTATACCGAAAACAAAATGATTTTACAAACTTTAAAGCTGAAGCTCGGTGTGCCTTGATTTTTCCAAGAATTTACACTTAAACACACAGTCAATAGTGTGTCGCACGACTTGACTGGACCTGACTGACAAAACGAATCAGGGAATGAGGAACTAAAGTCAGAACACTTGGAACGCGGAATTAAACAAGACCAGAGGGTCCACACTCCACACTCCACAGGCATTTAAAGAGTTTTTGAAGGTTTTTGTATTGTTATCATTTTGTACATATATAATTTTACTCGGAATATCATATAAATAATTATTCTTACTAAATTATAAATTGAATTATAAATTATCGTTGGTAACCTGTGAATAAGATATATCAATTTATATCAAACAAGATATTATTTACGCCTTTCAAATGGCGTCACTCTGTAATCTTGTGACACGAGGATTAATTTATAATCCCTTTAAAGGGCTAGAAAGGTAAATTAATTTTTAAATTTTGTAAAATCTGATTAAAAACAGATTTTTATTTATTATTGTTCATTTCGTTACTAATAAAAATATAGATTTTGCTTTTGTATACAATTATAAATGTTTACGTTTGACATAACCTCAAAATTTCGATAAAAATATTCTTTATTAAATAAAGAATATTTTTCTTCTTTATTAAGTCAAAAATATTTTTGTAATTGCATTTAAAGACATTTAATTTCAAAAATTAAAAAAATATTTCCATTTTCAGATTAACGGTAATTTATTCAGCAAAAAATTATAGTGTATTTCCAAAGAGTATGAGAAGTCCTGTTTTTAAAGAAGATGAGCAATTAGAACTTGAAGAAGATAAACAATTACAAAAATTGTCCCTTCAGCATATATTACCTGCCTTTTCTAATCATACGTGTTCAGAATTTCATGATCCTTTAACGCGGTATGTAAAAACCTTACATACAAACTTATCATCTTCACTTTATGAAAAATTAATCTAATTGAGCAATTTTTTTGTAGAAAATTTACAAATTTTATTATGAGAAAAGGAAAAAAAGTTGTAGCAGATAATGAATTAAGAAAATGTTTTACATCTATGAAAAGAATACAGATTGAGCGTTTTCACAAAGCAGAGACCCAAGAAGAAAAAGATGAAATTGAACTCGATCCGATAACCATTTTGCATAAAGCAGTAGAAAACGCTTCACCGGCTCTAGAAACAGTAAAACTAAGAAGGGGAGGAGTTAAATACGACGTAAATAAATATTTCTTTAGATAATTAAAATTCTAATGTAGCAGTTGATACAAATTTCATTTTTAAGGTTCCTCACCCATTGTCTGCAAAGCGATCGGAATTTTTGGCAATGAATTGGTTGATACAAGCTGCTCAAGTGAAAGAACGTACAGTACACTTTTACGACTGTTTAGCCAGAGAGTTAATTAACGCTTCCAATAATACAGTAAGAAAATACATTTTTTCTCAAGTTTTTTAAACATACATAGTATGTATTATTTAAATTAGTATCATTTTCTCATTTATTTTTAGGGAAGTGTTGTAAAGAGAAAATTGGAGTTACACAAACATTGTGAGGCTAATCGAGCGTATGCTCATTTCAGGTGGAATTAAACATAATTGTTGGTAATGATTAGAAACTAATAGTACTTTAAATTTGTAAATAAATGATTTTGTTAAAAATCAAAATGAAATCAAAATTTCTTCAGTTTTTTCGCAATATGATAATTCAATATTTCAATCATCTTTTATTCATTTCATAACATTTATTATACAAGCATGCATGGATTAATAAATAGTGTTATTTTAAATTATGTTTAAACTTTTAAAATTTCAATTATAAAAAATATAAAAAAGTATATTATTTAAAAAGTTTAAAAATATAAAAAGTGAAAGTGAACTTTTGCACGTTTACCTATCTTTAAATCTTAAATCTTAAATATTTAATAGTTTAGTTTAGGCAAATTGTTACTATAATTTGACCTTCAATAAAAAAAACCCCTGATAACTTTACAATACTTTTTAATATTTTCCAATGTTTGCACTTTAAGGTAAATATAGGTATGTACCTTGAAAATATAAAAAATGTCCCATTTTTTGACTTTTGAATATTTGATGATACCAAAAAGTAATACGAGATCAACAATGATAAAGATAAAGAGTGGCTCTCTTATAGTAAAGTTGAAGAATTGTTTTTACAATAAGTCAATTAAAAAAAGGTATTTCTCGAATACAATAATACTTCGAGTTTCGGCTTTGAGTCCTGCACATCACACTCTGTGCGCAATCATACAAATTGATCGTTCATGTATTTTCGTAAATTTAGCACACACTCATTCATTCACTTAACTAATATAATCACTTATTCACTTCCTAATTTATTTGATCTTACATTTCAGAAGTCACTGTAATAATTCAAATGAATTTTATATAGCCTATATCTTGGTAGAAATACGAGACCGTATTATCCAACAAAGTGACTAATATATGTTCTTTTTATCCTTTAGAAAACCATAGTCAATTAAAATTAGAATAAAACTAGGGACCGATGGATGAAATAAAAGTTAATTTACTTCATTATCGGGATTCTGCTTTTGTTTTCGGTGGTTTAAAGGCTTTCATTTTCTTCGTTTTCTTCTGTTTCGTAGCACCAGAGCCAGATTGAAAAGCTTTCCAACTGTCCACTCTCAGTTGTCTCGATTCTTCGAAATTCTTTTGCCATTCACGCTCCATAGCTGCTTGAGCTTCTGCTGATAGTTCTTCTTCTCTTTTTCGTTTCCTTTGTTCGGCGTCTCGAGTCGCCAGTTCTCGTCTGAAATTAAATTAATAATAAAGGTTGTTTATTTTATACTTTGTAGAGTTTAAATATAATTGTAGAAGGAATAAGACAAACCTTCTGCGTTCCATATCCGCAAAAAGTTTCATGGTCATGACCCAAATTGCATGTCTGTAACCTTCTTCAGATTCTTCTTCTAATAATTGAACTGCACTTCCTTCGCCAATTTTTCCTTCCTTTTTTAATTTCTTTTTCTTCTCGGCAATCTACGATGATGGAAATTACATTAAATGAAAATAAAAACTATCTTTTTTAATTAATTTAATTAAAATTAATTACCATGTGATCTGTTCTAGCCTTTGCCTCTTCAATAACATCCATACACTTTGCTCTTGTTTCTTCACATTCCAAGGTTTTCCATGCTTTATTGACAACTAAACAAAAAATCAAACTGTTAGCACAAAACTACGAAATTGTCGGGTTTTAATATTTGCAATTTTAACTTACTTTCAAAAGATTGTTGAGCTCTTTCTGCATCGTCTTGATTTTTATCAGGATGGACCAATATAGACATCTGAAAGAAAGAAATTATTACAATCATAATTATTTCAAATAATCAAATCGTGTATTCGTGTATTTGTATAAATAGACCAAATTTAATCCAAAGAATTATTTTTTTCTGCTAATAAATTTCCAAAATACATACACGTCTATATTTTTTCTTTGCTTCTTCCAAAGAGGTGGCAGGCTCGATTTGAAGAACTTCAAAAGGATTTAAATTAAAATAGGACGAACCAGGACGTAAGAGCCTGTCTATTTGCTGTTTTGGAGTTAGAACCGAGTCCCTTTTTTCTATTTCTTTAACCTGAAAAAAATTGTCTTTGTAAAAATAAAAAAATTCGTGCAAAATCTTACAAATTAGCAGAAATCGGAAAAATTGCCACTAATTATTAATTTTCATAAAAGAGTCAATATTTAAATGTATCTAAAAGATAAATAAATTTTCAGGTTAGGCTTATACATGCTTATTTTCCTCAAGGTTATTTAAATAAGAAAATTATTATTCATCAATATTTTCTCATTCCAAGTTATATTGAGAATTGGAAAATTTACCTTAAGGATTAAATTTACAAACTTTAATAAAAATTTGCGTAATAAACACAAAGTAAATAAGAATGACGTTTTCAGTGAGCCCGGGAATGGAAGAGAATATTTATGATTATATAATAGGTAAAATATTTTAAATTTCACGAAAGAAGAAAAAATTTATATTCTTAATTTATTTATTGTAATAATTTCAACGTACTTCAGTGTAAAATTCATTAAATTCATCTTCTTTCTTTGTGGAAATTTCAGAAGGCAAACTTGAGTTGGTCGCAGCCATTTTTGACAAACTGATTGAAATTGCGATCTGCACCATCTGGTGTGTAAATGGCAAACGTTACGTGTTGTTGCTGAATGTACCGATCATTGATAAACAAGGTTAGGTTAATTTTATTTTTTTCCTTTTTTTCTTTACAGATTTGGCCTCGTGGTTGCTGTATTTTTAGGAAGATTTCGCTGGGATCAGTTTTCTATCGTGAGGATCGTGATTTATAGATCAACAGAATATTTCGACGAAAAGTACATCGGAACATCAAAATTCAGAATTCAAATTTGGTAAGTAAGAAAAATATATTAATGTGTAATGTTTATAAATAGATTCTATTATGTTCAATAGTAGATTTACAGTAATTTTAATGTAAAACTTGTGTAAACGAGTTATTGCATCAGAATTGTTGTAATCTCCAGTTAGAATTTTAAAGGTTGTGTTACAAACAAAAATATTGGTATTAATTATAATTTACTGGATATAAGAAGGTAATTTTAGGTGCAAAATGGTAAAATTTCTTTTTTTTATAAATCATATGCTGCATGTGATAAGAAATATGAAATCTTCATAATATCACATACAAATTGCAGAAATTTTGTTGCATTATATTTTAGTTTACTGTCGACCCCGCGTCGACAGAGGTAATTACGGAACATCTTTTTTAAACTTTGTAGTAAATTGTTTTAATTTGGTTCTTGTTTTAAATAATTGTTTAATATTTTGCCTACAAAGTAACACAAGTGCTTTTATTTTTATTGACACTGAAAACGAGAATAAAATATAATTGTCAAACGTCAAAAAGGTGAAAAGGTTATTTCTAAAAAGTAAAAAGGGCAGAATTTCTTTAACTTCTGCTGGGTAGTTATGAAACAAAATAAAAAATTTCTTATTAACCGCAGAAATTTACTTTGTAACAAGTAAAGAATATTTCAATGATTTGTATTTTTATGTAGTTTATTTAGTTAAAAAATAATATTTGAATTTTATGAAGGTAAAACTTAGTCTAAAAAATTACAATTATTAATATTTATACACAAATGTTAATTTAAAATCTTTCTTCTTGGATTAATTGAAGAGCCAATTATTAATATTTTTAAGTTATTTAACATGTGTATAAATTTTCGAAATTAGCTTTTATTCTATATTTACTAACAATAATTTGTTATCTACAGTTGCCCCAAATGCGAGGCAATTATGGAACAATATTTCGGTTTAAATAGCTCCTTCAAAAAATTATTTTGTTAATGAAATTTGGAGGAAATCTTCAGAAAGATGTTCACAATATATTTGAATAGTTAAGAAATTCTTTTTATAAAATTTATATTTTTGGTGCAGATAAACTAAAAAAAATGCAATTTTTATTCCATAATTTCCCCGCTTGATGATATACTTTAAGAGTTTAAATAAACTTTGATTTTAATGATTAATAACTTTGAAAAATAAACAAATATTTAAAAGAACTGCAAATCGATGGTTAAATTAACCAAATGCCAAAGTGTTTCAATTAAATGTTCTCACAAAGTTTGACTTTATAGATATAGGAATGTTTAGGATTTGTGTTTAAGTCTATAAACTAATAAATTGTAAGTTAATTAAATTGGAACCTCGAATATTCCAACTAATTCATACAGGACTTGGTTCGGATAATATAGACATTGCAATTATTATTTTCGTTTATATTTATGGAGAAATAATTCTTTTGAAATGATTTTATTAACTAGTAAATGGCATTTATATCTTCTTTTAGATAATTTACATTAAAAATCAGTGGATAGTTCGTAAAATTTCTTTATTTTTTTGAGATTTTTGTACCGAGATATGGATGTAAAAATTGAAAGTTTGGATTTAAGACAACGAAAAAATTCAGATAATGGAAGTGCGGATAAAACTATTTACAGTTCGGATAGCAGAGGTCCCACTGTATATTTTTAATTTATTTATATATAACAGAAAAACTGCGGTAAGTGACATTGTTGTTTAGGTCGCAATTTCTAAACATACAAATTTGTATTTGAAGCGAACCTAAAGTAATTTACCAAAGTTTTCCTGTATAGCTTGTAAGATTTCCAGTAATTTAAAAAATCTAAACATTTATTAACAGAATGTATTTGCAAAATTTATATTTATACAAGGTCATATGCGTGTTTTATGTATTTTCCTCATTAGGTAAAGTTCCTAATGAACCTTCGAATGTAATGCGGCATTTCCGCTTTATTTGAAGAATGTTAATATTACATGTAAATCATGAAAATTGCATACTGAACCTTACACTTTGCTCTTATATTTAATGCCTTAAAATAGTACATTTTTTCTGTATTTTGTAAGAGAATTTACTTTCAATTATTAGTAAATGATAAATCGTATAATAGTCTAAAGGAGAATTCAAAATTTGAGGATTCTAAATTGTAAAATTAATTTTATGTTCATAAAGTGTTTGTACGTTGTCAAAATAAATTTTTATTGATCAAATCTTTACAATAATTATATGCAGCCAATTCAGTTAATTTCTTGTGTAGGGTACACGGAGAGACCCACATTTGTAAAAATTACTAAAAAATGGTTGCAATGACCGCAAATAAGGGGACTTTTAGCATAATGTACTACAGAATTAGATAAATTTACAAAAGAAATAGATAAATTTGCTACATTGAAATAGCAAGTTTTAATATTTTGTGTAAGAGTTGTAAATGTAGCGAAAATTGATTATAGTTTTCTCTAATTTCATTAGACAAAATCTGACAACTGAAAAAATTTTCTACTAAAACCTACTATCCACTGTAGTAATTTTTGGTGAGCAAGTGTGGCTAGCGAGTGCAGTCATATGGCGCCTGCATTTCTATTGGTTGCTAACTTTGCTTTACTGCTTGTTCTATGCCTATATGAACCAGCTCATCTTTGCATCTTGATTTTGTTTGCAATTTTCTACAGTGAAATTTTATGTGTTTAATCTATGGCCATTTGATTTATCAACAGACCAATTAAGAAGAAGAAGAAGAAGAAGGAGATTATCTACAAAACGTAGATCGTTCGTTATCTCAGAAATTGACCATTATAAATTAATAAATTTTGCATTTATTCCTGTCCCAAGAACTATGTCTTATAATAAGTTGTTAAAAGTAAATTGCTTTCTCGTAAGTGCTGTAAATTTTCATCATTCAATATATAAGGAAACAAAGATGTATACTTTCAGTGAAATTCGTTGTCGTGCGTGCAGTTGTGTATTAGTGTTTTAATTAACCGCGTCTATACATATAAGTGAAATAAACACGTGTGTGTCTTCAAATATTTATCCAACAAATATATAAGTATGTGTGTGTCTGTGTATGTAAAAATCCTTCCAGTTTATCCCCATTAGTCAAGAATTGACGGGAAACCGGCGATAAAAATCCGTATTTTTTCTTTCACTCTTTCTTTCTGCATTTACAAACGACTATAGTAATTTTACGTACACAATGTTTCTGAGTTTTATTTTACTACAGTTGTTTGGAACTATTGGACGAAATAGTAAGAAACTTTGCTAATTTGGTGAACATTTTTCGGATTAGTGACTTAGTGTAGAAAATAGTAAAAAATACAAAAAGTCCCCTTATTTCCGGTGGTTGCAATGTGAAAATAGTAAATTCTAGTGTGATTTTATACAAAAATTAATAATCTCGGTCTCTCCGTGTATAGTAAAAATTTGGTTTGATTTGGAAAATTATTTACTTAAAATATTTTTCTCTAAACTAAAAAGCAGAAAATTGTAATTGGGCCTTAAAACAAAAGTTTCTTTGAGAGTTGCAACCATCTTATCATATAGTCGTGCCGCTAATAGCTCACCTCGCTTGTGTAGGTGTTTAGTAGAATTAGGGGATGTAATAAATACTCTATCCTTAACCTGGCTTGCACCTAAAAGATCTCTGGGTACCACCACTCAAACTGCCTCAGGCAAGCTTCTTTTTCACGTTCTAATTCGCACAGCAACTGCAAATTCACACGATAAAGTCTCTATCGTAAAATTACACCAGTACGATTCATATTACATTATCTGAGAAAACTTACCATTAAACTGCAAACAGATTTTTCACTTTGCACATTTTCTCAAAGAAATTCACTAATTGGATTGTTGCTCTTATAACATTATTACACCATAGTTAAATGATTTCAATCTTTTTTTAAGATGTAAGCATATACTTAGTGTTGCATTTCGAGAATCTCTTCTTCATCATAAAAGAAAAGAGATGAAAGCGTTTGTTTTCAATCTTTTTTTCATCATATTTCTTTTTATTCGATTGACAGTACCAAACTTTTTTTTAGTTTTTTAATACTTCATTTGACGTTAATCTTGAAACCAACCACACACAAAGTGAAATAGTATATCTGGAGTAAAGCAAAACTTGTCCGCAGTAGCCTCTAAGAGGACATTCTTTGAAATTTCACAGAGTGTATTAAACGGAGAATCGTGCACAACGTGAGATCCGGTAGTCGAGCACGAGAGTGTATGGCTCATCGCGATAAAGTTTATAAACTTTTGTCATCCATTTTGTATGATTATCGAGGTTTTTCTGCCTCAACAGAATTCGACTATCCTTGTGTATATATAATTATAAAAACGCGAATACCCTGATAACCCCAGGACCTCTAATAAATTGATACTTGACAAAATTTGCAATCACTAAAAAACGAATGTTTAGTGTATCACAGTACTAATAATAATAATTTGAATATTTAAGAAACATGAGATCAATAAGATTAATAAGGTAAGATATTGAATAAAAGGCTCGAGGATTAAACATTTAAATTTGCCTGACATAGTAAAACTTTAAATGATTATTTGTTGAGTTGTCAAAAGTGAAGTTTATTAAAATTGTCAATTAATCCGTAAAACAAGTGATATAAGATATCAGTAGCTTGTCGAAAGAAAAAATAATTAGATAACAAAATAAAATTTGCCAACGAGGAGGAGTTAAATAATTTCTCTATTGGCAACACTGCTGCACTAACTTCTATTCAAGAAGCAGGCGCCACAAGTTCGCTTCCTCGCTGCGCTTCGGGTTATTCCGACTTGGTTCGGATTCTTCGTTCTGTCGAGAGTCCACGAAAGTTTCAACAGTATGTGCCGTGCTACGTCGCCGGCAATTTCATTTCTGTTGGTTGTTATATACTTTCCTTCTCTATTAAATTGCACGAGTGACTAAAATAAAAAAAAACCACATACGATTTCTTCTTCCTCAGTGTTAGACAAGCTTCATCTTTGAAATTTGGCGGGAAATTAATCCCAAATTTTGTTTATTGTAAAAAAGGGAATTATTCGTATTATGTTGATTCACTTTCTGTGTCTAGTAGCCACGTGATTGGATCTTTCCGCGGTTTTTTGAAGAGAAAAACAAAAATTAGTTTTCGCGTATAAAAGTACTTGATCGTGTTTGAAATTAAGTGTGAATTCAATTGGAATAATTGAATAAGTTTTCAAGAACTTGAAGTTTTAACTGATGCAAAAGTGAGTGTATATGAAAAAAACTTGAAAAGTGAGTAATAAGATGTCAGAAGTGCCAGGGTCATCACAACGATATTCCTGGACGACTTTGGGATCTATGCCATTCAGTGTTAACAAGAAGTGTCTCAACTTCTTTTGAGGAACTTTTATTATCTCATTGACATTAAATGGTGATTGTCGAGTCACACACAAGTCGATAAGAGGAACCCGTTACATAATCCTGTTTTTTTGATCAAGGCCTTGAATGTCTTTTTGGTGGAATCTTTCAGGTTTCTGGTGTCGATGAGAAGCAGTGGGATCGAGTGCCACCAAAGAGCGAATAAAACGAGGTTGCTTGGAACGCGCCAGTCAATTTCGAGACCAGCCAGAGGACGTCCTTGAGATTCTTTGGGAAATTCGAGCGACGACCCATCGCCGATATCACGCGTATAGAAACTACGTCGCTCTTGGGTTGGCGAAACGCGGAGAGGGAGTGCACACGTATCACGAATTGACGAGATATCTCGTGAGGTTCTCTACTCACGTACACGCGTACGCAGACAGATTACACTCACACAGACACACAACATTCTCCAGAGAGCGTCTTGTGAGAAGGCAGGCGAGTGTTCGAGACGGGCAGAGTTGAAAATTCACCGAGAAGGTTGTGATATCGAAACATGACCACGTGACCGTCGAGTAGTTTGTAAACAGTTGGACCACGTGGTTTCCCCCGGTCGTCTCCTTGCGATCTAGTAGTGCACAGAACTGTGTTTTTACTCGAGATCATTTATCAACAACAAGTGCGATTAGTAGACTTTTCCAATTTTAAAAGTGACTCGAGTTTATTTGAAAAGTTGAATAGTTGGTTCGGTTCAAGTGTTCTCGTTGCTGATATTCCGACCCCGTGGTCGGAATTGCTGACAAAGGGCTAAAGTGGAGTACATCGAGAGCGGACAGATGATGGACTCGATGCCGGTACCAGTCACGGGATCAGCATCAGTCGCGGGCCAGCAAGGTGTGCCCTTTGACCTTGAGAGTGGGTTCGAACCGCAAACAAGAGCAAGATCAAACACGTGGCCGTTGCCAAGACCAGAGGGTTATGTTGAAGGAAATGTCCCTGGTGGCTCGGGGGGCAAGGAAGGTGTCGAAGGTGGGACCCCACCTCAACAGGGGCCACTCGCTCAGGGAGGTGGACTCCTTCCGGTGAAAAAGAATTCCTCAAGGAGGAATGCGTGGGGAAATTTGAGTTATGCTGATCTCATCACTCAGGCAATCACCAGTGCTCCGGAAAAAAGACTCACCCTTTCGCAAATTTACGAGTGGATGGTCCAGAATGTCGCTTATTTCAAGGACAAGGGGGACAGTAACAGCAGCGCCGGATGGAAGGTAAGATTTCATATCGTACCTATAATAGACGGTTTATTTTGCCTTCAAATACACCAACTCCAATTAAAAGATATAATCAATGATTAAATCCTTAACCGACCAATCATGGGCGATTAAAATGACTTTAATCGTTTTTATTAAGTTGGTGAAACTGGCCCTTAAGCTTTCAAGATATTTAAAAGATCTCATTATTCGATCTTCCATCTTAAAGGTCAATGCATCTTAAGATGCTTTTGATAACTTTTTTTGAAACAATAACTTATAGAAGTGACTACCATAGAGACTACCATCTTAAAATTACCTTTCTTAAAGTTGCCTTCTACACGGAGAGAAAAATCTAGCTTTAATAGTATGACACTATACCTATACTAATTTCGCATGGACTATAGTCACGCTTCAAACGCATGAAAACATACCGAGAAACCATGGTGAAGCGTGGACCCATGGTTTTTGGGTATGAATTCATGCGTTTGAAGCGTGACTATAGTCATGCGAAATTAGTATAGGTAGTGTCATACTATTAAAGCTAGATTTTTCTCTCCGTGCAGTGTTCGTATTATTTTTGAGCAACTATCTTTTAAGGACATTTGAACCATTATGAGGTCAGTTTTAGCAGACATTCTTTGCACAATCTGTAACGTCATACTGATTAAAAATGCCCTTAATACGCAATTTCACTGTAAAAATTAAGTATCTTAAAAGTGACTACAAAGTTACTTAATAAAATATCTTTAAGATGTTTAGGCCAGAAACATCTTAAAATAAGATGTTGTAAGTAACCTTGTAGTCACTTTTAAGATACTTCTTTTTGCAGTGATTCTCTAAGGATATCAAAATTGAGACAAAAAACGAATCAAATTTTGATATCCTTAGATAAACTGTGTAAAATTTCTGAAAAAAATTTACGTATATAGATGAAAATTAGAAACGAAGAAATCCTTTTCGGTTTTTTGTGATGGAACATGTTTCGACGACCATAACAATTGATATAATTCAAACAAAAAGAATAATTCTCAAAACGTTTATACAAATTAACATTATTATTATTATTATTATTATTATTATTTAGACACATTGCTAAGGCATATATATATAATAGTCGTATAATAATCAGGTTTTTGTATAGCTAAACAAACTTTCACTAAACATTTCAAATTTCAACTGTTTTCTTATTAATTCAGAATTGATAAAGAAAAATTTTGATCTACTCCAATATGTCCGTATAATATATATTAAAGATTAATATCTCCGGATAAATAATTATTAAGGTCATAATAAACATGAAGAAAAGTATCTTCCAGGCTCATTTTCAGCGTAGTAAAATCCGGTTTCGATGTCATTGACTTTATTTTTGTTTCAAAACTTTTTTCCTAATGTGTATATTTTCAAAAGTAATGCGCCTTCAATTTATAAATGCAATTAAATTTTCTTTTATCAAATATTAATTGCGCAAATTAACTTATTTTTTTTTACATATAATTTATTATATTCACATGAATTTATAAAACAAAAAAAAATAAATACGAACGCGTGGATGTAAAACAGTAAATATTTTTGTTTATCATAAATAGTGATAATGGATATTAATTTTTTCGGCGTAGGTTTCATTATGCTTTTTCCTTAATAGTTATTGCGCTCTCTAAGTCTGAATTGACGGAATTTTACTGATTTTCAGCGATAAGTATGCTAGTAATTTCAAATAGCATATGCTTTTTGGTTAATCGCTAATAATCGCTAATTAATTAGTTTTCACTGATGATTTTTAGTTAGATTTAGTGAAATTTCATTAACTCACAGAGTAAGGATGTTAAGATGTCACTCACTGTATTATTATTTTTCAGAGAAAATAACATTTCTCCTGCAATAATAGCCTATAGTATTCGTGTGTGGTCATTATGTCATCAGAAAATTGTATGAAATTTAAAACTAAATAACAGCAACATTGTTGGTGAAGCGTTAATGATTCGACCAGTCAAGTGTCAATGCTGGTATCCGCATACAATGTGGCGCAACGCTTGCCACTATTTTTACATACTGCGTCGTGGGTCATAATTCGGGCCATCAGAAAAGCAGTGAGAACATATATATTTCCACTGTAACAGTAGAATTCAGGGTCGGATTTGTTAAATTATTTTCAAATCAACATCTATTATGATTTCTCGTAGAAAAAATAATCGTAAAACAAATCCAAAAATATTGGAATGCAGTATACTATAATATGATAATACATGTTACACCTAGAGAAATGATTTATTTGAATTAAATAAAATTTATTTCAAACAAATAAAAAAGGATATTTGTCACAGAACCAACTAAACTTTTATTTAGCTCAAATAATATTTTTTATTTGAATTAATATATTTCGTTTAAATATCCATTTTTATTTAAATGAAAAAAATTTTATATTTTCTTTAAATATATTTTATATTTAGAACAAATAAAAAACACTTTTCATTTTAATAAATCCTGTAAGCATTCTAAAATATTAAAATTCACTTATAACCTTCAAATAAATTTAACAATCACAATCACTAATGGAACTTTTAATATTCATTAAAATAAATGTTTATTTTTATAAGAATATTTGTTAAATAAAGTCAGGTTTTTTTATTGTTAGTCATTTTACTTTACTTTTTCACTTCATATGTAAAAGTCCACTGTCACATTTTTCTCACAAAATCTCAAATAAGACACTAAAATGTAAATGAAATCACATACAAATCTGTTACTTTGTACTAATTAAAATTTTCACTTAAAAAGAAAAATTCTGTACTTAAATCAATTAAATTTGTTAACTATTCATGATGAATAAACCTCTTATAATTGTACGCGTTAAACTGTTAAAAGCAAAACATCTTATTGTTTTACTATAGCAATGCAATATGCGCAGGCGTCTACTTATAAGTCAAACAAACATTTATTTGAATCAAATATATTTTTTATTTGCTACAAATATACTATTTCATAAATTGCAAATATATTTCTTTATTTTAGATTAATTAGTGCATTTATTTGAAATAAATATTAGTTTATTTATTTTAAATAAAATATTTATTTGCAACAAATAAATTTTTCTTAAATATACACTTTTAGTTAAAATAAATAACTTTTTTCTCTGGGTGTACAGCAATAGAAAGTGTCATACTGTTTGAACTTTGATCAATCTGTCTTGAGTTGTTGTCTGCATTCCAAAAAATCACAAGTTTTTTCATTTATTTCTTTTGAAATTTATCCATTTTCTCATTTGCCTTGTTTTGTTTTAAGCCTGATTTCGACTGAAACAATTTATTTTAGTCAATTTTATTCAGTATTGATTGAGGTTCATATTAGGAAATTAATCGTAAAACCTTAAATTGTTCTGCTTTTATTTTAAGCCCAAAAAAAGTTGAATTTCTGAGAACATGTTTGCTGTTGTTTTAAGACTGTTTTACAGTGTATGTATTGGGATTTTTATTCTTTTTACGATTTTACTGTAAATATGTTTCGTTTTGTCAGTGACGATTATTAAGTCATGCTTTATCTTACCATTGAACCTAATTTTCGTAATACTCTTGTCAGTTGCTATTAAAACTTTATGTATAGTAGGTATAATGAGCCTATCAGAACTTAAAGTGTTAATAAAGTAATAAAAACTTTACACATTGCAATGCGTTGTTAGAGTATCGTTGTTCTTTTTAAATTAAATTTCACTTAAATAGTGTCAATAGTGTACAGACTGTCTGTAAAGTATAAAAAAGTACACATTAGTTAAACAAAAATGGACTAAAATATAAAGTGAAATCCAGAAGGTATGTACTTAGAGAATGTCTACTTGAGACTGCTTAATTTTTCAAGTATTTACAAAATTGCCTTCATCACTGGTTTCTGCATCTGTCGGCAGTCGTGACTGTTCGCGTCTTGGCTAAAGTTGTCAGTTCAGTTTGGTTCGATCCGATGTATGTACCTCTACTTGCCCTTGCTTTTCTTCAACTGAAAGACAAGTTCTCTGTTAATGCTAAAATCTCTGTTCATTCTTTTTTTGAAATACTATTTCCGATTGCATTTGATTTTGTAATTTTACAAATCTTATTTATTTATTCACAAAGTGTAAAAGACGACACGAAGCCATCAAAGCTTTTTAAACCTTATCTTAATCACCAGTTTCAAAAGATGCTACCAGTTGAATATTAATATCCACTTTGCATGACGAAGATTACTGACAATGTGATCTCATGTATAGAGTCCTTTTCTCCGTGTCCTTTTGCATTTACAAAGATGCATATAATAGGAGAATCTTGTTATAATTAGATGAATGCAATGTATGTAATTTCTTCACTGGAAAAGAGTATCTCAAACTTATAACCTATAATTTAGGTATAAAAGTGCAAATTATACTTTAATAATCACAATTAATCGAGAGAATATAATCAAAAGTAAATTTTTCCGATTAGTTGAATTTAATTTCATATAAATAATTACTGAAAGATTTAAAGATTGAATTGATTTTTGAGTTGATTTGAAGTTAGACTATTTTAAAGAGTTAATAGAAAGATTTTCCTTGTCAGTAAACCTGTAAGTCCGTTAGAGTTGACCGCGAGCAGTGAAATTTACTTTTCACGTTATTTTTACTGCAGACCCCATTTGAGTTGTACTGCTGCATTTTCCAGCATCTCTTTTCTTCTTTCTTTTTTCTTTTCCTTTTTTGCTTCTTTTTCATCCCGATCTGCTTCTTGGTGCTTCAACCACCACTCCCCGTCTCTTATACCGATAACCTGAAGTCATCCCGTTCCACCTACTTTGGAGCCGGTACCAAGACCCGTGAAAGTTTTTCTTGCCACTTCTCTCAGACCGATACCTTATTGCGGTTTGTACGCAAAGATGCGAATCTACCGGTTCAGAGTACATCAGATTTTTCTTGCTGATAAAATGAGAACTTAAAAATATATAAGAAAATATACTTTTTAATTAATCAATTAAAGATTCTGTGATAATACTGACTATTATAGTATCTTTCCTTTCGTTGCTTTCATTTTTCAAGTAGTGTCCCACTTATTAAATTTTGATTTTCGAAATTGTTCGAAATTTCAGTAACTGCGATGTATTTTTTACATTATGGATTCGTAGTTCTAGGAAAGAGAGAAATTCGATAAAAATTAGATATTTAAAATGAATTCTAGGATAATGGGAAACTCGACGCAATTAGAAAATTAAAAATACATTTTAACGAGTAGCTTTTAGGTAATATTTATTAATTGACATACATTTTTTTTACTTTATTATAAGTGACAAGGAGTAGAATTTGTAATTTCTTTTTTAACAAATTTGACAACATTACTATGTATCTATTGCTAATTTTCATTTAAAAGCGTTAAATTGAAATATATTATTGAAAAGCGTAAAAGAAATTAGTTATTAAACATTAGAATTCAGAATTTATAATTTAATAGAATTGAGAGCTATTCATTTTTTTTGTTCAATATTCATTCATGTTTTACTTACACTTACGTATAATATGACAGAAATCCAAATACATAATTCCACTATGTCATATTTGTTAAGAAGTCTCTTATCTAAATCTAATGCGCAATAAACGTATACTTTTCAGTCAAAGTCATTAGTCCCATTTATCGAAATATTATTATTAAGTAAATGTTATGTCTTAATGATTTTTGTATTTGATACAAATTGTTTTTTAATTTGTACAAAAACCGTCATGACACCAAATATAGTTGACAACTGATATGCTTTGCGGAAATAATAATTTGATTCTAACCTTTTCACTTCTTAGATAACAATGTCCGTAAATTAATTTTGATACTGGATATAAATTCTTAATGGAGAAATGATGAACTAATACATGACATCCTGCGTGGTCATTTCTTTTGTTTATTTACCTTGCCTGGAGCAAGGCCGCGATTTCTTTACTGTAAATTGCGACAGAAGCAAGGTATGCTTTGCGAACACTTAGTATGTACCTTTCTCTGGCTACAATTTCTCGCCGAGAGCGATTTTCTTCTCTTTTGAGGTCTTGATTTTCAATAATTTTTTTAAAATAATGCTAATAACTTTAAAGAAACGAATTTAGAAAGAATGAAAATAATTTAATTTAAAATGAAAAAAAATTGTAGATGATAAATATTACGTGATTAGTATATATAGACTTATTATAAAATCAGTCTACTAAGAAAGGTGATTATAAAGTGCCTTCGCTATATAACTATTTCTCTAAGAATAGTATAACAATATGTTACGAATCACTTGTCTTTTCTTTAGATGCCTCTTTTAAAAATCGTCTGCACGTGATCGCAACAAGCGACTAACGACATCCTGAAGGCGAGGAGAAAAATTCTTTTTACCTTGAAATTTTTCCTGTATATTTACGGCGAGCTATTTTCGTGAACAATTACTTGCCGATAAGCTAGCACTTACTACATCAGTAATACGGTAGATACTGCATAAGTACATGCACGTGACGTAAGATCTACACGCACAGTTACAACGTAACCACAAGCTTATTCACGTAACATACCCTTGACTCCTCTAATGACTATTCCGCGTTTTCATTACGTGTCGTCATATTCGCATCCCCTCAATATCCACCATAAACACCTTGGACTTTATAATCTCGCCCCTAATTATTCAAGGTTGCACATCTGTTGAGGTCTTTAACAACTTTAACAATATTTTCCGAATATTCTGTAAAAAGAGAGTTAAAATTCAATTTCGAACTGGATTCTATCAAATTCCCACTTTTTTCGAGTTAAAGCATAAGAAGTAAAACGTAGAGAAAGGTCCCAACGGGAGTTGAGGATTAACTCTTTTTTTACTAGTTCATCCAGTTTAACTCCCTTTTGGAGTAAATTTTTAACTCGAAAAAGTCTACACCCAAGATGCCTTAATTTTTTCCAGTATAATTACTCTGTTTTGCTTTATTTCTAATCCTATTTTTATAATTATAGTGTAAGACACATATGCATTATTGCTACTTTATTTTAAAAAAATTTTAAACGGTTAATTTTTATAATAGTTTTTAATGTATTTAAATTCCAGTTTAGTCGTCAATTTATTTGAAAACTACAGATAAAAAATTTTTTTATTATACCACGACCCTGAACACAAACTGTGAAGACTTCTATGTATTATTTCCTTGGTCTTTTATATTGAATGTCTGCCTTTACGAGCACTTTATTTTCTCATTGCGATTAATTAGTAAATATTTGCTTCCTTGTGCAAAAGAAATGAAAATTATTGTTCAAGTGAATAAATCAACATAATTATTTTGGTAGATAAGGAAAAAATTGAAAGTACACTATTAATATTATATTGTGGGAGGAGAATAAATTAGTTCATATTTACCAAATTTATAAATTTAAAGAATATTAAAGAATATTAAAGAATTTAAAGAAGAATTTTAAAGAATTTCTTTTTATTGTTGAATTTGCTAAGTTTCATACTAATTCTTTATTTGCTCTAATTAAAAAATATTAAGAGTTCGTAACAAAATTGTACTTTTTATTCAGTAATTAAAATATTCAGCTTTGCACCTATTGTACATTAAACATTATTATCTATGAGGAATGAACCTTATTAATGGGTAAATATAATATATTCAAGATGTTTTTACACTTGTGTCAATAAAAAAAATTGTAGAAAAGAAAATTCAATGCATGGAAGAAAAGTAATAATTTATTTATCATATGCGTTATTATTGCTTATAGATTTTAAAGTATCTTTAAAATATTTTCAATATTCAATTCAAGTTTGGTAATTTATGATCAGGAAAATATGAAATCAATTTTTCTCAACTATAGATATATTTATCTAAAATCTTGCGCACTGATGCATATTATGTTAATCCAACAAAAAAAGTATATTTCATTCCAGAGGGTATCAAAAACAGTTGAAATAGTGTCTTAGGCTACGCTGTTGATTTTTACACTCACTAAAATCAGAGTAACGAAATTTCTAATCTAATCCTTTTCGTCATATGTACTTTACAAATTCATTCGACCTTCTACAGCTGTCATAGATGCGACCCTGAAACAATCAATTTATCCATAGTGACGATGTAATCGATTGCAAACATGTTGAATGCATCCGATTGAATTCTATTTACCTGTGTTTATTAACATTCAATATACTTATAATCGTTGTACTATTATGAAGTTTTATGCAATTAGTTTTTGCTGCTGCACGTCTTTGAAATTTTATTTTATTCTTATGTCAAGACTAATAATGTAATCTCGGTATTTATAGTTTTCGTAATTCGGAAAATGCGTATTTTCAAAAAAATAGTCCACATATTTAATTTGAAGTTAATAATTTTTCGCTTGAATTATTAAATTAGGAGCCACTGCACGGAGAAAAATTTTCTGTTAATGTTTACAATAGTCGAACAGTACTGCTCGGATATGTGACCACTTTTCGTAATGCCTAAAGTAGCTTCGTTGTAACAATTCTGTAAGTCGAACGTACTCATTAAAAATTTATTTGAAATAAATACGAACTAAATATGAGTTAGCACAAAGTCTATGTGACTGATTACAATAGTCTACACTCTAAATCTGAATCAGTGAAAATTTCACTGATTTCAATTCAGTGGCCCAGTTTTCTTTAATTCATCAGTGGGATTTCACTGACAATCAGTGGTTTTTACTGATTCTCAGTGAAATTCCACTGATTCATCAAAGATAACTAGGCCACTGAATTGAAATTAGTGAAATTTTCACTGATTCAGATTTAGAGTGTACGTTAAAAGGAAATCTTGGATTCTATCCACATTTGCAGCAATCTAAGGGAATCAGTGATACAGTCTGTAGTAGTCTTTACAACAGGACTATTGTAAAATAAGGTGACCGCGGCCGCCTTGCCTTCTTATTTTACTATAGTTCTTCGTAAAGACTACTATTGCTATATTTCTGATTACAAATGACTGTTGTAAAGTTAAAAAAGAAAATTTTCAACTAAAATAAAATTTTTTTGTATTTCATGACTTCTAATCATGTATTGCACATCAATTTCACTCTTCCAAGACTACTCACTTCAAGTTTAATTATATTATTAAACTAGACAATTTCACTAAACCCTAAGTACATAAATCTAACTTAAATACTAAACGCATAACATAATAACGATCGCTATTTACACATATTTATACATGACTTAAACTTCCTTATAATTATACTAACTGCTATGAAAGTTCACCGCTTGCGAGAAAGACTTATACACTTTAAATGTAAAAAAATCACTTAGTTCTCAATAATTAATACAATTATTGTTCATTGTTAGTCTTTAATATTGTAAGGTCTATTTTTTATTACATTTCCATAGTGAAAATTTTTTTTTCTAACACACGCACCGAAGGTACCTACAAGATTTTTTGCATGTATAAATTGTTATATAATTTACACAACTTACGTAAGTTACGTAAATAACAAAAGTAAGTTACATAAATAAGTAAGTTAACTTGCGTAAATTACGTAAATAATGTATGATACGTAAAAATATAAGTTACGTAAATAACGTAAGTTGCACTTACGTAAATAACTTAAGTTACTAATGGACGAATTATTGTAAATTGAACTAATTAGGTAACTTACGTACTTTACGCAAGTCATGAATTACAAAAAAAAATTATTTTAGTTGAAAATTTTCTTTTTTTACTTTACAACAGTCATTTGTAATCAGAAATATAGCAATAGTAGTCTTTACGAAGAACTATAGTAAAATAAGAAGGCAAGGCAGCCGCGGTCACCTTATTTTACAATAGTCCTGTTGTAAAGGCTACTACAGTCTGTATCACTGATTCCCTTAGACCGCTACAAATGTGAACAGAATCCAAGATTTCCTTTTAACGTAGACTATTGTAATTATAACAAGTCTCTGCGTGAATGCCTACAGTACCCTTTCTGAACCTGTACATCTAAACTATTAATGATTCCAAAAAATAAATTTCAACACGATTAATACAGTGTTTGGATTCATTAAAGTAACTATAGTAATCGCTCCTACTAAATTCTTAATAAATTACATAGTTTTCGTAATCATTACAAAAAGTGGTCACATATCCGAGCTGTAATATAGACTATTGTAATCATTACGAAAGAAATTTTCTCCGTGTGTTATTAATTTAGGAAGATATTTTTGAAACATACAGCAATATTTTCCGCTTTTGGTGACCGCATGTCTTGGCCACTATTCAGCACGTTGAATCTGCTTTAGCTGGAGCTGGTATTTCAGGCTCATATTTGGAAGTGGTTTTTAAGTTTGCACATAAGCAACAGTTTCGTACAGGAACGAATTGAATCAATGTGAATGTAATATCGATATATTACATTCACACTGACTCAATTCGACCCAATCTGATCCCCAGATTTGAGGCAATGACCTCGCGTGCCATTTAGTCTTCCTTCTCAGTCTCCTCAATCTTCGTGGACTTTATTCTTGAAGCGCCCAGAATCTGGACCCTTATAGCTTCACAGGGTGATCATTCTTTATCTTTTCATATTTTTACTTCGTCACCATTTGTAATTGTTTTTTGCTTTCTAGCAATTTTGCATCTACTGTCTGAATTTTTACTCTAAAAAACCTTTTTGACGAGACAAATTTACTCCAAAAAGTAATTGTTCATTTATTATTTATTTTTTTATCTTTTTAATGTAAAGTTTAATGTAATGTTGATTGCTAAAATCAGTGAAATGTCATTGATTACCAATGAAACTTTCACTATAAAAAGTGTGAGTCGATAAAATATTTCATTGATTTCATGTATATAGTGAAAGTTTTAACCATTATCCAGTGACATATTTTACTGATTTTTAATGAAACTTTACTGTATGCCACACATGCTTGTATATTGTGGAAAAATTCGACTTGCATTTCATTATTATTTATATATTAACTGGTCAATTTTATAAGTCTCGTGATACAAATAAAGTATGTGTAATATACGTTCCTAGAAGAAAGTTAATAGTATCACGAAAGAAGGAAGATAATCGAGCTTCTAGTGAAATATAATCTTTTAGTTGCATTACCACTGCCTGAAATGACGAGAAATTCTAGACAGTGCGTAAGTTTTGATCAATTACACAATCAGCATTTCATGAAAAGTTCTTATGTTGATCAAGTATATTCAATTACATTAAACTTGTACATAGACAATTTTTTCAACTTCTAATGTTTGAAAAATGAGAAAAATTTGATTGAAATTTCGTGCAATCGAACCAATATGGATGGTTTGCCTTTAATCGGAAAAAAAGTATATATTGATCGGAAGAGAATTTTTATATTATCTTGGGTCGACGCATTTTGAAATGCAGGAATATATATTCTTTAGTTGCACGTGGATACTGGAATTAGATTTGGTTTTAAAGTATAAAAGTAGGACATTTCTCCTGGGTTAAACTATTCCCAACTCGATTTTATATGCAGGCCTTTGGAACGCACAAAAAACTTTTTGCTTATTTTTTTAATCAAAATATAAAATGCCAACTTATTATATAACATATATGCATTTTGCGCGCACATGTTGATGAAGTTATTTCAAATACTTAATTGCAGTGCGGTAGTTTCTTATCATTATTACATCATGTAGAAAAAATATGTAAATATTGGAGCTATATATTCGTTTAGACTTTGCGTATGCGTAGTAGCTAATTTTCAAAGATAAATGTTAATTTATATAGTTATAATATACTTGACCTTTAAATTAAAGTTTATGATTACAAGTTTCTGTATGCATTGGACCGAGCACGAGTGCTATGCACCGTATATGTATATACTTGAATTCATAATCGTACATACATTTCCTAACACTATATAGTTTCTCGATAACAAGCAACAGGTCGTTTGAATTTGCCGTGAAAAGGTGTTAAGGGTTTCTCTCCGCATAATTTCAAACATAGACCTACATGTAGGTATTCTTAAAATAATTTAAGTGAAATTTAAAAATTTATTCAAATGTAAAGAAGAAAAGGTGCAAATAAGTTAAACATTAGCGCAGGTGTAATTGCTTTAACTATTTAGCTGTCTCATTACTTATTTTTCTTCATAGAGATATCTATACTTGAATTTATTTAACTCCATATCCAAAAGAGTATTTATTTCAATTTTTAAATGATAAGGTTAACAAACATTTTTAATGTTGTTGTTGTTATTATTTTTTTTCAATTTTTTCTGAAATTTTTAACACTTTCTCAGAAAAAAATTTATTTCAGATTATTATTTTTATTGAACGCAAGTGAATAGACTGAAATGAAAATATTAGTAGACAAATGTAACATCAGTGACAACTAATGTTTAAACAAACCAACATGTGGGTTAAGTAAATGAACCCTTTTTACTACTGTAGATTTCAAGATTAGTAAAACCAAGCTTAGTTTATATCAGATGATCCACAAGTTTTGAACGTTCAGATGAACGAAATATTTTGTACCTATTAAAAATATTTTCATAAATTACTGAATTGAATAAAAATTTAAAACATAGATTCTACATTTAAAAACTTTAAAAATTAATTTTTTTGATAGTGACTCAAAAATATTGTAATAAAAATTGAATTTGAAGAAGAAATAAATAAATTTCGTTCATTTGAACGAATTTCTGATACCATCATCATATCTATGCAGACAAGTGGAAATATTAGTCACACATTTATGCTTTTATAAAAAGAACGTAAGCGGATATTTAAATAAAATAAATTAATCGTTTATTTGTATAAATTATTCTTGAATATTTTATTGTCAATAGTTGAATCCCAAGTTAAAAGTAAATCTCAATGACAGTGTTAAATTTTATTTGTCGAATTTAAGTTACAACAGAACTCATTTTATAATTTCTTTGCAGATAGTTATAATTTTTTTTACAAATCGGTTAAAGTATATTTTTTCTGGAGATTTCTAATTGAGCTTAACTTTAATTAATACAAGTATACTTTTATATGAAATGTTGCTCAAAACTCTATAGAATTTCGAGCAATATTTCTGAAGATTGAGGAATTTTCATAAGGAATGTTGGCATTGTACCTTGTACATGGTTTCATCTCGAGATGAATTTTCTTAGAATCACGAACATCCTGAGGGTCCAGGGTCGCTTTATTTGGTCCTCATCGTTTTGCATACCTTCATCTGACACGCAAGTCTATTCTTGCGCGCTTTTCACTTGAACCAACAATATTTAAGAAATCTTTGTGGACCATGCGACTGTAATTTCATTAACATTATGAGCATATTTACCATATTCTTCAATAGCTTTCGCATTTATCAGATTACTCACTACTCTTATTCATCTTTTTAACTAATTAAATAAGTCATTTAAGTAGTTGAAATATTTTTAATTAATTAAAGAAATTTTACAAATACAACATTTACAATTTTGCACATAATATTAACAATTTTTTTTCTTATCTCTGTTTCAGGTATGTCTGCATTTCAATGTACTTTCAACTACTTGGTAAGCAAAATAATTGTTATAATATTTTTAAAAAGTTTATACGCTCTTTTGAATTTGAATGGTTTAGTGAGTAATTGAACTGATTGAGAACTAGGAGAATATTTATGCGGTGAAGTATTATTGGCATATTAACGTCAAGGTACAAAATTAGTACAACTGTTTGCCAAGATTGTACATTGTCTAGTCTCTAAAGTAGTGAACTACAAACCGTGAGCCAATGGACCAATCACAGGTTGTCATGAAAGAGGCACGACCGACCGAATAGCATAATAGCTCTCATGAAGTGCTTCTCGTTCTCCCCCCTTCATCTGTAGTTTTCATTTAGAGACATTTCTATATACATATCCCGTTTACTATATGCGAACCTCGGGATTCACGCTTAACCGGGGTCAAAGTCACTCGTTAATTTGACCAATTTCACTACTAAGTGACCTTGAACAAGTGTTTCTTTATATTACCCCTAGGGTGTCATCAAACACTTTAGACAGCATATGCTTTTTAATATACACTCGGTGAAAAAATTGTTCCTTTACTTTTCCTCGCAGTTTCTTTACTGTATGAAAAGTATAATTTACAGTTGATAATTTTTTAAGATGTGGCTCAATAAGATGTCATGTAGGCCTGATATCCTAAAATTGATTTTAACAGTTGACATTATATACTTCTTGAGCACCCTACAGTTTTTTTTACCCGCATTTGTATTACTAATGTCAACACGTCATTTTTTTATATGTTCATATATATAAAAAAATAATTTTGTACATTTCTACCTAATATTTACTAGAATTTTTGTAGGAATTCAATTTAATTGTTCTAGTGAAATTCTATAGAAGTTGACAAACTCAGCCAGCACAGATAGTCCCCTTTTCTGATGATTTGTCCCTTTTTTCACCTTTTTCTAATCCAAAATAAAGAAAAACTTTCTTTTTTCTTTCTCTTTTTTGAAATCTTTTTCAAAATGTAATCGCATAAAATTTATACTCAATGTTTATATATATGTGACGCGTTCCCAAGAAAGGTACCTAAGAAGGAAAAAATTTGAGGTTATGTTTTAAATTTTTTGAGTAAAAATACAGAAAGAGAATCAATTATTAATAAAAAATTGTTGGTTTTCAAGTTTTTATTATATTCAAAATATTCAATTAATATTGGTTTAAAATTCAAATAATTAAAAATGAACTTTTAATCAAGATAAATCTAACTCGAACCCAACCTATAATTCGTTTGCTTCTTAGATACCTTTCTTCGGGTCGCGTCACATATAATTCAGTGCGTTTTATTTTTTATTTAGATTATCAACATCACAACATAATATAAATACGTTTTTTATGTTAATGATTAAAATAATAGGAGAATTTTATAAATTTTAAGGTGGTTCATTCAACAGAATGCAGACCTCTAGAAAAATAATTAATTAATATTTAAATAATTCGAATACTATTATTAATAGTTTTTTCTAGAAAAACAAAAATATCAATTTTTGAGAAAGAAATTGTCAATTAAAATATTTATCTATTTTTATACCATTTATAGACATGATCCAAATTTTTTTGTTATATTGCCTTGCTCTATAATATATTTTTAAATATTTACTTTTTTTGAAAAAATAAGCATATTTTCAACATTTTTTTTTGAAGAAAATAGGGAAAGAACTATCGTAAAATTATTACTTGGAAATTATTTAATGAATAATTTTACTTAAATCTTTCAAAATTAATTGAATTTTAAAATAGTAGGTACAATTTTAGGTACAATTAAAGAAATTCGTAAATAAATGTTATTTTCTATCAAATAATCTAAAACAGTAAGAAATTTGAGTAGTAATACATTGTTAATATAATTTTTAACACATTTTAATTTGTAGTTTGGTATATTTTTTGTCCCCTTTTTGAAGAAAAAAATTCCCCTTTTCACCTTTTTTGAGGATTACTGTGATGCTTATAATTCAAAAGCAAAACGTCAGTCACTAATTGAAATTAGTAAATGTTGTTGCTACAAAATTTAGAGAGTGGGACGGCAGACTAATAGTCTGAAAAAGTGAATATTCTAATTTGTGATTTTGCGTCTAGAAGTTAGCAGACAGAATCAGGACAGACACAGGGTCAATGCTACTTTGCCGGTCAGTAACTTATGCGAAACATTCGAATTTAACCCGTTAATGTCGCTTATCGCTAGCACGTGGGTGCGTGTCTGAACAGAGAGTTGTGAATGCCCGTGTCCGATGTATATCTACTGACCTTATGTCTATACACTCCCCTCTCTATTTTTACTTTTTCGTACTCCAATTTCGTCCTCTTCTCCCGCTCCTAAGTCTTACGAGCGAAACGTCATTTCTTTTTATGTTTTATTTTCAGATGCTTTTACTGTCCTACAACGGAAGAACATGCGTAAGTGACATTGTCGCTTAGGTTTATTTTCGAATACTTTTGCTATAGGAATCTCGACCTTAGTGACATCACTTACCGCTTTAAAGTTTAAAAACTTTTACACTTGACCCAATATAGAAAATCTATAAAATTCTAGGTACTAGAATTCGAATTAATGAAATTTAGAGTTCTGGTTTGTAAATATTTTCAAAAAGCAAAAAAAAAAAAAAATGAAAAAGTTAATTATGTTTGAAACTATGTAAATTTAACCCGATGCATTTTGAATATATCACAGGAAGTGTAAAACTTGAGTTTTTTCTTTTTAAATTTCCATTGTAAAATACGTTTCTCTCTCTCTCTCTCTCTCTCTCTCTCTCTCTCTCTCTCTCTCTCTCTTTTTCTCGTTATCCAACAAGTGTCGTATACAAAGACGGTGAGCATATATTGCTCTCTAAACTTAGATCTACTCATGGGAACTCTGCGCCGTTGTGGCGACTTCGTTCTTCTCTTTTTAACATTATTCCCCTCTCTTTTTCTATTCTCACACAAAGATCTTCGCACTTCTATTTCTATTTCTTGGATCGAAAGTGCGCGTGTGACTAGTCTTGCATAATCATTACACAGTCGCAGTCTTAAGGCCATGACACTCGATTTTTTTCGAGGATGAAAAATTGTTCTTTCAAACCGGAAAAGTTTTTACAATTTTAAGAGATACAATGTGATATCTTGAAAGCGTATTGAAAAATTTGTCCATCCAAAACTTGTTATTAAATTCTTAGTTAGAATTGGTTAGAATTTTGTGATTATTTTGTACTAATTTTTTTTTTTTTTTTTTCTTGTTAAATAAATTTTTTTGACCCAAGGCTCTGAGCGGGAAAATTTTTTCTAAATTAGTTTTTGATTTCATAGTATACTGCGCATTTTGAAAGTTGGTAAAACTCTTGACGTCATTAGCTTTTTATATCACTCGTAAAGAGAAATTCAAAAGATGCGAGTAGGTGAAATACAGAAGACGGGAGTGTATTTTTGAAAATTAGAGAAGTTAAAAATGTCTCGAATAATAAATAATCTAATGGGCAAATGTTGATGTCAATTTGCGGTGTTAAAATATACATTATACGATGGTTCGAACAAGCTGTTCTTCACGTCAGTATAGCGCCTTCTGTCGCGGTTCAAGGACCCCCGCCGTCAAATGTTTAATTGGCAATAAACGTACTCGGACGGTAAAAAGAGTCGATTGGTACATACGAATCGTTTAGAGCGGAAATGAGGCGGTTGTGCACCAAAATAGCGAAAATAATCAAACTAAGCTCCTTTTTACACTGCGAAGAGTTTTCTGATAAAATATTTAATATTTGGGTTATAAATTTAAAGAGTCTCACATCCTTATTAAAAAAATTATTACGTTATGTTAATTTCAATGGAACATTACAATATTATAAATTCCAAATCATAAATAATCAATCATTATGTGTAAATTTATTTTCGACTGGTTTTAATGATTTTAATACTCTGTATACATATTACAGTCCGAAAAAACGTGTCATATTTTAAGTCAATAACTTTTGGACCAAATATGACTGAATTTTTTTTTCACTGAACTAATCTTGAATACATAATTGCACATTATCGACAAATCGCGTCTTGCGTAATAATTTTGTATACACAGTTAATGCCTCTTTTCTTGTATTCGCGCAACTATTATAATGAATGAAATTCATATTCGTGCACTGTGGATGATGAATAAATTGTTTCATGCGTTAGAATTTGATGTATAAGTTTCATTAAAATGAATTGCAAGATATAGAATAATATCTATTGGCAAAAGCGCATTTATCTTGTTTCAGAAATACTCGTATGTTTATCGATGACGATGAGATTACTTGCGTAATAAGTGCGCAGTGGCAAATCGTGAATATTGCATTCTTATAATCATAACTCTATTATACAAATGAGGATTTCATTTTAATAAGTTAACAATTTATGTCTTTTCAAGAAGAACGAATATACATTTTTTATCTATACATTACGCGAATTTCGAATATAAAAGTTGTAGTAGTTTTTAGTGAATGAATATTTTTTAAATTTTTAGTTCGTAATATCAGCCCTTTATTTTTGTCTGTATAAACATTTTACAATTTTTCTAAGCATATCAAATGGAGACAAAAAATGTATCAAAAGTGGTGCATGGCAACATTTTTCATACATTTTTTGTCTCCATTTGATATCCTTTGAAAAACTTTCAACTATTTCGTTCTACACTGAAAGAAAAAAATGGAAGGTACAGGCATAATTTAGGTTATATTACCCATATAGCATTGCTGGAATAAAAACAGCCCAACAGTTAGGGTATTTCAACCATACCATTAGAACTAGACGGAAATTTCTAAAGCGCACTAACCTCTTAACCAGATTTCACATTAGTTTCGTTATCGCTCACAAAAGGGGTGCGTGTGATTCTAACATACAGATATTTGAATTACGGAAACCTTATTACAAATTATAGGTTAAGTTTAGTGTTCCTCATTTAACCTAACTATTGAGGTAAAATCAACATTTGGTTTTTCAAAACTTGACAGAAATCCTTAAACGTAACCTAATTCCTAACATACCGAAATTATTTCTTTCAGTGTAATTGAAAAAAAATTAATTAATAATAATCAAAATAAACGAAAAGTTTTAAGATATAATTTATCGAAAAAAAGGAATGTATTTATAATCAAAACTGAATATTTAAAGATGGGAGCAATAATTATCAAAATATAGGTACAGGAACTTTGAAACCAATATCTTTGAATAATGAGTCATTTTAAGTTTTATATTTTCGAAATTATAAAATTGTGTGCTTCCCGGAAATCGAGTCGGAGGAAACGTGTTTTAATTAATACAGCGTATTTAATACAACGTAGTAGTCTGAAAGTGTTGTTAATGCACGTGGAGCATGATGAGCGGTATACTTTGAGTGATTAAAATTACTTACAAGTGCGCAATGAAAGTAAAAAATGGTGACATTCACTGCGCTTGTTTTCATTCACTGATATATTTGCTCGTTACAAATTCATTTTAATACCTTATGGAATAATTTGTGGTTAATTGTAGAATAAGATTTAAAAAAAATCGTTTTTACTTGTAATAAATAGTATTTACATAATAATTATGCTTCGGGAATAAAATTTTTCGCGCAGTGAGAGTTGTTGCAAAAAAATTAGTTTACATTTTGTAAAGGTACATGAAAACTATATATAAATAAAATGCTTGCCCTTTACTGCGCATGATATTCAAGAATTTTACATCTTCTCCCTTTTTTATTGCACATGAATTTTTTCTCCTTTTTTTGCACACATGTTTTGCTTACTATTTGGAAATTAATCATTCGGAAATTTAGCTATTTGCGTATTTTAACTTGCAAATTAAACTTTCTCTTCCTGTCGAAACTTATATATGAACCAACTGCAGTAAAACCAGCTGCGTGTCATTCCATAAAGGACATTAAAATGCCATGCAGAGATTTCTTTTGCATAGCAAATTAATTGCGTTTAGGCATTAATAGACTTTGATTTTTTTTCTGACACTCATGTTTGCGTGCACACTTTTCGTGTTTGGGAAAAATTAAATAAAAACGAAAAGTTTTATAATGAGAAATTAATATTAATCGCATATCTACTTTATTGGAAAATATGATTATTTTTCAGTAATAACCTACTTGTGTGTTCACGTGATTGGACATTGCGAAATGATTAAATAAATCTGTTGATAACTCTCTTTTTCTATAAATGAATCGAATCGCCAATCAAAATCGCTTTATCATCCGATACTTGCTCCAGTTAGGATTTACTCTGGATTAATAATAACGACCTTTTTGTGATAAGAATCTTTTCTGTAGATGATGCTATCGACTTGCAACTTGTCTTGCAGATTATTCGCTCTCTAAACAAAGAATATGTAAATAAAAAATTTATATAAAACGTAATGACATTTTCTTTTCAAAAAAGTCATATATTTGTTTACGATTGAAAACGATTGGATCCAACTACTATAGATAGATAGTAAATTCAATTATTAAAATACAATATCTTCAGTAGCTGCAAGTGTTAGTATTTCTTATTTCAATGAGACATGTCTCTGACTCAAAATATCGTCCCATATGTCACGGCAATGGCTTTGTTTTCTTGCAACACATGTGACGTATGGGGACTTTTTGCAGTACCCTTCTTACATCTATGTTTTGCGGACACTCGAAATTGAACGGCTTATCCGAAATACTGAAATTTATTCCATTTGGCCAAGTGATTCCCACCAAGGGCACATGACGGTACAATCTTCGGGAAATTTCAAAAAAAGCCTACACATGCATCTTCAAGGCAACTTGCACTGCCAAATTTCTTATCCTTAATATATTTCGTAATTTTCTCTGCAAAAGAGGTCGGAAGAACATTTTATTAACTTTTTAGCCACTTTGTTGATAATTTCAAACATCATCACGCAGAACTTGTGTTTTAATGAATGAAAATCTTGACTCACTTTTTCAGAATTAAAAATAATTGCAGAAATTCAATTATTTTCAAAAATTTTTCTCATTTCAATTATTTTCAATATCTAGGTACTATTTTAATAAAATTTTCCGAAAAGAATTCAATTATTTAAAAGAAATTTTAATACATAATATTGTACACAATAACATTTAATTATTTTCATAAATCGATCATCTTTAATTATTATAAAACATGAAAACTCGGAGTCTTCGACTCGGAGCAATCGAGTCGCACTTATGTGAAATTTAGTATAACTATATCAAATATTCAGAATATATTAATTAAATTCTAATATAACTTTATTAAATTTCACATCGCAGTTTTTTTAAAGTTTATAATATTCTTTATATCAAAATTTCGCTTTGTTGCACTTTTTCCCGATTTGTAAAATACTTTTACAAAATTTAATATATATATGTTCTCTCTCCGAGTTTGAAAAAATAATAATAATTAAATATCTATTTAAAAAAGAAGTTATAGATGTTTTCGAATAATTTTACAATTAATGAAATTTGTAAATAAATGTAACAGCACATTTTTTTGAGTAAAATTTTTTCCTTTATTTTCTAAAAATTAAAAAAATTTCAAATTCATTTTCAGTTAAAATTTGTAATAGACAAATAGAATTGAAAAACATTTTTTTCCTTTATTTTTAAAAAACTTTGAATTTAAAACAAAAGCATTCACAAAAAATAACTTCAGAATATGTGAGGGACAGAAAGAATGAATGAATGAAATACGAAGATTATTTATTATAGTTAATAATAATAATTAGTAATTCTCTAATAGAAAATAATTGGGTATTTTAAAACGGTAAATACTTTTTGCCCTCATTATACTTTTCAAAAAAGCGTAAAGTTTCGTGATAATTTCTTCTTTTTATAAAAATGTTATTTTTTCCAAGATTCTCGAAGGAAGGTGCGAAATGTTTTACATTCTTATTCTTACAATATTTGCGATCCTCATTCTCGTGAGAAGGAAATCGGTTTACGCAAGATATTAAACAAGAGACGACCTCGACCTTTGAGTTTTTCAATGACTTTAACGCCGTTTTAATGAACGGATTAAATCAAGCTCGTGTTCAAAGACTCACCCTACTAAACTGACATTATAAATACTTTTAAATAATAACTTTTTTTTCTACATTAATGTCTTTTTAATGTCATATGTATATATTATACGTAACCGCTTCTTTTCATATTAATTTTTCTTCTATTTCTTCTTTTAAAAAAATTATACAATTGATAATTAAATGATTAATATTGAAAAAATGGTACTTTTAATTTTATTATTTTTCTAATTGAATTTGTATTTCCTGTAAGAAGTATTTTCAAGGAATTTTTTCCCATCGACGCATTACTTAATAGTAATGCGTCGATGGGAAAATGTTTCTTTCTGAAAAAGTATTGACATGCAAAAAAAAGACGTGCAGTATAACTTTTGAGGATTCAGTGGAGTAGATTTAAAAACAAATTTTTTAAAGAATTTTTAAATAAGGATTTTTCTTCTATAATAGGCTCAAGATTTTATTTTACGCAAATTCTGTGCATGTACATGTCAAAGATTATGTGTTTGGCCTTCACATACTGGTTCACAGTTAATCCTCACCACCATACTCTAAGCTATCGCCAGACGATATCGTGGGGCGCAAAGGTGCTGCAGTGAATTTGCAACACGTTTCTCAATTGTCCCTCATGCTTTAAAAAGTATTAAGTTGTTAAAAATTTTAGTTCTTGGGACAATTTTTTCTTCACACTTGTGAAAATATTGATCGACTAGTTTTCTTCTTTTTACAATCATTATAAAAATGCTTTTCGTTTCTTTCTGTTGCAGTAGAATCAAAATTTAATTATTTTATATTTATTGCAAGATTATTCTTTTTTATAGATTAGGATTATTCTTTTTTGTAGATGAAGATTATTCTTTTTTGTAGATTGAGATTTTTATTACAGTATTTTAGATAAATAATGTATTGAAATATTGTGTAAAGTTGAAGTTTCTAAATAATATAAACAAACACATGTTATTTATGGATGAGTATGTAATGCGATTTAATAATGTGATATATTTTGCTTCTGTGAAATGTTTATTGCAATATACTAGAGGGAAAAAGTAAATGAGCAGCACAAATATGACGCTTTAACTGAATCTCGAAAGTCACTATCTCCATGTTGCTCATGATAACCCCCTTGAAGCCTTCCGTGATAACCCCTGCGAAGTCTCTCTCGATAATTCTTGAGTTAAAATATTAAGTTATCGTACAATAGGAATTTTTACGTTTTTCCATAAATTTCCAAATTTTTTCTACATAAACATTATAAACATTAAACAATTCTATTATCTGTATAGTTTGCGTAATAAAAAAAAATTTTTTTTGGAACTTTGAAACATATGTCAATGTGTCAATTGCCCTTCAATTTGGAAAGACATTAAGAGAAAATTTAACAATGACTAAGCACTTAACAGAATAATACTTTTCATATATTGATTGTCAGAATCTGTCAAATAAAAAATTTCTAGTAGACCTTCAAGCCTTCAACTGTTTTCCAATAAGTTATTTTATGTTTGTAAGTATTCATCATATGTTCAATACTTGGAATAATTTATAAGTGAAATAAGTCAGCCAGCCCGACCTATTTTATTCTCCCCTATATACATGAATGTAGTTATAAACTGAATGTGTATTGAAAAAAACCTTTTTTTTTTTACTTTAATAACATAAACAAATCGGTTTGTAAATTATAACCTCTGAGCAGAATGGACAATTGAAATATTCTTCTGTAAGTTTCTGTTTTCTGTGACATTTAATCAGATGGTCGACATTTAAATGAACGTGATGAAATTGCATTGTTCAAGTGAATTATTACCGTCTACGGTGAAACAAAGTTCGACTTAAGGTTGCTTTGTAAATAAAGAGAAGAAAGATCTTCCACAGAGCCCTTGAATATGGTCGATAAAATTTTTTTAATGAATGCCGATATGTGTATAGAAGAAAAGTTACGCAATAAATGTGTGGCACTCCCGTAAGAAGTATAGTTCTTCAAACTCTAACATGAATACATACAATTTATACAGCATTCCGTTTAGGCAAGGTCGACAATTTTCTTCAAATATCACGTGGCGTGGGTTTGGTAAGGGCAGAGTGGTTAGTTTAGATTAGAATAATGATTAGACTCTTCGACAGTTTGAAACATATAGAGAACGAAGACCTTGGATTCATCCTTATGTCGGTCCTTTACATACTACATATATACTAAAAGGTTCCGCTCAAAAGCGGATCGCGCACGTTTTTCTTCTATAACAAAGAAGAATTCAAAGTTCAATTTTTTTAGAAAAAATTACTTACTTATTACTGTTTTTATTAATACTTTAATTATTACTGTTAAATGTTGAATAATGCTCCGTATTTTGAAAGTTTTGAGTAAATCTTCAAGAATCAATTAGAGTGTTATGAATGAATGAAAGTGCAGTTTATGTGTGGCGAGAATAACACACACACACACACACACATGAAGCTATTTACTATACTAGCAAGTGGTTTCGATAGCTATATAGGGCGTGCGTATATGCGTAATATAAACGATGTTTATGTTTGTTGGTCTGCGCGAACGTAACATTCCTGATGAATAAACTCTCGTCACTTTGATTCTTAGAAGCAAAAAGCACGACCAAACATCTTGAGATGTGCTTTGAGACGTAACTTTGACGATAACGTTCATCGTACCATCGTCCTCTCACACAATAGTCCTCCCATAGCAAACATTGCTACACAAGAAAAAAGTCGTTGTACCCTTTGGTATGCGCAGTATGCCAGATAACACCTAATGAGTCAGGCGTGTAATTATTTTTTTTGTGAAATTAGATCGCGGTGTAAATATTTGGCGTCTATGGACAAACATTTAATATCTTAACAATAAAAACATTAACCATTAACCTTTAATCATTAACTTTTAACCATTAACATCATTACTACGAATCATAGTAATTAAGATTTAAGGAATCACCTACTATAAGGAAAGCGTCTACTCCGAAAATTCTGCAAGGAACATTAAACTATTGCTTAATTTTATTCACGCAATATTTTACTATGTGGTTTTGTGGGTTTAGAATATTTTTGCAGACACTTCATGTAACCACAAGAGTACAAAGGTTTGTTCTTATATTTTTTTCGCAGAAACCATTCCAGTGAAATACAACATTTAGAGTTTATTTAGGGATATGCGTAAAGTTATAAATTATCATTGGGGAAATGTTTATTGCAACTAATATAGAAGGAGTAACTTTCTATTAGGTGTAAAGTAATGAAGAGTTTGTTGACAAGACTGTGGACTAGAAGGAGAATTAAGTTTTGAACTGCAACACGAATTGTCAAGCGTGCAGTAGTGTTAAATGCGCATGTTGAAAGTGGTGGGAGGAGCTTGAAACAAACGTGCATATTATGTAGGTAGAGGAGCATGGTTCACGTTTACATAGGTAGAGGTAGATAATATAGGGGTAACACGAGGAGGCACTTGGGGTAAATGGGCAACTTGTTGCGTTTCGGCTTGCAGCCGCAGCTCGATATAATATACGAGTCTCGTGTATATACAGATTCCAATCCACATGGCACACATTTCTATTTGCGCACTTAAAAAGCCAAGTACGTAAACGGATTCTTTCTTGGAAATCAAAAACGATACCCAATACTGTATCTTTTTACTGTTCTTGAATTTACTCATTATGTAGTCTATTGCATTTGTCACATCAATTTCGTCAATTGGGAACCCAATTAGAACTGCATTACTCTTTAAGTTATGCAATATTCTGCACGAAACTAAGCTTATGAGGCTGTTGTCAACATTTTTGAAATGAAAGAGATTTTATTTTAGCTCTTCAAAGTAAAGACTTTTGGCTATTTTAGAGAAAATCGTTAGCTGTTGGTGAGGCTTCTTTCCGCGTTGATGGTGAATTTTGTGAAATCGCAATTAAACCCGTGAATAGTGAGTTAGTAAGTGGTCACGTGTGAAAAATTTAGCAATGTGCAAGATGCTGTATGCTCATTGTTTGGCGCAGAATCCATTGAGGCTTTCAGCGAGAACACCTGCTCGCGAAAACCTGTATAGTCTACAGGTTTGCATGGCGCGTCTCTCTTGTGATTTGGAAATTACCCGCACGAGAAGAACGAGCTGTGTTCCTCTCTCGAGTTATAGCACTTGGACACGCACACTTTAAATCCAGCTATATACATACTCTTAGAAGCTGTATAACGACTTTTTCTGACAGTGTCTGGCTCATTATGCACACGAATTGAGAGAAAAGTACTGTCGTATCCCAATAAATTTAAAACATTACTGTTTCATTTTATGACATATTTTGCGCCAATAGGAGAATTTAGAAATAAGATATTATGTTTAATGTAATTAGTTTAACATTGTTGGTTTGTTTGAATTGTATACGCTTAGTTTTCGTTATTAACTGAGAGTCATTTTTTGCGGAGGCTTGTAATGCGTCTTAACAGATGACTTGCAGCAGGCAGGCAAGCAGGCGTATTGAGTCGTTGTGTAAGTGCGTTCATTGGCAAAAGCAAAGAGAGAGGTATGTTTTCTGGCCAACTGGGAACGATCCAAGTGCGCCTTCCTTACAGGGGATAAGAAGGATCGTGAGAAAATTACCGTGCGATTACATTCCCGTAAGTATCAATTCGCGTGGGGCTACTATAAAGAGAAGGGATGATCGCAAAAGCCGTTTTCCTTTTCTATTGTACTGAATTGAAAAATTGAAAATCACTTTCATCAACTGGCAAACTTTTTATTTATCAGCATCGTTTCAAATAGACAATTCCAATTCGAATGGTTTTTCAATTGTATTATTATTATTATTATTATTATTATTATTATTATTATTATTATTATTATAAAATCTAATCCAATTGAAAAACCATCTTTTTAACATTTCAACTGATAAAATTTCACTGCAATTTCTAATCAATGGTATTTTTTTCTGTTTCAGGTGAGTTTGAGAAAATAATTTATTGTGGGAAGGAAGGTTTACCTCAGCTTTACCCGGGAGTGAAAAATGGAGAAAAAGTCCTTGATTCTTTCACGTCGTTTTCTGCAGTGTCCCACTCTGGTATGTATATAAGTCGTAGGTTTAATTGAATTCGTGCAGTGTAGTCGACGTCGTCGGCGAGACTCTAATGGCAAATGAAGAAAGATTACGCCCGTGGTCGAGCTACCTAAAGAAATGGCTTGTAAGAATCTGTCCTTCTTTTATCCTAGCTTCCAGGCTCTCGTCACAACGCGCGTAATGAAATGAAGTCTATATGCCTTTTTTCTGCGAAATCGTTCTTACTAAAAAGGAATAGTTTGAAAACAATTCTTCCTAGGATGATTTTTATGTCAGTGTACCTTTTGGATATTTTAATTATTAGATTAATTTGCTTTTCGTATTATTTATTTAGAAGGTTGTTTACTGTTGTAGATTAAGCTGAAGAATTCGGTCCATTTGCATTTTAGAACTTTAATATACCGGTAGGCATGTTTTTGAGGAAAATTAGGGTTTCGGCATGTCTGTTTTGGAAACTGCGAACGAAACTATTAATTTTAAACTAAAATTACAAAAGGCTTCTTCTGCGCCTTGTATATGTGTTTATCACTTTCACCCTCGAGGTTGAAGCCGGCAATGGGGTTTTTACTTGTAAAATATTTACATATTCTCATAAAGTGGCTCAGTGAGCAATCATCTGCAGCCAGAGTTTTATTTTAAAGCCAAAATGTTGTTTTTTCATTGATTGGTGGGAAAAAAGGAAAAATCTTTGAATGACTACGACGAGTGGATATATAGTTTTTGAAGAAGGTCGTCGAAACATGCTCGACAACGTCGAGAGATCGTCTAAATATATATGATCTCGTCGCGTATTAATAGTTTGGTCTTTTAAGATTGTGTGAGATGTAAATTTACACATACTCCTGCGATCTGTTCTCTAGGTCCATTGCGTTAAAAATATTGTTAATCTTAAATTAACTCGGATCTATATTTTTTTGTTCTAACTCCCTTTTTTGTTCAATCATTATATTGAATTTAAATTTTCCAATTATATTTATAAATTACCGATAAAATTCTCATTGGAATGCGATGCGCGATATTTATTATTAAAATTAACCCCAACGTTCAACAGACGATGAAAATAATTCTCTATCAAATCTGACTGTTCTTTTATGTCGTGATTATGCATGTATATATTCAGACGGTCGCAAGTGCAATGATATTCAGAGCGAAGTAACAGAGAATCAAATGACGTCACTGACTCGGCAATCAAACTAATCGCTTCAGTGGTTCTCCTCTTTGTTGATGTTTCGATTTCGAGATTCAAATGGCTTGTGCAGAAATTATATTTCTAATGAATGAGGTACACACACTCCTATAATTGATTTTAATGTCTAAAAATAATGCTGGATACTAATTTAAAAAAAAAAAAAAACAGTTTCGTTTTTCGAGTTGAGCGAAATATTTTTATTAATGCAGTTCAATTAATGCGCAAAAGATACAAAATAACAAACACTAGGAAATATTTATGATTTTTTCCTACCAAGTGACACTTAACCTTTATCTATTATGAAGAATATGTGTTGGGGGTTTCTGGGAAAATTGTACACATATACGTTTCACATTTATTATATATTAAAAAAAATGTGATAATTTATCTTTATTTCGTCAGTTTATTTAGATCGTAGTAATTGAAATTTTGTTTATTATTTAGAGGAAAGTTATTTGGGAATTATTCCCACAATATTTGGAAGCACTTCCAGACTTTCTCGGTGTAGAAGCAGAAGGCTTTCTCAAACAGTTTGATTTATAATTAATTATCTTTTTTTTAATTATCTAAAGACTTAAAGGTCATAATACTGATAGAGAATTAAGAGAATTTCATGAAGAGACAATGTTCGTTTGTGCAACTTGACTTGTTTTGTTACAAGTCTTGTCCTACGCAAATTATTAATATTAACTTTGACTTCCTATCAGCTTCTAATGGCCGCATTCTATAAACTTTTCTTCTACATGTAGACACTGATATAGTCGTGTTGACTCAGTGCAAGAAGAATAGGCCAAAGTGCGAAGTTGATTGCGCGAAATAAAATGTCCTCTCCTCCACAATAACTCACGATAGCTTGTCATCAGATGCGAAACTACCACAAAGTGTCTGGATTTTTCTCATCCTAATAATTACAATTCACTTTCCATGTAGTAGATTTTAGCAAAATTTTATCCAAAAATCTTAATATCCATAAAAGTTGTGTAAAGAAACAAATATAAAAATTCTTAAATTCCAAATATTCATGAATTTCGTAAATAAAAATCAAAAAGTACAATTGTTTCATAAATCTTTGAAATGGATAAAAATGAATACGGGTTTAAGCAAAAGTTGTATTCGTCATAGAATTTTTTATCCCTAGTAAAAGTGGTAAATTATTTTGACCTTGCGAAGTGAACAGTCATCGCCGAATTTTGCACACTTACTGACCTCTCACAACTACAAAGTGGAACAGCTTACTTGACCTTCTCTGAATTTTTCTGAAAATTGTCTAGAATTTCCATGTTCTTTTCGTAGATTTCATTTAATTCAACATAAACAATCGAGTAGATATTGAATGGGATTATTTATTTGCATTTGCAATATAACTTGGTTCGGTAAAAATAAAATTTTTACGAGGCAGACAGTTTTAGGCGTCATTTATTTTTAAACAGTAAATTCCAGATTTATCCGACTGTACGTCATGTTAAACTGTAGAATGCACAGTATAGGCAGATAATATGCACACCACGTAACTTGTTTAGCGACCTAGTCGGCCATGACTTTCAAAAGATGTCATTCATCGGATCATCTCTTTTATTTTTCTCGTCCTTTTTTTAAACTTATAAACGCATCCTTCTCACATTTCAAAGAAGTGAATGCGAGTCTTCTCTCAAATTAAAGATCGATCCTCCGATTCACTCTCATATAGAGTAAAGAGATGTTATTTGAAAAAAATAATGTAATTCCCACTGGAATAGATAATTTGCGTCATTTCAATCTTTTTGAACCTACCAAGCTTTATAATTTCTTTATAATCATAATTTGCAAGTTTTAGCAAAAAAATAAATAACGATCACAGTTCTAAATTTACCAAAATTGGTGCAATCTTAAGATAAAAATAGTTATTTTTAGACATTTGAAATTCTATTTAATTTTACATGGCTTGATTATTTAATTTTCGTTATAGATTTATCAGTTTGTCTAAATATGAATGGAACAATTAAAAGACTATTAATTTTAGATGAAGAAATTTTCGTCAAAAATAAAATTTTCCTAATTATAAAAACATAAGAATTGCAGTAGACTATTATTATTTTAATGAAGAGCGGTCCAAAAATAAAGTGATGTTTCATTTTAATATTAAATAGAATTAATTGAAGAACCTTGAGTTTCGTATTACAGATAATTATGCGGAGATAGGACTTAATCAAAGACAGACACAATTGTTTCCTTCCAGAATGATCACATTTGATGCGAAAAGATCACTCAATTGTGCATGTATAATGCATATGCTACATATGCTACTTTTTTTGCCTCTTATCTTGATGCGCACTGTTGAAAATATGCAGAATGTTACGCTTTAAAAAGTCTTGTTTTGTTGATTACATGAATAAGTATATACTAATGTGCCCTATGATTTATTTCAACTCCGCACTGTCAAATAAAAGAACGTGCTCTCGCTAAAACACAAACGGATGCAGACGGATAACGTCGCAGGCAGTTACCCAGGCACGACCTACACCAATTTACCAACCAAAAAATTCGCCAAGGACACTTAAATTTACACTTTCAATCTTCCTTTCTTTCATAGATTATTTTAATTTTGGCATTTCCTAGAACCTTCCTAGAAGCAACCATTAAAAAACCATTAAAAAACATTAAAGTTTTTGTAGTTATAAGAGGAATATTTGACCTAATGGGCTTTGTCATGGGTTATAACTGAATTGAATTAGATTGATGATGCATTATTATCTTTACTAGAAGTGGTATACAATAATGTGATAGATCGGTTTGAAGCAAACATAGGTGTCTCTTCGCAAACTCATACATCGAACTAATTTAATTTTCTTCGATACTTTTCATTTGTGTGATTAGTACTTTGAGAAGAATCATTTTAAAATCGTTTAAAAATCCAAACCCATCATTTTTTTGCGAATTGGTACCAATCATCAGTAAATTAATTCACTAAATGAGACAATATTTTAGTGAATTAATTTACTTTGGAAAATTGAAATTCTTTTAAACCTTTTCTGAATGAGGTCTCTGCAGTAGAGGAATATTTTTTCTACACGTCACTTTGAGAGCAGGCATACAAATTGTGAGTCTTATACATATGGAAATGTACGCATCTATGTCTCTCTTATACCACCTAATCTTGTTGTATGCACTAGATCTTTTGCACGTATACAAACGCTGAAGATTTTTACACCCACAATACATGTCTACGCAGCTTTATGTGTATACCATACAGACACAACGACCGAGGTTGGTGCTCAAGGTTCCGTGTGACGTCACAGAGCCTCTTCCTCCCTCTATTTTAGTATCTTCTTCTTCTTCTTCTTTTCCTTAAAATTCATTCTTTCTTTCTCTTCCATTCAAACTCCTACACTTAGCACACTCGCATATCGAACGCTTTTGCCTTCTAATCGTTCACGTTTTTTAGTTCTACTAATATTTTTGCTTCAAATTACTATTTATTAGTCAAACTATTTGCTATTTTATTATAATTGAAAAGTAAAAACTCAGTCACTAATTTAAATTAGACAACATTTTGAATAATTCAAATTTAGAGAGCTGGCTGTGAATCAGTGAAATTTCATATTTTCTGTTGATCGTAAGAAACAGTTGGCCCCCCTTTCCCCCTTTTTAAAGACTTACGTAATTTATGGACGGTCCCTATCAAGAAGAAGAAGAAGAAGAAGATCTTCTGTAGGTAGAAAAGTAAAAGAAAAATTCTTAATTGATCAGGGCCGAAATTTCTTGAAAAAATATTTTAAACTTTACAGTTTGCTAATGTCGAACTTAAATCGGAAAATCATGTTCTCTAATAATCTGAATTAGTGGAAAGTTATTAATGCAGGCTTCGCACTTATCTGCAAAAACATACTATTAACTTTTTTTACGTTAAGCCACTATACTTCTGTTTTTTTAGAATATTTTCCACTACTTTAAATTCGCTAATACTAGAAACAAAAAATTATAATCAAATTCTTTAAAACGATTCAATTATTTTCAAAAAATATTCGAAATTCAATTATTTTCAATATCTAGTATTTTCATAAAATTTCGCAAAAGAACTCAATTATTTAAAAAAAATTGTTACAATTCATCCAAAATTCAATTATTTTCATAAATAATAAAATTTCCAGAAGAATTCAATTAATTTTTATACAATTCTTCACAATAATTCAATTACTTTCACTAATAATAACATTTTCCATGGAAATTCAATTTTTTAAATAAATTTTTGATAAAATTCTAAGCAAGAATTCAATTATTTTCATAAATAATAAAACGCATCGAAAAATTTCAATTATGTTTAATACTATTTTAACCCTAGAAGGAGTAACTGGGGTGTCTGGACACCCCAAGCAAAATTCAAAGTATTCCCATGGCTTAACCAATAATTTTTTTACGCTCAAAACCCGTTGATAATTTAGTTTGAACCTCTATCTTTTGACACCTGTATGTGCCGCCAAAAGTTTTGCTCTAGGAAGAGCTCTATCTTCTGTTAAAATACGTTTCTTAATTAGACGTCTGAAAAAATCAATTTTTTCTTTTTTGCATAAATTGTTAGTTAAGGTATTCAAAAATAGGCTAAAAAAGTTTTTAGAGCAAAATTCGAAGTCCTCACTGTACTAGCGATGAACGGAGCGCGCTCCAGGTTACCGTAGATTAGTAGAATAAGACTTTTGAGACTCGCACTTTTGAGACTAAGGAAAGCAGAAAGTCACGAAAAGAGGAATTATTAGACTTACATGCTACTTATGAAGCACATGAAGGGATATATATAGTGCTGGAATAGCCGATTAAAGTGTAATCACTTTAAAAAAATTTTTTTGTATAAATATCAATTTTTGATACTTTTTTTTCAAATACGTTTTTCTCAAAACAGGATTTTTGAAATTGCCGTGCAGTGTAGCTCAAAAAGTTATTGACCGATTTTAAAATGAAAAATTGGAAATTGTTCGTTATTAAATTTATTACTTAGTGAACTAAACTTGAAAAGTAAAAAAAAAATTTTAGTACCTTTTTTAAATAAAAAAATTGCCAAAAAGTAGGCAAAAAATCGAATTTTTTTTTAAAGTAGTGTCAATTTTTCAATTTTCAATATTTTCACTTAAAAGTTAGTTCACTTAATAATAAAATATTTATAAAATGTGAATAAACTTGATTTTTTGCTTTCGGACAAAATTTGTGGGCTGAAGACTGCACGGCAGTCATGAACTCCGGCGGAGCAGTTCTATATGCAATAGCTCCCAATTTGGAAGATTTTTTATATAAACGCTTAAAAAACATATGAGTTACAGTTAAATATATGAACAACATGGTGGAAATGTTTTATTTCATTCAAAAAAATTCTGACTTTAAAAAAAAATTCGCGAAAAACGGCTAAAAAACAGCGTTCTAATGTGGTTTCCCCCCTTAAGAATTGTTAATTAAAACTTTGATTAAATATTAATTTACAAAATCATTTCATAAGTTATTAATTTTAATGTTAATATATACAGATATATTAAGTTTGTAAAATTTTAAATTTATAACATCAGTTTTAGTAAATATTAATTGTTTAAGTCCATTTTATAGTTCATTTTTATGATTTTCACTATTCGTCAATTGTCTTTAAAAATGGGATTTTTTTCTTTCACTTCAGATGTTCAAATAATTATGTTTTTTGGAAGTAATACAAAAACTAATTTTTTCCCCTAAAAGTGCATCTATTTAATTTTAAAAACCTAAAATAGTTTTAAAATTAGTCAAATTTTTAAGAAACTACAACGTTTTTTGTGAAAAAAGACAATTTTGCAATTTTTTGGTGTTTTTTTTGGGGTTTTTATGTTTTTTTTCAAAATTTTTTTAATTTATCAAAATATGAATAATATTATTCTATTCCTTACTAAAAAACCAATTAATTCATTATAATAAATTTTTTTTACGTCAAATATAAACCTTATAAAACAAGTTTAAAGCGTGGGGTGTCGGGACACCCCAGTTACTCCTTAGAGGGTGAGTAAACTAACGTACTCCTTCTAGGGTTAAAAATTCTAATAAAATCGTTCACAAGAATTCAATTATTTTCATAAATAGTAAAATGCTTTTTAGAAATTCAATTATTTTTATAAAAATTTAGTGAAATACCACGCACACAGACATTCATTTAATTATTTTTAAAAACTTTTCGCAATTCGATGATTTTCAATATCTACTACACTGAGAGACCTTTGAGACTGTAGCGGAACAACGTATGTGACAGCAGCTCCACTATGGTTTTAGTGCGCTGCGGTAAAATTTTGGGCGCGTGACAGTCCCAAATGTTGGTGAGCAGCTCACCGAAGTAGTGGGAATGCCGCCTTTGGTTTGCAGCTGAACAACTTTGGGACTGCCACGCGCCCAAGATTTTACCGCAGCAACCCAAAAGTATAGTCCTGTAGCGTTCCTCCAAAATGGTCAGTAGCAGCCTATCGAAAGTCTGCTGCTGACCCAAAGGTCAGCATGGTCTCAGTGTATTTTCATAAAATTTCCAAACAGAATAATTCAACTTTTTAAATTAGAATTTGTATAAAAATTAGTCGAAAGAAATCAATTATTAAAAAATTTTTATCAAATTCTTTGCAACAAATAAATTATTTTTTTAAATATTTAAATTGTTTTATGAATAATAAAATTTGTTGTTATTTTTGATGAAAATATAGAATGGAATTTTTGTCAGTCTTGTGAAGTGTATAAAACGAGTTTTTTTGATCGTCAAGTTTAATTTTTGGATAGCTACTTTTTTTAGTTTGATAGCTGTTCTTTGCTACTTTTTTAAAATTATTTATTTATTTATCAAGTGCGAAGTCTGCTAATGAAGTGACGAGAAGTCGACCACCATGTGAATAAATAATAATTTTACTAGGAATTAGTGACATTTTGTTAGTAGGATTAACAGCTATTCCACTGATAACTTGAAAGTAACAAATTGCAACGAATTGATACCAAAAATGTAGATGAAATAAAAAATGAATCTAAACTTTTGGTATCAATTTGCTAAGTGTTGCTTCGCAATCCTTTTGATTCGTTTTTTTTTTCTCAATTTGATATCTGCAGAAAAACTGTTGATTTCACTAATTCAGATTAGAGAATGTGGTTGATTTATTTGAATGGCAACTTGTGAATGAGACATCTAATACTCGTATACTTGAGTAGATATTCTGTTAGACATTTTATATGGACGATGGAGTTATCCGATGAAACGAGACGTTCATATAATGAGCTCATGCAGACGATTACACACATAAGAGCTGTGTTCAGTATGTCTAGTGTAGTCTGTAGTCTGTAAAGTAGTTCCTTCCGCTTTGCAGTGTTTACGTTAATTATGCGCACATGCTGACTACACACCTATTGGGCACACGCGACACTAAACGCCGCGCCGCTTCTTTGCAAATCATGTATATATGGATGGTTGCTTTTACACTTGTTTAGTTATAATTAAAAGTTTCCAAAGCAGCTTCAATTTTGCGCAAATGGCAGAATTTTATTATACTCGGTTTTCTTTAAATATCAAAAAATACTGTGCGCATATGGTTTTGGATCAAAACATGTTTGCTATTATTCTTCATCTTTTCTTTTTTCAAAAAACAATTCTCATTACAAGAAAATCATTAAAATCGTATAACGTGAATATTCCAATGTATATAGTGTATACGCGATATAATAGTCAGTTTTCTCTTTACAATTTAAATTCAAACCGGTTATTTTAGTATAATTTCACGTAAAATTTATTACTCGAAATTATAATATTTTCTAAAAGATAAACGGTTCAGTAAGAAAAGTTTTAGTAATTCTAATAAAATGCCTATTTGCCCACATAGTTTTAAAAGTTATAGAGGAATTTTCAAATATATTTTCAAAATATATTTGACACAGCATGCTTCTTTATTTTCCATTGGTAATTTTTACAGAAAGAGAAATGGAAAAAAATGTCGATAGTCACCGCACTAATTGATTATAATAATCCACGTGGATTTATTTAGAAAAGTCTCTCCCGTAAATGAAAATTTTTTCCAACGAGCTTCTTGCTTAGGATAATATATATATATATATATATATATATACACACATATATATATATATACGAGCAGACAGAACGAGTAAGGACACGTGCTAACTCAAGGTAGTAATGTCGTTATCAATGTATTGGTATGCATGGCTTTTTGCATACCCACGCACGAGAGCATACGATCGTGTTCTTGCGACGCAATTAGGTCGAGCATTTGTGCGAGTCCAGTTCAGGCGCACTGAGTAGTAACTAGTAAGTGAAAGGGCCAAATGTAATTACCCTGATTATCGATATTAAATGTTATTTTATAAATGACCAGAACAGAAGTTACTCGAAATTTAAATAAATAAAAGATAAAAGATGTCTTTTGTGGTCTATTATGGTCACAAGAATACAAAAGGTATCTTTTATCTATTATAAATTACTTAAAATAAAGGATTTATTTAATTTAAAAATTAAATAAAAGTAAAAAAGTAGCTATCGAAAAATAAACGAAATTTAAATAAACATTTCAATATATCTACTTATTTTTAATACAGGACTTAAAATATTTCAAATGATTTCAATTCAATTCAATTCTTCAAAAATTCAAAAAAAAGAGTATATTTAGAAATAATTTTTAAAAGTAAAAAAAAATTATTTGAAATATATATTTTATTTCAACTAAATTTGACAAAATTTTCAAATAATTATAAATACAATTGAATCTTTTTAAATATATTTTTTACGCGAATTTAATTTTCTTCAAAACATTTCAATAGAAATTTTTCAAAAGACGAATGTTTTCATAATTTTCAAATTAAATTACATTCAAAACTTATTGAATAATTTTTGTTAAATAAATATGTAAATACTTATTTATTTTTACACATGAATCCATTTTTTTAAGGATTTCTGTTTCAAATATTTTTGAAATTTTTACTACAATTAAAATTTTCAAAGATTTCAAATTAAAAATCTTTTGGAATTTAATTATTCTAAAAATTCACAATAATAGGGTAGAGTGGGGTAAAAAAGCCATGGTGTAAAAAAGCCATTTGAGTTTTATTTAAAAACTATTAAGCCGATTTATCAGCTGTTTAGAATATAAATACTATTAGGTAATACTCAACTTTTGAATCTAGTTTGAATGTTGTACCTAGATTAATATTGTTTTTATTGTAATTTTAATGTTTTGTTGCTTTTTTGAAAACATTTTGGAGAACTTTTCAAACATATTACAGTCTGATTAAGTGAACGAATAATAAAAATAAATGTTTGTACATAAGGAGAAAAGTATACCGAAAACGTATACAATGTTAATTTTTGGAAATTGAACTGAATTAACAATTTATTTTTGCTTTTTTAATAACTGGTCTTGGGTGTAAAAAAGTCAGGGCAAAAAATCCATTGAATATTTTGTGAAATTCACTTGTTTTCTATTTAAACTAACCTTCTTATTTTACAAAATTTCTCGTGTTTATTTAATAAAATTAATTAAATACGACGAAAAAGTAGTTCAAAGTGCATTAAAAAAATAAACAATGAATAAACGGTTGCAACGAAATATGTTATCTGTGGTGAAACTTAAAGAGAACTTCTAAAAAAGGTACGAAAAATTGGCAGTGCAAATCAAAAACAGGTAAACTCAATATAATTTTCAATTTTGCTTGCTAAAAACTCTTTCATAATTATTAAAATATTTTTCAAATAAGACTATTTGTTATATAAATAAAGGAAAACTATAAAAATACCTAAATTGATAACATGTTTTGCTAAAATCGTAGGGTGGCTTTTTCACCCCACCAGGTGGTGCAAAAAAGCCACTTACAGTGCTTCCGTAAAACTCTTATAACTTAGTCCTTTCATGAGATAAAAAATATTTCCGTCAAGAATTTTCAAGCTTAATAACTAAACTTTCAATAACAATTGGAAATTTGAGAAAAAAATTTAAATACAGATTTTACAGCATCAAAAGTAAAAATGTGGCTTTTTTACCCCACTCTACCCTAACGCTTTTAATATTTGATTATTATCTAAAATTTGAACTGAAATTCAGTTTTAAATCAATTTTTATTAAGTTCAACGAGAATTCAATTATTTAAATATAAAAATTGAATATTTTATATTGAATTCTAAAAAGAGAAAGAACTTTATCAAAATCTTTTAAAATAATTGAATTCTTTCGAAAAATTTTAATAAAATTTTCATAAATAATTGCATTTTTCGAAGAATTTATTTCAAATTGTATTAAAACTGTGTAATTGACATTAAATTAAATTCCTGTGAAAATTTTATTTTTATAATGAAGATAAAAAAAAAATGGAAAAAAAACTTGTAAAAATAACAATTCAGTCTTTTTAAAGAAAATTTAAATTCGTACGAGGAATTTAATTAAAATTAAACTGAAAATAATTGACAAGAATTTTATAATTTATGAAATATTGAATTCTTGAGACGAATTTTATTAAAATTTTTTTTTAAATAATAATTGGATTTTTTTGGGAAATTTTTTATTAAAATATAATAGATATTGGAAATAATTGGATTTCAAAAAATTGTTGAAAATAATTGAATTGGTTTTAAAAGTGGCATAAAATTTTGTTCATTTGAACATGCAGGACTTGAGGACCCTAAAGCTGATTTTAAAACAAAAGTAGAATTTTCATTCACTAATTTATTTTTAATGCATTTTACTTTTGTCGCTAAGGAATATTTGTGTCAGCTAAAGAAATAGATGTGGCAACCATATAAAATTTATGCGATATATCTAAACTACCTATATGTATAAATAGTTATATCCCAAGCATGCCTTTTCCTTCCGAGTGCGCTTTCTTTGACAGGGAATCATTAAAGAGAACATTATTAGGTTTTTCAGAACAAATTATTTTTAATCGATTCATTAATCATTCAATATCAAGTTAGTTGAGAATCTATTTTCGAAAGATACATTTATTCTCTAAATTCGAATCATGAGTAGAATTTTATAAATTTTTCACTCTATTTGCCACTATTTTAAGTTGTGTCATGTAGAGGTACATGTGGCGTCAGTTGAGTCTAAATCCAGGCTTATCAGAGTAAGATCGATTGGCTACGATGATTTTATTCGAATTTGGATTTGGTTTGGCAATTTATACACGCGAGTTGTGTAAGCTTAGATTTATTTTTCAACTTTAAAATTTGTTTGACTCTATCTTCTTGATTAAGTTCTTTTTCAAATTTTAATTAGAGATAAATTTTTTTTTCAAAAAAAAAAGATAAACGATCCTAAATAATCAGAAACTTCCGATATGCTTTTACTATATTTAGAAAAGAAAGCGCAGGTTGGGTTGTAGTATTTAATCTTATATTTATATATATAGAGGCTAATCAGGCTTGACCACCGATAAGAAAAACTGTTCTAACCATAACCGGAAATTCTTCGAGAGATGAATATTCTCGATTCTTTCTACCCTCAAAATTTAAGTTAAACCAAGTTTTTCTGCAGATATATCAAATTGAGACAATTTTGATACTTTTTTTTGTCTCAATTTGATATCTGCAGATAAACTCGGTAATTACTAATTCAAATTAATAAACATTTTTAGTTTTACTAATTCAAATTTTAAGAGTATCATTTGATGGTCGAACAATTTTTTACTATCATAATTTTTTTTTTTTTGTTATAAGTAACTGAATAAAGATTTACAGAAGAGTTTATAGGAAAATTAGATATAATTATTAAGGGTTGCAATTCTGATGGGTATTTAAAGTATACTCTCAGGAGTGTAGACTTGCAAATCAAGAACATTATCGACAGTTTATCCTTCTCTTATATTTTTCAAGGTCGTAATCTTGAAAAACCGTTATTACTATTTACAGTTAGTAGGGTAAAGTTCTCTAAAACAAGTTATAATAATATTTTATACATATTTTACAATCAGATTATGCAACATAAAAAGTCTGTATTGTATACAGGTAAAAAACATTGTAATTTTATCGCAGTTATTATTTGAGGCGATAAAATTATCCATACGTATATATAATTATATCACTCAAAAATGATCGCTTAAACGAGGAAAACCAAGAGTACATATTTCTGTGAGGAAATATTGTTACTTAATTTTCCTTTGTATCTAATTTTAGTGTTGAAAATAAATATTTGGAAAGATGAAAATAAAAAATGCATGTAAGAAGCGGGGTGAATTATTTTTATAATTCATCATAGTTTCCTCTATTGATTTTTAATAGTTTCAACCACTTTATTTTCTTGTGAATCAAGATTGAGTGAATTTTATTTACAATTTATTCGGAATTCGGGTTTTTGATTGTTTAATCCGAATTCCTAGGCCGGAGATCAGAAATGCGTATAAAGATTGATGCTTTCGCAGGGCGAATACAAATTTCTCCAGTGCCCACAAATCTTGTCCCTAATAAGCGAATAGTTTTTTTGTTTGTAAATTTTTAAAAGAAACTGTTGATGAGGGTAATTATTCTTTTACTCAATTTTATTTTTTGTACAAAATTAGACGTTTTTTTCATTATAACAGTTTTTTTTATTTAGCTAATATTTTTTTTTCTTTTTCAAATAAATGTCTAGGTTTGTTATGCGGTAATATTTTGTTTTCCCAACTGAAGAAAATACGCATCTACCTATACTTTTGAATATCAGATAAAATCGAAGAAAGATATTTTAGGTGAAAGGATAAGAGTACCGACAAGCGACATCGTTATACGACGAGTAAACTTCAAGTTTTTTCTCCTATTATTGAGATATACTATACATATTTTAATTGATGGAAAATGGATACAATTTAACACTTTGTTGAGAGAAAATAGAAATTGTGACGAAAAACTAAAAAATCGTTCTCATTAGCAGGCTTTGCACTCATCTACTAAAACCTACCTATTTACTACTTTTTTTACGTTATGCTACTATTTGGCTACTTTTTTTAGATTTCAGCCACTAAAAGCTATACTATTTCTGTTTTTTTAGAATTTCCACTACTTTAAATTCGCTAATACTAGAAATCAAAAAAATATTCTCAAAAATTATACCTAATCAAATTCTTTAAAACGATTCAATTATTTTCAAAAAATATTCTAAATTCAATTATTTTCAATATCTAGTATTTTTATAAAATTTCGCAAAAGAATTCAATTATTTGAAAAAAATGATAAAATTCATCCAAAATTCAATTTTCATAAATAATAAAATTTCCACGGGAATTCAATTAGTTTAGAATAACATTTTCAAAAAAATTTTGAAAAAATCAATTATTCAACAAACTTTTTATACAATTCTTCACAATAATTCAATTGCTTTCACTAATAATAACAATTTTTATGTAAATTTAATTATATTTAAAAAAAATTTTGATAAAATTCTGGCAAGAATTCAATTATTTTGAAGCATTTTAATAAAATTCTTTGCAAAATTCAATTATTTTCATAAATAACAATATTCATCACAAGAATTCAATTATTTTTTTTTAAAAGTAATACATTTTTTCTTGGAAATTCAACTATTTTAAAAAATTCTAATAAAATTCGTTGCAGGAATTTAATTTATTAGCAGAACAGTGTTCTTGAAATTATCAAATTGATACTAAAGTGGATCAAATTGATGTTAAAAATTTGGATTAATTTTTAATTTGATCCTCAATTTTGGTATCAATTCGTTGCAATTTGATATTTTATGTTAACAGCGAGGATAAGAAAGTAGTAAATATTTTTGATGAAAATTAGGAAAAAGTCAGGAAAATAAAAAATCTGGAATTGAATTTTTGTCAATCTTGTGATGTGTCTGAAACGAGTTTTTTTGGTCGTCAAGTTTAATTTTTCGATAGCAACTTTTTTAATATATTTGTTTTTAGTTTGAAAGCTACTTTTTGCTACTTTTTTAAAAATGAATTATCGAGTGCAAAGTCTGCATTAGAATTGATTGTATAGTTTATTTTGGAAATTTTAAATTCTTGTTTTAAAAATATTACTGCAATGTACTATAAATTTTGTTTAACCTACAATTTGAAATCGGGAGAATCGACAGCGAAAAACTGGAAGATTTTCCGTTAAGGTTTTGATCCCACGGTTCTTTGTGCGTTTAGAGCACCGACAACAGAGGATTATTAATATCCTGGGAATCGGTTTGTTGGACGCCCACGCGTTTCTACCCTTTTCTATGTCCCCTTCCCTCCCTGTATATACTATTTTCCCTCTCACTCTCTCTCTCTCTCTCTCTCTCTCTCTCTCTCTCTCTCTCGGTCTCTTGCACATTTTCTTTCTCTACTTTCCGTATTCACGCCAATTCTAGGTCCCTTTCACGGTTATGTAGATATGGTTCTCTCGGATGGTCGAATTTTTGGGAAAGGGTGGCTTTTGTATCCGGCCAATAATCGTTTAGGATGCCAGCAACGATATCTTGATTCATGGACATCTCTATAGTTTCTTTCACAGTACAATTTTTCAGACACATCTGATATGGTCCATTTTTTTCTCCTATTCCTCTCAATTTTCCCAATGTGCCTGCTGTTGCAGCAGCAGCAGCAGCAAATCTCAAATTTTTGGATTAACATCTGTCGATTCCTTTATTTATTATATGCATACGTTGGCAGCTGATAAATCCTTGAAAATCGAAAGGGTTGTTAGCGGGTGATCCTTGAATGCACCCGCTTCTTTCCGGGTATTACACAAATATGCTCCAATAATACGCAAGTTTCGAGGGCGAGCAAAGTGCGAATCACGCTAATTGGCAGATGTGTTAATACCGATTGTGCCAAACATGACAAACATGCTGCACACGTGCTAGGTGATGGATTTTCTAAATTGTCCCAATTTTTCCGCAACAATCTTTTCCAACAAAAGATTATCACAGTCTCAATAGAATTTCCATCACTATTGAGCGTGATTTCAATCGAATTGATTGATTATTATTATTAGGATTTTTTACCAGTAGTGATTAGGTACACTTGTTTTTAAATTTTTTTCTTCACATTTTTATGTTAATCTTTAGATATAATTAGTTTGGAAATTTATACTCGTTCGCTTGAATTGATCGTTATTTCTCGGAATCCAGAACCAATAGAACACGTGAACTTTCCCGTTCGCTCTTTAGTATGCGGAGTTGATCTGTGGTGTACTTTATTCTCAACGGGCTGCGATAATAAAACGGAACGTATCTTTATCGACCACCCGTTATAGAAAGATTCACGAATGAACAGACAAGACGTAGGTACTTTATATGTAAGAATTGTTTAAACGTATACGTGTTTGCATATGTAACAACGTCAAAAAAAAAAATATATATATATATATATATAAAAAAGGTTTGAAACCATCATTGCAGCTAAAAGTGAATGTTGATCTGCCATTCTGCACACACAGAATTTCTACACTTAAAACTAGTTTTCAATTTCGAATTTTCTAAATTCGCACATTGAAAAAATATGAAAAAATAGTTTTTTCTTCAGCAAGAAAGAAAATTTAAATTTATAAATATAAAATCTACTTTAAAATTCTAAGACAGTTCACTTTTACTTTTTATTTTTGTCGCTTTGAGTCTGAGCGCGCAACCTCAACTGAAAATGTACTTGCAGCAACGGCAGATTGTATTATGTATACACCCGATCACAGGCGACGAAGAATTTTCCGAATTAAAATTTATCGCACGCTTGCAACTAATACATCGGGTAATCTCGATTCGCGCCTGATAGTTCGTTTATATGCAAATACACAGAGTGGCCAGAGGGTGGCAATGCAGAAGGGTAAAACGCATATAGACGTGATTCGCAACGGACAATAATAATTTTAGGAAATTACTCTTTAAAGACAAATTTTTCATTCCTCAATGTTTTTTAATTTTCTAATTTTAAATTTATATAACTTACGAATAACATGTGTTGATTACTTTTATTTATTTTAATAATTTTCTTTCTTTTCTTTCATTTCAGGTGAGAGCAAATTCCAACTTTTTTATTATTCTGTCGAGTGAGTAGAGTAATACATACTTCAATTCCTAAAAACAATGTTTTATTTTTAAAAGTTGATTTTTTTGTAACATGAAGAAATCGATCACTCGCATTCCTCTATTTCTTCATGTTTTATAATAATTAAAGATGACCGATTGATAAAATCATTATTTCATATTATGAGAATATTTTTTCTCTATAATTTCTTCAAAATTATTTTTATCATTTCAATTCAATTATTATTTTCTAGAATTTTTAAATATAAAACTCTTCTTTATATCAATTATTTTTAGTCATTTTTGAAAAAGTTTTTTGGGAATTTTCAAATCCATTTGTTTACAATTCAATTCCACTAAATCTTGATTAAAATTCTTCAATTAAATATATATTAGAAAATAAACATTTTTTAACAATTCAATTAATCTTTTTTAAAAAAAATTGGTTCCACAGAATTGTTAGTTAAAAGTATGAAAAAATAAAATTTTCAAAGATTTTAATTTGAAATCTTTTCAAAGTTCAATTATTTCTCAAAATTCACGCTATAATGCTTTTAATATTCAACCAGCAACAATTCGCGCGGCTAACTTCTTACTACCTTTCTTAAAAAAAATTAGCAATTTTAAAAATAATAGAATATAAAACTTTTCTAATTTAAATTTTTGTTGAAAACACTAAAAAAAATTCAATTTTGGAGAAATTACAAATAATTGCAGAAATTCAATTATTTTCAAACAAAAATTAAAATTCTTCTTAAAAATTTCAACTATGTTCAAAATTTAAAATAATTCTGGTAAAAATCCCAATTATTTTTATAAATAACAAAATTCTTCTCCAAACTTCAATTATTTCCATAAATGCTCAAAAAAAATTCTTGTCCTAATTTCAATTATTATCAAAATTTTTTCAAATTTCTACTATGTATTTTAATAAAATTTCCCAAAAAGAATTCAATTATTTAAAAAAATTTTTAATACAATTGTATGCAAACATTTAATTATTTTCTTAAATAATAAAAAATTCACAGAAATTCAATTATTTTCATAAATAATAAAAATTTTTTAAGGAATTCAATTATTTTCATAAAAAATAATTTAAAATTCTGGAAAATGATAATTGAATTAAAATGATGAAAATAAGCTTAAAAATAGAAATTGTGCAAATATGTTTCTTCTTTTTCTAAAACAAAATAATAATTTTGTTAAAAAAATTGTGAGATTCATAAACAAAAATAATGCAAAATAAATAAATTTTCTATTTCTTAATCACAGTTATTTAACAATTTTCTAATTTTGTTTAGAAGTAAAGAACAAAAATCTGCATAATTTCAATTTGACAAAACATAAAATTTAACAAAATTTTAGTATTTTAATGAAAAAAAGTGAAAAAAATTCTGATAAATTCTACACTGTAAAAAAAGGGAGTTAAATTTTAACTCCCCAGGGGAGTCTATAAAAGTCGCACCCATTGGAGAGTTAATGCCAAGGGAGTTAAATAAAGAGAGTTAAAATTTAACACCCAAATGCTAACTCCCCATGGAAAAAATAACTCGCGCGGGTGTTGAATGAAGGGAGTTAGAAATTAACTCTCTTTTGGAGTTGATTTTTAAATTTTAACTCGAAAAATTTAACTCCCAACTCCCGAGTCCGTTAACTCCCTAAATTTTTTACAGTGTATTTGTCATTACAATTTTTAATTATAACATTAATTAATAATAATAAAGTACATGTTCCGGTAATCTGTTCGCAGTTTGAAGTTAGTTGTTGTTTGCTTTTTTGTTTCTTAACTTTTTTATAATTTTTCTTTTCAAATATTTTCAATTTTAAAATTAATATATTGAAAATCATTAATTGTTGCAAAGAATTTTATCAAAAAATGTGATAATATTTAAAATTCCTTCAAAGAATTTTATTATTTAGGAAAATAACTGAATTCTCGCAAAGAATTTTATTACTTTTTAAAAATCCTAATTAAATTCTATTGCAGAATTTCTTTGAATTTTTTTTAATCTAATGGAGTTTCTTTAATAATTTGAATTGACAATTTTAAAGGCAATTGAATTTTATGAAGAAGAATTTTATTAAAAGTGAATTGAAAATAATTCAATTCTTGCGAAGATTTTGACTATTTATAAAAATAGTTGAATTGTTTCAAAGAATTTATTAAAATTTTAGGACATAATTGAAATTCGTGGAAATATTTAAAAATATTTGAATTCATCCGAGGAATTCAATTAAAATTGTTTTGAAAATAATTGAATTTCTGCAAAGGATTTTACAATTTATAAAAATAATTGAATTATTGCGAAGAATTTTACTATTATTTTATAAAAATAATTGAATTTTTTCCTAGGATTTATTAAAATTTTAGAAAAAAATTGAATTTTTTCGAAATGTGTTAAAATTTTTTTAAGAAATTAAATTCTTCCAAGGAATTCAATTAAAATTGTTTTGAAAATCATTGAATTTTCGTAAAGATTTTACTATTTAAAAAAATAATTGAATTGTTTAAAAGGATTTATTAAAATTTTAGAAAATAATTGAATTTTTTCGTAAATTTTTATTAAAATTTTTGAAAATTTGAACAGTAATAATTAATTTTGTACATAATAAGTGAATTTTAAAAATTTTGATTATGAAATTAATTAAAAAATTTATATTTGAAAATAAAAAATTTTGTAATTTGCATAACAATAATAAATTGAATGAATAAATTGCTAATAATAATAAAATATACAATTTATCTAAAGATAATAAAAAACAAAAGTATAAACAAAAGACAAGTTCAGAGTGTGAGGGACAGAAAAAGTGAATAAATGAATGAAAGAACATTCAAATTATTATAGTTAATTTTTAACTGAAATTCATTTTTAAAACAATTTTTATTAGAAAATTCTACGAGAATTAAATTATTTGAATACAAAAGTAAATAATTTATTCAATAATTGAATTTTTATTAAAATTAAATTCATTCAACGTATTTTAATAAAATTTTTGAGAATAATATTGAAATTTTCCGATGAGTTATATTATTTATGAAAATTATTGAATTTCTAAAAAGAATTTTATTATTTTTCACGGAATAAAAATTTTACCTGGAACATAGCGATAAGTTTTTCTAAAATAGCAAAAGTCTTAACTGAAACAACTAAAAATTTGGCTAATCTAGTGAAATTTGTAGCTGTTCAAGGTCAATATTTTTTTCCGTGTTGAAAATAATTGAATTATTAAGAAGAAATTTATAAAAAATTTGCAAATAATTGAATTCCTGTAAAATTTTTATTATTTAAAAAAATAATTAAATCTTTTCGTAAATTTTTATAAAAAAAATTTTTTTAAGTAATTTAATTCATTTAACAATTTTACTTAGATATTAAAAATCATTGAATTGAGGAAAATTTTCAAAAATAATTAAAATTTTGCCAAGAATTTTATTCAAATTTTTGAAAATAATTTGAATTCCGGATGAGAAGAATTTTGTTATTTATGAAGATAATTGAATTTTTGACCAAAACCTTTTTAAATTTTTGAACATGATTAAATTAATTTTTCTATTCAAATTGTATTAAAAAGTAATTGAAATTCTGAGATGAGTTTTATTACTTTGAAAAATAATTGAAATAGAATTCCTGCGAAATTTTTATTATTTATAAAAATAATTAAATGTTTGCGTAGAATTTTATTAAAATGTTTTTTAAATAATTGAATTCTTATGGAAAACTTTATTAAAATAATAGATATTAAAAATCATTAAATTGAGAAAAATTTTTGAAAATAATTGAAATTTTGACGAAAATTTTTTTAAATGTTTGATTGTAATTGAATTTCTGCGAAGAATTTTCTTACTTTTCAAAATAATTGAATTTCTACAATAATTTTTAACTTTTCCAAAATTTATTTTTTTTAGTGTTTTTAACTAAAATTTTTCTAGAATCTATTATTTTTAATAATTAATCATACCTATATTAAAAAATTTAACTAATTTCAGGAGAATTTGAATTATTAAAATTTTTCGAAAATCTAAGTTTTTTAAAATGTTCTACTTAAATTAAAAAAAAATTGAAATTTTACAAAATTTTAATTAAAAACATTTTTATGTTCATAATTTATAAATAATAATTTTATGATAGTTCTTGAAGAATTAAGTATATTATTTAAAAAAAAATTATTGTCAGAAATAAAAAAAATGGAAGGTTTTGTATTAGAATTCGTGACAATTTCATAGTTTATTGAGGCAAACAAAAAAGATATCAGAATTCAGAATTTTCTTTTAAAAATGTAATATTTTCAGTTCTTTTAATAAAAATCTCTAATTTAATAAGTTTTTATTGGAAAATTTTAAAATTCGTTTGAAGAGTCGAGTTATTGAATACTTGCATTTGAGGTAGATGTGTGTATTATGTGCAGTGTATCTGATGATCCATATAATATGTAGCCTCGTCATTAACCTCAGTTCTTTTATTATTAGTACATATTATATTATAGATCATGAGAGAGAGATCTCGATCGTTGTTCCCGATTCCACTAAGCAGTTGTTGCTGTTAATTTCTGCTCTACAAAATATGTTCGTGTCTTAGCATTATTTATGGGACATTTAGTTGAAAGCCGCTTAAACACATCATTATATATGATTCAAAATATGTAGTAGAACAATATTGATCAAAACGCAAATTTATTAAACTGTAATCAATGTCATCAGTGAAGAGTTTATCCGATATTTTACATATTTCATCGCTACTCTTGGCACGATAAAATTATCTCCATCTCATTCATAGATTTTTTTTTTTTTATTTCTGTACAATTTATTTAGTTTATTGATTTTCTCAACTTTATATAAATGCCATTTTATTTATCTCTAAAACTTTTATTTATATTTACTTACACTTATTTATATGTACCTATTTATTTATATTTTAATTCTATTATTTATTATATTTTATTCTTATAATGAAAATTAGGAAATTTGTTTGATATGTTTGATTCTGTTTAATTTCAAGTTTCATAGTCTTACTTAGAATTGGTACTTGATGAGTTTTAGTATTTTTTAGGTGTGTTTGTTTATCATATAGAACAGTTGATTGTGGTACCTTTTTGTCGAAACAAGTTCTAATAAGATGATTTTTAAGCACATTAGATTTAGAAATATGTTCCTCATTGGTAATAATGTTCCTACATTTTTGACTTGCAAATAAGCAAATAAGATTAAAGTAAATGGAAATTTTGCAAATCCGCTTAGTTTGGCTCTAGCATTTTTTTATCGCAAATGTTTTTAAATTACCGCACGACTGATAAAAAAAGAAAGAATCCATTTGATCCATTTGATTTATTTAATGCGAAAGGTCATTCCTCTGCTTCTATTTCTCACTGATTCCTTGTCGATCTCTCTCCTCTCTTCTCGTGAGCCCTTTCTCTCTTAGTACAGCTTCAGTGCATAGGACGAAGGGCGTAAATGGGAGAATGACATATTTCCGGAGTGAGCATGGGTTGCGTGGTATACAAATACACTTTGGACAAGCGCGGTTAAAGCTGCTTTGAATAGAATTGTCTAGAACTGGATGTGGACTATAGAAATATCTCTAGGCTATTTTCTTTGAAGTGAGCACCCTTATTCCATGTGTATAACCAAGCGAAAAAAACTCTAAGAATTGCATCTATTTCCTTTTTTCCTCCAACTAATATTTTTTCCTTTGCTTTCATTTTTCTTAGGTAAAATTCTTCGATACATTTGAATTTCGATTTGTATTATTGTATCGATGGATTGATTAGTTGGAGATTTTATCTTTGGGATATTATTTGATAAAAACTTCCAGCCATGTATTCAACTTATCTTCTAACATGTGAGACTTCCTCTCATACTTCTCCTTTTGCTGTATAGCATTTTTGAATTACTGCAATTGGGTAAGAATTTTAACAAGTTCCATTTGTCACTCTATAGCAGCTGATTGAAGGCAATAATTAAATAATAATTGTTATTTCTGTCATTTCGGAACAATCGAACAATTTGCACTATAAATCCGAAATGATAAAGCTCCACTAAGTTTTAGTTAAGTAGGTTAGAGAAGATGTATATTTAACTGAAATTGAACGTAAAATATTGAGTGAAGTCTTCTTGTTCATGGTAATAGGGAAGGTAGATTAAAAATAGTCAGTGGAGCTTAAGCCAATGCGATTACAAGCAAAAATGCTTCGTTACGTCCGATCCGTACTGCCTCTGTATATGTGCGGTATAGGATCGAGTTTCGTAGCTCACCAGTTTCTTCATCATGCCTTAAAAATTTTTCCCCGATTAACGTGCTCTCGAGAACACTTATTTTCCTCCTTTTCTCCTTTTTCTAATCAACTCTTTCAAGATAAAGAGCACTACATATTCCTTTCAGAAATCAAATTTTTCATGTTCTATTCTTCAGCTTTTAAGCTTTTAAGGAAAAGGAAAGAAAAAGAAATATTATTATAAATTGAAACAAATTTTTGTAATATATTGCGAACGGTAATTATATTGAGTATTGAAGAGATGCAGTGTTCTCGAAATAAATAGACAAGAAGAGAGACGACAGGGCAGGATTTTGGAATCATATGATGACGATAAAGAGCGATGCATTATGGATCACCCAGATATACATGGGCTTTCTTGGTTCGAACGTGAGCAGAACTGCTGATATTGAGAATACTCGTGTCCTCGCATTTTCTCTCTCTTCCTCTTCACTAAAGATTTTCCCATGTACTCATCTTATATATTATTTTTCTCTGTTCCTTTTTTATTCTCTCGTCGTTTGTAACCTTCTGCCTCGAAGATCCTGCGACGACCCTCGTTTACGTATAAATCCAGTTTTCGCTCTTTTCACGCTCTTCCCCTTCGGTTTTACTTATCTTCCGTTTCCTTTTCGACTTCTTCTTCTTCTTCTTCTTCTTCTTCGTTCTTTAGTAAAGATATTGTATCGATTTTCAAAATTCAATGAATACTTTGGATCGTTATTATTCTTTTAGAATTGTTCATTTTCGAAAATAATGTGTTGCAAAGATAAGAAGCATATATACATACATTTTTCGATTAATTATAATGTCAATAATTGTAGGTTGTGCTTTAGGAGGGTGAAGAGTTGATTGTGAAAAATGTGATTGTTATTTAATTCACTTTATAAGTCGGGATTTTATGAAGGGTTTCAGTGTTCGGTTGAGAGGGTGTGAATACTTGTAGGGAAGGTAGTTGAGGTAACGGTTTGTAACACTTGTTGCTGTGGGTGTTATATATTGGAGTTCCACTTTAGCCTGGCCAATATAAACCCAAGAAGACTTGAACATTTCTCAACTACTCTTTAATGATCTCTATACGAAATTTCATGCAAATATCACTTAATATTTCCATTTTCGTCATTGGATATCCATTTTCAACAAACATTTTGAATTATGCTCAAACTAAAGATCCAACTCTTCAATTCTTTAATACATATTTCACAACTTTTTTTTAATTAAGGATATTAAATTTTTCTAAGGATATCAAATTGTTGCAATGCTAAATTATTCTTGCAGATAAAGAAATGTATTGATGTAGAGAATATTGTATCTTTTTTCCATACGAAATTGAAGAGAAAATTTCTATGTTTAGTGGTATAATGTCTATGTTTCTGGTATTGGATGCTAAAAGTTGAAACGGTTGGAACTAAAAGGTGGAATATAAGACAATGAATCGATCACTGATAATATGTGTAGTGAAGATATAACAACGAACGCAGAACGCACGAAGGTGTACTCGCTTTTCCTCTACTATATGGTGAAAAGAGGGGGGTCTTGGTGAATTGGAGGCCATTAAATTAATTGGGAGGGAAACAAGCATTCGCGACGACGGTATTCCTGTAATTTGCAGTAGGTATCGGATCGATGACAACCCCAGCACCTCGCATTAACTGCAAGATGTCACGCGAAGTGCCGCAGCTGGTCTTCGTAAATTAATCAAGTCCTATTCCTCTATTGTAACTGCCTCAGCGAAGATTAACGAGTAATGCAGGCGTCGCTTTCATTGCTTTGAATTTCACATGTTCCACGAATATACTTATAGTTGTATGAAAGCTAACCTGCTTTAGGCACGCGTCTTCTCTTCCGTATGCGTAAAGTAATGTAATAAACCGCAATGCCATATACGAGGTGTCGCTTTCGGAACCATAATTTCTCCATTCATCAATTTTTTTGTTAGAAGATAAGAACATTTGTTTTAAAAACCTATATCTTATTGTTGTGAGTAACGAATGTTTCAATGTCGCGAACTTTGCTATTTTTTACAGAAAATTTTATGATACACTGTTTTGTGAGTTTAAGACAATTGGGTTATATTCAGTTTCTCCATTTGCTAGAATTTAATTTTAATTTTAATTTCAATATGTTTCCCACAGGGGCAATTTTTTGGGTACAGATTTCAGCCACACCGTGTAGATCTACCTATAGGTCGTTGTCACTAGAAATGAAGGTCTCTGCGTTTCGCGACTGCTTTAATTCCTGGTAATTCTGTCTAATTCTATCTTTCATCCAGACATTCGTTTTACTCCATAGTTTTCGAAAATATATTCTTCAACCGCAAAATATAATTGTCAACGAAACTGTCCAGTTTAGTAACTTTTACATTTTCGCGCAATTTTATGAATCACACTTTTTTCTTTTTTTTTCACTTGAGTACTCTTCGTTTACATCAAGTGCACAGGTCAGGGAAATGAGGGAGAAGTCTGGAATTACAGTAGCAACTATCAATTCTTATAAATTATTGAATTTCAAGGTGTTTGAAGTTTGATATTTTTCAAAATCATAATAATAGTGATTAAATGTTTATTTAAAAAATACAATTGACAATGTTTCGAATAATTTTACAATTAAAGATATTTAAAAATAAATGTATTTAAAACCATAAATTTTGAGTATTTAATAATTTTTAGAGTGAATCAGAATATTCTTTAGGGTACTGGATAAAGAGTTAAAATTTTGTCTGCAGACAAAATCAGGGAAAGGCAGGAAAAACAAGATTAAATTTTTGTGGCAAGCCTGACGTTTTTTGTCTAAATTTGATATCCTTAGAGAAGAATGCAGAGGCATTCTTCATTAGAAACTGGAAAATTTTAGTAGCGAATAATAATAGTCTAAGAGCTGGCTACATAAAAATGCATGTTATAAGGTACATGAAAAATTAATATTTAGATAGGTTCCATTTGAGTCCCTGAGTACCGAATGCGAAGTCTGCCTGCGCGTTCTGGAAGATTAAGCCCGCGAATTGACGGTCGAAAATGATAAATTTGATAAGGAAAACATGTGATAAAGGTCATGGATAAAAGTTATAAAATTTAAAAGTATTTATCACCAGTAAGCTTATAAAATTTTGGCAGACAATTTTTTGGACGACAAAGTATTGGCAGACAGTGTCAAAGTTGCGTAATCCGTAGTGAAAAAAAGATCATAAGAGTCATGGCTAAAAATTAATGGAAATAGTTAATGAACTCTTATGGAAGCTATATGTCAAGTGGCAGACAAAAATTCGGATGATAACATCGAGGCAGACAACGATAAAAAGCGCGGTTCCCATGCGATTTCGCTGATTTCGCGCTATTTGCACTAAATAGTTAATTTTTGAAAAATGTGAAATTTTTTTGGGCTACATTAATTTTTAAACATAATTTAATGATTTTATAAACTTTTGAATGAATATGATTTATTTTAAATTAAATTTTTTATAAAAATAAAAAAAATAAAAATTGAAAATGTGATTTTTGTATAGAATTATTAATTTTTTTAATAAATAGATAATAGATTGAAACTTCTGAGAAAAATGTATCCTAATTTAAAAAAAGAAAGAGCAAAATCGGTCAGTTGGTTTAAAAGTTAGAGCAACTTTTCAGAATTTGAAAAGTTGGTATCAATTCTGGCGTGAGCGATTGCTGCCGCGTGTCGCTGGATTCCCCCACTCTGCCCACCTAAGGAAGGTGAAATCTCGCACTCACTTTTACCTCTATTTTAAACAACTAAATAGTGCAGTATGGATTCCATAATTTTTTTGGTAATAGTGTTGTTAAGAATCTTTATATTTGTATAAAAAAAATTGTAAAATGTTAATAAATAAAATGTCACGATTAGAAATATTTAAAAAAAATTATTTCCCCCCCCCTTGGAGTTAGGTGCAATTTTTTTCTTTTAAAATTTCAAAAAAATATGTTTAATTAAATTACTTTTTTTCCCGATATTATGAAACAAAAATTGGCTGAGATACGCTTAATTGTTTATAGTGGGAAATATTACCTCTTTTCTGCAACTATTTTTATGCAAATAAACAAGAAAAATCATTTAGTGTGTATATGTAAAGGATAGATCTCATCTTCGCAAGTGAAACGATATTTTGAAAAATGTGATTTTTTGAGTTTCCTTCATTTTTCATACATAAAAAGAAACATTGTTTTTAGTAAACAAATGGATTTATTTAAAAACTATTTATCCCATTGGGCTCAAATTTGATACACTCTTTAAAGGTATCAAGGGCAATACTTTCTGTCAGTTTAAAAGTCATCTCATTAAAATTAAACAAATTATTAAACAATTAAGAAATTGCAATTTTTATCTGTTTAAATTAATCAATCCAATCAAGAAGAGTCTGAAGGTACAAATCTTTATACATACACTGACAATTTTATTTATTAAAAGTATGAGTTATTAATTGTTTTCATTTTTCAGCTGACATAAATGAAATCGAATCTGAGGATGATATCGAGTGCGACAGTGAAGAAGATGTGGAGGAAATTGAATCAGATGTAAATAATGAAGCATAAGATTCTATTTTATACAATTAAAAAATTTATGCTATTAATTGATAAGTTCATATTATCAGGAAAGTATAATATAAAACTTATAATTTAAGGTTAAGTGTGCATAATTATATTATTATTACAGTCTTTCGTAGAAAATTTATTATAAACATTGAGGTAAATATTATTTGGCGAAATAAAAATTAGTATTTAATAATTAAGTAAATTAATTTAGTAAATTTACTTCAAAAAGTTAACATTGTATGTATAAATTTACCGAATACAAAACACTATTGTAGAGTGAAATTAATAAATCACATATGACACTCCTTATATTCTCAAAATCACTATTAACTGTATTTCTTAATTGTTTAATAATTTGTTTAATTTTAATGAGATAGAGCTTAAAAAGACATATAAAATGATAGGTCGCAAAAAATTTTCAATTATTTGTTCATGAGAAAATTAATTTAAACAGATAAAAATTGCAATTTCTTAATTGTTTAATAATTTGTTTAATTTTAATGAGATGACTTTTAAACTGACAGAAAGTATTGCCCTTGATACCTTTAAAGAGTGTATCAAATTTGAGCCCAATGGGATAAATAGTTTTTAAATAAATCCATTTGTTTACTAAAAACAATGTTTCTTTTTATGTATGAAAAATGAAGGAAACTCAAAAAATCACATTTTTCAAAATATCGTTTCACTTGCGAAGATGAGATCTATCCTTTACATATACACACTAAATGATTTTTCTTGTTTATTTGCATAAAAATAGTTGCAGAAAAGAGGTAATATTTCCCACTATAAACAATTAAGCGTATCTCAGCCAATTTTTGTTTCATAATATCGGGAAAAAAAGTAATTTAATTAAACATATTTTTTTGAAATTTTAAAAGAAAAAAATTGCACCTAACTCCAAGGGGGGGGGAAATAATTTTTTTTAAATATTTCTAATCGTGACATTTTATTTATTAACATTTTACAATTTTTTTTATACAAATATAAAGATTCTTAACAACACTATTACCAAAAAAATTATGGAATCCATACTGCACTATTTAGTTGTTTAAAATAGAGGTAAAAGTGAGTGCGAGATTTTACCTTCCTTAGGTGGGCAGAGTGGGGGAATCCAGCGACACGCGGCAGCAATCGCTCACGCCAGAATTGATACCAACTTTTCAAATTCTGAAAAGTTGCTCTAACTTTTAAACCAACTGACCGATTTTGCTCTTTCTTTTTTTAAATTAGGATACATTTTTCTCAGAAGTTTCAATCTATTATCTATTTATTAAAAAAATTAATAATTCTATACAAAAATCACATTTTCAATTTTTATTTTTTTTATTTTTATAAAAAATTTAATTTAAAATAAATCATATTCATTCAAAAGTTTATAAAATCATTAAATTATGTTTAAAAATTAATGTAGCCCAAAAAAATTTCACATTTTTCAAAAATTAACTATTTAGTGCAAATAGCGCGAAATCAGCGAAATCGCATGGGAACCGCGCTTTTTATCGTTGTCTGCCTCGATGTTATCATCCGAATTTTTGTCTGCCACTTGACATATAGCTTCCATAAGAGTTCATTAACTATTTCCATTAATTTTTAGCCATGACTCTTATGATCTTTTTTTCACTACGGATTACGCAACTTTGACACTGTCTGCCAATACTTTGTCGTCCAAAAAATTGTCTGCCAAAATTTTATAAGCTTACTGGTGATAAATACTTTTAAATTTTATAACTTTTATCCATGACCTTTATCACATGTTTTCCTTATCAAATTTATCATTTTCGACCGTCAATTCGCGGGCTTAATCTTCCAGAACGCGCAGGCAGACTTCGCATTCGGTACTCAGGGACTCAAATGGAACCTATCTAAATATTAATTTTTCATGTACCTTATAACATGCATTTTTATGTAGCTAGCTCTCCGTCTATAACTACATTACCCGATTTGATGTTAGTAACCTTGATGCAAAAAATTCTGTTTGAAGCTCGCGTAATGTAATTTCCGTTGAAGATCAATCATTTATTGAAATCGATAAGATTAATCAGAAGGACACAAAAGATTATACTTGATACTATTCTCTAAGATATCTTTACTTGAATGATAAAAAGGCACTCGACGATGAAAATTCAATGCAAACAGTGAATTTTATTAAAATTAAACAAAATTTATTAATTATATTTAAAAGTTATGTGGATAGCAAAGATTTTTTAAAGCACAAGTATATTTAATAGTTAGATTCATAATTCGTATATGTGACTGGGTTTGAAAAAAGGGACCTACTTACCAAAAAATCGATTTTTTTTATGATGGTTTCTTATAGTTTAAGGTCCTAGAAATACAATGGAATCAGTCCCGATTGTTAAAAAAATTTTTTTGGAATTGTTTAAACAAATTTAAAAAAAAAATTTTTTTATGAAAGTATAAGTAATTTTAAGACAAAAATTACTCTTGGTTGTCTAAGTGTCAAGAATATTTCCCCTAAATCTTAAATTGAATGCCTAAACCATTTACAAAAAATTCGACTTAATTCCTCGAAGATGATCCCCATAAGTATACCCGTCATCGGCAACCTGGTTGTTTAAGTAAAAAAATAACTATGGATTATTGTAGAGTTAAGAATTATTCAGATTATTGTATCAGTTCTGAACTTGCATAAAAAGTTTCAGACTTCTAGGACATCCGGAAGTCTTTTAAATTAATTTTGAAAATTCCATAATTTGACTTTTCCAAAGTAAACTGTTTATAACAATTACAGGGTTGTTTGAACAATTATTTAACCATGAAAATCGGATTCAGCATAAAAAATTACATAAAGAACACTCATCATGTTAATTTAAAATGTAAAATGTTTCAAGAAATCTAATTTATTTAGATTTTCTTAGACCCGGTCACATATGGCTACTTTTACTTGAAAAAACGAAAATCAAGAGAATAAATTCTCGGGAAGAAATGTCTGGAATATATGTAAAGATTTTTGCAACTATCGCGTAAAGAACAATGGAAATGTACTGCATATGTAAGAACACGTTATTTATAAGGTGTCTTATCGGTTGGATTGGCTGTAGTTAAAAGTTTTGGTTACTTTGAGTGATAAGAGTCTTCACTTATATTAACTAACGACGACCCTGAGCGTAATATCGTTGGCAATAATTACGTTAATTACCTTAATAATCAATACTATAAGTAATTTTAAAGTCGCATTTTTTTAGGAAACATAAATATATATACATATACAACTTATTATGGAAAAACTGTGACACACTTTTGATTCATTTTTTGTTATATTGTTAAGCATTGATAATGTTACTGTGGAAAATATTGTTAATAACAAAAAAAGTGATCTTAGTTAAAAAAAAACAAATGAGGTCGAATTCCGTAATGAAAGCATGTTTTCCTGACACTTGACGTGATGACAACGTTGTTAATGAATAAAGAATTTGCAAGGGTGCAAAACAATGGAAGTCAGTCAGGGGTAAAAATTAAATTCTTTAAAAAGTATCTCGTCAGCCTAACGAGCTCCTTTTTTCAAAGATGGTAATCGACCAAAACAGTACAAGGAAATTATAATTCGATATTATAACGGCTCTCCTGATTAATTAGTTAACCGTTGAATGAATTAGTCCCGACAGCAGATTTCTTGCCAGCCGATCGATCCTTTTTAATTCTCGCCGTATATTAAGGAAATCTCGATATCCGGAGTTGGGCAAAAAATAAGAGATCAACCGAAAGAGACGCTATCCTTTTTCAACAAGTTTTATTCAAAGATTTTGTATTAACGAAATTAAAAATCATAATAATGCCTGTTTTTGTGTATATTTGTGTAAAATTAGTGTAAAATTAGAATTTTTGAATTGTTAGTAAAAAGACTTACGTAAGATGCAAAAAAGGCGGAAGTGGAATTTGCAATGAAAAATCATTTACTTTGCAAAGCCGAGGCCATACTCTTATCATTATAACACCATGTTGCATGCAATAGATAGCGAGAAAATATTATTTATAGTTTCTTTCAGAATCTTAAAATATTTTATGCTTAAAAATTGAATTAAAAATTTAGTTCTACTTTTGAAAAAGTCACCAACGAAATTTAGAATAATTTAAAATTGTCGCAATTTTACCATTTTATAAATGAGAAAACAGATTTTTATTGAGGTAGTTGTATCAAAGATCAGTGTAAATTTGTTTTAAAGAAGGGGCATTGTTCCCGAAAGGTTGAACAAGTCATTAATCGGTCAAGTGGATATAATGACGTGTAATCAGCGGGTCAACTTTTAATGTGACGTCGTTTTTACTACATACAAAAATATTAAGATTGGCAAATTTTACCATAATAATTTACTATAGTAATTTTAAGTAGAAAATATACATTTATTCGCTTCAACGAAATTATTTTTAAAACCTATCTTAAATTATCAAGTTCTAATAAATAGGATTCGAATTATACATAATGAGTGCCATAATAATGTGCCCAAATGTAAAAATAGTAGCACAGTAATGAACTTATTTTGTTTTCTTTAGTGTTCAATTTTCCTTAATTTATTGTAAGGTAAATTTTGAGAATTGATATCAATCATATATTTAAAGACATTTGACGGAGCTTATCAGTCTTTAAACTTCTTGGTATAATTTAAACCGAATGTCCCATAAAAACACACTTTTCTGCAGATAAATATAATGCATCTGAAGAAATAATGAAGGAAAATAAATAATTGTAATAGAACTGAGAAAAAGAAATAAATTTATAATAAGCAGAATAAATAAAAGAGAAAGAAATATTTGAGAGCGAGAAAAATAAGAGTGAACCCAACCCTTATCCAAACTGATCCACCTGTTGAATTACGAACGAAACAAGAGAATTCTTCCCTTAAACTCACCTGTCAAGTACTTGAAAAGCTTTCTTTCCGTACTATCCTCTTGTTTCTAGAGAAATTCAAATTTGTCACTTCATTTTATTATTCAAAAAATATAAAGTTGATAAAGAAAAGGATGATGTAATGTAAAAATAATTGTGATGGTCAGTAAATAAATCCATGGTAACCGGACATAATTTACATTTAACGATTTTTTTCTCTATCTTTACTTCGTATTAAAAAAAAAAAATAAATAAAAATATTGTGCCGCTGAATTATTTAGATAGACAACGTTCAATTAATCACAAACATATTATACTCTTATGAAAAAATAAGTAAAACTCAATTGTCTCAATTGTGTGGGCGATAAAATAAAAGTAAGAGAAAAAAATTGTGGGGAGAGTTTTATTTGTGTTTAAAAATAAACCTTTAGTGTTAGGGGTCTCTTAATTATATGTCCTCGATAAGAATTAATTGATCGCCCGAAGGTGGACTTTTAAATCTAACAAATAATTAAACAATTCTATTAAAATAGTTTTGGTACGAGAATATACCTTAATTTTGATAGTATTATTTTCGGTTAGTTTTCAAAGTTTGAAATTTTCTTTTTTTTAAATGTCGTTTTTCCAGAGTGAAAACGTGGAACGAGATAGTTGATATAAGATAACTGGTAGGATATTGAGGTATTGGAAATACGAGGAGAAGTTGAAGAAAAGTGAGATAAGAATTGAGAGATAGTTTAAGAAGACAGAGGGAACTTTACACTGCGAGAGAATAACGAAAACCATTTGGGAAGGGGAAATCTAATTGGGATCAATTGCGACTCCGCCGGGGTCAATTCACTCCAAGCTTGCCAACCCACCACCACACAATGACTCTTATGCACTTACGTATTCATGCATACACTTACGGTACGTGCGATTCCACACGATATGTAATTCGGTGACCTTCTGTACTGCGTTAACAGTGTGACGCCACGTGGACTGCATAGAAGATCAGAAATTAAAGATCAATTGGAAATTGGCACCCCAGTCTCTCCTTCATGAAAATTTATACGCCCCAATCTCTTTTATTTTCGACCAAATAAAATGGATCACGATAGATAAAAAACGGGAATCTGTTAGCAAATGCATAGAATAATTTTTCTTTGATTGTATAGAATATATTCTTTTTATGTTTCTTTTATATAAGGTTCATCTTTTCTCTTTAAAGTCTGCAAATTTTAAAGGGGCATTCCGCAGGCAACATTTTTTTTGTTCGGAACCATTTTTTCGAATTCTGTATGGAAAGTAAGAAGACACGTATTTTTATCGATTTTCTTTTTTCCTAAAATATTAGTGATTAAATACAAAAAAAAATTTTTGAAAATCGATCACTTCAGTTTTGAAAAAAGTCCATTTTTTCGATTTCACTTTTCGAAAATTTCCATTTTTTTTAGATAATTTAGTTGCAAATACGAAATTTTTTTGTAGAAAATCTAAAAAAAAATTTACAAAAAATTGAATAAATTTTATGTCCTAGACTTCTAGAGAAGTTGAATTTTTAACTCTGCTTTTTTCAAAACCAAATCTTATTTTTCGTTTTTTTTTTTACAAAAACTACCTCTTTTTTCATCTTATTATTATTTTTGTTACAAAAATTGAGATTTTTTGCAATAAAATAAAAAAAAATTGAAAGAGAAACAATAATATATATATATATATATATATATATATATATATAATATTAAAATTAAATTATTAATATTAAATATTATATAATATTTTATATATATATATATATATATATATATATATATATATATATATATATATATATATATATATATATATATATACTTTCGAGAAAACTGCTTTTTCCAGAGAAATTTGAACAAAAAGTTTAACTCTTTTATCAAAAACAAATCTTATTTTTCAATTTTTTTTATAAAAAGCTACGTTTTTTCATTTTATTATCATTTTTAATAGAAAATTGAAATTTTTTGCAACAAAAAAACTTTTTAAACACATTTTTATTTCTTTGAAAACCCGTTGTTCTATTTTTTAATGTTTACATAATTTATTGGAAAAAATTTCAGCTTTTCTGTCAAAATGATAAAGAAAACTATAAAAAAAAATTTTTTTTAAATTGAAAAATAACATTTGTTTTTAAAAAAATAAGGGTTTGAAAAATTTTAAAAAATTCTCTACACTGAGAAAACTGGAGTATTGGACTAAACATCTGGAGGGACAAATCGTTGATATTTGAGAGTTATAGCTATTGGATAACAATCTAAATGTTCAAATACACCATTGACAGATATTCGTGCCATTTCTCTTGGAGGGAAAATGAGTTTATAACAGAGGGACAAATTAACCATCTTGAGAAATCCCTTCCTTATCCGGCGCGAAATGAATAAATATGGCAACCTAACCTCTAAATTAAATACATAAAATGTCAGAAAAATAATTTCGCGCGCATCAGATCGTACACATTTTCTGCGCAACTTTTAACCCTCAGATATAATGGGAGAGAACATACAAGTAGATTTCCATTATCAATTCAAAATTTATTTTAGAAGGACTATTTAACTCTCTTCATAAGCAAAGGAAACATACACTTTTTGAACCTCCGAATTTGACACTCCAGTTTTCTCAGTGTAAATCTAAATTAAGGGGAGGGTATAGTTAATTCTGTGAAAAAATGGCATGTTTTTGTGATTTTTTTTTTTTTTTTGGCGCTCTGGTTAGAGCCAGTGTATTGGACAAATTTTACATTTATAGTACATCATTTAAAGATAATTTAGTCAAAATTTGAAAGCTATATGATGAGAAGGAACTGATTGGCACGCGATTTCCGAAGACGCCTTAAAAAAACCATTTTGCGGTGTTCACTGTAAGTCGAAGCTGGATCATCCGTCAGTTTTGCTCGGATCTGCTTCAAATTTTCACACAATACTCTTGAAATATTGTAGATTAAAATAAAAAAATGAAAAAAAACTAAAATACTAAAAAAATGTTAAAAAATCGTCCACCAAAATTTTTAGTAAAAATTGTAGTTAGGAATCAGTAAAATTTCATTTATTGTTAGTACTATAACAATTAATCATGCTTAGCTAATAAAAAAAAATTAAAGTTGTCTTTGAAAATTACCAACAAAATTTTATTATTTGTTAAGTTATTAAATTTGAATTAGTAAATTCAATTAATTTTATACTAATAAATAGTAATTGAAGGGCTACATAAAATAAGGGGACGAACGCGAGGCTTGGAAGGGATACTACCAGTCGGGTAGCAGTGACAAGCCTTGAGCCGCTCGCTGCTACCTGACTGATATTATCCCTTTCAACCACGCGCTCGTCCCCTTATTTTATGTAGCCCTTCAATTTCTACTAAGTTACTAATAGATTTTACTAATTCAAAAGCAAAAAGTCGGTCACTAATTTAAATTAGTAAATATTTTTACTAATTGAATTTTAGAGAGTACGAAAGCACAGTTGTGCTGCAAATATTGTCTCAGTTTGATATCTGCAGAAAAACTGACAGAGTTCCTTATTTGCAAAAAATATGCAACATATTTGTTGAATTTTTCTACAAGAATTTATTCGTTCATTGGGATTAACTAAAATTGATAATATTAGTTGAATATTGAGAGAGAAAGCTTCGAAATATTTTTTTAATTTTTGACTCATTGTTCGCTGTGATCACATTTTAGTACTATAATTAAAAAAGTAATTTCTCCTTAAGTACGTTATTCAAATGCTTTATTGTTCTGTAATAACTTTTGGAATATTACTTAAGTACCAAAGTAATTAATGGAAATTAGTCATTTTAGACGTTTCGTTGATTGCGGCAGTAAATTTAGAGAATCAACAGAAAAATGTGATAGTACACTCGAAAAAGATAAAGGATATGCGCTGTCACGTTTTTCTAGCAGATATTTGTACTGAGAAAAATAAATTACGCCATTTATAATCCAGATTATAGATGACATTAAATGGATTGTAAATAGTACAATTCATTTCTCTACCATAGTGTACAATAATAATTTGTTCACAGTGGGTTATTCTTTTTCTCCGGAAAATACGATTTTTACACCGAAGAAGAAAGCCGAAAAAAGAAAATATATAGGTTTCTTTTCGGTATATTTGATTTTTAAATTCTTTAATGGTGCAAGTACTACTCGGCTGATAATTTTGCGGTCGGAAATGGAAAAGAAGTTTTTGGTGTAGGGTTTTTCGATAAATTCGAGTTATATGGCGAAAAGAAAACGCGGGGTGGATTGTGAGGAGTATGCTGTTATGAATGCACCAAAGGGTAATGGCGTGCCACTAATAGTTGAACGAGTTGTTCTTTCTCTCTCAAAACTACTTTCAGGCTTTTCTTTCAACTCTTTCCCTCGACCTCTGCCTTTCCTTCGGTCGATTCTTCTTACTCCTGCTGGCAACTCGACGGAGTTTAAGATGCACGGTTATGCTTCCTTTATTTTAAATTACGACCGGGACGTTTATGGCCAACGAAAGGAGCATCGTCGAGGAAAAAAGAGTTGAATCGTCTCATCGAACAGTGTGAGGTACTTTCAACAGTGTATCGCTTTTCTTCAATAGTCGCAATGTTTATCGGGAATTTTTAAAATTTTTTCCAAATATTCATTAAGTATAATCTGTTTTTTCTTCTGGAGAACACAATTTATTATTCTTAAAATTGCTAATTTTATTTAAGTAAGGAACAGGTTAGTTGTTGTTAGTTTCTAAATAAATTTCAATTCAAGAGGATGAAATAAATTTGAAATTCTTTTTATTGAAGAATCAGTAAATTCTAGTGTTGAAAATTTTCAAGTTTTCTGCTTCATGGGAAAGTGTGAGGGGAAGTTTGAGTAAAAGAATAAGTGTAAGGAGTTGAAAATGTAATTTTGTAAGAACTTAAACAAAGTCGACATATTAGGGGATGGCGCTTGGTGCGCTTGAGCGTCAAGTGGTGGAGGTTTAAGGTTAGCCGCCACCGCGACGCCAGGCGCCGCCAGACTTTGGGTTTCAGATTAATGGATCATTTTTCTTTTCTTGACTCGACTCGACTCGACTCGACTTCGACTCTACTCTACTCTTCGTTACCTTCCGAGATTCTCTCACTGCACCTTCAAACTTCCACCTTGCGACAGCAACTCAACCTCTTTTCCCCTTATACTACAAGTTTCCAACTATGTCGTTAGGATGTACGTCTAAATTTTCCCGGATCGTAATTCGAGCGTAAAACGCTACTAGTTTCCAGTATTAATAGAAGTCAATTCTCTCTCTCTCATTGAAACAAGTAGTTAATTAATTATTTCGTCTTGAAATACTCTTTTGAAAAATTAAGCATTAGTATTTTCATTAATTTTATCGTCATTTTTGGCTGCGCTTCTGAAAAGTCATCAAATGGATAAACGGTTTTCTTATCTTATCTGATAGAAATTTACATAATAAAATTGCTAAAGTCAGTTTTGCAACTTTTCTCAAGTACATAAGTATATGGTCGATCCATTTTTCGGTTCGAGGTACATTTTTGGCTGGATGTGTGTTGGGGGTGGCGCTTCTTGAGCGTGATAAAATATTGGCGGCTATTCGAAAGTCGAAGTGGCTTGCAAATCGGAGATTTTTCCCGCTTCCTTCGGGAACATTTCTTCGTGTTTCAGGATTTCCAGTCTCTTTGCCAGAGACGCTTTTGCTGACAGAAATATGGAAATGGAATATACGAATTTTGTCGTCAAGTACCGCCCCCCAACTTTTTCAAATATAACTATGGAAATTTAAAGTCAATGGGTTAAACCGCGAGATTTAACATAATATTTAACATGGAATTGGGCGTGAGTATTAAAATAAAAATCGAAATTCAGTGTTTTTCAGTTTCATTCAAAATCTACTATATGAACAAATAAATATTAAAAAAAAAAAGTTGCGAGTCTAGCAGCTTTTGTTCTTTATCGTCGTAAAAGCGGAAGTTAACGTACAATCTGCTCGAGAAAAGAAGTACGTTACTCTAAAGCTCTCTGATAAACTGGGATTATATGAGTTGTAAAGTAACTGACGAAATCAACGTTCATTGCCAAATAGCGTTTCAGTCATTGAGATGAAAAATAAAAAGATCTCGAAAAAGATCTGATTAAAAGATCTTGAATTCAAACGTTCGTTTGTTTAAATAGAATTAAATGGATTATTTTTACTAATTATAGATTAAATTACTAGGAATAATTGTAAACTTTTATAAACTGGGTAATTTAGAGTATTTATTATTTTGTATTAAAAATTATTCGAACTTTACTCAAGTCTTTTTTCAAAGCAGACATTCCACATTGAATAGAAGAGCATTTCAATTGTCAATAATTTTTCTGGAAAGCGTTAAAAAAACTTCCTGTTGTACAAGTTGTTTTATGTTATTTATTTTCAATGTTATGTATTTGTACATAGGGCGTTCCAGATAACATTTTACTGGACTTTATTTCACACTTATCCACACATTTCTAAAGAGTTCACTAACTCCCATTTTTCTCTTTGCTCCACATATTTTTGGATTCTGCTAAAAGTCAATGGAAACAAAATAGACGAAATAACAATAATTTCTCTGTGCAATTATTTTAAATCCATAGGAAATAGGTATTACCTACTAATGTAGTAACAGGACATTAATTTTTATCTATATAAATTTACCTTTTAAACGACTTTTTTTGTGTCATTATATTGACACAAAAAAATAATGGATTAAAAAGACTTTGCTTAAAGTCAATTATTCGAGACCTGCGTGTAAATAAAAAGAAAAAATTGATTTCTATACACTGTGAGGTATTTGAAAATACTGTTATAGGAGACTATGCAATTATTATGCTAATACAATGAAATAAAATTCAACCACTCTGCAAGTTTATGTTGAATATGAATATTAGAAATATATGTATGTATCACGTTGGATTATTATTATTATTAAATGGAATCTCAAGGCTGTGGGTCCAATCGATATTTATCAAATTGAATTGCGAGGGTGTAACAGTAGCAGAGATGGGTTACTTCTGGACCAAAGTTGAATTGAGTAGTCTCGTTCCCATGCTAATATACTTCCCTTTCGTCCTCAACCCTCTTTTTCTGGTTCCAGGACTCATGGTTAACCATCCCTTATCCCCTCGCAGATGACCCTTTTCCTATTTCTTTTTCTCATTTCTTACATTCCTTATCTTGACGATCTGCGAGGCGATTTCTTTTTTACTGTCCTCCTTTTTCTCTCTCTCTCTCTCTCTTCAACGTCCAGATAATAAATTGAAATTATTTTTCCGACTACGCTTTTTAGAAGTAATTTTTTAAAATACGACATAAACCACCGGTATATTAATTTTTTTCTTCCTTTTTGTTTCAGGTAAGTTCGAGTGACAAAAATTTCTAGTCTCGCACAGATTGTAAGTATAGGAAATACATCTAAGAATAATTATTTTATGAGTGCATTGAGGTAACGTAAGAATATTCTCTTTATTGCTTAATTAGAAATGTAGATTCAATAAGTGATAACAAATTATAAAACGAAAAAAAGTTATAAAAATATGAATAGAGAAGAAAAAAACTTTAATTGATTTGTCAAGTTTGGTGTATAAAATAGAATTGCTAATGATAAGTACAATAAAAGATGTTTCTAAAGTTGAATTAATTAATCGACGTGTAGAAAAGTAACCCTTGGGCATTTTTGAGAACCCTTTTTTTGTTCGCATTAGAGTATAGCCATTAGCGGTCGAACAGGGTGTAAAGTAATTGTGTTTTGCACCGACACATACAGACATTCTTGGAGAACACGCTTAATTGTCAGAGAACAATCAGAATAGCGAATTAATAGCCTCTGGAGGCACTGAGGTGTCCAACCCCTTATGTAGATATCTAAGGTTCAACGAGTGATGAAGGGAACATTTTTTATTCTTTCCTTCCTTTTTTTCTCCCATCGACCAAGTGGAAAAAATCCTTTCAATGGACTTTGCTTGGGCACCGGAACAACTTGCCAACTGGAAAAATGAAGGCATTCAAAGTTATTAATTAATAGTCCATCATCAATTCCTCAGCTTTCATAAGCAGGTACCATTCTTAGAAAATTTTCTATCCCTTCCGGATTGCCACGAGTTTTCCCCTAATTGTCACATTCAAAATATGGTTAAATAAAGATATTTTCCTTTTTTTCATTTTTAAATAAATATTTAATCATTATTATTTTTCCATAGGAATTGAGATTTTCAAAAAATTCAAATTCAAACCTTCTTAAGAAATGCAATAATAATAAGTTATAATAATTAAAAATGACCAAAAGTGATAAAATAATTATTTTATAATAAGATTATAATAATTATTTTATATAAGAATATTTTTACTGTACACTGAGAAAACTGGAGAGTCAAATTCAGAGGTTCAAAAAGTGTATGTTTCCTTTGCTTATGAAGAGAGTTAAATAGTCCTTCTAAAATAAATTTTGAATTGATAATGGAAATCTACTTGTATATTCTCTCCCATTATATCTGAGGGTTAAAAGTTGCGCAGAAAATGTGTACGATTTGATGCGCGCGAAATTATTTTTCTGACATTTTATGTATTTAATTTTGGGGGTTAGGTTGCCATATTTATTCATTTCGCGCCGGATAAGGAAGGGATTTCTCAAGATGGTTAATTTGTCCCTCTGTTATAAACTCATTTTCCCTCCAAGAGAAATGGCACGAATATCTGTCAATGGTGTATTTGAACATTTAGATTGTTATCCAATAGCTAACTCTCAAATATCAACGATTTGTCCCTCCAGATGTTTAGTCCAATACTCCAGTTTTCTCAGTGTAACATCTTTAAAATTTTTTTCATCATTTCAATTAAATATTGAATTCTTTTGACGAATTTCAATAAGATTTTTAAGAATAATTACATTTTTCGAGGAATTCGATTAAAATCGTAGGTATTAAAAATAATTAAAATTTTGAGATAAGTTTTATTATTTATGAAAATAATTGAATTTTTTTTAAAAATTTTTTTTAAAATTTATAAATTAATAACTGAATTCTTTTCAAGTTTTTATTATTTATGAAAAGAATTAAATGTTTGGGTAGAATTTTATTAAAACTTTTTTTAAACAATTGAATTCTTTTGGAAAACTTTATTAAAGTACATAATTATAGTAGCTATTGAGAATTATTAACTTGAGAAAAATTTTGGAAAATAATTGAAATTTTGACAAGAATTTTATGAAAATTTTTGAAAATAATTTACATTTTGACGAAAATTATTGAACATCATTTTATTTTTGAAAATCATTGAATTTCTACAATCATTTGTAATTTCTTCAAAATTCAATTTTTTTTGGTGTTTTAAACACCAAAAATGTTTAATTTCTACTCTCTAAATCTGAATTAGCGAAATTTCACTAATTTCCCAGCGATAAGTATATCACTGATTCAATTAGCGTATATACGCTGTTAATTAGTGAAATTTCACTGATTAATTAGCGTATATACGCTAATTGAATCAGTGATATACTTATCGCTGGGAAATTAGTGGAATTTCTCTAATTCAGATTTAGAGAGTAAGTACTTTTATGATAGTTGTTCAAGAATTAAATTATTTGGAAAGAAATTATTGTCAGAAATGGAAAAAATTGAAGGTTTTGTATTAGAATTCGTATGGATAGTAATTTCATAGTTTATGAAGCAAACAAGAAAGCACCAAAATTCAAAATTTTCTTATAAATTCTAATTAAAGAAAATTTTTATAAATTTTAGGAAATTTAATTACTTAGTATCTTTCTACTAATTTTGTTTTAAAGAGCAATTAAAAATTCTATAGAGTAATAGTAAAATTAAAGTTGAGTATATTCTTTATATAAATAAATGCAAGCTTTCTTCAGTGTAAATGAAATATATAAATTTGTCGTTCGATTTGATTCGATACAAAATAAGCTGAGAGAATCCGTGGAAAATCAGAGAACAGTTTTGAATCAAATGGAAAAAGTTCACGGTCACTGGGAATAAAAAAGTCGTACGTCTGTAGAAGTCTTCCGGATTGAAAAAAGGAGAAGAGAACTTTTTCAAGGAAACCACACTCGTATGCTCTTATGCGGTAAGTGCACCAATATAGAGATGAAGATGAAGAAGAAGAAGAAGAAGAATAAGAAACGTTACTGAACGAATATATATATGTTCTCGAATGAGAATGCAGCCGTAACGGACAGTAAGCGTGTGAGGCTTGGCGTCGCGACGCCGCGAGAGCGTCGAGGGCATCCATCATGCCTTTCGCGTGAATTACCACCCCTTCGACTTAGCCCAAGGGAGTAGTCGAAAGAAGAGAATCCAAAGGATTGGCAAGTCAAAGAGGAATAGAGAACAATGTCTACTCTCTTCTTTTCTTACATTTCAAGCATCTCTCTTTAATACCAAAATTAGGATTTCTATCCAATTCGAAAATTAATTCAAAAAATTCATCCTCGGAATTGTCAGTATAGGGAATTCTTGAATGAAGAAAAGTTGTATAGTGGTAGAATAGTAACAAAACAGACAGTGGCTGGTAATGAATGTTCTTTCTCATATTATAGAAAGAATAAGAAGAAGAAGAAGAAGAAAAAGAAGAGTTTCACAATAAATTCCGGCAATATTTTTCGGGGCGGAACTACGTCCTCGTAACTAACACAAATTGTGCAAAAAATACTCAACTACTAGATATAAATTGCCTGGTGAAAATTTCAGCTAGTTGGAGATATACTTATTGGTTTAATTTCGATTTCAGGACGCAGACTTTTCTTGCTTCGATGAATCGGTTGACGTCTATCTGTCAAATGAAAAAAGAGGGCACATTTATTTTCATTTTTCACGAAGACAAATTTCTTCTCAAGTATAAGTGAGACTGTTGGTCCCGCACTGTTGTTGAAAACTGTTCAATAACTTTAACTATACGCTTTAGTTTTATTTTCCTTATTCCGCGCACTATCCAAGAGTTACAAAGCATCAATTTAAAAAGTTTTCGAGTTTGTCATTTTTGGAAAATTTCAAAAAAATGCTAAATTTCTCGCACATCAAAAACAAAAAGCAATGAAACGATTTATTTGCAACATTGGATATTCTCCAAATGAACTATGAAGAGAAAAAAAATTATAAACGTAAATATTTGCATTGGAGATTGTCCAATTGCCAACACGCATTAAAATTTGCAAAAAATCGACGTGACATTTCAAAATCATTTGTTTCAAAAGTCGAAAATTTCAAAAACAGGGTTGCTACTGGTCAGGGAAGTCAGGGTTTTTTTTTATTTATAATAGTACCCGCTAGAAAAAATTTAATTTTTAGAATTCATAAGAATTTAATTAAACATTTTAAAGAACTTTTATTACTTTCAATATAATTTCTCGAAAGTATTCAATAATTCTAAATTCTAAGCAATTTACATAAATTCCTTACCAAATTCCAATTATTTTAAATTTTTTGCAAGAACTGAATTATTCTCAAATACAATTTTAATAAAATAGCAGATTCAAATATTCTTAAGAATTTTGATAAATTTCTTTGCAAAATTTCTATTATTTTGAATTTTTCGCATGAATTCAGTTATTTTTAATAAAATTGCTAGAAAGAAATCAATTACTCTTTAAATTTTTGGATAAATTTTTTGTCAGTATTTCAATTATTTATTAAATAAAATTTCTCGAAAGAATTCAATTATCATTAGAAATTTTTATAAATTTCTTGTCAAAATTTCAGATTTCTTAAATTCTTTGCAAGAAGCCAATTATTTTCAAAAGTAATAAAATTCTTTGAAAAATTTTTTTAAAATCTCGTCAAAAATTCAATTACTTTTACAAATTATAAAATTCTTCTCTGGAATTCAATTATTATTTTCAAAAATTTTCAAAATATCCTATAAGTAAAATTTTAATTATTCTCAAAAATTTTCCTCAATTCAATGATTTTTAATTTCCATTATTTTATTAAAATTTCCTAAACGAATTCAATTATTTAAAAAAAATGTTGATACAATTCTATGCAAAAATTTAATTATTTTTAATTTATTAAATTTTAATCAAATTTTTCGAAAAATGTAATTATTCGTAAAAATTTTACTAAAATTCGTCAAAAGAATTCAATTATTTAAAATTTTATTCATAAAATTCATTATGAGAATTAAATTTTAAGAAACATTCAATTATTTCTCAATAAATTATTTATTTTTGTATTTAAATAATTTAATTCTTATAGAATTTTCTATAATAAAAATTGATTTAAAAAAGAAATATAAAAAATAATAATTGAATATTAAAATCGTTATAGTGTGAATTTTTAGAAATAACTGAATTTTGAAAAGGTTTCAAATTCAAATCTTTGAAAATCTGAATTTTGACATATTACTATATGTTTTTGTATTCGATGATCATATATATTAGAATCAAATGTATCTAATTTCGAGTGTTTGCATTGAAGACGAGAAAATTGATCTTGTTCAAAGTGTATGATCACTGGTTTCATGATGAGGATGATGATGATGATGATCTAGTACAAATCTAATCAAATCTAGTTAATGCATATGACGACTTATGATTGATTAGATGCGTCCTCCACCTCCACCTCCACTGACCTGATAGATGTCTATTTTATTGACTATGCCCATGCTATATTCATATATTAAGTTTCCATTTTGAAACGACTTCCACATAAATTGTGTTACGCAATAAAGTGCTTAAACTTGATAAAAACCCGTTTTTTTCCTCGCTTCCTGGATCAATTATAAGCCAAAACATTCAAAAGTCACTTTGCCTTGAATATAACTTTAACTAAAATTATATTCCAAAGAATGTGTAATTACCGTTGTGTATTGTTTTAACACTACTTTTAGTTAGGGAAACTTTATTTTTTGGGGGAATATTTTTTATAGTTAAAACAAGTTAAATTTTTAATTGGCATAATGCTTTATTTTTCGTTATCAGCAATCGTTATTTGTGTACGTCGAGCAACTTGCTGACCACGAAATGCGATTGAAGAACAAGAACGATTTAATCAATTACTACTTTGTGGATTGGGGAAAATCGTATACTTTTAAAGTTTCGTGAAGTCTACCGCAACTCTCTTGCCATTTGGCTGATGTTGAGTTCTGATAAAAGACTGTCTGCTTGTGAAACCGATAAAGGAATCTATTATTTCCAAGAGGGTTGAAGATACACTACCCTCTTTCGATTCTTCTTTTTTTTACTTTATCATAGAATTTTTTTTTCCTTAAACCGCCATAGATGCAAAAATTCAATAACAACTTTTTTTTCTTTATTACTTAAATTTAAAACTTACTTTTACGTTGTTTTTAGTTTTAATTGTGGTAGTGAAAATTTTTCTACTCATGAAAAGTGGCAAAAGTCTTTTGAAAAAATATTAGGTTCACTAACCTGAAATGAAATTGAATTGGACCGAAAGTAAAGATAACTAAACGAATTCAAGGCGAACAGTAACGAAATAGAGCGAAATGGAGAGGAACTGATTGAAGCTGTTAACGTAAATACATGAATGGTTGTATGCGATCGAAAATCAGGATTAACGAATTGACCTCTCTCCTCATCTCTTTCTATCCAATCTGATCTTTCTCTTCGGCACTTTGCGTCCATCTATTAAATACATATCCTTCTGTTATTCCTCAAAAAGTTTTCTACAACTCTAATCCAATTTAAAACTAATAGTCTCTGATTTGAGTGCTTCGATACTTACACGAGTAAAAAATTTACACATTTTTTTACTATAATTAAAACAAGGTTGCCACAGGTCAGGGAAAAGTTAGGGTAATTAAAATTGGTCAGAGATTTTTATTAAAAGTACTGGAAAATATTACATTTTTAGAATTTATAAGAAAATTCTCAATTTTTGTGTCTTTTTTGTTTGACTCATATTACCAAAATATTGCCAAAAATTCTAAAACAAAACCTTCAATTTTTTCTATTTCTTTTTAAATAACTTAATTCTTGAAGAACTATCATAAAATTATTTAATGAATAATTTTACTTAAAAATTTCAAAATTAATTTGATCATTTGGAATTTTAGAAAATATCAATTTTTAATGAATTTAAAATTTTAAATAGGAATTTTAAGAACAACTGATAACAGAAATTCAATTATTTTTAAAAGTGATCAACTTCTTCGCTTAAATTCAATTATGTTCCAAACTTTTTAAAAATTCTCGTCAAAATTTCCTCATAAATAATAAAATTCTTCTCCGAAATTTAATTATTTTCAAAAAATTTAATAAAATTCTTGTCAAAATTTAAATTATTATCAAAAATTTTCCTCATTTTAATTACTTTTAACATCTACTATTTTAATAAAATTTTCCAAAAGAATTCAATTATTTAAACCAAATTTTAATAAAAAAATTGCACAGAAATTCAATTACTTGCCAATTTTTTTTATAAATTTCTTCGAACCAATTCAATTATTTCGAAAAATTTAAATAAAATTCTTTTAAAAATATTATTATTTAAAAAAATTTTGACAAAATTCTTTACAAGATTTAGTTAAAAAAATTGCAATTTTAATAAAATTTTCCTATACAATTCAATTATTTTCAATACCATTCCGTGTTAACAATTCAATTATTTTCATAAATAATAATCAAATTTTTCTCTAGAATTTAATTATTTTAAAAATTTTTGTTAAAATGCTTTATAAATTTGAAAAATTAGGTATAATAAAATTGATCATAGAATATAATTATTTTAGTAAAATATATAACACTATTCCCAGGAATACAATTATCGTCAAAAATGTTTGTAAAAATCTTTAAAACAATTCAATTATTTTCGTAAAAAATAAAATTCTTCGAAGCATTTCAATTATTTAAGAAATTTTAATAAAATTCTTCCAAAGAATTCAATTCTTTTCAAAAATAACATTTTTTACAGGAATTCAATTATATAAAAAAAATTCATAAAATTCTTCGTTAGATTTCAATTACATATTTTCAATTTTTTAATGAAATTTCTCGATAAAATTTAATTATTTTCAAAAAAATTTTTAAATTTTGAGAAATTCCATTATTTTAAAAAAATTTGAATAAAATTCTTCACAAGAAATTACTCAATTATTTTTTAAAATTTTGATAAAATTCTTCATAAAAATTCAATTTTAAGAAATATTTAATTATTGAATAAATTATTTATTTTTCTATTTAAATAATTGAATTCTCGAAAAATTTTCTAATAAAAATTGATTAAAATGAATTTCACTTAAAATTTTAAATTATATGTTACGTCTGAATTTGTAACTATTTTTAATTTTTTAAATTTAATTATTTTAATATTTTAGAAATAAGACATCTTTTATATTATTTAACTTCAAAGGAAATTTCGGGAATTATTGTCTTAGAATTAAGTATTTTTTTATACACAATTAATAGAAAAGATGTAATTCTTCACTATTAATCTACTCATCAATTTACTGTTTACGAATTTATTTAAAATCATTCAATCCATATTAAAAAAACAACTAAAAACTTTAATTTTTTTATTTTTCTTTAAATGTTGTCAGAGTAATATTTTAAATTATAAAAATACTATAACTTTAAAGAATATAAAATCACCCAACATCTATAAGAAATTGTCAAAATTATCAAAAACAATTTCACAGAAAAGACTTTTAAATATATGTATTGGTAAGATACCAAAGAAAATAAAATACCTACACATTGGTAATACAGAGTATCGAGCATTCGAACTAGTATCACGCCACTTTTAAGGAATTTGCAAGCTTGCAAAAAGCTTGCCTAGTAACAATAAGTTTGAGGGGCCGTGTGCAACGGAATCCCCCACTTTTACTTATTCTATCGAGGAGTCTTAATTTGTTTTTCCCGCAAGGCGGTTGAATATATTATATTACTAGTGAATTTAATTCCCGCAAAAGGCGGAGGTTTATATTTTTGTCCCCAGAATTAAGGGTTGATTTTGAATTTCTATTGATTAATTGATTAAAGTGAATTGAATTAAGAATTTTAATAATCTTTTACGCGAATTAAAAGTAAATAATAAAAAAAAATACGAATAAAAAAATGAATACTAAGTGAAATATTAAAATTAAAGGAATAATCACATAAAGTATAAAAAAAAGGAAACTAAAGAAAAGAGAATCATTTAAGAGAATATTGTGTTTGATAAAGTGAATTAAAGCAAAGTTTGAAGTGAAATAAGTAAAATAAAATAGGGAGTGTTAAATATCAAACCTATGTCTAGTGGTTTGAAAGTATTTTGTCATAATTACTGTTGTCAAATAATATCAGATTTGATTACAAATTTAAATTCGGTGACCCCGACCTTTAAGTATTAAAATCAATTTTGATATTTTCTTTGATTAAGTAATTAAAAATATTATACTGATAATAATAAAGGGTCAAAATAAAAAAAGAAATAATTGAAGAAAGATAAAAAGAAAATAACTGAAATAAGGAAGAATTAATTCGCACTCAGAAAAAAATTTGTTCGAAACAACCAAATTTTGGTTGAATCAACCAAATAAATGCATTGCTATACAGTCAACTAAACGTTTGTTTGATTCAACCAAAAAATTTCTTCCAATACGTTTATTTGTATTAACCAAATGGTTATTACACTTAACCAAAAAATTTTATTTAATATAACTAAAAAATTTGTTTATTTCAAGAGAAAAGATTTGTTTAATTCAAATAAATAGTTTTAGTAATAGTATATTAAGCAACAAGGGTATAAAGGCAGCCATTTGTTTACGGTGATTTTTGTGACACGAGTGGAGGTCGAGGGCGCCCCGAGACCGGAACAAGTGTCACAAAAATCATCGTAAACGAATAGGCTGCCTTTATTCTCGTGTTACTTACGATATTTTTTATTCCTAATGCACAAAAGTGGCGATTTCAGATAGCAGACGACAGGGAGAAAAAGTCATTCACTTGTTCGACTTATATGAAAATGGCGGCCTATTTTCTCCCTTGGGCAAAAATAACGCATGGGATCAGCGGTTATGTTTGCACAAGGGAGAAAATGGACGCCATTTTCATATGGTCGAACAAATGAGTGACTTTACTCCCTGTCGTCAGCTATCTAAAAGCGCCATTTTTGTGCATGTGGGATAAAAACGTATTTGGTTCATTTAAATAAATATTTTTGTTTACTTAATTTTGTTATTTATTTTCCTCTAATAATATTTGAATATCCTAATTTAATATTTTCTAGTACATATTATTGGTTAATTTATAATTTATTATATAATTATTGATATTTTAAAATTAAACATATAATAAATTATAAATTAACCAATAATATGCATACTAGAAAATATTAAATTAGGAAACTTATACATTATTAGAGGAAAATAAATAACAATTAAGTAAAATATTATATATTTCTTCATATAAACAAAATTACTTAATTATAAAAAAACATTTGAAATATTACATTAAACATATTATAATTATGATTTTTATACGTGCACTCAGAAAAAAGTTTATTCGAAACAACCAACTGAAAACTTCACAAAACCTTTTTGTAAATATTCTTCTCACTGGTACAAATTAAATATGCAGTAAGTCAATGAACACAATGTATTTAATATTTATTTAACCGACACTTATAATTTTTTTTCTTTGATTTACCGATTTAACAAATACATTTGACGCGAACGCGGACTGTAGACAAGTGAGATCGCCATTTTTAAATTCACACATGTACTTTTTGAGACAAGCAAATATTTTTGTTCGACTCAAATAAAATGGTTTGGTTAAATGAAACAAATTTGTGTGTTGTGTCGAACAAACTGTATTTAACTAAACAATATTCTCTATTCAAAACACAAATTTGGTTAAATGAAACAAACAACTTCAAATAAAAAATTTCTTTCCAATAACCAAACAAATTTTACGTATTTATTAAAATAAACCAAATTTTTATTTAAATCAACAAAATTGTTTTATCGTGACAAATAAAATAGGTTAATTAAACAGTTTGGTTAAGTGAAATAAACTTTTTCTCTGAGTGCGTATAAGAGATTCTGTCACAGGTGTGAATCTGAATAATCTACCTGAGAAAAGTAATAGGATACTTTTCTGCTCTTGATAAAAATAATAAAATTGTAAGTTGGTGAGTTAATTATTAGTTATCACACTATTTTACACATAATTACATTTACACAATATTATATTCTATACATATAAAAATATAAACAAATATTATTTCTTATTGTAACTAATAATAATCAAATACTATAAAAGTTGTATTGTTATACATGAACTAAGAATTTATAAGGGGTATGTTTTATTAAAAGGGATATTTTGTTGTATTAATTATTGCTTATTATAAAAAAAATAATTTTTTAAGGGAAATTAAAGATTTTGGTCATTTGTATGATTTTTATGTTAATTTAAATCACATTAAAATAAATTAAACAAGACAGATCATATATGTTACTTATATTACAAGAAGTGTTTTTTTTACGGTTTAACAAACTGTTGCCACCTTTTCCTTTTCTACATTTCTTTTAACTAAAGTACCGTCTAATCGGGGTTATTGATTCGATAATAAACCTAAAGAAGGGGTCCACTGCCTTTTGAACATAAATAATTATTGTTGTTCCCGAAAGAGCAAAATAACGTTTACTTTGGGATGTTTGATTTTGAGTCTTATTCTATTTAACATATTGAAATTACTTTCAATACAGTTAAAGTTGAATTTGCTCAAAATAAGGATTTTAATTAAATAAATAATCAAATTCATCTTTAACATTATAATTGAATATTAAAAGTATTGTAGCGTGAATTTTTAGAAATAATTGAATTTCGAAAAAGGTTTAAATTAAAATCTTTGAAAATTTGAATTTATATTATAGTTATACCATATTCTTATTATATAAAATAATGATTTTATCACTCTGTCATCTTAAATTTATTATAAAACATGAGGAAATCGGAGTGATCGATTTCTTCGTGTTTTCACTGCAAAAGCAAGCATCTTAAAATACATTGTAGTCATTTTTAAAACGCTTAAAACATCTTATTTTTCCAACTTCCATCTTAGAAACTAATGGATTTTAAGATGCTTTTGATAAATTTTTGGAAACAACTTAAAAGTGACTACCAAAGTATCTTAAAATAAGATGCCTTCTTTTTACAGTGTATTATAATAATATTCTCATACGTTATTGAATTTCAGAAGGTTTAATTTGAGAATCTTAATTCCTATAGAAAAATAATAATGATTAAATATTTATTTAAAAAAGAAGTTATTGATGTTTATTTGAATAATTATTTATTTTTGAAGAAATTTGTTAATAAATGTAATAGAACATTTTCTTGAGTATCTAATAATTTTTGGAGTGAATCAAAATATTCTTCAGGGTCAGGGAAAAAGTTAAAATTTTGTCTGGAAATCAGGGAAAAACGAAATTAAATTTTTGTGGCAACCTTGTAAAATTTCGTGTATTTCAAAATAAGATATAGGTATTGCTTTTCCGCATTGCAAATAAATAATATGAATTATTCATAAATTTATAATTGGTGTTTATCATTAGTCAATGAAAATATGTAAATTTAATACACAGAAAAAAGTGAGTGTTATTTTAACACTGAATTCGGTGTTAAAAGTGTCTGCATCAAACTTTAGCTCGGAAGTGTTATTTTAACACCGAAAATAAGGTAAATTTTCTATTATAGAAAATTTATCCTCACTAAAATTACCCTACCAAAATTTACCCGCATCAAAAACAACACTCGCTTTTCTCTGTGTATAGTCCTTTGAAAATTAACTTTGGATTACTTTTTTTTTTTTTTTTTTTTGGTATTAAGTGTAGAAAATTTATAAGCTATTCAGAAGTCGTAGCAAGCCATAATTATATGTATTTTTTATAATCCTTTCCATCGAATATTAATGTCTGTAGATAACGGTTTCTCATAAATTATTAATTTCAATTAGCTGTTTTCTTAATTAAATATCAGAAAATAGATATCGTATATTTTCTCAGAATATTTAAATTTGTTGTTGATTATTGAAAAACTATAAATCGGTGACATTGACAATGAGAGAAGAGTTTAATCGGAAAAAGGTATTAAATATTAAACAAAGACAAAAAAGTTCCACATAGGTTTTGTATGTCGAATATTCAAAATTATTAAATTTTTGGTTATAAATTGATATCTTTTTTAAGTATAGTGTAATTTGATTATTGATCCTTAATGGATCATGAATCACTGCATATTAAAATAGAATTACATACATCTCGTTGCGAGAAACTCATCGACCTTGATTTTATTACTTTTCTTACAGTATAGAATATAATAATTGGTCAATTGATTTGCTAAATAGATTCAGAATTATTATTGCCGTTTTGTATATGAGAACTATCATTTTGTTGATTTATTGATTATATCTGATGTCAAGTCATTATAGTGCTTCGGATTGCGAGAGATTTTATTAATTACTCGATAAGATATACAAGATCGTTTAACGCTTATCATATACATCATTCCTTATTCTCCTGCAATTAATCTAGGTGCTATATTAAAAGTCGTTCAAAAATTCTTCATGAACATACATTAATTTACCCAGTCCATTTTCTGATATGTTTTTGTAATTTTTTCAGACTGAATACAAACTTAAAATTCAAAATTTATGAAAAAAAAATAGACTGGGACCAAAAAGTAATAATTGAATTCCTGAGAAATTTTTTTTTATACATGAAAAGAAAAGAATTAAATTCTTAAAAAGATTTCTACAAAAATTTTTTCAAATAATTCATTTCTATTTGAAAATTTTATGAAAATAGTACCTAGATATACCTAGAAAAACATTGAATTGCGAAATGTTTTAAAAAATAATTAAATTTTACAAAGAATTCCATTAAAATTTTTGACAATAATTGAATGTTTATGTGGTATTTTATGACATTTTTTTTGAAAATAATTGAATTCTTGAGAACGATTTTATCTTATCAGAATTTTTTAAAATAATTGAATTTCCAAGAAAAAATTTATTACTTTGAAAAATAATTGAATTCTTGTGATGAAAATTGTTATTTATGAAAATAATTCAATTTTGCAAAGAATTTTATTAAAATTCCTGAAAATAATTGAATTTTCGGGAATAATTTTGTTATTTATCGGCATAATTGAATTCTTTCGAAGAATTTTTTATATAAATAATTCTAATATTTTTGTAAATAATTGAATTCTTCATAAGAATTTTATAAACCTTGTTTTAAATAATTCATTTTTTCGAAATATATAATAAATAGTAAAAATTCAATTTTAAGAAATATTTAATTATTGAATAAATTATTTATTTTTCTATTTAAATAATTGAATTCTCGAAAAATTTTCTAATAAAAATTGATTAAAATGAATTTCACTTAAAATTTTAAATTATATGTTACGTCTGAATTCGTAACTATTTTTAATTTTTTAAATTTAATTATTTTAATATTTTAGAAATAAGACATCTTTTATATTATTTAACTTCAAAGGAAATTTCGGGAATTATTGTCTTAGAATTAAGTATTTTTTTATACACAATTAATAGAAAAGATGTAATTCTTCACTATTAATCTACTCATCAATTTACTGTTTACGAATTTATTTAAAATCATTCAATCCATATTAAAAAAACAACTAAAAACTTTAATTTTTTTATTTTTCTTTAAATGTTGTCAGAGTAATATTTTAAATTATAAAAATACTATAACTTTAAAGAATATAAAATCACCCAACATCTATAAGAAATTGTCAAAATTATCAAAAACAATTTCACAGAAAAGACTTTTAAATATATGTATTGGTAAGATACCAAAGAAAATAAAATACCTACACATTGGTAATACAGAGTATCGAGCATTCGAACTAGTATCACGCCACTTTTAAGGAATTTGCAAGCTTGCAAAAAGCTTGCCTAGTAACAATAAGTTTGAGTTATAGTTGTGAAAATTTTATTTTAAATAATTGAATTCTTGTGGAAAATTTTATTTGTTAAAATAATTGAATTAATTAATTTAAAATAGTATTAAAAATACCTAATTGAAGTTCTTTGATGAGTTTTATTATTAATGAAAATAATTGAATTCTTTACACAAAAATAAAATTTGTTTCATTAATTCCTAATTTTTTGAACTACTTTATGTTTTAAAAAATATGAAACATTGTCTCATTGTACTGTTAAAGTTTAACTTTTTTTTTTATTGATTTATTTGACAGGGGTTCATGTGACCCATCGAAGACGAAACTTTCGATCGGGATACTTGATTGGTGACTCAATTATGCAAAAGTCGCATGATTTGTCAATTTGTATAAGACTGTCCTTAAATTATCCAATTGCCTTCACTTATTTACGAGGTATTTTGGTTCTCTAATTGAAACACTGATTACTTTTTTGCATTAAATATTTAAGCAGATCACTGAAAAAAAATCACCATCTTTATGATATTCTAACTTTAATAATAGAATGCATACATTTGCAATGTTGAAACAGAGAAGAAAAATGTTAAAATATTGATTACTATTACATAAAAAATATGTTTAAAAAGCAGTTTTGATTGCAAGTATAATATTTAATTATATTTGATATTCGACGCTATTTGTTAAATAAGATTATTATAATTAGCTCTCCTGAGGATTGTTTCTTTCGATGAATGAGTAAGTTACCTTGACACGTGGAATGGAGTTGCTTGCAGAATTAGATACAACCAGTCGATATTAGAATACACATGGAGTAACAGGTCTACTTGGAATCTGTGAATGGCTCAATATTCTACCATTATCACTCAATCATGAGTAATACTAACTTATTCTTTACGCACTAGTTACCCGGAACAACCTGCTAATACACAAGTCTATGCATTCCGATCATTCCACAAACACCTTGCGTGCACTTTAAATTCAATAACCAACTGCAATTATCCTGTAAAATCCCCCGTATACTCATTTTTATTAATTATTATTCATTCCATAAACTTTTTTTTAACTTCCGCAGATTCTCAATTTGTTTGCTTCTCTCGGATTTCTTTTTTCTCTTTCTCATTTCGTATTATAATCGGATTTTCCCCTTTTTTTTAATAAAGTTCATTTTTTATCATTATTATTTCAAACTTAATTGAATGAAATGAATTTTAAACGGTCTTGAAAAATTCAAAAAATTAGTCAAGGAAGGAAGCGGAGGCCTCATTTTATTATTATTATTATTATTCTAGAGATCTTTTTAAAGATTTTACTTCGTTACGGTGAACCGCATCCTTTTTGTGTATCAGAAATATTAAAAGTGGTTTTACTTTAGGAAACAATTATCGCGTGGTTTGCCGTTTTGGTTTTGACGACGCTTGACTTCTTTTTATCATATCAAAAACAAAATTTTTCAATCAAGTGAAACTAATTGCTACAAAAATTTCATTTTATATTTCCCTGACTTTACTCTGATTTTCAGACAGAACTTTGACTTTTACCCTGAACCTAAAGAATATTCTGATTCACTCTCAAAATTATTAGATACCAAAAAAATGTTGTTAAAACTTCTTTTTTAAATAAATATTTTATCATTATTATTTTTCCATAAGAATAAAGATTTTCGAAAATTTCAAATTCAAAGTTTCAAACTTTTTTAAAAATCCAACAACTTTTAAAAATATTACCATAAAACATGAAGATATCGATCACTCAGAGTCTTTGACTCGGAGTGATCGATTTTTTCATGTTTTATAATAAATTATTAAAGATAACCGAATGATAAAATCATTATTTTATATTATAAGAATAAGAATATTGATACTGTAACTTCTTCAAAATTATTTTCATTATTTCAATTCAATTATTATTTTCGAGAATTTTTAACTAAAATTCATCTACAAAACAATTATTTTTAATAATTTTTTGAAAAAAAGTACTTTGAGAATTTTCAAATCACGCTCTAATGCTTTTAATATTCAATTATAATCTAAAATTTTAACTGAAATTCATTTCTAAATTAATTTTTATTACTCAAATTTTTGAGAAAGTTCCTTAAGAATTCAATGATTTATTTAAAGAAAAAAAAATAACCTTTCGGTGAACATTTTTTTTAAACAAGTGGATTTCCTAAAATTTTAATAAATTGAACATTTTTCAATTAAATATATTTTTTAAAATACACAACTAATGTCTACAAAAATTTGAATAAAAATTCTTCAAAAAACTAACTTGTACAAAATTTTTAATTAAAATTTTTTAAAATTCAACTAAAAGAATAATACAAATTTTTACTAAATCAAATTTAGAAAATAAGTTTTGTGCTAAATAGATATTATTACAAAAAGCTCTATAAATTAATTTATTTTACATAATTTTGAGTTAATATGTTAAATTTTCTCTATTTTAAAAGATAAAATTTTTGATAAACTTTTATACTAACTTTTATGTTACTTTTTGTAATTTCTATAATTACAAAATGTAACTCTAAATTTTGAATGGGAAATAATTTAATTGTTATATAGAATTTTATAAAAATTTTGTGAAAATAATTAAATTCTTTTAGAGAATTCAATTGAATTTCTGCGAAGATTTTTATAAAAAATTTTTTTTATAAATGAACTGTTTTGATGAATTTAATTAAAGTTGAATTTTTTAGAATTTTGAATCAATTTCTAGTCTGTAAAATTGAATTTTTTCAGTATTTTGACTCAATTTCTAGTCTGTAAAGTTTAATTATTTTGTTAGAAATAGAAAGATTTAAAAATTTATTAAGAATAATTTATTAATTTATTCATTATTTAAAATTTATTTAAAATTAAATTAAATCTTTTCAATATTTTGGAAGAGTGATGGACAAAAAATTCCAGAATTTTCATATGAATTCTAGTATAATTAATTAATAATTCTTCATTAAGAAATTCTCTGCATATTTATTCGACATTGAAAGTATGTATATTTAAAACTGTTTCTCAATAAAGCTTAAAAGCAGCAGTTTTGATTTTTAAAGGTTCTATTTTAGAGTTGGCGATTTATAAAAGAACTTCTTATTGGTCGTTGCCAGCATGTTAAAGATTCAATGAATCGTGTGCGAATCGGACAACGACGATTCATTCAATATTCAAATCGTGGCCAGCATTTCCTTACCAGCTGCATGGAGTATTCCCTATGACAAAGTTTGTACCTCTAGTCTTCTTTTCTGATTTATTACTAAAGGATTGGACTTGGATTGATTCCCGTTTCAGGATAAATCAATCGAGGATAAAATGTTCACTTGCCACATTTATAAAAACCGTGTGTGAATGTATTCGCACTGTTAGATCTTTCAAAGATCCTTGAAATTCTTTAGACGTGTATTTGACACGTTGTCGTAAAAGTGCGGAAATCAATAATAAAATTACAGAATAAATTAACTTTTTCCATTGGAATATTTACTTGAATAAAAGTTCCTTCTCTCAGCATTAATAATACAATTATAAAAATAATTAGTGTTAAATATATATTTAAGAACATTTCTTATCAAATAATAAACTGACCTAGATTCCCATGTACCAAAGTCTAGATATGTATTTATTTTTACTTTTAGTACACATGAATTTTAACAAACCATTAAATAAATAATTTATATTCAATTTTAAAGCAATAAAAGTTGAAATGTTCTTTTTAGAATTACTGAAAAATTTTGCAGATGTATTAATGCGAAAAATAAGCTGGATCCTCGAAAATAATTTCTACACTGAATCATTAGTTTTTACTACATGTTACGAGAAATAGGAATTTGTTCACTGGTTTTTTTGAAACATTTAAAAAAAAATAAAATTGGACATTTTTCTCGATAAGTTGTGACGAGAGTTAAAAAATTTTGAACTGAATAAATAGGGAATAAAGAAGAAGAAGAAGAAGAGGCAAGAAAAGAAGCACACGCAGTCAGACGATGAAAATGTCTCAAGTAGTTTTGTCCTGGTTGCGCGAGTTCTAAAAATCCAAACAGTGACGATATACACTTTGGTTATGGACGACTAAATGTATATAGAAAAGAGCTTTCATGGTTACGCGAATATATACATCTACTATTTCCCGAGCAGTAATAAAGTCAGTCTCGTTCCATTCCGACAAGTTTTAACTACAGTTCCTACCCTCATTCTCAATCAAAGTAAAACTTTACTTTTGAGCACTTTTAACATTTATTCTTCTTTATTTTTCAATTTTTTTTCCTAGTCTCGTTTAGTCTTTTTTATCGCATCAAATAAAACACACTAATAAGTCGTCACACCTGTTTATGTTATAAATATAATACTTGATCGAGAGAACTCCACTTTAAAAGTTTAAATTCATCTCGATATTAGAACATTTAGCAATCAGAAATTGATAAATTTTTTATTTTTTCCTAAATCAGGGTGTCTACTATTTTCGTTTAACAAAATTCCCGGTTTTTTCCCGGTTTTGTTCTAATTTGCCCCGGTTTTTTTTCTCATCCAAAGAATGTTATTATTTATGAAAATAATTAAATGTTTCCGTAGAATTTTATTAAAATTTTTGAAAATAATTAAATTGTGGAGAACAATTTAATTATTTATAAATTATAAACATTGAAATTTATGAAAATAATTAAATTCTTTGTGAAGAATATTTTTTAAAAATAATATTCAAAAGAATTTAGTAAATCTGAGGAATTTTTTTACAGTTTCTAGTAATAATTGAATTCTTTTAAAATAGTATTAAACTAATTCAAATTTAGAGAACAGTATAAATATCATACATAAAAATTGAAATAAAAAGCGATTTTTTAAAAACAAATTAAAATAATAAAAATTCCTGGCTTATTCCCGGTTTTTCCCGGTCAAATTCAATTGCAGACCCTGTAAATTTTTGCCTTGATTTTTCATTGATTCTTTGAAAAAGATTTGAATTATTCTCTCTTTTTTGAAAACCGGAAGTAAAATGTTTGATCCAACCTTTTTTTATATTCTTCGACCCACTTCTTTTATGTTCTGATGAATTGGAAGGACGTGGGAAAACGAGGGTGGTTTCGACCTAAAGTCCCAAATGCCGGCGCCAAAAATATCTTCATCTTCATACCATTTTGCCGATAAAGGCGCGGACACGATAGGGCTGTAAACTCGTATAGCCGAATCGTTACTGCCTGTACATGTAGATGTTACGACTTCTTTTCTGTGTAAACCGAAGAAAAATTTATCTTGTCCATTTAATTTAAACAAATAAATAGTTCTATTGAACTAAAAAAAAAATTATCAAATAAAGACGAGTAAATTTTCAAGACCGTTTTTCAAGAGCTGCTCTCGAATACAAGGTTAAAGGTGATGATGGTGGCAAGGATTAATAGCGGAAATTTGTAGCAGAGAATTTTGGATATGGTCCAATCGCTAAATTCAATTACGTTGCAAACTCTGCCAAGAACAAGGTGTACATTGATAATTCGTCTTGAAGTAGATGCAACATCGACGTGTCCTATCCGTCATTAATGAGTCTTTATTATCATCTTAGAATGTGACTTATTAAATTAGAAACGATTTGTTTGAAAATTTTGAGAGAAAATTAAATTTTAAATTTATTACATAAAATGTTAACTTTCATCATAGTGATTTTACAAACTATGTATAATATAATATTTGTATCGAAATTTCCTGTAAGAAATTAAATTTTCATACTTTGTTTTATTATTCACTTTTGATGCGCTGTAATTTTTATGAAAGCTTCCCAATAGATTATAAATAAAGAGAAAAAAGCAGGCCTTCTCAATATTTATTTATTTTTTTTTTGTCTGTCATGAAACTTTGAAATTATCAAACATTTTTAATACGAAACCTTTAAATTTTTATTTAATTATTTGCAATTTAATGCAATTTTTATATTTGAAATAATTTAATACTTGGAGAACTATCAAAAAATTATTACTTAAAATTATGTAATGAATAACTTTACTTGAAAATTTCAAAAATTATTGAATTTTATAAAGTTGAAATGAATTTAATTAGAAATTTTATTGAAAATAATTAAATTCATGCAACGAAGTATGAATTTAATTATATTTTCAATAAAATTTCTCAAACGAATTCAATAATTCTTAAAATTTTTGATAAATTTCATGTCAAAATTTCAATTATTTTAAAATTCTTTGCAAGAAATCAATTATTTTAAATAAAATTTTAATAAAATATCAGAATTCAATATTATTCTAAATATTGATAAATTTCTTTGTAGAATTTAAATTATTTTGAATTTTTTGCATTGGCTGTTCACAGAGAACCAATCGAATAAAACCGATTCGACTAAATATCAGAATTCTTCTTTGTACACTTAGCTTTGAGGAAATTATGATAATAGCGGAGAAAAAAATTTTTGAAATAACATATCGTATTTTCTGAGAAAGTGCTAAAACCCCATTTTGCACCACCCGTGGGGCAAAATGGGGTGGTATCAAATAACTACACAAAACATGGAATATTTTTTCAAAATTCATTTAATTCTTGTTGTGTGAGATTATAAATATTACAAACAAAAAGTAGGGTTCTTTATTACTATGAAAAAACAAGTACCTAATATTTATTAGAATTTAACAAAAAAACATGGATTTATTGCAAAATATCGATATATCGATAGTATAAATGCCGCGTAACAAAAATATCGATTCTTCTACGGGAAATGTTTAAATATGCATATAATATAATGTTTTTAAATAATTCAATGAAACGGCGTAGCCACCGGTAGGTATGCCCCACACTGCATATTAAACAAAATGCAATGTTTCCAAGTTATTGTTAACAATTTAACAATCTATTCTATCGGAAATTACTATAGATGCTGAAAAAGATCCCACACTTGCCAAATTAAATGCATTATCACAAAAAGTTTTGTATGCACTTTAATTTTGATAAATATTCATATTTTTTTTGCTTAAAACTTTAAAGTTGTAGGTATAACTTTAAAAAAAAAAATTTTTTTTTGTAGTGTCTTTATAATTAATAACAGTTTCTTATCAATATGAATGATATATATCAAGGATAAGAAAATTAAAAATAACTATCATGGAAAAATTATAGAGGTACCCCATTTGACCCGCCTACGCCATTTTGCCCCACTCTCCCCTATTTTGAATTTTTCGCATGATTTCAATTATTTTCAATTAAATTTCTGAAAAAAATTCAATTATGCTTTAATTTTTTTATAAATTTATTGTTAGAATTTCAATTATTTTACATTCTTGGAAAGAATTAAATTTTTTTAATACAATTTTAATAAAAATATCAGAATTCAATTATTCTTAAAAATGTTGATAAATTTCTTTGCAGAATTTCAATTATTTTTACTTTTAAAAAATTTTAATTTTCAATTAATTTAATTAGACATTTTAAAGAATTTGGTTTTTTGAAAAATTTTGATAATTTAAATTCTTTTGAAATTAGTTAAATTTTTTTAATATATATATACATATCTATCCCTATTAATATAAAATCATATCGCCGCCGCCGCTGTTTCAGAAAGTTTTAAGGGACCCTTATAGTAGGGGGAACATAGTCAAGGTTGGCCCACTGTCAAGGTAGGTCCATCGTCAGAAACAAGTTATATTTGACCTAAATTCAGGTCAATTTAAGGGCAGTTTTAACCTACAGGCCAAAATTACTCAAAATTTAGGTCAATTTTAAGGGCAGATTCAACCTACAGGTAGAAAACTAACAAACTAACCCCTCTGCCCTCAAAATTTAAGTCAATTTTAAGAGTAGTTATGACTTAAAGTTAAAAATGGACAAACTTATCGCTCTGCTTTCAAAATTTAGTTCAATTTTAAGGGCAGTTTTGACCTAAGCGTTAAAAATTGCGTTTTACTCTGCCCGTACAATTTATGTCAATTTTAAGGGCAGATTTAACCTACAGGTAAAAAATTGACAAACTATTGCCTCTGCCCTCAAAATGTAGGTCAATTTTAAGGGCAGTTTTGACCTAAACGTTAAAAATTTACAAATAATTTCCTCTGACCTCAAAATGTGGGTCAATTTTAAGGGCAGTTTTAATCTACAGGTCAAAAATTAACAAACAATTCCCTCTGCTCTCAAAATTTAGGTTAATTTGAAGGGCAGTTTTAACCTAGAGGTAAAAAATTGACAAACAATTCCCTTTACCTTAAAAATGTAGGTCAATTTTAAGGGCAGTTTTGACCTTAACGGAAAAAATTGACGAACAATTCCCTTTGCCCTCAAAAATTAGGTCAATTTTAAGGTCAGTTTTCATCTACACCGCAAAAATTGTCGAAAAAACTTCCTCTGACCTGACCTTTCCTTAAAATTTAGGTCAAATTTGACATATTTTTTAGCCTATACATGAAAAAAGCAAATTAATTAGGATTTTTTAAAAAATCGTACCCTTATATTATACACGGAGAGAAGGGCGTAGTAGATTCTACTGACATGGCAGTTAAATCTACTAAACAGAATCGTTAGGTTTGGACTGACGGTACAGACAGTGCCATCTACTGCACTGTTTAGTAAGATAGTAAGATACACTGAGCAAACAGTATATTCTACTAAACAGAGAGGTGTCGTAGTGTATTATACTAAACATACAGTTGGCGCCACTAACCGGTGCACTAAATGATTTACTAAACGCGTTCTGTCACATTTACTGCAACTCTTCTCTCCGTGTAAAGTTTGACGGAATTTTCGACCTATTGGTTAAAAGAAGTTTGACCTAAATTTCAATATTAAGTTTCAATCAATAAAAGATGTTATAAATTGACATATTTTTTTTTAAAATTCTATTAAAATTATTTTTCTGTCCTCAAAATGTACTTTAACTTTAATGGCAGTTTTTTCCTACAAGTTAAAATTTGACCAGAAATCTCCCTCTGATCTGATATTTTCTTAAAATTTAGATCAATCTTAAGGTCAGTTTTGACCTACACGTCAAAAATTGACAAGAAAATTCCTTTTGACCTACTGTTTCCTTAAAATTTAGGTCAATTTTAAGGTCAGTTTTGACCTACGGGTAAAAATGAAGCCCACAAACGTCTATTATTTTACGTCGAAATCTTTAGTCCGTCCATAAATTACATAAGACATTTAGGGGGGAAGGGGGTCAGCAAGATCTTGCGAACAATAGGAAAAATGGCGCTAATGTATGTAAAATATCTTACGAGGGAGGAAGGGGGTCAAATTTACCCAAAAAATGACTTACGTAATTTATGGACAGCCCCTAATGGCCCTTACATTACGTCAACATTTATGTCAACTGCAGGTAAAAAGGGGCCCAATAATACTTTTGACACTGAGAAAAAAGAATTATCAAATTTACTATGAGGAGTGTCAAACTTGAAAAAGTTGACACTATAATCACTTCCGTAAAGTAGAATTCTCTATTAGTTATCTTTTTTAATATCTCCTGTTATAATTTTTTCTAACTCATTACTATCCCATCATATTAAGATAACATGATTTTAAAAATTAAAATAAATATTAAAAATAGTTAGGGGGTTGGCGCGCGAAGCGCGCAGGGGGGCGAAGCCCCCCTAGTATATATATATATATGTCGTAGGCAGATAGCAGAATCCGGCAGTATGCAAACTACCTAGGCAGTTTGTAAACCGCGGGCAGTTAGTAAAATACCTAAATTTGAATGTATGAAAACAGGCAATATGCAAAATGCCTAGGCAGTTTACATACTGCCAAAGACGTTTCAGGCAAATAGAAGAATGTATTGAAAGTCGCAAATTTTTTTAATTAGAATAACTTATTCTAAAGGAAATACAACTTTTATCCTGTTATTACTTGTTGCAACAATTTATAGATTTGTGACATCTTGATCCGCATTTAACACTGTCTAACCGTGCCCTATCCCACATTGCTCTTGCTCCACTTTGCTGTTTAAAAGCTAATATTAATTTCTCTTGAAATTGCATCTCGTTCACTGCACTTTCTTCCATTTTCAAAAATGGTTAATAAGAATAAACGTAATTGAGAAATTATAGATAGACAATCTGAAGTCTAAGAACGATAATTGCAAAGTAAAGTATATATACTTATATATAAGTATATATAAGTATATATACTTATATATACTTAATTATAATTAGGGCCCAAATAATTCAGTAATATATAAATGGAAGAAACAATAGTATTATTTTCAATAAATTCTATCAATATTATGTTAGTTTATTTTGTACATGCTATATTAATAAATCTTAATCAATTACAATTTTCGGTTACTGTCAATAATATTTTCATATTTTAAATATTGAGTATTGCGACTTTCAATACATTCTTCTATTTGCCTGAAACGTCTTTGGCAGTATGTAAACTGCCTAGGCATTTTGCATATTGCCTGTTTTCATACATTCAAATTTAGGTATTTTACTAACTGCCCGCGGTTTACAAACTGCCTAGGTAGTTTGCATACTGCCGGATTCTGCTATCTGCCTACGACATATATATATATATATATATATATATATATATATATATTTAATTAATTATTAAAAATAATGTAGTTATAGAAGGATTTTAGTTGAAAATTATGGAAAATAGTAATTTAATTGAAGTGATGAAAATAATTTGGAAAAAGTTAGAGAAGCAATATTCTTATAATAGAAAATAATGATTTTATCACTCGGTCATCTTTAATTATTATTATAAAACATGAAGAAAGCGAGCACTACGAGTCAAAGACTCTGAGTGATCAATATCTTCAAGTTGTATATTTATACATTTTTATTTAAAAAAAATTTTTTTTAAATAATTTTGAAATTTTTATTATTAATAAATAATATTCTTCCAAGTTGTTGAATTTCAAAAAGTTTTTAATTTGATATTTTTGGAAATCTTAATTTCGAATAATTTTACAAAGAAATTGGAAAATAAATGTATTAGGTAGAACATGTTTCTGGTATCTAATAATTTTTAGAGTGAAGCAGAATATTCAAAGTAAAAAATTTCGTCTGGAAATCAGGGAAAAGTCATAGGAAAACAAAATAAAATTTTTGGGGCAACTCTGAAAATGTATTTCCATTGATTTAATTTCTTAAATTGGCATTTTATTAGCATTAATTTTATTGAATTTAAATTGAAATTAATCGACCATAACTAAAGGTCCCTTGTATTGGAGTATGCGACTTAAAACGTCAGTTGATTTTCAATTGCAGTTCTCGGTCGCATTACGTCAGAGGGCTTTTAAGCTGCATAATATATGTAATTGGACTCGGGGATCCCACCAATTTCAAACATTTAAATTCTTCCATCAGGGTCATGGCACCGTTGATGAAGTTGGAAATTTTATGTGAAACGTGACTTATCGTAAAATAAATAATTTAGCAACTGTTTCAATTTGTAATTATATTGTTTTTTCTCTTGTTTCAGAATTCAATAAGACACAATCTTTCACTGCACAATCGATTTATGAGAGTACAAAACGAAGGCACTGGAAAAAGTTCCTGGTGGATGATTAATCCTGATGCGAAACCTGGAAAGTCTGCTAGAAGAAGGTATGCAATTTATGAATTTTCATACTTTAGAAATAATGCTAAAGAAAATAAGAGGAAAAATATTTTAAAATACTTTTATTTTCATGTTTTCTTTTCAAAATGGTCTAAGAAATAATTTTTAATGGATTATGTGATTTTATGATTGCATTTTAAAAAAGAATTGGAAAAAGTAAAGAAAATTCTGAAGCTATGAATTCATAGCGTAAATTAAAAGCATTAGCTTGAAATTAATACTTTAAGACTTAAACTTCTGACAATTTAGTCGGAAGATTTGTGTACACTTGAATGAAATTTCTTGAATCTTGAAGCAGACATGAAAGTTGAAGAGTAGAAGTAGGTAAGTGACAATGATTTCGATTGTCGTTTAGAGCGACGTCAATGGAGACAAGCAAGTTCGAGAAGAGGCGAGGTCGAGTAAAGAAGAAGGTTGAAGCGTTGAGGAACGGAAGTTTGCAGGCGGACGCAACCCCCAGCCCCAGCAGCAGCGTCAGCGAGGGCTTGGATCTCTTTCCAGACAGTCCCCTTCATCCAGCGAGCGGCTTTCAACTATCACCAGACTTCCGGTACGCGTTCAACTCCTTCGAATTGTGCTTTCCTTCATCGTTTTTCGATTTTATCACTTGAAGATCATCCCCATAATAATCATCTGCATGAAGAATGTTTTTAAACTGTGTTGTTTTTTAATTTTCAAAATTCATTCATCAATTTTATATTCGTCTATCCGTTCCTTTCTTTTTTTTAATAACTAAATCAATTATCTATTCTAAAACAATAAAATATATAATTTTTCAAAAGACCTCGGGCTTCGAGCAACGCATCCTCCTGTGGAAGATTGAGTCCGATACCTGCTGCCATTAGTGAATCAGATTGGCCACCGAGTTATTCGTACAGTCCAGAGCAATTAGGTATGCTATTCAGTTTGAAAGCAACCAACATTTTCGATGCTTCTTTTTCATAACGTACCTTTGCACTCGATACAGCTGGAAGTTTAGCAGAAACGATGAAAATCGACTCCTACCAGATGTACCAGACGTCACCACCACACCAACAGCAGACTGGCCCACCACCCTCTTATTTCGAAGCTCAGTACCAGAGGAATAACTCGCTTCGAACAAACAGCACACCCTATGGTCTACCACCCACACCTCAACCGACGAATCAACAAAGATGTCCAATTCACCGTCTACAACCCTGTGCCTGCCAAATGGTCAGTAACATCAATAATTGTCGAGTGTCAGTCAGATTTTAACTTTTGTTTTATCTTGATTCTCAGAATCTGAGTCCTGTGTCTGGTATGTCGCCTTCATACCAACAGCAGAGTGAACCTAGTCCTTCGACACTTAGCTCCCAGCAGCAGCAAACCATTCAATTCCTACTACAGTCACAACAGCGTCAACAGCAGCAGCAGCAGCAGCAGCAACAACAACAACAACAACAGCAGCAACAACAGCAGACGCACGCACAATCGGGACCCGGTGGTCCAAGTCCACCGGAATCGCCTAAACCCAGCACGATAATGGGCCAAATTATGGGGGCCCTAAACAATTCGGCTCTCCTCGATGATCTCAACATCAACATTGAAACGCTACAAGGTTTCGACTGCAATGTTGATGAGGTATTTAGCAATCATCTTTTAATCGTAAGACTACATTTAAGCTTCACTTATTTTCAGTCTCATTTGATTGCAGTCGCACTTGATTTAACTTGATTTAACTTGAAACTTTCTCCGTGCATTCCTATTGGTTGATGTTGAAGAATCCACCCGAATATTACGTCGCAGAGTTGAAAAAAGTGCGACTCTGCGCTTGTCGATTTTTATGGACCTGGTTAAAATAAGTGAAGCTCCAGTGTACTATCACTACTACTATCTATAGTGACAGTAAAAAGATAAGAAAGTACCCTACGGGTAAAGAACCATGTTCGTTCCAAAAACGTTCTTAAAACGTTTTTAGAACGTTTATATCCCTTAACTCTTTGTAGTCATGTGTATGAAAATCAAAAGGAATGTTAAGCAATCTTGCAACAAATCTGAGAAATCTATTTTGAACACGTTCAAGTCTGATTATATATTGAAAACATAGAAAGGAGACCATCATGGATCTAACAAGTGTCTGGTACAAGGTTTTAACAGTAATCATATTATTAAACACTAATACACCCTTGTCATTCTTTCTAAAACACGCCTATCAAGAGTATAGTTATTTAAATTAACTCTACCCTTAGTGAACGATACAAGATAACTTTTATTTATATTTATACTTGTATGATTACTATTACACCATTCTTGTAGACTCCTCAGATCCAATTGTAAATCCGAGGAGTATGCTCTTGGAAGGTTGGGAATTTAGTTTTTATAAAAACAAAGAATGCTTGAAAATATGGGTTTAATATCGTTCATGTCCAGTATAAACATTAAACCAAGGCGTGATATGTTCAAACAATGAACTTTGGCGAACATAAAATGTTCTAAAAACTTTATAAGAACGTTTTTGGAACAAACATAGTTTTTTGCCTATATGGTAAGGATGATGGTAAAACAGTAAAAAGATGAGAACATAATCGATTTGATCTGTGAATTAGGTGATAAAGCATGAACTGTCGATGGACGGAACACTGGACTTTAACTTTCAGCAGGGTATGCTTGGCGCCCCTACGGGTCAAGTGAGTGATGATGATATTATTCCAAGTGTAACGTCCCCGAGTGGTAGCGTATCTACCGTAACGAGTAACGCCAGTTCGGCTGGAGTTTACGCCAGTACCAACGCGGCAACTCCTGCCGCGCCACCTTCCTGGGTTCACTAGCAGTGGATTCCTCTACCCTCGACTCCTCCGTCGCCGTATGATCGTGATATTTTGCACAACACGACTCAGGCTCACCTTCACGGTAAGTGGACCAATCTCCATTATTATCCATATTTAATATTATTTAGAAAATAGTACAATTACACCGCACACTGAAAACAATTTTTAGACTATTTGACAATGATTAATCATCAGTTAACCGTTAAAATTAATGGTAAAACTAGTTATTACATGAAAAAATCATTGTGAACAATCTAGGAATTTTTTTCAGTGCATGCAGTCAATGATATTTTGATGACTTTCTTGTATTTAGAGAAGGAAATAGAAAGATTTAATATTTAGCAAGAAAATGTACAGTACTTTTTCTAAAAAAAACCGTAATTTACAAAATGGAAAAACAGAAAATAAAAAAATTGGGGAGAGTATTGTTTGATAATATGTAAATAAATTGAACCGGAAGCTATGATAAATTTTAAGAAATATTTGTTAGTCTCCCCAGGATTAGGCGAGTGCATTGAGAGCTTTCAAGACTTGATTAAATGAATAATAATTGCTTTCAACTCAGACTTTGTGAAACTTTATAGACAATTTTAAAAGCAAGGAAAATGTACTAGCCGGCGATAACTGGGCGTTTTACCTTAATCCAAATTTATTAAGTTGGAATCAAGTCTGAAAGTAACGGGAAAAGAAAGACGGCGAGCGCTTTGCTTTCGTTACTCCACTTCTTTAAGATTTAGATCGTCTCGGAACCAGGACCAATATCTCTCGCCGCTACGACTCAAGTTATCTCGAGCGTTATACATTCATGTTTCAAAGTGAAGTATGTATCGATCGACAGTCTTGTGGGTTTTGGTGGCGATGGGTTAACGTGGCATCTCGAAAGTTATAGACGTTACAGTTTTCCAAAGCAGAACTCGATTTGCGGGGGTGTGAGTGGAGAGAAGGAAAAATGGATGGAGGAAAGACAAGGAAATTGGGAGAAGGGGGCGTTGAGCGAGAAGAAACGAAAATGATCAAGAATCTTGAAAGATGGACTGGCTGCGGTTGGTCGCGGTTTGCTCGAATCTCTTTCGGAGCAAGAAGAAAGATGGAGGAAAGGGGGTGGAAGTGAACGACGCGAAAGGTGAGAGGTGGAGGGATTCGGCAAGACCAGAGCTCTCCTCCACCAACTTTATAATTCTTGCGACGCTTTTGGGGAATGAGATTGCCGTGGGATGGGGTTAAGGTAGTCCGCTGGCGCCAGTGGCGTCTGCCGAATTGCTGCTGACTTCCAGGCTTCTTACAGTTTTCGGCTAAGTGGTTCCCTTTCGTCGCCATCCCCCAAAGTTCGCGTGTAGGTGTCTTTTCGCGAAGCACAAACGAAAATTGCATCTTTACGTAACTGCAATTTCTAATTTAATTTAAATCGCTTCTTGATTTGTCGAATTTAATTTATCGAAGGCAACAGTACTATATATATGAATATTCACCAAAAACTTGATACTTTCAGAAAACCTGGAAAAGTCAGGGAATTATTATTTTCAAAAATTCTAATAAAAGTCTTGGCATAATTTTAATTATTTTAAAAAACTTGACTCAATTTAATGATTTTTAATATCTACTACTTTAATAAAAATTCCCAAAAGAATTCAATTAGATGAAAAAAAAATTAATAAAATTCTACGCAATTTAATTATTTTCATAAATAATAAAAATTTCACAGGAATTCAATTATTTACAAATTATTTTCATAAATAATAATATTTTTTACAGGGATTCAATTATTTTCATAAATAATAAAACTCGTAGCTGAATTTCAATTATTTTTAATACAATTTTAATGGAATTCCTCGAAAAAAGTTATTATTCTTAAAAATTTTATTAAAATTTATCAAAGAAATTCAATTATTTTAAAAACCTTTGCTACAATTTATTTATTATAATTTTAGTATTATTTTCAATACATTTTTAATTGAATTTCTTGAAAGAATTCAATTTTTTTCAAAATAATTTTAATGGAATTTTTCGTAGAAATTTAATTAATTTCAATAATTTATCAAAATTCAATTATTTTCAATATCTACTATTTCAATAAGATTTCACAAAAGAATTCAATATTAGATATTTTTAAAAAATTCTTCTCAAGAATTCAATATTATGGTCGAAAAGTAATAAAATTCTTCACAGAAATTCAATAATGGTGAAAAGTTTTAAAAAATTCTCTTCTAAATTTCCATTATCTTTATAAATAACTAGCTGTCGTACCCGTCTTCGACAGGTTTTAGTTTCTACAAATACATTCAATAGTGTGTCTACCAGTCTCGAAAAATGGAAAATAGAGGGGAATTTAATTTGACCGGAAAAAATAATAATTAGCTACCATTAACTATTTCATTAGAAAAATATAACTACATATTTTAAATCAGTGATTGACTTTTTATCATCAAATAATTTGTTTTTAATTAATTAAAATGCAGAGAACAATGTTTGTCAATTGTTTGTAGAAATTTAATTATTGTATTATAAGTTAATCAAAAAATTCCACCAGTTTTTGCTAAAATCTAAAATAAGACCTATATTGTAGGCTGAATTCACAGTTTAGTCACAGTTTTTTAGTCCAAAATTTAATTATTTTCAAAAATTTCAATAAAATTCTTGGCAAAATTTCAATTATTTTTAAAAACTTTTCTTAATTTAATCAAATTTTTTTTACAGAGATTCAATTATTTTTAATACAATTTTAATATAATTTCTCGAAAAAAGAATTTATTCTTAAAAATGTTATTGAAATTCGTCAAAAGAATTTTAATTACCTATTTAAAAATTTGTTGATGAAATTCTTTAAATTTTAACTAACAATTCTGTGGAAATAATTTTTTTAAAAGTTTAATTACGGATTTTTTCAAAAAAGTATTTGATGTTTTTTATTTTCTAATTTATATTTAACTGAATAATTTCCGAATAATTAAAATTTTATAAAATTGAATTGTAAACAAATGAATTTAAAAATAGTAAAATTTACTAATTCAAAAGCAAAAAGTCAATCACTAATTCCAATTAGTATAAACATTTTTGCTAATTCAAATTTATAGAGAAAGTATTATAACGTGAATTTTTAGAAATAATTGAATTTTAAAAAGGTTTCAAATTATAATTTTTGAATGTCTGAATTTTTCATACTTTTAACTGAAAATTGTGTAGATTTAATTTTTTTTAAAATTATTTCATGCCTTTATTTTATAATATATTTTTAATTGTGAATTTTCAAATAATCGAAATTTCATAAAATTTTATAATGTAAACAAATAGATGTGAAAATTCTTAAAGAATTTTATTTTTAAATGATTAAAAATAATTAATTTAAAAAAGAATTTTAGTTGAAAATTCTGGAGAACAATAATTGAATTGAAGTGATGAAAGTATTAATTTGGAAAAAGTTACAGAAGCAATATTCTTAAAATATAAAGTAATGATTTTATCAGTCGGTAATTTTTAATTATTATAAAATACGAAGATATCGATTGCTCCGAGTCAAAGACTCACAAAGTGATGGATTATTTTCTTCATGTTTTATAGCAATTTTTTACAAGTTGTTTAATTTCAAAAAGGTTTGAATTTAAATCTTCTGAAGAATTTTAATTTTTATGGAAAAATTATAATGGCAAATTGTTTAATTTTGTAAAATATAATTGTAGTTTTAAAAACCTGGAAAAATTCCGTTTGTCAACCTGGAAAAGTCAGGGAATTTGAAATGAGCAAAAGCGTGGCAACCCTGATTTTCTCTATTTAACCGAATTCTCCAAAGTTAACATTAAATTTTCTATATGGACTCGAGTATTGCTTGAGGCTTTTTGAATTAATTCAAATTGACATTAGTTATTGGATATTTTAACTCTTAATGAACATTTTTTTTCACACATGCGGTTTTATTAAAAAATCATTTTTTTACAACTTTTCCTGCTAGTGTAAGTAATCGTAAATTAAAAATTATTTGCCCTGGCAAAAAATTGTCAAAAATTTCAAATCGAGTTTTGTAAAGTTATTAAATAAATCTTTTCATAGTGTACGAGCGTTTTATATCGAACCAGTTATTAAAAAAGAAAAGCAAATAATAAAGAAAAGAAGAACATGATGTGGATATACTGCATATGCGTAATCTGACATTCATCGGAACGATGAACCGATGGATCGCCTCAGGCGTTAATACCGGCACGTAACAAGTGCTTGTTCATTGGTCTTTTTTCAATTTCCGCAATTAAAAAATATTTTGCTGAAAGTTAATATGACATCCGCTCTGTTTCTGGTGTACCTTTTGATTAATACAAATATAATTCAGGACTTGAATTCGTGCCTCGAAATCTCGAGTTTTCAACAATTATTAGAATAAATTTTAATATAATTCCATTAATTTTGCATGCTGTGAGAAATTACAGTTAATAATTCCGCATTAGAAGTTTTCTTCTAAAGTGCTCTTTTTAAATTATTAAAAATAAGAGAAATAATCCGAACTGGTTTATAGAACTGGTGTCAATTAAATTGATAAAGTGTAAAAAATTCTCAACATATGAAAATTAATATCTAATTTAAATCCCCAACTCCTTAATTTCAATCTTCATTTAAAATTAACAATATCTAATATACAATTAATTTTCAATTATTTTTTTGTATCAATACTTTTAGTATCAATTAAAATTGCTCCAGAATAATCCCTTCTTAAAGGCAACAAAAATAGATTTGTAATTACAAGAGGAACATTCCATTTCTTATAATTAAGAGTAGGCGGTGTCCTATTTTTTATTGTTTCAATATTATGTATATATCGTTGTGTCGTAGAAAAAAATTCTACGACATAAACGAAAGTTCTGAAAGGAAAGGAAAATGGTAGGAAGACGTAGGAGAGCTGAGTCAATTACTATATATCAGAAGGCTTCACAAATTGTTCTGCTCTGTATCCCAGCAACCGTGAGAAATTAATTCACGACAAATTTTTTCAATAGTTTTAATTTATATTTAGAAGAATTTATTTCAAAGAAATTCAAACCTGCTGATTTTTTACTAATTACTAAATTTTTAATTTTATTCTTCTGGTTTTTAATTATTTACACTGAATAATATCATTAGAATTTAGTTTGATTCGAAAAATTCTAAGAATATTACTCCAGTGGTGTTGCGAGGCAACACTTTTGATTCGTTTTTCGTCTCAATTTGATATCCGCAGAAAAACTGTGATTTCAAATTCTTCAAGTACCAAAAAGTTGATGATATTTACGAATTCTATGAGAAAATTAATAAAATTTTATTAGAATAAAAAAATGTATGGTTTCTAGACACCTTGGAAGAAGGCATATATATGACTTGTAGTATAGTAATACTCGTTCTCGGTTGATATATTTAATTCTTGTGGATAGGTACAACCAGTCGTCCTCCATGATTTCTTCCATCACAATGTCAATGTGGAATGTTGTTAAGCGTGCCACGTTTTACGACCACCCAAATCATAATTAAAATGCGATTACATTCTTTCAATAAAAACCGTACTGCCGCACTTGATTTACGATTTTTGGCTCCAGGATACACATACAATAAAACGAGAAGTGTGATCTTTTTTTCATTTTACTCTTTTAACTTGACATTGAAACAATGTCAAGATTTATCTATTCTTCGGAAAGTAATTAAAGAACAGATATCGTTTCTTATTGTAATTTTAAAATTGACTACTTTACTTTTATGGACTTGAAATCACTTGTATTTAATTATCCTGAAATCACGACCCTAAAGAATATTCTGATTCATTCTAAAAATGATTAGATACTGAGAAAAATGTTCTAATACATTTATTTACGAATTTCTTTGATTGCAAAATTATTCAAAAACAACAATAACTTTTTTTTTAAATAAATATTTAATTATTAGGTATTATTTTTCCATAGGAATTAAGATTCTTAAAAATTTCAAATTCAAACCTTTTTGAAATTCAATAACTTGTAAGAATATTATTACAAACATGAAGAAGATGTTTCACATAATTTCTTCATGTTTTTATAATAATTAAAGATGACTCAGTGATATACCCATTGTATAGGTACTAGAAAATACAATACAAATTCAAATAATTTTTTTAAAAAAGTCAATTTAACTTCTTCAAAGAAAAGTAATTCTACAGAATTGTTAGTTAAAAGTAGGTATGAAAATAATTTCAGATTTTTAAAGATTTGAATTTGAAACCTTTTCAAAATTTAATTAATTTTAAAAATTCATGCCATAATGCTTTTAAAATTCAATTAATATCTAAAAATTGATCTAAATTCATTTTAGATTAATTTTTATTAGAAAATTCTACGCGAATTCAATTATTTAAATTCAATAATAAATAGGGGAGAGTGGTCCTAAGTTGGCCGCCTAAGCAAATTGGTCGAAAATAGTAACAAAATGAAATTTAATCACTTCGGCAAGTATATATATATTAGTGTTCAGAGATCGTTTTGCTATAATTTTGTGGTATTTAGAACGTTTTAGAATGGCTTTTGTAGTCTTAATACAATAAAAATAGTAAAAAGCTGCATTTTGGACATTTCAGAAATAGCGATCCTAAGTTGGCCACCACTTTTTTTCGCTTGTGTATAAGGAAGAAATGCATATTCTTTTCAATTACGCCGAAATTTTACAAATTTGATACATTTAGGAGAATAAAAACGCATTATTTAACTATTTTTGTTTAGAAAATGAAGCATTGTTTTATTTAATTTATTTGCAGTGATGGATGGCTGTGGAGACAGGCGTTTTTGTACTATGTCTTTTCTAATGTTTTTTAAACCATTTTTTTTGTTTTTTGTCTTTGTTTAATTCCTTCGTTATACTTTTACGGTCTTTCTCGTGATGAAAAACACAAAAAAGAAGTAAAACATAAATAAAAACAAACACAAACAATAGGTGGCCAACTTGGGACCACTGCGGTAGATTTTTACAAGTTTCAAATTATTACGCTAATAAAAAAAATTTAATTAAAAAATCAACAGAACCTCTTTATTACAACATTAAATAAAGGAGCTAGCGCACACACTCATTTAGAAATTTTTAATTATTTATCTCTTGTAGCTACTCTCGAAAAAAACAAGAAAAATTACATTTTTTTGGTCGTAAACAATATTATTGTCCTTACAATGCCTAGAAGAATCTTAGATTATAATTAGGTCCATAAATTATATCATGGTTTATCAATATATCATACCACAAAATTATAGATTCGTCCAGTATACCATCTCTGCGAGAAACCCAGGGTGGCCAACTTAGGCCCACGGCCAACTTAGGACCATGCTCCCCTATATAATTTATTCATAATAATGGAATGATTCTTAAAATTTAAATTTACCAAGAATTTTATTAACAACATTTGAAAATATTTAATTTCTTTTAAGAAATTTAATGAAAATTTTACTGAAGTTTTATAATATTAAAGAATTTTATTAAAATTTTTGACATTAGTTGAATTCTTGACAAGAATTTTAAAAAAATTTTTTAAATAATTTAATTTTTGCAAAGTATTTTATTATTTTTCAAAATAATTGAATTCTTGTAATGAATTTTGATATTTATCAAAATAATTGAATTTTATAAAAGAATTTTATTAAAATTCCTTAAAATAATTGATTATATAAAATTATTAATCACTTGAAAATTTTTGAAAATTACTGATTTTCTGCATGAATTAGAAATTATATATGAAAGTAATTGAATTAATGCAACGAATTTTATTATTTTTTTTAAATAAACAAGTATTTCTTAAAATTGAATTCTTTCGTCATGTTTTAATAAAATTTTTAAGAATAAATTGCTTTTGAAATAATTGAATCCCAATAAAACTTTTATATTAAAAAATTTAACTAATTTCAGAAGAATTTTAATTATGTATATTAAAACTTTTTAAAAATCTAAGTTCTTTAAAATTTTTGTAATTAAATTCATTCAAAATTCAAATTTTATAAAATTTTAAATTAAAAGTTTTTGAAGTTTATCTATTTATGAAAATTGTAAACGCAACTCTTTTAAAATTCAATTGATTCTGAAATTTTGAAATAAAATTATTCATTAAATAATGTACAAGTAATATTTTTTTATTGTTCTTCAAAAATTAAGTTATTTAAAAAGAAATTGTTGTCCGAAATGGAAAATTTTAAAGGTTTTGTATTAGAATTCGTGATAATTTCATAGTTTTTGAGACTAATAAAATTCAGTACTTTTAATAAAAATTCCTGACTTTTCCCTGACTTCCATGATCTGTGGCAACCCTGTAAAATAATTTCTAGAAGAATTATGTTTTCAAAATTACATCATATCAATATAATGCTAAAGAACAGTAAAAGTTGGGAAAAGTCACATCACATTGAAATATTTTTCCTTGAAAACCTAGGTCAAAATAGTTGAAGTGGGGGATTTGACAAGTAAGAGTTTCATCAGGGTTACATCGTGTTCAGAATCTTAAAAAATACCACGAAGCCTATTTTTTCCGTTGTACGGGAAAATATATCCTTGAGCAGTGGGAACATTGAATTTGTGATTAGTATAATGTATATGCATATATGTATACGTAGAGGAGAAAATAGGAAGTAGAAACGCTGGCGAATTCTCGTATCGAAAATTTGAAACTTTTTAAAGCTACCCGAAGATATTACCACTGAGAAGCGACGACGACGACGACGACGACGACGACCCTCCTTGGAATACAAGGAGCAAAAATCGCAGATCGGTGCGGGTGTAATAGAAGATGGAGGGTGGCTGGTCTCATGGGCGCCTAACGGAGCGTGCGTTTCCGATGAATTATTCAAGATCGAACTCCCAGTTACTACGGGAACCCATCCTTAACTGTTATGCGTTTATTCTCATTATCCGAACAACCCCTGCCCACATCTTTTCAGTTGACCTTTCGCCTTCCTGCATACGTCACATCATGTTAACGTAGTCTTTGCTTTTGAGATTTACTTTGCCCAGTAATTAACAATTTTAATTGTTTTAATGGATTTTTAACTCTCATCATCTCACTCTTGTCGATTAAGATTAAACCGATTTTCAAAAATTCAAATTCGTTCCTAAGAAACTAAAATTTAAACTGGTTTTAGTTGATTCAAAAAAATCACAAAAATTTAATTCTGCATTTTATTTCCCAAATTTTTTTCCAAGTTTCATCAAAAGTATTTATGCTTTTTATTATACTCTGCTAATAACTTCTATTCTAAATTTTTACAAAATTCAATAATTTTCTCAGTTTTTCAACAATTAAAATTTTCAAACAATTCAATCTAAAAATCTTTTAAAATAAAATTATTTCTAAAAATTTATTCTATAACGCTTCTAATATTCAATTATTATCTAAAATTTTAACTGTAATTCAGTTTTAAATCAACTTTTACATATTTCTTAAACTTTAATTCTTTCGAAGAATTTTAATAAAATTTTTGAAAATAATTGAATTCCAGTGAAGGATTTTATCAAAATTCTTTTAAATAATTGATTTTTTTCGAAAAAATTTAAGAGAAAAGTAGCTTTTAGTGTCACAAATGTATGAAAAGTATCCAAATAGTATTAAATCGTAAAAAAGTAGTAAATAATAGGTTTTAGTAGATGAGTGAGAAGCCTGCTTTTCTTGTTTGAGTCTTCAAACAATCACTTTTGGAACAAGAAAATAATTTCAATTTTTGTGATAGATATTTGCGGACACTTTTAGTTTATATTTTTCATCATACTCGGAAATAATATTTCCGAATTATTAAAGTGTGCATATTTGTCTTGACGTTTGCATCAAAACTGGTATACTTACATAATATATAGTTTTAATATTATTACATAATGATTCTATTGCATAATAATAATAATAATAATAATAAATATACAATATGCACATATAAAATGAAGAGCGTCTGTGAAGGTGAATCGAATTCCACAGATAAGTGAGTAAAGCACTCAATTGATAAAATTTGATGATTGTGAGACGTGGAAAAGTGACAATAAGACATCACATGCGTATGGTTAATTATGGTTAGCGTGTTAGTTCGTCTGACACGCATTGACCTATTTTCACTATGCCAACGGAGTGTTGACTTTAGGCGACATTCCCTCCTTCTAAATCTCTCTTTTCCTCTGGCCCTCATGTACCGTAGGCGTGTGTCACTGTGGAAAGAATGTCTCCACTATTTTACTTAACATTATGCAATACATAATTGACCCAAGTAATTAATTTCCCAACTCCACATTACTGCTATCAAAACTGGAGCATGTCATGCAATGGAATATAAAAATTATAAATATTTCCATAAAACAAGGATCCGCCCAAAATTAACTCTAATAGTCTTCATATTCTTTCATTTATTCTGTCCGCTCTCCGCTGTTTAAAGTTAGTTTTTGTGTATACTTTTTTTTCTTTAAAAATTATTGTTTGACAAATCCAAAAGTCAGAAGACTCAAACCAGTAGTTGATATTTAGAATTTGTACCCTTCATGTATTTTTACTTTAAAATTACAAACATTTGTTTCTTTATCTCGAAATGTTTTATTCTAAAAACAAGGAATTAATTTATTAGGTAACTATATATTAATCTTTGTATTCTTTCATTCATTCTGTCCGCAATTTAAAGATAGTTTTTGTGTATGCTTTTGTTTTTTTTTTAAATATTGTTTGAGAAATCGAAAATATGCAGGTATTTTTTTATGATTCATAATACGATAATACTTGATAGCAGGGACCGCTTCTAAAACGAAACTAAATAGAAATTACTTTCGTTTTAGTATTTGAGTTGACACGAAACTAAATTAACAAAGTGACTTTAGTTTCAAGTCGACACGAAACTAAATTAACAAAATGAGTTTAGTTTCGTGTCGACTCAAAACAAAAGACTGAAACACATCATTATTTAGTGTCAATTACAGAAAAATTGTTTCCCTTGTCATCCGTAACTAGAGCAACGTAAGTAATTAATGTAAGTTACGTAACCAGAGTAAATTATGTAACTATAGTAATTTACATAATGAAAGGAAGTTACGTAACTAGAATAACTTATGTAACTAGAGTAAAGTACGTAACTACAGTAACCAGAGTAAAGTGCTTAACTACAGTAACTTGCGTAAATGGCCAAACTTACGTAAGTTACGTAACTAGAATAACTTACGCAATCAATCAAATTTACGCAAGTTACGTAACTTACGTAAATGGTGGAATTTACATCGTCAATTCAAATAATCACATTTACGTAAGTTACGTAACTTACGTAAGTTTGATTAATTGCGTAAGTTATTCTAGTTTAGTAACTTACGTGAGTTTGATTAATTGCGTAAGTTATTCTAGTTACGTAACTTGCTTTAATTATGTAAATTACTATAGTTACGTAATTTACTCTGGTTACATAACTTACATTAATTACTTACGTTGCTCTAGTTACGTAAGTCAGGGGAAACAATTTTTCTATGATTGACACTAAATAATTATGTTTTTCAATCTTTTGTTTTGAGTCGACACGAAACTAAATCTAATTTATTAATTTAGTTTCGGGTCGACACGAAACTAAACTCAGTTTGTTAATTTAGTTTCGTGTCGACTTGAAACTAAAGTCACTTTGTTAATTTAGTTTCGTGTCAACTCAAACACTAAAACGAAACTAAACTTTCGAGACGGTCCCTGCTTGATAGAAATTAGAAAATTTCAAACAAATTATGATTAACAAATAACAAATGAAAAATGTTAAAAAAAAATGTTATGTGCTTTTTTCTATAATAAATTTCGTTTGACTGATCAAAATTATGCAAATATTTCTCCTTTTTATTTATAAAAAATAGAAAATTCTTAAAAAATAAAAAAATTATGATTAAGAAATAGAAAATAAATACCCATTTTATGCATAACTTTTATTTCTCAATAACAATATTGTTCAGAAACCCATTCTTTTATTTTGAGAAAAAAGACATTACACATATTCCCGTATCTTAATATTTTTTGTAGAAAATTTTCAATTTTCATAAGGAAATAATTTACATAATTTCTATTTCTTAATTACAAATTGGTTTAATAAAATTCAAAGATTTTCAAAAATAAAGAAAAAAAATGTTTATAAATTCTATTTATCGCAATTATAAATTTTTAATAAAAAAGGAAATTGAAAATTTTTTGAATTTTTAGAAAATAAAGGAAAAAATATTACTTAAAAAAATGTTCTGCTACATTTATTTATGAATTTCTTTAATTGTAAAATTATTTGAAAACATCAATAACTTCTTTTTTCAATAAATATTTAATTATTATTATTATTTTTTTTTGAAAAATTTTATTAAAATTTTTGAAAATAATTAAATTTTGAAGAAGAATTTTATTATTCACACTGAGAAAACTGGAGTGTCAAATTCGGAGGTTCAAAAAGTGTATGTTTCCTTTGCTTATGAAGAGAGTTAAATAGTCCTTCTAAAATAAATTTTGAATTGATAATGGAAATCTACTTGTATATTCTCTCCCATTATATCTGAGGGTTAAAAGTTGCGCAGAAAATGTGTACGATTTGATGCGCGCGAAATTATTTTTCTGACATTTTATGTATTTAATTTTGGGGGTTAGGTTGCCATATTTATTCATTTCGCGCCGGATAAGGAAGGGATTTCTCAAGATGGTTAATTTGTCCCTCTGTTATAAACTCATTTTCCCTCCAAGAGAAATGGCACGAATATCTGTCAATGGTGTATTTGAACATTTAGATTGTTATCCAATAGCTAACTCTCAAATATCAACGATTTGTCCCTCCAGATGTTTAGTCCAATACTCCAGTTTTCTCAGTGCATAAAGATAATTGGGATATTGACGAGATTTTTTTCAATTTTGAACATGATTAAATTTTGTGATAAGAATTTTATTACTTTTTAAAAGTAATTGAATTTCTGCAATCATTTCCAACTTTTTCAAAATTTAATTTTTTCTAGTGTTTTTAACTAAAATTCTTCTATAATTCCATTATTTTTAATAATTAATTAAATATATATTGACAAATTTAACAAATTTTAAAAAGATTTTGAATTGATAAAATTTTTCAAATTAAATTCATTTAAAATTGAAATTTCATAAAATTTTATATTGAAACCGTTTAAAGTTTACTTATTTATGAAAATTATAAACACACAACTCTTTTAAAATTGAAGTAATTTTGAAATATTTAAGTAAAATTGTTCATTAAATAGTTTGGTAATTATTTTATGATATAGTTGTTCAAGAATCAAGTTGATTAGAAAAGAAATTATTTTCAGAAATTGAAAAAATTGAAGGTTTTCTACTATAATTTGTGGTAATTTCATAGTTTATGGGCAAACAAAAAAGACACAAAAATTCAGAATTTTCTTATAAATTCTAAAAATTTAATTTTTTTCAATACTTTTTAATAAAAATCCCTGATTTTTCTCTAAATTCCCTGTGTCAGAATATATATGATATTAAAACTATATTCCAATTCATATTTATATTTTTTATGAAATTAATAAATTTGAATTGAAAATTTTCAAGTTTTATTATTTTTAAAATTGCTAATTAAAATAGTTGGCAAATTGTTGCTAGTTTATTATTATATAATGTACAGAAATATAGTTTACTTTCCTCACAAAAATTAAAGAAAGAATTCTTCAAATAGTAGAAACATTGAAAAAAAAATTCAACCGAGAAATAATAATAAATAGCTTAATAAGGAAAAAATTCAAGTCCTAGAGTATTATTACGTATAGATATACAAGACTTGCCCTTGAATATATTTTATACATTAAGTAGAACGGCCTTGAAAGACTTCTTCCTCCATGACAAAGTACATTCAACGAGTGCACGTGATACATAATTAATTCCCCTTAAAAATTTCATTGTACTTTTCTGTAAGGTAAATTTCATGATATATATCGCTGAGTGAAATGTGTAGTTAATTGACGTGAGACTTTGGTGAACTAAATGGTCGTAATTCCCGCAGCTATAATTAGTGTCGTTACTTGCACTTATATACACGTAATGACATGTGTCCTCAACAAACACAAAGAAATTACACTTTACACCTTAAGTAACAGACAATCATTTATATACTCACTTTTTATGACTAACACACTTACATAATATGTGTATTACATAATCAAAGTGCGTAGGCCAAGGCGCCACCATTGGCGTTCGCCTACTGCGAAGTGAACTATCATTAACAACGTTTTTAATTGCCTCAATAATTTTAATTTCTTTTAGAATTGAAAAAAAATTTATTATTGTTTTTTGAATTTTATTTTAGGTGTTGCATTTCTGGGGAGAATTTTTCTTTTTTGGAATTTAAATTCTTTCTCTCCTTATTTTTCTTCTTCTTCTTTTGCTGCATGAGCTTTCAACTTAATTATTGACTAAACTGATTTTGAAAATACGTTCAATTTCACTAATGCAAATTTTTCGCTCCTACAGTCTTCTGGGTATTTTCAATTTTAATATCGATTTCCGCTATTCTTATAATATTCCGAATCCTCAGTGAATTTCACATGTTCCCAATTCTCTGATGTCTGCAAGTTTTTTGTCTTGTGAATTTTTCTTCTTTACTGGTAAATAAATAGATGCTTAAAATTTGATTTTTAAAATATCGTTTATAATAATTCTATGGATTTTAGAGTGGCTGAAATAGAAGGCTTTTTACTATCTATACTGAAACCTACTATTTAGTACTCTTTTTTTTTAATTTTACACTAAAAGGAACTTTTTCATATTTGAATATTAGCACTACTTTACATTCTTTAATAAAATTCTTACAAATGATTCAATTATTTTTAAAAAATTCTCAAACTTTTATTATTATTTTCAATACTTTTCAATAAAATTTTAAACAAATTCTTCGAAAAAAATTATAATAATTCAATTATTCTCATAAATAATCAAATCTTTCCCTAATGTTCAATTATTTCGAAAAATAATAAAATACTTTGTAGAAATTTAATTATTTTCATAAAGAATAAAATTTTAACAGAAATTGAATTATTTAAAATACAATAACTTTCATAAAATTCTTCGAGAGAATTCAATCATTTTCAATGCAATTTTAATAAAATTTCTTAAATAAATTCAATTATTTTCTAAAATTTTATAACAGAATTATTTTGAATACACTGAGAAAACTGCGGATAGTCAAACTTGGAGGGTTAGGTTTTGAGTGTAAAGCCTGATTCTCTGGATAGTTAACTTTTCCCTCCGTGTGAGTCAAAAATTAATCATCGTAGTGTCTATTTATCCCTCCGAGATGGTTACGAAAAACTTGACCTCAAATATAGTCTGTTTGTCCCTCCAGATGATAGTTATAGTTGAATACTCCAGTTTTCTCCGTGTAGAATTTTAATTTAACTCATCGGAAAAAATTGTTAAAATGTATAATTATTCTCATAAATAATAAAATTCTCCCCAGGAATTCAATTATTCTCATAGACAATAAAATGCTTTAGATAAATTCAATTAAATTTTCACAGGAATTGAATTACTTACATATAAAAGTACAATTTTTTATAAAACGTTTCGAACAAAATTAAGTATATCTAAAGAAATTGTTATAAAATTTCTCGCAATACTAAAAATATTTTCATAAATAATAAAATTCATCGCAAAATTTCAATTATTTTTGATACAATTTTAATTGAATTTCATACGAAAAAGTGTAATTATTCTTAAAAATTTTATTAAAGTTCGTCGAAAGAATTCAATCATTTTTGAAAATTTTGATAAAGTTTTTTATTAGAATTCATTTTTAAGACATATTCATTTATTCATTAAATTATTTATTTTTGTATTTAAATATTTGATTTCTCGTAGAACTTTCTAAAAGGAATTTACTGAAAATTTTAGATAATAATTGGATATTAAAAGCATCACTATGTGAATTTTTAAAATAATTAAATTTCAAAAGAATTTTAAATTGAAATCTTTGAGAATTTAAATTGTTGTAAAACTGTAATAATATTTAAATTTCTATTTTTAAATAAAATAATTAAAGTGAAAGATGTTTATTGTTTTTTCAAAAATCAATCCACATGTATTCAAAAAATATTATTAAAAATGTGAAGCTTTTCGTCCATCGTCCATTGCAAGATGCAAAAACATCTTTCACTATATTAGAACAGTCCAAAAAAATATAACATCTTCAAATAAAATGATTAAAGTTTTAAAAAATTTTAATGAAAAAAAAATAATTAAATTTTGGAACAATTACAGAATTTAGTTGTCACATTTAATTTTTCGACAGCTACTTTTTAGTAGTAACTTTTTTCAGTCTTGAAGCAACTTTTTGCTACTTTTTTAAAATTTAATTATCAAGTACGAAGCCTGAAATTTGAAATTGGTATTTTTAAATTCATCGCAGATACATTTTTCCTTGGAAATGTAATATTTTTTTTAGAAAGTTGCTTAGTATATTTGATCAATAATTTCATTTATGGGTATTGAGAAATAAATTCTTTTGCAAAGTTCCTTGGTCGTTATCAGAGTAAAAATTAGTTTTTACTGGTCATAACTTTTTACGATCACATATAAATAAAACATGTTAATGATAATAATTCAGCAAAAAGTGTTGCCACGCATTTGTAAACAATTGATAAATGTCTAGTTATTTTCAGTTAGAGAATAACTTTTTTTTGGAAAATGTGTAAATTTCGTTAGAGTCACAATCAATCTTTCCAATTTGACCAAGTTTCATTCGAGTTTTTTCAAAAGCTTGACTCGATTTCCGTACACTGTCGATTGGGCTGAAGCTCGCAAGTTTTTGGTTAACTTTTTCCATCCCAGGCAACGAAAAAGAAAAGTCGAGACGTACCTCGAGTTAACTTTCTTCTTGATTGACGTTCGGTTATTGTCGCATTTGCATAACTCGCCCTTTCCTCGCAACGTCCGACCTCACTTCTTGTTTCTCTCTCCCTCGCAATTTCTCTTTTCTTCTCCTCTCTGAATAAAATAAGAAGGACGAGAAGGCAGCAGCAGAAGCAGAAGAAGAGTGTTGGCAGTGCCCGCGTGTCAAATCGAATTTGCCTCATTTACCCCTTCCAGCATTCCCCTCTTACAGTTCTCCCAGCCGGAGAATCTATTAGAATAATTTTTATGAATCTAATTTTAAATTCCGGCGAACGAAGTTACTTCACTGTCACACTGTCAGTGGTGGTGGTGGTGGCTCTTATTAAGTGGCCTCGCCTCTTCTACTCGGTCGAAATCCCCCTTCCTCCACAATTTCCACGATTTGTCGTCACATTGAAAAGGAATAATTTAAATAATTTTCCACATAATTTCTTTGTTCCTCCGCAACTTGCAGAGCATATAACCTCGCGCACGATAAGTCCCTCTTTTTATTATAATGTTTCATTCTTCATTTTCCACTAGATCCTTCTCGCGCACACACTGTGGCAAATTAAATCTGTCTTTTTATGATAAGTCCATTTGCCTTTTAAAAATATTTCAAATATACGAATTTCCTAGACAAAAAGGAGAGCAAAATTCGAGAGGCGAAATGTTGAAATTTCCATCATCATCTATTATTTTGTTTTTTTCTTATTTTTATAAATTTCAATAAAGAACAAAGTGGATAATTTGAAAGGACAACAAGTAGTCTTTATCAAGATAGCGTAGTGTAATAATGGGAAGTAGCTCGGTGGTTTGTTGGCCGACGTGCCAACAGTGTCAACTTTTTCTTTTCTTCGCCCTTAGTACAATATAAGTGTGTAAGGCTGTTTGCCAAGCATGAAGGATATTGAGGAAAGAGAAAGAACTTTTTCAAGTACATTTATCGGGCGTTTTGTTCGCCATTTCCTTAACGATTCATGGGTACTTCCAGATTTATCCAACTTGTATACCGAGAATTTACCTCTCTTGGCAAACGTTTCGAATTTCAGTCAACTCGCCTGACCACTTGATGCTTTCACTTCACGACTACTGTGTCTGATCAAAGCACATTTTTTACTACTTTATTGCGTGTGAACCTCCTTTCCTTTTTACTTTAACAATTTTATTTTCATAATTTTTTTTAATTTCAAAGAGGAAACGAATTTAAATTTAATTTCAATTTTATTCAAACTTTATATTAGTTACTGTTCTCTTTGCGTATTTACTTGAAACAGACAAACATTTTTTTATTAAATAAAGAAATTTCTTTGTGAATTTTCAAATCTATTTCTTTAAAATTATTCAACTCTACGAAATTTCTATTATTCAGAAATTCTTCAATTAAACATTAGAAAATAAAAACTTGGAAACAATTAATTCTACAGAATTGTAAGTTAAAATTCTTCTATAAAGATTATCAGAATTTTTAAAAATAAGTTAATTTCATCAACAAATTTTGATAAACTTTTTAAAAATAATTACATTCCATCAAGAAATTTTATTAAAATTGCATTGAAAATAATTGAATTCTTTTGAAGAATTTTATAAAAATTCTTTTAAATAATTGCTTTCTTTCAAAAAAATTTTATGAAAGTTGTATTTAAATTAATTGAATTTCTGTGCAAATTTTATTATTTATGAAAATAATTGAATTTATAAACTTGAAAATTTTAATTTATAAAAAATTTGTTAATTAATTTTCTGTGCAATGTTTATTATTTTTGAAAATAATTAAATGTTTCTGCAAAATTTTATGAAATTTTTTTAAATAATTGAATCCCTGTAAAAATGTTATTATTTATGAAAATAATATTAAATTTATAAATTTGTTAATTGATTTACTATGAAATTTTTTTTTTTTTTTTTGAAAATATAATTGAATGTTTCCATAAAATGTTATTAAAATAAAATATTACACCGTCTCAGCCAGTGTGTAAGAATCTTGAATAAATAAAAATGGTAGAAATTGCAAATGATTAAATTTGAGGTAAATTTTTGAAAATAATTGAATGTCTGCAATCATTTGTAACTTTTCCAAAATTCAATTTGATGCAAATTCTGAAGTCATTTAATAATAAGGAAGAATACTTTTGTAATTTTAATTTATATCTACTTGTTTTTTCATATTTATATTAAAATAACTTGTAAAGTTAACTACTTTAATTCTTTAAGTGACGATATTCGTAGAAAAAATATAGATATTTTAATTTTTACATAGAAATGGAAAGTGCCAATAAAAAATTGCGACTTTGGTTTGTTTACATTTTTTTGCGGACATGCCCTTAAGCTGGATTTTTTTAGTAATAACTTGAATCCACTAATTTGTATCGAAAAACAGATCTCTATGAGTGTTTAACATTAAAGTGAATGAGTTGGGCACTTGTTGCTTGTATACAATATTAAGCGAATTCCGCGAGTGTTTACATGCCAAACAATCTGGCACGCGTTGTGTTCCATTGTAATCTGAAATGAACTTCCAAATAGGTATAAATGTACGAGTCGAGTGAAAGCCCTGCCAAAGAAAGTCTCCGTTTTCTCCTCAATTTTTTTTTTTCGTGTGTCTCTATTCGTGTGATGTGTGTCTTCTATTCGAATGATGATGACACAGGAGTGACCTTACACTGTATTTGCGTATATCGTGATGAGCCAACTGTTATGAATCATAATGAACACGCAACGAGCTCCAATGAATATATTCCAAATTAAAATCGTACCTTTGGCCCAACAAATGCGTCCCGCTGGTCATAATTTTCAGAGTTTCATTGGCAATTGCTTTTCTTTGTCGAACCGCATATATAGAGAGATGAGGGGGTCGCTTCCCGCGCCGAGCGCACAAATTTCAAATTCTAGTGCTATTGATTCGACGTGGAAGGTGTTTGATCTCTTAATAATTCCTAAAAACCCCAGAGCAAGAAAAATTTCATGAAAAATTTATAACTCGCCAACTTTTGATGCTCGAAAACATTTTATTTTCAGTCCCTTAAAAATGTTTCGAGTTAAATTTCTGCTTTATATTTATTGTAAAATAGGAGAGATTATTTGCAAACGAAATTGGGATTTCAGTTTTTCAGTAAAAATCAGTAGATATAGTAATTTTAGAAATTATATGCTGAATGTTGTGCGAAAATCGCAGTAAGATTGAGACCCAACTGTGAAATGTATAAATATTTAAAAGTGTAAAATTGATTTCTTTGTGCAAAATAGTCCTTGATCTTGTCGACTTGAGCGTACTTCCGCATTAAAGTGATAATACTGCTTTGCTTGAACGATCACTGTGCGAGCGTGTACGTGCTTCAAATTACATGTGCAAAAGGATCAGCGATTAGCGTCTCCTCAAGATTAGTGAAGCAGGATGATCTGATACGAGGTTTGCTCGATCACGTCGTCGCTTATTCATTGGCCTTGAAATAATTACGTCGGCTTATATGCCAATGAGCACCACTTTGTTCGTCCTTCTTCGGATCCTTCCAACTTGACGTGAAAGGACTTTTTACAATATGAACAACCCTTTCTCTCAACTCGGAAAATCTCTCTTTCAAAAAACATTCTTTTCTTCATTCTTCTGCCAACTTTTCATTCAGTTTTCGTATTATTATTTTATTGTATACCTATATATTCTACCTTTAAAAAAAACAATATTTCCTTAACAATATTTTTACATTCTCATCACATGAGAAGGTATTAGTTTTGGTCGAATTTTGACTTTTGCTAATTTTATGAAATCTTTACGTTTTGAGGTGCCCTGAGTCCGAAAAACATGGTCCGGCGAGTGCGTCTGTCTGTGTGTCTATCTGTCTGTCTGTCTGTCTGTCTGTCCGTCTGTAGACGGTAATATGTTGTTCCCACGATAACTTTTGAAAAACTTATCGGATCGTTTTTAAATTCAACACACTTAAACTTGGTGTAAAAATGAAGGCTAAGTTCGTTAACCAGACATTTTCGTTAAAAACTACAAAAAATACGGTAGATTCAAAATTTTGAAAAATCAATTTTTTCAAATTTCAGAATTTTTAACTTTATTTTATTTTAGAATAGAAAAATACAAACAACTTTTCTCTATAACATTTTTTCATAAAAACTCAATTTTCGAAGTTATAGTCCCTTAAATGGTCAAAAAAACTTAAAAAATCCTAAAATAACACTAAAAATCGAATTTTTTTAAAGGAATAAAAATCAGTCAATTGATTTTGACATATTCTCACCCTAAAATACTTGAAAAACATACTTGAACACAAAAAACTCGTAATTTCTAGAAAAATCACTCTCTATATATATTTTTTGTGCACTTTTTTGATAAAAAATCAATATTCCGACTTCATTATCTCCGACGTTCTTGCATATGCGATTTTACTACCAGAGACTTTTTTTCTCGGCTTTGCATCAGCTACAACTTTGCTGTTGACAACTTTTTGCCCAACGCAAAACTTTTCGAGTTATTTTTTAAAAACTGTCAAAAAACTAAATTTTTTACATTCTCATCACATGAGAAGGTATTAGTTTTGGTCGAATTTTGACTTTTGCTAATTTTATGAAATCTTTACGTTTTGAGGTGCCCTGAGTCCGAAAAACATGGTCCGGCGAGTGCGTCTGTCTGTGTGTCTGTCTGTCTGTCTGTCCGCTGTCTGTCTGTCCGTCTGTAGACGGTAATATGTTGTTCCCACGATAACTTTTGAAAAACTTATCGGATCGTTTTTAAATTCAACACACTTAAACTTGGTGTAAAAATGAAGGCTAAGTTCGTTAACCAGCCATTTTCGTTGAAAACTACAAAAACTACGGTAGTTTCAAAATTTTGAAAAATCAATTTTTTCAAATTTCAGAATTTTTAACTTTATTTTATTTTAGATTAGAAAAATACAAACAACTTTTCTCTATAACATTTTTTTATAAAAACTCAATTTTCGAAGTTATAGTCTCTTAAATGGTCAAAAAAACTTAAAAAATCCTAAAATAACACTAAAAATCGAATTTTTTTAAAGGAATAAAAATCAGTCAATTGATTTTGACATATTCTCACCCTAAAATACTTGAAAAACATATTTGAACACAAAAAACTCGTAATTTCCAGAAAAATCACTCTCTATATATATTTTTTGTGCACTTTTTTGATAAAAAATCAATATTCCGACTTCATTATCTCCGACGTTCTTGCATATGCGATTTTGCTACCAGAGACTTTTTTCTCGGCTTTGCATCAGCTACAACTTTGCTGTTGACAACTTTTTGCCCAACGCAAAACTTTTCGAGTTATTTTTTAAAAACTGTCAAAAAACTAAATTTTTTACATTCTCATCACATGGGAAGGTATTAGTTTTGGTCGAATTTTGACTTTTGCTAATTTTATGAAATCTTTACGTTTTGAGGTGCCCTGAGTCCGAAAAACATGGTCCGGCGAGTGCGTCTGTCTGTGTCTGTCTGTCTGTCTGTCCGCTGTCTGTCTGTCCGTCTGTAGACGGTAATATGTTGTTCCCACGATAACTCTTGAAAAACTTATCCGATCGTTTTTAAATTTAACACACTTAAAGTTGGTGCAAAAATGAAGGCTAAGTTCGTTAACCAGCTATTTTCGTCAGAAACAATTTTTTTTTTTTTAAGTTTTTGGGTCAGTCAGCTTAAGGAGCGTTCACAAATGATGTTACGTTTTTGGGGGCATGGGGGTCTTTACTATATACTCTACTGTATTTTTGCATGTGAAATTGCATGAAATTGCGTGACAGGGAAGGAGGGGTCTAAAATCCCGAAAAATTGCGTGACTTCATTTGTGAACGCTCCCTTAACTGTGTTTAAAAATTTGTTATTGATTTTGTGAAATGTTATAACTTTTATAAAAATCCGTTGTTATCAACAACTTGATAATAATAGTTTAAAAATATTTTAGCTGCTTCTGCAAATCATGTTTCTGCTAAGAGAGTTAGTATAATTAAAAATAACTTCACAATTTTAATCATCGAGACCAAAAATTAGAGTTGTGCAAAAAGCTTGAAGCTCGAAGCTTGATCGAGAATTTCATTTTTTGAATTTACATGAGTACTCGAATTGTTCGAGTACTTGAAGTCACTCAAGTACTCGAAAATGTCGAGTACTTGATACATCGAGCCGGCTTGGCTCGGCTCGAGAAAATTTCGGCTTGGCTCGGATCGACATTTCGAGCTTTTTGCACATCTCTACCAAAAATATACATTTTAATCCACTTAATCTCGAAATCATCAGCAAAGAAGAACATGTGATGAGAATGTAATCCTTAAAGTCGTAGTAACTTTAAGAAAAAAATGTTTTATTAAACATATAACAGGAAATAATAACAAGAACACAAATAATGCACAACAGTTGCAGACCATCGCGCGCGAAGCGAGCCATTTGCGCGCGAAGCGCGACGTGCGAAATAATCGCCGGAGCGCGAAGCGCGACGATCAATATTCGTGAGCCTCGAGGCGCGCTGAAACTTGCGAGCGAAGCGAGCCTCCGCGCGAAGCGCGGATGAGAATGTGTCCGCGCTTGCGCGGACAGATTTTTTTTTATTAAAAGGTGTATTTTTGTTGATATTTTTTCTTCTTCAATCTTTTAAAAAAGGAAAAAGTATTTCTTTATCGAGATTGAAGCAAAAAGGTTAGGGAAAGTAGAATTGGTCAAGGAAAACTCGGGAATATTTATTAAAAGTACAGGAGAAAAAAAATATTTTTTTAAATTCCTAAGAAAATTCAGAATTTTTGTCTTTTTTGTTTGCCTCATAAACTGTGTGAAATTATTACGAATTCTAATACAAAACATTTCAAATTTTCCATTTCTGACAACAATTTCTTTTTAAATAACTTGTTTGTTGAAGAATAATCAAAAAAATTATTACTTCAAAATTATTTAATTAATAATTGAGGGTCCCTATCAAAGAACAGGTGGTTTCAAGTTTTTGAGATTCAAAATTCTCGACCTCTAAATAAAAAAAGGGATTTAAAATTTTAATTTCTTGCGAAAACATTTTGTATTGGTATAAAGATTACCGAAATGTTTCTCAAAAAATTGAGATTAAATTAAAATTAATTGAATTTTAACAGAGTTGCGATTACAATTTTCATAAATAGATGAACTTTAATAGCTTTTAATTTTAAATTTTATAAGATTTCAATTTTTAATGAATTTAATTTGAAAAATTTAAAAGAACTTTTTGATTTTTGAAAAGTTTTAATATACATAATTAAAATTCTTCTGAAATTAGTTAAATTTTTTAATATATATATATATATATATATATATATATATCTTTAATTGATTATTAAAAATAATAAAATAAAATAATAAATAATAAAAGTTTTACTGGGATTCAATAATAATTTACAAACTTTTTATAAATTACTTTGCAATAATTTTAATTACTTTCATGAATAATAGAATTTTTACAGTGATTCAATTATTTTTATAAATAATCAAATTCTTTTTAGGAATTAAATTATTTTTAATAATTACTTTTAATTAAAATTCGTCGAAGGAATTCAATTATTTAAAAATTTGTTGATAAAATTCTTTATTGGAATTAAATTTTAAGAAACATTCATGATTCATTGATGTAGAGAAGAATTTTCTGAAAATTATTAAAAAGAATTGATTTAGAGAAGAATTGTAGTTAAAAATTCTAAAAGTAATTGAATTTTGGAGAAATTACAAATAATACTTGACAATTTTTAGAAATCATTGAATTTTAAAAAGGTTTCAAATTAAAATCTTTAAATGTCTGAATTTTTCATACTTTGAACTTGCAATTCTCTAGAATTAATTTTTTTGAAACAGTTTAATTGATGATTTCTTTTGAAATTATTTAAAGTTTTTATTTTCTAATATATATTTAATTGAAGACTTTCCAAATAATCGAAATATTACGGAAAATTGAATTATAAACAAATGGATTTGAAAATTCTCAAAGAACATTTAAAAAAATTATTCAGGAAAAAAAAAATTAAATTTTTGTGTCAACCCTTTTTATATTGAGATAGTGACTGTTTTAAAAGTGCAAAAGTATTGCAGAGTATCTAATGGATAATAATTGCTTATTGTAATTGAAAATCACTTTAATCAATCCTTTAGAGTCTTTAAGGAAGATAAATCTTCTTCCTTCGACGTAATGATTAACAGATTCTCTTCATTTCTCTTATTCTGCCATCGTTTTGGAGACCATATTCTTTTTACCTTTTTTTGTCATTTTCTCGACAGTATTCATCTTTATCTTAACCCAGGAGAATTTTTTTTAAATGGTAATTTTTTAGTGTTTTTGGAGTGTTTATTGTTATCAGATAATGATTGGACAAATTCTTGATTCCCTTCTTCCGAAACAACGCGTCTTTTGTGCATTCATCAGTTTTTTATAGACTTTGAATTAATTTCGTCTAACAAATTTTGCAACCTAGGGATGAAGATGGACATTTCATTCTTCTCCAGCTTTGCAGAAAGTGACTGATAACATGAGAGTGACGCAGCAATTAAGTATGCGTATACCTTGACAATAAAGCAAAACTATTATATCAGTTTTTATTCACTTCGAAGGAAAAAAGTGAGGGTTACATAATTAAGAAATTCGACCATGAATTAATTCAAAGTTTAAATTATTTTAATAGGATTTAATATTATAATTTGTGATGAAAAAGTACAATTGTTGAAAGGACTTTTTTAAAAAATTTCTTTTATTTTCTTCCAACCCACTTCCGGGTGCCAAAGCGTCTGGAAAGAGAGAGAGAGAGAGAGAGAGAGAGAGCATAAATTTGACCGTTTCCTATATATTAAACAGCTCGCGATATCCTGTGTGATGCTGATCTGAATTTTACTCCTTCCACATTCGAGTTTTAACGGAAAGAAAGAAATGTCGCGTGACTCAGAAGATCGTTATGAATGGTAAAAAGAATAAAAGAACATATAAAGAGTCACAAAAAAAGTCGTGATAAGAAAATAATAGAAAATAGACAGTAAATTTGTGTAGCGAAGAAATACTAAAAATAGAGTTGTTTGATAAAGAGTCTATATATATGCCTAAAAAGCAGGCTTCATTATAAGGAACGTCGTCGTATACATTTAACAGCCACTCTAATGTTATAGTGCATCGATTAAATCACATTTATATACTTCTGTTGTCAGCAACCACAATAAATCTTGAAATGAAATTTCTTCTCTAGAGTATCTGTAACACGGGGCTGCATTTTCTCTTTTCTAAAACTAGTAACAACAGACTATCACAGGAAATACTTTCCCTACAAGCTGGTCCTGACTGCATTCCTTACGTAACAATAGCGACAAATAGCTTGACTTTCCCCAAAAGCAGGTACCAAAAGGACAGATTCACTTTAGCTTGCATACGTGCAGCACGGTTTTCTCCGCTTCGTAAAAACAAGTGTATTTTTGAACTTGCTGTCAAATAAATAAAAATATTGTTTTTCTAATAATTTATTTAATTATTAATTTTCCCGTCACAAAATTGGCGATCCTGCCAGGATAGCTCGAAACGATTACGATCAAAAATCGGCTATCTTTGTGCGAACCAGTGTTTTATTGAAAAAAAGTGAAAGTTTAGTTTTGTGAAGAAATATACCTATATATTTATATTTTGCTTTGTGAAAAACAAAAAATAAATTGTGACGGATATGCGGTGATATTTTCACTGTGTAATTACCGGAAAACACGGACTCGGGCCGAATTAAGTAAGTTCGACAGTGGTGATTCCGTGGGTTTAAGTCCTAGAAAGAATGTGACGTCACCCAACCAAGTTGGCAACAAGGGATAATATTCTTACGAGGATACACACAACTCAGCTGCTCAACATTTCAACTGGATAGTATTCTTACGAGGATACACACAATTCAGCTGCTCAACATTTCAACTGAAGAATAATTTATTTGTCATCAAATTAGTAAGCAAATAATATTTTTTTTCTCAAATATAATACAATCATGTATGATTTGTGACTTTTTACTACGCGTGAAAGACGCAACATTTTATGAAAATTTTCACTATATGTGACGCTCCACGAGAAAAGGGACCTTAGCTGCAAAAAAATTAATTTTGAGTTATTTATATCATTCCGTACTTTTTGAGTTGCTCTTTCATATACAAAAGGCAAAAATAATTTCTACTTACAGGTTTTTTTTGTTATCAATGTTTAAAAATGAACCTTTTGAGTGTTTATACCCGGTTGTTTAGAAAATCAGCCCCTCTACTTTCTAACACAACTACACAGGTTATGTACGTACAACTCATGCGCTTCGTGTAACATGGATAACTATCAATGTGAAGTGAGTAGTGGGACTGACTTTCAATGAAACGTCTTGACCAATCAGAGTGGTTCCACTTTAAATGCCTCTCCTGCAAAATTCGTCTGTAAGTCATAAGGTCCCTTTTCTCGTGGAGCGTTACATATACAGGTTTTGTGACTCTGTAATACTACGCGTTAAAGACACAATAACTTGAAATATTTATCTATTAAATTTACGAAAAAATTGCAAAATTAGGTAAACATTTTTATTTTTTAGTGTTAAAAGAAGCATTGTTCTTTATATGAACATTTTCAAAATTAGATATACGTTTTTATTTATTGTAAAAAGAAAGCATTCTTTATTTATATTGATTACAACTCTCTACAAATTACTAATAATATTCAATGCTGGCTTTCAAGTCATATCTCAGACATTTAGTTGGTTACGAATCTACTCATATTCAGTGTTTAGAATCCAGTCAAAAATTGTCCAGAATATCCCTGAACCTCCCGAAAAATGGCAAAGCCTTTAAATTTAGAAACACTCCTTAGTAGCCTTAAAGATTCGGTCGAACAAAAATGTCTGCAAAAATCTCATCAATAGAAGGTTGTCAAAAATACATTAAATTCCAATATAATGCTTCTTAATGCTGAAAACGGGTAAACGGGTAAACGAAATTAAACTTATAGCTCAACAAAATAATCTTTTATACACTGAAGATGAGAGGAAACGGAAACCGAAAATGAAGTTCTAGAAAATAAACAAGAAAGTGACAACACAATAGACGAAAAAAGGACCCCATGCATCGAGTACAAAACGGTGGTCCCCTTTCAACTCAAACAAACGCGATTTCTAGTACATTGTTACCCGCCAAGGACATTATCTGTACTGTAGAAATTTTGAATGGTCAAAACGACATCAGAGTTCAAGATTTTATTCATAGTGTTGTTAAAAATGCAAAACAACGTTGCAGTCAACCTGAATTACTTTTAGATTTTATAATAAAACGGAGAAAATTATCGAAAATGCGAAACGCGCTATCCGGTACATTCCTATCAACTCATTCAAAGATTTATTTACCGCGCTACGACAAAATATGAACCTTGGATTGTCAGTCGAACTTTGCCGCGCAAAATTAGACAATTGTCGACAAGAAAGCGACAACGTACAAACGTATAATGTGCGATTTCGACAAGCCCTAAACGAGTTAAATTATGCGGTACAAGCAGAGCACGCAAATCCCACAGCTCGAAAAATAGCTTTGCAGCTGGAAGAATCTTCCGCGATAAAAAAGTATGTCATGAGAATTTAAGAGATGACATCACATTTTTAATGTGGACGCCACAACCGAATAATATAGTAAAAGCGCAGCAACAAGCATTAGAAGTCGAGACGCGATTACGAGAAAAAAACATTGATTGCGGTCAAACGCAATTCCGAGACAACCTTTGCGTGTAACGAACCCTTTGACATCTCACCATACAACAAATCCTAAACCCTCCTTTAATTCAGTAAACATTTCGAATCCGAATCGTTCCTCTAATGTAGTACAATGTAATTTTTGTAAGAAAAATGGACACGTAGAAAGACAATGTTTTCAAAAAAGAAACCAGTCAAATTTTCATCCGGATTCCCAATTAAAACGCCCACCGAATCGAGTACATCATACGGCCGAAATAAGCTCAACATAGGAGCAAAACTACGAGATACAAATACACCGTACGAAATGACAGAACAATTGACAGAATCACGCGAATATCAGGACGATTACAATCTGTCCTCGTGCAACCAACCGGATTCAAACACTATCTGCTGCGACTTCTTGTGGACTCGGGATTATCATTAAATTTGATAAAAAATATTCTCTAATTCCTCCGACAATGACTAGATAGAGAATCATGTAAAAAGGAATTCCAAATGGGAAATTGGAAACAAACATCTGAACAAAAGATTGCTATTGAATATTTGGATAAACTCCACCACACTTTTTATATCGTCGACGATAATTTTCCCTACCGCCTGAAGATGGTATACTTGGTTTAGCATTTATGCAACAATACCATTACAGCCTTACAAACGTTAACTTAAAAAATTAAATCATAAAAAACATCCACTCGTGGATGACGGATTTATTGTACCTTCAAATCAAATAAAATTAATTCAAATCCCTGTTGTTTTTGAAAAGAAAGGTAACGTCGCAATCTTTGATAATCTACACGTTCCCGATTCTATATCCAAACAATAAGCAATAGAACAATTACCGTTCCTATTTGCAATGATTCAACGCAATTTAAGCACATTAATCCTAACGAATTAGAATATCAACCTTTTAAATTCAACCCCGACAATGAGGAACTACATTCAATAACACATGGCGAATTAGCAGAACGATTGCAACTTTTAATTGAGAATACCCGATTGGATCACACTGAAACGAATTATAAATATATTATCCAAAAAATAGCACAATCCTATCACGACATATTTCGATTGCCCGGAGACCCTCTTCCAGGAACGCACCTTGCCTCTCACAAAATAATATTGAAAGAAGATGAAATAATTAGTAATCGGTCCTACAAACCCCCAGAGTGTCACAAACAAGAACTCAATAGTCAGATTAATGATCTATTAAAGCAATTCATCATCAGGCATTACGATTCTCCCTACAATGCTCCAGTGTGGATAGTCCCCAAAAAAGCGGATGCTTCTGGACAGAAAAAATGGAGAGTTGTTATAGATTTTCGGAAAATTAATGAAATTACCGATCAGGATTCTTATCCACTTCCGGTTATAGAAGACATCCTTGACACACTCGGAAAAGCAAAATTCTTCTCCGCTTTTGACCTCAGTGCTGAGGATTTCACCAAATACCTATGGAAGAAAATTCAAAAAAATTCACAAGTTTTTCCACACCCGAAGGACACTTTTGAGTTTGAACGCATGCCCTTTGGACTAAAAAATGCACCTGCCACATTCCAGAGGATGATCAACAACGCCTTAAAAGGATTGATACACAAAATTTGTGTTGTTTATCTCGACGATATCGTAGTTTTCGGAACCACCATAGAAGAACACGGCAAAAATTTGGTAACAGTCTCTTCGAGAGATTACGCCAAACCGGCCTTAAGCTCCACCCTAATAAGTGCGAATAGTTGAGACCTGAGTTGGAATATTTAGGTCATGTTATAACTGCCGATGGAGTCAAACCCAATCCAAACAAAATTGACGCTGTTTTAAATTTTCCAAAACCTAAAAGTGTTACTAACGTTAAATCGCATTTTTAGGACTTTCTAAATACTACCGTAAATTTATAAAATCTTATTTAACTATTGCTAAACCTCTTACTGAATTAACAAAATATGCTTAACAACGATTTTGTTTGGACTCAAAATTGTCAAGATACTTTTGACAGATTGAAAGCTGCTTTGTGCAGTGTGCCAGTTTTAAGATACCCCGACTTTGAAAAAGAATTTGTGCTCACAACCGACGCTTCAAATGTAGGACTAGGAGCCATTTTATCCCAAGAAGGTCATCCCTGTTATTACATATAGCGTACTTTCAATGCACCCAAAGTAAATTATACTACAACGGAAAAGGAGTTGTTGGCTATAGTATGGCCGACTAAAAGACTTGGGCAATACTTGCTAGGTAGAAAATTCAAAATCCTTACCGACCATCAAGCATTAAAGTGACTATTCAACGTTAAAGATCCATCATCCAGATTGATGAGATGGAGACTTAAAATGGAAGAATATGACTACAAAGTCGAATACAAGAAAGGGTCAGAAAATACTGCTGCCAACGCTTTATCCCGAGTTCAAGCAGTACACGAACTAAAGGAAGAACAAAACAGTACAGAAGCTGAATTTGACATAGAATCAGGTTTACCTGATATTGAAATCATCGAAGAACAGCAAAATTCCAACTTGAATACACCAGTACCATCATCTGCCGGAAACGGAGCTACTTTAGGAGTTCCAACACAAACTTTAATTTCACTTATTGAAGAAAGGAAAGGTAATGATGACCAAGATGTTCTCGATCCAACTCCACCAATACCCGTGGACAACGAAATAATTCAGGAATTCTACAGATGGTCTGCTAATAAGACGGATACCCGTGAAATCGAAAAGCCTAATGCCATTGGAAAACTGTGGAGAAAATTCACAAAGAGAGAGAGACTAATGATCCAGATATTATTATCCTACCTCAATACTCTGACAAAGATTGGATTAATTCACTAATCAACATCGGCGAATGGACTATATCAAAAAAATTGACTATTCTCCGCTTACACTTTGACGATCCAACTATTACTTCCATTGAGCGCGTTTAAAACTTGAGACATTGATAGCATTCAATTATTAGTTTTAAATATCCTCAACTAAAAATTCATAGTTGCTATAATTCCACTACAGAGCTTACGTTAAATCAACGAGAACAAATCATTAAAGAAAGCCACGGCTCATTAATGTCTCAACATTTTGGCGAAAATAAATCCATCCAGAGAGCCAGAGAATTAGGCATGTGGACCAACATGGAAAATGAAGTTATAGATTTCATTAAAAAAATGCCACGTGTGTCAAACCCATAAACTAAATCGAATCAAGAGACGATCAGAAGCAATCATCCCTGACACTCCAACGACACCAAATGATAAGATTGCAATGGATATTTTCGGTCCACTATACACATTACCGCTCACAGACATGAGTACATACTATCTATTCAAGATATGCTAACCAAATATCTTGTATTAATTCCCTTAAAGAATACAGCTCAGTCCGAAACAATTGTTGAACATCTTTTTGACCATTTTATTTACATATGTGGGTCAGCTAAGCATATTTTAACCGATCAAGGTCAAAACTTGGTGTCGGAATTAATGCAAAACTTTGAAAACCTATTTCGGATTCAACATGTGAAGACGACTGCATTTCACCCTCAAAGCAGTAATGGTGCGCTGGAAAGATCTCACTGCACTATTAAGGACTTGATAAGAACAGCAATGGCAAATCAACATACCGAATGGGATCAGACACTAAAATTTATTTGCATGGCTTACAACACCACATGACACACGAAGGAACTGCATTCAGCCCTTTTAAACTTACTTTTGGACGCGATGCTAATGTTCCATCTACGTTAGCCACTACATCTAGTCTGAAATATCCCGAATTGGTAAGGTTATGGCAGGAAAGGCACGAAAGGTATATTCAGAAGGCTCAAGCAAGGATACAAAAGTCAAAGGAAAAATACAAAAAAATTCAAGACGCAAGAATTGTATTACCTCAGCGTTTATTCGACTCTGGTGACCTTGTAATGTTAGAAAATACAAAAGAACATAAATTGAGTCCTGATTGGAAAGGACCTGCAGTAATTATTAAAAATCTCCCAAATAATAATTATGAAATATCCTTTAATAACAATCGATCAGTTATCCATGCAGATAGACTAAAAATATATAATTATTAAATTTTCAATTCATAGCCTTACAACATGAAGATTTACAATTTTTCCACATAGATGGTCCAAATTCTTATCCTTACGTAACAATAGCGACAAATAGCTTGACTTTCCCAAAAAGCAGGTACCAAAAGGACAGATTCATTTTGGCTTGCATACGTGCAGCACGGTTTTCTCCGCTTCGTAAAAACAAGTGTATTTTCAAACTTGCTGTCAAATAAATAAAAATATTGTTTTTCTAATAATTTATTTAATTATTAATTTTCCCGTCACATATCACTATTTCTTCAGTTTATTCTTTGTTTTGCTTCTTAAAAACTTAATAATAACTTAATAATAACTTAATAATAATAATAATAATAATAATAATAATTTAAATCTTCTCCGAAATTAAATTATATTTTCAAAAATTTTAATAAAATTCTTTGCAAAATTTCAATCATTTTCAAAAATGTTCCTCAATTCAATGATTTTAAATATCTACTATTTTAATAAAATTTTCCAAAAGGAATTCAATTATTAAAAAAAAAAATTTTTTATTTTGCGCAAACCTATAATTATTTTTATAAAATAATAAAAATTTCACAAAACTTCAATTATTTTCATAAATAATAAAGCTCGATGCAGAATTTCAATTTTTTTAAATACAATTTTAATCGAATTCCTCGAAAAGTGTAATTATTCTTAAAAATTTTATTAAAATTTGTAAACATAAGTCAATTATTTAAAAATTAAAATTTTTCATATCTTTAACTAACAATTCTGTAGAAATAATTTTTTTTGAAAACTTAATTGCGGAGTTTTTTAGAAATTATTTAAAGTTTTTGTTTTCTAAGATATATATATTTAATTAAAGAATTTACGAATAATTGAAAATTAGTAAAATTTAATATTGTAAACAAATGAATTTGAAAATTCTCGAAAAACTTTTTTAAAAATTTAAAGAAATAATGCATTTATAGAAGAATTTTAGTTATAGAAACACGAAAGAAATTCAATTTTGAAAAAATAACAAATTATTGCAGATATTCAATTATTTTCAAGAGTAATAATATTCTTCGCAAAAATTAAAAATTGAACGAAAATAATAAAATTCTTCTTAGGGATCCAATTATTTTCACAAATAATAAAACTCGACGCACAATTTATCCCGTTGCCTGCGTTTCCGACCCACGGGTGGGTCGTGAAAAAGTTTGGCCATATAACTGTTTCCGACTCACCTGTGGGTCGTGTTCATTTTCACTCAAAATAAATATAATATGTATATAAATTGATGGATATTTTTCTTTATATCAATATTATAAGAAATTATAAGGGACATTAATGATATTTTTACAATAATTAAATAATTAGTTATAATTTAAATATATTATACTATTTGAAAAAGTCTCAGATTCCGCTAGGCATTTTGGGACAATCATGTTGTATTTTCCTCAAACAGTTGAGGGGTTAAATTATTTTTAATACAATTTTAATCGAATTTCTCGAACAATGTATGATTTATTCTTGATAATTTTAATAAAATTCATCCGAAGAAATTTAATTATTTAAAAATTTGTTGATAAAATTCTTTATGAAAAGTCAATTTTAAGAAACATTCATTTATTCAATAATTTTTTCAGTTTTGTATTTAAATACTTGAATTCTTGTAGAATTTTCTAATAAAAATTGATTTAAAAATAAATTTCAGTTCAAATTTTCGATAATAATTAAATATTAAAAGCAATATAGCGTGAATTTTTAGAAATAATTAAATTTTGAAATAAATTTTTTTGAAAAAGCTTAATTTAATTTTTTTTATATTTTAAGTTTTTATTTTCTAATATATATATATTAAATCTCGTATTAAATTGAAGAATTTACGAATACATAATTGAAATTTCGTAAAATTGAATATTTTAAACAAATTGATTTGAAATTTGTCAAAGAACTTTTTCGAAAATTATTAAAAATAGTTGATTTAGAGACGAATTTAAGTTGAAAATTCTTGAAAATAATTTTGAAAAAGTACAATTATAAAATAATGATTTTATCACTGGGCCGCATCTTTATAATTATTATAAAACACGAAGAACTCGATCACTTTCAGTCAAAGACTCGGAAGGTGATTGATATCTTCATGATAGTTTTAAGTAAAATGTTTTATTATTTGACTCGAACTGATTATATTTTCGTCAGTAATTGGACCCGAATTTTTCTTTTTGGGCCCGTAAATTATTCATTTTTAAATACTTTCACTGGTTCATGCCCTGCAATAGAAGAAATGTAAAATTTTTTCTAGAAACTTAAAAAAGAGCGCATGTTAAATAAATTCTGAAAATTCTCGAAAAAAAAATTTTTTTCACGGGAATTATTGCACAACATTCTCACGCATTCTATCGATATTCATTCTCGATGGAAATGCGAAACGCATCCACGTCTATGGAGTAGTTTTGAAGGTTCGGCGTCATAAAGCGTGTTTTATGTCTTTTCGATGGAGATGTATTAAAATTTTTAGAACGTCTCACCATCGCACTTTTAGACTTACAGGCACTATACTGAAACATGTCGTCGTCCAAGACCCAAAGTCGTCATGGGTTTTATTATGTCCATTTAAAGTCCAAACTAAAGTTGTAAAATTGGCCAATAGCCTTTCAAGTTTTATAAGAATTCAAGTTTATGAAATTTCTTCCAACTTCTTCTTCTTCTTCTTCTTCTGCCTGGAAATTCTGACTGAAAATTTTTTTTAAATAAATATTCGGCTAACTGATAGTTTAGATAAAGAAAAAAAGTAGTTAATAAATCTATTTTTTTTTTGTTTTCATTTTTCAAAGAGAGAATCCCTGCTAATGATGTTTAATGAGCGATAATTTTTCGAAAAGAAATTGTGACAATTTTCTTATTGAAAAGTTGAAAAAAGAAAGGAAACGAGAAAAGGTGTGTGTATGTGTGTGGGGGGGATTGTAATTGAGAGGTCATTGGGAGGGGTTGAATAAAATAGTCGAAAAACAGAACACGAGAGAAGGAAAGAAAGTAAATCCCCTAGTCTTTTTCGACCCTATCAGGGACAACGACTGGCAGAGTAAAGTAGTTGGCGCCGATTAAACAAATCGCATTATAAGTTAGCTGCTGTTGGCTGTTCCAAACTTACCGACTCACTTTATATTAAGACAGACCGCCTTGCTTGATCTGAGACCGGCTATAAACTTCAGAAATGGCTTCACTCCTCTCGGGGGGATAATTATTTAATTGAATTTATCAGAGAAACGTAGGTCGTAGATCTGTCAAGGGTGACAATTTTAGTTTCCACCCCCAACGTCTCTTCCTTTCCTTTCCTCTCGACTTTCGTCGCTATCACACGGCCTATATAGAAGACAAAGCAAAGCTTCTTCTTTGGACCAAAGAGTCAAGTTTTCAGCGACTGTGACTTATCGCTCGTTAGTTGACAATAATACTCTTCGATTCCCTCTCTTTCGACTTTTCGGTTTTCAGGATCAAAAAGGAAGAAGAACTAAGTACAATGAATAAAGTTTTCCGAGAATATTCTCTTCAATTGAAAAATACAGTTTCCAAGCGTCCAAAAATTAACTCTTAATACCTTATGAGAAGTGAGGAATAGTGTTTGGCGCAACTTGATATTTCCATTTAAGAACATTTTTATTTTCATTTCAACAATTTTAAAGAAAGAACGAAAGAGATAATTTGAAATAATCAAATTCATTTTTCTAGAAATTTGGAGCTGAATTTTATATATGTGACGCTTCACATCTCCCAAAAAATTTCTCTCGCAGTGAAAACTCTAGATATATTATGTGAATCATTATTACAACCTAATAATATTCACTAAAAATTATTTTTATTATTTTATTAAATTAAAAAAAATTTTTTTGGAGAAATTCAATCATGTTCAAAAACTTTTTAAAAAATTTTCGTCAAAAATTCAATTATTATCTTTATAAATAACAAAATTCTTTTCTGAAATTCAATTATGTACAAAAATGTTTATGCAATTCTTGTCAAAATTTCAATTATTTATTCAATTATTTTCATTTTATTTTAATAAAATTTTCAAAAAGAATTGAAATATTTTTAAAAAATGTTGATAAAATTCTTTGCAAACATTTGATTATTCTCATTCAATTATATACAAATTTTTTATAAATATTTCTTTGCAATAATTCAATTATCTATATAAATAATAAAATTTTTTACAGTATAGATTCATTTATTTAAAATACAACTTTTATTAAATTTTTTTTTTGAAAGAAGGAAAAAAGTTTTTATAAAATTGGTACTTTAAGGGAAATGAATTATTTTTATTATTGTTCTTCATGTATACCCCATTTGGGTTTTTACATATAATATTGACAACCCCCTTGTTATATTCTCCAAATAATTTACCCAGATTTCAAAATTCCCCCTATTTTGCGGTCCGTAGCCGGTTTTTAATAAAAGTACTCGTATTCACATGGCCCTCTCTAGCCATATAGTCAAGGAAAACTACGGAAAACCTTAACTGAGTACAGCCGATTTATCGACACCAATAGTCTTGGATGTATAAATTTCAAGTCTCGAATATTACACAACCAAGTCCTCGACGTTGAAATCTCCCGCTCAGATTATCTCACGTGCCGGAAAAATCCCAGGCTAATGGGCGCGAACCAAGTACCCTTGGTCCTAAGCGTCCGCCGATCGAGGCATTTATCCGACTGAGCTAATCTGTCGGTCGGGAATTTAATTATTTTCAATGCAATTTTAATAAAAAAATTTCTTACACCATTTCAATTGTTTTCAAAAATTGTAATAAAATTTTCTACAAGAATTGAATTATTTTCAATAAAATATTAATTAAATTCATCGAAAAAAATTATAGAGTCATTCCATTATATTTCGACTAAAGTCATTGCTGACTAATTTTAAAAAAATATAATATTTTGCAGGAATGATGTTAAAGATATTAGGATCACCGAACAAAAAGAATTTTTTTAATATTTTTTATATTTATTGTAAAATAAGCATCTAAAGTATATAAAGTCGTAAAAACTGTCACATTTTCATCTATTAGAAAATATTAAAGAAAACACATAATTTACTATAAAAACGTATAGAAATTATAAGAATTTATTAAGAATGAATTGTTTTATTATTATAAATTGATAGAAACAATTATTAATAAGAAATATTATATAAAAAATGATTTTAAAGTTCACCTGTCAAATAACCTAATTTTGCAAATTTCATTCACTAAATGTGAGAAAGAGAAATCATTAAAAATCAAGTGTGTTTGAGAGTAAACACACACCTAAGAATAAAATGGAAATTACATATACAGTGACTTGAATTTTTCGCCGAAAATGGAACGTACCGAGAAATGTATACATATATATATATATAAAAGGAAGGGGTCGTTCCCGGGGAATCTTTGGGAGTTGAAGAAGGAATGGGAAGAATAAAAGGGGGAAAAATTCTCGAAGAAAAAGAAAGAGCTGAGGAAAGAATATGCGGCTGCAAGAAAGAGCCGTCCAATATTTCAACGCGGGACGATCGCTGGTTTCTGTGAGCGACCGAGTAGCGACCACTTGAAATATCTTGTCGCCAGGGGAAAAGTTTGAGACTCGGTTGAACTGAAACATGCTGACGTAACCCGCGAAACTCGCGCCACCAGATCTGCTAGCCTTCGTCTACAATTCGGCAGCTTCTGGATTTCCTCTCCTTACTTTTGTCCCTTTTTATTCTTCCCAATACTCTCCTCTCCTCTCTCTCTCTCTCTCTCCTTTCTTGGTCCAATCGAATAACGGGACCTGTCTTAAGTAGTAGTGGTCGGTTATGACCCGCCTTATCTCACGTTAACCTTCGTTTTCCAACGTCCATTTTCCAGAACGCTTATCGCTCAAGATATCCATTTTACAGACAGTTACAACTTTAAATTTCATCATTTTCAATGCTCTGTGTTCTAGATATCAAAAGATTTATACTTTCGGATGGAAAAAGTTTTTCGCATAATGTCAATTGTGATTTGAACGGTGGAGCAATAAATATTTCTAGTGCACACGGTAATTATGGACAACAACAATGAATTTCAAGGATTGTAGGACAAAAGTTCCAATTTAAAAGTTCCAAACCAGAAGTTCCAATACAAAAGTTCCAATATGAAAAAGTTCCAATATACAAAATGTCCAATTTAAAAAAGTTCCAAAGAGGAAAAGTTCCAAAATAATAATTTCCATAATTTTCATAATTCCATAATTTAATGCTGCACGACGCTCCCAAACATTTTTTCTTTTGTTTAATATGATCCATTAATATGTTTCACAGAGTTTTCACAAAAATTTAATTTTCTTTCTCCCTCATTTCCAGACAAAATTTTTACTTTTTTCCCAACGCTAAATATTTTGATTTTTTACTCTAACAATAATTAGATACTCTTAAAAAATGTTCCATTACATTTACATATTTACGAATTTCTTTAATTGTAATTCTAAGAATTAAATTAATTAAATACAAAAATAAATACTTTATTGAGTAATTGAATGTTTCTTAAAATTGAATTCTCATGAAGAATAATTGTTTGCATCTAAATCTACAATTTTTTTTATAAAATTCTTGGAAAAATTTAATTATTTTCATAAATAATAAAACTCGACGCCGAATTTCAATTATTTTTTATACAATTTTAATTGAAATTCTGCAATAAATTTTATTATTTATGAAAATTATTGAATTCCTGTAAAAAAAAATTATTATTTATTATTGAACATTTTTAGTCCATATTAACTGGAGTTGATAAACTTTTTAACCCCTTAACTGTTTGAGGAAAATACAACATGATTGTCCCAAAATGCCCAGCAGAATCTGACACTTTTTCAAATAGTATAATATATTTAAATTATAACTGATTATTCAATTATTGTAAAAAATATCATGAATGACCCTTATAATGTCTTTTATATTATTTTTGTTTTGAGGTTTAGGCCAAAAAATCCAAATTTTCCATTAAAAAATTTTGAAGACAATTTACAAGTTTGTCAACATATTTATTATTAATATAATTGTCTCGACGTTTCGATGGTAGCCACCATCCTTTTCAAGAGAAAACATTGTGGTAAAGCATGTTTAATTTTTTTTTTTTTTGAGTTAAGAAACAACTCCTCACCACCGCCACTACATATTTAAATAAATAAAATTACAATACTCTCTAAATTTGAATTAGTAAAACTACTTACTAATTCGAATTAGTGACTGACTTTTTGCTTTCGAATTAGTAAACTTTACTATTACATTAGTAGAAAATACTATTTATCAGTAAAATTTACTAATTCAAAAGCAAAAAGTCAGTCACTGATTCGAATTAGTAAAAATTTTTACTAATTCAAATTTAGAGAGTAAAAAGTTATGAATTCATAACCGTTTTTTTTATAAAGTCCCTCAGAGTCTTATAATATTGATATAAAGAAAAATATCAATCAATTTATACACGGAGAAAACTAGAGTATTCAACTAACTATCTGGATGGACAAACAGACTATATTTGAGGAAAAGTTTTTCGTAACAATCTCGGAGGGATAAATAGACACTCCGATGATTAATTTGACTAACTCGGAGGGAAAAGTTAACTATGACGAGAATTTTAAAAAAAATTTTTGAATTTTGAAGATTTTAATATTATTTTTAAAGGTAATTGAAATTTTGACGAGAATTTTGAAAAAATTTTGATCATAGTTGAATTTTAGAGCATATTTTAGTTATTTCTAAAAATAATTGAAATTTTTTCGCCAATATTTTAAAATTATTAAACATAATTGAATTTTGGAGAACAATTTTATTACTTTTTGAAAATAATTGAATTTCTCCAATGAGTGTCCAAAAATTGACCATTATTTACTTGTAAGCTTAAAAATAAAAAAATAAAGAATATTATTAAATAATTCTACCAAACTAAATTTTCCAAATTTATTTGTTTACCCCCTTAATTCGAAAAAGAAAATTGTTCATATCTTTATGATAATTATGAAAATAACAATTATCTCCTAAAGTTTTAAAGCTCATGTTAAAAATTTACGATTTTGTTCCTCCTGAAAACTTTGTGCCATTAGAAAAGAAGAGAGACTTTTAAAATTTTATAATCGGCACTTTTGTTATATTTTCGAAAGCAGCTTTACTTATACCAGTGCGGAATGAGCACTTCTATTTCTCAAATTACCCTTCAAAAAAAAAAAAAAAAAAAAAAAAAAACTTGGACTCGGAGAATTAATAGACACTTTAGATCTTTTTGGGCAATTTGAGAATTAGCTTGGCGTGTCATGGGTAGTTAACGGCTGGGTTTCTCGTGTTCTTAATACGCGAGTCATAAGTCCGAAAGTTTTTGCCTCGAGGGGCGGTCAACGAAAGGTTACTTGGAAAAGAAAAAAGCAATATCTCAAAGAGAATATAAGAAAACTGTGAAGAATGAAAAAAAAGGAGGGAAGAGAATAAGGAAAACGTTGGTTGTAATATAAGAAATGATAATCGTTGTCTGACAAATTACATTCCTTTTTGTTGTAATTAAAAAATTTTTTTTTGGGTGACATTTGAATATAGGGCAGGAACATGAATTTATTTTTTTGACACTTTTGTTGGAGAATATGAAAAATATGAAAAAGTATGAAGAATGAAGGAGTTTTGAGAAGAGTTTTATAAAGAATAAAATGTCTGTGGTTCGACCGTTTGGGGGTTGAAGAGAAACTGAGAGAAACTGAGTGAAACTTAGCTCGGTGGCAATCGGGGCGCGCGCCTTTGGCGCCAGGGTGGCGCGTCGCGGCGCCACGTGGCCACCCCCACCCTCGTACGATGCGATGTGTGACCTGCACTTGCTTGCATGTGACACACATGTATTCTTCCCACCCCTTCTTGCCATTCCTTATCTTCCTATCTGAGAGACTGGAATTGCCACGTATCTTTAAGTACGATACCACGTACTGTAGCTCTGGACTTGTAAGGGTAAATCCGTTCTATTCGGCAACGTTCGCATTGCAATGTCGTTCATTAGGCGTTTTACGAACCAAGAAAATTGTACTCATTTATCTTACCGGTCTCAATTACCGTTTGCCGAACTTTATTCGGGAATTCCGATTTATGAAAGATAACTCAATTAGACGAACAACTTTTTTTCTCTTTCTCTAAATAATCATTTTATTTCGCATTTTATAATCATAATGGAAATAGAAACCCCTCATAATATATGTAAACTAATGATTTATAAATGAAAGAAATTCATATTTTTCCTAAAAGTAAAGATTTCATTAAATAATTTTCAGCTTTTTTTAATTAAGAGAAAATTTCCCCTTGGAAGAAACTTTCAAATTTTATGAAAAATGGTTTAAATTTACTTTTTTTTGTCTAATAATTCTTTTGAAGGTGGAAAAAATCTAGCTCTTGGTGAATTAAAGCTCTGAATTGCATGTCTCAAGAAGAATTACATAAATTTTAATTTTCTGGAACTTTAAACAAGTTTTTTTATGGTAGGTTAACGTTTTTAGGTTCTGAAATTAATTAAAATCGGCGTTAACAGAGAATTTCCTTTTATTAGAGCGATAATAAAAAGATTTTATTTTTCTGCTATATATTTTAAAGAATCTGCGTATTTGAACAAAATTCCATCTTCTCTTATTTGTTATATTTGAGGAGCAAGGTTTCAAAAGCTGATAAATTTATTCTGCAAAAAAAAATTTTATAAAAATAATAAAAATTTCAGAGGAATCCAATTATTTACAAATTTTTAAAAAAAATTTCTTCGCAATAATTCAATTATTTTCATAAATAATAAAATTCTTTTTAGTAAATCAATTATTATTCTCATAAATAATAAAACATGTAATAGAATTTCAATTACTTTTGATACAATTTTAATCAAATTTCTCGAAAAATGTAATTATTCTTAAAATTTTTATTAAAATTCGTCAAAAGAATTTAATTACCCAATGGGAAATAGCCATCAGTCTACCATTGGTGCATTAATGGCCCAATATTGGAAGCCATTGGTTTTCTTTAGGTTTATTATTGGCACCCAATAATGGACCACTAATAGTAAAATCGTGGGATGTCCACGCCGATGCCAATAATTGGCAAATCATTATTGGCTGCCATTAAAAAACCAATAATAAAAAAAAAAATTTTTATTAAATTTTATTAAATAATAAATTTATTTATTTAATAATTATTTTATTTATTATTATTATTAAAAATAATAATTTTTTTAATTAATTATTTTATAGAAATGGTTATTATTTTCTATTACATCGAAATGTGAATAACCTTTTCGTTCAGAGTCAGAGTCTAAAAATTATTTACCTCATTTTCTTTGAAGAAAATATTCAATTTGCATTTTTACAAATTTTATTTTTTTAAAATAATTTTTGTCTATTAATTTCATAAATAATAAAATTTTTACAGGAATTCAATTATTTAATTAATTTAATTTCAATTATTTATAATACAATTTTAAATGAATTTTTCGAAAAATGCAATTTTCTTGAAAATTTTATTAAAGTTCTTCGAAGAAATTCAATTATTTGAAAAAAAATTTTTTTTATAAAGCTCTTTATGAGAATTGAATTTGAACAAGTATTCAGTAATTCAATAAATTATTTATTTTCGTATTTAAATAATTCAATTCTCGTAGAACTTTCGTCGAATTGAATTAAAATTGAATTTCAGTTCAAGTTTAAGATAATAATAATAATATTGAATATTAAAAGCATTGTAATGTAATTTTTTTTAGAAATAATTAAATTTCAAGTTTTTTAAACTGAAATTTTTGAAAATTTTAATTGTCATAAAAATTAATAAGTATTTAAATATTTATTAAGATGATGAAAAAAATCGATCACTCCGAGTCAGGATTCTGACTGATTCTAAATCCTGACTCGGAGTGATCGATTTATCGACCGAGTGATAGCATCATTACTATATATATATTTAAATATTTGTTTAACAAAAATTATTCAAGTTTTGAATGTAATTTAATTTGTAAATTATGAAAAAATTTGTCTTTTGAAAAATTGTAATTAAAATGTTATGAAGAAAGTTAATCTCTCGTTAAAAATTTAATTATCCGCAAATAAAAAAATTCTTCTCTGAAATTCAAGTATTTAAAAAAATTTTAACACAATTCTTGTCAAACTTTAAATTATTTCAAAACTTTTTCTGAATTCAATTATTTTCATTATCAACTATTTTAATAAAATTTTCCAAATAATTTAAATTACCTATTTAAAAAATTATGGTAAAATTATTCATAAAAATTTAATTATTTTCATAAATAATAAAAATTTCACAGGAATTCAATTATTTACAAATTTTTTATAAAATTTGTATATATAATTGAATTCTCGTAGAATTTTCTAATAAAAAAATTGATTTAAAAATGAATTTCAATAAAAATTTCAGATCATAATTGAATGTTAACAGAATTATAGGGACAATTTTTAGAAATAATTGAATCTTGAAAAGGTTTCAAATTAAATAAGTCTTTGAATGTATTAGAACATTTCTTTCAGTATTTAATAATTTTTAGAGTGAATTCTTTACATATTTTACATAAAAAAAAATTGTAATAGAAATAAATTCTTGAAAATTTTCTCTCTTAAAATTAGTGGTTAAAGTCATTTGTTTCAATTTCTGAAAAAATAAGAAAATACAAATTTATCGGATTTTAAAAACTTGCTCTAAAATATAATAATTAGAAAAAAATCAGAGTACATCTAAATTTCAACATTAAATATAATCCGAAAATTGTTGTAATAAATTTTTAATGAATCTGAAATTTCAAAGGACTAGAGCGTGTGAAAATCATCTGGTTGGCTGGTAAAGTGCACGTGGGACAGATAAATATGGGCGATGTTGCACGTGCCAAGAATGTACAGGCGTGGGTGATATCGTAATTTCCAGCAATATACGAATATATATTTTTTTTGCCCGAATCGAATCGCAACCAAACGCGAGTACAATAAATATTATCCATTTCGAGTGTTGCACGATGAGAAGTTTGGTGATATACGTAACTCAGCGTTAATTCAATCGACAACGAATTTTTACTCGTATACATTTGCAAAAATACACCAATTCAAAAGCAGTTTGACACCACTGGATTTTATGCCACTGCTCGCGCCATGTAATTTTTTATACTAAATTCAAAACCTTTTTCGCTATTCTCCATCGCCACACTAAAAATAGTTTTGCTGGCATCTTTGTCGCAATATTTCAATCTTTGTAATGGATATTAATGATTGGAAAAATCAATTTGAAATTTGAAACTTGAGCTGAAATGTTTCTCAAAGTTAATCATCACACACACACAAAGAAAAAAAGATTTGTTTTTGTTTCGAAAAATATAAAACAAATAAATTAGAAAAAAAACACCTAATTTTTGTCTGTAGTTTTACTATCAAGTTTTTCTATTTCTAAAAGTATAAAAACTTTTTTGACGTGACTTTCAAATAAAAGGAATATAAAGTTTTAGTATTCTTGCAAACTAAATTCCTGAACGATATAAAGCAGAAGCACATTTGTCAAGTGGTGCAAAAAGATTTACCATATTTTACGAAGTAAAAATTTTCTTTACAAGGTCCAATAATCCGTTTAATCGGGCAAAAATAACGATTTCTTGTTTTCTTTTTTAGGAGGATATTTTTAATTTTCATTATTTGAAACTATTCTAGTCTATAGAAATGTACAATATTTGTTTTTTCTATTAAAATCCCCTATTATTTAAATTGATTCGAGGGATAAAAAAAAAATTCTTGAGTTGTATACATATATTAGCTACACTGAAAAAAAAATTAATTGATTCAAGTAAATATTTAATTGACTATTATCAATTAAATATTTACTTGAATCAAATAATATTTTGATTGTAGCTGTCAATTGAATGGTATTTGAACCAATAATTTCAGTATTTAAATCAAATACCATTCAATTGACAGCTACAATAAAAATATTATTTGATTCAATTAAATATTTAATGGATAATAGTCAATTAATCGGTTAATTGAATCAATTAAATTTCTTTTTCAGTGTAGCAAATGGTTAAAACGATAGTTTCCGTTCATTATAATAAACTAATGTAATTTGACGTAATGAAGGAATTAATAACTACATTTTTCGCCACTCCCATTTTGTCACTGCGATGACGTTTCTGCGTTGCATTTTTCACGCCAATCCAAAGTCCCAACTTAACCTGACGTGCAGTTGAGTCTCATGTCTCCGTACCTGTTTGCCTTCACCTTTACTTGGCACTTTAGATCAGGATGTAAAACAGTAATCGCATTCGTGTCTCGCTCCTTTAACCGCATTTCTGTTTTACCTGTTACATTAATCATTGATTTCAAAAAAAAAAAAAATCGACGTTTTTATTGCGATTACATATTAACGTGAATCTTCAAATCACGTATAAAACCTACTCGCGCGATCGAGTTTTATATTCTTAATAAACTGTAGTTTATTTCATACTTTACACTTGTGGAAAAACTAGATTAAATATTCTTCACATCCAGCTTTTAGTGGCATATAAAGCAAATTCTTCAGCTATTGCTGTATTTATTTTAGAAAAATTTTTCAAATTAAAATAAAATGTGTTTCAAGTGAGATGTTGATTTCGCAGATATATTTAGAAAAAAGTTGAATGTTTTGTATCTTGAATCAACCCTTATTTTCATTTGCTTTTGTGTGTCTCATTATTAGTTACTGAAAAGAAAATTTTGCCCATCTTTAAATTCCTCCTACTTTATAGTGTCTAATAATCGTCAAATAGCCGGGAAAACCGGAAAATAGCCAGGAATTTAATTTGACTGGGAAAAACCGGGAATAAGCTAGGAATTTTATGTCAGTTGGCAATTTTTTCACCAAATTAAAGAAAGTTTTATTATTTTAATTTCTTTTTAAAAAATCGCTTTTTATTTCAATTTTTTTATAGATATTTATACTGTTCTCTAAATTTAAATTAGTTAAAAATAATTAATTTGATAGTAAAAAATCAGTCACTGATCCAACTTTAGTATGTAAATAAATTTTTAAAAAATTATCGAATTAATAGAAATTTTGTGAAATTCAACTGAAAAAAAAATTAAATTTGTTAAAGAGTTTCATTAAAACCTTGAGATAACAAATTGAATTTTCAAAGTATTTTAATATAATAATTGAATTTTATAAAGAGTCACATTCTAATGTATTCATGTTTCTTTGTGCAAATATTTATAATTAAAATTTTTATTAGTTAATTTAAAAAACCGGACAAGTGCGCGTAGAACTCGTACTAAAACCTAGGGTTCCGTACCCTCGTTTAAAACTTTTAAAAAAAGGGGTGGGGGGGAAGACATGGGCATTTTTTGCAATTTTTTCGAAAAGATTTAATTTCTTTCCCTCCTAGTTCGCAAATATGTTTGTCAATCGGGTTCGCTATATTTTTCCTGAAATCTACAGACGAAAGTACATAAAATAAGCAAAACTGCAGTCTAATAGGCCATGAATTGTGAAAACCAAGGGGGGGGGTACACACTTTTCTTTCTAAAACGAAAATTTTTTTTTATAGTTTTTCGCAAAAAAAAATATAAAGATGAATTCCAATAATTTTTTCTGTATGCTTGTTAAAATCTACACGAAAAAATAAATAAAAATGTATAGCGACAGTCCACTAGATTATGAATTGAGAGAACCAGCAAGGGTTAAAGAATTTTCGAGCTTGCAAAAAGAGATTTTAGTTTTTCGATGAAAACACCATGAAGATCAATTCTAATCACTTCCGCTATATTTTTCCTGTAATCTATGCGTAAAAACGAATAAGTATGACAATTTTCAGCTCTTTAGATAAAAAACTGTGGGCGCCAGGGGGGGGGTACATGCATTTTTTTCGAAATTTTCAAAATTTTCGAGTTTTTCGATGAAAACACTATGAAGATCAATACCAAATATGTTCGCTATATTTTTCCTGTAATCCATTTTTGAAAATACATATGCATACCAATTTTCATCTTTCTAGGTAAAAAACTGTGTGCGCTAGGGGGGGGGGGGGGTACATGCTACTGCCAACCATCACAGATGCTAAAAAAAATATATTTATGCTACCCCGTACTACCAAGATGTTACTCCTGATGATATTGATGGTAACGGTGACTATCTAGATAGCTGTCTGTATACGTAGCATTAAAGATGGTCACCCTAACCACAATTATGTTACCCACTACTATAAATTTCTCTCTCTGTGTGAAAATACATACGTGTACCAATTTTTAGCTCTCTAGATGAAAAACTGTGAGCGCTAGGGGAGGTATACATGGTCATTTTCCGTAACCGTTTTAATATAGGGTTCCTACCGGGTACGGAACCCTAAAAAGTATACACACTTAAAATTTTTTAATAAAATTTGAAAATTCTGAAAAATTAGATTTTTGAAATTTTCTAATTCTATTGTTTCAAGATGATTGAATTTTTATACACAAATAATTGAAATTTCTTTAAATTCTTTTAAAGAATTTTATTGAAATTTTTCGAAAATAATCAAGGCAAGTTATTCACCGTAATTATAACTTTATTTTTAAAAATTTCTTCGCAATATATTCAATTATTTTTATAAATAGTAAAACTCGATGCAGAATTTCAATTATTTTTAATACAATTTTAATCAGATTTCTCGAAAAATGTAATTACATATATTCTTAAAAATTTTATTAAAATTTGTCAAAAGAATTCAAGTATGTATTTAAAAATTTGAGGATAAAATTCATTGAGCATTTCATTTTAAGAAAATTCAATTATTTAATAAACTATTTATTTTTGTATTTAAATAATAATTTAATATTATAAGCGTTATAGTACGATTTTTTTTTAAAAATAATTGAATTTAGAAAAGGTTTCACATAAAAATCTTTGAATGTATTTAAATCTTTGAAATTCAGTCATGTTTAAATTTTTTTTTTAAATTTTCCTCAAAATTTCAATTATTTTCAAAAATTTTAATAAAATTCTACACAAACATTTAATTATTTTTATAAATAATAACATTCTTTGGAAGGATTTAATTACTTTTAGCCGTCCATTATATTACGTAACGCTAATTTTTGAAAATTTTGACCCCCCCCCATGTAACACACTGTTACATACATTAGCGATATTTTTTTTGCTTATCGTAACAAATAGCTTGACCCCCCTCCCCCCAAAATGTGTTTTGTTATATTTGGACGATCCCTTATAAATAGTAAAATTCTTTGCAGAAATTCAATTAGTATCAATATACATTTTAATAAAATTGAATTAATCAAATATTCAATTATATAATTATAAACAGACAAGATTATTTTCAAAAATTGAAAAAATTCTTTGTTTAATTCAATATTATTTTCCAAATTTTTAATTAAAATTATTTTCAAAAAATTTAAAGAAACTCGTTAAAAGAATTTAATTATTCATAAAAACTCTAATAAAAATTTTTGAAGCCATTTGTAGATTTATTTATTCGAAATCAAATAAATTTAAATTTGAGGAGAAGAAAACGGGGAAAAAATTAGGACAAAGCCGGGAATTTTGTTGAACGAAAATAGTATAGGTAGACACCCGCAAGTAATGAATTTATATTTATTTCATATTTTTCGAATAAAGTTTAAAAAAAATTAAATTAATACATTGAAAAAATGAACTGAATATAAAAATCAATAAATAGAATTTTATCAAAAGACTTTATTGAAAATTAGTTGGCTAAATAATAATTTCGATACAATTACGCATACATCTACGTTGTTAATTGCTAACTAGCAGAAAGTGAGTTTGTTAATTACGGCTTATTTCGTGATTCAACTATATATCTAGTTTGCACTAATTGAACACACGTTGGAAATTCCCATATAAATTGGATAAGCTTTTGTAATACTTTTTAGAATAAGCGTAATTTGAGTTCTTAGTTTGGAATTTGAATAAATTGTCAGTGATTTTATGGCGGTGAATGGACCTTTCGATATTTGTGAAACGCGGGAGAATTATAAAAGTTTCACTTTTTCCCCATCAGAATTGCGCGCGTTTATTGAAAGATTATCATTAGACAAGTTTGCCAATATTACCATTTACCAGTATATAAGAGAAACATATTCATGATTCCATGCAAGATGATGCAAAAAATAAAAATTTATTTATTTCTCTGCAAATTTTAAGAGATGAAAATTATTTTTATCTGAGATTGAAAAATTAGTTTCGCATTGCAATTTAGTAGAAAATATAAATATTAGTAAGAATTTCTCGGCGACTATTTATTGGTTTTTAAGGTATATAATAAACGTAAAAAGAATTGTTTGATTCCAAGGAAAAGTACTAGGAGATTATGCAAATTAATGCAATCTCAGTCAAGTGGGTAATTCGTTGGTATATGTTTACTGTGGTTGATAATAAATAACGATAATAAGCGATACGTGGAAGTATAGTCTACAATTTTTCAATGAGTATATATGCCTTTTCTACACTGAGAAAACTGCGGATAGTCAAACTTGGAGGGTTAGGTTTTGAGTGTTAAGCCTGATTCTCTGGATAGTTAACTTTTTCCTCCGAGTGAGTCAAAAATTAATCATTGGAGTGTCTATTTATCCCTCCGAGAATGTTACGAAAAACTTTTTCTCAAATATAGTCTGTTTGTCCCTCCAGATGATAGTTATAGTTGAATACTCTATAGTTTTCTCCGTGTAGGATACCCTTTAAAATAGCAAACTTTAAAATATTTCTCCCCATCAGATATTTGCCAGAAAAATTTCATTTTCTCTGACTTTTTCCTAATTTTTATTTTTTAGACAAGTTTAAACTAAAATTCTTCTTTAAAACAAATATTTTTTTAATAATTTTTCAAAAAGTTCTTTTAGAATTTTCAAATCCATTTGTTTACAATTCAATTTTACGTTACACGGAAAAAAATTTTTAATGTGGGGAACAGCTAATTTCAAAAATAAATTACATAAAGAATTTTTCATAACGCAATCATAAAAATGGCGTTATTTGTCTCTCCGTAGGCCAATGTAAAGTTATTCTTTTTAGTACGTAGTTACGAAAATACTGCGAATGACAGTTCAGTTCAAAAAAGAGCTTTGTTTGTGCTTGTTCGAGTATTTTTGTAACGCTCGAGTAGTTGCAATTCCGTCCAGAAGAGGCGTGATTATGTTTTCGTTCAGTTAACTACATTTACCGTGTCTTACAGCAGCAACACAGTATCTGTCAAATACTGAGAGTTTCTAACCTCCTTTTCGTGATCACTCGTGTGAAAAATTCTGTTTTTATTCTTTAATGATATTATTTTTATTAATACGTCGAAGTACACGACTAGGTACACGACTTTAGTAGAACTTTTTTTAGCGTGTAGTTAAGTTAAAAGTATTAAAAAGTCAGATTTTCAAAGATTTTAATTTGAACCTTTTTCAAAATTCAATTATTTCTAAAAATTCACGCTATAATGCTTTTAATATTCAATTATCTAAAATGTTTATTGAAATTCATTTTTAAATCAATTTTTACTAGAAATTTAAATGCAAAAATTAATAAATTTTTGAATAATTAAAAGTTTCTCAAAATTCAATTCATTATTTCATTCGACAAATTTGATAAAATTTTTCAAAAGAATTCAAATATTTAATTAAAAAAAAATTACGATAAAATTCTAAGCAAACATTAAATTATTTTCATAAATAAATTTAACAAATTTCGCACAGAAACTCTACAATTTACGCACATTTTTTTAAAAAAATTTCTTTGCAATAATTTAATTATTTTCGCATAAATAATAAAACCCATCATAGAATTTCAATTATTTTTAATACAATTGAGCTCCCGCGGGCAATAACTCGATCTGCGCTCGGACGCACTCTCTAATGCTGGTTCCACATATACCAAACGCACGCGTCTACGCGATACGCGTGCGTTTGGTATATGTGCACATATACCAGTCGGGAGGCAGTGAGTGGCGCAGAGGCGCTCAATGCTCCCCGACTGGTACTAGCGCTTGCGTCCGAGCGCAGATCGAGTTATTGCCCGCGGGAGCTCATTAATCAAATTCCTGGAAAAATTCAATTATTCTTAAAAATTTTATTAAAATTTTATTGAAAATAATTGAAATTCTTATAGAAAAATTGATTGAAACTTTTGAAAATAATTGAATTCATTCAAAAAATTTTATTAAAATCACATTGAAAATAATTAAATTTCTGTAAAAATTTTACTATTTATTAAAGTGTAGTACAAATCCTCAAACAAAAAAAAAAAAAAAGGATACCGAAAAAGCAAACAATTTTTAGATTACGTTTGTAATTTTTTGAATGAAAATATTATACAAAAGGGAGCAACTCTCTAAATAAATTAAAAGTTTAATTAAGGTTAATGTCATTATTAAATCCAAAATAAAAAAAAAAAAAAATTAAAGAAAATTAAATTAAATTAATTAAAATTTAAAAAAATTAGGGGTAATTTTTGAACTGATGGAAATAACCTTGAAATAATTTTCTCCTTGGGTTATAATGTTGTTATATATTTTATATAGCAATGAGAAGGAAAGAGTAAAATTTATTCATGAAAATAATTTTGCTTTGCAAGATTATTGAAGCATGCACCACCACTTGGGTAAACAAAGATCATAGTTTTCGAAATTAAGCACGAATAGCCAAGTATTATCCTTCGCAAAGATAACTTGGAGCCTGATTTGAATATCGAGCTTTTCTCAACTTACCCCCTCCCAGCTATAGTTGAAATTCATTAAAAGTAGATCATACTTTTTCTTCAAAATACTATTTCATGTATTTAATAAAACAAAATCGTTTCATGTTTATATAGTTACAAACACTGTGCAGGGATCACGTTTGTTATTTTGACCATATAAAGATTGATTTTATTTATTTCGAGAAAAAAACTTGCAATCCAATAAACTAGAGCAAAAACCTTTTAAAAGTGTATATTATAATTAATGACAGAATACGTGATATAAACATTTAACTTTCAATTTGGCGATTAAGTAAAATTTAAAGTTTCGCTGTCGAGGCAAAACATCATTTTCAATTCCCAATATCGAAAAGTTTTTAAGCTCGTTTTTTATAAATAGTCCTTGTAATCCGGAGACACAGATTCGCGGAGTAGAACGATAATAAAAAAAAAAAAAAAGAGTTTTGGTTCAATTGTTTAGCCAAAGTCCAAGTCGAGAGAGAGAGAGAGCGGAGCGGAGCTTTGAAAATTATAGATTTTGTGATTTATACGACATTGTTGGACATTCTAACTGCATTCTCTATATAAAACGCGAGCCTGGAAATTGGGTTTCGCGCGCGTTGGCGTCATTACTTTGTTTATGAGGATGAAAACGCGGGGAGACAGCGAAAGAGAAAAAGCGTCGCTGAACTGGTAATATTTACCCGAAATCGAAGCCCTAGGAATTTTATCCAAAGTGGAGAACAACCAATTTTATATATACTGCCAACTTTACTTTTCCAACCAATCAACGGCCTCTGATGACTGCGCCTTTGGCAGCTTTTATCATAATGCTTTGCCAATTAACTTTTTATACGCATTTTTTCGCCTTCACTTTATACATTTATTTAATCTGTATATACTAAATTTTGTTGAAACTTTTTAAAGAATGAATTCAGAGGGATATTATTTTATATTCAGAGAAATTATTCTCTATACTCTATTATAGACCATTTATTTCATTTCTGTAAAATAATAACGAATTAAAAGTATTTTAAGTAGTGTATCTGCGGTCTGACCATAGCAATACTTGCACCCCTTATTATTGATGTGTGAATAATTCCCCACCGATTTTCTTATTTGCAGAGCTTCTTTTTGCGAATAAAGAGCAGAAACTTTTTCTCGTCAAAACTTTAGACATTAGGAACTTTATATGAATATCAGGAGGAGAAATTAGTTGCACTTTCAATTTTTTTTACAAACATTCAAGTATATGCGAAATATTTGCACTTAATAAACAATTTGGTTCTTCTCTGACAATGAGATTATATAAAAGAGTTGCCACAGGAAAATTCGGGGGAAATTTTTATTAAAAGTTTACAAGATAATTCACAGAATTTTAGTGTCTAGAAAAATAAGCTTTGGAAATATTAAAAAGAATTATTCTTAAATTTCTTTTAATTTTTTTCATAAACTTTGAATTTACAGAAATTTAAAAAACTCTAAATCTTCTAAAAGAAGACTCTTATTTCTTGTAGAATTTGCAATACAAAATTTTACATATGGAATATAATATATTACAAATTTAAATCACGACCCGTTACGCGAAAAATTTGTATATCTAACTATATTAATAAAATCAGACTTTTGTCTGTACAATGCTCCAAGCTTGAAAATTTTTATATATTTTTTCGTTTTGAGACATGAGAATTTGAAAAATGTAAAAAAAAATTTCTGTCTGTCTGTCTCTGTCTGTATGCAAAACTTTGTTCGCGCATCACTTCAAAATGGTTTAACCGATTAAAGTGAAACTTGGCAGTCTATTAGGTATTAACGTAACTTAAAATCATAGCCAAATCCGATTAAAAAATATTAACTTGAACGAAAGTTACAACATTTTTTCAAAAAATTTGAAAAATAAAAAAAATGAAAAATTTTTATTTTTTATAAAATGGATGCAAAACTATCCTTAGCTCACTTTTTTTTAGATAAAAACAACTCATTTCTATACTAAAATTTCAAAAAAAGATGTATTTTGAAATTTTTTTCGTTTTTTCTGATCAAATTTTTTCTACAAAAATGATGATTCTTGATTTTTAAACAAGCTTTTTATGGAAAGTTATTAAACTTTTTTTTAGTTAAAGACCAGTATTTAAAGCAAGAAATTTGCCTCATTGGACCAAAAAAATTGTTTCAATATTCAGTTTTTAAAATCAAGAAAGTTATGCAAAAGTTAACAAAAAAATGTTCATATGAATTAAATGTATCACTGCTACTCACAGGGTTAAATATTAATTAATTCTTGCATTAAGTTGATGGTATTGATATTTTCTAATTAATTAATTAATTTGTTTTCTTGGTAATTTTAATTTCAATTTTATCATAAAAATAGAAAAAAATGGGAATTTTAAATCTAAAATTTAAAAGTTTAAATATTTTTACCCATAAAAATTGAAAATATTAATATCTAATTTTTTTTATTTTACCTACTTATTACTTTTATTAAATAAGATGTTTTTTGTTTTTACAAATTATGATCCAAGATAATTTAGTAATACTGAAATGGAGAAATGTTTCATATCTTTTATCAAATTTAATTAACAAGAATTTCTTTAGTTTTTCTAAGCTCTTGGAAAATAATGCCGAGTAGAAATTTTGACAGGGGCCTGGCCGGGTCCAGACCTGGGTGAAACAAGGAACGGGTCGGGTCCCGGTTTCATGCGGGGTCAGGGCCCTGTTGGGTCAATTTCTGCACGGGATTTAAAAACTTGCCAAAAACAACTATAATAATAGTGGTTACCTCGCCACGTGGTGGTGGTGCTTCTCGGAAAAAAGCTAATAAATGGTTTTTTATAAGCTCCAAGTGTGAAATTCCAAGACTGCAAAACGGGCCTGTCGCAAAACACTGAAAAAATTACATTCTAATTTTAAGAAAAACTTTTTAAATATGCGCCAAGAATATTCCCCACTTAAATTAAGTGGGAAATATTCTTACAATACTAATTTTCTTCTTATTGTAAGAATATTTATCCTATAGGATAGACTTTTCTATCTATGATGGCAAGTTGTAATTGAAAGTATTGGATAAAACTGAATTCTGGGATTTTTGGGAAATCCGTGACAAAAAAATAAAAATCACTACTTTCCTCGCCTTGAATCCTCTTGCAATTTTTTTAAATGGCTTCTGATTATTAAGAGAAAAAAATGCTTGCGAGGCGAGGAAACAATAATTTAGTTGAATTTCCAGGAATTTCGGGAAATCCGTGACCCTTTCGTAATTTTTTTAAAGGGCTGTTAATATTAAAATAAGAAATTAGCTAAAGTAAAAATTTTCGTCGAATAAACGCGTTGGTAATTTCAGTTTCAGAATATTGGGATGTTGTTCGGCTCAGTATAATGGCACATTAATAGCAAAAATTTTGTATCTGCTATGATGGCAAAATACAATTGCCAATATTATGGGACGTACCTCGCCATAATAATATCATACAATATCGATAAATAGTGTAGCTTATAAAACCATTAAGCTTTCTTGACTTCACGCGTCAGAGTGTAGCAAAGTGAAATAAAAGACGTATAAATATGATAAATTAATTAGTTAATTAATAAAAAATGTAATAATTTATATTAGTTTTTGTATTTTGCCAGTACTGGGCCGTTATTAAGCCATGATGGTTTTCACACTTTGGGCGATTTTAAAAATTCTAAACATTATCTTTTTACTTTCCTTAAAATTTCGTTTTCTTCTTCATTAATTAATATTAATAATCGCATCAAGAAAATTAGTTTAAATGTAGTTGGTTAAATACTAATCAATACTCTAAATGGAAAACTTTTTAAAAATACTAAGAAACATGTCGAAGACGTGTATCGTATAGCTATTAATATATAAGTAGGAATAACAATAACTAATAACCCGTCGAAGCCCACGGGTATCGCAGCTAGTATTTAAATAAAATTATTAAAATTTTAAATAATTTTATTTAAACAATTTATTTAAAAAAATTTGAATGTTGGAAGAATTATATTTGTAATTGTTGGAAATTTTGTCAAATTTTACTACTTTTTTCAGTCTTAAAACTACATTTTGTTTTTACTATTTTTTTTTTTTATTAATTATTTTTAAACATTTGATGATTAACAATTGATTTTTATTTGTTACAGGTGCACGGAGGTTTGGAGAGGTATTAGAGGAGCGGTTTGTGATAAGATATTATAAACCTACCAATGCCAGGACTCGACGAAATACGTACTTTAACCGTTTACATTAGTGCAATAATTATGGTGCAAAACGAAGCATTAAAAAAAATGTACTATAGGGTTCTTTATTGTATAGAGAGTAGGGTGCTCAAAAAAAAGCTACAGGGAATGATTGAAATAATAGACAAAAGTTGTGTGTGTTCCAGATTCGCAATTTTAGTATAAATATGGCTAAATACCCAAGTTCAATGGACTTGAGTTGTTATTTCGTTTTGCTATATATTTATTCTTACATTTTTATACGACAAACGTTTCACATTAATCAACATTCATAGGTTTTTTATAAATGAAAATTGCAATTGTAAATACGCAAAAAAAATTATTAATACGTTGATACCGCAAGTTTCTTCGAATGTAGAAATTTTTTCAAAAAAATCTATTGAGCTTGAAAACTTGAAATTTTTAAAAACTATTTTCAATTGGGACAAAGTTTGAAAAAAACATTTAATTAGTACGTTCCAAGATGAATGAAATAATTTTATTATAATAATGAGCTTTCTAATTCACAATTGTCATATTATGGCTTTTAAAAGCAAGTGAAAAAACGTATAGGTAATGCCGAATGTGCTAGAAACAATCAAAGTTTTTTTTATTTTTACAAATAATATACTGGTATATATTATTAAAGTCAATTTTTAAAATAAAGGCCCACAAACCTACTGCTATTATAATTAAAATAGAAGCGCGGGAGTCTACAAAAAACTAAACATGTACGTAATTCTGGATGGAAAGTTTTGTCAACTTTTTTTTCTTTCTCATCCGGAAAAAAAGCAACAATCTCTGTTTTGTCAGAAATAAACCTCATAGAGCAATAAGGAGCACGTTATACATACTATGAATGTAATTATAAATGAAAATGTTTCAAGATATATTATATAAATAAATATTATATATACCATAAGGAATAAAAAAAAACGCTGAATTGCATAGCAATATACTATATGTGTATATATTAATATAAAAATACGAGGGTATAAATATTAAATATACGAGAAATATATTAAATATATATTCTAGAGAATAAATATTGTACGTTCGTTAGTGGTAAACGTATGTTACTATTACTATTAATTATTAATATTAAGAAAACTATGTTTAGCATACGCTTAGAGAAGGACACTTGAATTTTAAGCAAACAAGTTCAAGAGTAGGAAAAAAATGCGATAATATAGATTCGAGAGTTCTTATAAATATATATATATATATATTTAACGTCAAATGGAAGAAAATAATTTTAAACTGATTTTTTTTTTTATTGAATTTTGATTATTCACTGTAACATAATTATATAATACGCAAAGAAAAAATACAGAGTGAAAAGGACTTGAAACGAAAAGCTCTGTATAAGGAGTTTTTCTTTTTTTTTTATTATTAAATGCACCTTTTTAAAAAAGGGAGCTTTTACTTTGGGATGATGAAAACGTGAACGGCGCAAGAATTTTCGATTCTGTAAAAAATATTATATTTTCAATCATTTTTATATTATTAATTTTTTAGTTGATTTAAAAAAATTGTGCCATTTTACGATTTCATTTCCTTAGTTCAATTGCCAGCGTGTAATGAAATTTTAGCCAAGATTTTAATAATATAAAAGTTGAATTATGCTCAGAATGTGTGAACGCATATTTATTAGTACAATTATGTTCTCTATAACGCCAGTGTAAAATTGTAAGTTGATTCATTCTCAAAAAAAAAAAAAAAAAACAATTTAAAAAAAATTCATATTTAAGAAAACTAGAAATTTATTTAGTATATTTAATTTTTTTTTTTTTTTTCTTGAAAAATTAAATTCTTACACCTGTGTTGTTAATGCGATCGTGCGTTTGCACCATAGAGTGAAATGAGGTCAATTTTATCGACAAATACGATTAAGCCTACATAAAGTAACCTGTGTATACAATAATCGATAGCAGTCCGTGTATGTGATCGCTTTGCGCATTAAAGGATAATTGTTAATATTGAAATAATCAGTAAAAACAATCAAAGTTGTAAAAAAAAACATGAGAAAAAAGAGCGAGTCGAGTATTTATTTCCAAGAAATGAAAAATTGTGATTAAGCGTGTTTGTAGTTTAAATTAGTATTTCTCTTTTATAGAAGACACAAATAATTACCATCGAAAGTGATGAGTAGAAATTTTTTTGTATATATATATATAAAAATTGCTAAAATTCGCACTTGAAGAAATACTTGATTTAATGGGGAATTTATTGGTAATAATATAAATGTTTTTTAGTTTGAATAGTCTTTAAAAAAAATATTGAGGAAAAAGTCTCTCTGTTTTTTGCTAAAGGTTGAAACTTTGTGTGCACAACTTGATTTTAATTTAAAAATATTTCAATAGAAAAATTTTTTTTGTTTAAAATAATGCAATTATTTTAGTCTTTAAATCTGAATAATAAGTGAAAATTTACTCTTGTAAGAAAGTTTTATTTAATACGTGATTTTCACTCAAAAATACATATGTATACCTATGAAAAATTGAATAATGGGAAAAAGTATTATATTTTCTTATAAACGACTTTCAATTTTCACTTGATCATATTTAGAAACTATTATTAAAGGCAGGTCACATTGATATTTCTTTACCACATCAGGATTATATATTTTAAATATTTTACAACTATTTTTATAGTGATTTCTTCTACACTGAAAAGAAAATTTATTTGATTCAAGTAATTAATCAATTGACAGCTACAATAAAAATATTTACTTGAATCAAATATTTAATTGATAAAAGTCAGTTAAGGTATTAGTCGCGTAAAATGGTTTTCCTCCGGTTTTTTTTCAAATTTTGCATACTTATTCCTAAAGTATTTATCATCTACAGAATGAAACCAATTTCATTAATTTTGACCGTTTCAAAGCTTCAAGAAATGAATTCAAAGTTTATACATTTTGCATGGAGGGAGCACCCAATGCATGTATTAATTTTGTTTAATAATTATTTATATTATATGATAACTAATCGTCAGATTTTGAAATAAAACTACCAAAGTATTCAATTAGATGAAACAATAAGTGAATAGAAAAAACATGACATTTTTTGACCGCACCAAACTATAAATATATTGACAGAAAGTTAAAAAAAAAAAAATAACTAAATTATACGAATTTTCATACGAACGAATAGAGAGTAGGGAGTTGAACTGCGTCTCTCTCACTCTCACTGCCCCCCACTCTAGTAAAAGCGGCCCGGTTTAATCGGTCATTTGAATGAAATTTTTTTTTTTTCAGTGTAAATTTAATTCTTTTTTTTGTTAAAATTTTTTAATAAAATTATTAAACACTTTAATAATTTTATTTCAATATGTATACAAATTTTAATATTAGGCTTCGTCCATAAATTACGTCACACGTTTTTAGTCCATTTTTGATCACCTCCCCCTCTTTGTTGTCACACTACGTAACATCTGAAGGAACCCCCTCCCTCTAAATTACGTCACAATTCGTAAACCCCCCTTTAATAAATTTTTCCAAAATGAATCACTGTCAATATCTAATTTTACAGAAATAAAGTTACTTTATAATTATGTAGTACCTTTTTTTTTTTTTTTATTTTAAAAACAAGAAAAATATTTGATATTTTTATTTATTACAATTTTCTCATTATAATAAATAGAATATATAAAGTGTGACATAACAAAATAAAAGGTCCCTACCCCCCCCTTTGTCCATAAATTACGTCACATTTTCATAGACCCCCTCACCCCTAAAAAGTGTGACGTAATTTATGGACGAAGCCATTATTAGAGTTTTTCAATTACATTTTTCAAAGATTTCAAATTAAAAAAATCTTTTGCAATTTAATTATTTCTAAAAATTCGCATTATAACGCTTCTTATATATTCAATTATTATATCTAAAACTTTAACTGAAATTCAATTTTAAATCATTTCTTTTTAGAAAGTTTTACTAAAATTGAATTATTTAAATACAAGAATAAATAATTTATTGAATAATTAAATATTTCTTAATATTCAATTCTTATAAAAAGCTTTATAAAAAAAAAATTTTTTTTTTTTAAATAATTGAATTCTTACCAAGAATTTTCATAAGATTTTCAATAATGATTTGCATTTTTCAAAGAATTTATTTTAAATTGTCTTAAAAATAATTAAAATTAAATTAAATTAAATAATTTAAATAATTGAATTCCTGTGAAAATTTTATTATTTATAAAAATAATAAATAAAAATAATTTAAAAAAATCAAATTTTAAAACTTTTTAAAAACAAGTGAATTCTATATATAGACAAAATTTTGTTTAACTTGTTAATAATAATTAAATTCCATGAACAAATATTATTCCAATTGAATTGAAAATAATTGATGAATTCTTTCAAAGATTTTTAGTAAAATTTCCAAGAATAATAACAATTCTCGAGGAATTCATTTAAAAGGGAAAAGTCTAATGTGTGACAAGGGAAAAATATCTGGCCGATTTTTGCGGATTTTTTTTTCCAACAAAATACGACTTTTACATTAAATTACATTAAACCGTCATCTTTATTATATATTCAAAAAGTATTTGTAAAAAAAATTTCAAGTCGAAATATTCAAAATTAACTTTGTGGCACTCCTTCAAGCGCAATTTCGTCCTTTTTTAGGTGCACAAACACGCGGTGTACATGAAATCTCACGTCTGGGTGATTTAACCCTTTAACGCCCAGTGGTACATACGCTGTACCACAAATGCATTAAAGTCATCATAACTTTGAAACTAGTACATATTACTACAAATTTTAAATTCTTAGCTCTAGTAAAACTCTTCCAGCAGATAATTAAAAAAAACAAAAGTAAAAAAATAATAATAAATAATTAAAATAATAATAAATAAAAAAAGTGTCAAGATACATTTTCTCCTATGACGGACAAAAAAATTTTAAAAAATTAATCAGATTCGATTAAAACTTGTTACTCGGGGGTTTTTGGGGTCGCTGATTACGAATATGAAGTCAAAATTGCAAAATTCAAAATGGCGGATCCAATATGGCGGACGAAAAAATAAAAAATAATGGGATTTATATGAAACTTGTCACTCGGGGGTTCTTGGGGTCGCTGATTACGAATATGAAGTTAAAATTGCAAAATTCAAAATGGCGGATCCAATATGGCGGACAAAAAAAATAAAAATTAATGGGATTTATATGAAACTTGTCACTCGGGGGTTCTTGGGGTCGCTGATTACGAATATGAAGTGAAAATTGCAAAATTCAAATGGCGGATCCAATATGGCGGACAAAAAAAATAAAAATAATGGGATTTATATGAAACTTGTCACTCGGGTGTTTTTGGGGTCGCTGATTACGAATATGAAGTCAAAATTGCAAAATTTAATTTGGCGGATCCAATATGGAGGACAAAAAAATAATGGGAGATATATGAAACTTGTCACTCGGGGGTTTTTGGGGTCGCTTATTACGAATATGAAGTAAAAATTGCAAAATTCAAAATGGCGGATACAATATGAAAGACAAAAAAATAACAAATTAATGGGATTGACATTAAATTTGATGCTTAGAGTTTTTGGGGTTTCTGAGGTTAAAATGTTAAGAATCATAATGGTGGATTTAATAGAGCGAATTATGTTTAATAAAAGTAAGATATTTAATCCATTTGTGAAAGGAAACCTGGAACGCTTGACTCGAACGAAAAAGAACAAATGAAAATCAGCTGGCCAATCAATAAAAACAATTGACAACCCTGGAGCGCATGACTTGAATGAAATAGAACAAATGATAGTCAGCTGGTAACAATATTCAAGTAAATCCTATTTAATTTTTAATTCTCGTCCGCCATTTTGGATCCGCCATTTTGAATTTTGTAATTTTGACTTCATATTCGCAATCAGCGACCCCAAAAACCCCCGAGTAACAAGTTTCATATAAATCCCATTATTTTTTATTTTTTTTTATCAGCCATATTGGATCCGCCATTTTAAATTTTGCAATTTTGACTTCATATTCGTAATCAGCGACCCCAAAAACCCCCGAGTGACAAGTTTCATATAAGTCTTATTAATTTTTAATTTTTTCGTCCGCCATATTGGATCCGCCATTTAAAATTTTGCAATTTCGACTTCATATTCGTAATCAGCGACCCCAAAAACCCCCGAGTGACAAGTTTCATATAAATCCCATTATTTTTTATTTTTTCGTCCGCCATATTGGATCCGCCATTTTGAATTTTGCAATTTTGACTTCAGATTCGTAATCAGCGACCCCAAAAACCATTATATACCAAGTGTGGTTGAAATCGAATCGGTGGAAATAATTCGGGCTTTAAAGGGTTAAAACAAAATAATATGGTTGCCATCTCTATACATAGTATGTATTGACCTACTCTCGTCTGACAACAAAGAATTTTGTCGATATCTCTTTTTTTTTATTTAATTCTTATAAACAATAATAAAATCAAATGGAAAAAAAAAGTTGAAAAAATTTCAAGAATTTTATTTTCGGCGCCAAAATCTTTTATTGACAAAATCGTTTGTCGTTAGACGAGAGTAGGTCAATACATACTATGTATATAGAGATGGCAACCATATTATTTTGTTTTAAATCACCCAGACGTGAGATTTCATGTACACCGCGTGTTTGTGCACCTAAAAAAGGACGAAATTGCGCTTGAAGTAAGTGCCACGAAGGCAATTTTGAATATTTCGACTTGAAATTTTTTTTTACAAATACTTGAATATATAATAAAAATTACGGTTTAATTTAATTTAATGTACAAGTCGTATTTTCTTGGAAAAAAAATCCGCAAAAATCGGCCAGTTTTTTCCCTTGTCACACATTAGACTTTTCCCTTATATAATTGTTTTAAAAATCATTGAAATCCTGCATCGAGTTTTATTAGTTGTGAAAATAATTGACTTTTTGCAACAAATTTTATCATCATTCTTTAGAAATTGGTGAATTCTTGAAAAGAATTTTATTATTTATAAATATAATTGAATTATTGCAAAAAAATTTATTACATTTTTTTTTAAATAATTGCATTCTTGACAAGAATTTTATAAAAATATTTTTAATTAGATAATTGATTTTTTTAAAAAAATATTATGAAAATTGTATTTTAAATAATTGAAATCCTGAGATGAGTTTTTATTCATCAATTAAATATAGTATGTGAACCAATTATTTCAGAATTTGAAACAAATATGAACTGAACCATTTAATATTGTTTATAATATTCCATTTTCTTTATTTGAAAACTATTTTATTTTTATTATAAAAATATTTTTTTAACATATGATTTATTATTTTAATATTATAAAAATTTCTTTTCTTCTATTTTAAAATTTTTTATTTACGTAAAGAATAAAAAAAATATTAAAAAAATATAATCTGATTGTTATTAAAAATATCAATGTGCTCTCCCCTTAAAGATAATTTCGGGGCGCGGTAGCAATACTACACATTTGAACTCTACATTGATAAACTGTACACGTTCGATTGTATATACTGTTGAATTGTATAGAAATATGTTTTATAAGTATTTATCATTAAACTGCATACATTTCAACTCTACACAAATAATTTTAAATAATTTCATTATTTTAATATGCTTGTTTGAACACAGTTAGATTCTACACTATTAAATTTGGTAAAATTGTATCGAAAAATTGTACGCAGTTTGATTCTATACAGTAGAATTATATACTGCAAAGTATTAGTTTATTTGTTGAACTGCATACAGGTAAATTGTACACAAGATAAAATACGATTAATTGTATACAGTTGTATTGTACATGGAAATTTTTTGCATTATATTATTCTTAAACTGTATATACATTTCAACTCTACACAAATAACTTTTAATAATTTTATTTTTTTAATATGCTTGTTTAAATACAGTTAGATTCTACACTCTTTAATTTGATAAAATAATAACAAAAAATTCTACACCGTTAGATTCTATACAGTAGAATAATATATAAAATTGTACTGAATAGAATCTAACGGTGTAGAATTTTTTGTTATTATTTTATCAAATTAAAGAGTGTAGAATCTAACTGTATTTAAACAAGCATATTAAAAAAATAAAATTATTGAAAATTATTTGTGTAGAGTTGAAATGTATATACAGTTTAAGAATAATATAATGCAAAAAATTTCTATGTACAATACAATACATGTATTCTATGTACTGTATACAATTAATCGTATTTTATCTTGTATACAATTTACCTGTATGCAGTTCAACAAATAAAATAATATTTTGCAGTATATAATTCTACTGTATAGAATCAAACTGTGTACAATTTTTCAATACAATTTTACCAAATTTAATAGTGTAGAATCTAACTGTGTTCAAACAAGCATATTAAAAAAATAAAATTATTTAAAATTATTTGTGTAGAGTTGAAATGTATGCAGTTTAATGATAAATATTTATAATACATATTTGTATACAATTCAACAGTATACAATCGAACGTGTACAGTTCATCAATGTAGAGTTTAAATGTGTAGTATCGCTACCGCCCCATAATTTCGCCATCTGAAAACTCTGTCCATTATTATTTTTTCCGAATAGTTTGAAATTCATTCATGAGACCTGAATTGATAATTTTTAAAATGGAAAAAGTATAATAAACAGTTAAAAAGTAGATTTATCGAGAAGATGAAATAGGTTTGATACCAGTCAAGTTATATATTAGATATTAAAGCTAAAAAGCTTGTTGATCTCCTTTATTCGTTTTGTTAGTAAAAAAAAAAAAAAAATTCTCAAACGTTTTTTACACTTACTCGACGATATGAATATAAGCGCTCTTTCTTTTCCCTAGTGTTGAAAAATAAGCTTGGTTGAAAATAGAGAGAGAGAGCGGTGCTGCTGCGATTTTTCCTTTTCCGATCAGAAGGAAAAAAAAAAATAACGCGACTTGTAGGAGGAATAATAGAATAGACTGTTTATAATAAAGAAATTAATTTTTAGCTGCTGTATAGTATATTAAAAAAAAAAAAAAAAATTGCGTCTGAACATATTGTACATCTTTTCACTGCGCGCGCACACACGAGTCCCACTATTACATGTGACCATTTAATTTACACCTGTGTTTTGGGACCTGTAAGAAATTATTATTATTTTCAAACTTGGGTTATATATTCAACCAGAACATTGTCTGATATATGATTCAAGCTTATAATAAACGGGTTGTATAATATAAAGTGTGTCAGTTTATTCAAATGAACCAGAATTTTCGTTTATTTTAATAAAATTTGAGGATGGAAATTATTTAGATTAACAAATTTTTGAATTTTCTTTATTATCATATCTGCGAGTTGTTGCAAAAAAAAAAAAAAAGTTCCATTAGTCAACGTCGAAAAAGGAAGAAAAGGTGTATTGTGGACCAGAAAACGAGGGCCAAAATATAGGTAACATAGCGTTGAAAAGTGATGGCTATAGGGGCGGGCGGCAAGGGGACAGCAAAGAACATTCTTCAAAAAATGGAGTAGTTGTCTTTACGGATTTCATCAATTTTTTATTTTACAGGTACCACCATCAATAAAAATTCTTCAAGTTTTCACACGGCTACTACAAAAATTCAATTTTCTTTCTTCTTGATTTCCAGGCAATATTTCAAAAATTTCCCTGACCACAAAAACCCCCGAGTAAAGAATTTTCAAATTGAATCCAATTAATTTTTACAACACTCGTCCGCCATATTATTGGGTCTGCCATTTTAAATTTTTGAAAACTGACATCATATTCGTAATCATCAGCGACTCCAGGAAGGAAGAGTAAGGAGACCGAACTCTGCTTCTACAAATGTCTGAGAAATATGCACGAAAAGTGCCAGACTCACTGTGTTCTAGTTGATCACCAAATAAGTCGATCATGCGCATTGAACTAAAGTTCAGTGTTGACATAGATGAAAAGTGTGGTTATGTCAAGGTAAATATTACATAGTTTAAACTGTGTTAATTTGAAAAGCAAATTTATTTATTTGTAATTGTGATATTATTTAGATTTCCGAAATAATTTAATAATATATTTATAAAAAAGGAAAAATTTTGCGAAAATGGTTAAGAAGAATTATGTTTATAACTAGAGTATATTTACATACCGTAGAAGGATAGAAGAGACTAATGTTTTTAGACTCTTTTTCTTTCTTTACATCCTGGCACACAACACGACATTTTTTTAAATAAAATAAATAAATAATTTTTAAAACGAAATGTATTATATATGTATCTCACTAAGACCGGCTAAATGTAAACATTAGATATTACATCTCACTCGCACAATTTTTACGAGAAACAGACACAACACAGCTTATGCGCATGATCAACTTATTTGGTGGTCGACTAGAACGCATCGAACCTGGCACTTTTCGTGCATATTTCTCAGACATTTTCAAAGCGCTATCTGCACAGAGTTCGGTCTCCTTACTCTTCCTTCCTGAGCGACTCCAAAAACCCCCGCGTATACGGAGAGAGAATATATAGGGGAACATAGTCTAGGTCGGCCACCTTTTTGACTTTTGTTTATAACTTTTTTTTAAAAATGAATTTGGACAATTGAAGTATATGGTTGGAAAGTCCTGTTTAATAGGAACATTTTTTCTGTACAAAGTAAATTGACAGGTTTAAAAATGAAAAAGTTATAAAGATTTAAAAAAAAAAAAATTTGTAGTCCAGGTTGGCCATTACAGTCAAGGTCGGCCATGTTTAAAATTCAAAGGGCATTAATCGTTAAAAACTAAAATAACATGTTTGGAGTTACGGAAAATTGATTCTTTATTGTTTACAGTTTGTAACTTAATGAAATAACAAAATAATAACAATAAACAATATAAAAAAATAAATATAAATAAAAAAAAGTTTTGCACTAAAATATTAATAAAATTAAATAAAAATATTAATAAGATGATCAATTATATTATGAGTTATACAGAATTGCAGTTTTTGCAAATGAAGTAGCTCGTCCTCAACTTTGCGCATTTTAAACACATAGTGGCCGACCTTGACAGTAAGTAACATTACCGAATTGTTGTAACCATAAAGAAATACGTTTCGGGATTCGATTTTTTACTTTGTTTTCCTTTCAACCATGAGTCCCACAAATTTTCTGCATACTTGCCTTGACGATTCAATTTGTTTTTTATCTTTTATTAATGGTTTTTCACATTATGCACAAAACTTTTTTTGAGCTTTTTTTGTACCGACGTCACAGAAAACACAATTTTCGATTTTCCGAAAATGTAATTGAACAAAAAGTTAGGTTTCACTAAGACAAGCTTCGACAAAAATGCGCGTAGGTGGCGCTAGTGAACTTGACAAAAAAACGCGAGTGGCCTACCTAGACAGTAGGCCAACCTTGACTACATTCCCCTATTAAATTTTGTAAAAATATTTTCAAATTGGGGAAAAAGTGCGACAAGGCGAAATTTTGATATAAAAAATACTAAACTTTAAAAAAAATTATGTGAAATTTAGTATAATTATATCAAATATCAAGAATATTAATGAAATTCTAATATAACTTTAATAAATTTCACAAAACTTGTTTAAAGTTTAGAATTTTCTATATCAAAATTTCGCCTTGTTGCACTTTTTCCCCAATTTGAAAATATTTTTACAAAATTTAATATATATTCTCTCTCCGTGTACGCGGGGGTTTCAAGTGAATCCAATAAATTTTTACAAAACTGGTCCTCCACTTTGAATTTTTGAAAAACTATTTTTCACATGTGAGTCATTTTTTTTTTAGTTTTAGCCGTCATATTGGCATCCGCCATTTTTTCTCAAAATTAAATTCTTATTAAGAATTTTATCAACAAAAATGTATATAATTATAGAAAGTGAATTTATCATTCGGCAGTTAAATATTAAGAAGAAAGAAGCTATCAATAATCCGAATCAAATTTATACAAACAAATTAAATATCTTGAATAAATCTCTATAAGCTCTTAGATTTCATATGTATCGACAGCACGCAGCTACCTGAATAATCTGAATACCTGCTTAATCTGAAAAATATTTTCGAAATTAATTAATAATTTCAAAATTATCAAGCATGGTGGGATACGAGCCCACGACCTTTTTGCATTGCCGGTAAACTGCTCTGACCACTGCGAGCTACATGCACCCCGAGATTCTCCAAATTCCTTGACATATAGAGATTTATTCAAGATATTTAATTTGTTTGTATAAATTTGATTCGGATTATTGATAGCTTCTTTCTTCTTAATAAAAATGTATATAGTTGAATCCTTTCGCGACGAACTTGATAAAATCTTTAAAAAATACATTTTTCAAGGAACTCGTTTAAATTTATTGTATATTATTAGAAGGAATTGAATTCTGCGATGATTTTTATTATTTATGAAAATAAAGAAATTCTTGTGAAGAATTTAAAAAAAATTTTAATAATTGATTTAATTTGCAAAATTGAATGAAAATTGTAAGGGAGACTAGGTGCAGTTGTTACAATTTTGATAAAATCAGTTACAGTGATTAGAGTTTAACTCGAATTTGTTTAGTCATACAATTAAATCAAAGATGAATTATCTAGTTTTGAAGGGCCATAATTGATTTAACTCTACATCTATTATATTTAATTAACTAGAAATACTCAAGTGAATGTCGGTTGTCACAATACCAAGAATCATCTATAAGATTTCTAAATTGAAGACAAATAATTTTTTATAACAATTTTTATTAATTATTCATAATTTTTGGCTCGACGTTATTACTTTGTCAAGTATAAAGTTCTATTCATTATTTAAAAAATATCAAGCACAGAAATATTTAATACTTTCGGCCTCCAAAAACCAATGTGCCTATTTTTTTTTACTTGTAAAGCTTGCATATAATTTTTAAACATATATTGCACCAAGTTCGTATATAAATAATATAATTTAATTCTTTAGGAAAACTTTATTAAAATAGTCGATATTGAAAATAATTAAAATTATAACAAGAGTTTTACTATAAAAGTTTCGAAAATAATTGAATTTATTCAAAAATTTTATTCAAATTGCATTCAAAGTAATAATTGAATGTTTAGGTATAATTTTTCTAAAGTTTTTTTCAAAATAATTGAATTTATTTGGAAAACTTTTATTAAAATAGTACACCTATAGACAATGAAAATCATTAGAGAAAAATTTTTGAAAATAATTAAAATTTGGCAAGAATTCGATTTAAAAGTTTTGAAAGTATGGTTTCTTTTTTATGAACCAACTTTTTCGTGTACGCCGAAGCGGATATATAAAATGTTTTTGTTAAATACCAACACTGTGTGTGATAATCGACTGAAAAGCGTTTTTTTCAATAAATGCAAAGTACTTTTTTTCCAATAGTTAATTAATTGGAAAAGGTAAATGTAATGCATTTTCTTTTAGTGTTTTCCTTATATTTTGTGATGCAATATTGCATTGTTCCAATCTACGGTTGAAAATAATTTAATTTTCCTTTTTCAAAATAGCGCCAATTTCTGGGTGTGAGACACAGCATATCACCGCAGTTGTGAGACGGTGTCAACACCCATCTGGGCAGCATAAAAAATACGAATTTGCAGGCATACTATTTAAATGTTGTTTTGATTTTTTTTCTAGTATTTTTGGGCATGTCAAGTGGAAAAAAGTCAATTGATTCAGAATAAATCAATTTTAATCCTCTTGTTGAAGCTATTAAATTGTGTTTATTTGATAGTCATATTTTGTCGAATAAATATTATTATTTAGTATATAATATATATTATTAATATATTTAATTATTTATACTAAACATAACGTTTTATGTCAAACTTGTTAAATTTTAGCAATTTTTAATGAGTGTCTAACAACTGGAGACATTTTTTTTTTTTTTTGAAAAAAGCGATGTGCTCGGAAAATGTATCGTAAAATTTTTCGAGTTCATCGAAACACTATACTTACTTTCTTTTAATAAAAGTTGCGTATGTCTGTTACCTTTCGAACGGTGTATTTTATTTACAATATCGTTTACCCGTTTACAATTATTTACGGGTCAAAAATAAAACCCGTCTCACAACTGGATAGACTCTCCCCTATACAATATTGTATATAAAAGGTAAAATATTAAGAAAAAGTAATAGAATTTTAAATGTTTATTTTTTTATTATTTAAATAACATTTAATCAGTATTAATATATTTATAGTACACTGGGGTCACAAAGTTTCAGTACATTTGGACTGATTACATTTGAATGCTCGTTCACACAAAAAAGACACAAAAATTCACAATTTTCTTATGAATTCTACAAATTTAATTTTTTCCTGTACTTTTAATAAATATTCCCGACTTTTTCCCTGATCAATTCCAATTTCCCCTAAATTTCCAGACTTCCTTGACCTATGTCAACCCTGTTAATTATAAATCTTGTTTTATATTTATAAATCTAAATTTGTAAATCCAGAAATTTAATAAGATAATTATTAAAAAATATATATAAAACAGTTATTAGTTTAATTAGAAATTTCTTTGAGGATAAAAAAAGAACCGACCCGATAAATTTCTCAACCTATCTATCAATGCATGCTACTAAATGAGACGGAAGTTGCGTGGTCGAGTTCCTAGTGGCGTTTAAATTGCAAATTTCTCTCTCTCTCTCTCTCTCTCTCTTCTTTCTCATTCACAGCTCTATGCGAAAAGAAGTTTTCAATATTTCTTACCGGCAAATTGGCATCTGGGAAAAAAGGAAAGAATAATCAAAAAAAAGAGGAGAATAAGAAAAAAAAGAAAAGAAATGAGGAGAAAAGAATGAAGTAAGGCCGCACTAAGGAAAAAATAGAAAGGGATTGGGTTTTGAGAAGGAGGTAGCCGAGAAGATTTCTTTCAATTTAATTAGGGGAGCAAGGGCGCGACTCTTGCGACCGAACAGGAACGAGGTGACGTGTGTGTGCCACGGCAATATGGCGTTCGCGTTCATGGAAATTCTTAATTAAATTCTCGCCACTTTCTCACCGCCATCACTAACGCTATGAAACTGGAACTCTATCCGAGTTTTTTCATTCGCCCAGACCAGCGAGTTAACTAGACATATTCTTTTTACTTTTGCTTGTCACCAGAGTTGCAACTTTGGATTGCCACAATTTCTACATCCCTCTTAAATATACTTTTTTCCCCTACTCCTTGGCTTACCTTTACCATTCTTAAAGATTTCTTCACTATCACTGCTGACGTTGAATCACACTTTTTTTTGCTCATAAAAATGTTTTGAATTAAAATATTCGATTAGTTGATAGTTTTCAAATATTTACAATTGAAATGTACTCTCTAAATTTGAATTAGTTAAAAGTAACTAATTGTTAGTAAAATCTTACTAATTTAGAAAGCAAAAAGTCAGCCACTGATTATTAGTAAAATGTACTAATTGAAATAGTTATTTTCATTTAACTAATTGAATTACTATCGGCCCAAAAAGAACTGGCCCCTGACTTTGAAAGCTCACAACGCAGGTAAAAAAAATCGTAGAGAGTTAAGACAAAGTCAAATACGTAGCTTACTTATCTAGTTGTTTGTATACAAAATTCCATAACTCAAAAAAATTTTTTGTTTAAGTTATGGATTTTTAATTGAAAAAAATACATGGTTTTTTGCATGTTTTTGAGAATAGGCTACTTTGAAAGCATGTAGCTCATTTAAAAAATAGCCAATCGACATACTGATTTTTTTCAGTAATATTTGTATCTTTCTTAAATATATAGTGGAGAATTTTTAAAATTTTTTAATTAACATTCGGAGATTATTTAAATCAAAAATAAAAAGTTATCTCTCTTGCGAGCAGAAGCACAACTTTGAAATAAAATGCAATTTATGTAAAAGTTTCTCCTTAGACAGAAACAATTTGAAAAAACTTGTAAAAAAATTTTGTTTAACATTTATTTATAAAAATGTTTTTCATTTTTTGCTTTATTACACCATTAAAGCAAGGTGCAGACTATCGTAAATCTATTTTGCAAAGGCGCCGAGGTCTAAAATCTTGGGAAACCCATTTTTTCTATCAGCGCTCAGGTATAAATGAGTCTGTATGTTTGTAACTGAGAAGAATTGAGAATTTACGTGCAATAAGGGAATACGCTCAGTGTAAACTAGATAGCAAGTATCCTCTTATTGCATGTGAATCCTCAATTTATGCAAAGAAAAAAGAAATAATTGTAAAAAGAAATTACATAATATTATTTGTTTCAAATAAATTAAAATAAAGATTTATGTTAATCAGATTCAAATAATTAAGTTGAATAAGATTGAAATAATCGAATTAAAAATGGAATATTTAATTTAATTAAAAATTGAATAATTAATTGTATTAAAAATTAACTATTAAATTAAAAATTAAATATAAAGCAGGTAATATTTAAATAAGTCACTTATCAATTATATAAATATTACTTTACTTTTAAATTACCTGATTTAAAAGTGTTACAAGTAAAAGAAAAATATTTTGTGTTTAAAGGCCCTCCTTCCTATACCACTGCTAGAACCCCAAAAAAAAGTCTTCAAAGTTGTAAATAACTAATAAGAATAGAAGCATCATATAAAAAAAAGTGCGGTAGTTTACTACTGTTATAGAATTCTCTACTGTTGACAAAAGGGTTTCATGTCCGACTGCACCTTGCTTTAATGGGGTAATAAAGCAAAAAACAAAAAACATTTTCATAAATAATTATTAAACAAAATTTTTTTACAAGTTTTTTCAAATTGTTTTTATCTAAGAAAAAACTTATGCATAATTTGCATTTTATTTCAAATCTGTGCTTCTGATCGCAAGAGATATAACTTTTTATTTTTGATTTAAATAATCTCCGAAAGTTATTAAAGAAATTAAAAAAATTCTCCACTATATATTTAAGAAAGATACAAATATTATAGAAAAAAATCAGTATGTTGATTGGATATTCTTGAAATCAGCTACATGCTTTCAAAGTAGGCTATTCCCAAAATCATGAAAAAAACCACGTATTTTTTTCAATTAAAAATCTATAACTTAAACAAAAAATTTTTTTGGGTTAGGAAATTTTGTATAAGAACGACTAGATAATTAAGCTACGTATTACACTTTGTCTTAACTCTCTATGATTTTTTTTACCTGCGTTGTGAGCTTTCAAAGTCAGGGGCCTGTTCTTTTTGAGCCGATAGTAGTAACGGTCAAAACCGAACTCCTTGTTGAATGTTTACACGTGCTTGTTGTTTAGAATAACAGCCTCTCTACTTTCCAATACTTTCAGGCGGTGTTTACATGCTTGCGTTCGAACGCTGCGTTTTGCGTTGAATAATGAGATAGAGAAAGAAAGACATACTTCCGTCCTTCTTACACTCACTGCTCAACGCAAAACGCAGCGTTTGAACGCAAGCATGAAAACACAGCCTTACACTGGTCATATGCGGGCGAATCCACGGAACCGTGCGATTTAAACATAAAAATGTAAATATTTTTAAATTACAAGCACACTTTTTATTTTTAGATATATATGTTTGAAATTTATTCAAGAACAAAATTTTCTGTGCGTGAATCATTTTTATTTACTGCTGAAAGCATTGTAATTAAAAAAGTATATTGAAATTTTGATTGACAAGATGTCATTTTTGAACTGAAAAAACAAATAAAGACAACTGAAATATGTTTAATAATCAATTATATTCTAGTCGATTTTTCCAAGTAGAAAGTTTTTACTACAAATGTTTTTACCTATTTTTATTTATTTCTTATAATTTACTTCAATAGGAATGATTGTTTATTTGTATATTTATTTTATATTTATTTTACGAGTTTTAAAGTGCAAACAATAAACAATAAAATTATAACTTATTTAACCATTCAAAATCTTTATTTTCATAAAATATTCTTAACATTTTACTTTTTAAAACTTTTTTAAATTGAAAATCAAAAGATTATTTGCTTACCATTGTGAAAAATATTTTCTAACCCGTATTTCTAGAAATTGACATTTCTGAATATAAACAAACATATCGACCTTCCAATAATTGAAAACTGATATATTCACACTTATGAGATCGAGTCTTTTAAAGATGAAAATTCCACAACATTTTTATATTTAATATTTTTAAAATGTTTTAATTGGAATACATATTTAGCATTTAGAATCATGAATATTTATAATAATATCTACCGTTCACACAAAGTTTCAACTGATTATTTTTTAAGCTATAAGTGTGCCATTAAAAAAAGTATAAATTTATAATCATTCACGTTTGAAGGTGTAGACATAATTATTGTTTTATTATCTTTATTTTTAAAGGCACACGGTTAAGTAAGGTCTAAATTTATTAATTTTTTCATAAGGAATAAGCTCTTTCAAAAAAATTAGAATTGCATTACTGCTGAAAGCACAAAATGAAGAAAACCTTGGACTTCCTGTTACTGAAAAATGGGAGTAACATTGCTTGAATTGCTGCCATTTAGTTTTAATAAAGGAGCACATATTTCTTTTGATATGGAATAGATTTTAAAATATTAGAAGAATTATTTACAACTTTTCTTGGATGATTTTAATTTACGCTGAAAAAGTTATACACGTTTAAGTCGAAGAGAAGCCCAAAGTAACAAATCAAATTTAATTTTTTAAGTACACATATTATGACTATTTATTTTGAATGAAGATTATACAAATTATGGTTTTATTTGACTATTTTGTTTTATATGTTATCTAAGAGACATTGACATTAAAAAAAATTATATAATGTTAAAAAAAATTGTTTAAATGAGGAGCAACATGAAATCACACGGTTCCGTGGATTTGCCCATATATACGTACAATTCGTGCGCTTCGCGTAACGCTAGAAGGCTCGACTTTTAAATGCTTTTCCTGACAAATTGGCATTTGTCATGTTACGTCCCTTTCACCGTGGAGCGTCACATATATGTACAAGTTTCAAATTGTACTTGTGAAAGATCTATTAAAGTTCTAAATCGTTTAAGTGCTCGGAGAAATTCTCTCGAGCATGAGAATATTCTCGAGATTATTCTCGACCTGAATGTGCTTTGTCTTTATATTGAGCATCTACGAGAATTTAAAATATTCATATTTTAGTACTAATTCATGCTGAGATAAGTTCTCAATCGCTTTTGAAAAATTTATTTTCCTTTTGGACATACTAATAATATAATTGGAATCGCAATCATGAGGGTAAAGTCCTACGTGAGCAGAAAGAGTAAAACCGGAAACAGAACTTTATGAGTGCAAGAGAGATAGTCAGATTGTATGTACTATCCTTTTCAGTCTCATAAAATTCTACTTTCGGATACATGACGATACAATAATATTTTATGTTCAATTGTTAATAATTTGTCAAAATTATATAATTTTTACTATTCATGCAAATGTTTATCATTAAACAAAATAAATAAATTACTAAATACAAACAATAAAAACAAATTATTTGTATTTAGTAATTAATTAAGATGACTGAACTTTGAATTTTTTAAATTCTCAAAAATTCTTCTTAAATGCTTTGTTTTTGTGTAAATGCTGAGCCTAGTCTCGAGAGAATTTGCTCAACAAAAATTCTCGAGAGTTTAAAAACTCCAAGATCTATATGGGAATTGACCATAGATGCGAAATCTATTGGCCAATGCCCACACAAGAACGGTTACAGCGTCGTCCCTCTTGCGGGAGAGATATGAATTATCACGTAAACTGCGTGTATGGTAACTATCAAAATTCCCCGAGCGGCGTTTGACCCAATATGCTATAGTGAGTGCTGTTTTCGATAATGTTTTGAAGAAATCTGTAAAAATGATAAAAATGTAGTTTTAAAAAGTCCGCGAGATGCCGATGTTGCCCAAGTTTGTGTATAATTCAAAATTGACATTGCCATAGATATTATTTTGGAGTATACAGACATTAATATGAGTGTTATCTTCTATATATATAAAATCAGACTTTTGTCTGTACTCGGAACTTTAAATTTCGCACATAATAATTCGTTTTGAGCATCAAGGAATCCGGAAAAATATACCAATAAGAAATTTCGTGTATGTATGGATGTATAAATAAATCTATGTATGTGTGTATGTACACGGAGAAAATTTATTCCTGAAATTTTACTGAATTTAGTTCGGTAAAACTGGGATGAAGTGTCAAAACAGTAATTTTTCAAGAACTAGACTGTAAAAGAAATTGCATTGAAAAATAATGTAAAAATCATAAAGCTCACGATACATGTATTAGCGCTTCAGTTACAGTTCGGTAAAACGTAAGCCAAGTGCTCGCTACATTCATATTTATTGAATAGTTCGGTAAAACGTAAAATAAAGTCTTCGGTAAAACTGACGAGTTGCAATTTATTGAATAGTTCGGTAAAACATAAGATAAAGTCTTCGGTAAAACTGACGAGTTGCAATTTACTGAAAGTTCGGTAAAACTTGAAGAACAAAAATAAAAAATAATGTTACTTCAGTAGATCTATATTGATACTGCCGTAACTCTCAATTTACCTACTTCAATCACTACCTAAACCCCCTACAATTGTTTACGAACAAATACTAATTGATACACCTGCCTACAGTACATTCTAAACGCATACACTAATACACACATCGCACGCTTTACATTAATGCTTCAGAAAGTTTCAACTGTCCTTATATATTAATCTCAATTTTATTTCACCGCTTGTGAGAAAGATTCAAATTAATAAACTATCCTTGTACAAAATTAAAAATTATTTATATTAATGAATCATTTCTAACTATATTCAAGGTCAATTTATGAAATATTTTTAAATTATGTTTGTATTATTATAAAGAAAAATGTTTAAATTTGTATTTAATGGAATAAAACAATAATTTATGAAAATCCTTATTATTCTCAAATTTTTGTGTTTAAAATTAAAAATATACATATTAAAAGTGCAAGTTGGAAATTATTAAATTAATTAATAGAAAATTAATCTTTCTGAAATATTAAATAATAATTGTGAGGTATTAAAAAGCGAAAAGGAAATAAGCAAGTAAGCAAATAAAGAATAAAGTAAGCAAGAAGGAAATAAGCAAGTAAGAAAGTAAGCAAATAAGAAAGTAAGTAATCAAGAAGGAAATAAGCAAGTAAGAAAAGTAAGCAAGGAGGAAATAAGCAAGTAAGCAAAGTAAGCAAGTAAGCAAAGTAAGTAAGAAGGAAATAAGAAAGTAAGCAAGTAAGCATATAAGAAAGTAAGTAAGCAGAAAGGAAACAAGCAAGTAAGCAAGAAGGAAATTACGAAGTAAGCAAATAAGTAGGTAAGCAAGTAAGCAAAGTAAGTAAGAAGGAAATAAGAAAGTAAGCAAGTAAGCATATAAGGAAGTAAGTAAGCAGAAAGGAAACAAGCAAGTAAGCAAGAAGGAAATTAAGAAGTAAGCAAAGTAAGCAAGAAAGAAATAAGCAAGTAAGCAAAGTAAGCAAGAAAGAAATAAGCAAGTAAGCAAAGTAAGCAAGAAGGAAATAAGAAAGTAAGCAAGTAAGCATATAAGGAAGTAAGTAAGCAGAAAGGAAACAAGCAAGTAAGCAAGAAGGAAATTAGGAAGTAAGCAAATAAGTAGGTAAGCAAGTAAGCAAAGTAAGCAAGAAAGAAATAAGCAAGTAAGTATGCAAATAAGAAAGTAAGCTAGTAAGCAAGCAAGATATTTCCTTTTTGCTTACTTGCTTACCTACTTATTTACTTACTTACATACTTACTTATATGTTTAATTGCTTACTTATTTATTTCCTTTTTACTTACTTACTTATGTTTATTTGCTTACTTACTTACTATTATTCATATTTAATTAAAATGAATAAATTATATGTTAAAAAAATAAGTATGTTATTGCCATTTTATATTTTCTTTTTACTTAATTTAAAAGCATTTATTACATATTTGGCAATTAATAAGTGTTTAAAATAATTAATTGAATTTTAATTTAAATAATAATAAAATTATTATTAATTAAGTCTAAATAAGTTGGAAAAATCAACTATTAGTGTGAAAGTCTTTCATTCGACTGCGGGACACTTGAAATAAAGTATTTCAATCCAGAAAACTAAAACTTTAGGCAAGTCAAGGAAGTTTTACCGAACTATTCCTGAAAACTAACACTTTAAGCAAGTCAAGAAAGTTTTACCGAACTATTCCGGAAACGTTAGTGCCCATCAAGGAGGTATTTATTTAATTTACATTAAACGTTCAGTTTCAATTTTTTTTCAACTTTTACAGTACTAGTTCTTAAGGAATAAAGATATCACATTAGATTTTAAATATTGTTACCGAAAAAATAATATAAAAATTATTAAAAATTACGATTATGCTACTATATCCCAAGTTTATTGAAAAATTCGGTAAAATGTAAGGAACAAATTTTCTCCGTGTATGTGGGTGATTCTCCGCGTAGCGCACGATTTGGTTTATGAAATTAAAAAAATTTTTTTTTTCGTTATGATTAATATCAATATATTTTTTTGAAGATAAAGGCTTAAGAAAGAAAAATCCATAGCGGGCCGGAAAAATTATTTATAATTTTTGTTGTAAACAAGTGTAGTAATTAACTAATTCACTGTTTGGACACATTCTGTCAAAAAAAAATTTTGCGGTAATTTAAACAATATTATATCATAAATCTCATTTAAAAATTATTATTTCGGTAATTTATGGTAATTTATGGAAATTTATGGAAATTTTTGCGATAATTCATAAAAATATGTAAAATTTAAATTATTAGTAAAAATTTGGATTTTGGTAATTTATGGAAATTTTTGGAAATTTATGGAAATTTTTGCGATAATTCATAAAAATATGTAAAATTTAAATTATTAGTAAAAATTTGGATTTTGGTAATTTATGGAAATTTTTGGAAATTTATGGAAATTTTTGCGATAATTCATAAAAATATGTAAAATTTAAATTATTATTAAAAATTTGGATTTTGGTAATTTATGGAAATTTTCGCGGTAATTTATGGAAATTTATGGCAATTTGTAAGGTAATTTAAAGAAATTTTGTCGGTAATTTTTAAAAATATTCAAAGTAGAAATCACAATTTAAAATTTTTATTTCGGTAATTTATGGAAATTTTTGCGGTAATTTATAAAAATTTTCGTGGTAATTTATGGAAATTTATTTAATTAATTTATGGTAAATTTTTCTGAGCAATAGGTTTTTTTTATTCCTTATATATGTGGCACCATAACACTACATTTGCACTAGGTTCTTCGTAATACAAAGGTCGGTGGAAATTCTGATGCCGGTGGAGACTAAGGTCGGTGGAAACTTTTTTCAATCGCCTTCAGTTATTTTTATTTTTTTAAAAAAAATATCATTAATTTTCAATCGGTTTCAAATGGACTTCATTTGTATTGACTAAAACAATATAACTACGCTTCATTTAACCTTTTTTATAAATAATTGTTTAATTTGTAATAAAATATTTAAGGGTCGGTGGATGCCGGTGGAGACTATTTTGTGATTCCCTTTTCAAATTCCCAACATAAAATGAGTGAAAAATGAATAAATCAATTAGAACATTGATTCTTTTTCCTGAATTAACTTAAGGAAGTTATTTCTTGTGTTTACAAAAGTAATTTTAAGTTAACATTTCATTTTCATTTAAATAATTCACTGTTTGTTAATAAAATAATAAATAGCATCCAAATTTGCTGTCAAGCATAAACTGAAAAAAACATATATAAAATGAATTTTAAAAAAAAATTTTTTTTATTCAACTGTACTAAAGTAGACAATACTAAAATGTCAATAGTAATTGTATTTATTATTGCATATTACTAAAATTATTAACTTTTTTTTCTAAACTTCCTATGGGGACAGGTAAAAATTTGACGTTTTCAGCCTTAAAACCGCTTATTTATGAAAAATTATAATATTAGATACAAAAGTAATTATTGGTTTTTGTTTCTAAACATATAGATAACCTTTTTACGTTGGAATTGTAAAAATATATGAAAGTTATTTATTATTTTTCCATTACAACATGAAAAAAACCAAGTTCTGCGCTACGCGGAGAATCACCCATGTATGTAACAGAATCCTTGTTCGCGCATGCATCACTTAAAAACGCGGCTGAACCGTTTTTGAAACCAAATTTGGCAGAATATTAGACCTTGGGCCAAGGAAGGTTTATAAATTTACAGATTTAAAAAGTATTAATTAAAGCGGGAGATATTCAATTTTTTCGAAAAATTCAAAAATAAAAAATTTTACATTTTTTTAAAAAATGCTTTCAAACTTTCTAGAATTGAGTATAACATGTTGATAATATTTTTTGCACAAAAAATAAAATTATGCGAGAATTCAAAAATTGTGCGATGAAAAAAAATTATGCGTTTTGATGCGACGTTAAATTTATTTTATTTTATTCATAAACGCATGATAAAACGTAAAACTTTAAAACTTTCTTTCAATTTTTGAAAATTATGCGATTATGCGCTTCGCACAAAGTGTAGGTCTCTACCTATAACTAATAAGACGTAAGTATAAAATTTTTTTTAAAAAATTCAAAAAATCGAAATTATTCAAATTTTATATTTTTTAATAAATTGCTTTTAAACTCTCTATAATTGAGTATTACATGTTATTTAGTCAAATTTTAGCACAAATTTTTAAAAAAGTACTGTCCTATAACTAATAAGACATAAGTATAAAAATGATTTCGAAAAATTCAAAAAATTGCAAATTTCCAAATTTTATATCTTTTAATGGACTGCTTTTAAACTATCTATAATTAAGTATTACATGTTATTTAGTCACATTTTAGCATAATTTTGCAAAAAATAGTGTCCTATAACTAAGATTTAAGTATGAAAATGTTTTTAAAAAATTAAAAAAATCGCAAATTTACAAAGTTTACATTTTTTAATGAATTGCTTTTAAACAATGTATAATTGCACCGAAAAAAATGCCTAGGACCCGTATACCAGGAATTGACTAGGTTTCCTAGTTACGAGAGGAGCCAACTATAGAATCCTAGTCAAAGTAATAAAATTCAGGCATGGTTAAAGTGACCAGGAAAATTAGTAGATGCAATCAGGAAAAAATAGTCAAATTGACTAGGATAATAATATTAGATTTACACTGTGTATCATAATTATTTGAAATTCTTAATCAAATTCTTATTATCCAATAAAAGAGAAAAAGTAAATATAATTTTAAAAAAAATTAATTATTTTATTAAACATATTTATATTTTACTTTGCATTTATATACCTTGGAATTAATTTAAACTTATGAAATAAATATTTGACGCAGGGGGACGCGAACACCTGAACCTAACGAATACGCACTTTGAAACCCGGAACGATAACCACTACACTAAACACTACTTGGTATTTCAATTTTTTAATAGACACTAGATTTTCGAGTCAAAATACAATACTTAATCAGATGATGTTTTATACATTTCGAGTACACAATTTTATACACTTGTCAAAAACTATTTATTTTTAATTATTTATGACATTCAAATGAAAATAAATTTAAATACACAAATTATTGCAAAGGTAAATTTTCAAACACACTGCGATTAAAGTAGTAAAAATGTTGTCACCACGTGCGTAAAAATTTCGACGATTTATATTGAAACCTAACCAAAAAAGTCTGAAAGAATTGACTAATATAATTAAATAGTTTACTTTCTAAAACATGGACTATCTATATTTCCAGAGGTTCCGAGAAACCAGCAATTTTGATGTATGTAAGAACTCTATTTTATGTACAAAGAATAGACGCGAGTAATGATAAAAAATCGTTTTACGAAATCACGATAAATGTCGCGAAAGATATATAGGTAAACACTGTCAGAACAAAAGCAGACGCGTGCGCATTATGGAAATAGACAAAATTACTAAAATCCTAGTCAATTTGACTAGGATTTGCAGGGTTGTTTTTGCCAGGCTTGAATTTGTTGAATCAACCTAGCGATACTAACCATAATGATTAGAAATCCTTATTACTTTTACTATAGATTAAGATTAACTATAGGGTCATAGTTAATAATACCATCGAGATTTTTTTCGGTGTGAGTATTACAGGTTATTTAGTCACATTTTCGTATAATTTTGCACAAAAAATGATATGACTAAGATGTAAGTATAAAAATATTTTCTACACAGTAAAAAGAAAATCTTATTTTAAGGCACGAAAGCTGCCTTAAATTAAGATGCAACATTTTTAAGACAGTCAATGTTGAATTTACGCACGTTTTTCGTATCCTTTAACATTATAGCAGACAGTGTTGAATTTAAGGCAGCTCTTAAATTAAGATTTACTTTTTACTGTGTATATTTAAAAAATTGAAAAAATTATAATTGTTATTAATTACTATCAAGTTTAATTCAGTAGTATTTTTGGGGTCTCTGATTAAGATTTTGACGTCAAAATAATGCAATTCATAATTATTTATCCAATTCATTTAGCATTCTTTAATTGAAAGAAGTTTAGAAACTTTTAAAAGTTGAGATGTTTTATAATAAATATTTCATCATAAAAATGATATCGCAGGATGTCAAGATTGTAAGTCACCTGTAATACGATACCTACTATCATTATGCTACTGGGTAAAAGCTTAGGTGGCAAAAAGTTGCGTTATATTACTTTTAGATTAAACTTTTAAAGATGTTTTGAGCAATATGTAAAGACAAAAGTTAAGCAGGGTCTCTATGTTTGTTTAATTTTACCTGGTTTATTTTTTTTAACAAATTTAAATTTACTTGATTTTAAGTTCTAGCCATAAATAAATCTGCAAATGCCTACAAAAATTGACTTATTTTATGAAAATACTTTTTTTTAAGAAAATATATGTTATATACCAGTACAAGTCTTTGACCGGATTTAGTTTACCATAATAGAATTGACAGAATGTCTACACGGAAAAAATTCCGGGACATTAGATGCGCCGAGGACAGTGTCAACAGCAGTACCCCGAATAAAAATCTAACACGGACTATGTAAATACTACGTAGGATTTATGTAGCCTTAAAATCGGCCTTCTATGTAGGCCAAGTTATGTACATTCTATGTAGAGTGTACGTAGATTTCCCTATGAAGGCCTATAAGATGTAGTATCTATGTAGGATATACGTAGGCCTTTCTATAGTCAATTGATGTAGGCCTTACAATGTAGTGTCTACATAGGTTTTGTGTAGACATATGTATGTAGGCCTGCAATTTCTGAATCTATGTAGGATCTACATCAACATTCCTATGTCTGACAGATATAGGTCGTCCAACATAGTATTGAGGTAATATTTGGGTAGGTCTTTCTATGTAGGCCCATATATATTAAATTTATTTAGGATCTACATTAGTATTCGTACATAGGAAAGATATAGGCCACCCTACGTAATGTTGAGGTAAGTTTTGTATAGGCTTTTCTATGTAGGCCTTTAATTTGTAAAATTTATGTAGGATCTACATCTACATTCGTATGTAGAAAAGACACAGGCCACCCAACGTAATATCGAGATAAGCTATGAGTAGGTCTCACTATATAGGCCTAGAGATGTAATATCTGTATAGGATATACGAACACAATATGATATTCATTAATATAATTTAGAAAAAACCCTGATTGCATATAAGCAATCAAAAATCAAATAAAAAAAGCTATTTTTTTGTTAATAGAGAATCATTTTTATCCAAAATCTTATTAAAAAATGTTGACTGCCAAAGAGTTAGAAATATTTTTAGAAGTATTAAAAATATATTTAAAAATATAATTATTTAATAAACAATTAAAAGCAACTTTTTAATTTATTAATATTATTAAAACTGTAAAACATTTTTCATATGAAGGTAAAAATATAAAATGTTAAAAGAATTTTCTTGTTTTCAAGAGTTGTCACATCTGGTTAGTCGTACTTGACCATCTTAAGGGTTCCTCATTGTAAGAGGGGGACTATTCTATAGCTTTTCCAGTTCTCTTTTTTTCTTATAGATTTACTTAGACAAAAACTTAGAAGTTTTTCAGATTGAAATATACAGAGCAAATGTTAAAAGACTTCAAATATTTTCTGTAAAATCTTTTTCCGAAGGTCTTTCGAGCGTCAGTTGCTCTTTAGCATTCGTCACAAAGAGTCTAAAACCGTGTGTGACAATATTATTTTGAAGTTAATATTTTGTTGTGAAGTGAGTTTTTTTGTGAATTGTTGCATTAAAATGGATATTTTTAAGTGAACAATTTGTTGTAAAGTGAATTGTTTAAGTGTTATTGTGTGATATCGAATTTTAAAGGACTGATACATTTTAATTATATTTTACAGAAATTATTAAATTGATTTATTCAATAAATTTAAAAAAATGTATATAAAATAATTATAAATAAATTGTGTATCATAAATACGAGTTTAATTTTTTTTATCTTATGAAAAACTGGAACTGAATAAATGTATATAAATATAATGAAATTGTTTTAATTTTATTCTTTTATTTAATTGTAATTTCTGTTTGTTTATTAGAACTAGAATAATAAAATATTTACAATTAATTTTAACACCAAACTAAACTAAATATAAATCCCTTCTATTTGTAGAGAACAAATTACACTCTATATAGACTGTATATTATTTGGCCTAGATAGATACTACATACGCATAGATTTGACATCAGTTTGTATATGTAGAGATGACATTTACACTCTATGTAGATTCTATATTATTTGGCCTATATAAATATTACATTCCAATCCTACGTAGATCGTATGTATATTTGCCTATGTAGAACTTTTATGTAGGTCCTACATTGTTAAGCCCATGTATAGTCTATGTAGCCAAGCGTTACATTTCCGTCATAGACTGTATGTTAGTTTTAACTCGCAGGCCTATGTCGCTCAGTAGGCCAGATGACATAGAGGCTACATAGATCGGAGCTTAATTTTTATTCGGGACATTTCATTTTGCACGTCTGAGGTGCCATTTCGAGATATCAGACGTATACATAATACACGCGTCCGATACGCCAAACTGGCACAGATGGCGTGCAAAATAAATGTAGAAGAAAATTTGACACAACCTGTACATCTAACGTGCCGATACTTTTTCCGTGTACCAATTGCGCAGGGAAACCGATAAATAGCCGGGAGTTTAATTTGACCAGGAAAAACCGGGAATTTTCTTACCAAATTAAAAAAGTTTTATTATATTAATTTGATTTTAAAAATTGCTTTTTACTTTAATTTTTATTGTCTAATTGTGATACAATTATTTCGAATTAGACTTTACTTTGACTCCAAAAGCTGGTGTAAAAATCAGGGTTGCCAGATTGGGCGTTTTTGGCAAATTGGGCGACTTGAGGTGCAAAAATGCGACTTTATTTTAGGCTGTTGCGACATGTCGCAAATTGGGCGATTTGCTAACAGTTTTTTGCGACATTTGGGCGACTTGTGAAAGTTTAGTAAATATTAGCAAAAAAATTATAAAAGATTTTTTCATTCGCAATTTTGAATTTTTAATAATTTTCGATAATTTTGGATTTTTTACCAAAGAGTCAAGACTATTTAATAAGTAAAGTATTTTCCAAGAGCCCAAAAAGAATAAAGCTAAATCCCGTAAAAGAGAGAAAAGAATGTTGAATTTTAAGAAATTCGGATTTTTGAATTTTTGATAATTGTCGATAATTTTAGATTTTTTGCTACAGAGTGGTAACTATTAATTAAGTAAAGTATTTTCCAAGAGCACAAAAAGAATAAAGCTAAATCCCATAAAAGAGAGAAAAAAATGTTCAATTTTAAGAAATTCACATTTTTGAATTTTTGATAATTATCGATAATTTTAGATTTTTAACCAAAGAGTCGAGACTATTTAATAAGAAAAGTATTTTCCAAGAGCACAAAAAGAAAAAAGCTAAATCACATAAAAGAGAGAAAAAATTGTTGAATTTTAAGAAATCCGCATTTTTTAATTTTTGATAATTGTCGATAATTTTAGATTTTTTGCTAAAGAGTGGTAACTATTAATTGAGTAAAGTATTTTCCAAGAACACAAAAAGAATAAAGCTAAATCCCATAAAAGAGAGAAAAAATGTTGAATTTTAAGAAATTCGGATTTTTGAATTTTTGATAATTTTAGATTTTTTATCAAAGAGACGAGACTATTTAATAAGTAAAGAATGACCCGAGAGCCCAAAAATTATGAAGCTAAATCCCGTATAAGAGAGGAAAAAATGTTGAATTTTAAGAAATTCGCATTTTTAAATTTTTGATAATTTTAGATAATTTTAGATTTTTTGCCAAAGAGTGGTAACTATTTATTAAGTAAACTATTTTCCAAGAGCAAAAAAATAATTAAGCTAAATCCCATAAAAGAGAGAAAAAAATGTTTAATTTTAAGAAATTCGCATTTTTGAATTTTTGAAAATTTCCGATAATTTTAGTTTTTTTACCAAAGAGTCGAGACTATTTAATAAGAGAAAAAATTGTTGAATTTTAAGAAATCCGCATTTTTTAATTTTTGATAATTGTCGATAATTTTAGATTTTTTGCTAAAGAGTGGTAACTATTAATTGAGTAAAGTATTTTCCAAGAACACAAAAAGAATAAAGCTAAATCCCATAAAAGAGAGAAAAAATGTTGAATTTTAAGAAATTCGGATTTTTGAATTTTTGATAATTTTAGATTTTTTATCAAAGAGACGAGACTATTTAATAAGTAAAGAATGACCCGAGAGCCCAAAAATTATGAAGCTAAATCCCGTATAAGAGAGGAAAAAATGTTGAATTTTAAGAAATTCGCATTTTTGAATTTTTGTTAATTTTTGATAATTTTAGATTTTTACATTCTCATCAAAAATGAGAAAGTCTTGGATTTGTGCGATTTTGAGCATTGTCTAATTTTGGTAAATCTTTACGTTTCATGACCCCCTGATTCCAAAAAAATGGTTTTTAGAAAAGTGTCTGTCCGTCTGTCTGTCTGTCTGTCGTCTGTCTGTAGAAAAATTTGTCTCCACGATAACTCGAATAAATTTTTATGAATCGATTTGCAATTTGGGAAACTTTTTTAGTCCATAAAAATGAAGCCTGAGTTCGTTGGACAGCTCATTTCGTCAAAAAATAACAAAAATACAAAATTTTGAAATTTTCAAAATTTTGTATTTTTGACAATTTTCAAAAAAAATATTTTTTTTTAATTTTTTCCTTAAATTTGGTACAAAAACAAACAACTTTTCCTTTAGACACTTTTCAGTACAACAAAAAACAAAATAGTTATGATTTTTTTTTTTTTTTTTTTTAAGTTTTTGGGACAGGTTAATTTTTAAGTTTTTGGACAGGTTTAGACAAACGGTTTATCTAGAACTAAAAAATTTTATTTTGAATTAAAAATATTTTTGCATTCTCATCACATGAGAAAGTATTAGTTTTGGTCGAAAATTGACTTTCGCTAATTTCATGAAATCTCGACGTTTTAGGGTACCCTGAGTCTGAAAATCATGGTCTAGAAAAATTGTCGTGAAAAATACACGTGAATACCTTAAGTAATTTTCATACTGTTGAAAATGACCTTTAGAATAAGAAGAGAAGCATTAGAAAACGTTTATTATTTTATAAGTTTTTCAAATATTTGTATAGCATGAAAAATGAAGATTTTTTCAAAATCTCTAAATGAATTTCTTGTTTAAGCCCAAAATAACATATAATAACAACATATAACAATATTTTTTATATATTTAATTAATTATGTATAAAATAATATATTATAATATTCTATAAAATTTAAATATTTCTTTACAAAAATAAATTTCGTCCTTTCTGAACCACGGTTTCCGTACTGCCGACAAGACGCCGTAATGTGCAGAGGCGCGTCCTGCCGAAGGCCCTTCCGAAAGTTTAGGTACTTGGACGTTCTTTTAAAAAAATCATGCAGGAAATTTATCTAATTGTTCATTTTTAAATCTTTAGTAAATTTAAAGTTTTTCTTATAAAAATTAAACTATCACATCCACTGTATCCGGGTTTACATGTTTTTAATTATACATTTGATATTACATTTACAAATCACGTATATAGGAGGAATGGGACATAATGGCTAAGGGGCGTAATGAATAATTGTAATTTATTTAAAAATCGTAAATTGAAATGATTTCGCTCCAAAGACAACTTGATGTACTGCAAGTTTCTACAAAGTTTGATTATTTATTATTCAATCGCACTATTGTAAGAAATATAGTAGAAAAACTGTATTTCATATATGAAAGTAACTTTTCAAAATTTTTATTTTTCGTTCTAATTTTTTTAAAATAACTTTAAAAAAGAAATTGAAACCTGAAATTCGTCAAACTGTATTGAAATCCAAAATCTTCTATTCTTACTAATTCAATGGACAAAATTTGGGGCCTTTAATTTTTTTTAATTCGCCAGCACGAATTCAATGCATGCCTTGGTCATTTCTTTCGAATGTGAATTCGTTTGCATAAATTCAGGCAAATTGATTCGAATTCAGTCGAATATACAAAGAGCTTGAATGAATCCCGCTTTCTCCCAAAAATCTTAATTCATTTCAATCCGTTTGAATTAGTTTTATTTACTGGGGAGTAATATAGGGACGTTCGTTTTTTAAAAGAAAGCTAAGATACCAGAGTAACTTTTTTAGGAGATAAACACTTAATTAAAACAAAAATGTCCGAGTAAATCAACAAAGAGTGAAAATTTAGCCATTACGCTCCGGTCTACACTACACAAAAAACTTGATAGTAAATACTTTAAGAATATTTTAGCTGCTTCTGCATATCATGTTTCTGCTAAGAGAGTTAGTATAATTAAGAATTACTTCACAATTTTAATCATCAAAACCAAAAATATACATTTAAATCCACTTAATCTCTCAATCATCAGCAAACAAAAACATGTGATGAGAATGTAATCCTTAAAGTCGTAGTAACTTTAAGAAAAAAAAATGTTTTATGAAACATATAATAGGAAACAAGAACACAAATAATGCACAATAATTGCAGACCACCGCGAGCGAAGCGAGCCATTTGCGGCTTCATTTGCGCGCAACAACACACGGAGCGCTAAGCGCGACGTACGAAATAGTCGTCGGAGCGCGAAGCGCGACGATCAATATTCGCGCGCTTCGAGGCGCGCTGAAGCTTGCGAGCCCCCGCGCGAAGCGCGGATGAGAATGTGTCCGCGCTTGCGTGGACAGATTTTTTACCAAAGAGTCGAAACTATTTAATAAGTAAAGTATTTTCCAAAAGCACAAAAAGAATAAAGCTAAATCCCGTAAAAAAGAGAAAAAAATGTTGAATTTTTATAAATTCGCATTTTTTAATTTTTAAAAATCTCAGATAATTTTAGATTCTTTACCAAAGATCAGACTATTTAATAAGTAAAGTATTTTCCAAGAGCACAAAAAGAATAAAGCTAAATCCCGCAAAAGAGTGGAAAAAATGTTGAATTTTAAGAAATTCGGCTTTTTGAATTTTTGATAATTTTCGATAATTTTAGATTTTTTACCAAAGAGTGGTAACTATTAATTAAGTAAACTATTTTCCAAGAGCAAAAAAATAATAAAGCTAAATCCCATAAAAGAGAGGAAAAAATGTTGAATTTTAAGAAATTCACATTTTTGAATTTTTGATAATTTTCGATAATTTTAGATTTTTTACCAAAGAGTCGAGACTATTTAATAAGTAAAGTATTTTCCAAGAGCACAAAAAGAATAAAGCTAAATCCCGCAAAAGAGTGGAAAAAATGTTGAATTTTAAGAAATTCGGCTTTTTGAATTTTTGATAATTTTCGATAATTTTAGATTTTTTACCAAAGAGTCGAGACTATTTAATAAGTAAAGTATTTTCCAAGAGCATAAAAAGAATAAAGCTAAATCCCGTAAAAGAGAGAAAAAAATGTTGAATTTTTATAAATTCGCATTTTTTAATTTTTAGAAATCTCAGATAATTTTAGATTCTTTACCAAAGAGTCTAGACTATTTAATAAGTAAAGTATTTTCCAAGAGCACAAAAAGAATAAAGCTAAATCTTATAAAAGAGAGAAAAAAATGTTGAATTTTAAGAAATTCGGATTTTTTAAGTTTTGGAAATTTTCGATAATTTTAGACTTTTTACTAAAGAGTCCAAACTATTAAATAAGTAAAGTATTTTCCAAGAGCACAAAAATAATAAAGCTAAAACCAGGCTTCACAGTCTATCCCCTATTTCCCTAAAAATCCCCTTTTTTAATTTTGGCCCCTAAACGCACTCTATTTTGAAAATTTCACCTAAATTTCCCATATTTTTTTCTTTTATATTTTAATGATGAATTCACACCAAATTTAGCAAAGTTCCATGACACTTTCAATTGGAAACTTATTTTGAAAATTATTTTCATAAATATTTTTTAAATCGTCGCAGGAAATCAATTATTTTCAATAATTTTTAAATAATTCTGCAAGAGAATTCAATTATCTTGATAACCAACAAAATTCTCCCCATAAAATCAAGTATTTTAAGGAATTTGAATGAAATTCTTTTACAAAATTTAATCATTTTGACAAATATCAAAATTCTTTAGAAGAATTCAATTATTGTCAAAAAAATAAATTAAATTCTTGGCAAGATTTCAATTATTCAAACAAAATCTTATAAAATACTTTGTACGAATTCAATTATCTTGATAAATTTTAATGAATATCTCGTCAAGAATTCAATTATTTTTATAAATAGCAAAATTTTTCGCCAAAAATTCAATTATTTTCAAAAATTTAGATAAAATTCTTTGCAACATTTCAATTATTTTTAAAAGTTTTTTGCAATTCAATGTTTTAAAATATTTACTATTTTCATAAAATTAATCAACAGATTTAATTATAGAAAAAACTTGTTGATACAATTCTGCAAAAAGATTCAATTATTTTCATTAAAAATAAAATTTTATTTACGAATTTAATTATTTTCATCGCAGAATTTCAAATGTTTGTAATACAATTTTAAATATATTCATTGAAAAATGCAATTATTATTAAAAATGTTATTAAAACTTGAGGAAAGAATTAAACTTTAACAAACATTCAATTATTCAATAAAACAATAAAATTCGTTGCAATAATTCAAATATTTTCATAAATAACATTTAATTCATGGCAAAAAATCAATTAGTTTCAAAAATTTTTAAGTAATTTTGCAAAAGAATTCAATTATCTTGATAAACAACGAAATTGCATAAATTCTTCCCATAAAATCGATTATTCTAAGGAATTTTAATAAAATTCTTTTCCAAAATTCAATTATTTTGATAAATATCAAAGTTCATCAAAAGAATTCAATTATTTTGAAAAGTAATAAAATACTTTGCAGAACTTAAATTATTTTCAAAATTTTTTTAAAATTCTCATCAAGAGTTAAATTATCTTTATAAATAGATAGGAAAATTCTTCTCAAGAATTAAATATTATTTTTAAAATTTTTTTAAAAATTCTTCTCAAGAAATCAATTATTTTCAAAAAATTTAATAAAATCCTTCTCATGAATTCAATTGTTTTCAAAAATTATTATTTAAATTCTTCTCAGGAATTGAATTATTTTTAAAAAATTTAATAAAATTCTTCAAAAAGTTTTGAATTATTTACAAAAATTATTATAAAATTCTATAATATAATGAATTTTATTAAAATTCTAATCAAATTCCTTAAAAGAAATTAAATATTATCAAAAGTTGTTAATACAATTCTTCGTAAAAATTAAATTTTGAGAAACATTCAATTGAAGGGCTACATAAAATAAGGGGACGAACGCGTGGTTGAAAGGGATAATATCAGTCAGGTAGCAGCGAGCGGCTCAAGGCTTGTCACTGCTACCCGACTGGTAGTATCCCTTCCAAGCCTCGCGTTCGTCCCCTTATTTTATGTAGCCCTTCAATTATTACTTATTTTTGTATTTAAATAATTGATTTCTCGTAGAATTTAATAATTTAAATTAATTAAATAATTTAATTAAATTAAATTATTCTTTTTTGTATTTTTAACTAACAATTCTGTAAAATTAATTTTTTTGAAAAGGTTTCATTGAATAATAATTGATGTTATTGATTTAATGTAGAATTTTAGTTAAAAATTGTAGAAAATGCTAATTGAATTGAAATGTTACAAATAATTTTAAAGAAATTACAGTAACAATATTCTTATAATAATAATAAATAATTTTATGAGTTTCTAATAATTTTTAGAGTGAATCAGAATATTCCTTTGGGTTCAGGGAAAAAGTAAAAGTTGTGTTTGTAAATCAGGGAAAAGTCAGGGAAAAATAAAGTTAAATTTTTGTATCAACCCTGTGTAAATAAATTATATTTTTGTCTTTATGTAACCAATTTTTATAGTTCCATAAAAGTCACTTATTTTTTAATTTTCAGTACCCTATTTCCCCTAAAATACTTTTTAGGGGCACAATGAAGCCTGTAAATCCCATAAAAGAGAGGAAAAAATGTTGAATTTTAAGAAATTCCGTTTTTTGAATTTTTGATAATTTCCGATAATTTTCGATTTTTTTACTAAAGAGTTGAGACTATTTAATAAGGAAAGTATTTTCCAAAAGCACAAAAATAATTGAACTAAATCAAATAAGAGAGAGGAAAATTTTTATAATTTTTAGAAATTTAGATTTTTAAATTATTAATAATTTCATATAGTTTTAGATTTTTTACCAAAATATCGAGACTACTTAATAAGTGAAGTATTTTCAAAAGCACAAAAATAATAGAGCTAAATCAAATAAGAGAGACGAAAATATGTAGAATTTTAAGTTTCTTGAATTTTTGATACTTTTCGATAATTTCAGATTTTTTAACAAAGAGTCTAGAATATTCAATAAGTAAAGTATTTTTCAGGAGCCCAAAAATAATGAAGCTAAATCCCATAAAATAGATGAAAAAATATTGAATTTTAAGACATTCTCTTTCAATTTTTCATAATTTCCGTTAAGTTTAGATTTTTCACCAAAAAGTCGATACTACTTAATCAGTAAATTATTTTCCAAGTGCCCAAAAATAATGAAGCTAAATACCAGAAAAGAGAGGGAAATTTGTAGAATTTTAATAAATTTAGATTTTTTAATTTTTAATAATTCTAGATATTTTTAAATTTTTTACTAAAGTATCGAGACTACTTAATAAGTGAAGTATTTTCCAAAAGCACAAAAATAATGGAGCTAAATCAAATAAGAGAGACGAAAATATGTAGAAATTTAATAAATTCGTTCTTTTGAATTTTTGATATTTTTCTATAATTTCAGATTTTTTACTAAAGAATGGTTATTGTTAATTAAATTAAATGTTTTTCAAGAGCCCAAAAACAATGAAGCTAAATTCCAAAAAAGAGAAGAAAAAATGTTGAGTTTTAAGAAATTCAGATTTTTGAATTTTTAATAATTTTAGATTTTTTACCAAACAGTCGAGACTACTTAATAAGTGAATTATTTTCCAAAAGCACAAAAATAATGGAGCTAACTAATATAAAAGAAAGGAAAAAATGTTGAATATTAAGAAATTCGGCTTTATGAATTTTTAATAATATTCGATAATTTTACATTTTTCATCAATGGTTATAATTTCAAGAAATTATAACTTTTCAAATCTCAAAATATTACTTTCAGATGTAAAATTATAACTTTTCAGATCTGAAAATACTACTTTTCAGATGTGAAATTATAACTTTTCATATCCGAAAATACAGTTTTTCAGATGAGAAATTATAATTTTTAAAATGTGAAATTATAACTTTTCAGATCGGAAAAGCAATAATTTCACATCTGAAAAGTTATAATTTTACATCTCAAAAACTGTATTTTCAGATCTGAAAATTCATAATTTCTCATCCGAAAAGCTGTATTTTTAAATCTGAAAAAGACAAGTTTCACATCTGAAAAACTGTATTTTCATATATGAAAATGTGTTTTTAGATCTGAAAATACAAATATTTTTATTTCCACAGATCCTCTAATTAAGCTTAACGTAATTTCAGTATGGCCCATAAAGCCAGACGTTTTTCTCCCCTAACGGCGCATTACGTGGATTTTTCCCCACTTCTACTTGGGTCCAGTGCTGCCAGATTGGGAGATTTTTCTTCAAATTTGAAGAATAATTTGTAGTTTTGAGAAATTTGAAGAATTTGAAGAAATTTTTTTAAAATTTGAAGATTTTTTTTTAAGAAGTAAGTTTTATTAATTTCTTTTTTAAATAACACTAGAATGGTGAGAGATGAATGTAAATTGTTACCATTTGGTAGTGTTTTGTGACTAAACCGTAAATGCATAAATGTGAGAGAGATATGTTCGCTATATTTGCACCGAAAGCAGAAAACCATGAGTGCAAAAAAGATAGGTAGATATTGTTGTTCTTTTCACTCTCATGATTTTCTGCTTTCGGTAGACGTATTCTGCTCACATGGTATCTCACCCTGATATACGTAAGAACAGTCTCTTGCAGCAGAATACAATTTACCATCAGAGAATAAATTTTGTTTGGTTGAAACATATTCTATGATCTAATGCAAAACCTTTCAGATCAAATATTAGTTATAATAATTATATAATTTCATAATATTCTTGATTCTAAGTTTTTTAAAATTTGGAGATTTTTTTGAAGATTTTTTTCATAAGGTTTTGAAGATTTTTGAAGAAAAGTTTTAGAAGTTTGAAGAATTTTGATTTTCCTGGTCTGGCAGCACTGCTTGGGTCTTTCACTCAGCATTAGACTCGCGCGCAGAGAGAGGGAGGGAGAGAGAGATTGCAGGTTCAGTCTTGTTTTAGCTGCGCTCGTGAACGGTCGTGTGAACGCGTTTTCAATATTCTCTTGAAAAGAATAATATACAAAAGTATCGCATTTTAATTGTGTGTTTTTTTAAGCTTGAAGTTCCTTTATTTGTGAGTGTTAATTGTGGTTATGTGTATTGTGATTTCAGTGTTAGCATAGCTTCTGTTTTTAGCAAATTTAAAAAAAAAATTTCTTTATGTGAACGATAGTGTTTTTAATTTTACGGGAGTGTTGGATCAGGAAGTGCCTCTTTTAAATTTGAAACGCATCTTGGAGAAACAAATTTCCGTCAACTGTTATTTTATTTACGTAAATAATTATTATATTTTTAAATTAAATTCAGTTTTATTTATGGTAGGTTGGGAAATGAAAAATCGACTAAAAATCCTTCAAACACGTTACTCGAGAATTTTTTTGGGTAAGTATTTCAACCCTTGACACTTTTCTCAATTTTGAATAACATTTGTTTTCTTGCTATTTTCTGTCATTCTCTTTTATTTTCTCTTATTCTCTCTCATGCTCTCTTATTTTGTATTATTGTCTCTCATTCTCACTCATTTCCTCTTATTCTCGTTTATTCCATCTTATTCTTTCTCATTGTCTCTCATTATCTCTCATTCTATATCATTTTCATTCATTAACATTTGATATTTTTTATTATTTTCTCAAATTTAGGGGAAAAACAAACAATTTTTCTTTTAATCACTTTTCTGTACAACAAAAATCAAAAAAGTTTTCACAGTTTTCTAGAAAACTACAAAAAATTGAGTTTTTTTTGCTCAAAATTTTCAATCATGGTATATTTCTTAATTTCCAATCAAATTTAATTTTCTGCCTTTTTCCTTACATTTGTGCAAAAACAAACAAGTTTGCGCTTAAACACTTTTCTGTACAGCAAAAATTAAAAAAGTTATCACAGTTTTCCCGAAAAGTACAAAAAATTGTGATTTCATTGCTGTGAAAAATTAAAACCTTGGTATTTTTCTCAATTCTTAAAAAAAATTGATTTTCTGCTTTTTTCCTTAAATTTTGTGCGAAAACAAAAAACTTTTCCTTTAGACACTCTTCTGTACAACAAAAATCAAAAAAAGTTATTACATTATCTAAAAGAAAGTCCAAAAAATAGAGATTTATTGATTTTGAAAAATTCAAGGTTTGGTATTTTTTTAAAATTTCAATAAAACTTGTTTTATGCTTTTTTCCTTAAATTTTGTGTAATAACAAACAACTTTTCCTTTAGACACTTTTCTGTACAACAAAAATCAAAAAAGTTATTACATTTTCTAAAATAAAGTCCAAAAAATTGAGATTTATTGATTTTAAAAACTTTAAGGTTTGGTTATATATTTAAAATTACAATAAAATTTGCATTTCTGCTTTTTCCTTAAATTATGTGCAAAAGCAAACAGCTTTTCCTTTAGACACATTTCTGTACAACAAAAATTAAAAAAGTTATAACATTTTCTAAAAAAAAGACCAAGAAATTGAGACTTATTGACTTTAAAAACTTCAAAATTTTTGTTATCTTTTTAAAATTACAATAAAATTTTCTTTTCTTTCTTTTTCCTTAAATTTGGAGCAAAATCAAACAACTCTGCCTTTAGACACTGTTCTGTACAACTAAATTCAAAAAAGGTATAAGTCTTTTTCAAAAAAAGCACAAAAAATTGAGATTCTTTGGCTAAGAAATTTTCAAACTTTGGTATTTTTGTCAATTTTTAATAACGTTTGTTTTTCATCCTTTTTCTTAAATTTGGAGCAAAAACAAACAACTTTGCCTTTAGAAACTGCTCTATACAACAAAAATAAAAAGGTTAACACAGTTTTCTAGAAAAGTACAAAAAATTGAGATTTATTGGCTCAGAAAACTTCAAACTTTAGTATTTTTGTCAATTTTCAATAAAATTTGTTTTTCTCTCTTTTTCTTTCAATTTAGAGCAAAATCAAACAACTTTGCTATCTCTATGTGAAGTTTCGATTTTTTCTTTTTCAAATTTTACTTTTAAAATTTAATTGTTTCTCATTCTCTCTATTATTCATTCTCATTCTCGCTTATTCTCTCTTATTCTCGTTTATTCTCTTTTATTCTTTCTCATTCTCTCTTATTATCTTTTTTTTTGTATCTCATTTTCTGTCATTTTCTTTTATTGTCTCTTATTCTTTCTTAATGTCTTATTTTCGCTTATTCTCTCTTATTCTTTCTCATTTTCTCTTATTTTATATTATTTCCTCTTATTTTCTTATAATTTTCTCTTTTCCCTCTTATTATTTCTTATTGTCTCTCATTCTCACTCATTTTATTTTATTTTTACTCATTCTTTCGTAACGTCAGTCATTTTTCTTATTTTCACTCATTTTCTCTTATTCTCTCTTATTCACTCATATTTTCGTTTATTTTCTCTCCTGGTTTAGCATTATTTCTTATTATATTTTATTATCTCTTTTTGTATATCGTTTTCTGTCATTTTCTAATATTTTCTTTTATTTTCTCTTAATGTCTCTCATTCTCTCTCATTTTTCTTAATGCCTTATTTCATCTTATTCTTTCTTATTTTCTCGCAGTATCTCTTATTTTCTATTATTCTCTCTTATTTTCTTTCATTTTTTCACATTGTTTCTCATTATACCTTATTCTCTCTTATTATGTCTCATTCTCTCTTTTTTTCTCTTATCCTCTCTTATCTTTTCTTATTCCCTCTTATTCTCTCTTATTGTCTCTCTTTTTTTCTTATTTTTTGTTATTCTCGTTTATTTTTTCTCATTCTCTCTTATTCTTTCTTAATGTCTTATTCTCTCTTATTCTTTCTCATTTTCTCTCATTATCTCTTAACTTTTATTATTCCCTCTAATTCTCTTATTGTCTCTCATTATTTTTCCCACTTATTCTTTCACATTCTCCCCATTCTCTCTTAATCTTACTCATTCACACATATTCTTTTATATTTTCTTCTATTCTCGCTTATTCACTCTTATTCTATTTCATCCATTCTCATTCTTTCGTACTTTTTCTTTTTCCCTTTTATTTTTTCTTATTGTCTCTCACTATCACTCATTATCTCTTATTTTTAATCATTCTTTCTGAATGTCACCTATTCTCTCTTACTTTCATTCATTTTCTCTTATTCTCTCTCATGCTTTATCAATATCTCTTATTATATCTTATTCTCTCTTATTATCTTTTTTTGTATCTCATGCTCTCTCATTATGTTTCATTCTATATCATTATTTTTCATAATATCTTATTGTTGCTTTATTCTCTCATTCTCAATCATTCCCTTTTATTCTCGTTTATTATCTCTTATTCTTTCTCATTGTCTATCATTATCTCTTATTGTATATTATTGTTTCATTCTCTCTTATTCTTTCATATTTTCTCTTATTCTTTCTCATTTTCTCTCATTATTTCTTATTTTCTATTATTCTCTCTCGTTCCTTCTCATTGTCTCTCATTATCTCTTATTTTTCACTCATTCTCTCTTGTTTTCCCTTATTTTTTCTTATTCTCTCTTATTGTCTCTCTTTCTTTCTTATTTTCCCTTATTACTCTTTATTTTTTCTTAATCTCTCTTTTTATCTCATTTCCTAAAGCTGTCTCTCATTCTCTATTATTATATCTCATTCTCTTTAATTTTCTCTTATTCTCGCTTATTATATTACTCATTCACTCTTATTCTCAGTCATTTTCTCTTATTCGCACTTATTCTTTCTCATTCAGTCTTACTCTCTCTTATTCTCAGTCATTTTCTCTTATTATCATTCATTTTCTTTTCTTTTCTCTTATTTTCTCTTATTTTTACACATTTTCTCTTAATCTCACTTATTCTCTCTTATTTTCCCTTATTACTCTTTATTTTTTCTTAATCTCTCTTCTTCTAAAGCTGTCTCTCATTCTCTTTTATTGTCTCACATTCTCTTTTATTTTCTCTTATTCTCGCTTATTATTTCTCATTTACTCTTATTCTCTCTTATTCTCAGTCATTTTCTCTTATTTTCTCTTATTCCCACTCATTTCTTCTTCTTTTCTCTTATTCTCTCTCATTCTCTATTATTTTTACTCATTTTCTCTTAATCTCATTTATTCTCTCTTATTTTCAATCATTTTCTCTTATTCTCCTTTATTCTCTCTCATGCTTTATAATTATCTCCTATTATATCTTATTCTTTTTTTTTGTATCTTATTTTCTCTTATTCTCTTTTATTTTCTCTTATTCTCTCTCATGCTCTCTTATTCTTTCTTAATGTCTTATACTAGCTTATTATTTCTCATTCTTTATCAATGTCTCTTACATCCTATTCTCTCTTATTCTTCATTATTATCTCTCATTCTCTCTTATTATCTCTAATTCTTTATCATTCTTTCTTATAATATCTTATTCTATATATTATTATTGCTTTATTCTCTCATACACTCTTCTTCCCACTCATTCGCTCTTATTCTCTCTTATTTTGTACTATTATCTATCATTATCTCTTATTCTTGATTATTCTTTCTCATTCTCTCTTATTTTGTATTATGGTTTCATTCCCTCTTATTCTTTCATATTTTCTCTTATTTTCGCTAATTTTCTCTTATTCTTTCTCATTTTCTCTCATTATTTCATATTTTCTATTATTCTCTCTCATTCCTTCTTATTGACTCTCATTATCTCTTATTCCCTTTTATTTTTCTCTCATTCTCTTTTATTTTCTCTTATTTTTTTTCATTTTCCCTTATTTTCTTTTATTCTCACTCATTTTTTCTTCTTTTCTCTTATTCTCTCTCCTTCTCTCTTATATACACGTTTTTTCCCCAAGCGGCGCCATTAAACGAATTTTTCCCCACTTGTACTTGGGTCTTTCACTGAGCAGTAGACTCGCGCTACTATTTTCTTTATATAATGTGAAAAAAACTTTGCCTTTGAACAATTTCTTGTATAATCAAAATCTAAAAATTTATCATACCTTTCGAGAAAAGTAAAAAAAAATTAAGATTTTTTCCTTTTTTAAAGTTTACATTTTAAATTCAATAACAATCTCTATGTCAAATTTCTACTTTTTTATTCTTTAAATTTTACTTTTAAAATTTAATTGTTTCTCATTCTCTCTTATTCATTCTCATTCTCTCTTATTCTTTCTTAATGCCTTATTCTCGCTTATTCTCTACTATTCTTTCTCATTTTCTCTCATTATCTCTTATTTTCTATTATTGCCCCTTATTCTTTCATTGTCTCTCAATCTCTTTTATTCTCTCTTATTGTATCCCATTCTCACACATTCTCTCTTATTCCCACTTATTCTCTCTTATTTTATATTATTGTCTATAATTTTCTCTTATTCTTGCTTATTCTCTCTCATTCTCCACATTAACTCTAATTTTCTCTTATTCTTTCTTTTTATCTCTTATCCTCTCAAAATTTCACTCATTCTCTATTATTCTCACTCATTCTCCTTCATTTTCTATTATTCTTTCAGATATTTTCTCTTATTCTCACTTATTCTTTCTCATTTTCATTCATTATTTCTTATTTTCTATTATTCCCTCTTATTCTTGCTTATTCTCTCTCATTCTCTCTTATTATCTCTCATTCTTAATCATTGTATCTTATTGTATCTTATTCTCTCTTCTTTTGTAATATTGTCTATTATTTTCTCTTATTCTTGATTAATCTCTCTCATTCTTTCTTATTTTGTATTATTGTACAATTAAAAAATAAAATAAAATAAAATTATTGTACTCCACATTAACTCTAATTTTCACTTATTCTCTCTTATTCTTTCTCATTTTCTCTTATTTTCTCTTATTCTCACTCCTTCTTATTATCATACATTCATATTTACTCTTCTTCTCTTTTATTCTTTCTGAATATCTCATTCTCTCTTATTTTCGCTTATTCTCTCTTATTCTTTCTCATTTTCTCTCATTATTTCTTATTTTCTATTATTATCTCTTATTCTTGCATACTCTCTCTCATTCTCTCTTATTCTCTCTCATTCACTCTTATTTACTGTTATTCTCGTCTATTCTCTCTCATGCTTTATCATTATCTTTTATTATATCTAATTCTCTCTTATTATCTCTTTTTGTATCTCATTTTCTGTCATTCTCTCTTATTCTCCTTTATTTTCTCTTATTGTCTCTCATTCTCTCTTATTCTTCCTTAATGCCTTATTCTAGCTTATTATCTTTCATTCCTTGTTTATTGTCTCTTATATCTTATGCTCTCTTATTCTTGCTTATTCTCTTATTATCTCTTATTCTTTATCATTGTCTCTTATTTTCTATTAGTGTCTCATTCTTCACATTAATTCTAATTCTCACTTATTCCCTGTTATTCTTTCTCATTATCTCTTATTTTTTCTTAATCTTTCTCATTTTCTTGCATTATTTCTTATTTTCTATTATTCTCTCTTATTCTTGCTAACTCTCTCATTGTCTCTCATTCTTTCTTATTATCTCTCATTCTTTATCATTGTATCTTATTATATCTTATTCTCTCTTATTCTTGCTATACTCTCTAATTCTTTTTTATTCCCACTTATTCGCTCTTATTCTCTCTTATTTTGTATTATTGTTTATCATTTTCTCTCGATCTCCACATTAACTCTTATTCTCTCTTATTCCCTCTTATTCTTTCTCATTATCTCTTATATTCTCTTATTCTTTCTCATTTTCTCTCATTATTTCTTATTTTCTATTATTCTCTCTCATTGTCTCTCATTATCTCTAATTGTCTCTCATTCTCTGGTGTTCTCTTATTCTTCCTTATTTCCTCTTATTCTCTCTTATTGTATTTTTTTCTTTCTTATTTTCTCTTATTCCTACTTGGTTTTTCTTAATCTCTCTTTTTCTCTCATTTTCTATTACTGTCTCTCATTCTCTCTTATTTTCACTCATTTTCTCTTATTTTCACTTATTCTTTCTCATTCTCTCTTATTGTCATATTGCATAAAAATTATTTTTTTTTAAATTTCTTTCTTATTTTCTCTTATTCCTCCTTACTTTTTCTTAATCTCTCTTTTTCTCTCTCATTCTCTCTTATTCTCACTCATTTTCTCTTATTCTTTCTCATTCTCTCTTATTGTCATATTGCATAATAATTCTTTTTCTTTTGAAATCATGTTTGTTGAGTGTTTAATGTTTTCTTTCCAGTGCACATGGCAGTTTAAAAAAAGGAGAAAGGACAGGAGGAAATACATGTGGAGAAGAAAAGTGGTCCCTGCACACTGCCGTGTATATATTAAATTCTTTTCAGTCTAAACTCTTTTTTTAAAATTTTTTCAAAGCATTCTATTTAGTCTATTTTTTATTTACTTATATTTAAATTTTTTAATTTTACGGTTCCGTGTGGCCCCTAATCTGGCGCAGAAGTGCAATCAAGAGCCAGGGATCTTTAGGGGTGGCCCAGAAGAGGTGATGCTGCGAAGATGGAACCCATCGCCACAACGTGGGCTCAGCATCCACCGAGGGAACAACAAAGTGGACCGTCACAAACTGTGATGCCACTTGACAAGTTGGTTGCATGCATACTATTTACTAATATGTATTTCATTTTCATTAATTAACCTTTCCTCTTTAAAACATTTTTTGAAAGAATTTTTTCAATTTGAATTAGCAGAGTAAATAATATACTTTGTTAAAAATGTGACGCGCTCCCAAGAAAGGTACCTAAGAAGCAAAAAATTTGAGTTTATGTTTTAAATTTTGTAAGTAAAAATACGGAAAGAGAATAAATTATTAATTAAAAATTGTTGGTCTTCAAGTCTTCACTATATTCAAAATATTCAATGAATATTTGTTTCAAATTCAAATAATTAAAAATGAACTTTTAATCAAGATAAATCTAACTCGAACCCAACCTATAATTTGTTTGCTTCTTAGGTACCTTTCTTCGGAGCGCGTCACAAATTATGAATAAATTTTTTATTTATGACTTAAAATTTCTAAATTTGCCAACTGCCTTCTCTTTTTTCCAAAAAAATTGCTAATTTTTGATAATTTTAGATTTTTTACCAAAGAGTTGAGACTATTTAATAAGTAGAGTATTATCCAAGAGTACAAAAATAATAAAGCTAAATCCCATAAGAGAGAGAAAAATGTTGAATTGTAATAAATTCGCATTTTTCAATTTTTGATAATTTTACATTTTTTACCAAAGAGTTGAGACTATTAAATAAATAAATTGTTTTTGAAGATCCCAAAAATAATCATGTGTCTATATAGATAGAAGTGCCTTTTATTTTTTACTGAACTTGTGAGTCATCTTGGCATATTGATGATGGGTAATTCACAAGTCTCTTTTTTGCATTATCTTTCGATTAAGAGTTGAAGGAAAAAATTCCTTTTACAATTTTCCGAATATAATTAATTTTTAATCACCCCACTGACAAGAGCAGTTAAAAAGTAAGCTAAATGTGACTGACGACCGCTAGGGGCGCTAGTAGAAAATGAGTCCTACACGGAAAAAAAGTACGTGAATCCTTCCTTGAAAGAGCTTGACTTTTGGATAGGACACAAAATACAAGGCTGTTCCATATACTTTTTATTAGAAAATATAAGAAAGTCCTAAAATTATTCTAGTACTAGTATGTGCAACAGTGTTTTTTAAATTTTAACGAAAAGTCATTTGTTCAGTTTTATAAAGTGCGTGAAAGATTAGTTGACTGCGCTTGAAAATTCTGTAGAGCATGCGCAGTGTGCGTTGCGCGTTTCTACCCAAGGTAAATGCCAGCTGATTGTCTGTTTCCGTTTTTGTTAATTTCAGATGTGAATATACTATTATATTATGAAAAACAAATAGTGTTAATATATATTTGTCTTCAAGAATTGACTTTCAAAAAAATATGTTTTGTTTTGTGTTTCTCACAAAACAGAATGTTAAATAAGTCTCAGTTTTCAGTGAAATAGCATGTCTCAGAAGTCGTTAAAAATTTCACCATGTGGTATATGTATAAGAACAATTCGATACGTACTTTTTAGTGTTAAGTGTGTGTTTATATTTAAGTTATACGCGAATATATGTGTGTGTTATAGGTTAGTTCATAAGTGCGTTGATAAACGTCGAAAAGTGATACAACAATTGTTCTTTGTTTGTGTGATTAATTATCCAAATATTATGTGAATGAATGAGTGAATTTCAGAAAAACTCTGTGAACAAGTGGAAATTATTTTTTTTATTTTACATTTTTTTTTGAAACTCAATGAAATTCTCAAGCAAGGTACTAGAAATTTTCATTGACTGCTTTTGAAACTCTCATGCAAAAGTACTAGACTGTTTTTAGTATTTTGTGTCGTATCCAAAAGTCAAGTACCGAGTCAATGAAAAATTCACGTACTTTTTTTTTCCGTGTAGATACATGAATGTGATTGGTTGTTTGAAATTTCTATGATAATGGACAACCTAAATAACCAATCACATTCATGTATCTAGGACTCATTTTCTACTAGCGCCCCTAGTGGTCCCAGTCACCTCTTACCACTTTTTTGTATTGGAATTACATTACCGTGTCAGAGTGGTGTTTTTAATAAATTTCTAATAAAATTTTTTTTTACCGTCATATTTGATGCAATTTTTCATGCTGCAAATGTCATTTTAGCATGTTGATGATGGGTAATTCATAAGTCAGTTCATACGTCATCTTTCGATTAAGAGTTGAATAAAAAAATTCCTTAAACAATTTTCCGAGATAATTAATTTCTAAAAAAATTGTAATAAAATTTTTTCGTTACTGTCATTTTTAATGGTATTTTTCATATAGAAAATGTCATTTAAGCATGTTGATGGTACATAATTGATAAGTCTGTTCTTGCGTCATCTTTCTATTAAGAGTTGAATGAAAAAATTCCATTAAAAATTTTCGGAGATAATTAATTTTTAAAAAATTTTTAATAAAACTGTTTCGTTACTGTCATTTTTGATGGAGTTTTTCATGTAGAAAATGTCATTCTGGCATGTTGATGATACATAATTCATAAGTCAGTTCTTGCGTCATCTTTCGATTAAGAGTTGAATGAAAAAATTCCATTAACAATTTTCGGAGATAATTAATTTTTAAAAAATTTTTAATAAAACTGTTTCGTTACTGTCATTTTTGATGGAGTTTTTCATGTAGAAAATGTCATTTTGGCATGTTGATGATAGGTAATTCGTAAGTCAGTTCTTGCGTCATCTTTCGATTAAGAGTTGAATGAAAAAATTCCATTAACAATTTTCGGAGATAATTAATTTTTAAAAATTTTTTAATAAAACTGTTTCGTTACTGTCATTTTTGATGGAGTTTTTCATGTAGAAAATATCATTTTGGCATGTTGATGATAGGCAATTCACAAGTCAGTTCTTGCGTCTTCTTGCAATAGCTTCCAAAGCAGCTAATTACTAATTCAATAGCAAAACCCCTCCAACAGCTTCTAAGTCAGCTAATTCAATAGCATACCCCCCTGCAATAGCTTCCAAAGCAGCTAATTACTAATTCAATAGCAAAACCCCTCCAACAGCTTCTAAGTCAGCTAATTCAATAGCATACCCCCCTGCAATAGCTTCCAAAGCAGCTAATTACTAATTCAATAGCAAAACCCCTCCAACAGCTTCTAAGTCAGCTAATTCAATAGCATACCCCCCTGCAATAGCTTCCAAAGCAGCTAATTACTAATTCAATAGCAAAACCCCTCCAACAGCTTCTAAGTCAGCTAATTCAATAGCATACCCCCCTGCAATAGCTTCCAAAGCAGCTAATTACTAATTCAATAGCAAAACCCCTCCAACAGCTTCTAAGTCAGCTAATTCAATAGCATACCCCCCTGCAATAGCTTCCAAAGCAGCTAATTACTAATTCAATAGCAAAACCCCTCCAACAGCTTCTAAGTCAGCTAATTCAATAGCATACCCCCCTGCAATAGCTTCCAAAGCAGCTAATTACTAATTCAATAGCAAAACCCCTCCAACAGCTTCTAAGTCAGCTAATTCAATAGCATACCCCCCTGCAATAGCTTCCAAAGCAGCTAATTACTAATTCAATAGCAAAACCCCTCCAACAGCTTCTAAGTCAGCTAATTCAATAGCATACCCCCCTGCAATAGCTTCCAAAGCAGCTAATTACTAATTCAATAGCAAAACCCCTCCAACAGCTTCTAAGTCAGCTAATTCAATAGCATACCCCCCTGCAATAGCTTCCAAAGCAGCTAATTACTAATTCAATAGCAAAACCCCTCCAACAGCTTCTAAGTCAGCTAATTCAATAGCATACCCCCCTGCAATAGCTTCCAAAGCAGCTAATTACTAATTCAATAGCAAAACCCCTCCAACAGCTTCTAAGTCAGCTAATTCAATAGCATACCCCCCTGCAATAGCTTCCAAAGCAGCTAATTACTAATTCAATAGCAAAACCCCTCCAACAGCTTCTAAGTCAGCTAATTCAATAGCATACCCCCCTGCAATAGCTTCCAAAGCAGCTAATTACTAATTCAATAGCAAAACCCCTCCAACAGCTTCTAAGTCAGCTAATTCAATAGCATACCCCCCTGCAATAGCTTCCAAAGCAGCTAATTACTAATTCAATAGCAAAACCCCTCCAACAGCTTCTAAGTCAGCTAATTCAATAGCATACCCCCCTGCAATAGCTTCCAAAGCAGCTAATTACTAATTCAATAGCAAAACCCCTCCAACAGCTTCTAAGTCAGCTAATTCAATAGCATACCCCCCTGCAATAGCTTCCAAAGCAGCTAATTACTAATTCAATAGCAAAACCCCTCCAACAGCTTCTAAGTCAGCTAATTCAATAGCATACCCCCCTGCAATAGCTTCCAAAGCAGCTAATTACTAATTCAATAGCAAAACCCCTCCAACAGCTTCTAAGTCAGCTAATTCAATAGCATACCCCCCTGCAATAGCTTCCAAAGCAGCTAATTACTAATTCAATAGCAAAACCCCTCCAACAGCTTCTAAGTCAGCTAATTCAATAGCATACCCCCCTGCAATAGCTTCCAAAGCAGCTAATTACTAATTCAATAGCAAAACCCCTCCAACAGCTTCTAAGTCAGCTAATTCAATAGCATACCCCCCTGCAATAGCTTCCAAAGCAGCTAATTACTAATTCAATAGCAAAACCCCTCCAACAGCTTCTAAGTCAGCTAATTCAATAGCATACCCCCCTGCAATAGCTTCCAAAGCAGCTAATTACTAATTCAATAGCAAAACCCCTCCAACAGCTTCTAAGTCAGCTAATTCAATAGCATACCCCCCTGCAATAGCTTCCAAAGCAGCTAATTACTAATTCAATAGCAAAACCCCTCCAACAGCTTCTAAGTCAGCTAATTCAATAGCATACCCCCCTGCAATAGCTTCCAAAGCAGCTAATTACTAATTCAATAGCAAAACCCCTCCAACAGCTTCTAAGTCAGCTAATTCAATAGCATACCCCCCTGCAATAGCTTCCAAAGCAGCTAATTACTAATTCAATAGCAAAACCCCTCCAACAGCTTCTAAGTCAGCTAATTCAATAGCATACCCCCCTGCAATAGCTTCCAAAGCAGCTAATTACTAATTCAATAGCAAAACCCCTCCAACAGCTTCTAAGTCAGCTAATTCAATAGCATACCCCCCTGCAATAGCTTCCAAAGCAGCTAATTACTAATTCAATAGCAAAACCCCTCCAACAGCTTCTAAGTCAGCTAATTCAATAGCATACCCCCCTGCAATAGCTTCCAAAGCAGCTAATTACTAATTCAATAGCAAAACCCCTCCAACAGCTTCTAAGTCAGCTAATTCAATAGCATACCCCCCTGCAATAGCTTCCAAAGCAGCTAATTACTAATTCAATAGCAAAACCCCTCCAACAGCTTCTAAGTCAGCTAATTCAATAGCATACCCCCCTGCAATAGCTTCCAAAGCAGCTAATTACTAATTCAATAGCAAAACCCCTCCAACAGCTTCTAAGTCAGCTAATTCAATAGCATACCCCCCTGCAATAGCTTCCAAAGCAGCTAATTACTAATTCAATAGCAAAACCCCTCCAACAGCTTCTAAGTCAGCTAATTCAATAGCATACCCCCCTGCAATAGCTTCCAAAGCAGCTAATTACTAATTCAATAGCAAAACCCCTCCAACAGCTTCTAAGTCAGCTAATTCAATAGCATACCCCCCTGCAATAGCTTCCAAAGCAGCTAATTACTAATTCAATAGCAAAACCCCTCCAACAGCTTCTAAGTCAGCTAATTCAATAGCATACCCCCCTGCAATAGCTTCCAAAGCAGCTAATTACTAATTCAATAGCAAAACCCCTCCAACAGCTTCTAAGTCAGCTAATTCAATAGCATACCCCCCTGCAATAGCTTCCAAAGCAGCTAATTACTAATTCAATAGCAAAACCCCTCCAACAGCTTCTAAGTCAGCTAATTCAATAGCATACCCCCCTGCAATAGCTTCCAAAGCAGCTAATTACTAATTCAATAGCAAAACCCCTCCAACAGCTTCTAAGTCAGCTAATTCAATAGCATACCCCCCTGCAATAGCTTCCAAAGCAGCTAATTACTAATTCAATAGCAAAACCCCTCCAACAGCTTCTAAGTCAGCTAATTCAATAGCATACCCCCCTGCAATAGCTTCCAAAGCAGCTAATTACTAATTCAATAGCAAAACCCCTCCAACAGCTTCTAAGTCAGCTAATTCAATAGCATACCCCCCTGCAATAGCTTCCAAAGCAGCTAATTACTAATTCAATAGCAAAACCCCTCCAACAGCTTCTAAGTCAGCTAATTCAATAGCATACCCCCCTGCAATAGCTTCCAAAGCAGCTAATTACTAATTCAATAGCAAAACCCCTCCAACAGCTTCTAAGTCAGCTAATTCAATAGCATACCCCCCTGCAATAGCTTCCAAAGCAGCTAATTACTAATTCAATAGCAAAACCCCTCCAACAGCTTCTAAGTCAGCTAATTCAATAGCATACCCCCCTGCAATAGCTTCCAAAGCAGCTAATTACTAATTCAATAGCAAAACCCCTCCAACAGCTTCTAAGTCAGCTAATTCAATAGCATACCCCCCTGCAATAGCTTCCAAAGCAGCTAATTACTAATTCAATAGCAAAACCCCTCCAACAGCTTCTAAGTCAGCTAATTCAATAGCATACCCCCCTGCAATAGCTTCCAAAGCAGCTAATTACTAATTCAATAGCAAAACCCCTCCAACAGCTTCTAAGTCAGCTAATTCAATAGCATACCCCCCTGCAATAGCTTCCAAAGCAGCTAATTACTAATTCAATAGCAAAACCCCTCCAACAGCTTCTAAGTCAGCTAATTCAATAGCATACCCCCCTGCAATAGCTTCCAAAGCAGCTAATTACTAATTCAATAGCAAAACCCCTCCAACAGCTTCTAAGTCAGCTAATTCAATAGCATACCCCCCTGCAATAGCTTCCAAAGCAGCTAATTACTAATTCAATAGCAAAACCCCTCCAACAGCTTCTAAGTCAGCTAATTCAATAGCATACCCCCCTGCAATAGCTTCCAAAGCAGCTAATTACTAATTCAATAGCAAAACCCCTCCAACAGCTTCTAAGTCAGCTAATTCAATAGCATACCCCCCTGCAATAGCTTTCCAAAGCAGCTAATTACTAATTCAATAGCAAAACCCCTCCAACAGCTTCTAAGTCAGCTAATTCAATAGCCTACCCCCCTGCAATAGCTTCCAAAGCACTTAATACTAATTCACTAGCAACCCTAACCCCTCCAACAGCTTCTAAGTCAGCTAAC